>NC_092131.1:60268294-61603452 GCF_043159975.1 Macaca nemestrina
CATAGTGAAACATATTAAAATCATGTATTCCTTTTAAAATAGAGATTATATTATAAATCAAAACTATGCCTACTATGAGCAATTTTATTCCATCTTTTACAGGATGCTAAAGTCAGTGTAATCAGAGAGGATAAAGAAATAAGATGTAAGATTTAAAAGGAAGAAACAAGTGTTTCATAATAAGCATGTTATAAGATACCCTAAACAGAAAACCCCCCAAATCTGTAGATACATAATTAATATATAATTCAAGGTACAGTCAGGTAAATGGAAATGATAGACAAGAATTTAATGCCAGTAATTAGGTTACAAAATTCCTAGGTGGATTAGAGAAACAAAACAAAGTGGAAATGATAAAGAGATTAGGAAAAATGGGGGAAGAAATCAGGTACTACAGGGAGATCTGGTGGTCTATCCCAGGGGCAGACCCTACTGCAGAAAACTTCAGCCCTTTGCTGGTTACCAGCCTCCAAAACCTGTGCTCTTCTCAACTTACTTCCCTCTGTCCCCAAGTATGACCTAATCACCACAGAAGGCGCCATTTGTTTCCTGTTACCAGCACCAACACCATGGTTGCCATAATCAATTGCTATAATCAGTTGCCTAAAACCACCTCTGCTACGGCCGCTGACACTGTGAAAGCCAACAGTTGCCTGTGGAAGCCACAGGCCAATGACTTGCACCTTCCTCCTCTCTAATCTCAGAGTGTTGACTTTTGGCAGAAACAATCCCAATCTAGTTCTCAAGGAATTCTAGAAATTCTCATTTTTAAGTATCTAGCTTCAGCAGTAGAGGGATAGAATTGAAGGTGAGTGTGGGCCTCAGAACCAACAGAAAATAGCAGGTGAAATTAATACAAGAAATGGGCAAAATATTTAAATGCAAAACCTAGATATAAAATCATTATAGAAAAATAAATTTTCATACAAGTTATCAATCAGAAATTAAAATAGGCCAGGCTTGGTGGCTCACGATTGTAATTCTAGCACTTTTAGAGGCTGAGGCAGCTGAGGCAGGAGGATGGCTTGAGCCTAGGAGTTTGAGACCAGTCTGGGCAACATAGCAAGACCCTGTTTCTAAAAAAAAAAAAAAAAAAAAAAATTTAAAAATATTAGCCAGGCGTGGTGACATGCAGCTGTGGTCCCAGCTACCTGGGAGGCTGAGGCTTGAGGACTTGAGGATCACTTGAGCTTAGGAGGTTGAGGCTGCAGTGAATCATGATGGTGTCAATGCAATCCAGTGTGGGCAAAAAAGTGAGACCCCATCTCAAAAAATAGTAATGAATTAAAATATAATTTATAATATTCATAAAAATACAATAACTATGAAAGATTCTAAAACAACTAAAATATCTAAGACTAAAACTAAAATTACAAAACTTTATTATAAGACATTAAAGATGCTGGGTGCAGTGGCTCATGCCTGTAATCCCAGCAATGTGGGTGGCCAAGAGGGACAGATCACTTGAGCCCAGGAGTTCGAGACCAGCCTGGGAAATATGGTGAAACCCTGTCTCTATAAAAAATGCAAAAATTAGCCGGGCATGGTGGCACGCACCTATAGTCCCAGCTACTGGGGGAGATCAAGGTGAGCGGATCACCTTAGACCAAGGAGATTAAAAATAAAAAGACATTACAGAATATGAGTTGCATATCATAACCAGACTAAGAGGACTCAATATTTCCAATATCAAATCTCCCCAAATTGATATATAAAATCAGAGTCCCTCCAATCATCATCACTATATCATCTGTTTTGTTGTTTTTGTTTTTGTTTTTCTAACACCAAAATGTATATAAAACATCTAGCTCCAATACATACCTGAAAAAAGAATGAGTATGACATTGCTCTACCACATGTAGAGCATATGCAAGGAGACAATATATATACATATAGTAATTAAGACTGAGTGATGAATGGATAAATTACAGAGACTAGAGTACCCAGGCTTACATATTAAATGCCAAATGATAAAACTATCATTGCCGATCAATAGGAAAAGTGTGGAGTATTAAAAAAAAATTGTACTAGCAAAATTAGTTGAATTTACTTTAAAAAATTCAATGAGATTTTGATTTCACATCTTATACAAATCATTTCCAGGAATACTTATTATGTAAGTAGTAAAAGCAAAATGTAGAACTTTTACTTTTTAAAAGTAGGGAATTATGACACCTGTTAATCAAAAGTCACCATACAGACAATATACAAATTCAAAAAAATTTTCAACAACATTAACTAACAAATAATTGTACCTAGAAACTACAATTTTTAAATCATATTAAAGGCAAATAATTACTCCAATAGAAAATGAAAAAAAGAATAGATATTACACAGAAGAAAAAATTCCTCTGTCCAATAAAAACATGAAAAAACAATCAGCCTAACTAGTCATTCTAAAATACTTTTTTTTTTTGGCGTTTTTTGAGACGGAGTTTTGCTCTTGTTGCACAGGCTGTAGTGCAATGGCGCAATATTGGCTCACTGCAACTTCACAGGTTCATGTGATTCTCCTGCCTCAGCCTCCGGAGTAGCTGAGATTACAGGCATGAGCCTCTATGCCCGGCTAATATTGTATTTTCAGTAGAGACGGGGTTTCTCCATGTTGGTCAGGCTGGTTGTGACTCCCGACCTCAGGTAATCTGCCCACCTCGGCCTCCCAAAGCGCTGGGATTACAGGCGTGAGCCACCGCACTCAGCCATAAAGTTACTTTTTAACAGTCACAATATAATACAATTTTACACCCACCAGAGAGAAAATATTAAAAAGTCTAACAATACTAAGTGCAAGGATGTGGAACAATTGCTGGCATAATGTAATTTGATATGATAACTTTGGAAAATGATTTGACATTATCTGGTAGAAGTAAAAGATGTGTATATCTAATTATCGGGGGTACCCGCTCCCGATAACGTAGATTCTTTTCTATTTCCTAGGCTTCTCGGCTGGTTTGAGAAATAAAGGGAAAGAGCACAAGAGAGAGAAATTTAAAGCTGGGTGTCGGGGGCGGGAGGAGCGGGGGGAGACATCACACATCGGCAGGTTCCATGATGCTCTGTGAGCCATAAAACCAGCAAGATTTTATTAGCGATTTTCAAAAGGGGAGGGAGTGCACGAATAGGGTGTGGGTCACAGAGATCACATACTTCACAAGGTAATAAAATATCACAAAGCAAATGGAGGCAGGGCAAGATCACAGGACCACAGGATGGGGTGAAATTAAAATTGCTAATGAAGTTTCAGGCACACATTGTCATTGATAACATCTTATCAGGAAACAGGGTTTGAGAGCAGACAACCTGTCTGACTAAAATTTATTAGGCAGGAATTTCCTCATCCTAATAAGCCTGGGAGCGCTACAGGAGACTGGGGTTTATTTCATCCCTTTGGCTTCGACCACAAAAGGTGGTCGCCTTAAGGGGGCCATCTATAGACCCACCCTCAGGGTGCATTCTCTTTCTCAGCGATGTTCCTTGCTGAGAAAAAGAATTCAGAATATTTCTCCTATTTGCATTTGAAAGAAGAGAAATATGGCTCTATGCCATCTGGCTCACCGGCAGTCAGTTCAAGGTTACCTCCCGTGTTCCCCGAACATCGCTGTTACCCTGTTCTCTTTTCCAAGATGCCCAGATTTCATATTGTTCAAACACACATGCTCTACAATTTGTGCAGTTAACACAATCATCACAGGGTCCTGAGGCGACATATATCCTCCTCAGTTTACAAAGAAGATGATGGGATTAAGAGAGTAAAGACAAGACAGGCATAGGAAATCACAAGGGTATTGATTGGGGAAGTGATAAGTGTCCATGAAATCTTCACAATTTATGTTCACAGATTGCAGTAAAGACAGGCGTAAGAAATTATAAAAGTATTAATTTGGGGAACTAATAAATCTCCATGAAATCTTCACAATTTATGTTCTTCTGTGGCAGCTTCAGCTGCTCCCTTCGTTCGGGGTCCCTGACTTCCTGCTCAATCGGTAGAGCATGAGACTGTTAATCTCAGGGTCGTGGGTTCGAGCCCCACATTGGGCGACAGATATTGGGAGAACCCGCTCCTGATGGTTAACTGATGATTAATGTGATTTATGACACCATAAATCAACTCCTGGAATAAATCCTTGAGAAACTGTTGCACACATATATATGTATAAGGAGAAATTATAGTAATGTTCATCATAGCCTGATTTTTCTTAGCAACACCTGAAAACAACCAATATGCTTTCTGAATGGAGAGCAATTAACTATGTGTTTAAATATTTGTAAACCACTAGATGAACTTGTCACATTTGTTGAAACAGATGATACTGTGCTACAGTGCATTCTATTCACACATTTATTCTAATATAAGACATTACTATTCGGTTTACACAGTTTAAGGAAATAACAGAATCATCACATATTGTGCATTTTTTTAATGTATGTAAAACTCACAAAAAAAGTTCAATATTTTGCTCACAGTAGTGAAAAATATTCATACATTTGTTTGTTCTTTATAGATAAGAGAAATAAGACTTACATAAGTTATCAAGAACAGAAATGTTTGAATGGCAAGTTTAGAACAACATTTTAAACCTCTGGAAAAAGAGTAGCATTCATCTGAGAATTCTGAACGTTCTAAAGTACAAACTTCTCAAAATAATTAATAGAAAATATAATTATTTTCTAGAAAACCAGATGTTGTGTTTGTTCTGAAATTTTAAAAGGATGTTTGTGGCTATACAGGGAATTATGGACCAGTAGGACTTATATTATATCCCCTTCCCACTTAAGAGAAATCACAAGGTAATTGATGAAAGAAATAAAGCTAGCAATAAAATATGTAAATGAGTTTAATTCCTCAGGAATTAACCATTATATTTTCCATGATAGCATAATAATCTTTGGCCTCTGTAGGTGCAAACTAGTGCATTAGCAGTCTGAAAACTATAAGACATTTGAAAGAGATCAAAACAATAATTGATCAAGAAAGTTCACCTTTTAAAAATTAAAAGAAATTTTACAATTCCTTAATAAGGAGATGAAAAAATAATTAACCTTGGCATTACAGAATAGTCTTAGCTTGAATACTATGTGAGCTAAAATACAAAATTAAACAAACATGTCTCAAACAAAATAAAATGCCATACTAACTTTTGTAAGAGGGGATGATCTGCAGATGTCTCAACTTCTGCTCAACTCACTGATGATGAGAAAAAGAGCATAGAGAAATATCTCAGTGCTGTCTGTTTCCCCACATGGTCACTCAGATTCCACCTGTTCACTGCCAGCCCTACAGACCATGCAGTTCTTGCCACCTCCCAGGTTGACGATGCTCACCTACTCTCCCTGGGCTGATCTTATTTTATGCTTATATCCCATTAATTGAAGAACATGACTTTCTTTTTTAATCTTCAAAGACATATTTTTCTTCCAAATACTTTTTTAATCAAAGCTTTGATATTCAGAATAGTTGTACTGATGTGGCCTTCAGAAGCTATTTTGGAGTTTTGAAACAGACTGTTCACTAGGTCTTTCTCTTCTCCAATAATGACCTTGTTCTTCCACAGATGATGTAGGTGTCTCTGACAATACAGGTAAAGAAAGCACATAAATATTTCAGTTTATCATCTTACTGCACACATATTAACTTATATGGTTTGGCTTTGTGTCTCCATCCAAATCTCATGTCAAACTGTAATCCTCAATTTTGGAGGAGGAGCCTCTGATTGTTTAAAAGTGGGTAGCATCTCCTCCTTCACTTTCTTCCTCCTGCTCCAGCCGCATAATATGTGCCTGCTTCTCCTTCGCCTTCTGCCATAATTTTAAGTTTCCTGAGGCCTCCTCAGCCATGCTTCCTGTACAGTCTGCAGAACTGTGAGTCAATTAAACCTTTTTTCTTTATAAATTACCCAGTCTGAGGTAGTTCTTTATAGCAATGCAAGAACAGACTAATACATTAACCTAATACCTACTCTATGCCAGGGGAGTGGACACGCATTGCAGGAATGCCCTCTCAATGAGTTTGTCCTCCTTCGGGAACAACATGAACAATACTTATGTGGATCACATGAAAGGTAAAAGCAGCCAGCCTGCATTTGCCCTACAAGTCACACTTAGAATATGAATAAATGGAATACATTGAGACTATTCCTCCAAAGACAAATCTAAAGATCATTTAAGTTGCCATGAAGAGAAATAACTTTAATCACTCAGAACATTATGTTTATATTATGAGGTGGTATGCTTTATGGTTTTTTTTGTATTAGCTTCATTTTAGACATCATTTCGCATTCCTGCCCGTGTTTTACATATCTTTTCCTGTATCACCAATTTCTTCTGTATGTTATTGTTTATTTTATATATTCCTATGAATTGCAAATTTTCTTTCCATCTTTTAGGAACAAGATTAGTGCGTAAATAACTATGCCTTTGACATATTCGCAGGTTGGTTTGGAGAAAGTTAAAGGTATACTCAAGCATACTAAGAGTAGAGGAACAGACGGGTGCCAAGCATAACACTAATCTAACATATATTTGGCATATATTATTCAAGTGATTATTGTCCCTAGATAATCTATTTGTTCTTTCATAAAATGTATTCTCAACCAGAAGTTCTCAGTATTCATGAAAAACAGATGTTGACAAATTCATATGTTCTGAAGCACATAAAATAGGTGAAGGAAAATGTTTCCACATTGAGAACTTGACAATATTATAGTTGTGAGTTTAACCATTAGGATGAGAGTTTAAGTCATGGAAAAAGGGAGGAAAATGTTGATACCAGAGAATTAACAACAGAAAGATTGATGCAAGGAATATACAGGAAAAATTAAATGAGATTCCTAGACTTATGGCCAGGAGAATGCATAGACTGTAGCTGTTATTTAAAAGATCAGAGTAAGTAGAGGGGGAAAAAAGTTGAAATAAGACTAAAATCTCTATTTCTGTGTATTTAATCAAGTGTGGGAGATATGACAAGCTTTAAAAGGGTAATTAGTAATAATTGAAAATATTATAAAGATTGCTGCAAGAAAATGGAAGGAGAATGCAGTCAAAGAGAGAAGAGCATGGGAGAAATGGCAAAACCAGTTAAGACACCACAGGATGCTAATAGTATGAATAGAAACAAAGGCGGGAGGACACAGTGAGGTCTTCCAATTGACAAAGAGTTCAAGACAGCAAACAGTATTTTTTAACCTAGACTTTCAGAAGGCATCAAAAAATTACTTCAGCAACAATAATTTCCCTTGAGTGATGCAAAATGTAACCAAGCTGAAAAAATATTGTAACTCTGAAAGACATTTAGAAACACAAAGCAGGAAAATGGAAGTGGAGGGAATTGCTATTTATTGAGTAACACCTATCTGTCAAGTTCTATGCTAGCTACTCTTCTTGTGTTCTCTGATTCACCACTTCAAATATTGTAGCAAGAAGATTTGCAGCCAGTGGCATAAAACAAGGACATATACAAAGCAGGCAAACAATAACAAAAAAGACATTTACAAAGTACAATACTGCAAGCCACCAATCAAGAAGGGATTTAATCATTTCACAAGAAATTTCAGACAAGCAAGGCTGAGGGTCTACAAAGCAATTGGCACAGATTGTTCAAAATGTTATGATGATAAAAGATAAAGATAGACTAGGGAACAGTGCCAGATTTAAAGGGACTAAAGAAACATGACAACTAATAGTATCGGAGTGTGATAATGGAAGTTAAATTAAAATAATGGTATTTTTCAAGATTGTATGATCATGCATCTTTCAATCTTTAAAAACTTGTTATTTGTATGACTTTTTATTTCTGAATAAATATTGACTGTCATGCTTTTTTATTTGTAATGTTATATAATGTACAGTATAATAAAATACAAAATAATGCAATTTCTTTTTTATGGGCTCCTAAAATTGTATGAATTTCAAGCCCCACAAACCCCTGAATTTTCTCCTAGAAGTAGAGAGAGAATTTATACTCAGAAACGAAAGAAAAAGGGGAAAAAAAATTTTTATAGAGTAAGCATGTGCTACAGTAAAGAAAAGAGGTGAGAATATTTGCCTGAAATGTGCAGTCATCTTCTGGTTGAAGTGATCTCAGACCACTTTAGATGGATACATTTACATTCCAATATTTAAGATCTATACTCAAAAGGATCAATTAATGTGTACAACAGATTTATGCACACAACAAAGACCCACCTGTATTATTATGATCGGAAAGTGATTTTACAGAAAGACTGGCATTTCCACCAAAGCAGAACGAATCTGCAGAACTCTACTGGAATGTTTAAACTGTTAAAGAGAACTCATTACAAAATGCTGGAGTTAAAAATGAATAACTTTAAAGCTGGATTACCCTAGATATTTGCATTTAATTCCCTAGGCTTGTTTTTCATTCTGTTCATCTGTTATTAGCCGATTCTGTGATGTCAATGTGCACATCTATCCAAACAGGTCCCAATACAAGGGTCTGGTCACCTAATTTTAAAAAATTTACAGTTCCCATCAGTGAGTACAATGATCAGTTTCCCCTTTTTATACAAGTGTTTGAAAGAAGCAGATCTGGCTTTCAAATCTCAGCTATTTCATTAAAATCTCTATACATGGTCTTTAACCATTATAGTTCCAATATTGCTCAGTATTTTTTGACTGTTTGGATTCTCAGCCTGGACCTTGGTGCTGTTGTCCTCAAAACTAGAGAGTATTTATTACTCACTTCCAGAACCACGAACCACATAGTATAAAATCCATAAATGTAGGTTATATAGATGTTATTCAATTGTATATTTATACATAGACTTCCGTGTTCCATCCAAGTAAGTAAATATTTTGAGTGTCAGTTGTCACTTCAGCACTTCAGAATGACATGTAGGACCCAAAGCAAATTCTTGCAAGATACTGTATGCTAGCCACCTACGGGAGTGTTCTTTTTTTTTTTTTTTTCTTTTTTTTTTTGAGATGGAGTCTGGCTCTGTCGCCCAGGCTGGAGTGCAGTGGCCGGATCTCAGCTCACTGCAAGCTCCGCCTCCCGGGTTTACGCCATTCTCCTGCCTCAGCCTCCCGAGTAGCTGGGACTACAGGCGCCCGCCACCTCGCCCAGCTAGTTTTTTGTATTTTTTACTAGAGACGGGGTTTCACCGTGTTAGCCAGGATGGTATCGATCTCCTTCTAAAGATTAAGTACAATTTCTTGGTAACAGTTACCGTCACCTTAAATACGTGGCGCTTAACTTTAAACTCATCAGTTGCTCCATGAACGTTGTCTTGTTTAAAGAGTATCTTGCCCCTGGCTTTTCCCCTGAGTTAATACGATACCAACAGGGTATTAGTTACACTTATCTATGACATCAGCCAGCAGACTCGCCAGCATACTGTGACTATGAAGCAAGAGATGAGCTTTCAGGAAAACAAAAACAAAAACAAAAACATTAAAAGCCTGTCAAAGATCTATCAACTACTGATTTCTTGTGGGAGAGTTTCCTTCTTAGCATCCATTCCCTGACATTGATTAGAAGCATGGGATCGGAAGGCAGCTCACTGTTAGACCCAAAATTATACTCTGGAAAGAAACACAGCATCTGGCTGAATATGCTGTCAGAAATTCTTTTATAGCAGGGCCAGTAAGAGAGAGATTTTGTATCTTATTTCTGTGGCCAGCACACCGTTAATTTCTAATCTGGTACAAAGATCTGATTAGTCAATGAACATATTTTGTTGATAAAAGCTCCAGAAAACAGTTAAAATGCAAACTACTTTGTTTTGGGAGCTATTGATACTGTCCAAAAGACTTGCATCTGGCACCCTAGACATTTCAGCTTTCATCAAACTCTGCATGTCCTAGTTTTTGGCCATCCCCGTTCATGATTATTCCCAATTTTTTGGAAATAACCAAAGGACTAATTAGGTCACTTGTAGCTTGGCTTCCGTGCCAGGTCCAGGATCCCAGCTGGAAGTGAAGGCACTTAGGAGAGCAATCACCATGTCTAACACTGCTGCTTGGCTTTGGGGATAATTGACATTTCAAGAGCTGAACAAGCTTAACATTGAATGAAATGCATTGAGGCAGAGCTGACACTAGGAAATGAACACATTTGTTTTACAAATACTTTCCAGGCATTTGCTATGTGCCAGCCATTGTGCTAGATGCTGAAGACAGAAAGGTTAAAATTAAATAGCACCAGCCCAAGGAAACTATAGCTTATGGATTTAGATAAGTTGTGATTTACAATATAGTAGGATGAATGCCACAACTGAGGCAAAGTAGGAGCGTAAAATGGGTTATAAAGGAAAAAAGAGGAAGGTTTTGAGGAAGAAGAGTCACTGATAGGGATGACTAGCAAATAATAGCAGATGTAAAATAAAACATTATAAGTAGAAAACAGATTGTAAATGGAAAACATGGCACCTTCTCAGAAATCAAAATATTTAGCATACAGAGTGCACGCTCATTCCCACGGTTCTTAATACTCTGCATTATCACCTGCTTCTTACATTTTAGCTTTCTTTAAATGTTTGCTATTCTTCAGTCTCTCATGCTTTGGTTCACATCTCCAACACTCTAAGCTCTTTCCTGATTTACACTCTTTGCCCATTTGGTTCTGCCACGATTGGATCAATCTTATCCTTTTTTCTCAGCTTAGCTCTCACCTCCTCAAGGACATACTTAAGTGACCATATCTCCCTTTTATTACCATCATGAAAACCTATAGAATCTCAGTATTAATAGTTGTAGCAAATTATAATCGCTTACTTTCATCATTACATTAGTCCCCTCCTATACGCAGAGGGGTATGTTCCAAGACCCCCAGTGGGTGCCTGAAACCACAGAGAGTATAAAACTCTAAAAACACTGTTTTTTCCTACACATACGTACCGAAGGTAAAATTTAAGTTGCAAATTAGGTACAGTAAGGGATTAATAACTGCATCTAATAATAAAATAGAAAAACTGTAATAATATACTGTAATAAATGTTATGTGAATGTTATGCTCACTCTCTCTTTCCAAGAGTAATATAATACTCTTAGACCACAGTTGATTGCTAGCAATTGAAACATTCGGAAGTGAAACAGCAGATAAGGGGGCACTACTGTACTTGTTTATTGCCTATATTTGAGCATTTCTATCTCTGTTTCAGGATATAATTTTTGGTGTTTGAAAGTTATTTCATCAGTATCTAGATCAGTGCCTGGCATATTATAGAGTCTCAACAAATATGTATTAAACAAGTGAATGAACACTTCCCTCCTCTTCATTCTTATATTTCAAGAGAACATGGATAGTAGGTCATATTTACCTTTGTATCCTCACAGTTTAGGTCAGTTGTTGACACACAATTGATAGTCAAAAGACAGATGTTGATTGATTAGATAAATGAACCCGGGGTGGAGAGCCGTAAGAAACTGGGTTGATGAGGTAAGTCAGAAGCCAAATCCTGAAGGTCTCTTTAAGCCTCATTAAGGAATTTAGATTTTTCTCTGGGGCAATATAAGCAAATGAATGGTTTCAAAATTGGGAGTGACGTAATCAGAACGTTTTAAATAATAAAGGTGTCCCAGATGCAGTGTCATGATGAATCAAAGGGATAAAACTATAGCAAGTCTGGGAAATAAGTCTATAGAAACAATCTATATTATTCAATCTCTGTCCTAGGGATTAAATATACTGGCATAAGAAAGATAATGCTGTCAAGAGATATTCTCCACATGGGCCCTTTATCTTTATTTGGCCTTACAAAGCTTATGTTATTGCTCTTACATTTGTGTCCAAATATTCCTTTTCTTGGACATTAAACAAATGTTTTTTAAATGAAACTCATTTATTGTTAAACTATGAAGACATATTAGGAGGAGAAAACTTATTTTCTTAGAATCTTATCCATTTAACAATATCAGCATTAGCTGCCTTCTTTTTTTAGGTTTTCAGATTTTACTTGAAAATTTATAAGAGCAGAAAACCATAGCATCTTACACAATATGCTGAAAATGAGGTTGTATTTACCAACCACTGGGGGAATATTAATTTTATGAGATAGAAAAATGAATATGCTGCCTTTCAGTAGTGCACTCCAACCAATTTTTTAAATGCTTTTAACTTAGTAATATTTAGATAAATTTGGAAACCGGTTTAATGGTTTCAGATAAAAGCAATTTAATGCCTTATGAAGTCTGATAGACAAGACATTTTGGTTTCATAGTTTACTTGATACTATATGCATTTCATCATTCAGTATAAAAATAATGATAGATTTCCTGAAAGCTTATCAATTTTTGAATATCTAGATGATCATGAATAGGAAAGTATAAAGACTGTCATTGGTAATTTCTCTTTAGGAAACAATGTATGTACTACACACATGTATTTACCTAACCATAATTACATAGCGTGTTAGCAGCAGACCTCAGATTTGAAAACACAGTACTTATGCATAAACTTTGGGTTGGTCTGAAACTAGGCTTGATTCCTCTTCATTTCTCTGTGTCTCTCAGATTTCATCAGATGAAGGATAAATAAATGTGTCTCTCAAAGCCATCTTTATTTGAAGAAGTTTCTTTTGCGCTACAGATCTAAAGTTCTTTCTGTGAACATCTTGTATGAATTGATACCTGATTAAGCTGCATCTATGTATTTGTATATGTTTCTCATTGCCTCATAAAAATCCAGAAGTCTTTAAATGTGATTCAAAACCAACAAAAAATCAAATAAAGAAACACTTAAATAAATTAGTAAGAAAATGTGATGTAGCAAGTGAGTAATGAGTAAAATGTGAACTGCCTGTGTAAAACAGGATAAAACTGAAAATATGTTTAAGAAAATAATATTTTAACAGCTTTTAAGTGATAGAAATTTTCTGCTAACTAGAGATACGAATTATTTTATTTATTTGTACTCCTATGATCCATAAAATTGAAATCTGAATTCCTTAAGCTAAAGAGAGACAATAGGGCATTAAAATGCTATGACTGTCCACTTTTGATGTCTTATGACTTCATTAGAACATACTAATTCTTACAGGTAATTAATTTCTATTTATTTCTCTTATTTATACATCATTGATTTCACTTGTCAAAATCAAATTCATTGATAAAATATCTTTGCAGAATGGCTGCAAGATAATAAATAAATAAGAAATAAAACCCGAAGTTCATCCTATAGTTCTAACACAATGCATATAAAGGAGAGACTGTACCTAAATGTTTAAATATCTTATCCCAGGAACAAAATACCAGGAAGCAGTGTTTCTTGATCTACTGAAACAACAGACCAACTATATTATCCTTTTTTACAGAGAGTCCACATTTTATTCTGCCCAAATATCTATAGGAACAGTCCACAGGAACAATAACCTCAGTTGGGATTTACGATTTCTTTTCTTTTTTGTTTTCTTCTTTTGAGACAGGGTCTCCCTCTGTTGTCCAGGCTACAGAGCAGTGGTGTGATCTTGGCTCACTGCTGCCTCTGCCTCCTAGGTTCAAGTGATTCTCCTGCCTCAGCCTCCTGAGTAGCTGGGATTACAGGCACACGTCACCAGCCTGACTAATTTTTGTAGAGGATGGGGGGTTTTGCCATGTTGCCCAGGTGGTCTCAAACTCCTGGACTTAAGCGATCTGTCTATTAGCCTCTGAGACTGGGATTACAGGTTCTGGGATTACAGATATGAGCCACCATGCCCAGCCAGGATGATCTATTTTCTTATTATGCTTATTTTCTACTTTTTTCATGGTACAATGTAAACTTTCAATTCCACTTAATGAATAATCACCTCCCAACTATTTTTAAGAAAAACAGTTTGCCTAAAATATTAAGCAAAAGTGCTTTTCACTGAATACATGTTTTTCCATGTGTTTAGTAATCTTCAGTTTTTTGTTATTTCATTGAGTATTTAAAAGACAGTAGGAAAATCAATTGATGGTGTGGTTTATTCAGGAAGAAAAATTTTAGCATGTTCCTAAAGCCTGTATTATGAGTTAATTTATATGCTACAGTAAAATGTTGTGACTGACAGTATTTACAACTGTTGGTAGTGGAATCTAAGGAGACAGAAGGCAACAACAACTGGCCAGTCTTCCCTGTGAAGTCAAAATTCCATTCTCTTGCCAGGGAAAGAGACAGAGTCAAATAATGGAGGTGTTTAATTTCTTAGTCTCCGGGGTTACTTCATTTCTCAGCCTCCCAGCCAACAGAGTGCAATGAAGTCTCTAAAAGAACAACTGATGCGGTCGGGCGCGGTGGCTCACGCCTGTTATCCCAGCACTTTGGGAGGCCAAGGTGGGTGGAGCACGAGATCAGGAGATCAAGACCATCCTGGCTAACATGGTGAAATCCCGTCTCTACTAAAAATGCAAAAAATCAGCTGGGCGTGGTGGTGGGCGCCTATAGTCCCAGCTACTCGGGAGCCTGAGGCAGGAGGATCCTTGAATCCAGGAGGCAGAGGTTGTAGTGAACCGAGATTGCACTACTGCACTCCAGCCTAGGTGACAGAGCAAGACTCCACCTCAAGAAAAAAAAAATAAGAAGAAGAACAACTGCTGCACATGCACTCTTTTCATAACTGCTGGGCTTGGATGGTGGCTTATACTGATACTCATGGAAACATTAATGTTTACTTCCATAATACAAGGATTAATAACACACAACCTTCTTTAACTGATCAAAATCATTCTTTCAGTATTGAAAAGGCCTAATGGTGAAGTACAAACAGAGCTTTTTATTTATTTTTTTTAAGCAAAGAGAGCATTTAAGATGATCACTTCCGTATTACTTAATATCAACACATTCTCAGCCGGGCGCGGTGGCTCAAGCCTGTAATCCCAGCACTTTGGGAGGCCGAGACGGGCGGATCACGAGGTCAGGAGATCGAGACCATCCTGGCTAACACAGTGAAACCCCGTCTCTACTAAAAAATGCAAAAAAACTAGCCGGGCGCGGTGGCGGGCGCCTGTAGTCCCAACTACTAGGGAGGCTGAGGCCGGAGAATGGCGTGAACCCGGGAGGCGGAGCTTGCAGTGAGCTGAGATCCGGCCACTGCACTCCAGCCTGGGCTCCGACTCCGTCTCAAAAAAAACAAAACAAAACAAAACAAAAAAACAAAAAAACACATTCTCTTTCTTCCCAACCACCAGAACCTGCACAATAACAAGAAAGCATACACACATTAATACTCTGTACTATTTTGTGACTCATCTCAGATCTCATTAATCAGAATTTTAATGTGGAATCCAGGGAATCTATAATTTTTTCAAGAAAATAAAAGTTTGAAAATCTGCTCTAAACACTTGATAAACACGAACTTATCTGCCCGTAGAGATATATTTACTACCAGACACAGATAGAAGCATAATCTTAAGCTCTGAGAACATTCTCAGATGTGTATTACCAATGAAAACTGTAGCAATTTAAGCCATGACACAATCAAATTAAATGGATAATTTTAATAGTAGCACTACATACATAGTATATATGAAAGGTTTCCCCAAGTCATTATTTAATTACACGAGTTTTAAGTTATTAGAAATACAAGAGCTAAAGTCTGTCCTAGCTCCTAATGCCCATAAACCAATAAGTGCTTGTCAGTTTTTTATTTTGCACAGTTAAATGTGATCACATCGCTTCGTCTATATTTCAGTATCCACCCCCAATGCAATACACCTAAATGAGCAACCTAAAAATATTATTTGAAATATTTTACCATCACAAAGCCTGTTCTATTTGTAACTACGTTTGTTTTGGGTGGCTATAGAAATACCTGTTAGTAGAGATTCAGGATTTTGTGAAACACAGGGCAAGTGGGGGGGGGAAAAAAACTGGATTTACATCTACTTGATTTATTTAGACAAATAGGGTATAGTTAAAAATGTTTTAATGAGTTTTATATTTATGTGAATTGACAGAAGAGGTAAAAGTTATCTGACATGTTTATCCTCCTTTCTGAAATAGACTGAAAATATGTTGTAGTTGGAATTTAGTATCTGGCAGTTACAACAGGCTCATAAACCCAGGATGACTTGAGTGCTTCATTTAAAGACTGCAAATGGTAACGTAAATGTGAACTCTCTTCAGATTTTCAATTTAGACTATAAAAGAGATTAAGAAATGAAAACCACAAATTATATAGGAAGAGAGCAAGAAATTGCATTCAGAAAAAAAAGTCTATCTCAAAGCAAAATGGATAACCCTCCAAAAAAAGAAAGTGGAAGGGAATAGTTATTATAAATTCAGATAACAGTTATTGCAAATCAGATAACAGCACTGCATATATTACATTTGTGTAATATTGCTTTATTTTGTAGACTGCGTATTACTGAAATGATCTTTCAAGGAATTGTCACCTTACTTTATTCACCATTGTTCTTTGCTTATTTTTTGTTAGTACAAGTGAGGAAAATGAGCAAAATTAAGTTACTCAGAAATTCAGCAAAGGAACTAAAAATAGAATAGACTTTACTGTTGGAAAGTGTTTTTGTTTTTGTTTTGTTTTGTTTTTTTGTTTGAGAAAGTGTTTCACTCTGTCACCCAGGCTGAAGTGTGTTATCTCAGCTCACTGCAAATTCCACCTCCCAAACCGAAGCCATCCTTCCACCTCAGCCTCCCAAATAGCTTGGACTACAGGTGCATGACCCCACACCTGGCTAAGGTTTGGTTTTACCATTTGCCCAGGCTGGTCTCGAACTCCTGGGCTCAAGCAATCTGCCTGCCTCTGCCTCCCAAAGTGCTGGGATTATAGGCATTAATCTTAATTCCACTGTTGGCATTTCTTTTCAACTGTTCTTAAAAAGAGTAAAAATTTGGAAATTGTCCAATTTAATTTTGGTATAAAACCATTATTTTGTTCTGAATTATAAAATCCGGCGTATAACAAAGAATAACTGTGATGCATGGACTCCCACAAAATCATATGTTAAAAAATTTTGAAGAGATTTAAATCATAGTAGAAAATGCGTAACATGAGAATTGCATTTTAGTTTCAAGTCTTATGTATAATAAACGTTTCCAATAAGGACATTCAGTAGCCAATTTGATTATCTCCCCTTGGTTTGGAGGATATGTCACAGTGCCATCAAAAATGATCCCAAAACCTGATCTGCATGTGAAAAACAAGTAAATCAGGTTAGCTATTGGTTCCTCATTTTCAAACTCCACAACTGCAGAACTTCAGCCTTCTTCCAAGAAGCTCGCTCCATCTAGAATGTATACAGCCTTGGGTTATATGCCCAATGGACTTAAGACTCATCTGGACCAAGTCCAGCTTCACTCAGATTGCTCTCCATAGACTGCCTAGTCCTCTCCTCCAAGCCCTTTGTTTCCCACTTAGACAACTACCAGAATGCCATCTAGGCTTCCTCTTGTGTTGTTGCTGCTTTGCCAACAGACAAAGGTGCTGTTTGAACTCTCTGAAGAAAACAGTCAAATGTCTCCTTTCTCTTTATTCTGCTTCTCAAATTAATACAGACTTTAAAAATACAACTCTTTCAGCATTTCACACAGTTCTTTATCCCCACAGCACATATCTGCTTCTAGAAAATCTGGGTCAAAGCTGTCACACAGTACTAGGAACCTCAGGCCCTGTCGTTAAAGCTGTCTCATCATGCCACACTTCACAAGTTCCTTGGTGACATTTTCTCTGATAGCTCAACCTCCTGCCAATTGTCTCCATTTTTACATGCCAATCCATATACCTAACATGTCTAAACATGTCAGTCTCCTGTGAGGCATTTCAACTTCCATGTAAATCAGAAAAGATATATATATATATATATTTTATTTATATTTATTTGTATATCATATAAAAATATAATTCTTGGCTCCCACTATGTATAAAAATATAGTCCTGGCCCCCTCTCTCTCTATATATGTAATGATTATATTTATAATATATTATAAATTTATATTTATAATATATAAATAGATTTATATTTTATATATAGTTATATAATTATGTAATCATATATAAATATATAACTGTCTATCCATATACATATATGTGTATATACAGGCAGAAAGAGTAGGGTCCAGGGAATGGGGAAGAAATTAATGTTACCTACTTCTATAAGCCATTCATAACATTGAACTTCTCAGTGTAAAAGGACTTAGTTGCCACAGTGCACAGAGAATTACTAACAATTGAGGGACATCAGTTTGACAGCATCCACGTTGTTATATATACACTTTCATAATCTCTCACAAAAAAATTCTTTCACAAAAACTCACCTGGAAATTTTGATTTTCATGGTACATTATCATGATCATGATTTTCTCTCCAGCAACAACCATAAGAATCACAATATCTCAGTCTCACTTTATACTCTGTTCTTTTCATACATGGTAGTAACATTCTACAGACTTTTCATAATTTCATCCAACCGTGCATGCCAAGGTACTAGGAACATATCTGGAGTGAAGTGGAGAATTGTGGTGAATATTCATTGAATAAATAAATTAATAAATTAGTCAACTTGGGCTGCCATAACAAAATACTGTATAATGAGTGACTTAAACAACAGAAATTTGTTTTCTCAAGGCTCTGGAGGCTGGAAGTCTAAAATCAATGTGTTGCCAGGGTAGGACTCTCCCGAGGCCTGTCTCCTTGGCTTCTGATGACTCTTCCCTCACTGTGTCCTGACATGGTCTCTTATTTCTCCATGCTCATTTCTGCTGCCTTTAGGTATGTCCAGATTTCTTCTTATAAGAACACCATTCAGATTACATTAAGGCCCACCCTAAAGACTTCATTTTAATTTAATCACTTTTTCAAGGCCTTAAGCTCAAATATAGCCACATATGAAGTACTGGGGATTAGAGATTCAACAGATGAACTTTAGGGGAACACAATTCAATTCATCTCATGAACTATAAACACTTACATCATCCACTCAAAATTCAGTATTGCAATAAGACAGGCAAATGCCAATTTATGTGAAAACCTCATTGTTATCTGCTTAGTCAGCAAGCACGCATATCTTATAAAAAATTTAAAATAGTTTATTGACAGAGAAGAAACTCAGTAAAAATAATAAATTTTAATAGGAAAAAAATCAAGAAATGAATTACAATGTGTCATGGTTAATACTGTCAACTTGATTGGACTGAAGCATGCAAACTTTTGTTCCCAGGTGTGTCTGTGAAAGTGTTGCCAAAGGAGATTAACATTTGAGTCAGTGGACTGGGAGAGGCAGACCCACTCTCAGTCTGGATGGGCACCATCTAATCAGCTGCCAGCACAGCTGGAATAAAGCAGGCAGAAGAAATTGGAAGGAGCAGACTTGCCGAGTCTTCTGGCCTTCATCTTTCTCCCATGCTGGATGCTTCCTGCCCTTGTGTCAGACTCCAAGTTCTTCAGGTTTCATACTCTTGGACTCACACCAATGGTTTGCCAGGGACTCTCAGACCTTTGGCTGCAGGCTGAAGGCTGCACTGCTGGCTTCTGTACTTCTGAGGTTTTGGGACTCCGATTGGCTTTCTGACTCCTCAGCTGGCAGAGAGTCTATTATGGGACTTTGCCTTGTGATTGTGTGAGTCAATTATCCTTAATAAACTCCCTTTCATATATACATATATCCTATTAGTTCTGTCCCTCTAGAGAACCCCAACTTATACACAATGCCAATGTTTGTATAGGGAAACTAGTTAACAGGTTGCAGGGTTGCAGCTGTTCTTATACAATCCCTTCACATGTGTATTAGGTAAGTAAAGAGGACGTGTGAAGAATGAAAAGTACAAGAGAAAAGAAGAAAAATAAAAACAGAACTCTAGAGTTCTAAACCGAAGGGCAATATTTTTAGTTTAAAATTTAATTATATAGGTGGGTTTTGTTTAAAAAAGAAAAGAAAAAGAAAGAAAAGGCCGGGCGCGGTGGCTCAAGCCTGTAATCCCAGCACTTTGGGAGGCCGAGATGGGCGGATCACGAGGTCAGGAGATCGAGACCATCCTGGCTAACACGGTGAAACCCCATCTCTACTAAAAAATACAAAAAACTAGCCGGGCGAGGTGGCGGGCGCCTGTAGTCCCAGCTACTCGGGAGGCTGAGGCAGGAGAATGGCGTAAACCCGGGAGGCGGAGCTTGCAGTGAGCTGAGATCCGGCCACTGCACTCCAGCCTGGGCGACAGAGCGAGACTCCATTTCAAAAAAAAAAAAAAAAAAGAAAAAAGAAAGAAAGAAAAGAAGAAAAAAATCATAAAAGCATTGTAAAAAAGAAGCCGAATTCTACAGTGGTTAAAAACAGAAGCTGGAAGCAAAGCAGACTTATGTCTCTCCCTAACCGTGAGTTGAATGACTTATTTAACTTTCTGAATCTGTTTTTTCTTCAGCAAAACAAGTATTAATTGGGGATTAAAACAAGGCAAATAAGAGCTTTGCACAATGTCTGGAGAACAGTCAATATTCAATAAATGACAGGAAAAAGAGGAAGGATATGCACTAAACTGAGCGCTAAATAGTCAACTTACTCGCATCAATATAGGGTTATGGATATGTGATTCATGTGACCATGCTTAGTTTCCAGGTCAGAGCCAGAAATACAAGATCAAATCATCATCTTTTTCTTCTTGTTCATTATCAACATTCTGGTAGTTCATATTTGCTGAATGCTGACTTTGCATAACAATACCCTAGACATTTTATGAGCATGGTCTTATTTAATGTTCCCTACACATACACACACACACACACAAACACACACACACACACACACACACATCCCTAGTATTATTATCCACACTTTACAAATAAACAAAGCAATTTTTCCAATGTCATGCATTTACATTTAACTTAGGTATTTATGATTCTAGAAACTAAATTTTAGCCCAGCATACTTATTGTCAAGTGTGGTTACTATTCAGATTGTTTCCAGAGAAGCCAACGGAAGTATGTTAACTAAATTATTTAATGTGTGAAAGATTAAAATATATTAAAATTGCCAATTTATTGCAAATTTCAACCAAAAATAAGGTCAAATGTTTTCTCTTGCATTCTATTTTATAAAGAAGATATGACTACCACGTAAACAAGTTAACTTGGACATACATGGAAGAAAGGGGCTCATCTGTAGTCCCTTTCATTTGTTAAATGTGGGTCATGGGAACGTTCTTCATTGTTCACTTTGCAAAGAGAACTTTTATTTTGATAAAGACATGACTACTAGAAGGTACCCCATGCCCTGTCTTCTTGCCTGCCTTGGTCACTGATGTGGAAAGACAGGATTCCTGGAACAACATGACTGATTGTGTCATCATGACGATAAAGCTAATAGCCTCTCAGAGGTGTCAAATTCAATAGCTCTGGAACCACATTAGAGCTTTAGGGTATAATTTTTGAATTAGTTGTCCATATTGCTTAAGCCATGTTTAATTGAGTTTTCTCTTACTGAAAGCCAAAGCCTCCCTGAATGATCCAAGTTCCACTCACTGTGCAAAAACCTTGAATAATCAAATGTGAATTAACTGTGACAATTCCTTATATTGATTTATTTTCTTCTCTAGTACACATACAAGATTACTATTTTTTCCCTGAGGAAAAAATAGACAACAATTTTAGAATAGAGAATATAGAAAGCTGTTCTTACACGAAAGCTATTTTTATGTATGACTAAATTAACGAAAAGGCCCTTGGCAAAAAATGAAAAATTCTAGCAAAAATAATTTCACAGATGATATGAAAATTTTCCATGCAGCTCTAATTATGTGTATATTGCACATAAAACAATTGCCATTTTCCATATTTAGATCAATACTGGGCCAAAAAAACCAAAAAAAAACAAAATAAGAAATACCTCTTGTCGTCATTGTAAATGTTCATTTTGCTAAAATATCATTGATTTTTGTTGTACTGTTTCATCACGAGTGATATAAGAATTCTCTCTGTCTTTATTCAAAAATTGTAACAATGTATTTTCAGTGCAGACAATTTATTAGGATTTTGGTTGGTTGTGAACTTGAAATGATGCTGTTGCTGATGCTCTCCCTGGTGCTTACTATCTCTGAAACACTTTCCAGAGTTTTCAAGTTATCATCATAGAACCAGTCCACACTAGACTTCAGTCATCTGTACCATCAATGAAATTTCTTTTAAGGGTAATAGAAAGGGTGAGAGAAAACATTCAGAAGCTGAAAAGACTCTTCTTGTCTCCTCAGAGGTTGATGCCACAAGATTCTCAAGCAGAACTGGGTATACACAGATACATAACCTCAGAAGTGCAGCACAGATTTGAAGTGTACCTGCACTCACAAGTTAAATAAAATTGCTATTTTTTAACATAAAGCAATTAATAATATAGTGTTACAGATTAGAAATGCATAAGAATTTGGACACTTTCTCACTGCGTGAAAAGGGCAGACCTTTTCTCAAAACTCTTCACAAACCATATCCATGAAATACTATAAAATCCCTGAAGACAGGTGATATCCTATAATATAAAATAAAATTTGTATTAACCTCTCTGCCATAGACATTAAAAATTTTTAGATTATATTTTTATATCAAAGTTTGACAACTCAATCAAAAATGGTTTTTCTTTTTCCTATAATTATATTTTCCTATTATATATTCAAATATAATTTCTGTTTATGTTAATAATGGCAATGCTGGATGGTAGTTTAAGGAAATTGAGACTTGCTAATAATCAGGTGAACTGATCCTCCAGCACTAGTTAAGCCTCAAGATGACCACTGGTCTGGCTAACAGCTTGACTATAACTCCATAAGAGACTCTTAGCATAAATCACTCAGCCAAGCTGCTCCAGGATAACGCATCTTCAGAAAGTATATGAGAGAGTAAATACATTAAGCTGCTAAGTTTTGGGGTAATTTGATAGAAAGTAATAGATAACTAATACAGATACAAACTAAACAGGAACTATTTATTTGGCCATAGTAGTTGATGAATAAAAAAAGGATTTGAAGACTGATCAGAATCCATTTGCAGGATCAGAATCCATTTGCACATCTGCAATTCCTGGTGTATGGGTAGTGTTAAAAAGTATTTATTTCAAAAAGTAAGTTAAATCATTATTAATAAATAATATGCTTTTTTTTTTTTTGCAACAAAGTCCCAAGTTAACAGGCATTTTATATATATGCTTATCCATCTAATGAGCTATCTATACATTCATCCATCTACCTTTCCATTGATATACTTATCTATCTAGAGATAGGACTAAATGAAGCCTACTTAAATATTAACAATCAAGATTATGGGGCCTAAAACCGGTACAATTTGTTTTACGCGAACAATTCTGTCTTAAAGAGTTTAATTTATTTCTTAATGTGCTATTTGTTCTATAATAATGATACTTCATGGTATTGAGTGGTAAAATCTGAAAGTACAATCTCAGGCAAAGAAAACGAAGAAAGCAGTTAAAGGCAAAAACAACACCAACACCAACAACAAAAACATGGTGACGGCACTGATGGCCCATCTGGAGGGACCACTACAAAGACGCCAGCTACAGCAGGGGAGGTGCACTGGGGATGTGCACTTAAGGAGCCAGAGGGGGATGGGAACAGGTGGAAGCGCCCCTCCGTACCGAGTTGGTAGGTGCAACTGCAGGTGCCCAGCCATAACTCTGAACTCAGGCACCCCTACACTCTTGGGGGCCCGGGAAGCCCCCCTACCTTTGCAGGCTTGAAAGTGCCTGTTCCTGCTCCCTGGTCTCCTGCTCTGATTTTTAAGGAAAGTTGAAGCCAAGCCTGGGCACTGTCTTGACCTGGACAGGTGTGCATGTGCTTGGGGTGGCGCTGACATGCCAGGCTGCTTTTCCCCTCTGAAACTTTGGGCACTGATGGGGCACCTGTAGGCATGCACTGAGCCACCCTCAGTGCCCCCACCCCAAGCCTCCCTCCTTGAACTCGTTACTGCCTTGGCCCCCTCTGAAACTTTGGGCACTGACAAGTTCAGGGAGTGAGACTTGGGGAGCGGGCTGATGGTGGCTCAATGCAGGCCTGCAGGTGCCCCTCAGCACAAATGACCTGGTCACTGTGAACAGCATGTTGACAGAGGCAGGAGGAAGACAGGCTCCTGGGTGGAAACAGGTGGAAACGGGTGGGTCTCTGTTAAATCTCACCTTTAAGCCAGGGATAGCCTGAAGCCTGCCAGTTCTAGGTGGAGTCTGGTACCCATAGTGAGAATCTATAGTGCTTTTTCTGGGCCTGCCCGTGGCCACCCATGGACCAGTCAGCACATGCTTCCTCACTTCTGAGACCATAAATACCCCAGACTCAGCCAGAATAGGACAAATGTTGAGACCTGTGGAAAGGAACTACCCACTGTGGGTCTACTCTCTGCCTAGAGCTGGATACTTTTTGGATGACCTGGCTACAGAAAGGAACTGTCCACTTTGGATCTCCTGAGAGCTGTTCTGTTGCTCAATGAAGCTCTTCTCTGTCTTGCTCACCTTCGAGTTGTCCGTGTACCTCATTCTTCATGTAATTCAATAATTTTCCAATAAATTGATTTTCTGCCTGGGTTACTCAAGTTCAGTTTTTATAGCTTTCAATCAAGAAACCTAATAAATGCACATGCTTAATCATACTTTAACTCAATTTTATATACAGTAGTTCCCTCCTATCCAGAGAGGGATACATTTGAAGACCCCTGAAAGGATGCATGAAACCATGGCTAGTACCTACAGAGCCTTATATATACCATGTTTTTCTTATGTATGTTTAACTATGATAAAGTTCAATTATAAGTTAAGTACACAAGGGATGGGGCCAAGAGGGCCAACTGGAAGTGTGGTGATCCGAGGCTCCCACTGAAAATAACCATAACAGCGTGTGAACCCTGCACTGGCAACTGAGGTATCCAGGTTCTGTCATCAGAACTAACTAGGCAGCTAGCCTGACCCACGGAGAAGAAGGAAGAGCAATGTGGTGCGGCAGCCCACCCGAGAGCCACACGGGATAGGCCTTAGCCCTTTGAGCTCCTTGTGGGACGGATGACTGCCTCGCTCCAGCCAAAAGAGGTGGTGAGTGAACATGCTACCCAGAGTGTGAAAATGTGCTTTTTCCACAGAACTGAGCAACACGCAGATCAGAAGATCCCACTCATGAGTCCACGCCACGGGGGCCTAGGGTCCCAACCACAGAGCCCTGCAGATTCTCCACAGCCCCTAAGCTAGAATCTGCTTAAGTTTGCTGAGTTCCCAAGGGGAGGGGCGACCAGCACCACAACTGCAGCTGCCCGTTGCCTTAGCCCTTTGAGCTCCTTGTGGGAGGGATGACAGCCGACACTTGGACTGATAGCCACCTAACACACTAAACTCCCAGGGCTGGGGAAGTGAGGCAGCCATCTCTGTAGCTCCAGGCTGTGCTTTTCCCCTGCTAAAGCTGGGAAGGCTCAGAGGCATAGTCCCAAGAGGTATCCCCCACAGCCCAACACACAGGCTGTGGCAGAGTGTGGGCAGAGTGCTTCTTCAGGCCTGACCTTGACCCATCCCTCCTTACTGAGCAGGCCTCCCTGCAGGAACTCCAACAGCTCCAGACAGGGGCTCAGGGATAGAACTCTGATCTCCCTGGGCCTGAGCCCCTAGGCGGATGGGTGGCCACAGTCACTGCAGACCCACAGACTTAGACTTTCCTCCTGCTAGTTCTGAGGAATCCTGGCATCTCAGATAAGTGGATTTCCACCAAATGAAGCACACCCCCTCCACCAAGCAACAGTAAAAGTGCTTTGTTAAATGGGTTCTGTACCCCGTGCCACCCAACTAGGTTAGACTCTCCAACAGGGTTTGTCAGACACCCTATACAGCAGCATTCCTACTGGCATCAGGTTGGTGCCCCTTAAGATCAGAGATACCAGAGGAAGGAGCAGGCACCCATCTTTGCTGTCCTCCAGCCTTCTTGAGTGACATCTCCAGGCACAGGGGTAAACCAGATAAATAGGGTCTAAAGTGAACCAATAGCAAACTGCAGCAGCCCTACGGAAGAGGGACATGACCATTACAAGAAAAACCAAACAATAGAAAGCAACAACAACAGCATCATCAACAACAAAAAAGTCCCCACAAAAACCCCATCCAAGGGTCAGCAGCCTCAAAGACTGATATTAGACAAAGTCATGAAAATGAGAAAGAATCAGCAAAAAAAGAAATGCTGAAAACCCAAAAGGTCAGAGTGCCTCTTCCCCAAATGATCACAATGCCTCCCCAGCAAGGGCACAGAACTGGACAGAGGATGAGATGGAAGAATTGACAGAAGTAGACTTCAGAAGGGGGGTAATAACAAACTCTGCTGAGCTAAAGGAACATGTTCTAACCCAATGAAAAGAAGCTAAGAACTATGACAAAAGGTTATAGGAGTTGCTAACTAGAATAACCAGTTTAGAGAGGAATATAAATGACCAGATGGAGCTGAAAAATGCAGTACAAGAACTTCATGAAGCATACACAAGTATCAACAGCTGAATCAATCAAGCAGAAGAAAGGATATCAGAGTTTGAAGATCACCTTGCTGAAATAAGGCATGCAGACAAGATTAGAGAAAAAAGAATGAAAAGAAACAAAAAAAAAAAACCCTCCAAGTATGAGACTATGTAAAAAGACCAAACCTACGATTGATTGGAATACCTGAAAGAGACACGGAGAATGGAGCCAAGCTGGAAAACACACTTCAGGATATTATCCAGGAGAACTTCGCCAACCTAGCAAGACAGGCCTACATTTAAATTCAGGAAATACAGAGAACACCACTAAGATACTCCATGAGAAGATCAACTCCAAGACACATAATCTTCAGGTTGTTCAAGATTGAAATGAAGAAAAAAATGTTAAGGGCAGCCAGAAAGAGAGTCCAGGTCACCTACAAAGGGAAGCCCATCAGACGAAGAGCACACCTGTCAGCAGAAACACTACAAGTCAGAAGAGAGTGAAGACCAACATTCAACATTCTTAACGGGAAGAATTTTCAAATCAGAATTTCATATCAAGCCAACTAAGCTTCATTAGTGAAGGAGAAACAAAATCCTTTCCAGACAAGCAAATGATGAGGGATTTCTTCACCACCAAGTCTGCCTTACAAGAGCTCCATAAGGAAGCACTAAACATGGAAAGGAAAAACAGGTAACAGCCAGTGAAAACAAAACACCAAAATATAAAACCAACAACACTATGAAGAGACTGCATCAACTAGTGTGCAAAATAACCATATCAGCATCAAATTCACACATAACAATATTAACCTTAAATGTGAATGTGCTAAATGCCCCAGTTAAAAGACACAAACTGGCAAATTGGATAAAGAGTCAAGAGTCATCGGTGTGCTGTATTTAAGAGACCCATCTCATATGCAAAGACACACATAGGCTCAAAATAAAAGGATGGAGGAAATTTTACCCAACAAAAGGAAAGAAAAAAAAAAAGCAGGGATTGCAATCCAAGTCTCTGACAAAACAGACTTTAAAGCAATAAATATCAAAAAAGACAAAAAGGGCATTACATAATGGTAAAGGGATTGATTCAACAAGAAGAGCTGACTATCCAAATATATATACCCCAGATTCATAAAACAAATTATTAGAGAACTACGAAGAGACTTAGAGTCCCAAACAATAATAGTGGGAGATTTTAACACCCCACTGGCAAGATGAGACAGATCTATGAGACAAAATTAACAAGGATATTCAGGATTTGAACTCAGCTCTGAATCAAATGGACCTAATAGACATCTACAGAACTCTCCACCCCAAATCAACAGACTATATTTTTCTCAGTGCCACATGGCACAAATTCTAAAATTGACCACATAGTTGGAAGTAAAACACTCCTCAGAAAATCCAAAAGAGCAGAAATCATAACAAACAGGCTCTCAGACCACAGTGAAATCAAATTAAAACTAAGGATTAAGAAACTCATTCAAAACCACACAACTGCATGAAAACTGAATGACCTGCTCCTGAGTGCCTCCTGGGAAATAATGAAATTAAGGCAGAAATAAAAAAGTTATTTGAAACCAATGAGAACAAAGAGACAATATATCACAATCTCTGAGACATAACTAAGGCAGTGTTAAGAGGAAAATTTATAGCACTAAAGTTCCACATCAGAAAGTTAGAATGATCTCAAATTGACACCCTAACATCACAATTAAAAGAGCTAGAGAAACAAGAGCAAACAAATCCAAAAGCTATCAGAAGACAAGAAATAACTAAGATCAGAGCAGAACTGGAGGAAATAGAGACACAAAAAAACGCTTCAAAAAATCAATGAATCCAGAAGTTGTTTTTTGAAAAAATTAACAAAATAGATAGACGACTAGCCGACCAATAAAGAAGAAAAGAGAGAAGAATCATATAGACCCAATAAAAAATGATAAAGGGGATATCACCACTGACCCCACAAAAATACAAACTACCATCAGAGAATACTATAAACACTTCTATGCAAATAAACTAGAAAGTCTAGAAGAAATGAATAAATTCCTGAACACGTAAACCCTCCCAAGACTAACCAGGAAGAAGTCGAATCCCTGAATAGACCAATAACAAGTTCTGAAATTGAGGCAGTAATTAATAGCCTACCAGCCATAAAAAGCCCAGGATCAGATGGATTCACAGCTGAACTCTAACAGAGGTACAGAGAAGAGGTACAAAGTTCATTCCTTCTGAACTATTGGAAACAATCAAAAAGGAGGAACTCCTTCCTAACTCATTTTATGAAGCCAGCATCATCCTGATCCCAAAACCTGGCAGAGACACAACAAAAAAAGAAAACTTCAGGCCAATATCCTTAATAAACATTGATGCAAAAGTCCTCAATAAAATACTGACAAACTGAATCCAGCAGCACGTCAAAAAACTTATCCACCACAATCAAGTTGGCTTCATCCCTGGGATGCAAGGCTGGTTCAACCTACACAAATCAATACACATAATCCATCACATAAACATAACCAAGGACAAAAACCACATGATTATCTCAATAGATGCAGAAAATGCCTTTGATAAATTTCAGTATCCCTTCATGTTAAAAGCTCTCCACAAGCTAGCTATTGATGGAACATATCTTAAAATAATAAGAGCTATTTATGACAAAATCACAGCCAATATCATATTGAATGGGCAAAACCTGGAAGCATTACATTTGAAAACCAGTACAAGACAAGGATGCCCTCTCTCACCACTCCTATTCAACACAGTATTGGAAGTTCTGACCAGAGCAATCAGGCGAGAGAAAGAAATAAAGGCTATTCAAATAGGAAGAGAGGAAGTCAAACTATCTCTTTTGGCAGACAACATGATTCCATATTTAGAAAACTCCATTATCTCAGCCCAAAAACGGTTAAGCTGATAAGCAACTTCAGCAAAGTCTCAGGATACAAAATCAATGTGCAAAAATTGCAAATATTCCTATACAGCAACAATAGACAAGCAGAGAGCCATATCATGAATGAACTCCCATTCACAATTGCTACAAAGAAAATAAAATACCTAGGAATACAGCTAACAAGGAATGTGAAAGATCTCTCCAAGAAGAATTACCAACCACTGCTCAAAGAAATAAGAGAGGATACAAACAAATGGAAAAACATTCCATCCTCATGGATAGGAAGAATCAATATCATGAAAATGGTCATACTTCCCAAAGTAATTTATAGATTCAATGCTATTCCCATCAAATTACCATTGGCATTCTTCACAGAATTAAAAAAAAAAACTTTAAATTTCATATGGAATCAAAGAAGACCCAGTATAACCAACACAATCCTAAGCAAAAAGAACAAAGCTGGAGGCATCATGCTTCCTGACTTCAAACTATACTACAAGGCTATAGTAACCAAAACAGCATGGTACTAGGTACAAAACAGACATATAGACCAATGGAACAGAACAGAGGCCTCATAAATAACACCACACATCTACAACTATCTGATCTTTGACAAACCTGACAAAAACAAGCAATAGGGAAAGGAAAGGATCTCCTATTCAATAAATGGTGCTGGAGAAACTAGCTAGCTATATGCAGAAAACTGAAACTAGACCCCTTCCTTATACCTTATACAAAAATTAACTCAAGATGGATTAAAGACTTAAATATAAAACCCCAAATCATAAAATCCCTAGAAGAAAACCTAGGCAATGCCATTCAGGACATAGGCATGGACAAAGTCTTCATGACAGAAACAACAAAAGCAATTGCCACCAAAGCCAAAATTGACAAATGGGATCTAATTAAACTAAAGAGCTTCCGCACAACAGAAGAAACTATCATCAGAGTGGGCAGACAACCTACAGAATGGGAGAAAATTTATGTGATCTACCCATTTGACAAAGGTCTAATATCCAGAATCTACAAGAAACTTAAACAGATTTTCAAGAATAAAACAACCCCATCAAAAGTGGGGAAAGGATGTGAAAAGACACTCTTAAAAGAAGACATTTATGCAGTCAAGAAACATGAAAAAGAAAAAACAACTCAATATCACTGGTCATTAGAGAAATGCAAATCAAAACCACAATGAGATACCATCTCATGCCAGTCAGAATTGCAATAATTAAAAGGTCAAGAAACAATAGATGTTGGTGAGGCTGTGGAGAAATAGAAACACTTTTACACTGTTGGTGAGAATGTTAATTAGTTCAGCAACTGTGGAAGACAGTGTGGCGACTCTTCAAGGATCTAGAGCCAGAAATATCATTTGATCCTGCAATCCCATTACTGGGCATGTAAACCCCCACAGAAAAAAATAATTGTACTGTAAAGGCACATGCACATGTATGTGTATTGCAGCACTATTTACAATAGCAAAGACATGGAACCAACCCAAATGCCCATCAGTGATGGACTGGATAAAGAAAATGTGGTACATATACACCATGGAGTACTATGCAGCCATAAAAAGGATGAGTTCATGTCCTTTGCAAGGACATGGATGAAGCTGGAAGCCATCATCCTTAGCAAACTAACACAGGAACAGAAAACCAAACACCGCATATTCTCACCTGTAATTGGGAGTTGAACAATGAGAACACATCGACACAGGGAGGGAATAACACACACCTGGGCTAGTCAGTGGGTGGGGGGCGAGGGGAGTCAGACCATTAGGATGAATAGCTAATGCATATGTTGCTTAAAACGTAGATGACAGGCTGATAGGTGCAGCAAAGCACCATAGCACACATATACCTATGTAACAAACCTACACGTTCTGCACTTGTATCCTGGAACTTAAAGTAAAATTTAAAAAATAAAAATAAATAAATAAATAAAAATACTGTTAAAAATAAATAAATAGGGTACAATAAGAGTTTAATAGCAGTAGCTTATGATAAAATAGAGTAACAACAATAACAATTGTTACAGTAATTCCCGTTATCCAATAAAATTGAGCAATAGCAATAAGAAAACTATAACAATATAATTATGTGAATATGATGTCTCAAAATGTCTTACTGTACTAAACTGACCCTTCTTTTTCTTGTAATTTGTAGGTCTGATAACTAAAACCGCTACTAGGTGACTAAGAGGCAGGTTGCATATACATCATGGATACTCTGGACGGAGGGGTGATTCACATCCCAGGCTGGATGGAGTAAGAGAGCACAAGATTTCATCATGCTACTCAGAATGGTGCACAATTTAAAACTTACAAATTGTTTATTTGTGGAATATTTCCTTTAATATTTTCGGACCATAGTTGACCACAGGTAACCGAAAATCACCAAAGTGAAATTGTGGCTAAGGGGACTACTGTATTGATACATAACCAGAGTACACACAATATGCCTTTTTATAGCTATACATTGGTCTCCGAATATTGTTACTCTCCAATATATACTCTACTGTATCTGCAGAGCTATTGCCCAACTGTGATGAATTTTTTTACAAATCTCAATGACTTTTTTTATAGTAATCTTAGATGAAAAGACTTCTTATAAACTAGTAATCAACAACTGAATTTAAGGAGAAGCTTTATAGCAAGACATAAACTCAAAAACAACAATAAAAATCTTGATTTATCCAGATTATTTAAGAAAATAATCATTCAAGTTAGAATTTTATAGAAAGCTGAATATTCATTCTTTCAAAACACACAAAAAGATTGTTTTCAAGTTTATTCAAAAGTATAATAAACCACAAATGTATAGGCCAGTGAATTTTCACAAAATTTTCAGATTTCTGTAACCAGTACCAAAACCAAAAGAACAAGTATTACACCTACAAAATACCCTTCTTTTCTCCTCCAAATTAATATTTATCAAAAGGAAAAGCATTATTTGACTTTTAATAGCTCAGATTAGCTTTGCCTGTTTTGTACTTTATATAAATAGAATCATTTATTATGTAACTTTTTGTTTCTGGGTTATTTTGTACATGCTTATGAGATTTGCCCATATTATTATGAGTAGTAATTACTTCATTCTTACAACTTTTATACAGTTCACTGTGTGACATTATTTTTTTTTAATTTTGGATTTTTCTAAAAAAATGTATTGCATTGCTTATCACTATAAATAATATATACTTGGAGCATTTTCTTCCTGATGCAGGTTCCTAGTTTTGAAGATCAGTTACTCTCCTGTGTAGGATATGCTTTTAAGAACACTGAGGTAGTGCAGGGATTTTGGCCCTTCATCCATGTTTTATTTTGATTTTAAGGCTTTTGAGTCATCGTCCTTATTTTCATATTCTATCTTTACTTATTTTTTCCAGTTACTTCTCTCTTTATCTGTTATGATTTGGGAAATATAAATTTTGAACTTAATGAAAGTCATGTCAACTCATTTCAAACAGAGTTAACTGAATGTTTACAATTGGCCTATAAAAACTGGCCCTGGGTTTATGAGATGGATAAGATAAGAAAGTAAACGTCTTACTTTCAAGGGCAGGGTCTCTCCAATCATGTTCAATACAGGATAGGTTTTTATTTTTCCCCAAATCCTTGTGGACTGATAGTTTTGCAAAATAAGACAAAAATAAGATACTAGAAAAAAATGAAAAAGTATATAAAACATAAGCCTGTGTATATATTATTGATTTAACAGTTATCAAATTTTACTCTGTCAAAATAGTATGGAGTTTTCTAAATATATACTATCAATTTCTGTATTTACATCCTTGTGAGCCAGCAATACACAGTTTACAAATCATAACAGTCCATGGACCACTACACCGATCAGTAAATTCTCCACAAAATATTCTAGGTGCAATCTTTGGTTACTTCTGTGTTTGTGACTTTATTCATATAGTCATTAATTAAATTTTTGTCTTCTTCCCTATTTGACCAAATATACATGAAAAAAAAATGATATTTTGCTTCATTAGTGTTTTCTTTGCTGCCAAATAGAAAGCCTTCAATAACTACTTAGTAAATTAATGAAAAAATGACTAAATGGATTGATGGGTAGATGGAATTAAATTGCATGAATCATAAATTCCCTATTAACCGTTCAAAGAATATTTAGTTTCAGATTTTTACCTGGGTCCCTAATAACTAACTGATATTGTTGTGTTTTATCTGTAGGTAACCCTGTTCTATAGCCATGTTACAGTATAAGTTGTTATTTGTAGACAGGTTTATGTAGTGTATGGGGCTGTTGTCTCCTGCTCAATAGAGTCCTCTTTCTTTCCCTCTAGCCACTCCTCTAAAGCCGTGTACAGTGGAGATATATATACATCTGTTAGTGCTTTTAACCTTCCCCTAGCAAGTCAATATTTTCCTCAGATTTAAAGAAGTATCTGTTTCCTCCAAGGCCTTTTTTCTTAACCTCTAAATCTTAAGTTGTGAAGAATGGAATCTAAGTTTAAAACCATGCATCATCGGAAATACTATCATTGTACTAATGGAACACGTTATCATTGCTGTGATTATTATTATCTCGAATACCATAAAACCTCTTGATTATTTCTAACACTCATATAATAAAGTATATTTTATATTGGTAACATCAGGTAAAAAAATTGTTATGGATATCAAAAGTATGAGGAGTACAAGCCAGCATTTTATATTGCCCCCACCTTAAAAATTACACTGTTACACATTGATATCCCTGAAAACAAATGTGTTCATACATATCATGCTAATCATTCACAACGATATTACTCAATTAATTGTTTATTTAATTACCCTATTTGGTAATCGAAACAGGTGTACAGGAACCATATCATGCAGTGATTAAGCTGCACCCATGTTAATAAGTGTGTGTAAAGATTTTTTCACACTTTGTTATTTGACTAAGGCTGTATCTTAGAGACTTGAATACAATTCACTCAATATTTCTATAAAGCTTTTTGAAAATAAATATATTCTATACATAACAGAAATTTTTGTATTTGGGAGCCTGCCTAGTATCCATGCCTTTTCCTATGTTTGGAGAAGGCTCCATTGTAAAAATCTTGACTGGAAGCAAATTTCTACCACAATTATAAAAGCTGAAAGCATAAGATTCTAACTTACCAATTTCTTCTGATAAATAGGATTCCAGAATATTAATCTAGATTTGGCCAAGCTTATGAAGCTCCTTGATGTGTGAGTCTTGAGCTAATACTCAAAGACTTGGGCATCATAGAGAATTCTTTATAGCAGAGACAGTAAGTGTAAGGTTTTAAGGACAACAGCATTTGGTGCTCAGTGCTTTTATTTTTGGCAAGATGAACTGTGGAATGGTGTTTTTACCAATGAAAGCAGTAATTCTGTTAGGAAAGGATTTAGGCTCTTTCCTAATAGAAGAAGACCGTCAGCTTCTTCTATTCTGGTATTTATGTGAGATCCTCGACATCCTTCCAATAAAGTTATTTTTTGTTGTTATTAAGTTGCCAAAGTCAGATTATGATGGTTGCACATAAGAAACTCAACTGATAACTTGGTACCTAAAGTGATGCAGCAGAATCCCAGGAAAGTGATAGCATCTTGGAATATTTATTTGGCTGGACAAAAGTAAAAATATGGCAGAAGTGGCACTGTCTTTCGGCATAGCTCTTGACTGCTTTGAGATCTCTCATTTTCTTTCCTTTGGAAAGTTTGCTCTTAAGATGATACCTCTGGCAACACACCTTCTGTACTGGAAGCCCAGAAGGTCACATGTAGATACTGTAGTTGAGAGCCCTAAATGAACTCCCACCATCAACTACCACCCCTATGAGGGCGCAATCTTGGACATTCAGCACAGTAAAGCCTTCACCTCACTGTAGCCACATGAGAAAAAGTGACACTCCAAGAGAGAATCATCCGCTGATGCTGTCAAACCATGGAATACTAATACATTGATGAGTAAAGCTATGAAGTCTGAGGGTGTTTTGCTATACAGCAATAGATATGTAGAAGTAACATATCAGCATCCAACAAGAGATAGAAACCACAACAGCAATTTGAACAGGGAAAATGTAATATAAAATCTGTTAATTAGTAAAAAGTGGTTAACTCCAAAAAGTAAATGTAAACTTTTGTAGAAGCAACAACTACAGAATGCTGTTTCTATTCCAAAATAGAGGAGGGGTGAATAACACAGCTCTGTATTTCCATATGACAAGATGCAGCCATACCTCACACAAGTAAAGAAGTTCTCATCCTCTCCTTAACATCAGGAGACATACAGTCTTAATCATCATTATATGAATTGTTGTTTATATTAATTAATCATCAAATTCACTTAGTCTCATTGTATTTACCTTAAAGTTTTATAAAGTTCAAACATGGAGAGGATAATCAATCTTCTGATAGTTTATTTTATTTTATTTTATTTTATTTTATTTCATTGAGATGGAGCTTTGCTCTTGTCACCCAGGCTGGAGTGTAATGGAGCTCACTGCAACCTCTGCCTCCTAGATTCAAGCGATTCTCCTGCCTCAATCTCCCAAGTAGCGGTTGTCACCAGGCTTGGCTAATTTTTGTATTTTTATTAGAGATGGGAGTTGGGGGCAGGCAGTAGTTAGACAATGAGAAGTAAAGTAACCTGTGTTTTGACCTGAAGAATATATCTTGTGCCCCAGACCATCTGACTTACAGAAACTATACTGACGTGAGAAGCCCCTGAAATTTTGTGGGGCTTATCTCTGTCTCTCTGACTCATATATGTATTACTAAGATATCTAAAAATTTACTATTTCCAGCTCATCCAGTCCAATTTCAACAATACTGTCAATTTATAGAAACAATGTGATGTTTTGTGGAATGTGGTGATCAAGACCTCTGAAGACTGTATTATGCACAGAGGGGAAGAGATGTAACCCTGAGGTATGGCTGTGAGAATGTACCGTTGATGGTGCTAGATGAGGCAAACTTCTGGTGGTCCTTGCAATTTTTGCATGGAGAAAAAGGAATTGGTTAGGTCAGTATCTGAAAACAAAGTCTCAAGCACTATATTGATTTTTATAGTAAAAATATTATATCTGGATTATTAACTGCAAACAGAGTCATCAAAATTGTTCTCTAAGATACATCCAACTTTTGTGTATGTCAAATAGTCAAGTTAAATGAAGATATGATAAGTATCACCACCTTGCATTTTTACAAGTGTATATGATGACAGTACAAATATTTTCAAAGCCTTTAAACATTGTTTCTTGTTTAATATCTGAATAGGGAGAAAAAGGCCCACTGGCTTTCATTTAGACCTTGTTGTTGTTGTGGCCTTTATGCACGGGCCACAAAGCTAGTGTGGATTTTGCCAGTTGCCAAGTGTGTTTTTTTAAATACATATTCAGAAACTGGAAAAACAGCTATGGAATTGATCTGTAGGCCAACTAGGAGCCCACTGTGACAAACTGGGGCTAAGACTTCAGCTTTCCCCAACTACCATTACCTCCTGCTTTGTCTGGTGAACAATGACAAAAAATTTTGAAGGGTTCTGGGCACAATGGAGTCGAAAAGCTGCTGTTATAATAATAGAGAAACTTGCTGGAAGGCAAGGACTCATAACCTATGAAAGTTGATGCTGTGATTGAATAATAGTAGGCTCCCTACATAACAATCCACTAACTTTTATGTGGGACAAATCATATAGGTAAAAGGAAAGTTCTTTCCTCCTGCTCTGATCTTGCAGTGACCTTCTAGTGTCTATTACAGCATCCAATCAAAGTCTAAAATCTCAAATCCAATCATCTCAATAGTCCCCCCAAATCACATCATCTGAATTCGTTAAGTAATCCATTAGGTATAGCACCTGGGAACAATTTCTCTCCATATGTGAATAAGTGACATTAAAAAGACATTTTCTCTACCCAACCACAATGGTGGGACAGGCATAGCATAACAGTTACAGACATTATGGTTCAAACAGAGAGGAAATTGAATATAAAATGGAGTAAGCATTCTAAAATAGTTTCAAAATCAAGCCCAGCAAGCTCCATTTGTTTCACGACCTGGAGTAATTCTTTGTGGCTCTGGTCTCTGCTGACCTCACAAATTATCCTTCCATTTTAATGATAGTTAGCAGGATTTGCAGGTGAATAGTTTTTTTGTTTGTTTGTTTGTTTTTTAACTCAAGGGTATAGAAATTTATTTTTTAAATTTAAGCACAGTCCTAAAATTATTTAGAAACTACATGGAAAATGAAAACGACAGAGTGTCAAAACTGCTTTGCAAGTGTTAGTTTAACTTCAAGATATAAAACATTAGGAGAATCAATCAAAATACATGATTTGAAGTTCACATTCATGTATTTCCCATGACTCCATTATGAGACTATATCAGTCAGGATAATCTAGACAAAAGATTAGCAAATAGGACTCCATGGACCAACCTGACTTGCCAACACCAACTTTTACTTTGCTTTTAATATTTTTATTGTGATGAGAACATGTAATGTGAGATCTATTATCTTAACAAATCACTAAATATACAATATAGTATTGTTAAGCATAAGCAAAATGTTATGCAGCAGATCTCTAGGACTTATTCATCTTGTATAAATGAAATTTTACACAACTTGAATAGCAACTCCCCACTTCTCCCTATCCCCAGCCCCTGACAACTACCATTCTACTATCTGTTTCAATTAGTTTGACTATTTTAGATACTTATGTAAGTGGAATCATGCAGTATTTGCTCTTATGTGACAGGTTTATTTTATTTAACATAATGTCCTGCAGGTTCACCCATGTTGTCACACATTGCAGATTTTTATTTGTTAATGGTAAAATAATATTCCATTGAGTGCATATACCACATTGTATTTATATATCCATCCATTGATAAACATTTAGGTTGTTTTTAAATCTCGGCTATTGTGAATACTGAGATGAAAATAAAACAGAAATAAATTTTTGAGATTCTAACTTCAATTCTTTTTTTTTTTTTTTTTTTTTGAGACAGAGTCTAGCTCTGTTACCCAGGCTGGAGTGCAATGGCACGATCTTGGCTCACTGCAACCTCCGCCCCCTGGGTTCAACCAATTCTTCTACCTCAGCCTCCCGAGTAGCTGGGATTACAGGCACAGGCCACCACACCTGGCTAATTTTTGTATTTTTAGTAGAGACGTGGTTTCACCATGTTGGTCAGGCTGGTCTTGAACTCCTGACCTTGTGATCCACCTGCCTCGGCCTCCCAAAGTGCTGGGATTACAGGTGTGAGCCACTGCACCCGCCCAGCTTCAATTATTTTAATAAATACCCAGAAGTAGGATTGATGGATCATATGATAATTCTATTTTTAATATATTGAGGAGTCACTATACTGTTTCTCATAGAGACTATGTTACTGAAACATGAGAGGTTTGGTCTAGGTCCTGCTGCTCCCGCACAGAAAGCCAATCAGAGACAATGATTATTGCCAAGGAAGTGGGCTTTTAATTGGGGGCACAGTGAAGGAGATGGGAGATCAGTCTCAAATCCAACTCCCTGACCAACTAAAATTAGGGATTCATATGAAAGGGAAGAAATGTAACTATGTATGGAAAAACAGGAACTCAGGAGGAGTAAGAAGGCAATCATAATGAATGAAGGGCCTGGTTCTCTTTGTCTAGATGGGATGTTTCAGTTCTTTGGTAACTTTTGAGAGGTCTGGTTTCTCATTGTCAGGATCTGCTGTTTCAAGCTTAAAACCAGAAGGGTCAATTTCTATGTTTATCAAAAACAAAATAAAACAAAACAAAACAAAAAACAAAGCTGTCTGTGGGACAGTTTCAGTCCCCTCTTTGTATTGATTGATTCCTTAGTCATTGGGAATCTGGTTGTCAATGTTTCTGGCTGCTTCATGCTGATAAGGGGGTGTCCTTTGCAGCTCCATACCATGGGTGACCACGTGGCCACCCAGGAATCAAAGGTTAATCTAATACTGTAGTTATCTTCTGAAACACAATTTTTCTCTCCATAGTCCTCCACTTCTACCAAAGACTAATCACAGCAGGACCAACTTACCTACCAAATAATCTTCAGTCCCATATACTTGGCCTGATTACCCACACAAAGTGCAGCAAGAATCATTGTCTACAAAGGCTCTTCTAAATTGGCTTTGCTGGAACCTCTCACAAGGTCATTTCAGTCAAAGCCATGGGAAAATAATTAGTTCCTTCAACTGTGTCCCGTTATAAAAGGAAACAGATTCTTATTAAACGTATGCAAACAAACACATTGCCATAAATTAAGAATCACAAATAGTTTACAAATTCCGGAGAAATTAGGCAAAGAGAGATAAATATGCCTCAAATTCTGTATACTCTACTCAGTATACCTAAAGTGTATTTAAAAGCTATAAATAGCTCAAAAAAAGTTCTCCAGACCCTGAAAAAACAAAACAAAAATAATCATCAACATTTCAAATTTAAAAAGCCATAAAAATTATTTCAGTTCTCCATTAGTTCAGTCTATTCAACCAACTCCTGCTCTGCTTCATATTGGGTTAGTAGTCTTCGTGAACACATTAGTCTTTTAATTAGGGTCCCAGAAGGTTTCTCTCTAATCCAGTGATACAATTTCCAAAGTTATGAGAAACTTGCATTCAAGAGTCCTTTCCATGAGCTCCCCCAAAGAAGCAAGCTCTGGACTGTAGTTGATTATAAGTCACTTTTGGGAAGAATCAACACAAAACAATTGTGAATGACAAAAGTCTTAGGGCAGCCATAAGTAAAGACACAGTTAGCAAGGAAATTTCGTTATTTCTGTTGTCATACAAAAATTTAAAATAATAATTGCAATCATTACTGACAACATAATCACGCACATCAGAATTTCAGGAATGTTGCACAATCCTGGAACACATATTAACACATCTATATAAATACAACTCGAATGAAGCTAAATAGTACCTCACATTTGACAATGCTTCCTACGTAATTTTACATAACAAATAGCCTAATATGTTTCACTCGGACTTCAGGGGACCCAATATCCAAAAACAGTTACTTTGAGGTCAAAAAGACGGAATTTAAAACTTAAAATTTTGCCATTGGAAAATATGTCAAATATTAAAGTTTTAAGATACTTGATATGACAAAATATAATCACAAGTTACTCTAAAATAGTCATTCATTTAGCCAAGATGATAATATGAAGACATTTACCCTTTGATAGTGAGTAGACTCAATTTCCCAAACAATAAGATCTAATAAAGATAGCATGAGGCCAAATAAATCTGTGTCTCCCCTATCCTTCTTTTCTCCCCTGCATTTTACTCATAACGTAAACAAAAATCTCTTATTATCCCTTACATAAAATTTTTTTTCAGAAAAGAAAACCAAATTTTACCTTTGTATAGTATATTATTAATGTTAAAACTAATTTTAATAAAACCTTATAAACAAATTATCTAATTTTAATCAGTTTGACCATAAGGCAAGATTTCCATAAACCTTTTATAAACTTTTACAACTTGCTATTAAAGAGCAGACCAGTGCTTCAAGAAAACCCTGTTATTCTGACACATGGGCTCCAACACTGGCCTTGCATTAGTGTGCTTTTGATATTAATATTTAATTTATAGAAAAACTCTGATCTAAGTTTACCCCTCAGAATTGACCCTGACAATTTCATATGCCCACCTCTTCTGTGATAGTCCCTGAGCCTAGATGGATTGAATGGTTGTAATTTCTGGCCCTGTGTCTCACAAAAGCAGTTCATTTTTATTGTCACCTTCACCCAGGTTTGAAGACAAGACTTTGACTTGTGTCAATGCTCAAGATTTAGCTGAAGTAGGTGACTTTTTCAGGCCCAGAACTCCAAGCCTGTAACTTAACAGCACAAGAATTAGTTAATAGGATATTTATATTATAGAAAGTCCTTTAATTCCCTCTAACATGTTACAAGTTAAAACACTGTGATTCGGAGTATAGGAATTACTGCCTGCAGCACTTCAAATCACTGTATGAAAGCAATTAGGTTATTCATTGTGTATGTCTAATTGCTAGCATTCTAGTAACAGGACTGTGACGAAAAACATGAAAAATATGATAGGTCCTACACCAAAGTTAGCAAAGTAAGACAACTAGTGTTTCTACCCATCATTAAAAAATGGCAAATGCAAACATCAGCTTTGGAAATTCAATAGGAGGATAAATAATCTTTCATTTAAATACCATACAACAAAACAGGGATGAAGTAAGAACAAGCACAAGGTAATTTCTTTTCAGCTATTTTGAAAGAGCATCATCACACATTACCAAGATTAGTTTCCAGATACAGTGCTGACAACTGATTAGTCAATTTCCACCATTAAAATCTTCAAACCAGTGGAACACTTGTATATATTTTGTTTTCAAGTACATACATGAAGCCACATCAGTGATAAATGTCTTGGGATAAAAAAATCACTAGAAAGTCTCACATATTTTTATTACTACTTAATCCAAGTGAACATCACTACACTTCAATATTGGCAAAGATAACAAAATTAGTTTGATATAAATCCCAATGAATATAATTTCCTTGCAGACAAGGCCAATCTTTGCTGAACACTAACACTTTGTACTTGTATCACAGATTTTTTTCAGTACTTAAAGGAGGAGATTCGAAAACAACTCAAATTATTGATTAAATTGAATTACCTTGGAAATAAACACGATTTAAACATTTTTATTCTCACCTAACAAATACCAAAATAATGTACTGTTTTGGCTTAGAACTTGTAAACATAAGTCCTTTATTTTTATTTTACATTTTGCTGGGAACCTTAAAGCTCACATAGCCCTCTAGATCACCAGAAGCAAACAAAATCAATCAAATTTTAAGTGGCTGGTATCCTCTATCAATTTTTTGCAGGCTGAAAAAGGTAGCTTAGGAATTTTAGATACATAGAACCACTGAGAAGTTGCTGGAAATGCAAAGGGAACAAAATGGTTATTCATAAATAGAATCAAATAAAAGCCTTCCATTAGAACCTAAAAAATTCAATGGTTTTATATATATGTACATGTAAATAAAACCCAAAGAATTTTACCTATGCAGACAAGCAAATATAATATTAAATAATGCAATGCAGACATTTATGTGAAATTTGGCTCCATGTTAAATCTGGCTTCATGCCTAACTATGTTTAAAAAGAATTGCCAAACTGCCAATGTATTTTATTACAGTATTTCTTAATTTACCTTCATCAAGACTAAGAACTTTAGCTATGAGCAGGGTTAATTAGACACTTCTCCAATTTCCTATCAGGTTTTAAATAATATTTCACTATCTAAATTTTTTCAACTTTTATTTTCTCTGAAGGTGCACAGAGATACACATACAGAGAAATAGGAGAAAAACTGCATATGACTTACTCACACTATCTATAACATTCTTGGACTTTTTGTTTCATCCTAATTTTTTTTTCTTTACAAACTTCCATACCAAAAACACATCTTCATATCCATAACTTTTTCACATCTCTCTCCTCTTTCCTACTGTTTTAATAAATAACCTTTTCCAGTCTGTAATGTGAATTCATCTTTAGATAACTTCTGAATTAGACAAAATTATTCTTTTTCTCAATAAAACACATCTTTTTGGCACATTTCATATACAGAATTATATCTTAACTAGAATTCTTATCTTTAGTAACCTTAAATTTTAGTGAAAACCTAGAAGGGAAGAGATCCTAAACTCTCAGATGTTCTGGGGGCCTCTAAATCTGTGTATGCATCTTCTCTGGACTTGTTCATGTAAATTCTCCATTAGAGAGATTTTCCTATTTCTTTTTTCAGAAGTTTGTAATGGCTTCCTCCCTCTGGTGTGCCTCTGCTGTACTGTGGCTTCTGGAGCTGAAGCAATTCCTAGGGTCTCTTATTTCATTATTGGTAGCTTCTAGGAATCTAGATTATGCCAGGTCTTGTCCACATTCCAATACAGGTGAAAATAAAACCAGTCCTTTGGGCAGTCACCTTAAAAGTCCAAACACTGGACAGATGTTCCAATTGTTTATTTCCCTCCCCTGCAATAAGCCAGGAGCTGAAAGACTTTCCAAGCATGCTACATTAAGCTGGATTTTGTCATGTGAACATGTGCTAGAATAAGTCTCCACCTTTGTTCTCAGAAGCCCTCGGGCATCTAAATTTGCCAGGTACTATCAGTTCTCTGTGAGAGGCAGACAGATGTCAGTTTCTCAGGCAACCTCTTGAAAAGTTGGAATATTGGACTCATACTTTAACTCTTTTCCTCTCCAGGGAGAGGCTAAGTTTGGGGGGTTTCATGTGCTTTCTCTGCACTGAGCCAGGATAGGGGCTATGGTTGTCCAACCCATGGCCCATGGGCCTTATGTTACCCAAGACAACTTTGAATGCAGCCCAACAGAAATTTGTAAACTTTTTAAAAACATTACAAGATTTCTTTGCCCTTTTTTTTTTTTTTTTTTTTTTTTTAGCTCATCCGATATTGTTAGTGTTAGTGTATTTTATATGTGGCCCAAGACAGTTCTTCTTTCAATGTGGCCCAAGGAAGCCAAAAGATTAGACACCTCTGGGCTATAATGAGTGCCTGTGTTTTAGTCCAACTTCTGTCTTTGTTCTCAGCAGTTCCCAATATGAGTCCTTTCCTGTCAGTGTTCAGATTCAGGAAAAACAGAAATCAGTCCCCCATGCAGCAGCCAAAGGAGACAACATTGGATATACAATTCAGCTCTTTCATTTTCTCTCCAGGAAGAAGCTAGGCCCTTGGGATTTCCTCTGAATCGCATTGCGCCAGTGGGATTACAGTAAAAAGGATCCTCAAATTTTACTAAAACTTTAATCTAACTAGCTTCATTCTTTTCTGGAGTACTGGAGCCACTCAACTGGTTTCTTAATTTCTCACCAAGGAAACTGGTTCATGTATTATTGTTGAATCAGTGTGTCCATGGGGAGAAAATGGGGAGAGAGCCTCTTATTCTGCCATCTTGCTCCACTCTACATATGACTACTTTAATCAGCCTAGTTTTTACCACTAGAGTTTTTGGGGTGAAACATTCTTTCATTTTTTACTCTCTGTCACTTTTAGTCCAACCAGATAGTTTTTCTCTAGACATAAAAATTTCAGGAACTTTCTGTGTATATCACAGGAATTTGCTCTAATATACAAGAGACTTATTAAGAGATCTTACATAAATAATCCCTTCTTGATTTTTGCTACTATTGAGGAACATTGACCTCAAGTTTTCTAGAGGTCCTATGGTTTAATTGAGAAGTTCTGTGAGTGACACCCTTAATCCTAAAAAAAAAAAAAAAGGCTTTTTGTGTGACGAAATACTCATATCTTTTGATCTTTATGAGGTTTCAGGAAAGAGTTTTAAGGTCACATTCCCAGCATTTTCTATAGATCACACTTTCCTGATTGTAAATTTCTTTTATCTTACCATAGTTGCAATATGGATTGGCTGAGAATTTCCAAAAATCATCAGTCCTTGTCCTTTTAGTATAATAATTCTTCTCTCAATTTATCTCTCTTTTCTCAAATTTTACTATCCCCACCAAGCATAAATCAGGTCACATCTTCAAAACTTTGCTTGGAAAAGTCCTTAACTAAATATCATACCATAGTTCATTGAATCAATCCCTATTAATGTATATTTGCACTGTATTATATTCCTCTTCTTTTAGAAATAGTACTACATTTTGTTTCCTGTACACATGTCTATTTGTATACTTTTGCCAGTATATGTTTGGGATAGGAAAGAATTCTGGATACAAGGGAAAATGTGTATGTGATATTGTCAAGTTGCCTAACTTCTTTCCATACTTGTTGCACTATCTTGTGCTAAATGAGAATGCTTATTCACCAAGTCTTACTAACATAATACTTTCAAACTTTTAAAACTTTTTCCATTACAATAGATGAAAAAAGACATATAGTGCACATTCATTTTGCATTTTTGCATTAGTCTGTTTGCATTGCTATAAAGGAATGGCAACTGGGTAATTTATAAAGAAAAGAGGTTTATTTTGGTTCATTTTCCTATAGGCTATATAAGCATGGCACTAATATCTGCACAGCTTCTGGTGGGGGCCTCAGGAAGCTAACAATCATGGCAGAAGAGGACAAGGAAGCAGGTGTATCACATAATAAGAGAGCAAGAGGAAGGATGTCATACTCTTTTAAACAAGCCGATCTCACATGAACTTGTATGGTGGGAGCTCACCATTATCAAGACGACATCGCCAAGCCACTCATGAGGGATCTTCTCCCATGACCCACACACCTCCCACTGGGCTCACTATCAACTTTGGAGGTCACATTACAACATGAGATTTGGAGAGGACAAAACATCCAAACCATATCATATTGTGATTAAGAATGAGCACCTTTTCCTCTTGTTCACTCATTTGTGAAGATTATTTTCCCTGTGTATAGAATAATTAACTTTTAATGTTTTGAAGATATCATTTCCCTGCCATCTGGCTTTAATTTTTTTCTGTTGAGGAATCTGACTTCAATCCTATTTTAAATTCTTTGCAGGTAACCCATCTTTTTTTCCGGGTGCTTTAATGATTTCTCTTTGTTTGTTTTGTTTAGTTTTAGTAGCACATTTATCTTATTATGTGGAAGTGCATTTTCTTCATTTGACTTCTTTCTGATAAATATAATGGCTAAATATAATTTCAACTTTTTATTTTACATTCAGGGGGTGCATGTACAAGTTTATTACATGGGTATACTGTGTGATGCTGAGGTGTGGGATACAAATAATTCTGTCCCCAGGTTGTGACCATAGTACCCAATAGTTAGTTTTTCAATGCGAAACCCCCAAGTTCCCTTCCCTCTCTAGTAGTCCCTAGTGTCTATTGTTGCCATCTTTACACTCATGAACACTCCATGTTCAGTTCTCACTTACAAGTGAGGATATGCAGTATTTGGTTTTCTGTTCCTGTATTAATTCTGTGTTCATCCTGTGCTTGGGATAATGGTTTCCATGTTGCCTCAAAGAATATAATTTCATTCTTTTTTTATGGCTATGTATTATTCCATGGTGTATATGTACTATATTTTCTTTTTCCACCATTGGTTCACACATAGGTTGATTCCTTGTCTTTGCCATTATGAATAGTGCTGCGATGAACATACAAGTGCATGTGTCTTTTGGGTAGAACAATGTATTTACTTTTGGATATATACCCAGTAATGGGGTTGCTAGGTCAAATGAGAGTTCTGTTTAAAGTTCTTTGAGAAATCTAAAAACTACTTTCCACAGTGACTGAACTAATTTATATTGTCACAAATAGTGTATAAGGATTCTTTTTTCTCCACAGCCTTGCCAGCATCTATTGTTTTTTAAGTTGTTTATAATAGTCATTCTGACTGGTGGTGAGATTGTATCTCACAGAATTTTTGATTTGTATATCTCTGATGATTACTGATGTTGAGCATTTTTTCATGTACTTGTGACTGCTTGTATGTCTTCTTTGGAGAAGTGACTGTTCATGTCTTTGCCCACTTTTTAATGGGGTTATTAGTTTTTTGTTTGTTTAATCATTTAAGTTCCTTATAAATCATTTTTAGATGCATGGTTTGTAAATGTTCTCTCCCATTATGTAGGCTGCCCATTTATTCTGATAATAGTTTCTTTTACTGTGCAGAAGTTCTTTAGTTTACTTAGGTCTCATTTGTCAATTTTTGTTTTCGTTGCAATTGCTTTTGAGGACTTAGTCATAAATTCTTTCTAAATTTAATGTCTTAACATTAAAGACAATGTTAAGAATGGTGTTTCCTAGGTTTTCTTCTAGGATTCTTAAAGTTTGAAATCTTACATTTAAATCTTTAATCCATCTTGAGTTCATTTTTGGATATGGTGAAAGGTAGGAATCAAGTTGCATTCTTCCGCATATGGTTAACAAGCTATTCCAGCACCATTTATTGAAAAGGGAGTCCTTTCTCTATTGATTATTTTCATCAACTTTGTCAAATATCAGATGGTTATAAGTGTGCAGCTTTACATCTGGGTTCTCTACTCTGTCCCACTGGTCTGTGTGTCTGTTTTTTGTACAAGTACCATGTTGCTTTGGTTATTGTAGCCTTACAGTACAGTTTGAAGTTGGGTAATGTGGTGCTTCTAGCTTCATTCCTTTTGCTTAGGATTGCTTTGGCTTTCAGTTTTCTTTTTTTTTTTTGGGGGGGGGGAGTTCTATATGAATTTTAGAGTAGCTTTTTTTCTAGTTCTGCGGAAAATGACATTGCTAGTTGGAGAGAAATAGCATTGAATCTATAGATTGCCTTGGGCAGTATGGCCATTTTAACAATATTGATTCTTCCAATCCATGAACATGAATGTTTTTCCAATTGTTCATGGAATCTGTGAATTCTTTTAGCAGCGTTTTGTTTTGTAGTTCTTGTAGAGATCTTTCACCTGCTTGCTTAGATGTATTCCTAGGTGTGTTATGTTTTTTTGTAGCTACTGTGTTTTTGATTTGGCTCTCAGCTTGAACATTATTGGTGTATAGAAATGCTACTGAATTTTGTACATTGATTTTGTATCCTAAAGCTTTACTGAAGTTGTTTTATTAGTGTCAGACCTTTTGGCAGAGTCTTTAAGGTTTTCTAGGTATAGAATCATATCGTCAATGAAGAAAGATAGTTTTACTTCTTTTCTTATTTGGATGCCTTTTATTTCTTTCTTGGATGTGTGATTGCTCTGGCTGGGACTTCTAGTACTATTTTGATTAGAAGTAGTAAGTGTGGGGGCACTTACTCAAGGGAAATGTTTCCAAGGGGAATGTTTCCAATTTTTGCCCTTCAGTATGATGTTTGCTGAGGGTTTTTTCATAGATGGCTCTTATAGTTAGGGGTATGTCCCTTCAATGCCTTGTTTGCTGGGGGTGGGGGAGAGGGGCATTATCATGAAGGGATGTTGGATCTTATCAAAGGCTTTTTCTGTGTCTACTGAGATAATCATGTGGTTTTTATTTTATTTCTGTTAATGTGGTGAATCACATTTATTGATTTGTGCATGTTGAAACAATTGAAACAATCTTGCAACCCAGGAATGAAGCCTACCTGATCATGAAGAATTAACTTTCTGATGTGCTGCTGGATTTGATTTGCTAGTATTGTGTTGAGGATTTTTGAACTGGCCTGTAGTTTTCTTTTTTTCATTGTGTCTTTGCCAGGTTTGCTATAAGGGGGATTCTGGTTTCTTAGAATGAATTAGGGAGGAGTCCCTTTTCCTCAGCTTTTTGGAATAGTTTCAGTAGATTTTGTCCTACCTCTTCTTTGTATGTCTGATAAAATTTGTCTCTGAATTCATCTGGTCTGGGGCTTTTTTTTTTTTTTTTTTTTGCTAGGTTTTTATTATTGATTCAATTTTGGAACTGGATATTGGTTTATTGCAGTTTTCAATTTCTTCCTAATTTAATCTTGGGAGTTGTGTGCTTCCAGGAATTTATCCATTTTTTCCAGATTTTCTAGTTTGTGTGCATAGAGGTATTCATAATAGTCTCAGAATCTTTTGTGTTTTTGTGGGATCAGTTCTAATGTCCCCTTTGTCATTTCTGATTGTGCTTATTTGGATTTTGTCTTTGTTATTCTAGCCAGAGATCTATCAATCTCAGTTACCTTTTCCAAGAACCAAATTTTGAACTTGTTGATTCTTTGTATAGGCTTTGGGATTTCAACTGCATTCAGTACTGCTCTTATTTTAGTTATTTCTTTTCTTCTGCTATGTTTGTGGTTAGTTTGTTCTTTCTTTTCTAGTTCCTCCAGGTGTGATGTTACATCATTAATTTGAGATCTTTCTAACTTCTTGATGCAGACATTTAGCCTTATAAACTTTCCTCTCAACACTGCTTTTGTTGCATCCCTGGGATTTTGGTACTTTGTGTCTCTGTTTTCATTTACGTCAAATAATTTTTTTTTAAATTTCTGTCTTAATTTTGATGTTTACCCAAAAGTCATTCAGGAGCAAGTTGTTTCATTTCCATGTAATTGTGAGATTTGTGGAGATCTTGATATTGATTTCAAGTTTTATTCTACTGTGGTCTGAGAGTACAGTTGGTAGGATTTTGATTTTTTTGAATGTATTGAGACTTTCTTTATTACTGAGAATGTGGTCAATCCTGGAATGTGTTCTGTGTGTAGACGAGAAGAATGTATATTCTATGGTTGATGGGTGGAGTATTCTGTAGATGTTTATTAGGTCCTATTGGTCAAGTGTTGAATTTAAATCCAGAATTTATTAGTTTTTCTGCCACAGCGATCCATCTAATGCCGTCAGTGGGGTTTTGAAGTCCCCCACTATTACTGTGTGACTGTGGAAGTCTTTTCTTAGATCCAAATGTAGTGGTCTTATGTATCTGGCTGCTCCTATGTTGAGTGTATATGTATTTAGGGTAGTTACGTCTTCTTGTTAAATTGAATCCTTTATCATTATGTAATGTCCTTCTTTGTCTTTTTTGCTGTTGTTGGTTTAAAGTCTACTGTACCTGATGTAAGAATAGTGATCCTTTTTTTGTTTTCCTTTTGTACGACAGGTCTTTCTCCAACCCTTTACTTTGAGTCTATGGGTGTCATTACACATTTGCTTCTTAATCTGAGGCTTTACATTATCATCTGTTTTAAAATTTTTCAGTTATCATATCTTTAAATTTTAATACTTTTTCCTCTTTGGAATCCAATAATGTATACATCGACTATTTTTATTGATCTCTTGTCTCATATGCTCTCTTCTGTATTTTCTATTCCTCTATATTTTCTTTCTATATTTGGGAAATTATCTTCTGATCTATCATTGAGTTCAATAGTCTTTCTTCATCTATATCAAAACTGTTATTAAATCAATCTTTGAGTTCTTGATTTCAGTTTCTCAATTTTCCAGTTATAGAGTTTCTCAGATTATTATCACAGTGTCCATTTCTGTGTAAATCATTTATTTTAGTTCCTGGAATATTGTAGGGATAGACTTTGTTTTCCCTATATATAGACCACAACTATCTTTCTTCCCTATAGATATTTCTATTTTATGTTTCCTTGGGCTGTTATCACTCTATTGGTATAACAGTACTGTGATGAACAAGCACCAGTTAGGTGGCTAACATAACAGAAATATATTTTCTCACAATTTTGGCTTGTAGATGGCCATCTTCATCTGATGTTTTCACATCATTTTCCCTCTGTGTCTGTTTTAGTATCCTCCTCTTATAACCACATCAGATAATATCAGATAAAACTCATCCATTGTCCTTATTTTATCTAAGTCACCACTTTACAGGCCCTATCTTCAAACAGAATCACATTCTGAGGTACTAGAAGTTAAAACTTCAATATATGAATTTGGGACAGAGGTGGCACAATTTAGACAACAGCAATCAATTTGCCTTATTTCTTCATATATTTGGATATACTGGATTGAGCCACCAGTATTGTTTACTTTAAAATGAATTGTAGAGCTTCCAGCCTCAGTAGCATGAGCCTGTAATCCTAGCTAGTCTGCAGGCTGAGGTGGGAGGATGGCTTGAGCCCAGGAGTTCAAGTTCAGCCTTGGTAACATAGCAAAACCCCATCTCTAAAATATAAAGAAACTAAAAATAATTGGAAAATAAATAAATTGTAGAACTTACTTGAGAGTTGAGGCAATATGATATTATCTGATTACCTTAATCATATAAGTGCTGGAATTGATTTAAAGCTGTGATTCAGACCCAGTGAGAGTTAGTCTATTTCAGTTCCATCTTTACTCCTAAATTGCAGATCTTTCGGGTTTCAAATTAAACTTGGTATTTTACCATGCTTTATTTTTTCAGTGGATCCTAAATCACAACTTTACCCTGCTAGGCCTTTGAAATTGTTGAAATATTTTGCTTTGCTTTTCAGCCTCTTGGCCACATCTTCAGGAACATGCTAATTCTTTGTGTGAAGAGAAGGGAAAGTGACCTCAATGCTTGGGTTACTATTCTAGGTTTTCTTATCTCTTAAATCTTAGCCCCACAATTCTCACTAGCTTGTTAGTTCTCTTGTTTAGATAGACAGACAGACAGACAAACACATAGATTGATGTAGATGTAGATATGTAGCTATACAGAAATTCTCATTACAAAATAGTGATTTTTCAGTGGCAATTTTCATCCAAATTACCAGATTGTCATTACCAGGAAAAAGGCTCCACTCCACTGATACTTCTTAATGAGCTCAAATTAGCTATGACAGCAAGGATACTGGAGAAAGAAAGAACTAAAAATGAGTTTTTTTATTGATACATATTTCAAGTGCTTTTAATTATTATTTGAGAGGTAAACAATTAGTGTTAGAGACATTTACTATATTACTGCCCTCCTTCTTTTTGAAAGCATCCCTGGAAACTTATGCTTTCAAATATTTTCTTCAAAAATTGATTTAGACAGATAAAATAAACATCTTTGAGTCAAAGAATTTTAAGAAATGCATATATTTTCAATGCTTGCTGAATTAGAAAAATAAATGGCAATTATACACTATCTGCAAAATAAACAAGATAGGTAATTTTCAATTCTGCATGCTGGAAGTCATTGTTTCTGAGTGTGAATTCTTTAGGGAGTTTAAAAATTAAGATTAAAGATAACAGTCATTATAAGCCATATGCAGTGGCTCATGCTGCTAATCACAGCACTTTGGGATGCTGAGTTGGGAGAACTGCTTGAGGCCTGGAGTTCAAGACTAGTCTGGGAAACAAAGTGAGAGCAAGTCTCTACAAAATATATACATATTAAAAATTAGCCAGAAGTGATGGTGCATCCCTATAGTCCTTTAGATAATCTGGAGGTTAAGGTGGAAGAATATCATGAGCTCAGGAGTTTGAGGCTGTGGTGAGCTAGATTACACCATGCACTCCAGCCTAGCTAACAGAAAAAAACTCTGACTTTAAAATTAATAATAATAATAACAATAATATTCACTATAAGTTACTTGAAATAATCTGTCATGAGCTTTGATTTTCTATACATAATTTTATTTTATACTTACTAGTTTTCAACATTGTGTGATAAATCAATATTTTGTGTTTACTTGAATGTTTTATTAACTAAATGTGATATTATTTGAATAGTGATACTATTTATTTGCATCATATCATTGAAGGAGGGCAAATATAACTATTTTATTACAAACCTAGACTTTCTTAAAAGTGATAATTAACCAGGTATGTTTTCACAATTTCCTGTTTACAACTCTTTCTAACATTATTAATTCAATATGGAAAATAAACATGAGACTCACTTTATTTTGAAATGTAAAGAAGTAACTCAAAATTCACTAGCAGTTCTTTATTTCTAAGCTAACAAGAGGAAAGGTTACATTTCAGCAGAAAAGGCAGTTCACTGAGTCAGATAAGCAATAATTGTATCCTTTGGGCATTTGTTTATCAAATAAAGAAGCCTTGAATAAATATGGAATTACTCTATGTTGTGGGGAAAGACAACATTTAAAAAATATATACTGCATTATGTCATCATCAAAATTAATTATTTTGAGCATTTGCAAATTCAAAGCTGGATTTTAAATTAACAGATATGTCCCAAGAAAAAGAAAATTATTCTGAAACACTTCTAATCATCCTAAAATAAGTCTTTCAACATAGATTATGATTTATGCCCAAATAAAATAATTACTTGAAAACTTGGGTTAAAGTTAGAATGTAATGCTATAATCTAAGCATATTATTAATAAAATTACAGTTTCTTAGCAAATTAATCCAATTTGAGGTATGAAGACATAGCAAGTCTCTTAAAAGTCAGTGTGTGCCTTTCACAATCTTTGAGCCTGGGACACTGTTTTTCTGACTAATTCCAAACCTGTAGAGTGAAAGCATGTATTTTACTCTGTCATTATACATTTTTGTTCAATTAACTAAATCCAGATTTTGTTCATTTCTAATTAAAACATTTTTCAACAAAATTTTTGGAAAAACCGTATGCTTGTTAGGAAGGTAAAGCATGGTGTGACTAGAGAGTGGTTTGTCTTTAGATTAGACTTAATAATAAAATGACAGGATGAGTGTTACTTGCTTTAAAAGACTCTTGAAAAATAGAATAATTAATATGTTCCTTTGTTGATGTGAGTATTAACTGAAAGGAATGTGAATGGGGGAGGAATTTGGAAGTGCTTACAATATTCTGTTTGTTTCATCTGTGTGCTAGTTACATCAGTGTGTTCAGTTTGAGAAAATTCATTTTACTGTACACTTATGATATATGCACTTTTCTGTGTATATTACAATTCCATGAAGATTTTAAAACCTAAATTGGGATAGGACACATTAAAATGTATAGCAAATGTTAATATTTACTGAAACTGAATGGCAGGATATATGGGGTCTTATGCTCTGCTTTTAGAATTTTGACATATTTTGAAATTTTAAAAATAAAAAGATTTTTAGGCTGGGCACAGTGGCTCACGCCTGTAATCCCAACACTTTGGGAGGCCAAGACGGGCGGATCACGAGGTCAGGAGATTGAGACCATCCTGGCTAACACGGTGAAACCCCGTCTCTACTAAAAATACAAAAAATTAGCCGCGCGAGGTGGCAGGCGCCTGTAGTTCCAGCTACTCGGGAGGCTGAGGCAGAAGAATTGCGTGAACCCGGGAGGCGGAGCTTGCAGTGAGCCGAGATCGCGCCACTGCACTCCAGACTGGGCGACAGAGCAAGACTCCATATCAAAAAAAAAATAAAAAACAAAAAATTAAAAATTAAAAGATTTTTAAAATAAAGTAAGATGATGCAAGATGGATACCTGGGTTGGCAACAATTACTGACTTCCTGGCATGAAGCTTTTACATGAGAAACTAGCACTATTATAATTATGTAAAACAATGGCTTGGAACAAACGTTTTGATGACAAGTTTAACTGAATAGAAAAATTTGTAAGAAATTACCTCTTGGACATATATGCATTGATTGACACCTCCAGTAATGATTTGGTATCATATATACAAAGCTTGGAGGTGAATCTGAGTCTAAGAATCACGTCTAAGAAAGGGAAATGCTCTCTAAGAAAGAAGGGCACTTCTTAGGTGACGTTTCTTCACAAGTAGAGCCTGATCCCAGAAAGCACAGTTAGGGAAGAGAGATCAAAAAGGGGGTAAAGTCAGTAAACCATGTGCTAATAAATGGTCATTGCTGTGAGCAACTGGAGACTCAGATTTGCTGATTTCATACTGAGAGAATTTCTCCCCAGTGAGTGAGAAAGCTGAGCTTTTATCTAACAATCAATATTCCTTATTGTTTGAAAGATGCTCCTATGGGCATTACTTTTCCCACACCTCTGACCTGCTCCTTAAGCAGACCTTATGTGCTTCTACAACTACAGGCAGCCCTTGGGTTGAGGTGTCTGAGGTGGGAAGCCATTGGCTTGTATGACATTCTTTACTGAAACTGCAGGTGACCTCCAGGACCAAAAGAGTAAGGTCAGGGCATTATAAAAATGCTCCACATTCCTGAATGTATTTAACCAGTGTTTGAAATGTATTAATATTACTACTCATCTAATAACTTTTAATTCATACTTTGTGGTTTTGCTTCCTTTTGTTTCATATAAAGTTGATAATAAAAGTAATAGGAAGATGCACAATGTATTTGGTTCAGATGTTTTGTATGGGTTCAGGGTTCTAAGAATTTTCTCTGAGATTCTGAAGCAAGAGTTCTTCCACTTTCAAAACAGGTGACCTGTGCTAAATCCATTTCAATTTCATTTCTGTTGTTGTAGAATGAGATTTGTTTATAATACAATCTTATAATGATACTTTATGATTCTATCATTCTTTTTATGGATATTTTGTAAGCAATAAGGACAATTTAACAAAATTCAAAGTAACCTAACAAATACAAGCAAAGCAAAATTTATTATGGCTACCAGGTAACAATATGCAGAATGGTTGGATTGTTTACAACAATGAAAGTAAAGATGATGACTTAAACTAAAAGTTTAGAACATTTAATGTAATAATTCCCATTTAAATGATATGTGGCTATGAGACCCCTAATGTGCCTTCTCTAGATAGGAAAAAAGAAAAAGCACAGAAAAAGACAAAAACTAATAAGGAAAAGAGATCCTTAGCCTTAGGCTATAATTGGGATGCAACTGACATACTTAAAATAGACACAGAAGTAGTGGGAGGGAGAACACAAGAAAGAGGGAAGAAAGGGAGGAAAGCAGGGAAGGAAGAAGGGAAATGTGGAGAAAGAAAGGCAAAGAAAAGAAAAGAAAGAAAAAGAAAGAAAGAAGGAAGGAAGGAAAGAAAGAAAAAGAAAGAAAGAAAGGAAAGAAAGAAAGGAAGGAAGGAGAGAAGGAGAGAAGGAGGCAGGGACAGAGGCATGCAGAGAGAGGGAAGAAGGAAGGAAGGAGAAAGAAAAAAAGAGAGAAGGGAGGGAGGGAGAGAGGGAGGGACGGAGGGAAGGATGAAAGAAAGAAAGGAGGGAAGGAGGGAAGGAAGGAAGGAGAGAGAGAGAAAGCAAGCAAGCAAGCAAGAAAGAAAGAGAAAGGAAGGGAGGAAGGAGAGAAGGAGAGAAGGAGGGAGGGACAGAGGCATGCAGAGAGAGGGAAGAAGGAAGGAAGGAGAAAGCAAAAAAAGAAAGAAAGAGAAGGGAGGGAGGGAGAGAGGGAGGGACGGAGGGAAGGAAGAAAGAAAGAAAGGAGGGAAGGAGGGAAGGAAGGAAGGAGAGAGAGAGAAAGCAAGCAAGAAAGAAAGAAAAAGGAAGGAAAGAAGGAAGGAAGAGAGAAAGAAAGAGAGATAGGAAGAAAGAACCTATCTAATTCTGGCATTAGCCTCCACTAAAGTGAAGAGATTGACTGCAAAACACATGAAAGATGTTTTTTTTGCATTCCCTAATTCAGAATCTGTACTAACCAAATATTAGGCAAGCACTCCTCTTTACCTTTCAGGTGCAGTTGGCAAAGGAAGTGACACCATGCATACTTTCCAGAAAGTATAGTTAACTACAAAGTGAGCACTGAAGAGGTGACAGATATTTTAAAAACCCTGTTGCAGCATGCTGGAAATTATGGAATTTATCTACTATATTGGTTTAGACCAGAAAATCAGATTATGCATGTAGTAGAAAAAAAGCCTGAAAATAATAAAGAATTGCATGGCTTGCTCCTTGCTAAGGCTAAAGCAACTTACCCTCAGCGATCACTCTCTCTCAGAAGGGAATTTCACCATTGCACAAATAATAAGAAAACAGGACCTAAGAAAATTCATTTGTTCTGCTAACAACAATTAAATCCTCATAGATCTAAACTCTCTGTTAAAAGAAAAGTAATTAGCATCAGGCTAATACAAAATTTTGCAGCAAAAGAGTAAGGGAGTAACACTGAAGAGAGTACATCTCAGACAATAATTTACTTCAGGATCTAGAAGAAAATTATAGTTACTTATTTAACAAGGCTTAGGACTTCCTAAGTGTCAGGGGAGGACATAAGACAAAAACAGGATGAAGAAAAGAAAGCAATAAGTAAGTTATCAAAAACCTTCAAGTAAATTATAAATCAGTGATAAAATCTCCATTTGACTCTTGAGTGGTTATTCACTGTTGTGGAAAATCACAGCAGTATATAGACCAGAATCATGAGAAGATTTTTTTTAAGTATTTGCTTTATACTAAAGCCTCTTTCACATATATATGTGTGTGTGCCTCTGTGTGTATTTATTTGTGTATGTAATATATAATATGTATATATGATATACATGTGTAATATATACACATATAATATATGGGGAATATATGTATATATAATACATGAGGATATATAATACAAACATATTATATTATACATGTATATTATATATAATGTATAATATGTAATGTATAATACATGTATAATAGTAATGTATATATAATGTATAAGATAATACATTATGTATAATATACATGTATAATATTATATATCTCATACATTTGAGGAGATATATATGTATGTGCTCATTTGTATATGTAATATACATACACATGCACACACATATATATATGAAAGAGGTTTTAGCATAAAGCAAATAGCAGTTGCTCCCAAAACTGTATGACTAGAATAAACAGGGAAGACATAATTAAGAGACAACATTTCAGAGATGAGAAAGGGCTTATTACATTTAAAGTATAATTTCTTAGAAAGTATATATATATATATATATATATATCCTGATGAAATATGTAAATCACAAACAGGAAATAAAAAACACTGAAAGAATCAGGGTTTTTCAATTTAAGAGAAAAAAGCAGATACCTATAGTGGATGAAAAATAGACCTGGCTTCAGATCTCTTCTCTACAATAATGAGTGACAAAATACATTGGTGCAGAAGGCATCAAATTATATCAAGATACAATGCACATAAATAATCTAATTAAGGGTTTTTATATTTAAACTTATAGATAAATTTTTAATCTTACACTTAAGATTACACACTATTTATAGAGTCTAGAAAATATTTACCTAGAAGAACCCTAAAAGGCCACAATACAAATTTCAATGAACTTAAAAAAGCAAAAATAATATAGTCTTCATTTTTGTCAGTATGATATATTTAATGGGGCAGTTATCTAATCAAAAGGTAATTTTTAAAAATTCTTCCTAACATCCATAGGTAACCCAGAATTCAAAGCAAATCTGTCCAGTCTACGTGGGAACTAACAAAAAAGACAACAGAATCTGTGCAAAACAGAATGAAGCAGCAAATTCTACACTCAAAATCAGAGGTATAAATCTAAACATTTCATAAGTAAATAGATAAGTATACAAATAATAAACTACTCAATTTAAGAAACTATAATTGGAATGCCAAATTTTCTCAAGGAAACTAAGAGATCGGATTAATTAGGGATGAAAACAAAAGCAAGACTTGATTAATTAGAAAACAAGAAACAGGGCCCAGCGCAGTGGCTCACCCCTGTAATCCCAACACGTTGGGAGGCCCAGGTGGGCAGATCACCTGAGGTTGGGAGTTAGAAACCAGGCTGACCAACATGGAGAAAACCCCATCTCTACTAAAAAATAAATGGTGCTGGGAAAACTGGCTAGCCATATGTAGAAAGCTGAAACAGGATCCCTTCCTTACACCTTATATAAAAATTAATTCAAGATGGATAAAAGTCTGAAATGTTAGGCCTCAAACCATAAAAACCCTAGAAGAAAACCTAAACAATACCACTCAGGACATAGACATGGGCAGGGACTTCATGACTAAAACACCAAAAGCAATGACAACAAAAGCCAAAATTGACAAATGGGATCTAATTAAACTAAAGAGCTTCTGCACAGCAAAAGAAACTACCATCAGAGTGAACAGGAAACCTACAGAATGGGAGAAAATTTTTACAATCTACCCATCTGACAAAGGGCTAATATCCAGAACCTACAAAGAACTTAAACAAATTTACAAGAAAAAATCAAACAGTGCCATCAAAAAGTGGGCAAAGGATGCCAACAGACACTTCTCAAAAGAAGACATTTATGCAGCCAACAGACACATGAAAAAATGCTCATCATCACTGGCCATCAGAGAAATGCAAATCAAAACCACAATGAGATACCATCTCACACCAGTTAGAATGGCAATCATTAAAAAGTCAGGAAACAACAGGTGCTGGAGAGGATGTGGAGAAATAGGAACGCTTTTACACTGTTGGTGGGATTGTAAACTAGTTCAACCATTGTGGAATTCAGTGTGGCGATTCCTCAAGGATCTAGAACTAGAAATACCATTTGACCCAGCCATCCCATTACTGGGCATATACCCAAGGGATTGCAAATCATGCTACTATGAAGACACATGCACACATATGTTTATTGTGGCACTATTCACAATAGCAAAGACTTGGACCCAACCCAAATGTCCATCAATGACAGACTGGATTAAGAAAATGTGGCACATATATACCATGGAACACTATGCAGCCATAAAAAAGGATGAGTTCATGTCCTTTGTAGGGACATGCATAAAGCTAGAAACCATCATTCTGAGCAAACTATCGCAAGGACAGAAAACCAAACACTGCATGTTCTCAGTCATAGATGGGAATTGAACAATGAAAACACTTGGACACAGGGTGGGGAACGTCACACACTGGGACCTTTCCTGGGTTGAGGCAATGGGGGAGGGATAGCATTAGGAGATATACCTAATGTAAATGACAAGTTAATGGGTGCAGCACACCAACATGGCATATGTATACATATGTAACAAACCTCCACGTTGTGCACATGTACCCTAGAACTTAAAGTATATAAATAATAAAAATAAATAAATAAAATAAATAAAAATAAAAAATAAATAAATTAATTAAAATAAATTAAAAATTTTAAAATATACAAAATTAGCCAGTGTGATGATGCATGCCTGTAATCCCAGCTACTTGGGAGAGTGAGGAGAATCACTTGAACCCAGGAGGTGGAGGTTGTGGTGAGCCGAGACTGAGACACTGCACTCCAGCCTGGGCAACAAGAGTGAAACTCCCTCTCAAAAACAAAAACAAAAACAAAAAAACAAAACAAGAAACAGTATAATCAACAAATAAATTTGAAAGCTAGTTGATTGAATAGGCCAAAAAATACATTAAACTTGTTAACTGCAAAATATATATATTAATATACATAAGCACAAAGAAAATAAAAGTCCTAAATTTTTAAAATGAGAAAAGTGATACAAATATATTTAGAGATATTTATTAAATTGTAAAACGATATTACTTATAAAACTTTATTTAATAAATGTAAAGAAATACATGGGTGTGATACTATAAATTGAGAGAGAATGCCCTTCAAAAACATTCAAATCCAGATAACTAAGAGGTAAGCTCTTTTGAACCTTTTTGAACAGGTAAGCTTCTTGAAATTATGTAATTATTTCTATAATATTCTGGAGCTCATAAAAATTAGAAGCTTTCTAATTAACCTAATAAATATGGCACAAAAAATTTGAGATACATTTCAAATAGAAATATGAACACAAGAAAATTCTAAATAAAATTACTAGTAAATTTAGCACTTTACCAAGGCCTAATATATTATTATGTGTGGGATTTTCTCAGAAATACAAAGATTTTTCAACATGATTAGTGTTTTGTGCCTCAGTTTCCTCATTTACAAACTGAGTAATGATAAACTCTACCTCATATGGTGATTAGGAAAATTGAATGTATTAACTTTAAATGCCCTAGAAATTTTGTTACATAACACCTTGAGTAATAGCGTCTATCCATACTAATATAATAGCAAAGAACATTGATTAATCACATTAAAATTCATCAAAGTGGTTTTGGATCAGATGGATTTGTATTTAGAATTCTATCTAACAATGATTTTAACCTCTTTAAATGTCATCTTTTTATAGATGCAAATATACAATTATATTTTTCTTCTAGATTTATTGTGATTAATACATTATAAGTTTTCATGGTAATTGTCATTACAATGAACTTATGTTTAAAATCATTGTGAAGTATTTATAATTCATACCAAAATGGCATTGGTTAAATTAATCAGCCATGCAGATTGGGTGAGCTAGGTGGGAGAACACGAAAAATGACTGCAACAAAAAACAACACAAAGAAATCTTCTTTTTTTTTTAGATGAGATCTCACTCTGCCACCTAGTTTGGAGGGCTCACTGCCACTTCTGCCTCCTAGGCTCAAGCAATCCTCCCACCTCAGCCTCCCAACTACCTGGGACCTCAGGAATGCAACATAATGACTGGCTAATTTTTTGTATTTTTGGTAGACAGCAGGTTTCGCCATGTTGCCCAAGCTGGTCTCGAATTACTGAGCTCAAGAGATTCATGGGCCTTGCCCTTCCAAAGTGCTCGGATTACAGGTGTGAGCCACCATGCTCAGCGAGACCAATCTTTTATTAAACTAGGAATTGTACATCCATTTGAAACTAACAGTCAGTGTTGTTCTGATCTGTGAAACACCAGAAGCAATCCAATGATAATCTGAAACATGTTATCAATACCATTTTTCTACTATATGACAGAAATTTCTAACAAAATTTTGCAAAAACGGAAGAGTGGAGACTCATTACTACTGGAAAGAAGCAAACACAATTGTCATTATCAGGAGATTATATGATTGTCTCCCTAACTTATAAACTCAAGATAATCAATGAAAATGAAAAACAGGCTTAACAAAAAAATTTCATCTATTTAACAAATGATTATACAAAAATCAGATAACTTTGCTACCACTATGGACTGAGCTGTGTCCCTTTAATATTTCTACATTAAAGCCCTAACCTCCAATATGGTGGTATTTGGAGATGGGGCCTTTGGTATATAATAAGGTTTAGTTGAGGTTATGGGGATTTGAACCTCAGGATGGCATTAGTGTCCATGTATAAGAAAAGAATCCAGAGAGGAGGTTGTCTCTCTCTCCCTCTCCCCTCTTGCCCTCAGCTCGCTCTCTCTCTTCCCCTCTCTCTCTCTGTCTCTGTTTCTCTGTCATGTGAGGACTCAGCAACAAGATGGCTTTCCACAAGCAAGGAAGAAAGCCCTCACCAGAAATTGTACTCACACGTGCTCTTCGACTTCTAGCCTCAAAACTGTAAGAAAGTAAATCTCTATTATTTAAGCCACCCAGTCTATGATATTTGGTTATGGCAACCCAAGCTAGCTAATACACCTATATACCAACTATAATCAATTCAGAAATATAATTTAGAAGTTTTTTATTCATAGAACTAAGGTATAATTTTATAAAAATATACAAAACATGTAAAATTAAAAGTATAAAATAATATTTAAAAACTTATAAAACCTAAGTGAATTTGAAAATAATACACATTATTAGGTGTGTGTAAATTGTTTGTTTTCTATAATCTGAAATTGACTGTACCATATGCTGATTTCCCAAATCAATTCATTGATATCCATATCCAATATACCCACCGATTATAGGCTGTCTCCTCTCCTGAAGATAGTTTTTGTCTCTCCTCTTCTGGGATAGTTTCTCTGCTGTCTCTGCTCTTTATATCTTTATATCTCTCTACTTTCTATTTCTATCTCTTTGAATTATCTAGGGGCTTCTCTTTACACCAAGGATAAAGCCATTTCTGTACACTGGCCTATGGAGTCCTTCATGACTTGGTCCCTAACCACTTCTCAGAAAACCTTCTTTCTGTTCCTTTAATGCAGTAAGCTCCAAGAACTTTTGTTTTATTTCCTTTGTCTATAGATCTTACCCTACCTTTGCATGTGGTGGACATTTTATCCTTCAGGTCTATCACAGTAGTACTCTCCTGTTGATATTATCAATCTAATTCCAAACCTTTTCATACTCTATCACACCCTTTTTTTAATACTTATAAAAATCTTATATTATCCTTAATGTGAGGAGCGTTTATGATGACTGACTAGAAGCATTAAACACTTGCCTCCTCCAAAAAACAAGAATCAAAAAAGTAAATAGATAATCACACTGTTAATAGAACACTTAAGAGAGAGCACTGGAATACAGAAGAGAAAAGATGGGAAACACCTTGGACACAAAAGGAGAGGGAAGTGAGGCAGCCAGCTCCACCAAAATCAGCTGCGAGCCTTGAGAGGCTCCCCAGTACTGGGGAAGGATAAGTAAGAAAACCTCAAATATCTACATTCTCACCACACACCCCTGCAACCCAAGTTACAGGACAGCCCCTTGATCCTTGTGGGCCTTGAGGTTATTATACAGAGCTGCCTGGAGATTGCATGACAACATTGCTCTAGAGACAAAGCTCATACTGGGTGCCCAGCACCCTCTGAGACCTACAGACAAAGCACTTACAGCACAGGGCCATTTTGAGAGCTCAGCTCCCACCAGAATGCATCTTTCCCGGGATCCCTCCATCTTCACATCCCAGAGCTTCAGTGACATCCCCCTGCATCCATCCAGAGGGCTGTGGCAGTGCTACACCAGCTGGTCTCAGCAGTGCGGCAGGGTCCTCGGCACTCTAGCTCACACAGAGTCCTACGCCCCAGGCAAGAGGCAGTGCAGCTCACCAGGGAGACCACTGCCTGGGACTAAGAGAATTGAAGCACCTGCCTCCCAGAGCCTGAGAGCTGTCTTCTTGGGGTTGATGACAGCAACCCCACTCCCACCAGCAGCAGGGCCACAGAGCACTATCACACACCCTTAGGACAGGTTGTTTCTTCTACCACCATTGCCACTGCTGCCACCAGGGCCAAAGTGTGTGCTCACCAGTGCCTTAAAGCCACATATATGTCTGCCTGGAGTTGCTCCCACATAGTAACACCCCTGGCCCCGAGCAGTAGGGCTGCTGTGCACGAACATGCACCCTGAGAATAGGCTCCTTGTACACTGCTGCAGCTGCCACCAGTGGCCCAAACACACTCTCCCCAGAGACTGAAAGCCTCCCAACTACCTGGGAATTCTCCCATTGATAGAATTCCTCCAACCCCCACCAGCAGCAGGGTCACTGTACACTTGCATGTGGCCTGAGTTCATGCTCTCTCCACCCAACACCATAGGTTGCACTGCTCCATGCATCATGGTCTCTGCCCCTCTGCATCACTGTGGGACCTGATGACAGCCCTGCCCCATCTCGCTGTTACCCATTGCTGCCACTGCTGGCCCTTGAACAAACCATCTAGAGGCCAAAGAATAGACCCACCTTGACCCACTAACAATGGTGCTACCTTATGCTTCCCAGGGGCTCAAGGAAACACATGCTTGGCTAGCTGCTGCTGAGCCTGAGGACTAGGCTCAGTCCCTTGCAAAGCCTCACCAAATCCCACACTAACAACTGCACCCAAGCTACCTAGGAAATCACTGTGTCCCTACCAAAACTACATCAAAGCCTACACTAACAACTGCACCCAAGCTACCTAGGAAATCACTGACACCACTGATGCTGTTTGTAGCCAGGGAAATCATACAGAGACCATATTACTGTAGGTACCCAGAAACAAAGCTAAAGTGCCCTACCCAACCATAGATAATGTCAGAAAAATGTCTTGCTTTCTGAAAGCCAATCCACAAATTGGAAGAAGTGACTGTTACACTAGCTATCAATGTAAGGATATGAGAACGTATAAAAATCAATAAAATGTTACACCTCCAAAAGAACACAATAATTATTTAGCAACAGATTCCAATGAAAAATATTTATTAAATTCCAGAAAAAGAATTAAAAATAATGATATCAAAGGAGCTCAATGAGATATAAGAGAACACAGATAAACAATACAAAGAAGCCAGGAAACCAATTCAGGGTACAAATAAGATATTCACTAAGAGAGATATTAGAAATAATCTTCCCAGACTGAAAAATTCAATACATGAAATAAAAAATATATTTGAGGGCTTAAAAAATAGACTAGATCAAACAGAGAAAAAAATTTTATAATTTGAAGATGTTTTGAAACCCAGTCAGACAAAACACAGAAAGAATGAATGAAAAAAAGAAAGAAAAAAAGAAAGAGAAAGAAAAAGAAAGAATAAGAACAAACAAAGCAGCCTACTTGACGAATGGAACACCTTAAAGTGATGAAATATTGGAATTTTGGGTGCTCCAAACCATGAAGAGAAAGCCAAAGGCAAAAACCAACCAATCAGCCAACCAACCAACAAACAACAACAACAAAAACTGTGTAACAAAATAATAGCTAAAAACTCTCCAAGTCTAGCAAGAGATTTATACATCAGATACAGGAAGGAAGTTCATGAATCCCTAAATACATGTAACCTAAAATGGTTCTCCATGGCACACTATGGTCAGCCAAAAGTCAAAGAGAAAGAAAGAATTATTAAAAAAAAAAGAGAGAGAGAGAAAAACATCTACTCACATATAAGGGAAGCTTCTCATTAGATAATGGGGGATTCTTAGCAGAAGCCTTACAGGTAAAGAGAGAGTAAGATGACATATTCAAGGTACTAAAGGAAAAAAAAAACCCTGTCAGTCAAAAATGCTATATCCAACAAAGTTACCCTTCATAAATGAAGGAGAAATAAAGCTTTTCTCACACAAGCAAAAACTGAGGGAATTCATCACCACTAGACCAGACCTACAAGAAATGCTTAAGTAAATCCTAAACTTGGAAGTGAACGACACTATCTACCATCATGAGAACACATGAAAGTATAAAACTCACTGGTAGAGCAAACACAAAAATGAGGAACAGAAAAGACCCAAATATTATCACTACATAAAACCACCAAATCACAATGATAAATAATAAGACAGAAATAAAGGAACAAAAGACACACAAAATCATGAGAAAACAATTGACAGGAATGACTCCTCACATATCAATAATAACCTTGAAGGTTAACAGATTAAATTTTCCACTTAAGATATATAGATTGGCTGAATAAACAACAAAACAAAAAAATGAACCAACTATCTGTTGCCTATAGAAAACTCACTTCACTTGCAAAGACACATGTAGTCTAAAGGCAAAAAGATGGAAAAAAGATATTCCATGCAAATGGAAACCAAAGCAAGCAAAGGTAGCTATATTTATATCCAATAAAAGACTTTAAGTGGAAAACAGTTAAAGGATATAAAGAAGGACATTATATTATGACAAAGAGATAAATTAATCTAGAATATGTAACAATTCTAAACATATAGGCACCCAACACAGGAGCACCCAGATATATACAGCAAATGTTATTAGATAGAAAGGTTGAGATAGACTCCAATATAATAATAGTGGAAACTTCAACACCACATCTCAGCAGTCTAGAAAATCAACACAGAAACACTGGATTTAAACTGGACTTTAGACAAAATAATTCTAACATTTACCAAACATTTTATCCAACAGCTGCAGAATGCACATTCTTCTCATCAGCACACAGAATATTCTCTGGGATATACTACTATATGTAAGGCAACAAAAGAAATCTTAACACATTTTAAAAAATCAAAATCTGATTATCAAGTATCTTCTCAGACCATGAAGGAATAAAACTAGAAATTAATAACAAGAGGAACTTTGAAAACTGTAAAAATACATGGGAATCAAACAACATGCTTCTGAACAATCATTGGTTCAATGAAGAAGTGAAGAAGGAAATTTTAAAATTTTGGAAGAAAATGAAAATGGAAGCACAACATACCAAAACCTATGGGATACAGTAAAAGCAGTGATAAGAGAAAAATTTATAGCAATAAACACCTACATCAAAATATTAGAAAGATTTCAAAGAAACAAGTCACCTCAGGAAACTAGAAAAGGAAAAAAAAAAAACACAAAACAAAGTTAATAGAAGGAAAGAAATAATAAAGATCAGAGCAGAACTAAACAAAATAGACCAGTAACAACAAAGGATTAATACAATGAAAAGTTGGTTTTTTTGAAAAGATAATTAAAATAAACCACTAGCTATACTAACCAAGGGAAAAAAGAGAAACTCAAGTAAATAAAATTAGAAACAAAAACTTAGACATTACAATTGATAGTACAGATATGTGAAAGATCATCAGAGATTATTATGAACAACTATACACTTAAGACTCTCTCTCTCTCGAAAACCCAGAGGAAATAAGCAAATTCCTGTACGAATATAACCTACAACATTGAATCAGAAAGAAACAGAAAATCTGAACGGATCCATAATGAGTAAAGAGATTGAATCAGTATTAAAAACTTTCCCAGCAAAGAAAAGCCCAGGACCCAAAGGTTTCACCAACAAATTCTACTAAACTTATAAAGATGAACTAACTCAAACTGTCCTCAAAGTATTCCAAAAAATTAAAGAGGAGGAAATTCTCTCTAACTCATTCTAGGAGACCAGCACTACCCTGCTAACAAAGCCAGATGATGACACAACAAACTAAGAAAAGTATTGATCAATATCCCTGCTGAATATAAATACAAATATCCTCAACAGAATACTGGCAAAATGAATCCACAGTACATCGAAAAGATAATGCTCCATGTTCAAGTGAGATTTACCACAAGGATGCAAAGGTGGCTCAACATATGCAAATCAATAAACATGATACATCACATCAAGAGAATCAAGGATAAAAAGCATATGATCATCTCAGTAGACAGAGAAAAATCATTTGATAAAATTCAAAATTGCTTTATAATAAAAACCCTCAATAAACTAGGCATAGAAAGAACATACTTCAATACCATAAAGGCCTTATATGATAAATCCAGAGTTCACATCATATTGAATAGGGAAAAGCTGAAAGCCATTTTTTTAAGAACTAGAACAAGACAAAAATGCCTACTTTCACCACTCCTATTCAACACAGTACTAGAAATCTCAGCCAGACAAGAGAAAAATAAAAGGACTCTAAGTTAGAGGAAGTCAAATTGTCCCTTTTTGCAGAAAACATGATGTTATAGTTAGAAAACCCTTGGCCGGGCGCGGTGGCTCAAGCCTGTAATCCCAGCACTTTGGGAGGCCGAGGCGGGCGGATCACAAGGTCAGGAGATCGAGACCACAGTGAAACCCCGTCTCTACTAAAAATACAAAAAAAAAAAATTAGCCGGGCGCGGTGGCGGGCGCCTGTAGTCCCAGCTACTCAGGAGGCTGAGGCAGGAGAATGGCGGGAACCCGGGAGGCGGAGCTTGCAGTGAGCCGAGATCGCGCCACTGCACTCCAGCCTGGGCAACAGCGTGAGACTCCGTCTCAAAAAAAAAAAAAAAAAAAAAAAAAAAGAAAACCCTAAAGATTCCACCAAAAATCTCTTAGAATAGATAAACATATTCAGAAATGTTAGAGGATACAAAATCAATATGTAAAAATCAGCGGTCTTCCTATACACTAATAATGAACTAACTGAGAAGGAACTCAAGAAGGCAATTCTGCTTACAATAGCTACGATAAAATACTCAGAATAAATTTAACCAAGAAAGCTAAAGACAGCTACAAAGAAAACTACAAAACACTGATAAAAGAAATTGAAGAGTGCAAGAACAGCAAAACATCTCATGCTAATGGATAAGAAGAATTAATATTATTTAAATGACCATACTACCAAAAGCAATCTACAGATTCAATACAATTCCTATCAAAATACCAATGCTATTTTTCAAAGAAATAGAAAAAAATCCTGAAATTCATACAGAACCACAAAAGACTCAGAATAGCCAAAGCAATCCTGAGGAAAAAGATCAAAGCTAGAGGCAACACATTGCTTCAAAATATATTACAAGGTTATAGTAGCCAAAGTAGCACTGTATTGGCATAAAAACAGACACACAGACCAATGAAACAGCAATGAAACAGAGAACCCAGAAATAAATCCATGTATTTATAGCCAACTGATTTTTGACAAAGGTGCTAAGAATATACATCATGGAAAGGACAACTTCTTAAATAAATGTTGCTGGGAAAACTAGATATCCATATGCAGGAGAATGAAACTAGATCCCTATCTCTTACCATATACAGAAATTAACTCAAAATAGATAAAAGACTTGAACATAAATTGTAAATTTACTTAAGTGTAAATTTATAAAACTACAAAACTATTAGCAAAAAACATAGAGGAAATACTCCAGGATGTCAATGCAGGCAAAGATTTTATGGTTATGACATCAAAAGCACAGGTGACAAAAACAAAAATAGACAGATAGGACTACATTAATCTAAAAAGCTTCTGCACAGCAAAGAAAACAATCAATACAGTGAAGAGGCAACCTGATGAATGGGAAAAATATTCACAAACTATTCATTCAACAAGGCACTAATATCCAAAATAGACAAAGAACTCAAACAACTCAACAGCAAAATAAACCCAAATAATTTCATTAAAAATTGACAAAAGACCTAAACAGACATTTCTCAAAAGAAGACATTCTAACAGCCAACAGGTACATCATCAAATGCTCAACATCACTGATGATTAGGAAAATGCAATTCAAAAACACAATTAAGTATCATCTTGTCCTTGTCTCAATTAGAATGACTATTAACAAAAAGACTAAAAATAACAAATACTCGTGAGGATGCAGAGAAAAGAGAACTTCTATGCACTGTTCATGGAAAGGTAAATTAGTAAAGCCATTATGGAAAATGATGTGGAGATTTCTCAAAAAATCTAAAAATGGAACTACCATATATTCTTACAATCCTACTACTGGTTATTTATCCAAATACTGCTGGGTATTCATCCAATCAATACTACTGATTAAGGAAATCAGTATATCAAGGGAATAACTGAATTCCTACCTTTAATGCAACATTATTCACAATAGCAAAAGATATGGAATTGATCTAAGTGTTCATCAGTGAATGAATGGATTTTAAAAAGTGTCATATTTACACGATAGAATACTATACAGCAATAAAAAGGAATGAAATCCTGTCATGTACAACAGCATGGCTAAAACTGGAGGACAACATATTAAGTGAAATAAACCAGGCACAGAAAGACAGACATTAAATGTTCTTATTAATATACAGGAATTAAAAGAATTGATTTCATAGAGATAGAGAGTAGAATAATAGTTACCAGAGGTGGAGAAAGATGTGTGTCAGCAGCAGGTAGGAGGCGGGATGGGAGAGGTTGGTTAAGGCGTACAACATACTCTTAGATAAAAAGAATAACATATATCTTTCTCTATATCGATATATATAGAACTATATATAAAAACATATATGTTATATCTCCCTATATCTTTATATATATCAATATAGAGATATATATAGATAAATGTATATACATATATACATAGGTACATATATCTCTATGTAGATATACAGATATAGATATTATATACCTATATAGATCTAGATCTATATTACATATATATAATCTATACATATAGACATACACACACACACAGATATATTAACAGATATCTAAGTATCCCTCCTCCAAGGCCTAAAAGATTTATTACCTCAGGGCAGAGTGAGGATAAATGTTAAATGTTCTCTTCAGGCTTTTTAGATAGAGGAGTTGCTTTTTTAAAATTTATTTTTGTTTTTTTTGGACGTGCACCTCAGTATCCCAAAACCAGTTTTTTTCTTTTCTTTTCTTTTCTTTTTTTTTGAGACGGAATCTTGCCCTGTCACCCAGGCTGGAGTGCAGTGGTGCAATCACGGCTCACTGCAACCTCCGCCTCCTGAGTTCAAGCAATTCTCCTGCCTCAGCCTCCCGAGTAGCTGGGATTACAGGCACCCGCCACCACACCTGACTAATTATTGTATTTTTAATAGAGACAAGGTTTCACCATGTTGACCAGGCTGAACTCCTGACCTCAGGTAATCTGCCTGCCTTGGCTTCCCAAAGTGATGGGATTATAGACGTGAGCCACTGTGCCAGGACCCAAACCAGGATTTTCACTTAGCATAACACATGACATACTAAATAGTTATAGAAAATTTTTATATGTTCCAACCACACTTTTTAAATATAATGTGGAATAAAATGGAATGAATAGACAGAAACATATCAAAATACTTTGCATGTGCTAAGGGTAATTGCTTTCTAAGGGAAAAAATACGTTCTGGATTGTGTGTGCCTGTGTGTGTGTGTGTGTGTGTGTGTGTGTGTGTGTGTGTGTGTACTGGTTGATGATATTATTTGGGGTTGAGGTTAAAAAAATGGCAAGAAAAGACAGTTTGAAAGCTTTTACTCTACATACATTTTATTGAAGGGAAACATGAAGAAGAGGGAAATTCTCCTCTTTTGGTCAAAGGAAAGTAAGAAAAAAGAGGAGAAGGCTTGTGAGATTTCCTCACACCTTTTCTAAGTAAAGTGGTCTTCATCAGATAGGTGCAGGAGAATGCTGAGGACTCAGCATTCTCCTGCATCTATCAAGAATCAAGGCACTGCTGCCTTGATTCTTCTCTAGGACATCTCGGGCTACTTCACCTCTATCTGGAAAGCAGCCTCATCGAAGTTAACTTGGGTGGAGGAGTCCTTCAAGTCTAGTTTTCCTTGTTCTTTCTGGTTCCCTGAGAGAGGGAATAATATGTCATCTATGTTTTAAAAAGCGTTATTCCACTGAGCTCTCAAGATATTTTCCTGAAGTATGTTTTACAGATGCAGAAACTCAAGTGCTACCGATTTGTCTAAGCTAGGCAAGTGCGATTCCATAATGATTTAAAAGAAAATTTCCTAAAGACAAGGAACTGGGATAAAGACCCTAGTTATTTGGTCTTAGCCAAATAACTTGTATGTAGACTCTCAATTAAGGTACAAAATGAGCTCTTATATTCTTTTCCTAGGAATGCTGTAACAAGTACCTCAAACTGGGTGGCTTAAAACAGAAATATTTTTATCTTACAGTTCTGGAGGCCGGAAGTATTCAGTCAGGATATCAGCAGGACCATGCTCTCTCTGGAGGATCTAGGGAGACTGTGTTCTATGCCTTTCTTTCAGCCTCTGGTGTTGTTGGCAATCCTTGACATTCCTGAACTTGTCAATACATCACTCCAATCTCTGACTCCATTGTCACATGGCGTCCTCCCCTGTGTGTGTGTCTTTTGCTGTGCTTTACTAGAACATGTTGATTCCCATCTGTTTCCTTGCTCTGCTAAGCAATAAACCTTGAAAATGAAAATTAAAAAAGACATCAGTCATACTGGATTAAGGACCCATGCTACTCCAATATGACCTCATCTTAACTAATTTCATCTGTTATGACCGTTTTCCAAATCAGGTCACATTCTGAGATTCTGAGAAGGATGTGAATTTTGGGGGGACAGTAAGTATACTATCTAGTACAGCTCCCTTTGCCACATTTCTTCTTCCTGTATCTATCTTGTCATGTTCTTGCTTGTTGACCTACATCAGGTACCTCAGCTGCACAGGTTTATTTGGCTGGTCTTATTTTCTTTACCCTTCCAGTTTGATGACACACACGGGGATACCTGCCTCTCCAAACTCCTAACAATCAATTTCCTGCCTACAGGTTTTTTCCCCCCTTCCTCAAGGTACTTCTTTTCATTGATTCTTCTGAAATCCTCCTACTCTAGCCCTGAATTTCTGTGGATCTCCTCCTGACCTTACAAAAAGATGTTTTGCCTTTCTAGGTCACCCCAGATAGGCAGGTTCTGGTCCTACCACCTTACTAACTTATTTATAGAGGGTTGGGCAGTGCAGCTATAAATTAAAAATATCTTATATTCAATTTGTTTCTGATTCCCTGTAATTCTTACTGCTCTATGGTTTCACGTTTATTGAAGTTGAGCATCCCTTCAGGGAAAGGGCAAAAGCCAAGGGAAGAAAAAAATGTGTCAGAGTAGATATTTGAGAGAAAAAGGTTTTTTAGGGGAACTCCCAGACCTAAGCTTTAAATTATTACGTTCTAGCCAGAGGATTCAGACCACGGCAGTCTATTGTAAACCAGTGAGTAGGGAGAATGCAAGATTGAAATGAGGTCTGTTTTTCCCTATACAAGGAAGGTAAAAACTCCCCTGGTGGGAGGGTTGGGGGACAATGGAGGAACAGAGAGAGAGAGAAAGAGAGACAAAAGACAGCAAAGTTGGCATAGGTATATGCATGTCCCTTACACTTTAAACATTCTGTGGCATAGAAAGTCTTTTTTCAAATCTTGCATTAACTCTGATGGAAATGCATCACAGAGTACACATTAGAAAATATACAAAGGAGTAGAAATGTCAACATGGTATATCCAGGTACAGAGAATGAAGAGTGGGGCCATTTGGTTTCCCGATATGAGTGATGTGCAAGAGCTCCAGAACTTCTTGATGGCCTCAGAGGAGAATGGGAAACACTTCCATGGCTGGAGATCTGGGAAAAGCCTGATGTTTGGAAGAGGAGGGAGCTACGTCCTTTGTACTCAAAGCCAGTGGGCAAAGATGTGAGCTGTGGGTGTAGCAGGGTAAGTGGCAGACACTCATAGATCAAGTGGAGGCCAGCAATATTGGACAAAAAAGGACATCCTTCCCCATTGTCAGGACATGGGAAGAGGACAAGGAGAAGACTGTGTGAAAGTAACCCAGAAAAACTGGGTAATTACATAAAGGAGACTAAGTTGTAAACCCAGAAGATAGTTTCTCTGATGTCCAAACATTAGCTGATATGAGTAGCTCATTAGCAGACTGAGTTTAATTATGGAGGATGTTAAAAGTTACATTTCTATAAATATCTGTTGTGATGGCAAATTTCAAGCCTATCATCTGGTTAAGACGCAAATATTCTTTATTTCCTAGTACATGCACATCTGTAAATTGCTCCGAATACAGAATCTTGGAAAAACTTTTCAACTCTCTTCTAGTCCTTTATATCTTATCTGTGGGTTAATCAGATCATCTCTTTGTCAGAAACAATAGACATTTTAATATTTACATCACAAAATTTCTAATCTAACTTTGACATTTATCTTTAATCTGGTCTATTGGCAATCTAAACATGTATGCATTGCTAAACCAAGCATAGTGATGAACAGGAACTTCTTCACATTAATATTTAAGCTGTCGAGTTCTCCAAGGATACATCCAGGGATGTGGCACTTTCAAAAATAATCTTGAAGCAGAATTGCACTCTCAAATTTTCATGTTTCCAGAAGATATTAAGTGATGCCTAATACTAAACTGCCAAACCATTACAGCTAAACTGTGGAAAGACTTCAGAATTCGATGTGACTGGACAGAAATGGGGCACATGAAGTTTGAATGAAAGAAAGTAAAGTAATGCTTTTAGAGAAAAACATGTCATCATACTTATAAAACTAAACGTTCTAAGCTGTCAGTTCATCCCCAAATGGAAATTACTCAAGTTATTACCCCCATATATTAATGCCCTTTAACTAAAAATACTATCAATAAATATATTGAGTAAGAATAATATATTTCTTGACCACTATATGCTGGGTGATGAGTATATCTTACATGTATTATTTTATTTAAAATTCTAGGTTTTTTTGCTCTTTTCCTTTTACGGGATAAGGGGAATGTCAAGGTCATACTGACGTCAACGATCCAGCCTAGGGCAGTCTGTTGTCAAAGCTCAGACATTTACCTACTATGTCACACTGCCCTGCACTGAACATCTTCTACTCTGGAACAAATCAGCCTTGTGTCTGTTCCTGAAATAGTGTCAGAATTATAATAAGAGTTCAAGGTAGACATGCCAGAATAAGAATAAATCTAGGGCAGGGCTACTAAAATTACCCAGGATATGGTATCTAAGGGTAGTCTTTTAAAAAATAATTATAGGTTCAAGATACAAATTGTATAGAAATCATGAGTGGTACACAAAATCCTGAAAGTTGAAATTAGGGACTAGCATGTCTGGCTTGAAAAAGGGATGGCATTTACCAAACAAGTAAAACTCACAGAAATGTGCTGCTACTTTAAGCTGAAGATAGAATATCTAGAATACCAAGACCCTTGCCTCATGCTTTCTGCCTCTCCTTCTTCTTTTCCTAGCTAGATACTCTTCACTGGCAGCCACAAAATATCTGAGACCTCAGCCCCATCATCTGGTTACAAATTATCTTGGCATCCTCTCACGGTATCCAAATATACAGCCTTTCCTGGGTACCTCCTTTTCTATTTGCACCCTGGATTTGCTATCTCCAGGGATTGTTCTTTGGGTATTTTGTTGCTTCCTCAAGTTGAATATCTCTCCTGGACCTTTCTCAGTCCATACAGTGGGGATCTGGGACTTGACCTGCCTCCTTATTTCTAATATTAGAATTAACCATTCTTATTCCTCTTTTTGTTCTCACTAAAGCCCTCTTGAGAGATAATTCTGTTTCCCTAAATGAAATCATTGTCTCATACCTAACAGCAGTATCTGGGTCCCACTGCTTAGGAGCAACTGCCCCCTATCTGCCTGAAATAACGAGCACCTGGAATCTCCAATGCTGTTCTGCGCCTCATGGCTTTACTATCATCTGAAACAGCCAGTTCTATGTGATGCTTCTTAGACTTCTAAGCTTGCATGCTGGAAGCTATTGCTAAGTAGAAAGAAACAGGTGAACAGGGATTTGGCTAGAAATAATTTACCATCACCACTGAGGATTTTCACATTCTTGTTTGGCAATAGTGTGTATGGGAGTTTGTGTGACTTAAAGGGCCGGCAGGGAAAATGGAAGTTGATGTAAACAACAAACAGGGCCTGAGATTTGTGTTCTGGGAAGAGGCTAAATTGGAAAGAAAGACAGATTTGTCCCCATTGTTCTGAATTTGCCTCACTCAACTGTATCTCTGGAGACAGCAGTTTTTCTTACTTCTGTCCCACTACCTTGGTTGGGTCTTGTGCCAACCTGTGACTCTTTCCATGACAATGCCTCCTTCAAGCTATGGAGGTTGGAACATCAAGCTCATATTGGAGAATGGAGACAGAAATTTTAAATAAAATTATAGTCAATAAAATGATAACAGGTTATGATGACAGTTTATGTGGGATTTTTATGCTCTATGCAACATCCATATTCACTGTGAAAAATCCAAGAAACTGGTGATCTCTGAAATTATTTACACTACTCCTGTAGAAAACTGTTCTAATGGGCGATATAAAGTTTGCTGGGCCAGATTTCATAGTAGTCTCTGGGCCTGCCTTCTATAGCTTTTCCCTTCTCTCTGATAAAGCATCTCTTGCCTGTCCTTAAGCTTCAGCTCAGGCTCACCACCTGGAGGCCTTCATTAGCCAGTGCTAAGGTGTGGTTATATATATTATGTCTGGCTGGTCAGTGCAGCCTGAAGAATGTTGAATTTCAAGAAGCAAAAAAATGTCATTTGATTGAATTGGCAATTATTTCCATAAGTAATCTATGAAGCATTTTCACAGGAACTGAAAACCCATATTAAATCCAGTGCATTAAAAAAACTGTTATATAAGCCATTTAATGATTGCATGTAAAATTTGCCACTTTGTGCCCTAGGACTTTGTTTATTTGCAGCACTTACAGTGTCAGTAGAAGTAATGGTGCATATGTTGACCAATGCACTCTGTTCACTAGATTGTGTGTTTCTTGAAGGAAGGAAATATGTCTTATAAAATCTTTAAGTGTACAACAGTCTAGGATAAGGCCCAGCAAAGAGTAGCTGCATCTAGCTATTTCCTCATTTTTAATTTAAACTACAACTGGAATTGTAAATTGACTGGGTTCTCTAAGTTCTCTCCAAGTTCCAAAGATTTCACTCAGGCATTGCTGAGGGCTCACTGGGTGCATGTTCCTTCCTCTGCAGAGATGAGCATTATATGGAAAAGAAAGGTCCTGGGCTCCTAAGGCTCTGTTCAAATGTTGAAGGTTAAGAAGAGTAATCTCCATACTCAGTCTGGGCTCTCCTAAAATGATACACTGACGTTTGGGGATGACAAAGTATCCCAATCTATAGTTCTTCACACACTCAAAGATCCTATGATTCCATAACTACGTGTTTAAAAGTACAGTATAAATATGGGGGTGAAGTACTACTTCAGAACATGATAAGTTGAAATCAGGAAGAGCCTCATGGACAAGATACATTATGAGCTTTGATCTGAGAAAGGAGGTGCAGTTTATTGCCCCATGAAGCTACTGTGCTGCAAGTGTACAGGAATGATCTACCCACAAAAGGCAGATTTCTAAAATCATGAGACAATTTTTATGCCACAGGTGACCAGTAAGTGAGCATCACTCATTTTTCTTCAGAAATCGCACACACTGAGTTTATTTATAGCATGACGCTTAATACCATCTAGTGAAAGTGGAATTTCATAAATAACGGGTTCTCAACACTGTGTGAATGATCCTCTGGGGGACCCTCTCAAAATGTTTGGTTTCTCATATCTTGTAAACCCAGAGGGTAAGCACCAAATCGCACTCTATAAAAAATAATATGCACCATTCATTTAAGTGAGGAAAAGGACCTTGGGGGAAAGACTAGGGACTAAGCATTTTCTAGTGCTTAGGGTCCCCTGCCCCCAGCAGAAGTACAGCATGGGGAGAGGGACCTGCAGTGTCTTCTACTAGTCTATTATGGGAGCAGATAAATGAATACTGTGCTCCAGATTTCCCATAGCAATTAGTTTTGTAACACATGTACAAATGCGCGTTTTAAACCATTCCAATCACTTCCTACCTATATGCTGTTTGAATAGTGAAGAATATTTTCAACAAAGTGGACTGCATACAGGAAACATTATTATCTTGGTTACAGAAAAACATCAACCACTACTATATTCCCAGATGTTCCCTATTAATTTTTAGCGGAGTATTTCTACACTTGTTGCAATGTAAATTAAAGATGCTTTAGATTTTCTAATCCTTTTGTACCTATAAGTTTTTAAAACCCCTTAAACATTACAGCTACCTCTGCCCCAACAAAAGAGCCTGTCTTTCACACAAGGAAAAGATTTTCCAAGCAGTTAACTTTAGTAGGAGACACTGCATATAAAATAAACTAATTTCTGAACTCCTAGTGTGCCTTCCCCCAGAGCCTTCATCTACTGTGATGACCATACTTCCTTTAAAGAAGACAGAAATAGAGAAGAAACGTTGCCACTTCCAAATGCTGTGGCCTGTTCTGCCCTCTAGTCAAGCATAACGGATCCTGGAAGACCTTGGGCGGCGGAGAGGAGATAGCGTGTCATGTAATTACCCCGGGTGTAAGGTGGGTAGCTGGCCCTTCGGCGTGCAAACGCAGACGGCGGCATCAGAAATACATAACCGGCACTAGCCGCCGCGGAGCTCCCCAAGAGGCAAGGGAGCCCTTCGGCGGGGGAGGTTGGAGGCCTGAGGCCGCCGGCCTCGCGGAGCCTTTCGGCGTTGTCCATACTGATGAGCTGGGCTGACACAGGAAGGCAGAGCAAAGGAGGGGCAGAGGAGGCGCGGAGGCAGGCGGCAGAGCCGCGCACCCGGCTTTGACGTCGCCCGGCTGCGGCTAGCAGCTCGCGCTCTCAGCACGTAGCGCACAACGTGACCACACACAGCCTTCCTCCCCGGCAGCCCAGCAGCCCGGCAGCCCGGCAGCCGGTCCGCCTGCGCTCCGCGCTCGCCGCTTCGCCCTCCTCCTCTTCCTCCTTCTCCTTTTCCTCCTCCCTCCTTTCGCCTCCGCGGCGCGCATCTCCGCGCACACCCAGGGATCCCGGCCGGCGTCTAGCCCCGGCCCCCAGCAGCCCAGCCAGGGCACCTCTGCCGCAGCAGCGGCCCGAGCGGACGCCACGCAGCCGGGTGCCCTCCGCAGGCGGCCGCTCCCGCGTTCACCTCTGGATGCCACCACTACATTAGCTCAAGCGGGGAACCCCTTCTGCGGCTCCCTCCTCTAAACTCCCGCCTGTCCCGACCGCCCCCATCCCCTCCACCTGGCGGGGGCGGCGCGGAAGCGAAGAGGACGCGCGCAGTGCCGGTGGGCACGCGTAGACGTGTGCGGATCGGGTATTTGCTTGGCATTCTCCCTCTCTTGCAAGTGGCGGTGCCTGGACTCTGCTTTCGGCTCCGGGAATTGGTGCGGCCGGCCAGAGCACCTCTACGCTGGCGGGGCGCTAAAGGCTATTTTGGAGACCAGTGGCGGTGGCGGCGGCGGCAGTGGCTGGTGTGCCCAAGCGAGCTCCAGACGCACACTCCGCTCCCTGTTGGACCCTTTCCTCCTCCTTCTTCCCTCTCCTCCCTTCCCTCTTCCCCACCCCCGTTCCCCTAGCCCCACTCCTCCTCTTCCTCCTCCTCCTCTTCCTCCTCTCCCCGTTCGGCGATGCGAGTCTGTATCGTGTAACAGGATTGGCGTTGCAATGGCAACTGATGGAATGGGGGAAGGCAAGACAGCAGGGCTGGGGGCTTCGGACTGCGGGCGGGCGGGCCGCTGTCGCCGCTTGACGCCCCTCCGGGGACCTTCGCGAGTTACTTTGTAAAGGCGAACCCAGGCAAGAGAGCCCTGCTAGGTGTCCCGGGTCAGAGGCCACTTCCTGCTCCTCGGCTGTCCAAGCCAGGCTCCCACCGCGCGGCACCCCCGGCCCCCTGCCCGCGCCCGCCGCCAGCCCAGCGCGCCGCCGCCGCCGCCGCTGCGGAGACTCGAGCCCGCTTCCCTGAAGAACACTTCGCCTCGCAGCTCCCCTTCCCATCACCGCCCCCTGCTCCTCCCCGGCGTCTGCGATTTTCCCAGGCACCCGGTGTGAGTGCGGCGTGCGTGTGAGTGTGTCAGGGTTTTGTGTTGTGGGAGAGTGTGTGAGTGTGTGTGTGTGTGTGTGTGCATGAGTGTCTGGAGTGCGGGGCTCCTGCGCTCCGCTCGCGGCCGCCGCGGGGGAAGGACAGACGGACGGCGCTTTCTCCTTCGGCGAGCGGTTCCCGGGCACCTCGGCTCGGCCCGGGCGCGAGTGGAGCGCGCCTGGCTGGCCGCCGGCCTCCGGAAGGTCCCGCTGCGTCCCCCCTGGGCTGGATATGTTCATGTTCACGTGAAGATGGATTTACTGTACGGTCTCGTGTGGCTGCTGACAGTCCTCCTGGAGGGGATCTCTGGCCAAGGAGTGTACGGTGAGTGGAATCGCGACGCTATCGTGACCTTGTGATTCTTAGGCAAGATAGGCTGGTGAGCGAAAATGCACGACTCGCGCCGTTCTGGGGCCCCTCCCGGCGTGGCATTTGATTTACACTTCATCACGTTATTGGGAGCGATAAGGAGGCAGCGAGCGCGCTGCGGATTGGGCTGCGAGCCGCTCCCCCGGCGCCTGGGCTCCGGCTCGGAGTTGGGTCTAGCCGGCAGCAACGCACTCGTGCGAACGAGTGGCTTTGCACTTGATTTATCCCCGCGGGGAATCCGAGCTCCAGCAGTCTTTGATTTAATAATGGTTTGGCTCCTTGCATGCCACGGTGTCGGTGCCACGGTTTCCCCCCACCCCTCCAGGGAAGCTTCCAGTGTGACCCCGTGTCTCCCCACCCCTCTCCGCCCCACGCCGCCTCCTCCTCTCCACCTTTTCCTTTTTCTGTGAATGCCTACATGCCTTGATTTTCCGGCTCAGGAAGTGGGGTGACAGTTGAGTTGCGTTCTGCACCAGCCGTTGCCATGAGCACTGACTTGGGGAGGGGAAAATAGCAGACAAGATTCTCGGTGCCAGACACAATTAAGGGACATGTTTGTGTGAATGGATGAACAAATGCATGAATGAACGGACTGCTAAGTCCGCGCGTTTGGGTTCCAGGGCAGGACACCAGCTCGCTGCAGCGGGAACACAATCTCATCTCCCTTCTGGAAAACCCAGATTTAGGTTTAGGAACTAGAGAAGGGCAAGCTTGTTAATTAGGAGGTTTTGAAGTCCTCAAAAGCAAATTCAGGTTCTTTTGCCTGTCAGCAGTTGGCACCCTTAGCTTTCGGGATTGAAACACACACATGCACACACACACACACAGACACACACACACACACACACACACACATATATATATATATATCCAGGTCATGTTTATAGTGGACTAAAATGTAAGTCTTTTCTTGGGACAAGCAGGTGGTGCCCAAAAAATAACTTCCGTGTTTTTGAGGTCTGGTGGGAGGTTAGAGGTGCACCCCTTGAGAGGACATCAAGCCAAGACCCACCCACAGCCAATCCCACCCCTCGCCCCTGAGTTAGTGTCCGCAGAATGTGTGCTGAAAATCCAGGCCACTTGCCCTTGGTTTCACTTAGGTGTTTGGACTCTGGTGCTGCAGGACTAAGTCAATGGCTGACCCAGAGCAAAAAGGAATGAATATTTGTGGAAGTGTCAGAGCTTTCCCTGCAGACCCTAGAACTGACTGCAAAGTGGACACAGGTGCCAGTGAATCCTGAGTCCTCAAACTTTCTGGGAACGGAGTGCACAGTGGGTGGGTGTTTGGGGATGAATGCCACAGACCCAGCCTTTACTCTGTCCACTGTGTTCTGTCCAGGGCTGAACAGTGCTGAGGTGAGCTCTGGTACCCACTGCACTCCATCTGCTCCTCCCCTTTCCTGTGTTTCTAGCTCCCTTCTTGGCTTCCAAGAAACCTTCACTTTTTCCCATCTCTAAGGATCGGATGTCCCCTCTCCCAACCCCTCCTTCCCAAATGAAAGACAACTGTCTGGTGGTGGTGGTGGCTGTGGTAAGGGGGGGAAGTGTGTATGAGAGAGATGCTGAGTGTCCTGGCAGACCTCAAGGTTTGACTGAGAACAGGAGGTGGGGCCTGAAAAGAGTAGGAATTAACTTAGTGCTTTTGTGACTATCCTGGACCCCGGTGCCCTCTGAACGGCTGAGAAAAATGGGGATTCTAGCGATGGGGGAATGCTGGAGATAAAGCCTTCTCAAAGGGCTGTTCCTTAGGATGGGAGAGTCTGAATTCTTCTCATCCCATGCCCAACTCTGTGTTCCTCTCTCATTGATTCAGATCATCTTAGCTAAAAGGAATTTTTTGTTCTGGTGTGTTTTTCAGATTTGTGTATATGCATGTGTGAAGGTATGTGTGTGTGACGGGGTGATGAGAAGTGAGAAAGGTTGGGGGCATGGGGAGACAGTGGGACATGCTGAAAACTATCTAGATCGGAAGGGCATGGCTCCATTTTCCTGTCACTTTTTGTCATTCAGATTATTTGTCCTGGCAAGTCTCAGATTGGGTAGTGGAAAAGGGTAAGATCTGGTAGTGAAGACAAATAGGAAACAATAGCATTAAAATAATTCTGTGTTTATGTCTGTTAACAATAAACAAGGAGGCAGTTCCACTACTGAGCTGATGATTGTGATGAAGGTGGGGGTCTTTTTCATTTAGTTTTGTTTTTATATTGATGTGGTTATTAGTCATGTAGCTAGGAATAGAATTGCTTTTGTGTGAAAAATATTAATCAGTATTCCTGGCCATTATAAATGTCACAGCTATGAGATGGGTTAAAAATTATATATTACTTTTCAGATATATGTTACCTGTCACAGAAGTTAGGTTCTCAAAGGAGATTAGGCCCCTAGTCTTCAGCATTAGCATCGTCCTGGAACTTGTTTGAAGTGCACGTTTTCGGGCCCCTCTGAGACTTTCTAAATTAGGAACTCAGAGTGTAGGGCCCAGTGGTTTGTGTTCATCACCTCAAGTGATGATTACAGTGGACACTGAAGTTGAGAAACACTGACATAGACTTACAGTTTCATTGCTTTGATTTTGTAAATAATGAACTTTCTTAACCTAAAGTAGTTTTATTTTCATTTGTGGAAGCATTTATAAGGAAGAGAACATTTTAAAAATTTATCTAAAAAAGGAATCAATTGTAAAGGACATAGACATAAGATTTAGTGTAAGGTTAAAAAGTGTGTTTTGAACATTTTATATGAATAACTTTGAGAATGATTAATTTAAAAGGCAGGGTTATTATAAACAGAAGCTTCAAAAGCCTAGATAGGAACTTTGCTAGCATAAAAATCTGTCTTCCTTTATTTGCCTATATTTGCTACATGTAAAGCCATTCATACTACACACAAACTAATATTTCTCAATAGTGTTTTCTAGTAGCGTGGTTCAAGAGGAAACACAAATGATTTTCTAGGTTACTCAAGCAAAAATCACTTCATTGTAGCCTAAAATTGTTTACATGATTTAGAACTGTGTTATTATAAACTTTATTCCCTGGAATAGCTAGGGTATCCCTTTTCTTCTCTACTTTCTCACTGAAAAACTCTGAGCATGAAATTCAGATTCTATTTTCTAGTGAATTGAGAATATTTGTTGTAACGCATGGATAATTTTCTCTCAAGTATTTTAAGTTATGCCCAATCTGTTTGACAACCATGTGCAATACTTAAGTATAAAAGTTTCTGCTATAGACCTAGGAACTTACTGTCATTCATCTTGGAATATTGCTTAGCAAACTAACTGCACAATAGCTAAGATTTATATATGGTATCAGAGTTGGATGACGGAGATTATCTATTAACTGCCTACCTTCCACCACCAATTCCGTCCTATAAATTTTTTTGTAAGTGTCCTATAAACTTTTTTGTTTGTACTTTATATTTTTTTACATTTTTGATATCAGATATAACATTACAGTAATATGGATTATTTGAAAATATTTCTGAAGGAAAGATTGCAAGAAAACCTCTTCATAATAGAATAGCACAAAAAAAAATCGTATGAGCTAACCATGGCAATTTTAATGGATAATACCCACTTGACATATATATATGGCAATATGAATCTGTGTATTTAAAAATTTTTACTTTGTTAAGCTATAGATTTTTGCTTAGTGGATTTTAAAAAGCTATTTATATTAAAATAATTCTCCCAATTACTCTTGGAATGTTAAAGTTTTGTTTGAATTTTCCTTTTAGCTTCATTAAACACCACTGGATAACAAAAAGTCATTAAATGAACTGGTATCTGGTTTTCATATTATTAATTTTGTTGCACTCACATTTCATTAGATTTAGGATAACTGATTGACATGGCCTTAAGAATTGGAATGTAAAACCTAGCTATCTGTATGCTTATTGAAATACCTAGAGCTAAGTGATCCAACACATTTTCTTAGTTTTGAAAGTTTTCTTTGTAAGTCGTTCTATGGTAGTAAGTCATTTGGGTTAACTGTTTTTTTAGAGATCCTACTGATAATGACATCATATCAAAAATTGTATCTCCTGTAAACTTGTCAGCTGACTTGCTAAAGAAAGAAAAATTATTCTGTTGAATTCTGTAATTTTGCTTCTGGTCATCATGCCTTTAATTGCTAAGAAAGTTATTAAACATTATGAATGCATCAGCACAGACAAATCCCCACTACAAACAAAAAACAAAATACAATTCCAAGTCTGAATAGTTTTATTGGGAACCAAATCAAAAGATGATTTGGAGTCCTGAAATGGTTAATTCACTGTCCAAAAGTAGCTTTCAGAGTGCATTAAAAGTAATAAATAGAGTAAGCTTAAGAAACATATGAGTATGACAAATTAGCAAGCTATATTAACTCAATTCAGGTAATATCAGTAAATCTCATACAATTTAAGAATGACACCCCAGGCAGTAGCTGGAGAGAAATGGCTTGGTGGAATTAAGAACAAGGGCATAAGTGATACGAGGCGGCTCTGGAAGATATTTCAGACGGTAGTTTAGTGGGTTGAATTTGGATGGATAGGAAGGAATAAAAATGACATGGACGGTCGGTTGGCCATTACATTCAGTTTCAGGATGTTGCCATTCTTATAGCAAAGTACGTTATCTCAGCGTATGTTGATTATGATTTTTGTTCAGATTGGGTTTGGAGAGGCCCTGTGATGAGATACTGCCTTTGACTAAACCATATTTAGGGTGTTAGTCTGTAGGAAAAGAGGAAGAGATTATTTTAATAAATGCTGTTTAAAAATCAATGTGAAGCTCTATTATATAGCATCAGCTCAAACCTGTTTCTCCTCTTCTCACTCCATTGTCCCTACAAACTCATGCACATTTTTATATTGTCATCACCTTGGCCACGATCACGAAAGAAAAGTGACTGGACTGTTCGTTGTATCTTGGGATCATTTTTGCCCATTCAAAAATTGTCCTTGTTGGTCATATTACTGAGATTTCACATGCAAAATGGGCAGATTATTTTATATAGTGTTACTTGCTCTTGTCCTATATTTCCCTGGGAAAGCCCCTAAGTGGATTAATAAATATTTTAGATTGAGCAGGTTGAGCCTAACTTATTTTACAATGAGTAAGTCAGTTAGGGTGCCAGAGTTTAGACAATTAAGAGGCAGAGATAAAAGTTTAGAGATGAAATAATTCTGGTGAATAGATGTCACAAGAGAAATTCTAGGAAGGCATTTTTCAAGATCTTGATTTCTTTGCTTAATTTTATTATCTTTGGTTATGCTTCTTTATACTTATATTTTACCAATATTTTTATTTTTGTTTTATAGTTGTAAAACACCTTAAACCCTGCTGGAGAAGAAGGGTACAAATAAACTTTTCTGAAAGGAAGTGCTCTGTATTTTTTTAAAACTTACTATTTTAATGTAACTGCAGTAGGGCTCATGGGGATGGGATTAGAGCATAAGCCTGTGAATTCAATTATATTTTATTAAGACATTGTCAGGAACCATGGTTTGGGGTTGTATTCCAGGTATAGAGGTGATTCATCACTCATATTCTCTGACTTGGTCCCCATGCTTTGAGAAGAGTCTTGCAAGGGTTGGGCTCCAGGTTTGTAATCTGCGAAGGCAACAGCAAACAGCCAGATACAACATCCTACTCTGGGAACTGAGCTCGAGAGCTTGTGCTCTTTGGTAGCTCAGATTAACTAAGGGAATGTGCTGTCATCTCAGTTAAACAAGAGGAGGTCTTCCTTAGGCTCCCTTTTGGCTGTTTTGGAAGGATATGCAAAGTATATTCCATACATTGGAAGTATGAATAGAGTGAACATTTTTAGTTTCTTTGTAATTGACAGTAACTTAATGGTCCCACAAAATAACTTTTGTTTCTTTGCTTTAGTGACTGTGAGTGTAAACACTATATTACTTAGAGCAAACAATAAAATATTGCATTCATAGAAAACTATATCCTATCTTTATTTTCAAATCCAATTAACAGTCTTTTGGCCCTGTAAAATCATAAAGCTGGAAGTGAGAAGAGACTTTAAGATATCATTAAATCATCTCACTAATTCAAGACACAGTGATTTTACCATTATATCAGGCAAATGGAGGTCCTACATTGTTTGTGAAACTTGTTTTCTCCAGGGTTTAGTCGTATTCATTAGATGGATTTGTTTTTCACAAACTACTAAAATCTCTTATTAAAATAATCTGTTATTAAAATAATGGGGCATGTACTTTGTTATTTCCATTTTATATCGGTGCAATTCCATTTTCTTTTCTAACTATACCACCTTGCACTGATCCCATTTCAGCTTTTCTGTATCAGTTTCTTGCTACTTTTCCAAGACACTATGCCATTTCTAATCTTATATTTTTAAACACTATTTCTTTTCCTGTTGATTTCATTGATTGACTTGAGTAAGATCTACGCTTTCTGTTTCAACATCCAAATCATATATTCTCTAGGAATTACAGAATAGGATTTCAACTATTATAAACACATTTTTGGCTATTACGCATTTACTACAAAGTTATTTAAATACATACTATGGTATGATGAAAGGCATTAGAAATTATGATGTAACTTACTCTTTCTGTCTCTACAACTTTGCATAAACAGGAACCTCAGTTTCCTGCTGTTCCTGCTCAAGTCTATATTAAGGACTGTTGTGTGGCTGATATTTGGGGTCATATATATGACATGTGTCAGTATCTTCAAGCAGTATATTTTTTGTCTTGTTTTGTTGTAATGTGAATGGTGGAAATAAAAATAATCAAGTGATCCTGTAGAAGGGGAAGCATGTCTTCCTGAAAGAGGAAGGGTTTGTTCACAGCTAGGCGTCTCAAAGTCTTAATGGACAGCACAAAAGGCAGCTGAGATCTGAAGGAGGTGAGTAGGAAGTAAAGGCTTTTAGAAAAATGTATCTACCCTTTAAATAATGGCCAAACAGCAAAAGCATATATTTTTATCTGAAGCCACTAGAACTTTGTTGTAGTGCATCAGAGTGAAAAGAAAAATGTCTGCTGCCTGCCCGAAGAAAGACCATCTTGAGGGAGATTTTTCTGGTGTCCTGAAAGGAAAGGGTGAGGGGATAAAGGGCTCTTAATAGGGCCTGTGGTCACTCTGAACCAGATTATTCTTCTTGCTGATGAATTGTGGGATTTGGGAACACAAGGAAAAGTTGGGTACAGATTGAGCATTGGAGCATTCTGTCTTTTACTCCTGAGTGTAAGTGAGTTGGGTGTTTGCCTCACCTCTGCTGGACTCTTTACTAGGAAGGCTAGAAAATACTAGAGGAAGATGTGCTACTTTTCAGAAGTGGTGACCAGTGAGAATTCCCCACACAAACTCTAGGCTGATTTAAGTTCATTTCTCATAACTTCAGTCAACTAATTAATGTGTAACTACTGTGGATGATGCATGTAGCTATGTAGTAAGGTCTGTAAAATCAAAGAGGTTATGCATTAATCCAGGAGATAAAAACAAATAGAAAAACAAATAAAATAAGGCTATGAGAAATACACAAATGTATGTACCTAGACCAGAGAGAGGAATTATATTTCCTATTGTGGTTGGAGAAAACTTGAAAAAGCTTGTAACAGGTAAGACTTGAAAGTGGGTTGACATAATATAAAGAAGGAAGAAGGGGCATTTCTATAGCGTGGATTCTAGGTGGAGGAATAGTGGTGCAGAAAGAAAAGTAGTCCTGGAATGGGTATGTAATAAAGCCTCAGGAATTTCTTTAAAGTTTACCCCAACTAGAAAGATGTATCTGTCCTTTAACCTATGTGATCATACAATTCTATTGTATGATACTGTGGAACTTGCTCAGATATATATGTCCATCAAGATTCTGAAGTGGTGTGTGTTAAATGTGCGAAGCTAACTGACCATTTCTTCAGAAGATAGGACAGTTATCTTTAAAGTTCCTGTGGGGGCAACTCCTCTTGGAGGTAAACTCAAAGACTTTTTAAAGTCTTTTTAGAGTGCTAAAAAGAAGTGCTGTTTAGCAGCAGCAGACTATGGGTCCAGAATGACTTAAAAAATCATTTTGTTCTTTACGCATGTACAGCCACTGAGATGAAGGCATTGCCCTTGTGAAAAGAGAGGTATATGCTTTCATTATTGTTTTTTATTATTGTGCCATGCAGCGTGATGTAGTTGAAAACTGTTGGGTAACTTGGGCTTTCTTCTTGTTCAGCTGCTGCTTTACTGTGTTACCTCAGGCAAAATTCTTAATCTCTATCCCTCAGTTTCCACATCTAATAAACTCTTAGGAGAGTGTGCTGATGAATAGGAGAAATGTAGATATTAGCAAGAATAAGAAAGTACGGCTGCCTTTTTTTTTTTTTTTTTTTTTTTTTTTTTTTTTTTGAGGCAGAGTCTCGCTCTGTTGCCCAGGCTGGAGTGCAGTGGTATGATCTTGGCTCACTGCAAGCTCCACCTCCCGAGTTCACGCCATTCTCCTGCCTCAGCCTCCCGAGTTCCTGAGACTACAGGTGCCCACCACCACGCCTGGCTAATTTGTTTTGTTTTGTTTTGTTTGTATTTTTTCAGTAGAGATGGGGTTTCACCGTGTTAGCCAGGATGGTCTCGATCTCCTGACCTCGTGATCCGCCCGCCTTGGCCTCCCAAAGTGCTGGGATTACAGGCGTGAGCCACCGCGCCCGGCCTGCATTTTTATATCTGGAGTAGAAGCGGGAAGGGAGCGTGGAGAGTTTCCCTTCTGTTCTTAAAAATTTGCACTTAGATGCTCTAGCAATTGAACCTCATAATAGGACTGTCATTTAGTTTTTAGAGCAGAATAAGAAGCTAGGAGGTAACAGAGACCAAGTAATTTTTTTCTGGAAAAATATGTTCTGATTGTGTCAGTCTAGTGGAAAATGACAGAAATTGAGTATTTTTAAACACTGTATTATAAATATGTGCATGAAAATGTGATTTGATGTTGTATTTCGATGCATGTGTAGTTTATATTGTTCCTTATGCTGGTCTTCCTTTCTCAATCCACATAACCCAGGAGTTTCTCCTTCTTCTCCTTAATGGTGGTGGTTAGCAAGGAGCTGGCATCCCCCACTCATTTAAGGGCTCCAGAGAACATTAGTGCATCCTGAACCTTATGGTCATGGGTAAATTCATGCTTATATAAATCTATAAGTGTGTTCAAATACGTGTATCTATCTTGTTTTTGAATCAAGGAGCAAGAATATTCTTAATATTCTTCATTTCAATACTAATTGAAAAATAGGAGTATATAAAAGTCAGCCATCCAATTGGAAAAAAGTAACCTAGGGGTATATTTATAAGAATACTTATAATTGGTAGTTAATACATAAAAACAGAAAATGAAGATAAACCATTAAATGGGGTCATCACACAATTACTGTGTAACATCTTCTAGTTTTGATCCAGAAGTAACCAGAATTGGTGTTTCCCACCCAATCACCTAATCATTTAAAACATCTTTAAATTAGAATTAACTGAAAAGGCTGAGTGGGACTTTACTCACCATTAAACTGTAACAGCCACATACCTAAGAAAGCATTTTATACATGATGCATTTTCGTTTTCTTTGGCAAACACTTTCTATTTTTGGAAGGTGGAAGGTAGTTCACCTCCATATTCTCTATTCATATAATTAACTAGATGGCTGTAATTGCTTAATTCAATTATTCTTCTCCATGTCTGAGTATTAACTCAATATTAGTCGAGTATATTGGTCGAGTATCTCTTTAACCAAATAGAAGGCAGTCTTTACTCAGGACTGTGAAAGACAACAAAAATTGTTAGTTGAGAAGATTTTTCCCATTATGTGAAATGAGCAGTATTGACTTTGCTAAACAAATCACCTTAAGCAAAGACACACAGTACTCTGTAATATGGACAGATATAACTCCCGAGTATTTCACAGTTGTCCGTCTAACTTGGTATCTTAGAATGAGTGAAGTTATTATCAAGAGTGGGCATAGTTAATGTTTTTATTTCAGTTCTGAACTTGTTCCTTGTTTTTCATGGGTTACTCTACATCGTTGTTGTGATTCTGTCTCATCCTTTGAGTAACTTACATTTTTCATTTGGTTCATGTTTCACACTGGTTTGTACCACCTGTGCAACAGAGATGCTATATTCATTTTGGAGTTTTAGGTCTTAGTCCCAATCAATCAAAGCTTAACCTTTGACTAATTTTTTTTCCTCCTTTGTTGTGCATAGATTCATCTAAATATAGTTGTCTAAGGAAGTGCAACGCTTTTCCATTATGACCATTCCCTACAATATTATAAACTACATAATGACATCATTACTGTGAAAATCGGGGTTTAGAAACCTCCCAGTCTTTCCCCAAGACAAGAATAACTCCCAGTGGACTGCAGCCTGAAATAATCTGTCTTGTTTCTCAGAGACTGCTTCTTCTCTGATTATTTCCTGTGCCTCACTATCAAACATCCCTCCAATTGCAGCAGCTGGGGTGGAAAGTGTCCTCCTTCTTGCTTCCTGTGATTTTGCAGCTGAACTCTATGATCATTATGTCTTTTTGATTAATATTTCAAAAAGTATTTAAGTTTTTTATTTTCTGTCATTTAATTTGTTAATGCCTTAACTCTCTAAGCTTACTTATGCAAAGAAGTACTTTGACACCCTTATGTTTAACCACCTCTCCTCTTCCAGAGAGAGCTAAAGAAGATACACACACACACAGGCACATGTGCATGTGCATACACACACATTCATAATACAAATATATATTTGTATATAGAGTATTGGCATGTATACTATAAAAATACATACTACATGTTCAAATAGAAATCTATTAACTATGTTAAGAGTATATAAGAGTGTGTGTGTGTATTCAACAATGCTTGGAATAGTAGCTAAATTTTATTTAGGCTAATCCCAAGAAACTGGGTGTTTTTCCCACTTCTCTTGCAAAGCTAACTCTAATTCAGTATTGGCAGCAGAGTATGCAGTCTCTCACCTAATACTCAGTTTGTATTTAAATATTTGTGATACATTCGTGTTTCTATTGTTCATGGGTTTACAAAATTACCTTTAGAAACTGCGATTATTGGCCGAGCGCGGTGGCTCACGCCTGTAATCCCAGCACTTTGAGAGGCCGAGGCAGGCAAATTGGCTGAAGTCAGGAGCTCGAGACCAGCCTGCCCAATATGGCGAAACCCCGTCTCTACTAAAAATACAAAAAATTAGCTGGGCGTGGTGGCGAGTGCCTGTGATCCCAGCTACTCAGGAGTCTGAGGCAGGAGAATTGCTTGAACCCGAGAGGCGGAGGTTGCGCCACTATACTCCATCCTGGGCGACAAGAGCGAAACCCTGTCTCAAAAAAAAAAAAAAAAGAAAAAAAAAGAAACTCCAATTAGTTCTGTTTTTTGCAGTTGACAAAAGAGAAGTATTTCTTAGCTGCCTAACAGCAATGCGTGTGCAGTTTATTTCACCTGCATTACAATAATGTATATATTTGAAGCTTAGCATCACTTGCATATTCAGAAGACCATCCCTGCCGTTCTACTAATCAGGCCTTTAAGTTGTATTTTCTTTTTTATAAGTGAGCTTTTAGTGCACCAGCATGTCTATATTCATGTCTGGATTCTAAAATACATGCACAAACAAAACTTAAGCAACTTGGATTATCTTTCATCTTTTTTCACCTATAATTGAAAAATAATTAAAAATGAGATATAGTATTTTTTCATAACATAATTGCCATTTATCAAGTGCCTACTGTATGCCACACGTTGTATTAGAAGTTTTATATACATTATGCCATACTCTAATCTTTGTATGCAATAGATACAAAATCTGAAATTTATGAAGTTTAAATAACCACCATATAGTTACTGGTGGCGAAATTTGGAATCAAATATGAAATGTATGTAAAAAGAAATACTTGTATACATATTTATTTATATTATTAAAATTATATTCAGATGGGTGTGCTTATACTTTAATGAAATCATCAAAGTTAGGTAGCTCACGTTGGGCTATGCATGAAAATTATCTCAAGCAGTATATACTTGAAATGCAGCTTGGGTAATACATTTTAGCTTGTCACATGAGAAGTATATATAGGTAGCTAATGTCAGCACTTTATACCATACAGTTTTATTTCTTAGGAAAGAAAGATGTGATTTATAATTCTTTTTTCTTTTCAGTATTGAAATGCCCATATTGAGGACTCTCTCTCATATAATTTGTTTTTGGAATGATATGATATTTTAAGCTTCTTCATAATTGGTAACCTCTAAAAATGAAGAAATGGTTCTACTACATATTCTGCAGAAGTAGTTATATTCCTCCATGTACAATAGTAGGTATGTGCTTATAAAAAATAACCGCTGTCAGGTGTACTACTTTATTTCTCCCTAGGCTGATTAACAATCACTGGCCTTGGAAAGACTGATAGTTAAATGTCATATTTGGCCTAATTTTGTTGAGTTGCCTCTGGGTATTGCTTGGGCATTTTTCGCACAGAGTTAATTGAGGAGACTCTATCAGCGGATTTCTTTTCTTGAAAATCTTGTGTGTTCAAGAGGACAGTTGATTGCGAGCTCTGCCCTTCTCTTAGCTGACAGTGAGTTCCTCAAACCTCAAAGCTTACAAATTAGTGCAGTTTAGTGATTTGTTTTAGGCTTTTAGCTACAGTATTTGCCACTATAAAAGTCATTTTTCCTATGCTTTTTGAATGCTGTTATTGTGTCCTATAGTATAACCCTGTATCATTGTGGCTATTGTGTGATTGATACAGAAACTGCTTCAATAGGAAACCATTTCAAGAGAGAACAGGAAAGGTATTATATTCAGCTGTAGCGCCATGCATTTCTAAGCAGCTGATGTTTTCTTTAACTGATAAACATCCCCCCTCAAATTTTCAGAGGCAATTGAGTCTTTAGAACTTTAACTCTTAATTCAGCCTGGCTGCAAGAGCACTGCCCTGAAATTCATTATACATTCACATTTTACAATTGGGAATTCATTAATTCTGTAGCATAACTGTTGTTATTGTATTTCAAAGCCAGATTTCTTCTTTAAAAAAAAAAAAAAAGCATGGAGAAGCACTGATTTTGTGAATTCCTTCTTTAAATGATGACTTCCTAATATCTGACCAAATACTTGAAACTAATGGGATGTGACTTTTTGCATACTGGAAATAGTGCTAATGTTAAATGGTGGAGCCATCATGCATTTTGTAACCAAAAATTTCAAATTAAACTGGAAGCCTTTGTAAAGGGCAGAGTAAAAGATGAGTCAAATCCAAGTTCATAAGAGTTTAATAGATTTCGTGTTTTTACAATTTACACATTTAGTTCTATATTTGGGAGTACTCATAGAATATAGTACACCTTTTTAAAATCTTTCTCTGCTTCCAATTTTTGCATGTTGTGATATATTAGATGCATGCTCTATTTTGAGTGAGAGTGGGTAGTGACTTCATAATTGAGGTACACGCTTATACACCTAAGATTTAAGTACATCTGTATGTTGTGCTTTATCATTTAATTTTACCAACAATAATTAAATAATATTCATGAAAGGTGGAATAGAGTTTCTTAAATAAAGTAAAAGGTAAAATATCTTATGAACCTAAAAATGCCATTTAAATGTCTTTGGCTGTGACGAAAACTAACTTAGACTTTCTTAAGGTATTTCTAAGTTTGTTCTAAGAATTTTTTTAGCGGCTTAACTATTGACTGCTTCTCATTCATTTTACATAGTTGTCACCCTCTCAACAATTATTATGACATTTCAGAGGTTTTCACAGTATTAATGAAAGACTCAGCATTTCTACGGATGGAAAGTTATTTATAAAGCAAATAATGAAAATAGTAAAGCAGAATTTCAACCTACTATTGTGCTCTGCTCTGAGGATTAGACTTGAAGTTGCATAGGTAGGAGCAGATGTGTTAGCCTGGTCATAATCTTAGCCTGGAGAAATAGGCCTAGAGAAATAGGAATAAATTTATTGACATAGCAGGGTGATAGGAGGCTTTCATGTCATGAGGATTAATAAAATAGATCAAGGCAGAATGCAGTGTGTGCAAGTCATGGATTGACTTCTCCAGGAAACCAACCCCAAGTGGAAGGTTTACACGAAGAGTAAACTTATTAGAGAGTGATGTTGGGAAGAACAACTGTAAGGGAAGCAGGGAACCTGGGTAGAGCAGAGGGAGAAGGTGAACTCTGATTCACTTGCAGCAGAGTCCTAGGCTGAGTGCATGAGATGCTGTAGAGTTGGGATGGACCTTCAGAGATGTTCCAAATAGAAAAATAATTCTGTCTACTCCCTTTTCTACCAGTCCTTGGACGTGGGTTGCCCCTGGGGCAGAACCACTAAATTTGGGTTAGGCAGCTCCCTTTGGTGGAAGGGAAATTCTGGAAGGAACTCAGTTGTGAGCAACCATCGGTTAACACTCTTGGAAGTTGGGAGAGTGGATGTCTTCTTCATGCAGAAGGAGTTCTGGATGTTACATCCCATCTTAGACCACTTGTGTTGCTCATATCTGCTTGCTTATCCTATTTGAGAACTGGACCCTCAGGAGCTGGCCTTTTATCTTAAGGAAACTTACAAAAGAGGATGTTAGTGGGACAAACGTCAGCTCCTACGTCTGGTCTCAGAACCATGTCTGATACTCATCATTCCCCCTTTCTACTACTTCTTTTAGATACCTGTTACCCTCAGCTAGCAATTCTAAAGGACTAGATTGTGAACTTGGCGAAGTGACCTGAAGGACCTAAGATCCTGGTCCCCAAGATCTTCTCAGGTCACAGCTGATGCATTTATTGGTTTTTTACCAGAACTGGGTAGGGGAGCATCAACACATACTTATGTGGGTCACTGGGGTGCCAGAGGTCTTCTCCCCTGCTCATGTTACATAACAGCAGCCTTGCCTCCTCCAGACAATCAGGATTTATTATCCCTGCCTGAAAAGTGACTTTGTCCTTTGCCTGCTTGTCTTTTGCATAAGGAACCCAAATAAACAGGTGACAACTGTCACAAGAGTTTGAGACTCTTGCTGTTGTCCCTAAGAAAAGTGTTCCTCCTCTGGGAACCAACACATGTTAGCCATAGAGGCCCTGTAATTCTGGGGACAGGAAGTACAGATACCCTACATATGTTGTGGGAGTGAAGATGACTGAGGACACTACACCGCCTCCTGTTGGCTCTTGGACCTATGTATTCTACCTACTGCTACATATAATAGTCATTATGTGACACAGCTACATATGATATTCATTAATTTAGGACTGTGTCATATCCAGCAAATGTGGGGTCCAGTTCTTTAAGAGCATCATCTCCAAGCTGCTGTATTAATGCTGCTCCTTCAAAAGAGTGTTCTATTAGATGATGTGGCAGAACCAGTAGATTCCATGGTCATGCAGCACCTTCTTTTCTGTTCAGTGGATCCCTTTGTTTAGTACAATGTTAGGAGAGATCCCCTTTGGGTATATCACATATTCTGAAACCTCTTATATTGATGTGTTTTATGGGGCACTGTAGGCACAAGGTAAGTGTCAGTTCCAATCAAGATGAATTTCTGATCTTTCATTTGTAAGTGGAGTCCACTGTACTCAATTTCTACCAAATGCCTAGTTAGTTTCCTTGAGGAATGGGGTACATCAGGGTTCCTCCTGCTGGCAGGTTGGACGTTTAACTGCAACATTAGCTAGGTCAACGCTGATGAATGGGAGCTTTTGTTATTCAGTATACGGATAATGTCCATACTTTGCACTGTGACTTCTTCCTTTTTGTGTCTATTGATGCAACATTGGAGTAGCAATGGCAAGCTGACTAATGTCAATAAATCAAGTTATTGTGTATTCTGATTCCAATTACTATTGCTCTGTAACAACCCACCCCAACTTTGTGGTGTAAAACACTCCCTTTATTGTATTCGTGGATTCTTTGGGCCAATAATTTATACGAGGGATATTCAGAATGGCTTATCTTTGCCCCATAATTTCTGAGCCCCTACCTGGGAAGACTTGAAGATGGAGGATGACTTGACATCTGGGGGCTGGAATCATCTGCTGGCATCTTCACTAACACATGTGATAGTTAAGACTCTGGCTGATAGCCGGGACTTCGGCTGAATTGGAAGGTGGAACACTTATATGTTACCTCTCCATATGAACTCTCGCATAGTTTGGGTTTTCTTAGAGCATGGTGTCAGGATTCTAAGAGTAAGTATCCCGAAAAGGTACAAAGGATTGCTTCGAATTTTGCCTTGGAAGTTACATGCATCAATTATGTGGCGCTCTATTATTTGAGGCAGAGACAAAAGGTCCACTCAGGTTGAAAGAAAGGGATTATAGATCCCACCTCTTTACACCTCTTTATGGGAATAGTGTTAAGTTTACATTTAATGGAGGACTTGGAGAATTGGAGAAACTGTTGTGGCCTTTTTAAAAGAATACAGTCTGCCACATGCCTCTTGTGTGGTGGATGCTCTCTGGGGGACAATTACATGGTCTACAAAGATGTCTCTACTTTGTACCCACTCCCATAGGAGGTACATTTGTGTACCTGTTTTTCTGACTTATTGTTGCTGATTTTCTGTCACTTCTCTTTGCAGGCCTCCAGCCAACAATCAGCCAAGTTATTCACTGCTGCCAATAAGACTATGTTTATTTTTACTGCAGCCACTTCTCTTCCCATACAACGTGTATGGTCCCTGAAGCTCTACCCCATTGGGAATATTTTCTCTCATTGCACTCTTTGAAGGCACCCATTAGTGGGGCTGCAGGGCAGGTGCAGTACCTTTTTGGTTTATACCACATGTGGAGCTAACTGATCTGTGAACCTGTCTTGAACTTGGTGGTTAGAAAGGACTGCCCATACAGTCATAGGGATGAGTTGAGGGAAATGAGGCAGTGCAACAGGAAAGATGTAGGGGTTTGCCATTTCTGCATGTAGCTTACTTGGGCTTTCTCTGTCTACTTGTGCTCAGTCCCAAATGTATCATTTTTATTTAATAATGGACTCCTACAGGACCTACTTGATCTTATGACTTGGCTGACAAAACCTAGTTATAATGGACATTTTTGGCACCATGGTCTCTTAATTTTCAGGCATTCTGCCTAAGTAAGTTCCCAGCAGTACACCATAAACTGTTTGTCAAGTGATTTGTAATTCTATATTGCAAATGGTACAGGCTTGCTGAAAAACCTTCAGTGGCTAACATTTTGATTTTCATACAGGGACTTCCTGTAGACTTTACATGTTGCTTGTCACACCGAAGATACTTCTAATATCATGGGGTGTTTGGGGTTATATGGTCTAAGCTTGAGGAATTAATTCTTCAGTTGAACCTGTACCTCCTCCAAGGTCTTTAACTGCCCTAAGCCCCAGTCCAAGCCAGCATCCTTCTGTGGCCCGGGTAAGTAGGTCAGAACAGTATTCCCGGCATGGACTGTGTTCTCTCTTAGATCTAAAGTGTTCTGTTATGGATTGTGCTACCTTCTTATTGATAGGGAAAGTGAGCTAATTTGTTCTTTTTTTGGAAGATTGCCCTTTATTTTGGAATGTGCATCAATTTGTCTTTTTTTTTTTTTTTTGGAAAGATTGTCTTTCCATGACTCAGGCCATAGACTCCTACAACTCACTGAGGAGGTGTCTATTTTCCATCCTCTGAGCACATGTCTTACCCAGACTTCCAAACTACTTGCCACTTTTTGCTTATTTGGTTCTCTTACAGGGTGTCGTTGATATTATATAATGGACCAGGATAATGTTCTTTCTAATATCCAATAAATTCACATTCTTTCAGACTATATTGTGGCAGAGGACAGAAAAGTTATTTTAGTCCTGGGTTAGGATGGAAGGTGCATGCTGTTGTTATGTCCATGTGAATGAGAACTGCTTCTGGTTCACTTTCTTGGTAGAGATGGATAACAGTGTTTTCGCTAGATAATTGCCAGGTACCATGACCTAAAGTTGCATTAATCTGCTGTAGCAAAGATACTGTAACTGGCCAAGCACCGGCGACTCGGGCTTCTACTTGGTTGAATTTGTGTAGTTCAATTCCAGCTTCCAGCATCTATCTGCTTGTTGTATCAACAAGAGTGGTGAATAAAATGGAGGGCACAATGAGTACTATAAAATGTGCCTCCTTTAGATCTTTAAGAGTGGTACTGATATCTTACATTGTTTTTAGAATGCAATACTGTCTTTATCCTAGCAACACTATCACACCATTTTCTGGAGTCCTCACCAGGGTGTTATTAAATCCTGTATCCTGGGAGGGTCCTCCCACATCAAAAATGCCTCCCTTACCCAGCATTATATTCCTTCCCATCTTAATCTAGCATCCTTAGAATCAATTCACCTACATACTCTTCTAGCTTCTGCCAGTACTTATTGGTTAAATCTACCTCTTTCAGAGCATAGTCTTTTTTCTTCTTTTCTCCCTTGGTACTCTTAGCACCTTCATTGCTGGGTTCACTTGTAACTTAACCCTGGTGATGAGTTTGGCTGCCAGTAGGGGAGTTGGGATATATTCTAAGGGGGAAATATACTGTCTTGATAGGTGGAGATCTCTTCATAACTGGCACTCTCAGTTATTCAACTTTATGTTCCATTCTCTGGTGACCCAGCATCTTCAGAATTGGTTCCAAAGTTGTTCTCCTGATTCTACTGGAACATATTGGCTAGGTCCTGTGGCTCTTTTGGACTACTGTCCCTGTCCTCCTTTTGAAGAGTTAACACTTCAGCCAGTTGTGACTTGCCCTTAGTTATTGGCCATATGGCCAGCAGAGGAGGTATTGGAAAATCCTGGGTGAGACTTATGTTCTTTTTCAGGGAAGAGTCATCTTCATTGTCTTCAAGCAGGGGGGAAGCAGGAAGCACTCGTCTCTTAACAGGGAGGAGACTTCTGTAGGCACATAATGTCCATGGGAACCTGATGATCAAGATTATTGACTGCATCAAACCAGATTTTGTTATCTCTAGGCCTCTTTATACTCCTAATTTGCACCCTTACTTTCACGTAGCTAACTTTTTAGGTGAATTCAACCATATCTAGATCTTTGCTCTTATAGTTCTCTATCTGAAGCTAAGGAATTTTTGCGCTATTTATAGAGGTGAAATTCTTTTTACTCCCTGGGAAGATCTTTGGCCTTAAATTGATGGTTGTGTTAGTTTTCTTTTGTTTTTGTAACAAATTACCACAAACTTAGTGGTTTTAAGCAATATTAATTCTCTGTGTAGGTCAGAAGCCTGACATGGGTATCGCTGAGCTAAAATCAAGGGTTCAGCAGAGCTGCATTTCTTTTTGAAAGCTCTAAGGGAGAATCCATTTCTTTGCTCTTCCCAGCTTCTACAGCCTGCTTATGTGTCTTGGCTCATGGCCTGTTTGTTCTGTTTCCAAAGCTAACAACATCGCATCTCTCTGTGCCTTTCTTCCATAGTCCTGTCTCCCTCTGACTCTCCTCTTCCTCCTCTGTCTTGCACTTTCTGAGACCCTCGAGTACATTGGACCCACCCCGATACTTCAGGATGTCCTCTCTATTTTAAGGACAGCTGATTGACAGTCTTACTTCCGCTTTGTCATGCAGTCTGACATATTCACACTTTCCGGGAATTAAGATATGGACTTTTTTTGGCGAGGTTTGGTTTGTTTGTTACTGGTTTATTACTGCTTACCACAGTAATACATCAGTGTCATCTTCCCATTTTCCACTGGCTTTCTCAAATGCGTGGGTAGCCTCCAGAGATAACCATCTAATTTTGTAGTCCTTATAATTATTACTTTCCCCAACTCTTCAAGCACCAGCGTCATTGCACATACCTTCTTCTGGTATATTATCCCATTTCACCTAGAGAAGACAGAATTACAGAAAGCTCACGAGCAATCTCAGTCATAGATCTCAGCAAATCTCAAAAAAGAACTATTGCTTCCACAGTATTCCCTGGATGAATGAAATCTATTCTCTTGGAAAAATCATTGCTATTGTCTTGTTCTTATTTCCTGAGTTGTTTGTGTGTGTGTGTGTGTGTGTGTGTGTGTGTGTGTGTGTGTGTTCCATAGAAAATTGATTTTTCTATTTTAGAAGACCTTAACTGTGGCAATTTCACATCTTCTTATGGTGAGAATTATTTCTTGTCCATCTAAGATTCTTATGGGATATTGAAGTTCTCCTGGTATGGCATTCACATCCACCAGTGGCTCCGTGCATTGGTTTTTGGAAGTTAGTGGGATAAAAATGAAGAGAAGATAGTTTGTCAGACAGTGCTTCAGCCTGAATCTGGCTCAGACTTTCAATTACCTCCCTGTGGTGTGGTAAGAATCTGGGCCACACAGGTCAGTTCTTTAGGGATTTTGAAATCCCGATTTCTGACTCTGAGTTACAGTTCTTATTCATTTTTACTTTTTTGAAAAAATTAAAAGTGATATGTTTTCTTTCCACTATTAATTATCAGTTGCTGGATAAATATTTGTGTGTGCCTGAGGGGAGGGGAGCAGCATTGAAATGATCTTTGCAATTTTAAAAATTACTAAAGAGTTATAAGATACTAATTTTTTATGCAATATCCATTTGCCTGGTTTGCTGATGTTTCACAGTACTTGTTTTAACTCAGGAAATAATTATATAATCCCGAAACTTTAATGAAATTTTAATATCATCTTTATAAGTTTGTTACTTGTGAATCAAAGCTTAATTCTGTTTCAACACATGTAACTATTATAACTTGAACAAATTAGTATTTTCAGATAAAGGAAACCTACTTTTTAGTTTTTCCATCACTAGATATAGTCTCATTATATAACATTTAAGAACATTCATTTATTTCTGATACTTTTACTGCTGTTATGTATGTATAGTAAAAGTTCAGGTTTTTCTGTGAATAATTTATAATGGCTATATAAAATTTTGTTCTCAGAAATAATAGATGAGAGGAATATGGGCTGCATATAGGTTTTGTGTAAATAACCTTCTCTATTCCAAAATAATTTCAGATGTTCTGATAGTACTTTATAGCAAAAGAAGATAATAATACTTTCTAGCAGATAAATATATTTGACAGCTAATGCTTCTGTATATCCTTTGCTAGTTCTTCCTCTTCTCCTCAATCACAGGTGATCAAGATCCTTATGTTTCTGGCCTTGTCCCTCTTTCTTTTCTCACCACGCACCCTCTTGCCTTAGGCAGTTTAAATATCATCCCTGTCTGCCAACTTTTAAACTTACATATCAGGTCTTTGTTCTGAGCTCCAGATCCGTATGTGTAACTGCCTCTTTCACATTTTTTCTCAGAGTGCTCAAAGGCATCAACATTATTATGTTAAAAGCTGGACTGTTGGTCTACCCAACTCTTTCTTCTCACCCTACTCCTTCTCATTAAGTCACCCAGGTCCACATATCATTCACCTGAAAGTCATGCTTGACCTTGACCTTTCTGTTTTTATCCCTGAAAGCAGACCATCACCTTTATTTGAGGATCAGTTCTGCCAAATAGATCTCAGATGTACCACTGCCACCACTGTTATCCCCTCCATGTTTCTATTTTGTCTCAGTATTCTCTTCATTAGTCTCCCATTTGCCTTGTGAGTGCCCCTTCCTCATGCTTCATGTACCTCCCTCCATACATCCGTGTATCAAGCCTGTGTGATGGCTAAAAACAACAAAGCAGATTACATCACTCTTCTGCTTTGAAAACCATTCAGTGGTTTCTCATTCCTCTGAAGATAAATTTGCACCTCTACTATCATTCTCACACACTCCAGATATGGCCCTGCCCACTCTGCTGCCTCATCTTGAATTGCTTCCCCTTTAAGCATTGTGGTGGAGATACAGTGATTTTTATTTCATCCCACGGAAGCTCTAAGCTCTTTTCTGCCTCAGAGTCTTTGTATGTGCTTATCCATTGCTCCAAAAATGTCTGCCCTGTATTAGAGTTCTTCAGTATTTATGGGTGTACACACACACACACACACACACACACACACACACACACACACACACAGAGTCTCCCTTAAGGTCATCTACAGGTTCTTAAAAACTGTGACTTTAAGCAAAATGACATATAATGAAACGAATTTTACTATAGGCTAGTTAACATAAATGACAGTCAAGTTCCTGTGGTATATTTTTGGTCACAAACTCATCACCAAATTTCTAAATAAAGACCCAAAAAGCTTCTAATATTAAACATTGAAATAAATGTTAGTTATATAGACTTTTAAGAAATCATAACACCAAGTAAGATAATTATTTACCCAATTTTTGGTGAATCATTGAGTGACTGCAGTCGTAGTGGCAGTGGGTCAAATCAAGGAATCAACATTTGCAAAATGAAAACTGTCACTACCTACCATCATGCAATTCAAAACAAACAATAACAGATATGGTGGGCTTGCTGAGTGCATTCGTGTCACATTGTTTTTTCGTGCATGTGTATGGTTATCATCTGCTTTACAGATTTTTATTTTACAATCATTTGTGTTAATTCATTCATTTATGCATTTTTCCAACCTGCTTATTCCAGTTCAAGGTTGCAGGTGGCCAGACTCTATCTCAGCATCCCAGGGTGCAAGTTGGGAAGCAACCCTGGACGGGTTGCCATTCCATCACAGGGTGCACTCACACGTACCCATACTTACTCATACTGGGACAGTTTAGACACACCAGTTTGCCTAATGTGCATGTCTTTGGAATTTGAGAGGAAACCGGAGTACCCAGAAAAAACCCATGCAGATATGGGGAACCTCCTCACTCCACACAGGCAGTGGCTTCTGCTGGGAATTGATTTCTTTTTCTCATCAAAAGCATGATGAAAAGATGTTGAAAGAAACAATGTTATTCAAGGACCTGCTACATATATAAAATAAGGAATTGGCTCACATGATTATGGTGGCTGTCAAGTCCCAAGATCTGCAGTTGGCAAGGTGGAGACCCAGGAGAGCTGAGGATGTAGTTCCAGCCTAAAGCCTGGCATGCTTTAGGCCCAAAAAGAAGTGTTTAAGCATGACTCCCAGAGCATGAAAAAACATGATGTCTCAGCTTGAAGGCAGTCAGGCAGGAGGAATTCCCTTTTATTTGGGCAAGGGTCTGCCTTTTGTTCTTTTCAGGCCTTCAGTTGATTGAATGAGGCCCACTCACATTAGAGAGACCGTCCGCTTTAATCAGTCTGCTGATTTAAATGTTAAACTCATCTAAAAGCATCCTCACAGAAACACTTAAAGTTTGACCAAATATCTGGTATCCTATTACCCAGTCAAGTTAGCACATAAAATTAACCATTACATTCTCTTCCTCTCTCCCAGTTTTTTTAGCCAAATTCATCCTGGTTTTTCAATATTCAGATTAAAATAGAGTCGCCTCAATAATCACCATCCCCGAAATTTAAATTTAAATCCACTGTTATATCTCCTATAGCATTAGATATTTTCTCTCTGAGTACTTATTATAATTTATTATGCTCTATATATTTGTGGGCTTTTTTTTTTTTTTTTCCTCTGAAATGGAGCCTTGCTCTGTTGCCCAGGCTGGAAGGCAGTGGCATGATCTTGGTTTACTATACTCTGCCTCCCAGGTTCAAGCAATTTTTGTGTCTCAACCTCCTGAGTAGCTGGAATTACAGTCACGTGCCACTATGCCCAGCTAATTTTTGTGTTTTTAGTAGAGACAGGTTTTCACCATGTTGGCCAGGCTGGTCGCCCAGGCTATACTGTATAAATTTGTGAAATGATTTGTTTAATGTGTAAAATTGGATGACCAAAAGGATAGGAACTACTGTGACTTGTTTGCCATTTATACATAAAACACTTAGCAGTTTGCTTGACACAACACATTGATTTTACTTGGTCCACAGAATTAATGGGTAGATCCATGAACAAACTCTTTAGCTTAAAATTGTCCGTAGATAACCTTTGAAGCAGTTGCTACGGTCTTGGAATCATAGGACAGTAAGAAAGTTTTCCAGTAGTAAGTTGCAATTTACTCCCTCAATTATTAAGAAGAACAAAATACCCAATAGGATTTTTAGCAGAAATCTAAAGTTACTCTGAATTACTATGACTATGGAAATAATGATTAAAACATTTAATGAGTATACAAATATTTTATATGATGAATTTTAGACATTTAAAAATGTATTGATATTACTAAATAATTATTTCCTCTAGGTACCAGACATGAGGTCAGAATACATATATAAACCATCATTTTTAAGTGTTAATATGATAGCTGCAGGTACAATTGATGTTAACATAATTTTAGGTAAAAATGTATTATCTCTTCTCCATTTCTGTTTGTATTCTAAAGAAGATCTGTTTAAATATGGTTTAAGATAGAAGTGTTGAACACACATGAAGAAATTCCAAAATTAAGTGATTTTATGAATACTTTATGAACTTTATTTTAAGTACACTTCAATTAGGTCAAAATATGCTTCTGAAATGTATTCTGCAGAGAACATTGGGTGATTTTATTTATCCAGTCTTATCCTACCTATGAAATGCTTTTACTTTCCATTCCTAGTTCTCTCTCTGCCATTCATCTTTCTCTGACTATACCAGCCCACTCAGATATTCTTTGCAGCTGAACTCTGCTTGTGCTTATATTTCAGTGCCTTATGGTTTAGCACTTATTGCCCTCTATTTATTTTTTATTACAATTGTTCTTTGAGCAAATCATTATTAGACATTATGTATATATAACAGGCTACTTTCTAGCCATTGAGGGAAACACTCAAAGAACTATAAAAATGGTTTTTGTCTTCAAATGGCATATACTCTTATTGGAAAGATAAGGGAATTTATAATCATGCCCATAATAATACCATTTACTGAGAACATGCTATGTAGAAGGAACTTGATTTGAAAAATTCTCAACATCTTTAATAGTATCTCAAAATTCAGAGGAAGAGGCTAAGTCTCAGACTGCATAAATTGTGAAAGGTTATGTAACCAATAAATTGAAAACCTAGATTAAAAACAGAAGTGTCTCACTCGATAATCTGTATTCATGTCTCTTAACAACGGCATAAAATGGCACAGTATGACATAGGCAAACCGTTGGAAGGTTCACAGGAAACACAGTTTGAAGTTGTGTGTATGTGAGTAGATATTTGCCCACACAATTTGAAGTGGTTGGTCATAGTTTATTGTTTTCTAGGCATTTATTTATTTATTTATTATTGATGCATAATAGATATACATATTTTGGTGGTGCCTGTAATAATTTAATACATTACTATAATTTGTAAAGATCAATTCAGTGTATTGGGGATAGCCATCACCTTAAATGTTTGTCTTTTCAAAAATGGATCTATATAAGTTAAAACAATAATTTATAGAATTCAGAAAATACAATGACAAAGATACTGCAATGTATATAGTTGATTTCATGTTTTATATTTCATGTTTAACCTTCTAAAACTTTTAAAACAGTTATAAAACACAGATGTTTTGGACCTAAGGGTATTAATATTTCCAGGTTATTTTGTGGTAGGTGAAAAGTGGCAAGCTACCTGCCCACCCTAATATTACTGTACTACACAGAGTAAGTTAAGTATCAACATGGGCAATGTGAAATACTTTTTTCTACAAAAGGGGATCAATATTGTATACAGCGTTTACAAAAGGTTATGGTTTATTTCTCCAGTTGGGTTTTCATAATCTGGGATGAAAAATCTTATGACATTCAGTCCCAGAGCCAAATGGAGAAGTGGAATTGTGTTTCACAGAAATTCTCATTTTTTTTTTTTTTTTTTGCCTTTTTAAAGCTTGTGTCTAATGTTAATGCCTGCTATTATAAGGAAAAGTCATCCCAAGGATGACATTACAAAGATTCATACAGTGCAATAAAATGAATAATTCATTTGAAATAGGCCATGTGTGTCACTGCTTATAATCTAATATAACATGTTGCAATTAATAGAAAACTTTCGAAGTTGATTTTTTAAGGTGAGGCTTCAAAATGTTTGAACAGACCTAAAATACAATTGAATAATTAAAATATTAGAGTATTTTTAATCTTCCTGACTTAATCTGCATGACATGTATTTTGGTAAATGGATACAAACATTTATTTTTATGAACATTTGACATATTAGAATACCATATAAGACGATAGAGCAAAAGATTAATCCAAACAATATTTAGGATAGACAGTCATAATTCATAAGACATGGCAACGTGTTTCATTAATAAACTGTCTCTTGGATATTGATGTAAATTATGGTGCAGTAGAATGCTCCTAAATAGTTGAGTGAAACTTGTCCAAGGGAAGCAGAGATGTTAATCACACAAAGCACTATTTACACACACTAAAGAGTGTGGATTTAAGGAGCAAGTAAATCTGACTTTCAAATTACAGACTCACAAACAATTTCGTTTTACATAAAATGACTCTTTGATCCAAATTCAACCCTAAAATTAAATTGTCATCTAATATTTGTTCAAAATGTGCCAGATTTTACACTAAGGGTTGTAGAGCACTAAATGATGTATAAGAAAAACTTTTATTCATACAAATTACGCTCATGATTGGGCAAGTATTTCATATGCATTCTTGGCTGCACATCATAATGAAGAATGTACTATTGTTATCCCCACTTCACTGATTATTATACCAAGCTTAGAGAGGATAAATAACATGTCCAAGTTCACCCAACTAGTAGGTGGCAGACCAAGGATCCAAGGATCCAGACCCAAGAAGAAAGACTCCGAAGCATGCATTTTCAATCACTTTTCCACTGTTTTGGCTTCAGAAGTAAAATTTAAGCTAAAAATCTGGAAAGAATTATATGTATAATATATATGCATCTATATGTATTATATATATGAGTATTATATGTTATATGTGTACATATGTATATACATGCATATATGTATGTGAAAAGCTTAATGAAGTAATTGTATAGATTCTTGAAAGGCGCTTTAAGAAACTAGTTTGGTAATCTATCCTACACACATCATTAGTAAGTGAAAAAAACAAAACCTATTGGTATATTGTATATATTTATATCTTTGTATTTAACATTGAGTGTATTTCAAAAATGAAAGTTTCTGTGACGTAGTAAAACTGAGGAAAATTTTCTTCCTCTTTTCTTTTTTTTCTTTTTTTTTTTTTTTTGAGACGGAGTCTTGCTCTGTCGCCCAGGCTGGAGTGCAGTGGCCGGATCTCAGCTCACTGCAAGCTCCGCCTCCCAAGTTAACGCCATTCTCCTGCCTCAGACTACCGAGTGGCTGGGACTACAGGCACCCACCACCACACCTGGCTTTTTTTTTTTTTTTTTTTGTATTTTTATTGAAGACGGGGTTTCATCGTGTTAGCCAGGATGGTCTCGATCTCCTGACCTCATGATCCACCCACCTCGGCCTCCCAAAGTGCTGGGATTACAGGTGTGAGCCACTGCGCCCAGCCAGTTTTCTTCCTCTTTAACGTTGGGTGGTGGTGTTAATCTGTTTTGTTAAATAGTTACATTTTAGTTAGAGCTTCTTTTGATCAGGTGTAAACATTTTTGTTAGTGCTGGTACTAGTTTTATGAAATCTTAAAAAATTGTGTAATAATAAAACAGTCCATAATTATAATAATTGTTATTATAAAAATTATTTTTATAAGAATTATACGAATTATTTTTATAAGATTTATAAGAATTGTACGAATTCTGACAATTTTTGAATCATAAGAATTGAATTGGGCCAGGCGCGGTGGCTGACGCCTGTAATCCCAGCACTTTGGGAGGACGAGGCAGGCGGATCTTAAGGTCAGGAGATCGAGACCATCTTGGGTAACACGGTGAAACCCCATCTCTACTAAAAGTACAAAAAATTAGCCGGGCATGGTGGCGGGCGCCTGTAGTCCCAGGTACTCTGGAGGCTGAGGCTGGAGAATGGCGTGAACCCGGGAGGCGGAGCTTGCAGTGAGCCGAGATCGCGCCACTGCACTCCAGCGTGGGTGACAGAGCAAGACTCCGTCTCAAAAAAAAAGGATTGAATTATAAGAATTATGTGAAGATGGTAGCTGCATTATTTTTAGAGAAACGGTGCCTTCGTTTCTTATTGCTGCTATAATGAATTCCTACAAATTCAGTGGATTAAAGCCATTAAAATATGTTATCTTAGGTTCTAGAAGTCAGAAATCTGAAATGAGCCTTATAGGGTTAAAATCAGTCTGTCTGTAGGACTGTGATTTTTTTCTGCAGGCTCTAGGGGAAAATCAGTTTCGTTGCCTTTTCCAGCTTCTAGTGGCTGCCTGCATTCCTTAGCTCCTGGCCCCTTCCTTCTTTTTCAAAACGAGCATGGTAACATTTTCAAATCTTTATCCTACTCTGAAACTCCCACCTAATTATTATTTTAAGATAGATACATATTTTTAAGATTTGTTTTTAGTTTTATTTGACATGTAATAATTGCATAAACTTATGGTGTAGATTGTAATGTTTCCATACGTGTATACATGTGTGGTGATCAAATCAGGGCATTTAGCATGTCCGTCACCTCATACATTTATCATTTCTTTCTGATAAGAACATTCAAAATCCTCTTTCTAGTTTTTTTTTTTTTCAAATTTACGATACAATATTGTTAACTATCTTCACTCTGTTGTTCGATAGAGCACCAGAATTTATTTCTCCTTTCTAACTGTAATTTTATACCTATGGATCAATCTCTTCCCTTCCCCGTCTCCTTCCTACCCTCTCCAGTGTCTGGTAACTTCTCTTCTGCTCTGTACTTCTGCGGCTTTTTTAGATCCCACATACTAGTGAGATCATGTGGTATTTGTCTTTCTGTATCTGTTCTATTTCACTTAACATCCTAGAGATTCATCCTTATTCAAAAATGACAAGATTGTAATATCTTTTCTTATGATTAAGATTCCATTTTGTATACATGCCACATTTTCTTTATCCATTTTGTCCATTAATGGACACTTAGGTTGATTTTATAAGAATCTTTTTGTGTTTCCATTGAGCCCAACTGGATGATCCAGGATAATCTTTGAGTCTCAAGATCTTTAATGTAATCACATTTTCAAAGTTCTCTTTGCCACAGAAGGCAACATATTCACACATATTCACAGCTTTTAGAGATTAGAATGTGGGAATCTTTGAGGGCCATTATTCTGCCTACCACAGACAGATTCTAGTATATAGACTGAAATGACTGTTTTTGTATAAAAACATATCTTTGTATATCCTACTGTATGCATATAGATGTTCTAATAAACTAATTTCAAATTGGCTGTGGAAAAACTCACCTGGTCTACACTCTGATCCCACTGAATGACTTTTTAATGGCTTATTTCCTCCTTTTCACTATATAAATTATACTGAACAAGGAGAGTGCTCATTAATGAGCTTTTAGCTATTACTGTATTTTTAAGAACTGATTTAATCAGTAACCCTCACAAAAATTTTTCTTTTCTATTTAAATAAAGAAAAGTGGAGAATCTATGCCATTTAAAAATTCTGGCCCTGGTTGTTCCTAAATTTGTCATTGCAGGTAAAATGAGAAAGTAAAAATATTTCGTTATTCTATCAAATGAAGATTATTGTTACATAAGGAATGTGTCAGTCAAATTATGACTTCTTGTTATTTTTTATGTACACAGCAGACCTTTTAAGAAGAGATTAAGAACTGTTAGGTAGGTTAACATTTGGTGCCTCCTTGCTTTCCTACTTGTGAATGGCTGGTGATAGAAAGATGCAAGGTTTTATTTCAGGAACTAGGATGCTATTCTCTTGCATATTAAACTACTACTAGGGGATGGGTATCTAGGAATTATTGGGAAGAAATTGCCATATGCTATTTACATAGGTAATTTCCATATAGCAAATCTGATGGTGTAGAGAAATCATTAATTTACATATGTATGTTCAAAAATGGTGAATGTTAATGATTGCTGCATCATTTAAAAAATGATTGACAAGAAGCACCACAGATGCTAAAACAGGCGCTCATTAAATATGTTTTCAACTTTTTATAGACATTTTATTAAAAATGATGTAATACTTCAAAATATTTCTTTTAAAAATGTTTTGCTTATGAATAGAATTTAAAATAAATGGAGATTTATAGAACCCGTTATATATTTGGCTCTTCATTTAAGAATAGAATGTGATTTCTCGTTAGTATAAGGAAGGGATATAATCATTGTGCTTTATCCAGAATAACAACAGTAGTGATCATAGCGAATGCTTACACAGTGGTATTTGCCAGGTGATATTTTAAGTGTCATACATACATACAAACATATGTACGAAATACTCTATTGTTATCCTTATTTGACCTACGAGGAAAATTAGGCATAGACACATGAAGCCCAAGTCCCATTAGTCTTAAATAAACAGCTGGAGTTTGAACCCAATCTAGCTCCAGCTCATTAAGAAAAAAATTATATTGGATTGTTTAAAATCTTATTAAGGAGTAGTCTTGATGAAATTCGAACAAACTAATCCACTTATTAATCTTCTGGAGGCTAAATTTACAAAGTTAACCTTTTTTAGTTAACGGAAGTTGAGTTATGGAATTTACAATGTTTATGCCTTAATATAGATATTATTATTTAGAGATGGATAGATGATAGATAGACAGATAGATAGATAGATAGATAGATAGATAGATAGATAGATAGGGCTGGTAGAATTGAGGACTCTAGTACGTCTATGTAATATGGGTTTAGGAACACAGTTTGGTAGGATACGAAGCAGTGTTTGCCAAGCAATATGTATGAGGCTGAGAAATGTAAATTTTTGATCCAAATGTATCTGATAATCTGTGGGAACTAAAGCTCTCTCCAAGCCCTCTTCTGGAATGGTCAATGGATGTACGTTATTGTCTGTTTTTAATATGCTGCAAAGTCATGTTTTGAGCTTATTTTGTTATCTTAAAATGCATACATATTTGTTCGGCATACAGAGTTAGGTAGTGCTGATTTATGTGTCAGGTCCTTTTCTCAGTGCCTTGGGAATACTGATTCAGTTCATTTTCATAAGAGTGCAATGAGATAAGTACCAAAATAATTCCCATTTTACTGGTGAGGGAGCTGAGTAGTAAGAAATGGGCAAATAGCTGAAGGCTACGGAGATAACAAGTGGCAGAACTGTCTCCAGAGTCCATTCCTTATTCATAAATAAAGTAGCTCACATCTGTAAGAGCAAGTTCCCCTTGGGAGAGAATCTTCTCCCCTCCTTATTTTACTCCACTTTACACCTTTTCCTGCGTTACACATTTGGAGTGAGGTAATTAAGCACTGTGACACCCTGTTCCCATTCTTCACCACTTGGGTTCTAGCTTTTCATCTGCAGATTGTACTGATTCTCTTCCTTCCCCTTCACTCTCCTCTGCTCTCCTCTTTTCTACATTCCTATCCTTGTATCTCCTCCCTATCAAATGAGTTCAATTGATTAATGAACTAGTAAATTAATACATTTCTAAAATGGCATTTTATATGCAGTGCCTGACAACCTTAGCTAAAGCTATTACATGCAGATGAGGTATTACAGCAAAACTTTTTAATTATTTCATATCAAATTGTTACCACAAATGTTCAACTTAAAATGTATTCTAAGAGGTTGATATCCTCATTATGATAAATAGCAACTTTTTAGAAGATAGCCACTACTTATCAATCTTTCTTTTGATTTCTTATTGATTCTCATCTGAACTTTTGAACTCCTAGCCACCATTCAACTCCCTATTCAAATGCTATTTCTTTTTGGTATCCTCTCTTCCACTGAATTTTCTCTCTCCTTTCCCTTTTTCTCTAATAGTTGGATCCTCATTATAGCATTTTCATTAGTCTACTTTTTATAGTCACATTTGGACCTGGACTCAAGTAATCAGAAATGGTGAGATGTCTCTAGAGACATTCATTGAATCGGGGATTACAGTTGTCCAGAGTGGGCAGAGTTGACAATGTAAATGAAATAACTGATCATGCTTTGGAATCAGACTTGCATATACTTGACTAAGGAACCTGTTTTATCCTTTAGACCAGACGTGGTCATTTAGGAATCAAGCTAACAATCTGTATCCCTGGCAAGCCTATGGACTTCTTGGCTTGACTTCAAGTATAATAAACTGAGACATACTTAATTTGCATTGAATACATACATATGTATAGGTGTACACATGAATACTTCTGTATTTTTAATTAAATGAGTAAAACAAAACATGGAATGCCTGCAGTGTTTCGTTCACTGGGAAGGAGATGAACATTGCTTCTTGCCATTGAGGAGCTACTTGAGTAGGGAAAAGAAAAAGTAATCATTGCAAACTTGTTTATTCAGGAAATGGTTGATATGTACTTCCTTGGTGCAAGTCATACTAAGCTCTATAATACTAGCTGTGAACGAGAGACAAGTGCTCCTGCCTTTATCAGCCTTACACTGGGATCTTGTATATGAGAGAAAGAAGAAAGGCCTTGATGATAACATAAAGAAAGGAAGGCTTCTTAAAAGAAATTATGTTTAAGTCTTTTAAAAGCATCAGAAATATTGAGGGAGGTGGGGATATTTTGTGCAGAGGGATAAGCATGTGCAGTAAGCCACAACTTCTGACACTTGGATGACTAGAAGTGGAACAACTACTGGAGAGTAGATGGATCTTGGAAGTTGAGAGAACAGTCAAGGGTCAAGGAAGATGTACAAAGAAGAGGTTAGATTCTTAACATGCTGGGCTTTTATGATATGCTAAAAATTTGATTTATATCCATTCTAGAATGATACAGAATTCTCTCCACAAATTTTTAGAAAGTAATATGATATGATGATTTTACCATTAAAACCAACAACGACAACCATAAAGAGCAACCATAAGGAAGACTAGTGGGGTAAAATTGGAGGCAGGAAAGACAGTTCAGAAGTCATTGCAGTACATCTGGTAAGAAATAGTGAGGGCATGAATTGACATAATCGTGTCAATGTTAAATGAGGGAAGACTCACTGAAGAGACATTTAGAAGAAAAAGCCTTCAGAAGTTGAAAACTGGATATGCACCATTAGGGAGGAGAAATGATTCTCAAATGCTTGACTCAAGATGTAAACTATAGAAGAAGGGGACCACTTGGCACTAAACTTGAGGGTGAGGAGAGAGGAGATGGAGAAATATGTGACTTACGTTGTGAACATGTGCATTAAATGTACGAAGACACTCCCAGTCAAGTGAGCATATCTAGTAGTAGTTAGAAAGTGCTACAGTTCTGGAAGCAAAGGTGAGATGTTACATAGAGTTATACATTTACTTGAGAGTTCTCATTCATTCAGCAGATATTTACTTACCTTCCATGCTTTGCCAAGTACTAGGCTTAAAGCTAGTGAGGCAGTAATGAGTAGGTTAAGGCCCCTTTTCTCAAGGAGCTAAGAATGGAAAAACAAATAATGGGTATTTGAGAGTTGAAGCTATAGAGATATTTGAGATTGTTCAGGCAGTGTTTCTACTGTACAGAAAGGCACATGTGGAGTCCTATAGAGCGTTAACATTTTGATGGATTGGTGTTGGAGGAGAGGTCCTTGAATGAGACTGGGAAGCAGCAGCCTCTGGTAGGAGCTGAACTGGGAAACACATGGAAACATAGAACAGTATACAATATGAAACGCTATAAAAGTCTTAAATAGAAGAAGAATAAAAAATAGCATTTTAATTCGAAATCTAAGAGGTGATCTGTACCCATATTGTAAGGAGTCATGATATAGTTGTGAGCAGAATTCAACTTGTAGTGCTCTGAGGCAAAAATGCAAAGCGCCGTAGGCTGGAGCCCACTAGTAACCGTAAAAGCAAGGAGGGCTCATTTCTTAGAGAAAATAATTTTTTAAAAAACTACTATCTCTGTTGTATTCAAAGGGGAAGAAGGCGGAGGAAAGCAGAAGGATTTCCTCAGAGTTTGTCAGAGAGTGACGTTCACAGAAGATGAGGCATGGTCGGGCGGCAGTGGTGTCTGGTGAATATGTTTGTTCATCAAATTTTTAATGGAATGACATTTTCAAAGGATATAAATAGCTATTCACATGGAGCTTACATTCTAAGAGGGTAAAATAGACAAGTTTTTATCTATATCTATATGCATACCTTTATACTTACACAAATCAGGTGGTAATAAGTACTATAAAGAAATATAAACTGAGAAGATAAAGATGAGAGGAGGTTCCTAATTAAAGTAGCCAGGGAAGACTTTTTGTGGTGACATTTCATCAAAGACCTAAATTATGTGATGAAGTTAAGAGAGAGCATTGCAGGGTGAGGAAATGCTGACTGCCAAGACCCTAATGTATGTGTATGTCTGGTATCTTCAAACAATGCCAAGAAATTACACAGAACTAGAGAAAGTAATAGAAGGTAAGACCAGAGACATAATCAGGGGCCAGTCGTGTGAGCCTTGACCATTTTAATAATGAACGGTAGGATCTGAATGGTGATGTGAAATAATCTATCACGGATTTTAAAGGAATGGCTCTGGTGGATGGGTAAAGACTTGACTATAAAGGGTTAAACCTGGATGAGAGAGGCCTGTTAGAAGGAACTTGCCATAGTTAAGGAGAAGGATGATGTGGTTTAGACTAGGGTAGGAGATGATGCAAAGATTCATGATGGATTTTGAAAGTAGAGGCTTAACAGTTTTGAGTACTGGGTGAGGGGTATGGGAGAAAGAGAGAAGACCAGAACTACCTCAGGAATTTTAGCCGGAGTAATGGTGCAGGATTAGGCTGAATAAATACTAAGGTGAAATTGTTTGGGAGATCTGTAATTCCTACTTCTTACCTAACACTGGCAATTGCATGTTCCAAAGAGCCTGCACATGGTATACATTTAATGAATGTTGGCCTTAATTCCATCCTAAAGTAAGGATGGAGAGGCAGTTTTTGTTTGAGGTGCAAAAATCACCCTAGGCACTGTTGTTGCTAAGTTTTCTCATAGCAAAACTGGATTTCTAATTTATTATCTTCCCATGAATGCTCTCTGCCTGCTACTCCTACTGCTCAAATTAAATTTATTGATTGATTTCAACTGCAAAATGGGTTTTACATTTATATCTAAACATTTGTATGTCTGCACGCACACCCATAATGCATGTGTGTATTCTGTGGACATGTACAGACTTAGCATGGACCCCTTTTCTACTGAGTATTTCTGACTCGGGATGTCAGGGGCCTCATCTAAATTATTTGCTTTAGGCATCATTAAACCAGCTTCTGTGATTCTGTTGTAGCTTCGAAGAGTATAATCACATGTTCAAAGCCTGGCAGGATTTGATTGAGAATGATGATGACAAAGGAGACAGTAAGCAAATGGATCAGAGTTGTGTCATATCATCTCTTTGGGTAACCGCGTTGATATTTAATCTAAGTGTGTTTTAGTTTGCCTCACCAAAGCCAATGTAGGAACAGAGCTGTGCAATTAGCATGAAAGTTCATCCAGGAAGAACAATGAAATGAGACCAGCTAAAGTTTAGTATTACGTATATCATATCTGAAATCTGACCCTTGACACTATCTAAAAACTATCTTGCAGTTACAATTTGGATAACATTTTCTATGGTCAATTCACATGGGTTTTTATTTCTTATAATATGTTTCATGAGGGCATTTTTATGCAGAGCTACATGTATTTACAATATGCAGAATTTAGATTTTTAAGAGGTAGGAGTGGTACAACCTTTTAGGGAGATATTTAAACCTCCAAACATTATTTCCTTAAAGTTTCACAAGGGTATTATTCTTGGAAAATTGTTTAAAACTAAATTTTGTACTAGTTATTTTGAGTGACCATTTGGCTATATTATCTAGGAGGAACTCAGCCATTAGGAGAGTGATTTTTCTCTCAAATTCATTTTCTTATATTTATATTTGTGCTGAATTTAGTTATTTTAAATAATTTCCTGCCAAAGTTAAATAGTTTATTCATAAAATTAAAAATTAACTGTGGGAATCTTAACAACCAACAAAACCAGCATCTCATAATGGTTAGAGTTAGAAGCTCTTTAGTTATTCTACTTGGGTTTGTATCCTGTTTGTACCCCTAGTCAACGGGGTGCTCTTGGTCAAGTCATTCAACTTTATATACATACCCATATGCATAAGTATGTTTTATGAGACTTGTGTCCTTATAAATAAAATGCAGATAAAATACCAGGTCTCATAAAGTTGTTTTATATATTGAAATGAAATGTGAAAAGGGATGTACATATTTATTATGATGTTTAAAACATTGTAAATACTTATGCACTTTTTAAACTGCTTCAAGTACATGCATACATTTATTCTTTTTTTTTAATTTTATTTTTTGAGACAGAGTCTTGCTCTGTCACCCAGGCTGGAGTACAGTGGCATGATCTCGGCTCACTGCAACCTTCGCTTCCCAGATTCAAGTGATTCTCCTGCCTCAGCCTCCTGAGTAGCTGGGATTACAGGCACGTGCCACCATGTTCAGCTAATTTTTTTTTGAGACGGAGTCTCGCTGTGTTGCCCAGGCTGGAGTGCAGTGGCGCGATCTCGGCTCACTGCAACCTTCACATCCAGGGTTCACGCCATTCTCCTGCCTCAGCCTCCTGAGTATCTGAGACTACAGGTGCCTGCCACTACGCCCGGCCAATTTTTTGTATTTTTAGTAGAGATGGGGTTTCACCATGTTGGCCAGGCTGGTCTCAAACTCATGACGTCGGGTGATCTGCCGGCCTTGGCCTCCCAAAGTGCTGGGATTACAAGCATGAGCTACTGCACCTGGCCCACTCATGCATTTATTAATGCTGGCTTCTGGATGCTATATATCCTCAGTTGATGTAGCTTTCTGTAGCTACAACAATTTTAGTGGATTTTGCTCTGATGATTAATTCAAACTTAGAAACCAACAAAAACTGCCTTCTTCATTTGCATGCATGAAGGCACAGTTAGACAGCTTTGTGGTTTCATACAGTTTATTTTCAGTTATACTGAGAAGTTGTTGCTTTTAATAGTAAAATTAATATTCTTTTATCATTTTTGCTTAAATTCAAGTTATACCTTACGAGGATATGTGTGTTTTAGGAGTGTTTGAGTCTGGGGGATCGAAGTGTTTGAAAGTATTATATAACCATAAAAAGATCAGATATAGTGATATGATATCCACGTTGTAAGAAATTGTTTGTCCTTTACTGGCAAGCCTTATTTATTCCTTAAGTAGCTTTTTGAAAAAAATTTCCAATTTATCCTGCTGCTTCTTAGTTGCTCAAGTATTTTAAAATAGGCAACTTTTTGAATGAAGATTTGCAAATGCCTGTGTTTTTTGTCAATAAGTTTATTGTCTGATCATCATTCTCTCAGATTATGTCTTACATAAGGTGTGTCTATTTTTATGTTTTCTAATTTAATACTTTTCCACCTGATTCTTGGATATTCAGACACTGTTTGTATTAAACCTACACTCACTGGAAGATAACAAGGCATGGATAATTTTCCTGACAGCAAATCAGCACTTAGAGGCATCATCGTTCCTGAAAGTTTGAGTTGCAAGAGTACAAAACATTAACACTTCTGATTTTAAGGACCATTGAATTTGGGGAGTTAATTGTTTTCTGTGAAGACGGATTTAAATCAGACAACAGCCACAGTCCTTTCTACCCAGAAATTGGTATTTTTCTAGTCTTGTAGAAAGGTATTTGCACTTTGGCATCAAAGTACATTTAATATGTAAGGGATGATGACAACTCATGAGATTTGGCCTGTTGAGATTATTATTTATAAATTAAATTCATGTCTACTGGAGCAACTTATTTTGCACAATTATCCCTACTTTTAAAAAGTATTATTATTTGTAAACCATCTGCTCTATGTTAGATACTATGTCAGGCCATATAAAAATTAAGAGAGATTAAATTGATTATATTGTGTTCAATTCTGTTGTATGTCTCTTCTAATCATATCTAAATCATACTATAGGCATTTATCTGATTTTATTAATGATGAACCTGATACTCAGATAAATAAGTGACCTGCTTAAGGTCAAAACTTTGAGATACAGAATCCTTGGACTTCCTCTTAGAAAAACAACATACAATTTATTTATTGCCATGTTTTGTAGAGTAGTTTAATATAAAACCTAGCTGTGATTAAAAATGAGTGGCGATGATACAAATAATAAATGTTTCTTTACCACCTGCCATTTACTGTTCTAAATGCTTTCTGTCTATAAACACATTTAATGTTCAGCACAACTCTATTGGGTAGGTCTTATTATTGTTACCCATGATAAAAATCAGATGAACAATCTGAAGCACAGAGATGTTAAGTCACTTTCCTGAGGTCACACAGTTTGTTAAAGAAGAGTTGAACTATGATTTTATAGCCTGCCATTGAAATTGTTTTATTTCATACTAATGGGCTCTTTTGAAAGTGATTCAGTTAATGAACCTGAACATGATAATGATGTAGATGGAAGACTCTGAGAGCAATAAGCCTTTTGCCTAGCATCGTAGAGATTTTTTATTTATCCCAAAGTAAATAAAAGTATTCTTTGTCCTATATGAACTGGGGCTCAAGAACTCATAAAGTCAGATTTATTGCTACTAAGATCAATCAGGCTAACTAAAGTTTATGGTTTAGGCATATGAAATACAAAGTTGATCATTTTATTTTTAAAATGTAGTACAAAATATAGCTTAGAAAACCTAAAAAAGAAAAAACAGTTTTGTATACTGGAGGCCAGATTTACCAGCGATTTTTTCATTTACAACAGAAAGTATTAATAAAATTTTAAGACTGTGTTTTATCATTTGGGGAATTTTTAAAATTGATACATATTATAAAAATATGCATATTACACAGAATTTATTAAGTGAGCATACACATGGGGTATTGCAACTTAGAGAAGTTAAACAACGCTTTCAGGTTCACACTGTAAGAAATGATAGAGTACCAGTTCAAACACAGGCAGAGTTAAAAGTATAAGCATTTACTGTTGAACAAAATCCTGAAAGATGAGTGAAGTGTTAATCAGAAGGAGAGAGAGGTTGGGAAAGGAAGGAAAGAGGCCAAAAAAAAAAAGAAAAAAGAAAAAAGAAAAAGAAAAAAGAAACTATGCCAAGTCTCAGAAGCCAGAAAGAGCATGACAAACTGGAGGAAATTTAAGAAGGCCATTATGGACGTTTCTTTTAATGTGAAAGACAAAATCACATGCAATAAGGCCATAAAGGAAAATTATGATCAGTTCATGAAGGATCTTTTAAGATAACAAGCTTGAACTTTATTCTGAGGGAACTGTAGGACCACTGAAGTTTTATTAAGAAAAATGACCTTTAACAATTTACTTTTTACAATGTTTCTTATGACTACCATGTGTGTATTGGAGTAGAGGGAACGAACAAAACTGGGAACAGTTAGGAATAGTAATTTAGGTACTAGATAATAGCAGCCAGGCTGGGAAAGTAAGGGTGATATCAAGAGGACATATTTAAGGATTAAAAAGACTTAATGATTGGTTTGGACTCAGTGGTTGGATGTTTGTGTAGGAGGAGAGAGGTTTCAGGAATGCAGGTATGTTTCTGGGATGGAAGTGAATTCATGGCACCGTTCATTTCTATAGGGAAAATGGATGATACAATTTTGTGGGGGAGGATGATGAGTTTGCCCTTGGACATATTAAGTGACTGCAGACATGTCTAATTTATAGTAGAACATATGAATGCACAGTTCAAGAGAGATTAAACAGGGCATCAGAATTTGTGATTTACATCCCAAAGCAGCATTCATGTGGGTTTCATGTCCATGCATTAGATCAGAGGTGTCCAATCTTTTGACACCCCTGGGACACATTGGAAGAAGAAGAACCATCTTGGGTTACACATGAAATACACTAACACTAGCAATAGCTGATGAGCTAAAAAAAAAAAAAAAAAAAAAAAAAAAAAAAAAAGAAGAAGAAAAAAAAACATCAAAAAATCTTGTGACATTTTAAGAAACTTTACAAATTTGTGTTGGGCGGCATTCAAAGCTGTCCTGGGCCACATGTGGCCTGCAGGGTACAGGTTGGACAAGCTTGCATTAGATAGTATGAGAAACCCTTGTCTCGTGTCAATATATGCAAGGCAAGAAGCCTGCAAAGTGACTAAGAAGGACCTTACAAATCATAGGAGAAAAAGCCAGGAAAGTGCAGTGTTGCAGCTATGAAAAGAAACAATTGGGAAAGGAAGATATTAAGAGTCAACTATTGATAGGAGAGGTATTGGATGAGTAGTTTTGGTGTGAATAGATTATATTGAGAATTGAGGTAGAAATCAGGCTAACAAGGTAATGTATGAATGGCAGGAAATACTGTCATCCATTATGGATAATTTGGGGAATAAATTTGGCTTTGTTGGGATAGGATAGGCTAAAAGGGTATGTGATGACAAAGAAGGCTTTTTGTTTTTGTTTTAAAAAATAAGAGAAACTTAACCATTTTAAAATAGTACTGGATATGTATTCAGGGAGGTTCCTGGAAAGGAGTATGGGGTGGGGGAAGAAGGGATTCAAAAATGACTCTGCAGTGTAAACCAGAGGAAGGGGATATGGATAGAAAGTATCCATTTCACAGCATCTGCTCTCCTTGAGAAATGAGAAATGAGGTCATCATCTGGTTACACTGAAGGGAGTAGAAGAGAACAAGATTATTTAAATGCTCCAGAATAGTGGTTTTCAGCTCTGGTGCACATGAGAATCACCTGAGGGACTTCTACTTTCTGGCTATGAAGACCAAACATCAGACAATTTAAGTTAGAATCTCTAAGAGGTAGCGTCTAGGAATTAGTACTGCAAAAGCTTTCCAGGTGATCACGTTGCGTATCCATGGCTGAGAACTATTAAGAGGATTTTTTACCTATCTTTTCAGAGGAAAAAAAGAGCTGTCTTGCTCTGTGACCAAGGACAAATTTCTTAGCATTTCTGTTTCACTTGCAAAATGGGGATAATAGGGCTTACCTCACTAGGTTGCTGTGAGGAATAGCTGACCAAAGAGATGTAAAGCACCTACCTTACTCTCTGGAATATAGGAAGTACACAATGAATATTGATTGTGGTGTTCTTTGTATCCAAATAGAAAAGAATTCTTAGAAATATTTCATTTCTAATATCTGGCTGTTCTGTGTACTCAGAACATTGGGATAGTTGTATTGACCTCATTGGAATGGAACAGATAGGGAATAGATACTCTAGATGTCCTTATTTCCTTTTGTAGTATCATAATAATTCATTTTCAGACTTATAGGATACACAGCTGCATATGGCTTACTTTGATGATTGCCTTTGTTTTTAATATTTAGACAACTGAAAGTATAGGATTCTTTCCAGAAAGAAAGTGTCTGTATTGTATGGATAATTCCATAAGCACAAAAAGTAAGATTTTTTTCTTGTCTGAAGAAACAAACATGAAGCCGAAGTGTTTGGATTGATCATCAACTTGTATTATCTGTCACTGAAATGCATTCCATAACCTTTGACATACAAAATTTGAATCTGTGTATGATGCACACACACACACTTATACACATACATAGGCATATACTACATACATAAATACTCAAATTACAAGCTAAAGATTTAGTTTCCGTAGTATAAACATAACCTATTGAAACTTTATTGCTCCGTGTAACCCATACTTATAAAAATATATAAAACTTTTTGAGGTATATATTGCAGAAGTGATTGCTAACTAGACTTTTGCCTACGTGTTCATTTTATAAGTACAACAATTAAGTGCCTGTGTGACTTTTCTTAAACTTATGCTGTGTGTGTGTGTATGTATTTTTTCCTTCACAAAAATGGTATACATCCTTTTTTTAGTATGAGAATTACTGCCTTATATCTAAATCATGTTCTGTCAGCCCTTCCCACAAGTTGTGTTTTTCTTTTATACCTTGCTATTCAGAGTGTGATCCATAGACCAGCAGTATCAGTATAACTTGGGTGCTTACTGGAAATGCAGAATCTCAGGGCTCACCGCAGACCCCCAGAATTAGAATCGCATTTTAATGAGATCCTTTGGGTGATTTGTGTTCACAGTAATGTTTGAGAAGCCCAAGTGCCTCAAGGGAAGCCTTTTCTTCTCTAGTAGACATTTTCTAATGAGCTGCAGAGGAAGGAGAATGTTTATTCCTTCAGGAAGAAAGGATGTACCTAATTTTAATTGCTTAACTATAAAATATGCATAACTAATGTATAAGGGAGAAAGCAATAAGGGTTACATTTTAGCTAGTCTGCTGCAAAACAATAATTCCTTTATTTTAATAACAAAGTTGTAGCTCCTTCCTTTTGTATAAGGCATCCCTTCTTACCCTGAACTAGTTATATCTTCATTCTGCAGTACTTACTATCTGAACCAATGCCTTTATATGGAAGATCTCCCATTTTCAGGGAGGTGAGCAGAAACCGCTGTGGTATGGCACAAATAGGGCGTGCCTTCCCTCCACTATTTCCTTTTTTGGCATAAAACTATCTTCAATAATGTATTACTTAGCCTGTGTTTATCAGGCAAATGCAGACCGTAATAGTTAATAATTTTTTAAAAACCAAGACAATAATACCAATATATCTGTAAACCTCCACTCAGCTCAAATGAATCAGAATTGTATTAATATAATGCTATTGTCAGAATCATATGCTGCCCTTCTAGTAGCTTAGTTATTTAATAATAACATATACAACTCCACAACACAGATATGACACGGATTATTTATAAGCCATTTTTTTACATACAACCCTAACAATTTTTTCTTGTCACAGATAGGAAGAGGCTACAGTGCCTGTGACAGCCTCTGTGGACCCCATGGGGAGCTCTGGAGGTGGGATGGTTCTTCAGGCTCGTCTCAAGTTGGAATATGGGGCTGACCTTTATATACCTGAAGTATGAATGTCCCTGCAAGGAGGCAAGTCCTCAAACGCAGCAGTTGCCTTCCCTTGAGACTTTCTAAAGCTATGCTTAAGTGAAGCACAAAGTGACCTGTAACTCTAACACCAGCTGGGGGGAGTAAATCTTCATTCTTGAAGGGGAGTCTGGCTGGTGCGTCATAGCATGCGTCATATTTCCCCTTGAGATGTAAGTCTAAAGAAATATAAGGTCCTTCAGTATATCTAGATACTCAAAAAGAGGTTAGTACCGTTCACCATAGTTTTAATCTTAGGAGTTTGGGTTGGTCTTTGAAAGTTGCCCATTTGTTAATCTAATACTTAGTGAGAACCCTCTATGGGCAGTTCTGTATTGTACAATTCCTTAGTGTTACAAGATTACGTAGAATCACAGTTAATCAAGAATAATGAAGCTTAGTGAAAGAGACTTTAAATAGTCATTCAACAAATATTTCTAAGCACCACATGGTGCCAGTCACTGTGCCAGGCCCTGAGTTTAGGGTGTTGAACAAAACCAATGTGTTCTCAGACCTCATGGAACTTATGAAGGATGTAGAGACAGACATGAAACAAATAGTCATGCAAATAGGCACATAATTATCCAATTTGCATAAAAATGGGTGAGGGGAATTATTGAGAAAGTGTCAAGTAAGATGAGACCTGGAGATAAGTGAGGGCAAGAATGGGGAGAAGAGAACTTGAAACAGAGGGAAGAGAATATGCTAAAGCTGGTAAAGAGTTCAGGTTTGCTCCTTTTCTACCCACCCCCCCCAAAAACCCCAAAACTATGGCAGGTGCTATAGTGGACAGGAAGAAGAATGCTGTGAGGCAGGTAAGGCTGAAGACTTGAACTGGACTATCTCAGGTAGAGCCTAAGGAGGCTGTTGTCCAGAATTTAGGAGACAAGTCTTGACTGTTTTTAATGATATGATTAGATTACCAACCCCCCAAAAAACAATAACAACAATAACAACAACAAACAAAACAAAAACACCCTATCTGCCATGTGGAAAATTGATTCAGCCCAGATTGTTGATGGATAGAATGCAAATATTCAGAGGATGCACTAAGACCACCCAAGAGGGCATCTAATCAGAGGGTCAGTGCCATGCTTGAGCAAAGACTTGAGTATGAGTGAGCCTCACTGTAGCAAAGGATTCTAGGGCCAGGAAAACAGTAACTTGGAATTTACAGAGACTGGAAACTCTGTCTGCTGTCCTGAGGTTCCACTCAGGATAATTAGCTGTGTAAAGATAGCAAAGGAACGTGGGGCAAAAGAGAAGTCAAAGGCTAAGTCTTTGGGCTCCTGAGATTAAGGTTAAGAATTTTTCCTTTATTCTGAAAACGAAAGCACTAATGAAGGCTTTAAAGCAGAAAAATGACCATCAGCCTAATGACTGTATTAGAAAGATAACTTTGTTAGTCCTGAGAAATAAAGTTTGGAGAGTGATTGGTAAGACTCAACGTAGGGAAATGGTTAGAAAGACATTTCAGTAATCTAGATAATAAAGAAGGCTTATTTTGAGACATTGAAAATGAAGACTGAGGAACAGAATCTAAAAATGTTTCATGTGAATCTATATATGTCTATTTTTATTTGCCAATTTTATTTGATATCCAAAAGTCATGGGACAATTTTGATAGTTGGAAAGCACAGTTACCCTACTTAAGACTGAAAATACAAATATAAATTTTGTGTAACATTGCTGTTAGGGTGGTATTATGAGCATCAGCACTGGTATGTGAGTAGCAGGTATAGTTTAATATAAGTTTTAATAGGAGATTAAGTAAAACATTGTTATACAAATATTTTAGTACAGTAAAGAATCTTGTACTCTGAAGTTAAATGACATACATATTTTTTGTTTTTGCATAAACATTGCTTAGGATCATCTGTGTCCTTTATCATAACTCTCACTGCAGATCTAAGAAGTTTGACCACATTTTAATAGAGGCCATTATAGTATGATAAAGAAAAGCATTCCAAGGTAAATAAAAACTTGTCACAGAAACAACTATACTGTAATCTGTTGTGTGAAAGGAGCCATAGGTTTGTCACTTACTACCTGTACAATCTAGGGCAAACTTTAATTTTTAGGGCCTATAAGTTGGTCAGGGCATATATATTGCACCATTCTACCAACATAAACTTTAAAAATGAGAGTTTCAGTGATTTTTTAAAAATTTATATGTCAAGTTAATAGTAGAACCAGGTCTAAATGATGGTTCCATTTAATTATGATAATAATAGAAATATCTATATGAGCAAAGATTAAAATCATGTATTCAAAATTCACTTATCCTATATATGCAGAGTTTTATGGGGTACCTGACATACAGTCTCTTTATTTCTATGTACTACAGTTTTTATCTGAGAAGCATTTCTTGTTATGAAGAAGATAAGCTGAAGTGTATGTTTGCCTAGGTTGAGATCAAAGGAACTAAATTGGTTTTGACTTCCACCATTTCAATGTGACCTCAATTTTAATTTAAAATTAGAAGCACATAGGGAAATTATTTACCATCTATCTTATAGCCTGGAGCTTAAAAAAACTGATTAGATATAAGAATATTCATTTATATTCAGGTTCTGGAACCAACCCTTTGGCTCTATTTATATCCTTACAGTTTGATAAAATGTATAGTCTTTTTTTTTCTCAAGGGTAAATAGAAGAGATTTATCATTTATTTATGTATTTATTTGTTTGCTTATTTATTTATTTGAGATGGAGTCTCATTCTGTTGCCCAGGCTGGAGTGCAGTGTTGTAATCTCAGCTCACTGCAACCTCCACCTCCTGGGTTCAAGCGATTCTCCTGCCTCAGCCTCCTGAGTAGCTGGGATTACAGGTGCCAGTCACCACGCCTGGCTAATTTTTGTGTTTTGAGTAGAGACAGGGTTTCACTGTGTTGGCCATGCTGGTCTTGAACTCCTGACCTCAGGTGATCCACCTGCCTCGGCCTTTCAAAGTGCTGGGATTACAGCACCCGGCCTAGAAAAATATTTATCAAACAAAAGCAATGAGGACCTTTAACCTTACTACGTTGTGAACACATCATTTACAAATTACAATGATTAAATTAAAACAATACTTATATGGGTAGACATTAAAGGAAAATCAGTGCCTCACAAAAGGGGATGGTAAGGCTAACATAGATTAATAACTTTCTGAGAATACAATGTAGCTGAACATTTTTCTCACTGAAATTACCAGAAGAAGTAGGCCTTGTTCTTTGGTTTTGGAATCAAACAAAAGAATTTGTTTGGAATGATGGATAATTTCAGTATATACTTGGGTTTTGCCATATAGATAACCAGCTAATGCTTCTGACTTTTCTGCATAGATTAAGTGGCACAGACCAAAGGGGTAATAGTTTGGATTTTAGTTATAAACTCACATTGAGATTTTAGGCAAGTGTTAAAATTTGCTCAAGCCTCAATATTTATTTTTTCAGTTATAAAATGAGGATATTAATACTGGTTTTCTGTAATTCACAAAATTGTAATGGCAATTAAATGAGGTGTTTATGATGAATTGGAAAGCATTTGAAAAAAAGGGAGGTGCTATGCAAATAAAGTAGTAATAGCCCCTTAGATCACTTGAGACATGCCTGCCTTTGCTAGTTCACAGAGAGAAGTATTTAATATATCCTGATGACATAGGCCGACAGTACTGCATTTGATATTGTATGTGACCTAATTTTTAAAAAAATCTATATATTAGTTTCATTGAGACCATCAGTCCCTTGAAACCTCAGCTTTTTTTTTTTTTTTTGAGACGGAGTCTCGCTCTGTCGCCCAGGCTGGAGTGCAGTGGCGCGATCTCGGCTCACTGCAAGCTCCGCCTCCCGGGTTCACGCCATTCTCCTGCCTCAGCCTCCCGAGTAGCTGGGACTACAGGCGCCCACAACCGCGCCCGGCTAATTTTTTGTATTTTTAGTAGAGACAGGGTTTCACCGTGGTCTCGATCTCCTGACCTTGTGATCCGCCCGCCTCGGCCTCCCAAAGTGCTGGGATTACAGGCGTGAGCCACCGCGCCCGGCGAAACTTCAGCTTTTATAGTATCTTGTCAATAGAAACATCCTGTCTTAGTTCAGTTTTTGTTGCTACAATGGAGTATCACAGACTCGTTCATTTATGTAGAAAAGAAATTTATGTCTCACAGTTTGGGAGGATGAGAAGTCCAATATCAAGGTGCTGGTATCTAGTGAGAGCCTTCTTGTTGCATCATCCCATGGTGGAAGGGTGGACGGGCAAAAAGCATGTGTGAGAGAGGGTGGAAAGGGACTGAATTCATTGTTTTATCACGAACCCACTCCTGCAATAACAAACTCATGCCTGAGATATTGGCATTAATCCATTCATGAAGGCAGCGCTCTCTTGATCTAATTACCTCCGAATAGTCCCATCTCTCAACTGTTGCATCGGGGATTTCTTTTTCCAATACATGAACGTTAGGGACACATTCAAACCCTACCACACCCTCACCACCATCCTTTAGTTTTCCTGACTTAGATAGCATAGTCTGCAATGACAGCTACACCCTGGTCAGCATCCACAATTCATTTCCTTATTAGCTTCCTTATTAGGAACTATGGAACAAGCCACCTATCTATTTCCCTATGACTATGACCAATTCTAGTGTTGCCATAGAAAATCGCCCAACTCTGAAGATTCTTGCCATTCTGATGATGTTTTACAACAGGCTAACAACAACAGCTAGAAGATTTCTGCATCCATGGGTCAGTTTCCTTACGTATTTTGTGTAATGACTGCATCAGACCTCATGCAACTGCCTAAAGCTCAGCTTTGGTCCCCCATCACCTTTAATTGACAACAGATGGTGTTACTTGTTTTCACTGGGAAATAATCATCGGCTGTCTGCTCTACCTGAAACATTCTTTCCATATCAACTTTGTCTACTTCATCTACATACCTCCCATTTATTCTTGAGGTTACAACCTCTGGAAAATGTCCTTGACCCCTTTTGTGTGTTTCCAAGTCACTGTTTTTTCACACTGGAGGACACATGTGCTTATAATTGCTGCTTCCTTTTTGTGATTTCTCTGACTCAATGAAGGCAGAATTGCCTCCCTCACAGTTGTCTCCTTAATGCCTATCACTGTGTCTGACTCATAGTTAAGTGTTCAATAAATATTTATTGAGTAAAAAATAGTGATGTCATTCATTCTCCCATCCCCCTCCAAATCTTCTTCTTCTCTCTTTTGTGGCTCTCTTCAGGTTACCTTTTTGTTACCTTTAACTTTGACTTAATGTAATATGTATTTATTAAGTACCTGTCACTCTTCTAGGCATATCAGGAATTTATAAAACACGTAGTTTTGTTCTTTGAAGGATGTTAGAAAATGAAACAGATACCTGTGGAATACTTTATAACAGCTCATATGAATTGACTACTTACTATATTACAAGTACAGTGCCTATCACCATGCCCATTATCTCATTTAATCCTCACTATGTTTAACCATCATTACATGTTAATTCCTGTGTAATAATGTATTAGTTTTCTCTAGATTATGCTCTGGTGGCATAATCTCAGAATTTCAGTTGTTAAGAACAATAAAAACTTATTTTTCACTTGCAACATATGTTGGCTGTGCTTCAGCTGTAATTCTGCTCTGTGTCCTCTTCACTTTGGGAACTAAACAGAATGAACAGCCCCTATTCAAGATGTGTCTTAGTCCTTCTTGGGGGTTAGCAACATTGAGACCACAGTAGGACTTGACATTTTTGTGTCAGAAGGAAAAGAAAGAAGTGGCAGAAACAGTTAACATCATTCCTGCTCACATTTTCTGGCCAGAGGAAATCACATAGCCACTCCTGATGCCCATGTTTTGATGTGTTATACTTATGAAGAGATGCTGTTTGCTCTGGGGGCATGATCAAGAGAATTACATGGAAAGAGGCAAGAATGTATTATTAAGCAGTGGGAAGCCAGCCACAGTGGTGAACTCCTATAGTCTTAGCTACTTAGAAGGCTGGCGTGGGAGGATCATTTGAACCCAGGAGCTCCAGTCCAGCCTGGGCGATGGAGTAAGTCCCTGTCTCTAAAGAAATAATTTTTAAAAAAGAAATAATAAAAAAAGATGAGGGAGGTTGGGCAGGATCTCCCATGCATGTTTAAGAAAAGTGATATGGAAAGAAGAAAGGAGAATAATAATTCCTAAGGACTAGATCCTAACTGTATTTAATATAGGGTTTAAGAATTTGGGAAGGGACTTGGAATTGTAAATAAAAGGAAAGTGAAGTTCTAACAGGCAAGAATTTGAGTGGTGGTAGTTAACGAGAGTGCTCAGTAATGCCAAATGCATGTATTCAGGCATAAAGATCATTCATTTGGCCAGCAGAAGGAGGGTGACCAAAATTTCAAAGGATTTGCTCTGTTTAAGTAATCTTCAAATATTTGTTATGTTAAAGTATATTACAGGTAAATGTCTGGATCTAATTTTCAGCATTGGAGATGCTCAGTGATTACAGTTGTAATTGGGCTTCAGGTGACAAATAGTGGGCAATTTTGCCAACTCATGCTTTACCTTGTCTTAATTAAAGTGATGTTGTGCCTCAGCCAGCCTGACCCAGTCACGGTGAACACAGATACCCAGTCATTTACTGCTGGGGAAAGTTCAGGTTTGCTATTCCAAAAGACTGAAAGCCCATACTTTCAGTTTCTCCATTCTTCCCTCAAAGCTTTATCCTGTATTTGAGCCATACAATGGCAACCAGATTCTTAATCTTATTTAAAATTTTTTGATACTCTGAAGGGTGGTATATAAGCTAATCTTATAATTTAGAAATTGGAATAGACAAAATTTGGGGGCCATGTTTATGGTCTAATTAGGAAAACAATTAGGTTCTCCTGCCCTCTCATCATTATTTGAAGAAGTATATTTGTAAGCATCTACAATGTACATCTATCATTAGATGGAAAGTATTCACATGTAATCAGATCTTTATGATTTAAGAATTTGGAATTCAAATTGAAGAAAGTTTTAACATGCATTTGCCAAAGATTTCTTCTAAACAACACTTTTCTTAGAGTATCTTTATATATGTTAACAATATCACTGTGGTGTCCACTATATGTCATTTTGTTCCATGTGTCCTGGCACAGGCCACAGTATCATAACTGATAGTTATTTACTGTCATCCAAAAACTCTGTTATTAATGTCTTCTTGAATCAGAAACAGTGATTCATAGTTTGATAAAATATTCTGTTGCCATTAGCTGCTTGATGATTCCTTTATTTCTAAAATGTAGCATCAATTCGGTGCCTTGGTTTTCATATTACATGCATGGTTAGGTCCTCATATCCATCCTTCGATATTTAACTTCAGATTTCATGTATGCCAGCATTAAGCGAAGGATTATGTGTGCTCCTAGCCAAGAGCTTCCTGTGAACCTTTCATTGGAGCCTCTTTGGTGGCCAAGATGTGAAGGAAGGTTTGGGCCATCGGAATCAAGTGGATGACTGTATGCTCAGACGAGGACAACAACAGATCAATCTGTGGGTCAGTCAGGCTCCACTGTCAAGAGGAGAGCAGCCCTGGATATCTAAGTAATAAGTTAAATTTCAATCGCATTTAGAATCAGTGTTAAAAACCGATTCAGATATTGTCTGTGGTGAAAAGTGTCCAACTGGATGACTGAGTTTGTCAAAGGAAACAAAACATAAAATTCACAGCCTTTTAAAACATCAGTACCAGGATCAAAAAGGGCAATGTAGCTCCTTATGCTTGACCTGTGAGTACAGGGAATTACCTACTCATCTGTGAATTGCTCTACGTGCTCTCTTGAAAGCCCTTAAAGTCTTGGTCGTTGTGAGATTCCATGTTTGCCATCCGAAAGCTGGAGAGATGTGTCGCTGTGCCCTTTATCTGCCTCCTCAGATGCTTTCTGACTGAACACACAGTTCTGAGTCATGGCTACTTCCACCCTTCGCTTGATGTGTGAAGACTTTGACTTACCTATGAAATTATTAGTATTAGTTTTCATGTACTTTAGGCTGCTTGCTAATTCATTCAAAAAAGTAAGCCATCCGTTTCTTTCTTAGCAGCCCACCTCATTGTGATGATGATGCAGCTAATCACTATACCATAAAGAGTACAATTTTTATTCATGTGGCTTATATTTGGAATATTATTATTAGGCACTAAAATTATTAGGTACTGTTTATGATTGTCTAGTTAGTAGTATCTAACACAATGCTAGGTGCTGTATAGACACTGTTTCCAGTCATATTAGCAGTTTTGTAGATAATGTATTTCCCTCCCTCCCTCCCTCCCTCTCTCTCTCTCTCTCTCTGTGTGTGTGTGTGTGTATAATTAAACTGAGGCTCGGAGATGCTATAATATCATTGTATCAAAATCGTTATAACCTAGACATTTGTACTTCAGGGCTGTGTACCAAAACCTTGATTCTTCCATCCTTTCAACCTATTAAAAAAAAGAAGCCTGCAGAAGCTGGAGTCCCTGGAGTCATGTCTGACCACTGTGAAAGACTTTTATTCCCTCCAGTGTGCCCTGTATGTGTGGTCCTTTTCTATGATTGCCTTGAAGAGGAAATTTGGAAAACTCTAAAGCCTACTAAGATTTTTTTGTTTTTGTTTCTAAACTAAATCTAATTTCGTTCATGCGTTCCAAGCTTATGGACATTTGTAATTTTGTGGCTGGTTAAAAGTACTAGAATAGCCATTGTTGCAAAGTAAATGCAAAGAAGAAATGCAAGATAGGTAAAATAAAATATTAGATGCAGCATTCAGAAAGCAACATAAAATATTAGATATTGCAAAAATGAGCAACATACAGTGCCTGCTTGTAACACATTTAGAGAACTTAACATGTATTGCAGTAAGAAAAATAGAAAGTTTTAGAAAGTCTTGAGAAAGGACGGGTCACATTCAGGGAGTAGGGGATAATTGAAACATCCAGGTAGACATCCACACGGACTTGATGGACAGGTAGGCTTTTGATAATGAGGAACATGCAGATGGACACTTGGCAAAAGGAACAGATCAACAGAAATGGAGGTACAATGCCTACTAACTTTCATAGAATTCACTTACCTTTCATTCTGAATTTTGCATTTGCAAAAAGTGCACCAGAGTAGCTCCTCACTACTTTATAGGCATCCAAATGATATTTAAGACTGACTGTGATACAATTTACGAGTGGAGCATTTTGCTTGATTAGAAGCAGTAACTCAAGCTAGTACGGTTATTTGTATTTATGCATATGTTTATCCTTGTCTCCCTTTTGGCCATAATGATAATAATTATGTTTCTCAAAATTGCTCTGAGTTTTGCCATTTTCATCCCTATTGAACACTGATAGGATGTAGCTAAGAGATGCAAAACCAGTGAATTCTTAGCTGAATTCAGACTCTCAGATTCGGCTTATATTGAAAACTTTTTAATTAAAAAGTTATATATTAAGAAGCCCTTTGGGTTTTTTCTAAGTACTGGCATTTTTTAATATAAATCTGTTATTAATCCACTCATTTGTGTACAATGAACATGAATTTACCCACCATCCCCCAATTACATTGTTCCTGAAGTTGTCTCTATATCCATCTTGGTCTATGTATAGTATTTAGTTTGCACATAATATGCTATATGCAAATATATAAATAATATGCATGCAACCTAAGGAAAAAAAAACAATAAATATAAATTAGTTTACCAAGCAACTCAGTTATGGTTTTGTAAGACATCCATAAAGAAATTGTGTTAGGAGACAGTTAATAAAGAAACTCTGTATGAGACCTAAGAACCGTAGCAAGCTAGTAGGTTTAGTGCAGAAATTGTTTTTTAAAACTGTACTGACTTGATAGCAGCATGCAAGCTCACCAGTTCCTCATTTAAAAAGGACTAATAGGCCTGGTGTGGTGACTCACACCTGTAATCCCAGCACTTTGGGAGGCCGAGGCAGGTGGATCACCTGGGGTCAGGAGTTCAAGAGCAGCCTGTCCAAGATGGTGAACCCCGTCTCTACTAAAAATACAAAAATTAGCCAGGTGTGGTCGTGGGTACCTGTAATCCCAGCTACTCGGGAGGCTGAGGCAGAGAATTGCTTGAACCCGGGAGGTGGAGGTTGCAGTGAGCTGAAATCGGGCCACTGCACTCTAGCCTAGGCGACAGAGCAAGACTCTGCCTCAAAAAAAAAAAAAAAAAAAAAATTAATAAAATGTAAATAATCTTAGAAATACTTTATTATTCACCCAGTTTAGCAGAATATTCTAGTCTTCACTATATTTGAGACTGTTAGATCTTTTGTAGGCATATGAGTTGAATCCCTTAAAGTTCTTTATTTAATAACAAGATCATTCCAACAGTGGTGCTCTAAAATCATTGCTATCAAGTAGAACATACTTGAATGATGGAGATGTTTTGTATTTGTGCTGTCCAATAGGACAGTTTCTAACCACATTTGGTTTTTGAGCACTTGATGTGAGACTAGAAAGAATGAGGAAGTAAATTATTACTTTTGTTTAATTAATTTTAATTTAAATAGTCACATATGATTAGTGACTACCTAGTATGTAGCTCAGTTTTAACTGATTCATGTCATATTTCTAATGTTTTTGGACAAATGTGTCTTGTGAACATTTTATATATGAGCTCATACAAATATGGAAAATGCATTTACAGTCCATTATCTAAAAAATTGTTCTATTTTTATGTTATGCTTTCTTAGGTGCAAACTTTAGAACTTAGTGGGATTTCAGTTGTCCCTTTTGTGTGTGACAACCTCTAAAAGTAGCCTTAAGGAACCATTTGGCCCATTATTTTGTGCTTAAAGTAGACCCAGTAATTCACAGGAGAAGAATATAGAAGAGCGTTTGGAAACTCAAGACAGGCCTCAAGCAAAAGGTTTCTGAGATAAAGAAGTACGTGCTCCAAAACTGTACTGGCAGGTAAGTAATGAGGAAGGAGAAGTTAACAGCATTATAAAATTTAGGTCTTCTTCTTTTTTTGGCATTTTAACCTAATACCTAGAACAATAATAAAACAACCATTGTCTTACAAATTGTGTGAGTAGCATAAATGCATAAACAGACACTGTTAATATATCTCTTCTGACTGGCTAATTCAGAGTTTACTGCCAGGAACAAAGTAGTCTGGAAATTTTAGCAGTGTATCAGAGGAGGAGCAGACAATGTGCAGACATTTACTTTGGTTCTCCTGTCAAATTTGACAGTAATGGCCCTTCATATTTTACCATCTGCTTCACAATTCAGAGTCAAATATATTTTAGTTATAGCACTGAAACTCTCAGTGCTTATTGGTCTTGTGCTGAGATTTTGTGGTCCTGATCACTCTTCCTCACTTTCTCTTGCTCCTACACATTCCTCCCAGGAGAAGTGGAGTAACTTTTGTGCTTGAAGAGATTGGAAGGAGGAACAAGGCCTCCCCCTTTAGTATTTCCAGCCCCACCTATGCTTGTACCACAGACCCTACTGATGGGCGCAGTCTCAGATTGTTCCAGTGTGTCAGTGCTGAATGGACATGGTCAGTCCCACTCAGTTCTGGGGTCAGTATCAGGAATCTCATTTGCTCACAGATTTCAGTCATACTTTACAATTTCCGCTTTATTAATAATCAAGGTGAGGTTCTGGTTTTATTTTCTTAGTTCAGAATTCAGGTGGGGAAGAGGTTTGTTATTTATTAGACCCCTTTGAAACCTAATAGTTCTTTTTTTTTTTAATTTATTTATTATTATTATACTTTAAGTTGTAGGGTACATGTGCATAACGTGCAGGTTTGTTACATATGTATACTTGTGCCATGTTGGTGTGCTGCACCCATCAACTCGTCATTTACATCAGGTATAACTCCCAATGCAATCCCTCCCCCCTCCCCCCTCCCCATGATAGGCCCCAGTGTGTGATGTTCCCCTTCCTGAGTCCAGGTGATCTCATTGTTCAGTTCCCACCTATGAGTGAGAACATGCGGTGTTTGGTTTTCTGTTCTTGTGATAGTTTGCTAAGAATGATGGTTTCCAGCTGCATCCATGTCCCTACAAAGGACACAAACTCATCCTTTTTGATGGCTGCATAGTATTCCATGGTGTATATGTGCCACACCTAAGCTGGTGAGAAGTGAGATTGAGGCTTTAGGATTGTCCATTAGAATATCTGGGGGACCATTTCAATGTGCATTTGTTCTCTTCCTTCTATCCTCTGTCTAACTGACCTAATTCAACTGCAATCCCTGTAAATATCTCCACTGAGAACTAACTTAGGATATTGGAAAGGCCCAGCTACTATTCTACTTAGTGTAGACTTGCAAATTCCACATTTCAGACTTTAACTACACCAGGCTACTATACTGTGAAACATTGTTCTGTATGTGGGCTTGGGCTAGAATCATACACTTTACATTTATCTTGGTCAGTCCCTCAATGCTTAACATACCCACTGGTCTGTATAACTGGAATTACTCTTAAAATGTTCATGAATTTCAAATTTTACATTAATTTTTAGTAAATATATGTTATTATAGAATGGTTAAAATCATTATTTTGGTAGAAATTAAAAGCACCACTAAAACAAATGTTATTTTTAAATTTTCTGAATTTTTTAAATTAATTCAACATCTGTTGCTCAGGAGGGTAAGACAAATAAAATAAATGTGTTTGTCTTTTTTATGGCCATACATCTATGAGAAAGAATATAAAGGCAATTAATAATAATAATAGCACATCAGGAATATGAATCAAAATTGCTATAGGATTTTTAAAATTAAATAATGAACTCTTTCCAAGAAAAAAAGCAATTAGGTGCTTAATAATCCCACGAATTATAGAATCTACTTTGTGACTGCCAAATACTACTAATAAAGTTAAACTTATGGAACATTTACTGTGTACCAGATATAGGGCTAAATCCTTAATAGATACAATATTCTAAAAATCCAAACACCACCTGAAGTGGGTACTATTATTGGCAGCATATTATAGAAGAGAAAAGTAAGAGATAGAGAAGTTGTATAATTACTAGGCCCTGGAAACATGTACCTTAACATGTTAGAATGTGGAATTGGTTTAAATCTGGGATGCATACAAATTGCTACACTTCTCATTTTGCCTTTTCTTCAGTAGAGGTTTTATCTGATCAGATAGCAATTTAGATCCTTGTCCCACTGGAGGGTTTTAAATTAGGAAACTTGGTTTTTTTGAAATCTATAGCCATCTTTAAGAATCACTTATTGGTGAACACTTCTAATTTATATGACTGCATGAAAGGATGTTGTATTAAAATTAATCTATAATTTCTCTGTGAGTTAGCATAATGAGTATGAAAATTACATTAATACAAGGCCAGTATTGGGTGTAAGAGAGGTAGGCTTCTGCTCTATAAAACTGAGTGAAATGCATCTGAGAGAAATCATTGATTTAAAAGGTGAAAACGTGGCTGGCTGCCATGGTTCATGCCTGTAATCCCAGCATTTTGGGAGCCCAAGGTGGGTGGATCACTTGAGGTCAGGAGTTCGAGACTAGCCTGACCAACATGGTGAAACCCAGTCTCTACTAAAAATACAAAAAATTTCCGGGCGTGGTGGCAGGCGCCTGTAATCCCAACTACTCATGAGGCTGAGGCAAGAGAACCACCTGAACCCGGGAGGCAGAGGTTGCAGTGATCTGAGATCGCACCACTGCACCGCTTTTTTTTTTTTTTTTGAGACACTCAAAAAAAAAAAAAAAAAATTCAGAAACAAGCAGAAATCCAAGAAAACAGGAATAACCAATCTCTGGGCAAATTTAAACAACATCTTTTATGGGGAAAATTGATTTTTATCTGGGAAAACTTTATCATAACTTCTAAATAATCTACATAAATTTCTCCTAGAATGGCACAAATTCTGTTGTCAACCCCTCCAATAGAGCAACATAGTAGCTATATTTAACACAACTCCAAATATTACAAAGATGTTTTAAATGTGTTCATAACTGATGAAAGAAATTTAAAATATTTCATATAAAAGTATAGGTAAAATGTTTAATAAGAGCATGGGGGTTTGTTTTTAGTGTGATATGAAAAGTTAACCTCATGAGATCTTTTACCAGCAAAGAAAATTACATTGTCATCACGTGTGATGAATGTTGATAGGACAGATGTGTATCATTCACAAAGGAAATCAGGATAGCTATATATAAATGTATGTGCAGATAACATATTAAATTCATATCCTAGATTGTTTGGGTGTTTTTAGCCCTCACAATATGAAATGAATCTCTCTTTCACAATAAATAATAGTTCTGCAAGTTCAGGATTTGTTTATTTCTGGTATGGTTGGGGTGTGTGTGTGTGCGCGCGCGCGCGTGTGCATGTGCGTGTGTGTGTGTGTGTAATAAATGAAGTAAATTTGCCTGCAAAGAATAGATTCAGAGCCTCCTGCCCAAAATATACATTCCCATCTTCTGGTGAATGTCTGAAATCCACCTTGCAGCTTGTTTTATTTCTTCGGTTTACAACTTTGCTAATGTGTTCAGATGCAGAATTCATTTGAATAGGATATGCTTTCAGCAGTTTGCAGTCTAAAGAAAAACAGGGCTTTTGGGGTCAGACAGAGCTGGAGTTGACCCTTGCCAGTAGCTGGCTGAGTGGCCATAGGCAAGTTATTTATACCCTAAGGTCTCCTCAATTATCTCTACAGGAAAATAAGGTAATGGTAGTTATTTCAGAGTGGGTATGAAAAAGAAATGAGAAAGCTGTAACAATGATCACAATAGCTGGAGGATGGAAAGTGCTTAAAACTCAATGTAAACGACTTTCTGAGATTCTTCCCTAACTTCAGTTTTCAATACCCGCAATAAGGGAAAGAAAATATGGTATCAGTAGGTCTCCAGAGGATGCTAAATTGTTGGAGAGGTGAGGAAGGGGAAATATTAGGTCCTGCCAGTAAACTTGATCAGGTTTTAAGTATTGTAAGGTTTAGATGACTGGAGCACATTTTCCTAATCAATAAGTACCATATTTTAAAATAGATATGAGTTTTATTCTGTGTATTTTTACCTCGTGGAATATGTATAAAGTACACTTAATTTCTTGTATATAACACATTTCCTATAGAAATGCTATTTTACACCTCATGTGGGGAAAAAAACAAAGTACAGATAGCTTTTAAAGAGTACCAACAGTGGCAAATTGCTTGGAGAAGGTATAGAAGCATACCCAAATAGTTTTGCATAACCAGTAATTTAAAAAATTACATTATAAATACTGTTTAAGAAGGTTAAGGACAAATCACCTTAAAATACTCATAAAATTTAAAATTGAGATGCCAGAGGTTATAACCTTTGGCATCCAGAACTTTGAGCAGCTTAAGAAAGTTATGTTACTCGTTTTTGTTATTGTTCTTAAAGCTTGTATTTGAAAAAAATATTTTGGAGTATTAGAAACATAACAACTTATTATTTTAGATCTGTAGTTTTTCCATGAGTGTGTGTAACGTCCTAAATTACATGAATTCTATCGAATAAGCTTTTATCCTATGACTGTGGGATGTCACACTTTATGCCAGATGCTAGTAATTAATAAAACATGGAAGATAAATCTATCTATCTATCTATCTATCTATCTATCTATCTATCTATCTATCTATCTATCTATCTGTCTATCACATTTGAAATATGAAATATAATTTGGTGAATGCAGTGATAAAGTGGAGTTTGGGTACAGAATAGGGAAATCGTATCTCTTGGATTCAGCATTCATTTGGAAACTTGAGAAGTATTGCCAAATAAGATAGCCAGAGTTTCTTCCCTCTAAACATTTTGTTTGAGTCCCAAATAATTGTTTATACTGGTGATTCTGTGGTATCTCTGCCTTGCTAAACACAACTTTCCACTTTTGGGAAGTAATAGGTTTTAGTGTTTCTCTGTTTACTGAGCAAGTGCTTCACATAGGTGAGTTACTCTGCTGTTGCTCCCCATAATTGCTTTTTGATGTGCTGTGTTATGCTTTTGGCCAACAAAATGCTTGATCAATAGGCACTGCATCCCAGATAATCCTGTTATTTTCATTGGCTCTCCTATGCTTTGTTTGGCACGTGGCTTTCCAAGCACCTAAGATTGGAAACATCTCAAACGTAAAATCAGAACTGAATGCCTACTGTTTTTTGATTTTTTGATTATGGCCATTTTGGCAGGAGTAAAGTGGTATCACACTGTGGTTTTGATTTACATTTTCCTGATCATTAGTGATGTTGAGCATTTTTTCATGTTTGTTGGCCATTTGTATATCTTCCTTTGAGAATTGTCTCTTCATGTTCTTAGCCAACTTTTTGATAGGATTTTTTGTTTTTTTGCTGATTTGTTTGAGTTTGTTGTCGATTCTGGATATTAGTCCCTTGTCAAATATATATATTGTGAAGATTTTCTCCCACTCTGTGGGTTATCTGTTTACTCTGCTGACCCTTTTGCCATGCAAAAGCTCTTTAGTTTAATTAAGTCCCAGCTATTTATATTTGTTTTTATTGCATTTGCTTTTGGGTTCTTGGTCATGAAATCTTTACCTAAGCCAATGTTTAGAAGGGGTTTTCCAATGTTATTTTCTAGAATTTTTATAGTTTCAGGTCTTAGGTTTAAGTCCTTAATCCATCTTGAGTTGGTTTTTGTGTAAGGTGAGAGTTGAGGATCTAGTTTCATTCTCCTACATGTTACTTGCCAGTTATCCCAGCCCCATTTTTGAATAGGGTGTCCTTTTTCCACTTAATGTTTTTGTTTGCTTTGTCAAAGATCAGTTGACTGTAAGTATTTGGGTTTATTTCTGGGTTGTCTATTCTTTTGCTTTGGTCTGTGTGCCTATTTTTATACCAGTACGATGCTGTTGTGGTGACTGTGGCCTTATAATATAGTTTGAAATCAGGTAGTGTGATGCCCCCAGATTTGTCCTTTTTGCTTTGTCTTGCTTTGGCTCCGCGGGCTCTTTTTTGGTTCCATATGAATTTTAGAATTGTTTTTTCTAATTCTGTGAAGAGTGATGGTAGTATCTTGATGGGGATTGCGTTGAATTTGTAGATTGGTTTTGGCAGTATGGTTATTTTCACAATATTGATTCTCCCTATCCTTCACAATATTGATTGTCCCCATCCATGAGCATGGGATGTGTTTCCATTTGTTTGTGTCATCTGTGATTTCTTTCAGCAGTGTTTTATAGTTTTCCTTGTAGAGGTCTTACACCTCTTGGTTAGGTATATTCCTACGTTTTTGTTGTTGTTGTCGTTTGTTTGTTTTTAGCTATTGTAAAAGGGGTTGAGCTCTTGATTTGATTCTCCGCTTGGTCACTGTTGGTGTATAGGAGAGCTACTGATTTTTGTACCTTAGTCTTGTATCTGGAAACTTTGCTCAATTCTTTTATCAGTTCTAGGAGCTTTCTGGAAGAGTCATTAGGGTTTTCAAGATAAACAATCACATCGTCAGCAAACTGTGACACTTTGACTTCCTCTTTACCAATTTGGATGCCCTTACTTTGTCTGATTACTCTGGCTAGGACTTCCAGTACTATGTTGAAGAGGAGTGGTGGAAGAGAACTTACTCATCTTGTCTTGTTCCAGTTCTCAGAGGGAATGTTTTCAGCTTTTCCCCATTCAGTATTATTTTGGTAGGGGGTTTGTCATAGACAATTTTTTTACACTGAGGTATGTCCCTTTTATGCTGATTTTGCTGAGAATTTTAATCATAAAAGGATGCTGGATTTTGTTGAATGCTTTTTCTGCATCTATTGAGATGACCGTGTGATTTTTGTTTTTAATTCTGTTTATGTAGTGCATTACATTTATTGACTTCCCTGGTATGAAACCCACTTGATCATGGTGGATTCCGTTAGCTAGTATTGTGTTAAGGATTTTAGCATCTATGTTTATTAGGGATATCAGTCTGTAGTTTTCTTTTTTGGTTACATTCTTTCCTGGTTTTAGTATCAGGGTGATGCTGGCTTCATAGAATGAATTAGGGAGGGCTCCCTCTGTCTCTATCTTGTGGAATAGTGTCAATGGATTGGTACCAATTCTTCTTTGAATATCTGGTAGAATTCTGCTGTGAATCCATCTGATCCTAGATGTTGGTGTGGATGCAGTGATCGATGAACACTTCTACACTGTTGGTGGGAATGTAAACTACTACAGCCACTATGGAAAACAGTGTGGAGATTCCTTAAAGAGCTAAAAGTAGAACTACCATTTGATCTAGCAATCCCACTACTGGGTATCTACCCAGAGGGAAAGAAGTCATTAGACAAAAAAGATACTAGCACACACATTTTTATAGCAGCACAGTTCACAATTGCAAAGTCATGGAACCAACCCAAATGCCCATCAATCAACAAGTAAAGAAACATATATATATGATGAAATACTACTCAGCCATAGAAAGGAATGAATTAACAGCATTTACAGTGACCTGGATAAGATTTGAGACCATTGTTCTATGTGAAGTAACTCAGGAATGGAAAACCAAACATCGTATGTTCTCACAGATATGTGGTAGCTAAGCTAGGAGGACACAAAAGCATAAGAATGATACAGTGAACTTTGGGGACTTGAGAAGAAGGGTAGGAGGGAGGTGAGGGATAGAAGACAACAAATATTGTGCAGCATATACTGCTCGTGTGATGGGTACACCAAAACCTCACCAATCACCACTAAAGAACTTACTCATGTAACCAAATACCACCTGTACCCCAATAATCGATGAAAAAATTTAAAAAAGAGAACTGAATGCCTGATTTTCCCTCACTGGACCTGCTCTTCTAGACTTTTTTTTTTCTCTCTCAGTAAGTGGTACATTCATTCTTCTAGTTGCTCAGGGCAAAAATCTTGACTCCCGTTTTTCTCTCCAGACCAAATTCTAACCTGTCAGCATAGTTCTGCTTCCGCAAATATCCAGAATCCAGCCAGTTTCCCTACTACTACCCTCATCAAAAGTCATGTCATCACCTGTCAACTGAATCACAGACAAGTCTCCTGCTTCTTTCCTTGTGCCCCTCCAGTGTGTTTTCAGTACAGCAGCCAGAGTGATTCTTTTAAAACTTACTTTTGATGTCTTTCGCTTTCCAGTGACTTCCTGTCTCATTCAGAGAAAAGCCAAAGATCTTTACAGTGGCATAGCAGTTCCACATGATCAGGCCCTTGTTGCCTCTTTGAATTTCCTTCTTACAATGCCTATCCCCTACTACTCTAGCCACATGGACTTTCTGCTCAGTGTTCTTCATATACGAGCATGCATTCACCCATTTCACAGCCTTTTTATTTGTCTTTGTTATTTCCTTTGTTTGAATGTTCTTCCCTACGAGCCTCAGGTCTTACTCTTCTCTTCAAGTCTGCATGCCAAAGTCTTTCCTGACCACTCTGCTTAAAAGGGCAATTTCCGTTACTCTCACCAATGTAACATTTCCTATTACCTCTTGGCTTGTTTTACTGATCATCATCTGATATACTATGTATTAGCCTGTATGCTCTCTCCATTCCCGACTCATCTAAGCTCCACGAGAAAAGATATTTTTGTATGTTCTGTTCACTGTCTGCAGCACTTAGAATTTTCTCTTGAACATCATATGCTCTCAAATATTTTTGCAAGAATGTATGGCTTTAGTGGGATCTACACAAAAGTTGACATATAAGTTGCCTTACTGATGTCTGTCTGAGGATCATGTTATATAATTAGGATTATTTGTTTCTCACAGTTCTGTCCAGATAAAAGTGGAAAAGTCATAATAAAAGACCCCCATTTCACTAGGAACTACTTGTGCTTATTCCTAAGCCAGTGTCTATGAACAGTGATACATGCTATGCACCATTCAGTGATGCCTTTCCCACCATGAGTTAATGATATTACTCAATGGAGATTAAACTGTTATTTTATTGGGCTTACATTAAGTCTCTGAAACCATTACCAGTGGCATTGTGGTTATGGAAATGTAAAAGAAAAGCATAGTAATTTAAATAATGACAAGTCTTTTAGAGCTTTGTGTTTTTTTATTAGGAAAAAACAATCAATAAATGTAAGTTTATCAGAAAAAAAAAATGGCTGTGATGCAATTGAAAGTATTACCACAATACTTGCTTTTGTCATATTATGAACAATTTTCCTATGGGGCCGGATTAGGCCATTTCTAATATATACAAGAGTATTAACCTGTTTTAAGTATTCAGATAGCTATTGACTACTTATTTGAACATATTGAATTAAGTTTGCTTAAGAAACAGTTTTATAAAATACAAATCCCATATCCCCTCTGGCCTACATGATGCAGTCAAAACCACTTACTCTGGATGCAATGGACTTCGTGCTTTGTCCATTGATCTGATGACCTCACTACCCTATTGCTTGCAAGGACCCTCTAACCCCCTGCCCTCTATGCCCTCAAAATTCAGCTCATTGACTTAGATGTTATGAACCAAAACTGCTTCCATTGATCTTTGCTGTCTAACCATACAATTTGAACCATTTCCTAGTTTAAAATGTTTGTTTTAAAACCAAAGGCACAGAAGATTGTATATAAATTTTTCTTTTGCCTAAGGAATAGTTCTGTTGATATATCGCAACTAAAATAACCTTATATTTTCCCTCTTAGCTGCAGTAAAATTCATGAAAGGTAAAAAATAAGTGGATGAACAAGGTTCATATATCACTAGTTGTAATGTCCTCTTAAACTATAAATGAAATTGAAATACCTATCTTTATAAATATGCACTTTATTTTCTTCTTTTCCCCACGCTGATCTCTTTCATAGGAGAGTAAAGAAGTTACACGAAAAGCAGCACATAGCTGGAGATGAATGTCAGGCAATTTGTATTCTGCTAAAGTATGCAATATAATAGAGAAGTATAGGTTTGTTTCCTTGGGTATTTATATCTTATAACAAATCTTAACTTTGAAAGTAATTTGACTCTTGCTAGTCATTGACAAAATAATCTTTAGCAAACAATAATGCAATTTTTTAAATTAAGGTGGTGAAAAATTTTCTTCTACCATTTAAAATTTAGAAAAAATTAGTTAACTGCAGTGCATGTGTTTTTCTTTATTCAAGCATCTTAATGTTATAACTTTTACCTATACAGGACATTTTTTGTATTACTCACTAAGCTGCTAATAAAATGCCGAAGTTTAAGCATTAGGGAAAACCGGTGAATTATTTTACAAAATTCTCTGTGTTTCATGGAGCGAGGCATTTCAGTTTTGCACAAGATGCATGCTTCTGACTCACTCACAACAGCTCTTTTTGTCCTACAAACCATTTCTTCCCAGTGGGAAACAAATCATATCATATATCTTTGTAAGTATAGTATGCACTGTAGGGAAGGGTGGTGCATTTTCAAAGTGATATGGTGGATCTGCTGACACAAGGCAAACAGTACCTTTAGTATTTAGCCTCAGATGTAAGTTTTTAGCTGGAGGCCATGATTCTAAGATTGCTATACACAGCCAGGTCTCAATTACCTCTACTGATGGAGAAGTGCAGGTATCTCATGCTCTGACATGTGATTAATATAATAAAATACATTTAAACATAGAGAATATATATTTAGCTTTTGAATTAAATTGTGTTCCCCACAATATATACAATTTTAAAAGTTTCATTAGGCCCATATCAAAATTTAGCTTTCTTTTTGGAGTACTGGTGTTGATAGAAAAGCAAGAGATTCCAAATTATGTGGCAGGAAGAAATTACGTGGGATTAAATACTTTAGCCTGGCTGGTAGATTAACTTGCACTTTCTGTATCTAGTTCATTTGTCCAACTCATCCAACAAACACATATGTTCTAGATACTAAGGACGTAATATGGAAAGGAATGTCCTTGATCTCATAAACTATTTATTTAGTTGGAGGGCAATTAATAATAAATGTCAACAAATTAAAATATAAGGTAATTTCAGCTAATGATATGTGCTATGTAAAGTAGTGTATCAGATTGATATTTAAAACACTAACTTGGGCAGCAGGCACCATTAGATATGGTGTTTGAAGATGGCCTCTTTGATTCAGCACTGTGAAGGAAGAGACTTGGATGATGACTAGGAGATGGCCCTTTGTGTGGACTGAGCATATTTGAGATAAAACAAGGACACATTAAAGAGTGGGAAAGGAGATAAGGAGAGATGGGGAGGGAGCTGGATTACTGAGGGCATTACATTATGAAATATGTGTATACCATATGACCAAATGGCAATAGAGATTTTGAAAACCTACTGTAAAATCAAATTTGCCTTTTGTGAGGGATTATCAGTCCTCAATTTTTAGAAAAGTATTCCACAATGTACTTCAGAACTTATATTAAAGTGATTTTGAGGAATTCTGATTAATCTTTTTTTTTTTTTTTTCATTGTAAAGCTTACCTATGGCACTATGGGAACATTGGGCATAGCCTTAGTTTTCCTGCCTTGAATATTTGCTGGACTGATTTGATGTGATTTTCTCCATTCTGGCAAGTGATGTTATTCTATCTGTAATGTTTATAGAAAAATGTGAAAGATAGAGCAGTTTCTGATTTTCTGTTTACCAGCTGAGTCATCCATTTCCATGTGTCCGTACATCTCTCTTGTCGTTAGGACTTCTACATTTTAGTACATAAAGTCCTTGAGGCTATAATAAAAAGTGTGTGCACATGCATCCATATGCACACATATACAAACACACATATATTGCCACTTAACTATTTTTCTTCTTATCTATAAGTGAAAAAGAATGATTGCCTTCATCTATCTCATTGAAAATTTAAATAAATTCATGGAGTCATGGTCAAGTGCTGTGTTACTCATTGAAAAAAAATGATTTACCGCTGTGTTACTCATTAAAAAAAAATGATTTACCAAAATAAATAAACCTAAGGAAACTCTTACGACTAGACAAATGACTGTAGCATTGGTAGTACAGGGCATTTTAAACTATGGGGAAAAAAGGAGAGGAAGAGTGAAAGAAATTGAGACACTGAAAATGGAGTCTATCAGGCATGTATGCCTTCACAGCATATATCCGCCAGCCAAGTTTAGTGGTTAAAAAAAACAAAAAACAAAAAACAAAAAAACGTGATTTTGTGAATTGTGTGGTGATTCTTCTGCTGATCTTGCTTGTACTCTGTAATGAGCAATCCTGTTCAGGTAGGTCAGCTGGGATGGCTGGGCTTTTCTGTATGTGGCATTTCAGCCTCAAACAGAAAGCCAGAGTAGGCTTTCTGAGAGCAGGTAATCTCAAAGTACCAAAAGATTGAGAATGAGGTCTTTTTGGAAATTGCAAGATCATTTCCACTGAAAGTCATAGAACCAGCCCAGACTAAAGGGGTGTGGAAATAAATTCCCATTCTTGACAAAAGGGGCTGCAAAGACTATGTGGTCCTTTTACATGTGAGAGAGAGTAAGATCAAGATTAAAGACTAGGTTGGGTGTGGTGGCTCACACCTGTAATCCCAGCATTTTTGGGAGGCTGAGACTAGAGGATCACTTGAAGACAGGAGTTCAAGACCAACTATGGCAACAAAGAAAGACCTTGTCTTTATGGGTGGGTAGCAGGGGCGGCGGGGAAGTTGTGAATGGTGGAACACACCTATAGTTCCAGCTACTTGGTAGGCTGAGGTGAGAGGATAGCTTGAGTCCAAGAGTTTAATCATAGCAGTGAGCTATGATTGTGCCACTGAACTCCAGCCCGGGTGACAGAGCAAGACCCCCATCTATTAAAAAAATAAAAACAAAACTAAATAAAAATAATAAACATGGGATGAGAGTGGTAGAGGGGAGAGAAAGGGATGGAGGTGGGAAGGAAAGGAGAAAGTGACATTTGAAATGCCACTTACAAATATTCCTTCCAAGTTTTATTCTGTTTTGGTTTAGGTACTGTCAATCAGCCATATCTAAGTTAAGAGAAGTCTTCCAAGGGCTTGGAGGCTGTGTTTGGCTGTTCTCATATTGCTATAAAGTAACACCTGTGACCAGGGAAATCATAAAGAAAGAAAAGACATTTATTTGACTCATGTTCTGCAGGCTGTGTACAAGCATGGCACCGGCACCTGCTCAGCTTCTAGGGAAACCTCAAGGAAGCTTGTACCCAAGGTGAAAGGTGAAAAGGGAGCAGTCACTTCACGTGGCAAGAGCAGGAGCAAGAAAGAGTGCAGGGAAGGTACCACACACTTTTAAACAACCGGGTCTTGCGTGAACTCACAAATAGAAAGCACTAATAACCAAGGGGATGGTGCTAAGCCGTCCACTGGATCTGCCCCTATGATCCAATCACCCCTCACCCGGCCCTGCCTCCAAAATTGGAGATTACATTTCAACATGATATTTAGAGGGGACACATCTAAATCATATCAGAGACTATGGGTGCTGGGTAGAAGGAAACGAGGAAGGGAAGAGGACAGAAAGAGAGAACAAGAGAAACAGAGAGAGAGACAATGAAGAATGAGTGGGGGAACTGGAAACAAATCTTCATTCTAATTTTAGCTCAATCATTGGACAAAATAAGGGCATTTGCTAATGAGCATTATGCAGAATATAGGTATCTTGTTAGTTCGGTGGAAGGATCTGGCATAGCACTTTGCAGTGTGACATCAAATATGACCCCCTTTGAAGAAGCTAGTATTTTAACAGTGATGATTTTATATCTATGGCACACAATTTGAGGATGTACTCTGATGGTTTGGACTGATACATCATTATGTGGAAATAGTGCAGACTGATGTATTCGTGTAATAAAGCATTCAAATGAAATCTGATAGTTTCATTAATGACTGAGAAAGGATTATAAAAACAAAGTCAATTAGTAGTGAGACAGGAAAAGTTAGGATTCCTTTAAATCTTTGAAGGTAGAAAAAGTAAAAATATTGCATGTCTCTGCATCTTGGCAGACAGACTATGTTGTTATTTAGAGAGCTGTGGTCCCAATTCTTATTGGGGTAGATTATATATAGACTCATCAATTTAAAACCCTAAATTGACTAGATGAATTGTAAGGAGAAGCAGGCTCCCATGGCTTTGTGTGGGTAATAACTGAAAGTACTGCATAGGACTGATGGTCCATCTTGTTTCCTTCTTATTGATAACTTTAGCCATTCAGACTTACCAAGTACTTCACTTGGACTCCAGTGATATATTCAATCAGAACAAAGCTCAGAAGTATGATGCAGGACTAATCCTAACCTTCCGCACTGTGGAGCTATTTCTATATATAGTACAACGTATTTCACAGTCCTTGAGCCCTGAATAAGGGAAACATAGATATTGGGTTACTTTTCACCAGGCTCTCTCTTTTATCTGGTTTGCATGCTACAGAAAAACTGGTGGTAAGTTTTCCTGCCATTGGAAAAAGTCTAACAATTTTCTCTCTGTCACTTTTATCCTCCAAGGTGGCGAAAAGAAATTCCTGTGCAAACTCTTCCTTACTGTAAATAGTTTTTGATAGAGACAGTGTAGGAAACTAAAAATATGCACATTTCAACCTAAAAAGAGAAGAAACATAGGTGGTCTCTTTTTTCTTGCTGCTTTTAGAAAAATTGTGATTTTTTTTTTTAAATAAAGAGCTCCAGAACTCTGTAAACACCCTGTAAAATGAAGTTGAATTATTCTACTGTTTTAATGAGTGATCATCTGATCAAAGTTAATGCTGTTCATTTGTCTTGGCTCACCATGATCTCGAAGCAGGCATTAATTAGTGCTTATAGTGCACTCACTCCGTGCTGGGACTCTAGGTCTTACCCGTGTTTTTGGATTTTAGAATGACTAGCACTCATAGGGCACTTTTGTGATTGGGTCTGTTGGTTGGTTATTTAACATGGTCATCTCATAGAAACATTACATTGCTGGTACAAGATTGAAGCATAATATGTGTCACTTATTTAAAAAAAAATAGTTTGTTAGCATTCAAAATAGTCACACGTTTTCAGTCCTGAGAGGAGCTTTGTTAGGTTAATAATGTAGCATAGATTGTATCATTTATTCTGCATCATAAATGTATCATTCTTTCCCTTTCTGAATGAGTAAATTTCCTATAGTAGCCATACATAAAACAGTGCATAGCGACTCCAGGAAAGTAAGCCTAAATCAAAACTCCGAAGCTGGGGGAGAGAATATAATTTTTGTACTTTTATGGATTCAATAGATTTCCTTGTAGTTAAATCAAGTTCAACTTTCATTAAAGAATGTCTTTTAGCATGGGCCCATACATACACAGACTCGCTTTCATATGCACTGGGCTAACAGATCTAAACACTATTCACTGATGCTGCTAAAACATGACACTTTGACCTTATCTCAGATGCCACTGAAATGGAAATGAAAAAACCTTTTACCCACATTTTGTAGGAACAAAATTTCAGTTTTGTCTCAACTTTGTGTGTAACTCTTACATGCTATTGTCTTTCTTGTTTAAAATAAGAACTGTTTTAAATAAAACCATTTCATTTCACTGTTGAATAATGGAAAAGAAAATGAATAGAGCTGTTTTATCCTACACTAGTAATAGAAAATAGCTTTGTATGTAAGCATCCTTTATAGTTTAAGGGTCATACCTTAAACTATTTTTTTAATCCTTTGTCATCTTCCAGAAAGATAACTGCCTTTGATCAATACAGATTTTTTTGAAAATTTTGCTTCTAAACCTGTGATGCAGAGACTAGTGAAGAAAGTCACAAAAATATTGACTTCATGGCCTGTCACCTCAAAGGAGTCCTTGATCTTGCCCTATAACCACAGCTGTTCCAAACAGCTTCTCTTCATTATTCTCTGTAAGTATTAGAGACCGTCACTACTTTCTTCATGCCTCTTATCTCACTCCTCATCTCTATTTAGCTGATGACATTGACTAGTATTTATTCGACAGAGCAAAAGGAGGTTGCCAATATACAACGTAGTCAGTGCTCAAAGATATTTGTTAAATTAAGATGCTTAGGATTTCTTTTTGACTTCATATAAAATATTTTGTCATCCTGTACTCTAAAAACCTTCTGAAAACATACTTATACTGTTACTCTAGATAGCTATACAGTCTTATAAACAGTAGATATTTTGTACCACATATCTCTATGTTGTAAGAAAGTGCTATATTAAGGGCATATAATTTTGGTATCACTAAATTTAAAATTCTTGTTAAAGTTGCTCATTAAGTCATGGGAAACCTACTGGCTAACATTACTTTTTCATTACTTGGAAATGACTTATGAGCGATCAGATAGATAATTGAAAGCTGCCTTTTGTCAGTAGGGATGGACTGATAATTGAAGTGCTCTCTTCCCTGCCTTTTTTTTTTTTTTTTTTTTAATGATCCGATGAGAAAAGACACAACTCGCGTAGTTTACCAGGACAAGGATGACTGAGGTTGAGTTGTGACACATAAGCATCCTCACCTGTGGGTTTAGATGCATTTCTTTTATCTCAACAGCCTAGAACTCCAATAAATGAAGACTATGGAGAGTCCTGGAAAAAGTTTGGACACAATTCTTACTACCTTTAAAAGGAACCGTGTAGACATTAATTCAATAAGAATTAGGTTAAGTATTAAACTGTTTTCCTAGAACAATCATATACAGTATGTTTTTAAAAAATATTTTGAGATAATATCTTGCTCTGTCATCCAAGCTGGAGTGTGGTGGCATGATTGCGGCTCACTGCAAACTGTCTCCCTGATTCAAGTGTTTCTCATGCCTCGGCCTCTCTAGTAGCTGGGATTGCAAGTGGATGCCACCATGCACAGCTACTTTTTTGTATTTTTAGTACAGACAGGGTTCCACCTTGTTGGCCAGGCTCGTCTCAAACTTCTGAGCTCAAGCAATCCACCTACCTCTGCCTCCCAAAGTGCTGGGATTAGAAGCATGGGCCACTGTGCCTAGCCCATATACAATATTATAGAAGAGCAAATTCAATGTAGCCATGTCGTCCAAATGGCTATAAGTCACATATACCACATTTCCTTGAAAATTTGAATTACAGTTCTGTATTCTGTATAGTGTAAACCAACAACCAAATAAGCTCTTATTTTGTCTCTGTGGAGTGACATTATTGAGGATATACGAAATATGCAGTAGGTTGTCTACATAAATATATTAAATCTTTACTTTCATTTGTATATATTTTATACATTCCAAAAAAACCTTTTCTTCATTTTAAAACACAATGAGTTGAGGGGATGGTGACACACAATAATCCATCTGTAGACTTGATGCTGAGCCCTGGCTCTAGCACTGACCCACTGACCAGGAGAGCAGCGTTGAGAATGTAATTTACATGTTCTTGTCCTTATTTATCTGTGAAAGGAAGAGATGGGGACACGCTTAATTTTAAAAATCCATTCTAGTTCTACATTAGTATAATTTTAGATCAGAAACTCGCAAAATGTATGGAGGAAATGTTGTGATTTCCAAATGGGGAAATGGAAGCAAACGAAGTCAGTAACTTATTTAAGGCCTATTGTTTGGTATGGGATCAAATTAATTGGTGGAGTTAAAATGAAAATCTCATGACTCCTTATTCCAAGCACATGCTAATTTCTACTACTTCTTGGAAGAAATAAAATATTAAATGCAGTAAATAGCTGTGTGTAAGTGTTCCGAGTTCCATATATTGCCTTTTCTTTTTGTGCCTAAGTATACATCAGTAATTATCTTAATTTGATTTGCTGCCATTTGAATACAATGCAAAAAACAAGAAACAACAGCATTTGTCTTAGTTTCCAACTGACTTCATTATTTCCTACTAGCAGATTTTCTGTCTAGTTATGTTTCAGATGGAATGGCTTGACAGATTCATTTTAAGTTAAAATCATTGACTCAATTATGGAATATCTTCTTTGTGCATAATGATATTTTGAGGCATACTAGAGGAGGACAGGCATAATGTCTTCCCAAATGGTCTTATTATCTAGTTTAGGAGATGAAGTAAACTGATGGGAAACAAATAGAGGATGACATATGGTTGGTGTAGCACACGAAATTCGTGATTTGAACTCAGATACTTTCTACTAAACTAAGTATATATTCACTAGGTGTTGTGTCTAGATTTTTAAAATAACACTTCCTTACAATGTATCTCATAGCAGTTAGTTCTCCTATTTATTGTTTCTGTGGAGAATGTCTTTGAGCCTTATTTAGATGGGGAAGAGTGTAGAGATAGTTGTAGCTTGAAATACATAGAACATATTGTTTATCATTTTAATTCTTTGTAAGTATACAGATTCAGTGGCATTAAATACACTCACAGTGTTGCGCAACCATCACCACTATCTGTACCCAAATCTTTTCAGAAATAATCTCTAACATAAACTCTGTACCCGTTAAACAATAACTTCCCCTTCCCTTTTTCCTCCTAGCCTTTGGTTATCTCTATTCTACTTTCTGTCTCTGTGAATTTGCCTATTCCAGATACCTCATGTGAGTGAAATCACACAATATTTGTACTTTTGTGTCTGATTTATTCACTAAACATGTTTTCAGCATCTATCCATGTTGTCACATGTATCAAAATTTCATTCTTTTTTATGGCTGAGCAATACTTGATTGTATATGTATATATACATATCACTTTCTATTTATCCATTTATCTGTGGATGGATACTTGAGCTGTTTTCACCATTTGACTATTGTGAATAATACAGCTACAAACACCAGTGTACAAATATTTTTTCAAATTCCTGCTTTCAGTTATTTTGAATATATACCTAGGAGTAGAATTGACAGGCTATGTAGTAGTTCTATGTTTAACCTTTTGAGGAAGCACCAGACAGGTTTCCACAGCAGCTGTAATATTTTGTGTTTTCACCAACAGTGCATAAGGATTGCAATTTTTCAATATCCTTACCAACAATTGTTATTTTCTATTCTTTTAAAAATTATAACCGTCATAACAGGTGTGAATTTGTGAAGTCCTAGCTTTGTGGCTTTGGTTTGCATTGCCTTCATGAATAATGATGTTGAATGCCTTTTTGCATGCTTATGGCAGCTTGTTTTTCCCACATGTATACTAAAGCACACTTTAGGAATATGTCTTATAGATACTTTACTTGTAAAGGTTTATACACATGCTCAATGTCTTAATCAATCAATATTTTTTTCTTGGAGAATTGTATCTAGAAGTGACAAGTCCAGACTCTGTGTTGTGTGTGTGTGTGTGTGTCTGTGTGTGTGTTTAAGGAATCTTCCATACATTTAACTCTCTCTAAAATAAACTCTAATTGACTATATTTTTTAAAGGAAGCCATTGTAGCAGCTATTAAACCCAAACAAAGATGTGTGAAAGTGTTTTAAAGTTGTTGTAATAATTATGATTAGGAGAAGGGTGTTTAGCAAAGGTCTATTGTGATTCAAATGACTATAAACTTGTCATATTTATATTCATAAGCAATGAATATAAAAGAAAGGGAGATACTATAAATTTCTTTTTTACGTTTTCCAATTTTTGAGATATAAAAATACAAAGTTAAAAGACTTAGTATATTCCATGACACTGCAAGGGCTAGTCATATTATAGTTGGAATATTTTACCAACATTATTAACTTATGTTCATCATTGAAAAAGAATTTTGGTGAATTTGCTGGAAAGAAAAAAAGAATACTGGAAAATGTCACCTATAATATTTTTCCCAATTGACTTCGATTTCATTGAAGAAAAAAATAATTTCTTTAATTCAAATATTCATTTTGTTTAAAAGATGGATAGATTACTTCATAGATATCATTTATTGATTACCCAAACAGACAATCGTGATAAATCTGTGATAAATAATCTTGAATTTATTTTAATGATTCTCTTAGATTTTTTAAACTGATTACCCAGAAAATTTAACCTTTCAGGGGAAATTTTCATGACCATAGTTTTGTAATGAAAGTGTCTCATAACTGCTTGAACATACCCCTCTATCATAGAAACTCTCAGTCATCTATAGTAAGAAGGTTTTGATGGGATTTTGAATGTATGCTCTTAGTGTAGTAACACAGTGAGTCACTAACATCTTAGCATGAATCCTTGATTTTATTTAGCTACTGATTAAGGCAGACCAGGGCTCTTACAGAATGGGCTTATCTACCAGGACATACTAGTTACGGATACAGGCTCTTGATTTGGACTTGAATCAAGACTCCATGACTTATTAATTTTTAGGCGTTAAGAAAGCTTCCTAACCTCCACAGGACTAGTTTCTTCATCTGCAAAAAGAGAATAACAAAATACTAACCTCAGAGGGATATTTTAAAAATTAAATGAACTACTCCACTTAACAGAATGCCTGGGAGATGTTGTATGTTTAGGTAGTATCAGCTGTTAATGATATTGGTAGTAATTTTTGGTAGGGGTATGAGGATAGGAGGAAAACAGAAAAGTGCAATTTCTGGACACTTGCTGTTTACGTCACAAGGAGCCCTTTGGGACAGCCAAGGACAAAATGGGCTTTCTGGGAGGAGACACAGTGGGGAAGGTGATGCTGAAAGTGAAGCTGGATAATGGTCAAAAGCAAACGTCATCTGCATAATAATTTTACTGTAGTCCCTGAATATATGAAACATCAAAGAAAAACATAAATATGGAAATAAGCCGCTAAAATGGACTTCCAGAATGAGTCAGAAATGCTGTCTGAAGATGATGAAGAGCTAAATCCTTATCTGTTTTCAGGTTTCAGTTCTTAGGGTGAGTCAAATGCTTAAAGTTAGTTAATTCTCATGAAAGTCCTACTTCTTGCCTCTAGAATTACTAGAACAAAACTGTATGTGTTTTGCCTTCCTTTTTATTTAACTTTTAAATAAATTTCATTTCGATATAATTAGCATGCAATAAAATACACTTATTTTAAGTTTGTAGGCCCATAAGTTTTGACAAACATGTACACCTGTGTAACTACCTTCACAATGAAAATATAGAATACTTCCATTATGCCCCCAAACTATCTAGCTTTCCTTTCTGCCAGGTTCCCCACCCTGGCCCCAGGAAGCAACTTATCTACTTTCCAGAATTATAGATTAGTTTCATGTGTTCTATAATTTTATAAAAATGTAACTAAATAGAATATAACCTTTCATATTTGGCTTGTTTCATTCCCTATGGGGATCTTTTTAAAGTCAGATTTGTTCCCATAGAAAAAGCAGTATACCTTATGCAGATGTCTGTTTCTTTACTTGGGGCTATGAAAACTACCTAATCATATAAGAACACTGAGTTATGGGGCAGAGATCACTCTATGTCACTATATGCCTATATGTTTTTGCCTAGAGTGAGCACTGTCCCAGTGACTCATTCCAGGTAATAAACATTTAAGATGTGTGGCTGAGGGTGGCTACATCAAAGAATATAATTCATGCCTCTCACTTCATTATGCTGTCGTGTCCTTGAGTGAATCCTTCACTTGGATTCAACTGAAAACATAGTAGGATGAGTTTTTATGGGTTGCTTTTTTTTTTTTTTTTTTTTTAAGGAGTTCCACACGTCGCCTAGGCTGGAGTGCCACACGTCGCCTAGGCTGGAGTGCCATGGCATGATCTTGGCTCACTGCACCTTCCACTTCCCAGGTTCGAGCGATTCTCCTGCCTCAGCCTCCCGAGTAGCTGGGATTACAGGCGCCCACCACCATGCCCAGCTATTTTTGTATTTTTAGTAGTGAAGGGGTTTCACCAAGTTGGCCAGGCTGTTCTCAAACTCCTGATCTCAGGTGATTCACCTGCCTCGGCCTCCCAAAGTGCTGGGATTACTAATTTCTTAAAGTATATTAGTTTTTCTTTTTTTTCTCTTTAATGCTATAGGTCCGCAAGAAAAATGGCTCGAAAATCTCTCCCCAATTATTAGTCCCTTGCCATGTCCAAATGAGAGCTTTATAGCATGCAAACTTTTTGTTAGTCACTTTCAGAGATAAGAGAGGAACTTGTTACAGGCTTTGTTCTAGATAAGCAGGTGTATATCAGTCTGGGATTTGTGGGAAAAAAAATGTTTACCTATACCTTGAAAGTGGGGAAGGTTTTAATTATGAGGAGTGGGGAAGTATTCTCCGGTGAGGAGAATAAGTACTAATGAAGGCCAGAAGGTTTGAGGGAGATGGAGGAAATTACGGAGATGATAGATAATTTGTGATCTACAACATACAATCTTTCTTACCCATTGTTCTGCAAGCAACTTGAGAACAAAGATGCTTTTTGGCTCCATTTGATCATCAGCATCTAGCACAGTTCTGGTTACACAGTCGGCACTCAATACATATTGGTTTAAAAATGAAAGGGTGCACGGAACCTTACAGTGGAAACTAGGCCTAGTGGGAATGGCTCTGGATCTATAGTACCTATGTGGTTAAGAATCATGGTTAAAGAGTCTTTAAGTAAGTAGCATGATTATGTCTGACTTCTGAGAATACCAGCAACATCTAGGGGGCGGTATTTCCTCCTCTAAGTTTTGAGGAGCACTAGACCTAGAGTGTTTCATAAAATGAAAGAGTCCTCTTTTGCTCAAACTGAAACTTAATGTGTCTATTAATTTATTATACCTTTCCAATGAAAACAACTCTGTGGGTCCTTCAGAGAAATCTGTACATGAAGCTTTGCTTTCATGGGACTGTTGAATTTATGCACATGCTCTCAAGACATTATGCTAACACTTCATGATGGAAATCAGAATAGGATTAGTTATCACCAGCAGTAGCTATTATAAATGTATAGGAGAAAATATGTTAAGATAGAGGAAAATACTCATCTCCATCTCCTCACCATGTTCTAACTGGGTCTTTAACAGTATGACCACCTACTCTAATGTTTGTCCTACACAAAATCATAAATTCTTTGAAGGGAGCAAGCCTTAATTTAGGAATTAATTATATTTTGTACGAGCACTATTGCTTCATTCCATGCTGAATCTAAATTCTTTTCTGAGGGAGAAAAGTGCACTGATTGATTTATTTTGAAAAATTTGTAAATTTTATCCTGAAAAGTCGTAGCACTTCTACAGTTTTGCTGGTCATTCAATTATATTTTAAATATTTAAAATGTGAAAGTCACTGACAAAAATATCTCTGCAAGAAATATTTGCAGCAACTAAGCTTACAAATAGGCAGGCAAAGTCTTGTTTTTACAAGTATTTTATTTTATTTTATTTTAAATTACGGGATACATGTGCAGGACGTGCAGGTTTGTTACATAGATAAATGTGTGCCAGGGTGGTTTGCTGCACAGATCATCCCATCACTTAGGTATTAAGGCTTGCATCCATTAGCTATTTATCCTGATGCTCTCCCTCCCCCATCCCCCAACAAGCCCTAGTGTGTGTTGTTCCCCTCCCTGTGTCACGTGTTCTCATTGTTCAGTTCGCACTTACGAGTGAGAACATGTGGTGTTTGATTCTCTGTTCCTGTGTTAGTTGACTGAGAATAATGGCTTCCAGCTCCATCCATGTCCCTGCAAAGGACATGACCTCATTCCTTTTATGGCTGCATAGTATTCCATGGTATCTATGTACCACATTTTCTTTTTCTGGTCTATCATTGATGGACATTTAGGTTCATTCCATGTCTTTCTTAATGTGAATAGTGTGGCAGTGAACAAATGCATGCGTGTATCTTTGTAATAGAATGATATATTCCTTTGGGTATATACCCAGTAATGGGATTGATGGGTCAAATGGTATTTCTGGTTCTAGGTCTTTGAGGAATTGCCACACTGTCTTCTACAACGTTTGAACTAATTTATATTCCCATCAACCATGTAAAAGCATTCCTATTTCTCCATAGCCTTGCCAGTATCTGTTGTTTCTTGACTTTTTATTAATTGCCATTCAGACTGGCGTGAAATGGTGTCTCATTGAGATTCTGATTTGCATTTCTCTAATGATAGTAACGTTGAGCTTTTATTTATATGTTTGTTGGCTGTGTAAATGTCTTCTTTTGAGAAATGTCTGTTCATGTCATTTGCCCACTTTTAATGTTTTCTTTTTTTTTTTTTCTTGTCAATTTGTTTGAGTTCCTTGTACATTCAGGATACGAGCCCTTTGTCAGATGGATAGATGGCAAGAATTTTCTCCCATTCTATAGATTATCTGTTCACTCCAGTAACAGTTTCTTTTGCTGTGTGGAAGTTCTTTAGTTTAATTAGATATCATTTGCCAGTTTTTGCTTTTGTTGCAATTACTTTTGACATTTTCATCATGAAATCTTTGTCCATGCCTATGTCCCAAATGGTATTGCCTGGATTATTTTTCTATGGTTTTTATAGTTTTTGGTTTTACATTTAAGTTTTTAATCCATCTTGAGTTAATTTTTATATAAGGTGTAAGGAAAGGGTTCAGCTTCAATTTTCTACATATGGCTAGCCAGTTTTCCCAGCACCATTTATTAAATAGGGAATCCTTTCCCCATTGCTTGTTTTTGTCAGGTTTTTTGAAGATAAGATTCTTGTAGATGTATAGTCTTATTTCTGAGATCTCTATTCCATTCCATTAATGTGTCTGTTTTCATACCAATACCATGTTTTTTTGGTTACTGTAGCCTTGAAATATAGCTTGCAGTCAGGCAACAGGATGCCTCCAGCTTTGTTCTTTTTGCTTAGGATTGTCTTGGCTATACAGGCTCTTTTTTGGTTCTGTATGAATTCTAAAGTTTTTTTTTCTTCTAATTCTGTGAAGAATGGCAATGGTAGTTTAATGGGAATAGCATTGAATGTATAAATTGCTTTGGGAAATATGGCCATTTTCATGATATTGATTCTTCCTATCCATGAGCATGGAATGTTTTTCCATTTGTTTGTGTGCTCTTTGATTTCCTTGAGCAGTGGTTTGTAGTTCTCCTTGAAGAGGTTCTTCACTTCCCTTTTTTACTGTATTCCTAGGTATTTTATTCTCTTGGTAGCAATAATGAATGGGAGTTCATTCATGATTTGGCTCTCTGCTTGTCTGTTGTTTGTTTATAGGAACACTTGTGATTTTTGCACATCGATTTTTTATCCTGAGAGTTTGTTGAAGTTGCTTATCAGGTTAAGAAGCTTTTGGACTAGGATTATGGGGTTTTCTAGATATAGGATCATGCTATCTACAAACAGAGGCATTTCACCTTTCTCTCTTTCTATTTGAATACACTTTATTTCTTTCTCTTGCCTGATTTCCCTGGCCAGAATTTCCAATACTATGTGGAATAAGAGTGAGAGAGGGCATCTTTGTCTTGTGCCGGTTTTCAAAAGAAATGCTTCCAGCTTTTTCCCGTTCAATATGATATTGGCTGAGGGTTTGTCATATATGGCTCTTATTATTTTGACATATATTACATCAATGCCTAGTTTATTGAGAATTTTTAACATGAAGGGATGTTGAATTTTATCGAAGGCTTTTTCTGAGTCTATTGAGATATTGTTTTTAGTTTTGTTTATATGATGAATTATGTTTATCTATTTGCATATTTTGAACCAGCCTTGCATCCTGGAGATGAAGCCGACTTGATCGTGGTAGAAGCTTTTTGATGTGCTTCTGGATTCAGTTTGCCAGTATTTTATTGGGGATTTTCATATCGATACTTATCAGGGATATTGGCTTGAAGTTTTCTTTTTTTGTTGTATCTCTGCCAGGTTTGGGTATCAGTATGTTGCTGTTTTCATAAAATGAGTTAGGAAGAAGTCACTCCATCTAAATTGTTTGGAATGGTTTCAGAAGAAATGGTACCAGCTCTTCTTTGTACCTTTGGTAGAATTCAGCTATAAATGTCATGTCGTCTTAACTAAACTGCTGCCTTTGCATTGCACTGAGCTTTTCAGCTTGTTTGAATTTCTGCCAAACTTTAACAAATAAGTGTGAGAGCATGAATGGCAGATGTACAATCCCAGAATTTAAACCTGGGAACTTTCACATCAGACATTAGCGGTTTTCTTTTGCCATAAGGATAAGCAGAGAGAGAAATTTTCCTTTGTAAAGCTGGTACTAAAATTTTATAAGATTCCATAGAATAGAGTCATTTCTTTTGACTTATCAAAGTTCTATTCATTGCCAATTTAAAGGTGAAATGTCCTGTCCTGTTTCAGAGTTAGGCTGTAATTGGGTTAAATTGACATTTTTTTTTTCTAACAGTTCATCATCATTTGTTGATTAGTCATCAGATTTCGAAAATATTACTTTGTGAAGGCAATGGAAAATTATCCTTCTCCTGACTGTGATTGGTCAGCGAACATACTGGAAAATATTGTTTAATGCAATGCTAATATAATTGTACTGAAACACTGCTTATGAAATTTTCTTTATTTTATTCTATTCAGAAAAATTTTTGTGGTTACATAGTAGGTATATATATTTATGGGGTACATGAGATATTTCAATACAGGCATACAATGTATAATAGTCACATCAGCCATCATTTCAAGCATTTATCCTTTGTTTTTGTTACAGACAATCCAATTGTAGTCTTTTAGTTATTTTAAAATGTACGATAAATTATTGTTGACTGTAGTTATCCTGTAGTGCTATCAAATATGTTGATTTAACCAATCTATATTATATTCTTGGTATTTTAAAATTAAATTTAATAAAATGAAGACAGACCTCCAATTTTTCTAATCTGTAAAAATTGCACCTAATATTCATAGTCATGCCCTATATTTTCTTTCTAAATGTATTTTTTTATACCTTTCCCTCTGCCCAGAATGCATCTTACTTTGTCAAACTCCAACTCATCCTTAAGGATCTAGGCCATGGTCTTTTATTTCTACTAATAAGTGATAACTACATCTCCTAAAATGTCTATTTACATCTTTCTTTTGGCATTTTTTATCTTTTGCTTTTTAGAATTAAAATAAAAAGTGATGTCTGCTCCCACCACTTCTAGTTAACATTATACTGTAGGGTCTGGCTAGAGCAGTTAAGCAAAGAAAAGAAAGAAGGAAATGGTATATAGAATGGAAAGGAAGAAGTAGAGCTATCTCTGTAGACAGACAACATGTTTTTCTTTATAGAAAACCATAAGGAATACACACAGACACACATACACGCACACACAATTAGAACTAATAAACTAGTTCGTTAACTTTGTAGGGTACAAGATCAATACACAAAAGTCACTCATGTTTTTATACACTGGCAAATGGACAGTCCAAAAACATTATTGAGAAAGCAATTGCATTTATAATACCATGAAAAAAAAATAAACTTAAGAGTAAATCTCACAAAAGTGCAAGATTTGTACACTGAAAACTACAAAACATTATTGAAAGAAATTAAAGAATACCTAAGTAAATAGAAAAATATCTCATATTCATGGATTGGAAGACTTACTCTTATTAAAATGACAATAATTCTCAAATTAATCTGCAGCTGCAATACAATCTACATCAAAACCCCCTCTGCTTTTTTTGCAGAAATTAACAAGCTAATTCAAAAACTCAAATGAAAATTTGAAGGACCCAGAATAGCTAAAACAGTCTTGAAAAAGACTATCAAATTTGGAGAATTCACATGACCTGATATAAAAACTTACTACAAAGCTGCAGTAATCAAGACAATGTGATATGATATATAGCATAGAACAGTGGATTAGAGTCTGTCAATAAACTCATATATTTTTGTTAAGTTGATTTTTCATAAGGGTGCTAAGACAATTCCATGAGAAAAGGAGTCCTCTGAACTAATAATGTTACTGGGACAAATGGATACGCACATGCAAAAGAATGACATTGGACTTGTCCTTTACACCATATACAGAAATTAATGCCAAATGAATTATAGACCTAAATGTAAGAACTAAAACTATACAACTTTTAGAAGAAAATGTAGGCCTAAACCTTCATGATTTTGGGTTAGGCAATGATTTCTTAGAAATGACATTAAAAGCATAAGTGACAAAAGAAAAAAATAGAGTGTGTTTGTTAAAATAACTGCCCCACAAAGATGTCCACATTTGAATCTTCAAAGCCTGTAATTATCTTACATGGTAAAAGGGACTTTGTGGATGTAATTAAGTTAAGGATCTCAACATGGGGAGATAATTCTTGATTATCTAGATGAGCCCAATATAATCTCAAGAGTCCTCACAAGAGAAAAAACAAGGCAGGAGAGTTGTAATCAGAGGAGGAAATGTAAAGGTGGAACCAGAGGGTGGAATGATGCAGAGCCAAAAGCTAATACATGCAGCCTCTAGAGTTGAATGGACAAGGAAACAGATACTTTCCTAGAGCCTCCAGAAGTCATGTAGTCCTGCCAAAATCCAGTGAGATCCATTTTGCCTAGAACTGTAACATAATAATTCTGTATTAGTTTCAGCCATTAGGTTTGTGGTAATTTTTTACAGCAACAATAGAAGCCTAATATATAGATAAATTGGACTTCGTTAGAATTGAACCATTTGTGCTTCAAAGGACAACATCAAGCCAGTGAAAGGACAACTTCAAAAATGGGAGGAAATATTTGAAAATCATGTATCTGATGAGGGACTCACATGTAGAAAATATAAAGAACTTTAAAACTCAACAAGAAAAAGATACATTAGCCAATTAAAAAATGGCCAAAGAATTTGAATGTCTTCAAAGAAGATACACAGATTGTTAATAAGCATATGGAAAGATGTCCAACATTATTGTTCATCAAGGAAATGCAATTCACACACTAGGATGACTGTAATGAAAATGATGAACAATAGCAATGTTGACAAGGATGTTAGAAATTGATACCCTCATACATTGTTGGTAGAAATATAAAATGTTTCGGCCATTTTGGAAAACAGTTAGTGATTTTTCAAAATGTTAATCATAAAAGTACTTATGAGCCACCAATTTGGGTGTGTGTGTGTGTGTATATATATATGTATGTGTGTGTATATATATATTGTGTATATATATACACACACATATATACCTCCAAGAGATTTGAAAATATAGTTTTACACAAAAATTTGTATATGACTGTTCATGACAGCATTATTCATAATACTTCAAATTAGAAACATAATACTTCAAAAATAGAAACAACAAAATGTTCATCTACTTATGAATAGATAAATAAACTACGGGCCATTTATACAACTGAATATTATTCAGTAATAAAAAGAAATAAAGTAATAATATATGTCACAATATGGATGAACCTTGAAAACATGTTAAGTAAAAGAAACCAGACATAAACAGCATTTCTTTCTTTCATTTTTTTTTTTTTTTGAGACGGAATCTGGCTCTGTCGCCCAGGCTGGAGTGCAGTGGCCGGATCTCAGCTCACTGCAAGCTCCGCCTCCCGGGTTTGTGCCATTCTCCTGCCTCAGCCCCCCGAGTAGCTGGGACTACAGGCACCTGCCACCACGCCTGGCTAATTTTTTTTTTTTTTTTTTGTATTTTTTAGTAGAGACGGGGTTTCACCGTGTTAGCCAGGATGGTCTCGATCTCCTGACCTCGAGATCCGCCCCTCTCAGCCTCCCAAAGTGCTGGGATTACAGGCTTGAGCCACCGCGCCCGGCTGGCATTTCCTATATGACCTCATTTATATGAAATGTTTGGAATAGGCAAATTCATAGGAAAAGACAATAGATAAGAGGTGCAAGGAGTGTCTAATGGGTGGCAAGGGAATGCAAAGAGATTGTTATTGAGTATGGAGTTTCTTTTGGGATGATGAAAACATTCTGGAATTAGATTGTGGCAATGGATGCAGAATTCTGTGAATATACTCACCAAAGACACAAAATTGTGAAGTTTATGGCTTGCAGATTGTATCTGAGTAGAGTTGTTATTAAAAATTGAAAAAAAAAAACAAAACAAAATTCAGGGCAGTGAATACTTTGAATAGAAATATGCAAGTATTTCCATAACTTAGGAGTGCTACCTCAACATGACTCAGGTTGTTATGAAAGACTTCTTTATAGAAGAGATATCTAAGTAGGACCATAAAATAATTTGTTTACTCGTATTCTCTTGCAGCCAGTGACTTCCCTAACAGAAGAAGTGCATTTCTGGGAGACACAGTATCAGATAAAATAGACAGTTCAAGGGTGTATAAATGGCACAGTGAAGCCAACAGGAATAGCTAGAAGCCCTCATTATATTTATTTTTTCAGTTTTAACATGAATAGGGTTTTTTTTTTAGGAAAAAAACAAAAATCTAATAAATATATATTCCAAAAATATCTCAGGTTTTTATTTTAAGTTTTATTTAAGTTCCGGGGTACACCTGCAGGTTGTTTTGTAGGTAAACTTGTGTAATGGTTGGTTCTTGTACAGATTATTTCCTCACCCAGGTATTATGCCTAGTACCCATTTGTTATTTTTCCTCTTTCCCTCCAACATCTAATAGGCCTCAGTGTATTTTGTTACCTTCTATGTGTCCGTGTGTTCTCATCATTTAGCTTCCATTTGTAAGTGAGAACAGGCAGTGTTTGATTTTCTGGTCCTGATGCCTTCATTATTGTAGGAGCACATAGCATAAATTCAGCTGCATGGCCAAAACTAAAAAAGTCCAAGATTTAATAGCTTTTTGTAGTTTAGACTAAGGTACTGACCTCTGAAAGAAAGGCCATGCAATGGACAATGACTACTAAGGAAGTTTGAACATGTCTGGAAACAGGGACTGATGTTCATGATGAAAGAGTGCTTGGACAGAGCAAAGCATGTGGAGACCACTTATAGATGATTTTGTGTGGTTCAGCCCATGTCCGCTAGGTACTCAATTTCCTTATGTTGCTGTCCTCCTGCAAGCTTCTGTGACTTTGGCTTGGAGGTCTTTCTTTCAACGCTCATGGAACGTGGATATGAGGAAATGCTTGGGGATAGACATACCCTAGAACTGCCCTCAACCACTGCCAAATGAATGCTGGAGGATAAATATTCCCTGATTTTCTATTCTTTGGAAACAACAACTCTGGGAAGAGTGGTAGACCATTTCCCAGATGTGCCTAGTGGACTTGAGTCCCTGATGGCTGCAGATATAACCTATTCTTTGATGCCTATCATGTTGGCTTACTTGCATTCATTGTGTTGCTTTCCTATTTTATTCTAAGCTTTCTAAGATCATACTAGCAAAGACTCAGCTATACTCAAATCTTGGCATTTTGGGTCTGCATCTAAAAAAATTAAAATTTTAGATACCACTGAAACAGGAACTATGAGTGAAGACATTACAGAACAATCATAATGACAAACTAAATCTCATTGACTAACATAGGTGGTCAGGTAGAGTGTGAAGACATTGTGTTGTTGGTCAGGGTTGTGGTGGTAGTAGTATTAAGTGCAGTCTCATGCTAATGGTTAATGCTGTACACCAGTTCTTTATGGAGTAGTCAGTTAAAATGAATCATTGAAACAAGCTTAATTCAACTAAGACCAAGTGGGAAATGGAGATATTATTAAGAAGAATAAAATAATAACTACTGTTTACATCTGTCCAATATACCCCCTTTCCTGTTCTGATAACAGACACCACCCTACAGAACTCAGGAGTAAACATGTGACCTAGGTTGAACAAGTTGTAGTTACTACTTCTCCCAACTGCAAAAATTTCTTCAGAGTTGACCAGTCAGAGGCCTTCCCAGAGACTGTATATACTGAGTGAGATGAAAGAAGGAAATGTTTCTTGCCTCTTGTTTTGCTTAGTGGTTTGCTAAGATTGAATGATGTGTAAATTGGGAGCTCCTGGACTGAGGAAAGTGATACACAGTGGAAGACAATTGGAAAAAATGTACATAGGAATATTATGAAAAATAGATTTTATATATAAGGGAAGGATGAAAGGGGAGTAGGTGGAGAGATTGGTAGATCGAGTCCGAAAGTGAAAGAGAATTAAGAAATTATGGCAGCCTATTAGATGCCTTACACTTCCTAGTTAAGGGAGCCAGTGAATCACTCTTCTTTTGGCTTCTGTTGGCTTTCATTGGGTAATCAGTTGCACCTGAGAGACTACTAACTGTCAATATCTCTCTTTCCTGCGCATTACTGTATGCCATACTTTCTTATACGCCCTGTGTTTGTATTCTCATTTAATCCTTATAGCACCTTCTGAGATGTATATTGTTATTATCTCAATTTTATAGATAAGAAAACTGGGTTTAGATATCAGTAATTTGCTCAAGTTTTTGTTGTCAACAGTAGAAGCAGGATCTTCAACATAAAGTACAAGTTCTGTGGTGACCCATCATTATTCTGGAAGCTGAGTGTTGCTAATACTGCAGAGAGGCTATTGGGTGAACCGACATCTGGAGAGTTGGGGGAAAGGCAGCCATCCTATTTTGCGCATGTTTTTGTTTCCTACAGGACTTCTATACTGTCTTTAAAATAGTCACTGAATGTATTTTCATTTAGTGCCAAATTTCCTATTTGGAATAAAAAGTAAAGATTGTAAACCTCAGCAGATTGTATTCAACCAGGAATAGATACTCCTATATGCATATGTGTTTCTAAAAGTATGTTAGAGTCTGGGCATTACAAGTTAAGTTGATATTAACTGTTATAAGGAGCATTAAGTAGGAAATAAAGTTTTGCTTGAATGGGGAAGTGGGATTCAGAAAAAGCTTTATTGAGTGTCATCTTGATATGAATAAATGCTTGCCGTTCAGGTTGAAGAGGAAGGCATTCTAAGGACAGGGAGCAAGTGGGAAGGGGATGAAGCCATGAAACAGAATGATTGTTATGGAAACGGTAACAGCTTGGCTGAGTTGTGGGGTATTAATGGGATGTAGGCAATGATTAATTCATGGAGGAACTTCTATGGGATTATAAGAAGTTTGAATTTTATTAGTAGGAAAAAAGAAATCACTGAAGATTGGGTATTCACAAAGATGGCATAAGAAGATAAACCTTTAAAAATGGAAGATGATTTTGATTTATGCAATAGGGGAGATTTAGGAGATTTTGTGATAATCCAGGCAGGAGGCTCTAAATTTCTGAACCAGTGCCATAGCAGAAGGAATGGAAATGATTGGTGTGAGAGTTTTTAAGATGTTTAAGAAATAGGAAATTTGGTTACCTGTACTACAATAACAGAACAGTGCTTTTCTCTACATAAAACCTGTAAGCAAAGCTCTGTCTTATTTATGATTCTGCTACTTAAATTATATTTACATAACAAAATATTATCAGTCACCAAGTATTGATTGAACAGCCATCATGTTCTCAGATTAAAGGTTAATCTGCAGCAAACAGATATTCACAAGTGTGATCATGTTTTACATTGTATAACATATTACATTAAAAAAAAAAAAATCAGTGACTTGATTGCCAGAAGAGAACACATTTGATTCACATTTGTATCCTCAGTACCTAGCACAATGTGCAGGTAATAGAAGGTATGTAGCAAATGCTTGTTCAGTGGGTGAGTGAAATATTAACAAATTTCATGGAATCACTGGATTAAAAATTAAAGGGTTTTATAAAATAGGGATGATTTTATTATTTAAATGAACATCTATATGTTTCTCAAATATATTGGCATCAGAGGGATAACTGGGGAAGGTGCTTACTTTTTTTTTTTTTTTTTTTTTTTTTTTTTTTTTTGAGACGGAGTCTCGCTCTGTCGCCCAGGCTGGAGTGCAGTGGCGCGATCTCGGCTCACTGCAAGCTCCGCCTCCCGGGTTCACGCCATTCTCCTGCCTCAGCCTCCCGAGTAGCTGGGACTACAAGGGTGCTTACTTTTTACCAGACACTTTGTGACCGTGAAAATGCAGGTGATAATCAGAAATAAGTAACTTAATTGCCTAGTGCCTCAGTTTACTCATTAGCACAGTAGGGATAAGACCGTCTTTCCTTTACATCACTAAAATGTGTTCAGGATTATGCGGATTTAAAGGAATTAAAAATAAAACACTAAAGGGACAACTAAACTCTTCAGAGAAAATGCCGTTTACACATAAGGTAATCATTTCAAATTCTAAAGACAGCTAATAAAGAAATTGTCTTTAAAAATAATCACGTATCATCTGGGGACCATATTCCAGCCTGAAGACAGATGCAGTTTTAGATTATTTTAATCCAAGATCCAAATACAGAGATTTAAATAAAGAACAGGTAGTAGTTATTAATAAACAGACATAATGTAAAATTTATCATTTTCTCCATCCTCCTGAAAGTTAAAGGCAGATAGTTGATTTTATTGCTGGGCCTTCAGATATTTATCAATTTTTCAGGTTGAAAGGACTCATACATATTTGAAATATATTTATATTTCGAGAAAATCGTGATTATTCAACATCCCAAAGTCTGACAGCTGAAAGTCTCTGAAAATAAATGAGAAATCAGTTAAATGCTTTCAATGATAATTGTCAAGGTGATTCAAAGGCTCATATTGCTATTTAAATCAGGAGTTGCCAAGCTCTCTTTTCTCACTGGCTAGCTGCTTTGTGTCATTCAGAGCTCAACTTTAATCTCATCTCCTGATAGACACGTCCTTCCTGACCATACAATCTAATCTAGCCATTCTCCCTCACATAATTCTATCTTAAGTCTCTGCATTACACTACATTTACTCTTTTATTTACTTGTACTTTGCCTGTTTCACCCCAAGCTCTATGAGAGTAGACCTTGTCTGTCTTGCTTACTTCTCTCTCTCCAGTGTCAAAAACCATACATTGTGTGTTCTCAGTAAAATTTGATTGAATTAACGAGTTATGAATAAAAATCATAATTTGGATTGTCTCCAGAAGAAACAATCTTAAGTTTTTACAAGATGGTGTTATTTACCCATCAAAGAGAGTGCTGTGGTATTCACGATAAGATGTACATCTGCTCACTTGCCATAATTAGAAGTTTATGCAGTGAGAGACTGAGTTGAACCTGACAAAGAGGTTGAAGTTGTTACTAATTCTGGATTAAGAGAAGATGTTTTGAATAATGCTATGTCATCAAAGAGTACTGATGAATAAAGTACAGTTTTATTGAGAATAAAACAAACCCCAAGGAAAACTGCTGCTTCCTTTGATTAATTTATCTGGGTAGAATAATGGTCATGTAGCACAAGCTTAGCATTGATACATCCTACTCTGATATTTAAGCTAAACAATCAAAAATATTGTGTATGATTCGATTGAGAAATAGAAGCCATAATGTTTGCTCTAGAATCAGTACTGATACTCCATATTGAAAATACAAAATATTATAATTACTAAAAATTAATAAGAAGCTAAGACATGGAGTCATCAAAGATGAATAGGTTTCCAGAAAGTCCATACACTGAACAAGCAAGGTTTAGCATATAAATTAGAAACATTTCCATCAAAAGGACTGAAAATAATTTCAGTGTAAACATCAGATTCAGTCACATGTAAAAGTCATTGTCATCCCATTTTAAAAACATGAATTGAATTGATTATGATTCCATCTTTGCATGTTTTATGAAAAATCTTGAATGAAGTATAGAGGTTCATTTTCATGACACTATTATGGAGGACTGGCCATTGGAAGAGCATTCCTTTCTTCCTCCCACTTTTATGTCTCTTATCCTACTTAGGCCTTTAACAACAGTGTGTGCCATAATGCTGTGTCAGGAATTAAGACATAAGTAATGGAAAAACAACAATACCACAGCTAACATTTAGTGAATATTTACTGTATATCAAACACTGTACTAAGAATTTTAAGTCTGTTATCTTACTTAGCACTAACAATAACAACATGAGATAGATAATATTATGTCAGTTTTACAATTGAATAAGCTTGCAGAAATTAATTTACTGAAGGTCCATTTTATTTGAGAACTTGCATGCTTAATTGCTATTGCTTTACCTCCAATCATGAATGCAGCACTGGGCAGAATGAGGGAAACAGGTATGTAAAAATAATTTTTGAAACCCAGTGTGTATTGGCCAGGTTTATATACTAGAAAGCACTAACAACAACATTTCAGAGACTTGTAATGGTAAACATTTACTTTCCTGCATAAATTCAGCTTGTTTCACCTGTGTTTTCATTTTGGGACCATTGGCCACTGGGGCATGTTCGTCTCACGAAGAAGCAAAAGAGAAAAAGAGTTTTATGCCTGCTAAAGAAGGCTTTACTCTGAATAGGCAAACGGTCACTTCTTCTCAGATCCTGGTGATCAACACAAGTCATGTGACTTGAGTCCAAAATCAATGGGACAACAAAATATAAGGATTTAGAGTGGGAATATGCATTGTATGTATTTCATACAGTAGAGCTTTCTATGTTCTTTCCATGTTACTTAGCCAAGTTTATTCTAAAGTGTATCCCCTGGATTATTTGATTCTTTTTAAAAGACTATATTTGAACGTATTTCCATAAAAACTTGATTATTCACAATTCCCAATTTTTATATCCTCAAATAATCAAAATAGTCATCCTTAACCAGAGCTTGGATTATTGAAAATGAGGATTGAGTGAAGTTAGCAGGCAGAGGTAATGTGGAAATGATGGTTTTGTATCTCACTGTTATTCTCAAATCCTGTTGAGAACTACTTTCTAAAAATACTGCTTTTCTCCAGTCAGTAAGTGAGCTCAAATGCAGAATGTAATATAGGAGAGGTTGGAGAGGGAATTCTCTTTCCAAATGTTCATGAAAACACATGCTTAAGGCTTTCATGAGCTTGAAAGCTGAATGAAGGGATAAAAGCTTTTAAAGCAAATTATTGAAGAAATTTAAGGCATTTTGATAAGTTGTAAGTGCTTTCCTGATTTCACATGATTAAAATTTTGCTTTACCCAGTGTGGTGGAGCTATTCAAACTTATTAGCAATCATTTTTCTTTTCTAAAATGACTCAAGTTAGAGAAGTCTGGTTAAGCCAGCCAACTACTGTTGATATATGCTCCTATAATGTGTAACCTGTGGAGAGGGCCATTGCCACCAAGTTGGCTAAGAGGAAACAGGCAGCATGTTATGTACTGGAAGCATTATTTCCCATAATTGCAAACCATGGGGTAAGACAGCCAGTACCTTGTTCTGCTGTAAAGCCTCAGGAAATTGTAAATACACATTGTTTCGAAGAAAAAAAAAATGACTTCCAAGAGACATACTGACTTTTTTTCTTTGTGCTTTCAAATATATAGAGACTCCATATAGTCTCCTCTTTTCAGAGATTACTGGCAGGTGGAATATTTTCCCTTTAAATTTCTGTTTCCACAATCTCAGATCTTCTGTTGATAGAGCTTAAAATAGTGGCTTGAATGGAATCTTGTTTATATGGTGACATTTCGTAAAGACTCACTGCTGTGGTCTAGATATTTGTGTACCCTCAAAGTTGATATGTTGAAACCTACTACCAAATGCAAGAGGATTAAGAGATGGAGCCATTAGGAGGAGATTAGATCATAAGGGCAATGCCCTCATGAATGGGATTAACACCCTTATAAAAGAGGTGTGAGGGAGCTTCTTTGCTCCTTCACCACATGAGGACACACAAGACACTGAATCTGTTGGGTCTTGATCTTGTACTTCCTTGCCTCAGAAATGTGAGCAGTAAATTTCTGTTGTGTATGAATTACCCAGTCTAAAATATTTTATTATAGTAGTTGGAACAAACTAAGACATTAATTTACACGTAAAAACTTGAGCTTTGGAGGGTATTCAATAGATCTGGGTTCAAGTTTTTGCTCCACCATTTAATTGGGGTGAGAATTTGACAGAGAAAAACAGTCTCTTTGGATCTGCTTTCACATCTGTAATATAAGAATAATAATTCCTCCCTCTTTGAACCTACTATGTAAATTAGATGTAAATATATATATTCACATAGCATAATAAACTGTAATAATACTAATAATAGGTATCCAATAGTTTTAGTGATTGCTATCTCTTTTTTAAAAAATGTTTTCACCTGGAAAATGGATATGTAGCAAGGACTGTCTTCCTTCTGTATAGCGTAAGAATCTATTGGATTCAATTTTAGATTTTAGCGTCTTTTGAGAGCAATCCTAACTTTCTGTAAAGATTGATGTATCATGATTTTTATTATTTTTAGATGTCTTCCAAAGCACAAAGAGAACACATATTTCATTTTAAAACTGATAATAAAACTTACTCTATCTTTTTAAATTATCATATCGGTCCATTGGCCCTTATTATAAATTTAAGATATATTACGGGATTTGAGTGGTATCATTTTTCCTGTGTCTTGAAACACATTGCTGTTTCATCATTCCCAGGGATTACTTCTTTATTCATCATTAATGTTCAACTATCATAAAAATACTAAAAAATACAATTAAAAAGGGAAGAAAATCTGCAATTATCAAGTGAGTGAAAAGAAACAGCAGCACTATAGACTTTGATAATGTTGCTGAAATTTCTAAGCAAAATCTCAAACCATGAGTCTTCAGATTACCATATCCTAGATGAATTTTCTCAAAATCAAGAATAAGTGGATGAATAATATCTTCTTAAGGACAAAAATAAATATGGCATTCTCACTTCATTAGTCATTCAACTGGAAGGACATTATCATGTCATACTTTACTACAAAAACTTGATCCATTCTATTTTGATAAAAGGTTATCTTTTGTAATATTTTTATCCAAGAATTCATTTGGAAAAGAGGTTAATATGTTTAACAATTCTTACATATTACAATATATATTCATTGTCTTTCTGTTCTGTAAATTATTCATGAAACTTAAAAATATATTTAAAATATTTATATTAAAAAATTGGACCCAAATAGCAAATGGTGATGATTACTTTTCCTGGAATGCTAAGGGTAAAATATTCATATACTTTGACCTAACATTGTACTCCCGAAGTGCGCCTTAAGAAAATCTTTCAACTCAAGCAAGAATAAATTCATTGCAGTACAAAATGTAAACAAGCCAACTGGATAATATATGGAATGCTTTGATAAATTATGATGTATCAACAGCATAGCATATCATGTAGCCTCTAACAATGATAATTATGAAGATAATGCAAACTTAGAAAAATACTTCTGATGTTGACAAAAACAACGTTTAAAGATTCCAAAAGAACTTAATAAGTCAGTACTTTTTGTAGGTATTATGGTAGTGAATGAATTAATAATTATTCAAGAAGAAAGAAAATTAGTAAAATTAGCAAAGCTTAATTTTGTCCTATTTTGGTGATGTCTCACTATCATCATTGCTTGGCTGGGGAACTGAATTTAGATTTTGATAATTTCCATAGAGTAAGATGGAAATTCACCATACTTTTGGGACATTGTGTATTGGGACATCATTTTGACCAAGCAGCGTATTTCTTTTTTTAAATTTTTTATTTTACTTTAAGTTCCAAGATACAAGTGCAGAATGTGTAGGTTTGTTACATAGGTATATGTGTGCAGTGGTGTGCTGCATCTGTCAAACTGTTTTAAGCCCCACATGCATTAGCGATTTGTCCTAATGCTCTCCTTCCCCTCAACCCCACCCCCTGACTGGCTTTGATGTGTGTTGTTCCCCTCTCTGTGTCCATGTGTTCTCATTGTTCAACTCGCACTTACGAGTGAGAACATGTGATGTTTGGTTTTCTTCCTGTGTTAGTTTGCCAAGGATGATGACTTCCAGCTTCATCCATGTCCCTGAAAAGGACATGATCTCATTCCTTTTTATGGTTACCTACTATTCCATGGTGTATATATACTGCTTTTTCTTTATCCAGTCTATCATTGATAGACATTTGTGTGGGTTCCATGTCTTTGCTTTGGTAAATAGTGCTGCAGTAAACATAAGTGTGCATGTGTCTTTACCGTAGAATGATTTATATTCCTTAGGGTATATACCCAGTAATGGGATTGCTCCATCAAATGGTTCTGGATCTTTCAGGAATCACCACACTGCCTTCTGCAATGGTTGAACTAATTTACATTCCCACCAACAGAGTTAAAGCATTCCGATTTCTTTTTTTTTTTTTTTTTTTTTTTTTGAGACGGAGTCTGGCTCTGTCGCCCAGGCTGGAGTGCAGTGGCGCAATCTCGGCTCACTGCAAGCTCCGCCTCCCGGGTTCACGCCATTCTCCTGCCTCAGCCTCCCGAGTAGCTGGGACTACAGGCGCCCGCCCCTGCGCCCGGCTAATTTTTTCTATTTTTAGTAGAGACGGGGTTTCACCATGGTCTCGATCTCCTGACCTTGTGATCCACCCACCTCGGCCTCCCAAAGTGCTGGGATTACAGGCGTGAGCCACCACGCCCGGCCAAGCATTCCGATTTCTAAACAGCCTTGCCAGTATCTATTGTATCTTGAATTTTTAATAATCGCTATTCTGACTGGCCTGCGGTTTTGATTTGCATTTGTCTAATGATCAGTGATGTTGAGCTTTTCTCAAATGTTTGTTGGCTGCATAAATGTCTGCTTTTGAGAAGTATCTGTTCATATCCTTTGCCCACTTTTTGATAGGGTTGTATTTTCTGGTAAATTTGTTTAAGTTCCTTGTAGATTCTGGATATTAGCCCTTTGTCACATGGGTAGATTGCACAAATTTTCTCCCATTCTGTAGGTTGCCTCTTCACCCTATGGTAGTTTATTTTGCTGCGCAGGAGCTTTTTTTAATTTAATTAGATCCTAGTTGTCAATTTTGGCTTTTGTTGCAATTGCTTTTGGCGTTTTCATCATGAAGTCTTTGCCCATGCCTATGTCCTGAATGGTATTGCCTAGGTTTTCTTCTAGGGTTTTTATGGTTTGGGGTTTTACATTCAAGTCTTCATCCTGAGTTAATTTTTGTATAAGTTGTATAAGGTGTAAGGAAGGGATTCAGCTTCAATTTTCTGCATACGGCTAGCCAGCTTTCCCAGCACCATTTATTAAATAGGGAATCCTTTCCCCATTGTCAAGCTTACTTTACTTTTGTCTCCTGTCTCATTGATCTTTCTCGTTTTCAGAAATATGCACAATAACATGATTAACTTTACCATCTTTCTTTAAGAATACTCTAGACTGGGCATGGTGGCTCATACTATGAACCTAGCACTTTAAGAGGCAGAGGCAAGAGGGTTGCTTGAACATAGGCATTTGAGACTAGCCTGGGCAATATAGTGAGATCCCATCCCTATAAAAAATAAACAAAATTAGCTGGGTATAGTGGCACATGCACATGCCCAGCTACTTAGGAGGCTGAGGCAGGAGGATTTCTTGGGCCTGGGAGGTCGAGGCTGCAGTGAGCTGAAATCGCAGCCTGGGTGACACACTGAGAATCTAGTATATTTTTGCAAGGTTCTCTTCTCGTGTATGTACCTCATGGGCTCCTTTTAATTTGTACTCTTCCAATATTGCCAGATTGACTTTGGAGATTGAACACTGGGGAAATATGGCTCTTTGTTTTTATAATGATTGATTTGACATTTGCACCATCATGCATAACTTGATTTTGAGATATGACAAAAGCAGGGACATGAAGAGCCAAATTCATATGGAAGGAATCTCTCTATTCTTAGTTGTTCTTAAAATCACACCAATAATTAATATTAAAACTCCATTATGGAAGCAGTTTTAACAATACTGGTCTATACTATAGAAATATATATTCAATTCTCTTTAGAGTAAGCTGATTTTTATGTTTTTTGTTTTTGTTTACAGCTTAACCATTTCATAAAATCTTTAATACTGGCTTAAAAGTAGTATCTGTAATGAAATGGGTAAATAGAAATGAAGTTAGAAAATCTGTTTCAAATATATAGAAGCCAAGTTATAAGCATACATATAGTCTCTGTGATTGACATTCAGATTTGTACCTCAGCTTCTAGGAAACTGGAGTTGGGGTTAAGGAAAAAGCAAACATTATGTAATTATGTAATTTATAACACTGATAAGGGAATAGATATAATACTTCTTTTTTATTTATTTATTTATTTATTTATTTATTATTATTATTATACTTTAAGTTCTAGGGTACATGTGCATAACGTGCAGGTTTGTTACATATGTATACTTGTGCCATGTTGGTGTGCTGCACCCATCAACTCGTCAGCACCCATCAACTCGTCATTTACATCAGGTATAACTCCCAATGCAATCCCTCCCCCCTACCCCCTCCCCATGATAGGCCCCGGTGTGTGATGTCCCCCTTCCTGAGTCCAAGTGATCTCATTGTTCAGTTCCCACCTATGAGTGAGAACATGCGGTGTTTGGTTTTCTGTTCTTGTGATAGTTTGCTAAAAATGATGGTTTCCAGCTGCATCCATGTCCCTACAAAGGACACAAACTCTTCCTTTTTTATGGCTGCATAGTATTCCATGGTGTATATGTGCCACATTTTCTTAATCCAGTCTGTCACTGATGTACATTTGGGTTGATTCCAAGTCTTTGCTTTTGTTCATTTCTTTTTCTTCTTTTTTCTTTTGGTTTCTCTTCTTGCTTCATTTCATTCATTTGATCTTCAATCACTGATACTCTTTCTTCCAGTTGATCGAGTCGGTTACTGAAGCTTGTGCATTTGTCACGTATTTCTCGTGTCATGGTTTTCATCTCTTTCATTTCGTTTATGACCTTCTCTGCATTAATTACTCTAGCTATCAATTCTTCCACCTTTTTTTCAAGATTTTTAGTTTCTTTGCGCTGGGTACGTAATTCCTCCTTTAACTCTGAGAAGTTTGATGGACTGAAGCCTTCTTCTCTCATCTCATCAAAGCCATTCTCTGTCCAGCTTTGATCCGTTGCTGGCGATGAGCTGCGCTCCTTTGCCGGGGGAGATGCGCTCTTATTTTTTGAATTTCCAGCTTTTCTGCCCTGCTTTTTCCCCATCTTTGTGGTTTTATCTGCCTCTGGTCTTTGATGATGGTGACGTACTGATGGGGTTTTGGTGTAGGTGTCCTTCCTGTTTGATAGTTTTCCTTCTAACAGTCAGGACCCTCAGCTGTAGGTCTGTTGGAGATTGCTTGAGGTCCACTCCAGACCCTGTTTGCCTGGGTGTCAGCAGCAGAGGCTGCAGAAGATAGAATATTGCTGAACAGCGAGTGTACCTGTCTGATTCTTGCTTTGGAGGCTTCCTCTCACGGGTGTACTCCACCCTGTGAGGTGTGGGGTGTCAGACTGCCCCTAGTGGGGGATGTCTCCCAGTTAGGCTACTCAGGGGTCAGGGACCCACTTGAGCAGGCAGTCTGTCCGTTCTCAGATCTCAACCTCCGTGTTGGGAGATCCACTGCTCTCTTCAAAGCTGTCAGACAGAGTCGTTTGTGTCTGCAGAGGTGTCTGCTGCTTTCGTTGTTGTTTACTGTGCCCTGTCCCCAGAGGCGGAGTCTACAGAGACAGGCAGGTTTCCTTGAGCTGCTGTGAGCTCCACCCAGTTCGAGCTTCCCAGCGGCTTTGTTTACCTACTTAAGCCTCAGCAATGGCGGGCGCCCCTCCCCCAGCCTCGCTGCTGCCTTGAGGTTAGATCACAGACTGCTGTGCTAGCAATGAGGGAGGCTCCGTGGGCGTGGGACCCTCCCGGCCAGGTGTGGGATATGATCTCCTGGTGTGCCTGTTTGCTTAAAGCACAGTATTGGGGTGGGAGTTACCTGATTTTCCAGGTGTTGTGTGTCTCAGTTCCCCTGGCTAGGAAAAGGGATTCCCTTCCCCCTTGTGCTTCCCAGGTGAGGCGATGCCTCGCCCTGCTTCAGCTCTAGCTGGTCGGCCTGCAGCAGCTGACCAGCACCAATTGTCCGGCACTCCCTAGTGAGATGAACCCAGTACCTCAGTTGAAAATGCAGAAATCACCGGTCTTCTGTGTCGCTTGCGCTGGGAGTTGGAGACTGGAGCTGTTCCTATTCGGCCATCTTGCTCCGCCCCCCAGGAGTAGATATAATACTTCTTCAGGTGAAGCCCAGATTTCTTTAGACTGAATTCCAAAATGCATCATGTGGGTTTTTATGTGCTCGATATAAATTGATAGAAAATGTCCTAAATTATATTTTTACATAATATCAATGTTAAATTTTATGTATATTTTATGTGACCTTCAAAATTAGGGGCACAATATTGAATTGTCTTTTAGTAAAGTTGATTCTGTGAGGGACAAAACTTATGTAATTGAAATTCAAATCCTTACAATAGCTCATCTTGATCTCTGATAAAATTTAAAGAACCAAGGGAAAGGGTGGTTCACACACATTTTTCCTTGTCCTTAAACATTACTCCTTGTCCTTAATGGTAAGTAGATGGCAAAACATCCTGTTTTATTTTCTAATGAATACCTATGAGGTTGACATGACAAAAGTAATTTTTGCCTGGAAATACTTTAAAACTTGTATTAATCGTCACCATGTTCAGCCAGTCAATCAGTGGTTCCAAGGGACATGGTGGAATTTCTCTCTGAGTTTACACAGTTTTAAACATAGAACAGATGATTTTGGTTATTTGCCAGAAAGGATGCTTATGCTTTTGATGGAATTAATGTGTGACTCATTTCTTCAAATATTTAGATAATGGGACCAGATTTTTTTACTTGCTATTTTATATGAAAGCTATTCATTAAAATGATGAAAATCATATCATCAGTATTTAAAAGGAAATTACTCTTCACTGTAGTACTGGGATTTGATTTTTTTTCTGTTTTTCAATTATCTAATAAAACGTCCTCTCCATCATTTCGTGTACTACAGTGGTTCATCTGCAAAGTTAATATATTGATTGCATTTTGTAAAATGGACACAATGATTAGAAATTATCTACTTATTCAGAAAAGTAATCTGGAATAGTAAACTCGGAAGTCACTCACACTAAAATAAGCCATGGATGTTCCAAAAATAGAAGACACCTACCTATATACACTTTATACACACAGACCCGTATACACTTTATACACACAGACCCACATATACTCATGCACTTATGCCAGATAATGATAGAAGATAGAGGGTGTGGGTAACCCAGGGCCACATAGCAGCTGGAATAGAGCAGAGAGGAGCACAGACTCTGGGGCCAGACTTGCTGGCTTCAAATTCCAGCTCTAGTGACCAGCTCCATAACTTTGTGGGCAGATTATTTACTCTTCAGTGCCTCAGTTTTGTCATCTGTAAACAGCGATAACAGTAACAACTACCTTAGAGAGTTGGTGTTCAGGTTAAATAACTAGTATATGTAAAGTATTAAGAAGTTTTTCTCATTCATAATAAGCACTGAATAAAATTTTATCTATTATTTTTATTATTAGTAATAATAGTAGTGGTACCAGACGTGAAGGCAAAGAACATTCTTCATTTTAAAGCCAGAAATCAGATATTACAATTGACCCGTTACGACTGGATTAACTAGAATTAGGGTACAATTCGTAATTAAGAATATGAAAGCAAAATAATATTTGAAAATTGTATTTAGTTCATCAAACTGGACTAAGAAATAGAGAGCTGGATTATAAGGGTGGCTGAGCTAGGCTTAGAGGTCAGGGACAAAGCAGATGAAAGTTCTGTTGCTGGGCCAAGCCCAGGAACCCAGGAGAGGAAAGATGCACTTGCAAAGCTGGCTGATGTGTAGGATTCTGGCATGGGGACCTTAGCAAGAAGCCCAGGAAGTACGACCTTAAAGGAGTGGTGAAGTACCTTTACCTAGGCTCATGATATGGATAGGGCCACAGTCGCTGATCTTGAGTAAGGCTAATAGTGTTTGAATCGCGTAATACCGATTTGGATTTCATCTGCTTTCTTCCTTGGTCTGACTCTAGCATGTAAAAAAAGCCACAATCCACAGAACCCATTTTCTTCTCCATAAGAACTTGCCATGCATAACCTAATGTTTTTGCTTGTACTTATATACATGATGTGAAGTTTATTATCAGCATAACAAAGAGAAAAGAGAGTAGCGAATAAAGACAAAAAATGTTCATTTTGATTCAAAGCACTTTTGATGCAGTCCATAGAATTGAAAGTATTTTTATTTTTTTCTATTAACTTCAAAGTTTTACTCTCTACTCTTTCACCTTTCTGGAATTTCTGAAAACAGCAGCATTCTACAATGAAATCACTTCTTAATTTTAAAAATAAGGTTAGCAAATTCATGAGTTGTAAAACACTCCTTCCATGTCATTTCTTCCAGTCAGTTCTTCATACGCTTTTAGCTGATTTTCTCCTACTTATTAAGAGCAGCTGTGTTTGAGCAGCTGGAGCACGAGTTGGCCAGTAAATGCATGCTATATAGACATTTAATACCACTTAGTGCTTTATCAGGCTTTACAACCTCTAATTAGTTAAACCACAGAACACCCGAGCACATTAGGTAATTATTACTTTTCCCCCATTTCACAGATAAGGAAACTGAGCATGAGAAAGATTTGTTTTCTGTTAGACTCTAATGGTTAAAGACGTGTGTAAGATGAACATTGGGTTGTGAAAAAAACGTGCTGTCTAGTGATATGGCAAGTCCTCAGGGCCCGGGAAATGAGAAATGTAATAACATTGCTGCCAGTGTTATCCAAAAGATTATAATGTGGCTGATAGCAAGCTACTTTTTCAGAGCTAGAAATAGTCTATGTATATTATGCTGGATTCTCTAACCAACAGTTCATGCTCAACTGCTTCGAAAACACTCCCCAAAAGAATAATGCTGATTTCTTCAGTGTTGTTATCTTAATCAAGTCTCATCTTTTCATTGATATTTTGATGGAACTTATGTCTATTAATGTTTCCAGAGGTGTAAAATGAGTCAGAGAAGCAAATTCCTTAATGGATATATTTGGTTACAGAATTATGCATTAAATTAGAGAAATAATCAGTTGCAGAGGAGTTGGTCATTGGTATTGTTTCATAGGGATCTGCTCATAAAAAAACAGAAGAACGTGGTAAATGAATTAGATTGTTTGGTTCTTAGCATAATATCTGCTTTTAATCATTGCTTTGCACTGAACTAGAAAGAAAATATTAAAATAACCAAAAAACAGCATTTATATTAAACTCTAATCAATGTTGGCTAAATTTGTTTCACATATGCAGTTCAAATGAGTCTGCAGGTCTGATTGGTTTACCCTATTGGATTGTGCTGCTGAGGCCAGAATTTCTGGTTCCATTTATATATGGGCCAGTTAATTTTCCACTGTGAAAAAAATACTTTTCTGTTTCTGAGGTCTGTATTTGTAAGTCCAGCTAGCTGCCTTCCCAGAAACTGGGCTGCCTCTCTTGAGCAGTACCAAGGGAGGTGGAGAGATCCTCCCAGAGGACCTAGAGAAGACATGTTGCCTATTGTCGGATTTGGTGGAATTTCTACCTGAAAGATTTGGTCCTTTGTAAGCCAACTCTGCAAAAACCTGAGTATTGACCTAGGGGATACCACCAATTCATCCCTTAAACATTTTTGATGATCGATTCTTATGTTTGAATGAGGTCAGAATTTGTTTAAAATTATGCAATCAAAGTTTCATAGCCTTAATCATATTCAAGCGATTGCTGTAATTAATAACATGATCCCACATGTTTCTGATTTAAGCAAGATGTACAGCTAGCAGTTATTCTAATATATAAAATATGGCCCATGATTTATAGAGAGTGTGTGTGGGGACATTAAAAATATACAAGCGACTTTTATAAAGTATTAAGAGAGCACACAGAAGTCAAAATTGCTGTTCATAGTCACTGTATACACACATACCTTGTGTTTTGTAGAGAAGAAAAATCAGCAATGTAATAAATCATAAATGCCACAAGCAGTGCAAGAATTTGGAACAGCAAGGGATGGGATTGGATAGCCTCAAATTCTATTTGGAACTTCTTTCCACAGTAAAACAGACATGGAAGACAATGCTATGTGAAAGGAGTAATGAGAATAAATGGTGGAGACCAAAAACCAGATCCTGTGTTCAGACTGCATATACTTTTACTTAACAAATGAGCAAAGTATGTATGTGTGTGCGTAAGAATGTGCTGTTCAGGGGTGTGTGTGTGTGTGTGTGTGTGTGTGTGTGTGAATGTATGCTGTATTTATTATTATTATTATTATACTTTAAGTTCTGGGATATGTGTGCAGAACCTGCAAGTTTATTACATAGGTATACACGTGCCATGGTGGTTTGCGGCACCCATCAACCTGTCATCTATATTAGGTATTTCTCCTAATGCTATCTCTCCCCTAGTCCCCCACCCCTCGACAGGCCCCGCTGTGTGATGTTCCCCTCCCTGTGTCCATGTGTTCTCATTGATCACCTCCCACTTACGAATGAGAACATGCGGAGTTTGGTTTTCTGTTCTTGTGTTAGTTTGCTGAGAATGATGGTTTCCAGCTTCATCCATATCCCTGCAAAGGACATGAACTCATCCTTTTTTATGGCTGCATAGTATTCCATGGTGTATATGTGCCACATTTTCTTAATCCACTCTATCATTAATGGGCATTTGGTTTGGTTCCAAGTCTTTGCTATTGTGAATAGTGCCGCAATAAACATATGTGTGCATGTGTCTTTATAGTAGAATGATTTGTAATCCTTTGGGTATATGCCCAACAATGGGATTTCTGGGTCAAATGGTATTTCTACTTCTAGATCCTTGAGGAATCGCCACACTGTCTTCCACAATGGTTGAGCTAATTTACACTCCCACCAACAGTGTGAAAGCATTCCTATTTCTCCACATCCTCTCCAGCATCTGTTGTTTCCTGACTTTTTAATGATAGCCATTCTAACTGGCATGAGATGGTATCTCATTGTGGTTTTGATTTGCATTTCTCTGATGACCAGTGATGATGAGGTTTTCTTCATATGTTTGTTGGCTGCATAAATGTCTTCTTTTGAGAAGTGTCTGTTTATATCCTTTGCCCACTTTTTGATGGGGTTGCTTTTTTCTTGTAAATTTGTTTAAGTTCTTTGTAGATTCTGGATATTAGCCCTTTGGATGGATTGCAAAAATTATCTTCCATTCTGTAGGTGGCCTGTTCACTCTGATGGTAGCTTCTTTTGCTATGCAAAAGCTCTTTAGTTTAATCAGATCCGATTTGTCAATTTTGGTTTTTGTTGCCATTGCTTTTGGTGTTTTAGTCATGAAGTCTTTGCCTATGCCTATGTCCTGAATGGTATTGCCTAGGTTTTCTTCTCGGGTTTTTATGGTTTTAGGTCTTATGTTTAAGTCTTTAATCCATCTTGAATTAATTTTTATTTAAGGTGTAAGGAAGGGATTCAGTTTCAGCTTTCTGCATATGGCTAGCCAGTTTTCCCAAAACCATTTATTAAATAGGGAATCCTTTCCCCATTGCTTATTTCTGTCAGGTTTGTTAAAGATCAGATGGTTGTAGATGTGTGGTGTTATTTCTGGGGCTGTATATTTTTAAGAGAAAATATACCTTTGGTTGAAAATATGAAATGGAAATACAGAAAAATGTATCATTTACAAAGTAATATATCATTTAATTTTCTAACAACTCCATGAAAGGAAAATTATTATCCTCATTTTGCACATGAGCATACTGACTTAAAGAGGTTAAAGCACTTGTCTAAGTTGAACATGTATCTCTAACTCCAAAATCTGTGCTGATTTGAATATGATAGTAGCAGCTTTGGTTTAGAGAATGTTCGTGTTAGGTTGGTTTTGCCATTGAAAGTAATGGCAAAAACCGCAATTATGTTTGCACCAAGAATATAATATATTGAGGATTCTAAGTGGGTCCTATGTCTGTTATTTTCTTAAGTAGAAAAGCATTCTTTCTTTTAATTTCAGTTTTTGTAATTAATTCTGTGGCATATTTGAGAAAGAAGATAACATTTTTAAGGTTAATATTTTATGGCATCTTATCTCGACACATTCTAATATTAAATATTGATTTTAAAAAAACCTTTTCCTTTATTCGTTAAATTTGATCAATGCATGAGGTTACCCTTGATTCCAGTGTAAATATTTTCCTATCTTCAACAATGTAAGATTTATTTTGCCTAAACATTTTATTCCACACTTCATTAAAGTTTTTGCTTTGTGAATGTAACCATAGATCTTTAAAAGCACATTTACAGTTCCTCATGCTTATGATGAACCTTTCTTTAAAAGTGATCTTTTTGAAATTAAAACATTAGAAGTTATTAATTGTACATAAGTAGAATACAAAACAACAAGAGAATAATCTGTACCTGAAATATACTGAAGTTTGATTTATCAATTGGATTATTCTTTTAGTAAACTGAATGAATTAAGACACTCTGAGCTGTAGTAATGGAAATTCTGACAGAAATGGCCTAAATAAGAAGAGAAATTTTTATCTCCAGAATTTCTCAGTGCTGGATAATTGATTGTTGACTGAACCATAACATCAGGACCTCTCTACTCACTGCCCTACTGTTTTTGGTGTACTAGTTTCTTCCTTTGGCTGGTTTCCATTGTGCTTGCAAGATGGCTGAGAACATGACCTGGGACTGTGTTGGGTTTTTCTTCATAGTCAATGAGAGACAGAGAATCTGTTCCCTAATCACGAACTGTAAATCAGTTTTTTAACCTGACTGGACCAGATTAACTGCCGTTGCCATGTTAATGCCATACACTGGTAAGCCGGCAGTACTCAAGATCCATCCCCTGGAGGCAGTTGTGAGGAAGATGCATGAACAAAATTATGGATTAAAATGAGGAGAATGATTATTAGATTTTGACTCTCAGCACTAAAAACAGGTATTATTTCATAATCCAGCATTCATGTTAGTTTCAACCTTAGTTTTTGGATAAGATCTCCGATTATCAGAGAGTGGTATTTTTGTTTTGTTTTGTTTTTTCTCACCCTGTCTTATGGTGCTGACAGAGAGTGTTATATTGAAAAGCAATTAAGGTATTAAAAACAAAAATCTCTGCAAGGTTAGATATATTATTTATTTCAGTCATCAGCCAATTTTATATCAAAAATGACAATAAGTGTGATAGTAAGTTCAAAACCAGCCTGGGCAACATACTGAGATCCTGTTAAAAAAAAAAAAAGACAGTAATTTTATGTTTTAGTTAGATGTGAGGGAAGAAATTACCCTACCAAAAGAAAGTTAAAAACTCTCCAAGTAGAAGCTTAGTTCATAAACATCAGTGCAAAGTTAAAGAGAAATTGGAAGTACATATTTAATAGCTAGCAAAGTAAATGTCATCAAAAATTGATCATGAGAAAAATTCTGCATTAAAAAATATTCTGACCTCAGCAACAATTTACAATATAGCAGGATTATTTTTATATACTGTAACCATTGGCAGAAAGATAATTTTACCAATCTACAAATATTTCTTAACAGCAATTATTTAAACCCTCTTTAACTTTATTCTCCTTAGAGAATATAAGCTTAATAGTGTTTGGGGCATTATCTGTGAAATTTAAACTGGAATAAATGATCAATTAAATAGACTTTAAGTGGTGTAAATCGTCCATACCACCTTCTCTAAAGTCATATTTGAAGTTTCTCTGAACTGTGAAGAAAATGCTCTTTTTTCTTGGTGATGTATTTTTGCTAAAAATTGGTTATTAATCCATAGTCCATGCAGTCATATTCAGTATTTAGATGTACTTGTCAAAAAACGAATTCCAAAATAACTGCATTTTGTTATATTTGTCTGATTCATTAAGTTTTGTATTATATATGTGTTTTTTGGTTTTTTTTTTTTTTTTTTTTTTTTTTTGAGACAGAGTCTTGCTCTGTCACCCAGGCTGGAGTGCAGTGGCATGATCTTGGCTCACTGCAAGCTCCACCTCCCGGGTTCACGCCATTCTCCTGCCTCAGCCTCCCCAGTAGCTGGAACTACAGGCACCCGCCACCACACCTGGCTAATTTTTTGTCTTTTTAGTGGAGAAGGGGTTTCACTGTGTTAGCCAGGATGGTCTCGATCTCCTGACCTCGTGATCCACCCTCCTCAGCCTCCCAAAGTGCTGGAATTACAGGCATGGGTCAGAGTGCCCGGGCAAGTTTTATATGTTATATTTAAAAAATGACTGCTGATGAATGCTTTAAGTGGACAGGAATAAGGGATGCTGAAAAACTTTAACATTCTTATTTGTGGTACTGGAGTAAAATCCCCCAGAACAACAGTTGGTTGATGACTTTAGTCTATATAGACAGCATGAATTCCATAAAATCCACATGTGACTTTAAAACTTTTAACTTTAATAACCTCGCTGTGTCATAATTCAGACAAGCTGGAACATAATTCATACTATTAGGGCCCCAGCAGTACTGACTAATGAAGAAAAGAAGGAAAATGGGATTTGGTGGACACATGAGAGTGAGCTCAGGAAACCTATAGGGCTAGATGCTTATTGGGAGCTAGCATGGGAATAGCCCAGAAAGTCCAAAACCATACCCAGGTGTTTGGAACATGCCAGCAAGAACATATGTCACAGAGGAATATGAGGTTTTAGATAATCTGACAATTCATAGTGAAATTCGGTCATGCCTGGAAGTACAACAAATAAAATTTTGTACTTTTTGTTGATGAGGTATATGTTAAAGAACAAAATAAACAAAAACTATACATAGAGTTAAGGCCGTAGTTTAGTGGAACACTCTTAGATCAGGTTCCCTGGCCCAATAAGAAAAGAGTGTTAGTGAAGTGGAATTGGAAGTCTAGGCATTTTCTGGGTCAAGCAAATGCAGATGATAGCAGCTACCTCAGAGGAGCAGGCATTCTCTGTCATAGTTGGAATGAGCTCAGAAAGATGAAATTTAGTTTCTAGACAAACAGTATTGCTGCTTGTTTGGGCAAGCAAATGTTAAATGGTTGCTACAGTGTGTCATTCAACATGTGGCATTTCTAGGATAATGTATGATAAGTGTTTTTCCTTCAGTTGTTATGTTCCTCATTTTAGCTAGTCATAAGTAAAGCTTACCATCTTATTCTGTTACAGATGCTTTTTGTCACAGGTTCTATAATAAACATGAATTGCAAATAATTAAGATAAATGTTTGGATGGATATCTTCTAAAATATTTTTAAATAATACTTTATTGGGCTGGGCATGGTGACACAGGCCTATAGTCCCAGCACTTTGAGAGGCTGACGTGGGAAGATTACTTGAGCCCAGGAGTTCCAACCTGGACAACATAGTGAGACCCCATCTCTACAAAAATTAAAAAAAAATAGCTGGGCATAGTGGCACATGCCTATAGTTCGATTTACTCAGGATGCTGGGACAGGAAGATCACTTGATTCCAGGAGTTTGTGGCTGCAATGTGCTGTGATCCCACCACTGCATTTCAATCTGGGCAACAGAGTAAGACCTTCTCTCAAAAAAAAATAGAAAAAAAAAAATGAAGATGGATGACTAGATGCAACAAGGAGGAGAGTGTACCACCAAGGGACTGGGACACCAGGAAGACTGACATACCCCCAAGCAGATCTGCAGAGGGAAGGCATTGAGAGTGGACAGAGGGAGGACACAGATGCTGGGCTGAAGAGGGAGGAACCAGGGAACGCTGCAAGGGGCTACCGCCTACTAGGACTTGTTCCTGGCCTCCAATGACTCCTGGGGAATGAGTGCGTTAAGCAGGCATGGTGCAACCTGCTCATGCCACAGACCTCTGGAACCCTGGCAGCAGAAGTTCCCCCAGCCCCCATGGAAACTTGAAGGAAACTAGCAGGAAGAGCTGCTTAGAGAAGTGATAGGTACAAGACTCCAGCCTGTGTGCAGCCCAGAGAGTTTGATGTGGGAACATGTGCTCTGGAGCACAGCCAGGGACATTCATCCCCTAGGATTGCCTTCTCCCATAGGATACTCTGGCTTTAGGTGAACTGTTAGCCTTGAAGAGACCAGGGTGATCTTGCCCGTGAGACAGGGTCAGTCTGACCTGAGCATGCTTCTGTCTGCTGACCTCTCCTGGGATCCCAGCCTGGATGTCCCTGCTTGCTGTACAGCCTTGGATGCCCAATTGAGGTGCCTTTCAAGGGCACACATCATAGCTCTTGTACTAGCAGACCACACCTGACGATCAGAGAGCTCTAGTAGAGCAGCCCCTGCTGACACACAACAGCCTGCACATGTCCTTCTTTAACCACAGCCTCTCCTGTGCCACTTCACTGGCACACACTTATCCACAGTGACCACCCATCACTTTGCTGGTGTGCATACGTGCAGGCAGAACTTGCTTCTCCTTCCCTGCTGGCATGTGGATACGTGTGCACCCACCATGCCATTGTTCCTGTTGTGAGTGCAGCACCTGCCCTGCATCATGATGCTGCCATTGCTGGCACAAACACATGCACAGACACCAGCAACACCATCCCCACTCCAAACTGCCATTGCTGCCATAGTGAATGCACTCAAGGACATCCCCTGCCCCATTCCCTGCCCCACATTGTCACTGCTGCTGGCATGAACACATGGACAGAAATTGCCAGCCCTATACCTGCCAGTACCCGGTCCCCATGCCAACGCAGCCATGAGTACAAATGTGTGCACATGGACTTCAGTGGCTTTAGCCCCCAGGGCCACCTGTGCCACCGCTGCCAACACCCTTATGGAGACTGGCACCCAGGGCCCACCAGCATCTCACCCCATCCAACAAGCGTACACCCTGTCATATGGCCACAACTGCTGGCACAGTCAAGGAAGCGAGGTCTGCTGCCACTACTCAACAAAGAACTTTGCCTGGCATCACCCTCAGAGAATTGTGACCAACGGTTTGGGAATGCCTTGGCCCCTCCAGCTCAGCAGGTTTCCAACCTCCAGCCAGAGAACAAAGTTGGGGGCCTGATAACAGCCCCCCAAAGTTAAAGTACACACCCCAGTAATACTGAGCTGAACCTTGGCCCTTCAAAAATCTACAAGAAACAAAGCCAGTCAGCTGGACCCACCTTATGCCACACTCAAACTGCCAAGGACATCAAAGAAGATAGAAAAGCAAACGAAACAGAACAAAGCAAAATAACGACAACAATCCAAAAGATAGCAGCTTGAAAGACTGAAGGAACATCAGCCCACACAAATGAGAAAGAACCAGCACAAGAACTCTGGCAACTCAAAAAGCAAGAGAGTCTTCTCACCTCCAGATGATTGCACTAGTTCCCCAGCAGTGGTTCTTACCTAGGCTGAAATGGCTGAAATGACCAAAACAGAATTGAGAATATGGATAGGAGCAAAGATAATCAACATCCAGGAAAGAGTCGGAACCCAATCCAAGGATTCTACAGAATGCATTAAAACTATACAGGAGATGAGAAAAAAAAAAAAATGGCCATTTTAAGAAAGAACAAAACTGAGCTGATGGAGTTGAAAAACTCAACAAGAATTTCAAAATACAATCACAGGTATTAACAGCAGAATCCACCAAGCTGAGGAAAGAATCTCACAGCTTGAAGACAAGTTCTCCTCAATAACTCAGTAAGACAAAAAATAAAGAAAAAAGAATAAAGAAGAATGAACAAAACCTCTGAGAAATATTGGATGGTGTAAAGAGACCAAATCTGTGACTCATTGACATCCCTGAAAGACAGGGAGCGAAAACAAGCAATGTGGACAACATATTTCAGTATATTGTTCATGAAAATTTCCCCAACCTCACTACAGAGGCCAGCTGATATGGTTTGGCTCTGTGTCCCCACCCAAATCTGATCTTAAATTGAACTTCCATAATTCTCATGTGTGGGAGGGATCTGGTGGGATATAATTAAATCATGGGAGCAGTCTCTCCCATACTGCTGTCATGGTAGTGAATAATTCTCCTGAGATTTGAGGGTTTTATAAGGAGAAACCCCTTTTGCTTGGCTCTCTTTGCCTGCTTCCATCTGTGAAAGATGTGACCTGCTCTTCCTTGCCTTCCACCATGATTGTGAGGCTTCCCCAGCCTTGTGGAACCATAAGCCGATGAAGCCTCTTTCTTTTGTAAATTGTCCAGTCTTAGGTATGCCTTTGTCAACAGGGTGGAAACAGACTAATACACCAACATTCAAATACGGAAAATGCAGAGAACCCATGTGAAATACTACAAAAGACCATCCCTAAGACATATAGTCATCAGATTCTCCAAGGTTGAAATGAAAAAAAAAAAATTGTTAAAAACCACTAGAGAGAAGGGGCAGGCCACCTACAAAGGGAACCCCATCAGGCTAACAGTGGACCTTTTAGTAGAAACCCTACCGTCCAGAAGAGAATGAGGGCCTATATTCATCATTCTTAAAGAAAATAGTTTCCAACCAAGAATTTCATAAACAGCCAAACTAAGCTTTGTAAGTGGGAGAAATAAGATTCTTTTCAGACAAGCAAGTGCTAAAGGATTTCAATACCGCTAGAATTGTCTTGCAAGAGATCCTGAGGGGAGTGCTAAACATGGAAAGGAAAGACCATTGCTCACCGCTACAAAAACACACATAAACCAGTGACACCATAAAGCAGCCACACAAACAAGTCTGCATAATAACCAGCTAACATCATGATGACAGGAACAAATCTGTATATATCAATATTAATGAAATCATACCAACCATGCTTTCAGATCACAATGCAATGAAAATAGAAATTGATACTAAAAAAATGACTCAAATCATAACATTATATGGAAATTCAACAGCCTGCTTCTGAATGACTTTTGGGTAAGTAATGAAATTAGGGCAGAAATCAAGAAATTCTTTAAAATTAATGAAAACAACGATAAGATAGAACATACCAGAATTACTGGGACATAGCTAAGGCAGTGTTAAGAGGGACATTTATAGCACTAAACTCCCACGAAAAAAAGATAGCAAAATCTCAAATTAACAACCTAACATCACAATTGGAAGAATTGAAGAAACAAGAGCAAACCAACCCCAAAACTAGCAGAAGACAAGAAACAACCAAAATCAAAGCTGAACTGAAGGAAATTGAAATGCAAAAAAACCCACACCAAAGACCAACAAATGCAGGACTTTGCTTTTTGAGAAAATTAAGATAAACAGAGCACTAGCTAGACTAATAAAGGAAAAAATATTCAACTAAACATAATCAGAAATGAAAAATGGGACGTTACCACCAATCCTCAGAAATACAAAAACCCTCAGAGGCTATGATGAACACCTCAATGCACACAAGCTAGAAAACCTAGAAGAAATTGATGAATTCCTGGACACATACAACCTTCCAAGACTGAACCTGGAAGAAATAAAATCCCTGAATACCAATAATGAATTCTGATATTGAATCAGTAATAAAAAACCTGCCAACCAAGAAAAAAAAAAAAAAAATCCATGACCAGATGGATTTACAGCCAAATTCTGTCAGCTGTATAAAGAAGATCTAGTACCATCCCCACTGAAACTATTCAAAAATATTGAGAAGGAAGGAATCCTCCCTCACTCACTCTTTGAGGCCAGCACCGTGCAGATACCAAAACCTGGCAGACACAACAGCAAAAAAATACAACTTCAGGCTGATATCCTTGAAGAACTTAGATGCTAAAACCCTCAACAAAATACCAGCAAGTTGAATCCAGCAACACATGAAGAAGTTAATCTACTATGATCAAGTAGGCTTTATCCCTGGGATACAAAGTTGGTTCAATATTTGCAAATCAGTAAATGTGATTTATCCTGTAGACAGAACTAAAAAAACACATGATCATCTTAGTAGATGTAGAAAAGGTTTTTGGCAAATTTCAACATCTCCTCATGTTAAAAACCCTCAACAAACTAGGCATTGAAGGAACATACTTCAAAATAATAAGAGCCTTCTATGACAAATTCACAGCTAACATCATACTAAATGGGCAAAAGCTGGAAGTATTCCCCTTGAAAATTAGAACAAGACAAGGATGTCCTCTCTCACCACTCCTATTCAACATAGTACTGGAAGTCCTGGACAGTACAATAGAGCAAGATAAAGAAACAAAAGGCATCAAAATAGGAAGAGAGGAAGTCAAACTATTCCTGTTTGCAGCCTATATGATTTGACACCTAGAAAGCCCCATAGTCTCTGCCCAAAAGCTCCTTGACCGGATAAACAAGTTCAGCAAAGTTTCAGGACAAAATCAATGTACATAAATCAGTAGCATTCCTATACACCAACAACATGCAAAGTGAGAGCCAAATCAAGAATGTAATCCCACTCATGAAACTTAGAAAAAGAACAAAATAGCTAAGAATATAGCTAACCAGGGAGGTGAGGGATCTCTGTAATGACAATTACAAAACACTGCTGAAAGGAGTCAGCGACGTGAACAAATAGGAAAACATTCCATGCTCATGGATGGGAAGACTCATCGTTAAAATGGCTATGCTGCCCAAAGTAATTTACAGATTCAATGCTATTTCTCTAAAACTACCATTGACATTCTTCACAAAACTAGAAAATACTATTTTAAAATTGATATGGAAACAAAAAGGAGCCAGATTACCCAAGGCAATCCTAAGAAAAACAAAACAAAACAAAACAAAACAAAAAAACAAAGATGGAGGTATCACGTTAGCATACTTCAAACTATACTATAGGGCTGAAGTAACCAAAACAGCATGGAACAATACAGAATCAGACCTGCAGACCAATGGAACAGAATAGAAGGCCCAGAAATAATGCTGCACACCTATAACCATCAAATCTTCAACAAAATTGACAAAAACAAGCAATGGAGAAAAGATTCTGTATTCAATAAATGATGCTGGGATAATTGAGTAACCAAATGCAGAAGATTGAAACTGGACCCCTTCCTTACCCCATATGTAAAAAATCAATTCACAATGTACTAAAAACTTAAATGTAAAACCTAAAACTATAAAAACCTTGGAAGATTACCTAGGATATAGGACCTGGCAAAGATTTCATGATGAAGATGCCAAAAGCAATTTCAACAGAAACAAAAATTGACAAATAGGATCTAATTAAACTAAAGAGCTTCTACACAGCAAAATAAACTATCAACAGAGTAAACAGACAACCTACAGAATAAGAGATAATATTTGCAAACTGTGCACCTGACAAAGCTATAATATCCAGAATCTATAAGCAACTTTACAAAGCAAATTTACAAGCAAAAAACAAACAACCACATTAAAAAGCAGGTCAAGGACATGAACAGACACTTTTCAAAAGAAGACATAAACATGGCCAAGAAACATATGAAAAATGCTCAATGTCACTAATTATAAGAGAAATGCAAATCAAAACCACAATGAGATACCACCTCACAGCAGTCAGAAAGGCTATTGCTAAAAAATCCTAAGATAACCGATGCCAGTGAGGTTGCAGAGAAAAGGGAGCACTTATTCACTGTTGGCAGAAATGTTAGTTCAGCCATTGTGGAAAACAATGTTGCGATTTTTCAAAGAACTTAAAACAGACCTGTCATTTGACCCAGCAATCCCATTACTTCATGTATTCCCGCAGGAATATAAATCATTCTACCATAAAAATACTTGGCTGGGCACGGTGGCTCACGCCTGTAATCCCAGCACTTTGGGAGGCCTAGGCGGGTGGATCACCTGAGGTCAGGAGTTTGAGACCAGCCTGAGCAACATGGTGAAACCTCGTCTCTACTAAAAATACAAAAATTAGCTGGGCATGGTGGTGGGCACCTGTAATCTTAGCTACTCAGGAGGCTGAGGCAGGAGAATTGCTTGAACCCAGGAGGTGGGGTTACAGTGACCCGAGATCATGCCACTGCACTCCAGCCTGGGCGACAGAGTGAGACTTTGTCTTAAAAAAAAAAAAAAAAAAATTAGACTCATGTTCATCACAGCACCATTCACAATAGCAAAGACATGAGATTAACCCAAATGCCCATGAATAATAGACTGGATAAAGAAAATGTGATGCATATACACCATAGAATGACTAGCCATAAAAAAGAACAAGATCATGTCCTTTGCACTTTGCAGGAGGAGCATGGATGGAGCTGGAAGCCATTATCCTAAGTGAACTAACACAGCAACAGAAAACCGAATACCACACGCTCTTACTTATAAATGGCAGCTAAACATCAAGTATGTATGGACATAAAGAGGGGAACAAAAGACACTGGGACCTACTTGACAGTAGAGGGAGGGAGGAGGGTGAAGATTGAAAAACTGCCTGTCGGGTACTATGCTTATTTTATTACCTGGATGAAAAAATAATCTGTACAACAAACCCTTGCAACACGTAGTTTACCTATGTAATAAATCTGCACGTGTACCCTTGAACCTAAAAATAAAAGTTAAAAAAAAAAATAAAAACTTCATCTAAACTTTTCATCTATGGTCTTATTGATTAAGTGCTAAAGTGCTTTATTATTTGAGATTCCTGTATAAAATCTTGAACAATTTAATGTAAAGGTCTTTTGAAAAATCATATGTGTATCATATGTATATATTCAAATTTTTGAGAAAATGTAATAAAATTTACAGAGTATAACTGCCTGTTTTACTTCTTTTTAAAAAATCAAGCAGGAATGATAGAAAATTATCTAATCAGCATTCTGTGAGAAGCTCTATTGTTAAAAATAATCATTTCTCATAAATACACCCGCAAGGTTTTATTATAATTGTCATTATTTAATATACATTTTCTCTCTGCCCTTGGTGAAAGAGTTAAATTTATATGCACTTATAAAAAGGATAAGCATATTATCATTGACTGGCAGGAAACAGTTATTTCAGTAAAGGCAGATAACTTGTCAAAATGGGCAGAGGATCTGCACACGTGTGCTCTCCTTGAAAACAGAGGCTAATGATGAAATCCACTACTTAAGAGCCTGTTTTATTTTGTCAATTTACATCACTTATTATTTTCTGAAATCCAGAGATGTTTACTTATTATTTTTGGAAACCTGACAGTTGTTCTTCATTTGTTAAGGTACAAATCATGTACTCCCCCAGAAAACTGCATAGTCAGTCAGTCATTTTCAGTAAACATTGCTTTTATATTGAAAATATAACTTCCTCCAGATGCTAGGTTAAAATCAAAGCTAGCATTATATTAGCCTAAACCTAAAATTTCTCCAGGATATCAAAGTGGACTAATTTTTTTCTTACCGCTGCCTAACCCTATCAAAGATTATTTTAAACCAGGATTGGATGCACTTTGAAGAGTAATGTTATTTTTAGAAAACATTACATTTGTATCCACAGGCATAGATGGGAATAGAGTCTTCACCCAACTATAGTCTTTTTTTCTAGGGGCTCTGGCATTATGGTGTCAGTCATACCTTCTTCCTGCCACACTCCCCACTTGCCTTCATTTTCACTGTCGATTATTCCACAGGATTCTACTTTTTAAAGTCATGATGATTCATATTTATTAGAAAATAGACTATTCACTCTGATGTCTCAACTATGTAAGTGAAATATTTATAATGACAAATGTGGATAATCCAAAAATCTGTTTACCCATCTTATGGATCTGTTTAAAACTTTTATATAACAATGTGGAGAGCTGAGTTTTGAATATACAAATTAATAAAGGGAGGCCAAATCAAACGTTTGTTAAAGATGACTCATAAGTCAATCATATACAGTTATAACACGAGTTATAGACATAGGGCTAAGGATACTATTCCTAACAAACAAATCTTTTATTCACATTGTATCTATAGTGCCTGATATAGAGCACAATGCCTTGTAGTAGGTACTTAGTGAAAGGTTTTGGAATTAGGAAATGGATTTAGTTTGATGCAATGTAACATTTGTGAAAAATTTTCTCTATTTTGAACTGTTGAATGTTGACTCAAGCTTTTTAATAACGTATCTGCCTCTCCTCCCTTTCCTACCAGGTGTTGGACATCTCTCACTTTCTCTGCTTCTTAAAGACCTGTCGTGAAAGAGTCTTTTCTCACAATTGATTTATCAGCCTAGACTATTGGGATGTTCTATAGACCTAAGGAACTGCAGAACCGAACCTATTTATTTTATAATTGCATATTACATCCTTAAATTTTCCCAGAGATAAAATGACACCCCAGTTTCTGAAATGTTCCTGATTTTATCATGATCTTTATAATCATTTAAATACTAAAATGTGCCCATCCTCAAAGTTCTGTAAATTTTACTTCTATTAGATTTGTAAATCTTGCCTCCCTTATAGTGCCATTTTTTCTTCCTTGGTTAAATTAGTCGAGGTAACAGTCTTTCTGGGGAAAGTTCAATTTTACTCCTGAATAATAATTTGTGAAATGTGTGTTATGTACCTACTTTGTACAAACATAAAATGAACTATGCGCCCTGGGGAATGGAAAGATTCCAAACACATGGTTGTTCCCACCCAAAGAAGCTGTGCCATTGTGGAGCTTGCTGAGGCTAGTGTCAGAGAGTGTGGCATTCACTAGGTTGATGTGTCTTTGGATCAGTCACTTTGTCTCTCAGTCTTACTTTTCTTTATTGGTGAACTGGGGAGAAATCATCGATTACAGAGTTATTGTGTGCATTCAATTTTTTTAATGCAGAAATTTTAGCAAATAATCAAACAGCACGTAAAGAGACCGGAAAAGCTTACAAAAGGAGAGAGGTACTGCACCAATTAAATGTCTTAGTTTTATTTTAGTAAAAGTACCATAGAACTATATTATAATAGCAACTATTTACTGAGCATGTATTACATGCCAGGCACTTTGCATTTTAAACTCAGATAATTCTCCAATAACTGTATGAAGTTGCAACTATTATTTTCTCCATTCTGCAGACTGGGATGCAGAGGTTAAAGAAACTTAACTTGACCAGGCTGTTCCAGCTGGTGTATTAAAGATCCAAACCTAGATAATCTAGGTTCTCTGTAGTTCTGCTCGAGGTGATGAAACTTTGGACACTGAGTTTATTTCTGGCTATAATCTGGAAAAATTGTCTTTAAAATGCTACCTTGGAAAATGCATAGAATTCTAACAAGTGCAGATGGAATTCTGAGAAGATCCTTCCTGACATGGGGGACTGTGTGAAGAAAGGATCAGGGGTGGGAATGTATTGGCCAGGATTTGGAATGACTTTTGCAGATGTCTGGAGAGAAGTGAAGAGGCAGTGAATTATTGGTTCTGATAGTTGGTTTAGATCAGATTGTGGAGTCTTAAATGTCACTATATGGAGTTCTTGTTTGACTAAGTGGGCAAGAGGGTGCTGTAACCTGTGCTATGTGTCACTTGCAATGACAGAACCAACTTAGAAGCCAGGCACAACCTGAGATCTGATGCCGGGAAATGTGAGTGAAGCTACCTACTCGAATGCAGCCTGGAAATCTCTGAGCAAAAGAACTGGGAGTCAGGTGTCTGGAAGGGAGTCACTCAGTAAGAGTGATTGTAAGAACCTAGCTCAAGATAGGCCCTAAATTTAGAAATGTCAAAACTTTTAAGCAAAGGAAACTTTTAAGTCCAAACAACAATTTTGTTTGGTTGAAGCCTGTTTGAAGAACCAGTTTGCCCTCACTGATGGCTAGGGAGATGGAGGAGCTTTCTCTGGGTTCACAAACAGGGCTTACATGGAAAGGAAGGTAAATGATAGAATTGTGTTTGTGGAAAAAATAATAACCAAAGGGTTGAGATGGATAGAAGAGACTGAAGGTAGAAGGAGCAGTTTAAATAAAATCTAGTGGAGTTTTTGTCAACTTAATTATTTCATTGTGGGAGGTGGAGAAGATCTAGTGACTCTAATTTTCACTGACTCACTATTGCTCTATTTTCTTATTCCTCATTTTTCTGGGAAAATGTCTCTTGCAATGTAAATATTCTTAACTTTTAAAAATATGATAGTGGTGGATTGTTACTTCCATTCCTGCCTCTTGAGTCTTCCTCCTGATGATATGGGATGCTTATGACTTTAACTTGAACATACATGGCAACTTAATGACAACATTGATTATGATATCATCAAATATCCCCAACACACATATTGGTCAGAATAAAATGCTGTGTCTTTCCCAGGCTCAGGAGTATATAGTCTTCCTTCCATTCTATGTCCAATTTCATTGATCTCTCTTATACACAACTTACAAGCTCTCCACAGCCACACACTCCCAGTTCTTATAAGAAATGAGACTTCAGTGACTGAGAAAGTTGCAGCATTGTTGAATATAAAGCAATGAAAAGTCAAAGTTTCTGAGTTCTAATTCTACTGCTACTGCTAGATAGTTGTACGACTTTGGTTAAAAATATTGGAGAGATACTTACTTTCAACTTGGCGAAGAAAGCCAGAGAAAGCATCATTGGTAATGCCTTTGTTTTTCCTTTTGATCAGTGAGAACACGCACAATAGTAATCGTATCTCTTGTTGCCAGCTTGTACTTTGACAAAGGTAGCCATTCTGTTCTAATAATCTCCTTTCCCATAACATTTATAGGCCCAACTCAGGATTCAGAATGTCATTTTGGCTTAGTTGAACTTATTTGCTTGTCTGGGGTTTGCCTTATTCTGTAACTCCACTGGGGAAAATTAGAAAAGAGAAGTATGGGAATAAGGAAAAGAGAGGTCAAATAGGTCCATAACAGCTTGTGGTGAATAACTTTTGGTCTCCGTTTCCACATTGATAAAAGAAAGCATCTGCAGGAGGTGATTACTAAAGCCAAAGTGTAAAGACTTTGTATTCTAAGTCTTCTAAGTCTCTGTATTTGAATGTAACCAAAGTGTAGAGGTAGTGGATTAGAAGAGAAAGAGTCCAGTCTCAACCAGAGACTCTTAAGTGAAATGGAAAATTATTTTTTTGTCATTAAAATTAGGAAATTGGATCAACTCATTATTCAAACAAAACACCTAACATTAAAAATTATCATGAAAACAATTAGGGAAACAGATTTATTTAAAATGTACTAGTAATAAAATTACCCTGTTCCTTGGAAACTTTCCCAATAATTATTACCAACTTCTAAGCTGTTCAGTATTACTATTCACGCAGATATTCATCCATCTAGAATAATTTAGTTCTTATGTTGCCAGGATAGTCTCTGAAGACAGGATAATTTTTCAAGGTTTTGCCATTATTTGAGTGCATCACAGACAAACATGAGAAAAAACAAACATGCATTTCAAAAAAAAATCTTCAAAGTTATTTTTCCTAGCAACAAAATTCCTATCCATATATTTGCTTTTCTGGGAAATAAAATAGAGACAAACTACTAGGTACGTGATAAACTCATCATCAGAGACAGTCAGATGGCAAATGCAGACTGCAGCTCAGAGAAAGGAACACAGCCCAAATCAATATCACCTGTAATGGAACTCCCACGCCAAAACCTAGGACATAGGCATCCGGAGAATCAAATGCTCTTCCATAATGGAGAGCGATTTCAGCAACTGAACGTTCATTGAAAGAAAATGGATTTCTTAAATGATAACAGGGATGGAGGGGGAAAGGGGGAAGGGTTAAAACAACAAAACCCAGATGAAAATACGTAAAACTGCTATTTTCCCACCTCAAAAATAAACAGAATGCGTGATGTTATTTCACCTGTAACTTAGCTATTAGGAAAGTATAGGTAATTACATATTACCTTCATTATTGATAAATATTTATTAAACCACTAACGTGCAAAAAATTGGCAAGTTTCAGAGATGCAATAAAATGTAAGACAACATATATCCTTTTATGCCATATATTTTCTTATATTATGAACTATATCCTATAGTATTGTTTTTATAAGTGTATCTACACATATATACATATATAAATACATTACACTGACACACATATGTATACACATACTTGTATGTATGCAATGTATATGTAGGAAAATATCAAGAATAAATATTTCAAAATATCAGTAACATTAAAATAGAGGTGACATTTTCTTTTACCTTTTAGTGTTTTCCAAAAGCTTTCAGTTGTCCACACTATTATTTGAAAAAAGAAAGTATTTAAACATTAAATAAATAATAAAGATATAATTCATTTCAGATATTACTTAATAAGTTAATTATCTATTCATGTTACATAATAATAGAAATTATTGAATGCCTAGCAGAGGTTCCAAGGAACTGACCATAATATACTAGTTGATTTCTAGACACCACATGTCATAGCCATAGTTATAATGTTTTTTAGACATCTACTTTGTGCCAAACACTTTTCTTGTTGCTAGAAGCAGTGAAAAAGTACACAAAATTCTTTGCCATCAGAAAGCTCACATTAGTGGGGAGAGTTAGGTAATGATAATAGGAGCCACCAATAAATATGCAGTACATCAGATTATAATCAATGTGTAGATAAAATAAATCAATGAAGTGACAGAGTGCCAAAGCAGAGGTTAGGGCTGCCTTTTAAAATAGGTTGATTAGTGAAAGTCTTCCTGAGAGGGTAATATTTGAGTAAATACCTGAACGAGGTCAGAGAACCAGCCAGCAGATAGCTGAGGGAAAAGCAATCCATGGGGAAGGAACGTAAGTACAAAGATGATGTAGCAAGAACTTGCTTAGTGTGTTTGAGGCATACAAAGGAGTCACATGGAGACTGAAAAAAGGCAAGAGTTGGGGTAGTAAGAGATGTTATAGTGCTTCTAGTAAGAAATAAAGAATTTGACTATTACTTTGAATTTAAAATTTTAAGAAAAGCCATTGGTGGGCTTTTACCAAAGGAGTGACATGATCTGACTTTTTCTCTTACATTCTTTTTAACAGAGGGAAAGAAAAAGACCAGTTAGGAGGCTATTCTAGTTCAAGGGTGAAAAGATGATGATGATTTGGACGATTATAAAAGTGGTGGAAATTATGAGGTGTGATCGATTCTAAGTGTATTTTGACATTATAATAAATAGGATTTGCTGAAAGATTGGCTACTGTGGTATAAGAGAAGGAATTCAGGAATTTCTTCAATATTTTTGGCCTGAACAATGGAAAGGACATAGTTGCAATTTCCTAAGGAGGGTTAAACTGTGGAAGAGCTTTAGCTCGAAGCCAGTTTTAGACATACTAGTTTGGAAATGCCCATTTAATATCCAGATGGAGTCATTGAGCAGACAGTTGGATAGTCAGGTCTGGAATTCAGAAGAAAGTTTGAGGCTGGAGGGATATATATGACAGTAGACAGTCAAAGGTGATATTTAAGTCTATGGACCTAGATAAGGTCTCTGGCAGAGTGAGTGCTTATACAGTAAAAATGAAGGTTAAGGGCTAATCCTGGGAGAACTACAATATACAGGGTCACTGAATTGAGATAAAATCAGGCTAATATGAAATGGCAAGGGAGGAGGAAAGACAACTAGGAAAGTTGATGTCTTGAAATATTATTTTTAGTCTGGTTTAAAATAAGCCCCATATGATCATAATTCTTTCAGAAATAAAGTATCCTTTCTTATTGAAAAACAGAAAAACAACTGGAGTCCTTTTGTAAATACTATTGTTGATGTTATTTCTCCTACTGTTTTTCACTTTCCTCTTTCACATACATAATTTCCTTTTACCGCTCCAAAAATAATAAAGCTAAGATCTACTGGGAAAGGACAAATGGGAATTGATTTTTACCTCGTAAGTATTACATGAAAAAAAATTTTTAATATGGCTACAAATTCTTTTGAACTTGTTTGTTTTGTGTTCCAATATGTCAAGGAATGGATATCGACATGTAATACTAAGGTCTTGGGAAACCTGGCTTTGAGTTTATTAATATTTCTATTGCTTTTAATTTTGTGAGAATTCTTGGGAGATGCAAGATCGATATATAAAATGTCTGATAATGCAGAGATGTCTATCAGTGATTAATAAGAGATCAAATTGGGGGAAAGGTTGAAATTATTAATGTAGGATGGCATGGATATCCTTTATTTAAATAAAATGGGTGTTTCATGGAAACCCAGAGGAACAATATGTACATATTTAGGTGTGGTGTGAAGAAGTGAGAACATCATGATATTTAGCCTGAAGTGCAGCTGCATGCAGTAGAGATGTTTTGTTAGAACAGAAAAGCATAGAAAGAAAAAGTGTTTATCCCCAGGCAAAGGACAGGCTTCAGTTATTTCTGAGCTGGTCATCAGAAATCACTCTAATAAGTTAAAGGCTGGTCTGTGATAAAAGGCAAAAGGAAAACCACCTACTTAAGCAGTCTGGAGGCAGAATTTAGAGCTATGCATTTCGAAACGTTTTTAATCAAAAACAATATCCTCTTAATTATATTAAACAATTATTAAAGTTGATTTGTATTTTAACTTAATATTTACATATATACTAATACATTAATATGACACATATCTTTCTCATTTTAATAAGTACTTTTGCCTTTATGAATACCCTTCAAAAGTATAAATTAATGAGACTCTATTCGTGCTTTAAAAAGGCTAGGTTGGTTTGCCTCCTAAATGTTCTATAGAGATCAATTCATCCTGGTGATCACAGCTTGGCTTGGGCAGGGTAGATTCTGAGAGAGACTGCCACTCTCTCAGTGTGAATGCTGGGCCAACCTCTGCTCTTTAAATTCAACAAGGGAGTGTTTTCCTGTGTGTTACCTGGTTATCAAAAATAAGATTCCCCTAAACAGAACTGATTATGACTCGTAACAGAGGCAAACCATTGTCCCATGTGGCAACACTCATATAATTTCAGGAATTCTGCTTTATTATTAAATGCAGGGGCAGTGTTTACAAAGACGCAGTCTCATATAGTGACACAAGAATTTGGTCTTTTCTTTTTTTTGGAATAGTGAATTTAAAAGTGAATAAGAAAAAACAGTGAATGAATCATATATTAACTTACATAACATCTAAGAATTGCTGTGATTTTCTTCACCAAATCATCTACTCTACTGATAGGTTGTTCAGCAGTACTGTACACTCATTTAGTATCACATATACATTCTCTGCAATGTGAGTGTCTGCGATAGTGATTTTATATTTCTAGAGCATGGCTTTTATATGCTTGATACTGTTGATTCTGAAATCAGTGAAGGAATGTTAACATATTGAAGTGGTTTGCCAAACATATTGTACTGCATCCTATAGCCACAGCCACAATAGGATTATAATCATTTTATTCACAAAGAAGTCACTAGTGAAGAAAAGAAAATGCTATTTAGCCTTAAATGTCTAGTTTAGAAATTGTCACTAAATAGCTTTGAAAGACATTTTATAAAATTAACTTTACTAGAGTATATGAACCTGAGTATCTGGGAGTGTGAATTATTAGCTCAAATTAGGAAAGACGGGGTGTCGGGGTACTGATTTAGTTACAAGTTCTTTTTGGAACTTGTTGAAATTATGGGGACAAAAGAACATCAAGGAAGTAATACCCAGCAGGAAGTTTTTTTAAAGTATGCTAACAATTCACAAGTGAGCTTAGGAGTTGAGAAGGAGATTTGGGGATAGTAGCTGTATTTGTGAGCTTGGGCTGCCGTAACAAAATACCACAGATTAAATGGCTTAAACAACAGCAAAATTATTGTCTCACAGTTCTGGAGGCTGGAAGTCACAGATCAGGGTGCAGCACAGTCACTTTCTGGTGAGGGCTCTCTTCTTGGCTTATAGACTGCCACCTTCTTGCTGTGTGCTCATATGGCCTCTCCTTAATGCATGCGTATGGTGAGGGTTGGCAGTATGAGAGCAAAAAAGTACCATTTGGTGTCTCTGCTTATAAGGACAATCAGTCCTGTCAGATCAGGGCTCTTCACCCTTATTACTTCGTTTTACCTCAATTACATTCCTATAGGCCATAGCTCCAAATATAGTCACATTGAGTATTAGGGACTCAACATATGAATTTTGGAAGGAACTTAATTTTGTCCATAGTAGTCAGCAAAGCCAAGGAATAGGTAGAATTACTGATGCTTTGCATTTTGAAAATATAAGAGTGTAAAAGCCAAAGGAAAAGTCTGATAGTAAAGAATGATGAAGACTAAGGGAAACCATTGACTCTGAATAATGAAGTGCCATCATGAGAGAATCACACTGGAATGGTGGAAAAAGGACGTCCAAAAACCTGTTCTTCAGAGAGAGAGAGAGAGAGAGAGAGAGAGAGAGAGAGAGAGAGAGAGAGAGAGAATGCTGGTGAAACCTATCAACACAAACTTGTTTAGAATTCTAGAAGTAACTCAAAAAAGCTGCAACAGTCCAGAGTACTTATTTGAGAAAAATCATTGAATTTCAATAAGAGCAAAAAACTTTGTGGCATTTTTTGCTTTCTCTGTGTTCATCCCGCTCTCCCTAACCAACCAGGGGCTTCCTGAAAGCAGTAGCTACGGAAACCAGCAGGGTATCATCCATTGGTGAGAGACAACAGATTTGAAACCCCTCAAAAAACTCCATCCTCACTGATTTGTCACTATTTGACCCGTCTGGCAGAACCCTGGAAAAGCCCCATTCACAAGTTATATCTTTTCTTACCTCACGTAGAGCTCACTCAGTGAGGAAAGGCGTATCACTTAGGAGTTTGTTGAAATAAATAAATAAATAACCTCAGCTGCAGTTGTGAACATTGTTGCTCCCTGAAGTAGTGATACCATTTGGGCCAAATAATAGACTGAACACAACTTTAAAGGAAAATTTAAGGAATGAGAAGACCATAAGAGATATGAAATTCTCTGCCATACTCCTGGAGACCTAGAAGGCCACAGGCATGTGCACCCTGGCCACATTCAGGGTTGTGTGCATGCCCAGAAAGGAATTCAGAAGACCTTAATTTCTCAATCCTGACTGATCTCGAGGCTTTGCACAAACAAGAAGTGAAGTATAAGACAGTTTTTAAATGCTAGAATTTTGAACACACACCTCCAATACTCACAGGGAGCTCCTATTCAAAAGCTAAGAAACTTACTGGTTCAATGCATTTAAGAAATCTCTGCCTAAATCATTTGCTGCTTATATGCTAACTAAGCAGAGACTTCTATGGATGCATGTAACAAAGTATACAGACTTTCTGAGTTAGTCCTTAAGCAAAAAAATTAGTCACTAAGCACACAGCAGCAACAACAAATTTTGGGGATGGGGGAATCTGTTTCTTAAATTGTCCCGTTTTCAACCAAAAGAAAAAACAAACAAAAAACCCCCACAAGAAACAGGAAAGCATGGCTCATACAGAGGTTTTTTTTTTAAAAAAAGCACACCAACATGGCACATGTATACATATGTAACAAACCTGCACGTTGTGCACATGTTCCCTAGAACTTTAAGTATAATTTTTAAAAAGTCAAACTATTCTTGAGGAAGTTCAGATGATGGGTTCAATTGAGAAAGACTTCAAGTTAGTTATTTTGAAATAAATAAATATGAAATAAATAAATAAAATGAAAATAAATAAAGAATAGGGAGAAAAATCAATTAAAAATTAACCCTTTAAAAAGATTAACAAGATTGACAGAGCTTTAGCTCAAATGACTAATTAAAAAAAGAGGAGACTAAAATTACTAAAATGAAGAATGGAAAAGGAAGCATCACTATAACTTTATAGAAATGAAATGGATTAGCCGGGCGCGGTGGCTCATGCTTGTAATCCCAGCACTTTGGGAGGCCGAGGCAGGTGGATCACCTGAGGTCGGGAGTTCAAGACCAGCCTGACCAACATGGAGAAACCCCGTCTCTACTAAAAATACAAAATTAGCTGGGGTGGTGGCACATGCCTGTAATCCCAGCTACTCGGGAGGCTGAGGCAGGAGAATCGCTTGAACCCGGGAGGCGGAGGTTGCGGTGAGCCGAGATCGCGCCATTGCAGTCCAGCCTGGGCAAAAAGAGAGAAACTCTGTCTCAAAAAAAAAAATAAAATAAATGGATTATAAAGGAATACTATTGTATTAGATATCTTTGGCTACTGTAGGAAATAACTACAAATTTAGAGGCTAAAAATACCAACTGGGTGCAGTGGGTTTTGCTTGAAATCCCAGCACTTTGGGAGGCTGAGGAGGGAGGATCACTTGAGCCCAGGAGTTTGAGACTAGTCAGGGAAATATAGGGAGATTTCATCTCTACAAAAAATATAAAAATTGACCTGGGCATGGTGGCACATGCCTGTGGTCCCAGTTACTCAGGAGGCTGAGGGTGGAGGATCATTTGAGTCCAGGAGGCTGAGGCTGCAGTGAGCTGTGATTATGCTACTGCACTTCCAACTGGGCGACAAAGAAAGACCTGGTTTTTTTGTTGTTGTTGTTGTTGTTGTTTTAAGTCCAAACCTATAAAAAATAAAAAAGAAAACAACACAATTTTATGATCTTAAGAGTTTTAGTTCAGAAGTCTAAAATGGGACCCACTGAGTTAAAATCAAGGTATCATCTGGACTGCATTTCTCTCTTAGGCTCTAGAGTGTATCAGTTTCCTTGCTCTTTCCAGCTTCTAGAAGTGTCCATATTCCGTTGCTTGTGACTTTCTTCCTCCATCTTCAAAGCCAGCAACAGCTGGTGGAGTTCTCATATAGCATTAGACTAACCTCTTTTTCTGTCTCTGTCTTCCATATTTAAGGACCCTTCTGATTATAGGGGGCCAACCTGGATAATAAAAGATACTCTCCCTATTTTAAGCTCAGCCGATTAGCAGCCTTAATGGGGTTCTCACATCACATTTAAGGGCCCTCCATAATCCAGGATGATCTCTCTTTTAAGGTCAGCTGAGTAGCAAACTTAACTCCATCTGCTTTAGTTCTCTTTTGCCATAAAGTAAGATATTTATAAATTCCATGAATTAGGATACTGACATCTTTGGAAGACCATTCTTCTGCCTACCAAAACCATGAACACTATACGTCAACAAATTGGATAAATTAGATGAAACAGAAAAATCCCTAGAAAGACACAAACTACTGAGATCAACTCAAGAAGAAACAGAAAAAGTCTGAATAGATGTATAATAAGTCAACAATTTTTTTTTTACTTGTGAGAGAATTTTTAAATTTCTCATAGAGAAAAACTCAAGGCATATATTGCTTCACTGGTGAATTCTACCAAACTTTTAAATAAGAACTAATAATATCTGTTTACAAATTCTCCTATTTCTCCTGAAAAAAAGAGTTGGGAATACTTTCCAACTCATATTTTGAAGTCAACACTATCTTTAATACCACGGATATACCAAGAAATACAAAAGAGCATGACCAAGTGGGATTTATTAGTGTTCAAGATTGATTCAACCTCCAAAAAGTCAATGATGAAATCACATGATCATTTTAATAGATGCAGAAGAGCATTTGATAAATTATAATAAATTCTAGCAATCTAGAATTAGAAGTGAGCTTCCTCAGCCTTACAAAGAGCATCTTAAAAAAAGCCAAAAAATCAAAACAAAATACCCCACCAGAGTTAACATTATACTTAGTTATCAAAGGCTAATACTTTTCCCCTATGATCAGGCACAAGACAAGAATGTCTGCTTTCACCACTTCTATTCAACTTTATACTAGACGTTGTAGATATTGAAATATGGCAAGAAAAAGAAATACAATTCATTAGTATTGGAAAAAGCAAGTGAAAACCGTTTTTATTTGCAGAAAAATTGATTTTGTTTATGGAAAATCCAAAGGAACCCTTAAAATATTAGGACTAATAGAAAAATTTAGTGAGATTTCAGGATACAAAATTACTTTACAAAAATCAGTTATATCTCTGTATACTACCAATGAAAAAAACCCAAAATAAATTTAAGAAAATATTTCTACATATAGCATAAAATAAAATACTTATTAATAAATTTAAAAGAAGTACGAAATCTGTACACTCAAAACAATAAAATATATATGAAAGTACTTCGAAACTTAAATAAACAGAAAGATATTCCATATTCATAGATAAAAACACTCTTAAGATGGCAGTATTCTCCAAATTGATCTACAAATTAATGCAATCTCTCAAAATTTCAGGAGCTTAGTTTCTTTAGAAAATGGCAAGCTAATTCTAAAATTCGTGTGGAAATACAAGTGATTCAGTGTTGAGAAAGCAATATAAAAAAATAAAGCTGGAGAACTCACATTTTATTATTTTTAAACTTAACTACTAAGCTACATTAATCACTAATCACTATGTGTTACTGTAATAAGGATAGGCATATATATCAGTGAAATAGTATTGAGAGTTCAGAAATTAACCCCTACCTTTATGGTCAATTAATTTTGAACAAAGATGCCCAACACAATTCAATAGGGAAAAGAATAGACTTTTCAAGAAATGATGCTGGAACATCCAAATATCCATATGCAAAAAAATGACCCTTACTTCATACTACATAAAAAAACTATCTCAAGATGGATCATTGGCTTAAATTTAAGAGTTAAAACCGTAAAACTCTTAAAAAAGAAGTAAACCTTCCTGACCATTTCTTGTATGTGATGCCAATAGCACAAACAATAAAAGAACAATTAGATATATTTAACTGTACATTAAATATAAACACTTTTTTGCTAAAAAGGATACTGTTGAAAAAATTGAAAACAAGGTGGGCACAGTGGTTCACGCTTGTAATCACAGCACTTTGGGAGGCCGAGGCGAGCAGATCACTTGAGGTCAGGAGTTCGAGGCCAGCCTGGCCAACATGGTGAAACCCCATCTCTACCAAAAATACAAAAATTAGCTGGGCATGGTGGCGCACACCTGTAGTCCCAGCTACTCAGGAGGCTGAGGCATGATAACCGCTTGAACCCAGGAAGCAGAGGTTGCAGTGAGCTGAGATCATGCCTCTGCACTCAAGTCTGGGTGACAGAATGAGACCTTGTCTTAAAACAAATAACAGCAAGAAAACCAACAAACTAACTTTCTTATTTGAAACTAAAGACATTATTATTCAAGGAAATGAGGACAGATTGTTGGTACTATATTATTTTCCCATTTTAAGGACTATGAAGTGTATATGTGCCCATAAATGATATGGTTAGGCTTTGTGTCCCTACCCAAATCTGATCTTGAATTGTAATCCCCACAATCCCCACTGTCAAGGGAGAGACCAACTGGAGGCAGTTGAATCATGGGGGTGGTTTACCCCATGCTGTTCTCATGATAGTGAGTGAGTTCTCACAAGATCTGATGGTTTCATTAGGGGCTCTTCCCCCTTGCCTTAGCACTTCTCCTTCCTGCCACCTTGTGAAGAAGGTGTCTTGCTTCCCCTTTATTTTCTGCTGTGATTGTAAGTTTCCTGAACCTGCCAAGCCATACTAAACTGTGAGTCAATTAAACCTCTTTCCTTTATGAATTACCTTGTCTAAAGCAGTTTTTTTGTTTTGTTTTGTTTTTGTTTTTGTTTTTGAGACAGAGTCTCACTCTGTCACGCAGGCTGGAGTGCAGTGGCTCGTTCTCAGCTCACTGCAAGCTCTGCCTCTTGGATTCACACCATTCTCCTGCCTCAGCCTCCCGAGTAGCTAGGACTACAGGCACCTGCCACCACACCCGGCTAATTTTTTTGTATTTTTAGTAGAGTCGGAGTTTCAACATGTTAGCCAGGATGGTCTCGATCTCCTGACCTCGTGATCCTCCCGCCTCGGCCTCCCAAAGTGCTGGGATTAGAGGTGTGAACCACCGCACCTGGCCATCTAAAGCAGTTCTTTATAGCAGTATGAAAGCAGAGTAATTCAATTTATATAGCATAACCTTTATTTAGCAATTAAATGTTGTTATTAATAACATATAAATTGTTTTACTGCTGTCATTATGAATATGAAATGTAACTTTAGAAAATGCATACCACTATTAACAATTTTTATTCTATATATTCTATATATCCAGATGGGAATTAAGCAGAATTTTCAAAAAATATAACCATTCCTTTAGACCTTGGAGCTTTAGAGCTATTGATATCACTCACACATATAAGATAAGTAAAGCAAGTGAATGTTTTGTTTCTTTTAAACCCAGTTCATTTGTTTTGATTATACTTGCTCTATGACAAAATTTTTTGAACTTGGAACTAAGGATGTGATTTGTAACCAACAATTAGAACAAAGATTATTGCTCCATCTAATTATTTCACCAGTTTTTAAACCATTACTTTTAGTGAATATATAAATATATTTTGATTCTGTCATACATCAGATATTATAAAATACAAGGTTCAACTTTCACTCTCAGACGTGAGTGTTCATCTATAAAGCATTAAGTTAATGTGATTTCTCATTTTAAAACACAGAATGATTACATATTTGTATTAATGAACAATAATAGCCACAATATGTAATACTCAGTGTGGTTAAAACCATCTTCTCCTTAGTGCTAAGTATTTTAGAATAATCGTATTTAATAATAACAACCACATCTAAACCGAGGGATATAATTTTTATCCATTTACAAATGCTCAATTGATGCTTTAAGAATTTACAGTTTTAGAATTTAACTAACTTGTTCATGGTTATACCAAGAGTAAGCACGGAGTCAGATTTTAAATCCAAGACTTCTTAATTGAGAATCTCTGTGTTTAACATATTTTAGGCTTTGAAAGAATTTTATAAAGCAGTAAGCAACTTTTATGCTTTTACCTGGATAAACCTGGGAACGTCAAGTACCTGTGAAAAATGCTATTTCTCTTTCAGCTGCAGCCAGTTTCTCTGACTGTCACCCTTACTTGGCATGACTGATTCCCAACTACTGTCCTCCCCACTTTGTATTTTGTTCAGACGAAACCCTGGATGGAAACACATAAAACCTAGGAAAGGAAAACAGGAAGATGAGGAAGTTGGAGAAATCATGTTCTTAGAGTCTTCTTCCTTCAGTGTTTGATTCTGTTGAGCACCAACAGTGATACAAAATAGAGGCGCAAGGATGAAAAACCAAAAACCAAGGGGCTGGGTTTCAAAGATTTCACAGCCTGTAATGAACGCATGTAGCAACTGATGACTGCAATTCTGCCCATTACCTTCTGCCTTTTATTGTTGCCCTGGCCCTCTTCTGTATATATTGGATGCAGTCTTTCTTTCATGTATAGAAGAATCTTAATTCAATCTGTCACTGTCTTGTCAATAATGAAAAAAATTAGGTTAGGACTAAAACAGAGCTGTTTTAGTATAGATTTCCTTTTAGTAATTCGTATGAGACACCCTCATTAAAAACTGAATGGGCCTACGTAACATGCTTCAGGAAAATATACATTGGGGATAATTTAAAAAAAAAAAACACAACACAACTTGTTTTGTTCCTTTGTGAATCATGGAGGATAAAGTTGGTTAGAATAAGTTATTGACAGCTTTAACATTAATTCGTTCAACTTACTGTGTGCCTAAAATGAATCAGGTACTGTTCTAGGCATCAGGCTCTAAAGTGAACAGGATTCAACTCCCTGACTTTTTGGAGATCCACTGAAGGTAAAAAAGGGAATAACCCAGGAGCTAGAGAGATCAAGAAACATTCTCAAGGTTTTAAATTAATATGAAATCTCAGACATTCAGCCCCCGTTTCTGGAGCTCCCATACCCTTCTTTGATGGCCAGATCCCTGGTGAAAACCAAATGGGTTTTCCTGTGTGGCTTATTTTGGAGCCTTTCCATTTCTCATGCTCTTTGGATAGAGTTAGTGGCAAAGCAAAACTTCTGCATTTGTATGGAATTACTTCCTGATGGTCCAAATACAGTCCTTGAATTTGTTTTCCCATAGAAATATGATGGTTCTCTTCATATTCAATATTCAATAAGTATTGTAGCCTGCTTCAGAAATACTATGATGAGTAGATTCTGTAGGTAAACATATACCTGTGTGTATGTGGATATTACACAAAATTAGTCCACACTATTAGTTGATTAGTAACTGTGTCTTATAATCTTTCCCCAAAGCAACCACCTGACCCCCTTGAGTGTTTTCCAGCAGGACTCCTTTCTTCCCAGCATACCTAGTTACATGCTGCTCTCAGACTGTATCTTATTAGTCTCCATTTCCTATCTTTACTGGATTCTCATGCCTGTTAAGCTATATCATTCTGCTTAAATCATGCTTTCCAAGTTCATGTTAAAATGAAGCTTCTATATAAAGTATTTTTCTCTCCATCTGTAACTTCTCTTCTGAATTATCATAAAATTATGTTTGTATTTATTTTAGCATACCAATATACTACTTGGTGTAATAGTTTTGTTTTTCTCCTAAATACAGTACTTTCTTCTCCATTCCAACATTAAACCAGTCATTTAAAAGGCAGAAATTCTGCTTGAAGCATCTAAATATTTCCCAAAAGTGCTTAGCACAGCACTGCATACTGAGATGAACACTTAAAATACAGCCTGTTCATAAAGTGGGCTACATTAATTCCAGCCAGGCATCTCAATAAACACTATTTTTAAATTGATCAGATGCACTTGATGGGCGTTGCTCTCAAGCCCCAACACTATCTCCTTCTTGATTTATTTTTGTAGCCCACTGCTGTACATGAGACTGCTGCTGTTTTTTCTCTTGTTATAATTATTAAATACTCGATGTTAGAATCCAAGTACAATCTCTTTTCCTTTGACCATGACGACTTCTTAAATGTCATTGATTGAAACCACAGAGTTGAAATGTGTTTTAGGAAATAAAGCTTTGTTGGAAGAAAGTCACCTGTGTAAATAAAACATTATAAGTAGAACCTTGCATAGTTTTCCTTTGCTTTTGGTATGTGCAGACCTTTAATCTCTAGCTTTCATTCTTCTTTACAATGTATATCAAATCATGAACATACTCTTTTTTTGAGAAATAAAGTGTATTCTGCACCTCTCACATGATCCCTGCCCCCCTTCTAATCTTTTCTGATCCATAGAAACATGAGATGTTTTCAAACCAAATATTGAGTCTATCTGACCACAAAATGGAGATTTACTCTTTAACGAAAGGGTGTGTTGATGGATTTTATGGTGTGCCATTTAAACTGCTTCTCAACCATTAAATATGGACACTTAAATGCATTTAGGGTTTAGCCATCAGCTTTTAGTGGCATCAGCCTTCGTATTTTGTTCTCTTTTTTGCACAAATATTAAACACAGCCAGCAATGACTTAGAATTAATTCATGGATATGAAACTCATTTGTCACAGAACCTGACAGATTTTTACAATACCAATAGAAGGCCAGGATTTTTCATTTAAATATTGAACTTGGTGTTGCATAGTTGCATAATGAAAATGATTCTTCTTTCTTACAAAATTAAAATCAATTTTTGTTGGCACAGAATTTAGATAATAATTTTATACTCACTTCTCTTGGTATCATTCTGTTAGTAAATTAGATGAAATTTAGAAAAGGTTGTTTTACTTTTAAAAATAAATCCAGTCTGAAACTGCAGCCATCCTTGGTGATCTAAAGTGGTTCTGGGAATAAGCTCTTTCATATTGGCCCTGTAATATTACTGTCATGGTATTTACAGGTTTGATCCCGTTAGACAGTCTTCTTTGTATTATCTAGTACAGAGTGGATGGGAGAAATTATGTGATTGGCTTTGCTAATTAACCTCACCTCTGGTGGGAAGACAGAGTCCTTACAACCCAGCACTTCCGAGGTCATTAACCAATTGACCTGGTATTCAGTGTACTCCTCTGGACCCATCAGTGACTACCCTCTGTACAAAAAAATAAACCAACCAATAGCATTAACAACAAAGCAAACACACACACACACACACACACACACACACACACACACACACAGCATAGCACTGTCTTACAAAGAAGCATCTTTGCTGGAGAGAGGAATATTAGGCTTGGCAGACACATGATTGACATATCCCATCCACCCATTCATTCAGAATTGGATTTGAAGAGGCAATGATTACCTCACATTGAGCTTTCCTGGCAATTAAAAAATTATGCAACTTAGGAAGCATATATTTTATTATAGTTGTTAGCCCATAACTACAAGTTTTAAATAAGAAAATTGTATATTTTACCTTAGGAAAGCAAGTTAGTAAAGTATACTTTAACCTGCTGGTTTTTTTTTTTTTTTTTTTTTTTTTTTTTTTAATCAGAGGAGCTTACACACGTTAATAATGGTTATTTTCTCACTGGTGATATTAATCTTAGCATTTAGTCCCTGACATACTTTCTATAGTCTTTATATTTCAAATGTGTGGACATTATCTTTAATTCTTTTGACTATATTTAGTATTAGAACTTTATAAGACCCATTCTCAAAGCTTCGAGATATGCCTGAGGAGGACCTAAAAAGTTTGGCTAAATGTTTCCTGGTAAATATAATGGAAAAACACTGGATTAAACAAAGTTCATCATGTTTCTTGCAATACATTTTCTCAAAGCCTTTCTATGTTACATATTTTGCGACTCTGGATTCTGGCAGAGAAGGCTAAGAAACTGACCCATGCTCTTTTTTATACTTAGAAAGCTCACTGGACTAATGCTCTGTGGTATTCACTTTTCCAAATGATATTTTAGTGCTTAATCTCTTAGATAGCATCTTTCAAAACATCTCCCTTGGTAATTTATAGACTTTTATGAAGTCTGGTGACTAGATTAGATGATTTATGACTATACCTCTAGCAGGGTGCATGAGTGAACACAAGATATTTTTGAATTATCTGAGTATATTCATTTGAAGTGGCAAGAATAAGGGTCATTAACTTATTAACCATGGGGAAAAACTAGAAAATTGATGGTGTCACCTGCTCAGAAGTTATACTCAGTTCATTGCTTTGGATCATGCTTATGTCCTAAACTCTTTTATATTGAAGTGTCAACAGTTTAACCAGCTATCTCCTTACTTCAAGGTTAGTGTTTTCTTTCTACTTGTACATCTTAAGACAATAAGGCAAATTATAATAATCCATGAGACAGTGAACTCTGTGCCTGATGTGGTTTGTCACACTTTCATAATTGCAATTATTATTTTTTGCCTCCTTTTTATATTTTTCTACTTCCCATGCTGCTTGTTTTTTTTTTTTTTTTTTTTTTTTTTGAGTGCATGCATTACTCTATAACCTAAAAGATAAAATACTTCTATAGATTTATTTTCTTTGTTGCTGTTGTTGGGACAGGGTTTTGCTGTGTCACCCAGGCTGGAGTGCAATGGTGCAATCATGGCTTACTGCAGCCTCGACCTCCCAGGCTCAAGTGATTGCCCCACCTCAGCTCCCAATTGGCTGCGACTACAGGTGTGCACCACCATGCCTGGCTAATTTTTCTATTTATTGTAAAGACAGGTTTTTGCCATGTTTCCCAGGATGGTCTCAAACTCTTGGGCTCAAGCAATTTGCCCAGCTTGGCCTCCTAAAGTGTTGGAACTGCAGGTGTGAGCCAGTGCACCCAGCCTATAGATCTATTTTCTAATTCAACACAATGCCTGACACATATTTGTATTATCCAATTGTCAATATCCACTAATTAGTTAATACCAAATAAAAGAAATAATTATTGCTTGTTAATTAAAATAATACTAAAATGTATATAAAGATAAAGTAGCATTTTTACAATAGCATCTTAGAATTGTTTTCTCAAAATTCTTTTTAAATCTGATTTAACTGGTTTATTTTTGCTCCAGTTGACTTGTATGTACATAGCATTTTTTCTTAAACCTTTTTTTGTGAACACAAATGCATTGTTATTAAGCAAAACCTAAATGATATTATTATGTCTTCAGCCTACTAATGGTTTTAAATACTGTCTCTCTTTAAACTATACTAGAGTGTAAAGGATATAGAAACAGTCTTGACTCTGAATTTACCAGTAAGAGTATAAATATCACTAAAATTAAAGAAAAACTGAAAGAGTATCAACTACACTAATCATAATCAACCTCTGACTTCTATTGTGTACCAGCTGATTCACTGAATGTGCTTCTCGGGGATTTTTACAAAACTCATAGAAGTTGTCTAAGTACAAATCTTTTCAGAAATAAAGATGAGTTTTTAAATGTCTGTTAAAGGCATAATAATAGAAGGTATTGTGAGTAGAATATCCTAAGGAGAAACAGGTGCTTTTCAAAAAATAAATATTTTGGCTCTTTATAAAGTACAATCTTAATTATTTATTAGTCGCAGAATCATGGAACACAGTGGTGCTTTAAGATTATGTTTTAAGGCTACATCATCCATTCTTTTGCCTTGAATGAGGGATAATTTGTAACAAAATTATTATTGTTTCTTATTCCTTATCCTCCTCCTTCATGGTTTTCCTATCTTTGTGTCTTTCTCTTTTCCTAACTCTCTCTCTCTCTATCTCTATATTTGTCAGTTTCTCCTTTCCCTTTTGTGTTAGATGAAGTAAGGAAAGTAGATGATAATGCATTGAGAGAGCAGTTCAGTAGTCCAGAATAGTATATGGTAAAATGAGTGACAGCACCAGCTTTTTACTTTCTTAAGAAGACAAAGGAGCCTTGTGTGATTCTCCCTATCATGCAGAGACAGATTCAGGCTGCTCAGGCGAGGAGCAGCCAGATCCCTGGAGGACAACCTAAGAATGGTATTGGGAAGTTATTGCAAGGCTTAAGAAGAGGATAAAATGGAGTGGTTTCCAGGGGAACTCAAACACTGTAAAAAAATTAGAGATTATAGATGAAGAAATTGCTCCAAGCTCTCAGAGCGATTAAGACCTAAAACTATGATTCAACTCTCCCCTCCCCCCTTTTTTTCTCATTCCGAAGCAGATGTTCCTTCTGAAAATTTACTATGTGTGGGCTACCGGCAGAAAAGACTGAAAGAATAGAGAATAGAAAGAGGGAAAAGGGAAGAGACGGTGATGTCTTTATGGGGACAAGAGCTTATTGGTAAGAGAGAGAACTGCAACATTAAGAGTTTGAGCATCAGTACAGAAAGGGTAAATTTAGAAACCAAACAAGGAATTTCCCTAATATACCCCAAGTGTGAGAAAATTATGTGGCCTCCTACCTGCTGTGACTGCTTTCTGCCTCTAGACATTTTGTTTGCCTTGAAAAGTGTTTTGGTTTTATTTTTGGATACTTCTTGTTCTTAAATTGAATTAGTGCCAACATTTACAGACTAGATTATACCCCAAAGTCCTTATTTTCTTCTACTTTTGAAAAGTCTGAAAATGACAATGCATGATTCTTATTCCTGTATGGCCACACTTTTCAATAGAGATCATAAATAGTTACTCTTTTCAGACACACATTCATCACTTCACTCAGGGATTCACCCCAGCCTGCTTCAGTCATTTCTATGACTGCCTTGGTATCTAGGTGGATTTGAATTTGTTGAAATCTGAAGTAAAGAGCAAGCAATAATCTAATCTTAGATTGTAGGATGAGTCATTTGACATATATTTATTGGTCAGGCAGTAATCTAGGACCTAAAATACAACATAGTGAAGAAACCAGAAAAAAATTCCTTCATGGTGATTCTGTTTTAATGTGCATGGCAGATAATTACCAAATAATCAAATAAAATATATAGTGGTTGGGTGTAGTAGCTCATGCCTGTAATCCTCGCACTTTGGGAGATCAAGCTGGGAGGATTATTTGAGGTCAGGAGTTCAGGACCAACCTGCACTACATAGCAAGACCCCGTATCTAAAAAAAATACATTTTTTAAATTAGCCCGGCATGGGGGTGCGTACCTGTGGTCCTAGCTTGGAAGTCTGAGGCAGGAGGATTGCCTGGCCTCAGGAGTTTGAGGTTACAGTGGGCTATGAGCACACACTGCACTCCAGCCTGAGTGAAAGAGCTAGATCTTGTCTCTCTATATATACATATACATACATACATACACACACACATACACACACAGAGAGAAAGAGAGAAAAGGTAGGGGGAGGGAGGGAGTGTGTGTGTTGGTGATAAATGCTTAGCAGAAAAAGCAGGAAAGGGGACAGGAAGTATCAGTGGGTTGCTATTTTAAATAGGATAGTTAGGAAAAGTCTTATTGTAGAAGTACCACTTGAGTCATTTGAAAATGAGTGAATGATCCCTGTGGCTTTTTTAAGGAAAAGTGTTCTGAGCAGAGGGAAAAACCAAGGCCAGATTCCCTGAATGGATTTGCTAATGTGTTCTAAGAACCTTGATGAGGCCAGTGTGGTGAGCATGGAGTGAACCAGTGGGAGCAGTAACAAGGGTCCAGATTTGGAATGCCTTATAGGTGATTGCTACTGCCTCAGCTTTCACAGAATATGGTATGAACCATACATAACTATAAATATTAGGCTGTAAAGGAAATGAATTTATGCCAAATCTACTCTAAGCTACACCATGAAGCTGGATATGATTTACCTTATATAACTATTCCCAGTTCTCTCAGATACAAGTACGGGTAAACTGTGCTCTTTAAACAATCTCTATACTTCACTGCGATCAATCGTTTGGAAGAAACGATGCAGGTAGGTCCCAAAGATAACAGAATAGAAATGATCAGGTCTTAAAATGGGTCCTTGCTGAGCACAGATTTCACTTTTGATTGCTGAGTGATGTTCTGGTTATCTATTCATTGCCTCTCGGCTCCATAGCCACCCTTCATTATCTGCTCCGCTGTAATGGAGTTAGACCCTCCAAGCGTTTCTCCTTTGTACATCTTAAAATTAAACTTTGTCAGTAGAGGGCACTAAAGCAACACTGCAGAAGGAAAAGGGTTTCTCTTCCTGGTTCTGGTATGATTTGGTTTTGCTTTTTGCTTCTATTGCAAGAATGCCTGCATGGGAACATCCAGTGGCACTCTGCTTTAGCCACACACCCAGTGCATGCAGTCCAGGGCACCAGGTCCTTGCCATGACTGTCCCTGGGTTATACGCGGTCGCCAATGTACAGTTGGTCTCCTGCAGCTCTGCTGGTGAGCAGGCTCCAATACTCTGACTCCATTTGTGTGTGCACCAACCAGCCCTCACCAGCCTGTACCCTGAGGGAAGTTTCCTGCTAGTTTAGACAAATGTGGATCAATTCTGGTCTGGACAATTCAGCAGACTTCTCCACTATCTACTGCGCATCATATGGTAAGACCTGTGATGGAAGTGACAGAGTAAATGTAATAGGAAGGTCACGTACATCTGTCAGGGAGAGTTAGAGATGTTTTGAGTGTGAGAAAACCCTCCCTTTAAGGCCCACCCAGTCAAGAGTTGTTGTGTTGTTATCTTTGTATATAACACTAAATCTCAATACAAAAGATAATTTCTAAGGATGCTTAGTCTTGTTACAGACTGAGATACTTTGACTTACCCATTTTGGTTCCAGAACTATAATTTACTGGGAATCACTTGGTATTTGAATAATGAAGTCAACTTTTTAGATGCTTACTTAACACTCATGAAATTGTTCACTGACCAGATTCTGTTAATTGTAGGAAAAAAAAATAATTCACAAATTTGAAAGCGCATGCCAATTATTTAGTCATACTTTAATAAAATATTGGGGCAGGGAAAGCTCTCAATTTTATTTTATCACTAAGCCATATCTCTCCAGGGCACATATTTGCATATGGTTACAGTGTGCTAGCACAGATTCAAAACACCATACATTTGTTTAACTACTGCTTCTTTTAAATAATTAGTACTTAAAAGAGTCTAGCAATTATAGTTTAAATTGCAAATGGAAAAACATAGAGGTTCTATTTATCTGAATCTGTATTGTCTTAAACATCAGTGCTGGTAGAATTACTTTGCATTTAGCAGTCTTTTTTCTTATCATATAAATAATATATTAAGATATAAAACTGCCCACCTATACTGTACATGGTTATTATTCATTATGTTGTCCTTGGGAAGTCTGGTTCCTAAATATTTATTACTATGAACTCATCCAGTTGCTTTAATTCATGGGGAATATGTGGAAATCTTAATCTTGTTCTTTTGAAATGTGGCGAACCCTGGAATTAATGTGGTAGCTGAAGTAGGGGGAAGTTTAAACCACAATTCTTTTGCACAGGATCAATGGATCAGTTCCAGTGTAAACAAAGGTTGGTTTAGTCAAATTAGCCATCTGCCTCTGATGAATTTAAACAGTAATGTGACACATTTAGTACTGTAACAAGCTTTTGCTTATTTTTAAGTTTTTTTTTTTTTTTTTTAAAGAGAGAAGGTAACAGTGGATAATAGCAGCCCCAGGTTTCCTCTTTAGATTAATTCTTGAACTGCATAGTAGCATCTTTCTTTCATGTACAACAGTTGGCAGAATTTGTAACGGTTGCACGTTTGAAGGAACTTCCATTTCTAGATGTTGCAGTTCTCAAATTTTTCCACAGTCACTTGACATCTTTTCAAAGTCTTTTTTTCTTCATGGATTAACCAGTTAAGTCTGCCATTCGTCCATGAAGTGGTCTGTAAGCTTTAGTTACATGCATGAATTTAGCGTCATATTTTGCTTTTGAGTAGACAGAAAGATGTCTACTTCTTTTGTTATGTGGCTAAATTTAGGGCAAGATTATGTATTTAGGGAAATTGGACTTCTGAAATCTCTGGATGGCAAGGCTGTATGGAATATATGTGCTTAGTTATTAAAACTATTGGTGATTTAACCCATTTCCTGTTTAGAAAAAAACAGTGCAGCCTGCTGCCAGTGCTCATTTCTCAGAGCAAAGGGGAAATGGGTTAAGTAAAATCCTTTTACTACTTACACAGAAGTTAGTAGTAGTGCAACAGAGTGAGACTCTGTCTCAAAAAAAAAAGAAAAAGGAAAAGAAGTTAGGAGTAGTTCTGGAGTTCTGGATTGTCTTGCTGGGTAATTTCCACTTCATTACAAACTCCCAATTATTTCTTACAATGGTATAAATATATTCTAGCACTTATTCTTCTCCATTGTTCCAACTGGTATGATGGTTGACTAGTGTGATTAACAAGTCAACAGAGGACTTATAAACTCTTAACTCTTAAAGTGACAAAATGCTTGGAAACTCCCATCTGCTGCAGCAATGTAAGACTCACAATTACCTCCATGCTTCAGAATAGTCCGAACATAGGACAATTATTACTTATTCATTTCTTTTGCTAATACTTATGTCACCTTTGTACATACAATCCCCAAGATCACAGATGCGTGATATAAATACACAACCACCATCTGGAGAAAAAATATAACTTTAAGTTTGTTTTTAATGATTCATTTGTACATATTTCATTTGGTAATTTGTATTTGCTTGACAGTGTCTTTGTGATAGATTAAATTATCCGCTCTAATTATTCACCCTACCCTACATCCACACCCATTGTTTTGGGTCTTTGTAGTTTCTCCACCTAGAGGGAGGGATCCATTTCTTGATTTGAGTTCAGCCATGTTACTTAGTTGGATCAACGAGATGTTAACAGATGTGGACACACTTAATGGCTTTCAAGGTATGCCTGGGCTTGCCCTCCTGGGTTCTGCTATTGCCGTGAGGGCTCAGTTAACCTGTTCCTCCAAGAAGTAGAAGAGACATGTGAAGCCCGCTTGGAAGGCAAGACTAGCTAAGACCAGCCTAGACCAGCCAATCCCCAGCCAACTGGCCGACATGGGAGCGAGAATAAGCAATTGTTATTTTAAACCACTGAGTTTGTGGGTGGTTTGTTATGTATCACATTTGTGTCTAAAATTTTGATTGATTCAGTGGCTTTTATTATGAAGAACATTGCCTTTAGAACTATTGTACTGAAAGTTAAAGAAGATGAAAAATTTCAGTCTGCACCTATTTCATGTTTATTTGTATCCTCTTTTTTGTCTAAATTTATTTATATAAAACATCACCACTTCTAAGATCCATTGTCTGCTTCTACTTTTAGCCTGTCACTTTATTATTGAAATGTAATCCTTCCCAACTCAGAGTCACTTCTTCCACGTCCTTTCTAACACAGAGCTGACTAAACCCTGGCCTGTAGTCTCAGGGAAAAATGGCAAACTCCTCACAATGACTGCCAGTTCCCTCTAAAGGTCTTTCACAAAAGCGACCCCTGCCTGACTGCTAATGTAAGACATGACATTACTTCCATTCCATTTAAACTGTTAGCATTTGACTTAATTTCCCAAAGTTAGGTGTTAACCTAAATAAACTAGTACCTGGCTTACATCTGCATGCCCAAGAGAGGAAAACAAAATGGCTCCTTCCGGAACAATGAATTTGCCCTAAAAAGGAAATTCTGTTTCTGCTCTTAGAACCATCAAAAGCAAGTAATTGTCCTGTTATATGGAAGAAATTGTGTAAGTGATATAAATGGAATGTATATAGCTGCTTTTTAATTTTTTTTTCATTTTGTTAGACAGGAATTAAAATATAGACTGAATACCCAACACATGGAAGCCCTAATGATAACAAATAGATTCTGAAGAAATAGAAGTAAAAAACATGTTGACATATTAAAATAAAACTTCACAATTCAGTTTCTAATTTTGAGACACAGTCTGGGTTTTCCTAGGATTTCGCTGAGTGGCATTCACAAACGACTGCTACAGGAGCAGCAATATTGTGTTCCCTCAGCTGTTTCCAAATGGATCTGTGAGACATTTAGGTGCTTCAGTTTCTCTCCAGATAGACTGGGAGTTATTGGGGAGGTTTCCATTATATGTTTCACTGTAGTTCTAAAATTTGTCACGTGTTATCTGATACTGTCTACCTTTTCTGCTTTTGGTGCCCCAATATATTCTCCAAAAGTTCCCACACTTGGTTCAGAGAGCCAGGACAACCTGTGCTTTTGAAGCTACTGATATGGTTAGGCTCTGTGTCCCCACCCAAATCTCATCTCAAATTGTAACCTCCACATGTGAAGTGGGGGGGACCTGGTGGGAGGTGATTGGAGCATAAGGGTGGTTCCCCCATGCTGTTCTTGGGATAATGAGTGAGTTCTCATGAGATCTGATGGTTTCCTAAGTGGCGATTTCCCCTGGCTATCTCTCACTTGCTGCTATGTAAGACATGCCTGCTTCCCCTTCCACCAGGATTTTAGGCTTTCTGAGGCCTCCTCAGCCGTCCAGAACTGTGAGTCAATTAAATCTCTTTTCTTTATAAATTACCCAGTCTCAGGTAGTATCTTTATAGCAGTGTGAGAATGGACTAATACAGCTGCTATTGTTGTTGGTATCAAAGCTATTGAATCTAAAGTCAGCCCTTTTCATTGTTACTTGATCTTTTATTGAAGCTATCAGCTTCTCCCTCAATCACACCTCTGCTCTGGGGTTTAAGTATTATGAGTTCATGAAGACGGGGCTATAAATCAACCCAAGTAATAGATGTTTCCCCTATTGTAAAGCACTCTTACCTAACCAAAATTAGCTCACTGTCTTTGAACTTCTATTGAGCCCCATGTCTCACCCATTGGATACTTGTTTTTCCAGTAGTTTTCTAAGTTATGTGAGGCTCCCTACACATATCCAGACCCATTTAATTACTATAGTGGAAAAGGTTTAGGCTGCTTAAACTAGGACCTCCTGTAAATTATAAAGAATATTTTATGGTAATGAATTTGACCTTTTAAGCTGCATTTATCATGATAAGGGAATGCCATATTTGTACTTTTTGCTTACTGTCTTTACTAATCAAATAACAGTATAATAATTACTGCTATTTAACAAATAGATATTTGGGACCTACTGTGTACGTATCTTTTACTCAACTCTGGAGCTAATAAAATGATCAGTAAGAAGTTATTTATTTTTACTAAATAAGTATCCAGTCTACTAAAGACACACATATCCATTAAAAATACACAGGAATGATAGGAGGATGTCATGACACAGTCAGTAATGAGGTCACTATTCTCAAAATTCCAAATTGTGACATAGGCATGATAGCATATGCTGATTTCAAATTATATTCTCATATGTGGTGGTGTTTTGAGCCTTCTCCATATGTGTGTGGAGGCAGACAATACATGTGGAAGGAGACATCATCTATTTCTGTATCTTCCAAGCCTCTTAGTCCTAGATGAATTTATGTAAAACGTTTCATCCAATATGTGTCTTTCAGATTGGAATTTTATTTATTGATCAATCAATAAATCCCAACATGTATACTAAGAATCAGCTGGTGGGTCTTCCACAGTGCTGGATATTATGGGAATGGAAGGGGAGACGAGAGGAAGGAAGACTAGAATGTATACAATGTGATCTGTACTCAGAGTTTGTAATCTGATTGGCACATGTCTCAGACATACGTTGCTTTCTTTCCGAGTGCTTATTTCTCCTTCTTCCAGCACCCTGATATTCCTTTGAAGGATTCATCCTGCCCCCATTCTAAGCTATGTGTAGTGGGAAGATTCGAGGATGCCACTGACTCACTAGAACCATCTCTGGTCTCAGTGATTGACTTAATGATGGATGTATGACCTAAATCAGGACAAGAAACCATCTCTGGTCTCAGTGATTGACTTAATGATGGATATATGACCTAAATCAGGACAAGAAATAAATAATCCCGGGACTAAGTGGAAGCTGTCAGAAAAGATGCTGACTTCAATGCAGGTGTCATATGGCAATTGGAGAACCAGGGCTGATGCAGCCATGTTGCTACCATGAGGGAAGGCATGATATTTTGGAGGCCATAGTATGGAGCCTAAGATGTAGCCTATTCCAAGGAAGGAAGAACAGGAAAGCATAGCAAAATCAGATCACTGATAACATTGTTTGAGGCACTAGATAAAGCCTCGAATTGAACCTAGTCAATACTACATCTGGATTTTAATTTGCTTGAGCTAATTATTCCCTTAAAAATGATTTTGAATTGGTTCTACTGTTACTGACCACAAAAGAAGTTTTAACTGATAAAAAGAAAAAAACATTCAGTGGTGTGACTTGTGGAAAAGAGCTCAGTAGCAAGAAAATAGAAGGAAGTAGTATCACTGAAAATCACAGATTAATTTTAATACGATAGTGCAAGGAGGTGAATATAATGTAGTGGAAATACACTAAAGTAGATTTGCTGTATCGGTCCCTGGAATTATTGGACTGGAATAGAAGTAAGGGCAGGGCTAGAGGTATGGACCTATGGGTAACTATTAAGATAACAGTTAAATTCACTAGAAATGAACTCATAAATAATAAACACTAAACTGCAGTGGACTTAGAGAGGAAACTTTATTGTTAGGGCAAAATTGGTGGGTGAAAAGATAAGGAAGGCAATAATAAAGAAGGAAAGACCAAGTAAGGAACTGTCAAGGTTATAAAAACCAAAGACAGAGAAACATTTATAATGCCAATTAAAATGGATAGATCTAATGCATTTCTTTAATGCTAATGACTGTAATCGTAATTGACTTGGAAGATGAAAACTGGAAATTTTTCTCTGCCTTTAAAGGGCTTGGTAATTAATCATAAATATGTAGAGACGAAGACTGCTGTTTGATGCATTTATAAGAGTCTGTAGCTCATCTCCCCTCACTTTGCACTGTTAACCTCAAATTATATGAAAGGCTTAGCACCCTTGTAAGGAGCTCCTCAGGTGGACTAGAGACTCCGGATGTGGTGGTTTCTGTCGAATAATCCTTATGGTGGTCTATTTTCTACAACATTTGCTTTGATCATACTAATATGTTTGTTGGTCTTTTCCTCATTAAATTATTTTCAGAATCTTTTTCCCTTGATGTTACAGACTTCTAAATATAAATGCACACAATTCCCTGAACCAAATAGAATGTTTTCAAATTTATATGATTTTTACTTATATAGAAATAAGTGCTACAAATAAGAAACCATTATTTCCTTAATTTCAAAGGGCAAATGCATTCAGTGTTGCAGTCAACATTTGACAAGTCTTTACCAACATGTCTTAAGTTTAAGGAAGAGTCTCCCCGACTAAGATGAAAGAATACTGCTTAGCTTAATGCTGTAGAATGACAACAGTGAACATGCCATGCTCCTAGAGATTAATTATTTAATTCTCATAACAATTCTATGTGCTGATTTATTATTATCTACATTTTACAAGCAAGGGGTTGAAGTTCAGATACGTTAAGTCACACATATAATAATATTACATTTTCTAATGGCTGCCTAAAATAGGTCAAATACTTCCTTTCTGTTTTAATATGAGTCATTGCTAGTATTGTCTTTTGAAGGACCATAAAACACATACAAATTTTATGTTATTATACATCTTATATACTCATTTTGAGAGTGATTATATTTGAAGTCTTTCTAAAAGAGAGATCCAAAATATTGTATCCTCTACCAGAATGTAATGTTAATTTCCGAGGTGTTTTTAAATCTTATATGGAAAATTAACTTTAGTTTAAAAACTTAAAGGTATGCAGATTACATGAACTTAATTTACTTATAATTTAGGTAAGGTGAACACTAGAAAAAATATTTGTTTTATTTTACCTATCAGTTTGATGTTGCTCATTCATGTTTCTAAGTAGCAAAAAATTCAAGTGAAAATGAGATTCGTCTAATGACTATGGCAAACAGGAATGGTGAAAAATGCTTGGAATTGTATACATGTCATACTCATACATATCCTGCAACTTCTAAAGAGTTTTCAGGAAAGTTTCTGACTGTGACATGCATAACAGCATTTAGTTAAACATGTAACTTACCCCTACCCATCAAAACAACTGTTTCTCCAGGTGTAGTTCTAGCTGACCATTCTCAGTATCTTTCATGAAATAAAATAATTTAGCAATTTAAATCAAGGGTTCAGAATGCTGGAGAAGAGTTATTTGTTAATGGTCACTAAGAATATTTTTAAAAATTTAAAAGGCAGATTTTTATCTTTAATTATCTTTACAAAGAATACATGTTTTTTCTTTATTAATATTTAATTAAATCTCTTAAAATAAAATAACTAAAAGTGTATAATTGGACTGTTTGTAACACAAAGATAAATACCTAAGAGCATGGATACTTCATTACTCTGATGCAATTATTATGCATTGCATTACTATATCAAAGTATCTCATGTACCCCCAGGTAAATATATATACCTGTTACGTACTCATAAAATTAAAAACAAATTTAAAAAGTGATCATTGCTCATGATAGAATTTCTAAGAAAGGATGGAGTTGGTATCTGTCTGTGATTTATAGAAGTTTTTCTGGGATGGTTATCCGAAAATAAACTCACTAAAGTTATGCAGCAATGAGCTTTACTGTAGATGTAGTTTATAAAAAAGTTTGTAAAATCTCCCTTGACACTATAGGAGGTAATGATATATGGCTCTTTCCTAGAGAGTTTTCTGAAATTATTTTTTGGAATACATATAGTTTGTACTTGAGAGTAGATGTTTAGATTATTTTCTTGGTGTAGTAGATAGATTGTTTTACAAGGTAAAATATATTGATGATCTTATTCATGATTTTCACAACCAGATGCAAAAAGAGAATTCACTTAAGGATATGTAAAGTTAGAAGAGGATTATTTGATTTGATCAATTTGGTCTTAAAAAACTAATGCACCCCAAAGCAAGTAAATATTAATCTAATCAACACTTTCTGTTGTATAGATCATTTAAAAATCTGGTTAAATGTAACTTTTAAAACATTTGTTTTACTTAATTTTGTTTCCATAATATGTCTATACTTTTTGTGGATGATTGTTTTCTAGTCTGCAATTCTATTTGCAAATCTGCTGAAAATCTATTCTCAGGCAATGACAGAAGAGACTATGATCTTCTTTTATTCGAAGGTGGAAAGTTGCCATAAGTTTCCACAGCCACTGACCAAAGAACTTCCATATTTTGGATTCTTATCAATATGTATGATGACTGTTTGATGGGAGAATATATCATGCTGTAAACACCTGGAAGATAAGCTCTCAGAGGGCAGGAACAGCGTTTGTTTCATACTGCTTTATTCTGCATGCTAACATCATGCTCTGCCTATGACAAGTACTGATTAAATATTGATTGAATGAGAGCATGGTGGGTCGGAGGTGTGACTGTGTTAGCAGTGCTGTGTTTAGGTACAGGAGAAAAGCTTCTAGTGGACTTAGGCACTGAGAAGAACAGTCCTGACCTGGCCGCAGTTGTTGTGCAAAGGATGTGGTGGCTTTATTTGGCCTAAAGTTTTATGTGTGCTTGCTCTGAAATGTGGATACGAAAAAGGTCCAGGGTAATAGTATTCTGTATTATAACATCTAAGAAAGGAATCTTACTTTGTTAGCTTCGTGCTCTTGCCAGCATTTTCTGTTTCTGCCTTCTGTTTACTCCTTGCCCTTACTGTGTAAACATGTTCAAGTTTCTCCAGCATTAAAACTAAGTAACTTATTTGACTTTTACCCACTGCTTTTCTCTCTTTCCTCTCTCTCATGTCCACATTATTAAGGAGGATAATTGGTAGTGGATGTCTTCAATTTCTCCTTTCTCATTTCCGCTTAACCTCTTTGCAGTCTGGCATTGCCACCACTGCTGCACTCAAAATAGTTCCATTGAAGCCTCTAAGGCTGATATTATGAGGGTCAAATGCAGAAGGTATTTCTAAGAAATTCTTGCTGCATTTGAGGCTTCTCCTCACATCCACTTCTCGAAACTCTATTCTCTTGCTCCAGAGACTCCAGAGTTTCCTCTTTTCTAACTACCCAACCTCATACACATCACTCCTACTTTATACTTTAGCTCTCCCCAAGGTTCTGCCCTCAGTTTTGAGCTCACTTCTGTTTTCGTGCACACATGCCTCACAGATAATCCTTTCCACGGCAAGCATTTTTAACACAACCTCTATAATAACTGTCTTTTCCTTTCTTTCCTACCTCCTACCCTTCCTTTTTCTATTCCTTCCATCCTCCTTTCTTTTGTTCCTTCCAAGAATCCATCTATAAAATTCTTGACAGATACACAACAAAACAATGGCTGTTTCCTAGTGGGAACCAAGAGATTGTGTCTAGTTTCTTTTTATAGTTTTATTTATTTTCTGATTTATTTTACAATGAATGTGAATTAGCTTTAAATTCAGAAGTAAAAAGCAAAATTATTTCCAACTAGGAACAACCAGAAATAGTGATTATTCTCAAGAATAAATACCCTCTTGTATAAATAAATAAATACACTCTCCTGTAACCATCTCACACACTTGACCTTACCCTCTGTGTTAAGTGAAGTGAAGGGCAGGAACCATGTCTTAATCACCTTTGTAGGTTGTTCAGTATGGTGCTTGGGACTTAGTAAATATTCATTAAGCATACTGATACCGTGATAAGCTCACTACACTCTACAATTAAAATGACATTCTAAAATCTTGGGAGACGTGGGTGAAAACTCAAAGCAGATGGGGCTTGGGCCAACATTCTGGAGAGGAGAGTGCACCATGGTGATCTCAACAATTGTTCTACTTTTTTCTCACAAAAATCTGTCTATTTTCAGCAAAGAGAAGAGAGCCTGAGGAGGAAGTATAAAGTCAGACGCTTACAACAGACTTGCTGGATTGGAGAGAGAGAGACTTTCACAGCCAGAGCTGCCAAGTAGATCAGGACTTGGGGGTGAGGAAGAAATCTCAGAGAATAAACCAGAAATGATATACAGTAGGTGATTTCCTCTGAAGGCATTTTGCCAGTTCTTACACTACACAGCTGTAGGGTGAAACTCCTTGAAATCAAGCAGAAACCTGTTCCCAGGAGACCAAATAGCTGAGCAAAGGTATCACCATCCAGTCATCCTGGAGAGAGAGAATTTAGTTTATTGCCTAGGAAAGTGGAGTGGCCCTTTTAAATTCCACTAGCTTATGGTTTTGATCCCAAAAGTACCATGATCCAAGAATAAGAGCAAACTGGAAGAAAACACCATCTCTAACAAATCTCAAAACTCACACTTAACTGAAGATATCAGTACCTTACCTGTCTTCTAGAATAAAATAATATTCTATTTGGAGAAAAATCAGACCAACCAGAGGTTTTGTGCAATATCTTGTGTGTACCATATATAATATTCATTTAAAATTATCTGGCATGCTGATAAACAGGTTTAGATGACCACAAATGGAAAAAACATAGATATTTAATAGATTATTTAGATTTTGGAGTTATCAGGAACCCCTAAGTAACTATGATTAATATTTTCAAGAAATAGAGAAAAAGATGCAGAATTTTCTTAAAGAACTGGAATCTGAAAAATGCAGTGATTGAAAATTAAACATTCAATATATGGATTCATAACAGATTGGGCAAGTCAAAGGAGAGGGTTAGTGAGCTGAAAGATCAGTGCCTAGAAATATGCAGATTAAAGCTCAAAGAGGGAAGAGCCTGGAAAATGAAGAAGAATGTTTAAAAACTGGTGACATGTGCCTACATGTATATAATTTAGAGTTCTAGAAAGTGAAGAACAAGAGAATGGGGCAGAATCAATAAAAAATTTAAACTGATGATTAAGCTACAGATACATTCTAGTCTGTACATTCCAGGAGGGTAAATATAAAGAAAAAACAAAACAAAACACACATCTGGACATACCATAATCAAACTGCTGCAAAAAAAGAGAGAGAAAAAACTTAAAATCAATTAAGCTATGTTTTATTTATTTATTATTTCATTTTATTTTTTAAGGCGATGTCTCACGGTCGCCCAGAGTGAATGCAGTGGTGCAGTCTCAGTTCACTGCAACCTCTGCCTCCCGGGTTCAAGTGATAATTGTGTCTTCTTAGCCTCCTGAGTAGCTGGGACCACAGCTGTGTGTCATGACGCCCTGATAATTTTTGTATTTTTAGTTGAGGCAGGGTTTTACCATGTTGACCAGGCTAGTCTCAAACTCCTGACCTCAGGTGATCCACCTGCCTTGGCCTCCCAGAGTGCTGGGATTACAGGCTGAGCCACCGTGCCTGGCCAGCCAGGCTCTTTTAATTTTGTTCATTTTGAGTTCCACATTTATAGAAGGTGATTGAAAAAGTAGAGAATATCCATTGGCAAGTGTCCAGAGATCATAAAAGACCAAGGGACTGGACCTGGAAACCAGAAAACCATAAAAAGGTGAGAGATATGGGAACATTAAACCAGAAACGAGTAAGTGAGACAATTACGGTAGTCTTAAAAAATTTCGAGTGTTGTCAGGATGAAAAGGCAATTTTCTTGTTCTGTGGTATCCAAAGGACAGAGTTAGGATGCAAGCTGCAAGGAAGCAATTTGTGACTCAACATAGGCAAGTTTAACAGATGAAGCTGAATGAAAATGGAACAGTGAACTTCCAATCATTGAGATTTTTAAACTGAGATTTGGAGGACGAAGCTTCACAAATGTAGAAGGTATTCTTAAATTGAATGTGAGTTTAATGAGCTCTCCTGTAAGATTCCTTGTAACTCCAAGGTTAAATAACTCTGTAATGTGCATTCTAGTGACTGATGGTTGTATTTTCATGACCACAACTCACTTAAGAAATCATTCATTTAGTCACTAACTTAGCAAGTGTTGCTGAAGACCCACTTCATGGAAGGCCCCCTCACAGGCAGTGGAGCTACCAAGAGGCATAAGACACAGTCCCTGACATTATCTTGATTGTGCACATGAGAAAGCCTATTCTGGAGAGTTTATAACTTATTCAGGTCACTATAATGTAACTTAGTATAAGAGAAGACAGGACATATATTATTAAAATGGAGCTGAATAGTGTAAAAGAATAATTCATTGCCACTAAATGGGTATTTTATTCCTTTTTACAGAGGAGATTACGTGCTGTTTGTCATGTATTGAACAAAACTGCTATAAATATAACCCTTTTCAGGACACTCAGATGATCTTAGCATACTGTAGCTTAATTCTCTAGAAGCCATACTTGGGGCCTCAATGTTCTTATCTTAAATTATCTTTCATTTCTTCAATGATCTCTACTTTCTGTTTTCAGTTGTCAATGTAATTATTCCAATTTTCTGGCATGAAGTGATCAAGTAAGCCTTTATGTAATGGCAGAAGAAAGATGTTATTAATAGTAATTTTTAAATGTATTTTCTGTGCCATTAAAGTAAAATCCTCTGCACTTATTTCCTGCCCCAAACATTTTCTCCTACTCAGTCTAATAGGTTTAACACTCCTTGATCCCATCATTTTAATAATCTAGGCTGAAGGGTTGGCTTACATTGTAGTTTGAAATGATAAGGATACAAATCTTCAAAAATATACTTTCATACTAAGTCTATTTTAAAAACTATCATCTAGTAGAAAAGATGCTTTACATTTAAAAGCACCTTTAAACTGGAGGAGGAAATAAAAGAAATACCACATACCTCAGTTCTGTTCTGTCCTTGATTTGCCCTCAAGCATTACTGAAAAGTATTGTCAGTTCCACTGCCTGAAGATCATTTTTGGAGGAAAATAAATGTTTCAACTGTTACGTTGTGTTCCCATTTGATACACCTTTCAAGTTGCAAGCTGCTGAAGTAAGAAATAGGGACATTTTGTTTCAGTGACAAACTAAGGCAAAAGCAGCTTGTAATATGATGGATAGCAAAATAAAAACAGATATCTCTGTTGTGATCGTGTGCTGAAGGCTTAATGAACCCACCCCTAGTCTAGCTATAAGCTCACATATAGGCAGGCAGACAGACCTGGAGTCACCTGGAGACTGAGCCCACCTGGGGATTAGAGCAAAGTGCAGGTGCCTTTGCTTCGTCTGTTTCCCTGAATGGTCCTTCCCTGTTGTCATCCCTCACAGTTTCATTTGAATTTATATCGAGACAACCTGAAGATTCCCTGCACCGATTACAGATATAACCTCTGAGTATTCTGAATTCCAGTCTCTTTGTCATCACTTTTTCCACTTCAAATAGCTTTTGCTAAAAGCATACTAATAGATTGAAGTAAGGGCATTCTCTAAATCACTTTAAAATTTTAAAAAATTATAATTAAAATAATAGATAATAATTCAGGATCAATATCAATTAAATTATATTTAACCTCTACTTTTTGTGTTGAAATTCTACTGTATCCCCAGAACTATTTTGGTGATTCTAATTAAGGTAGGTTCTGCCATAATAACTTTGTGTACTTACTGGGTGTTTTGTCATGTGAAACCAGAATAAGCAAGAAATACGGACTTGATTATATTTTCATTATTTTTCTTTCGTCCTTCCTGGCCTTTGCTTATTTGGCATGCCTAGATGGGGAGGACAGGCTGTTTCCTATTTCAGGAGCATGTTGTTAATGTTTGATAACTATATAAATGTACACAACAATACTGATGAGCCAAAGAAATTAAGCTTTGCAAAGGGCAGCTTTAATTTGTTGATTTGGAGCTTGGAAATGTGGGTTATTTTGTGATTGAATAACGTTCTTGAATGTTTAATGCATGGCCCCATTTACCTTGATTAGCTCAGCAATTCGCGACACATTATTTCCAAAGATGCTAATCAATTTTAAATCAAAATAGATTGAATTGCCTCTAAAATTGTGGAGATTACCCGAAAGTGTCAATCTCTTTGGGAAATTGAAATTCTGGCATCTTAATGAATGCAGCCTAGTTATGGAAGTACTGTATAAGAATAATGGGTTTTTGAAATACTACAAAGTAGGGATAAACTTCTGAATGTAATAGTTACTTTTTAAATTAATTTAGCACTAGAATTATTTTATCTAACTATTACATTGGAAGGAAATACCTCTGCTATTATTGCTGATTCTATTCCTTCTTGTTGTTTCAAATTATTAATATCTGAAACTTAGAAATATCACCTCACTAGTTATTAGCTACCTCATTCACTTCTTCTGGATTGTTGTAATTTTACAGTTTTAGACATTCTCACTGGTCAGATGGTAGTGAAACTACTCAGAACTACATGTATAAAGTTATTTAAAGCAGAAAGAGAAGGCAGTTTCTTTAGTGAACACTTCTAACTGAACATAGCATTTCTACTGACATTTAATAGTGTGTGTGTATATATACACATGTATGTATACACACACATATAAATATATTCTATATATTTAAATAAAACACAACATTATGTTGTTTTGATTAATCTATTTCACATGTTAACCTGTATTTCTATTGCAAGAGAAAATCATTGGCATGCCTGTATAAAAAAACTGAAATGCAAAGGGTTCTGACCATTGGTTTATATTAGTTAATGTCTTTAATTTTAGTTCAGCGGAGTATTTAAAATAAGGAGAAATAGAAAAGGAAAGGGTTTTCCTATTAGCATCATTCAGGGGCTTAATATATTAAGAACTAGAAGGACAGTTTTGACCGGGCACGGTGGCTCACGCCTGTAATCCCAGCACTTTGGGAGGCCGAGGAGGGCGGATCACGAGGTCGGAAGATGGAGACCATTCTGGCTAACACGGTGAAACCCTGTCTCTACTAAAAAATACAAAAATTAGCCAGACCTGGTGGCATGCACCTGTGGTCCCAACTACTTGGGAGACTGAGGCAGGAGAATGGCGTGAACCAGGAAGGCGGAACTTGCAGTGAGCCAAGATGGCACCACTGCACTCCAGCCTGGGTGACAGAATGAGACTCTGTCTCAAAAAAAAAAAAAAAAAAAAAAAAAAAAAAAAACCGACTAGAAGGATAGTTTGTTGTTTTGTTTTGTTGTTTTGTTTTGTCCAAAAAGTAAGTATAAACGTGCCCATGGACTGGGTGTGGTGGTTCACGGTTGTAATCCCAGCACTTTGGGAGACTGAGGTGGGCGGATCACCTGAGGTCAGGAGTTCGAGACCAGCCTGGCCAACATGGTGAAACCCCTTCTCTACTAAAAACATGAAAATTAGCCAGTTGTGGTGGTGAGCACGTGTTATCCCAGCTACTCAGGAGGCTGAGGCAGGAGAATCGATTGAACCCGGGAGGCAGAGGTTGTGGTGAGCTGAGATCGTGCCATTGCACTCCAGCCTGGGTGACATAGTAAGACTCTGTCTCAAAAATAAAAATAAAAAATAAATGTGCCTATGGAGATAAAAATCACAATTTTTAATAACATAAAGGTATTTTGAAGAGCATTTTGGAATTTGTATAATCCCATCTCATATTGAGCTCCTACCATTACTACCTTTGGTGCTTTGGATAAATTATTACACTCTTTGAGCCTCAATTTTTTTTTTCTTTCATAAAGTGAGCCTAATTACTACTGCTCTATAGGATTTTTTGTTTATTTGTTTGTTTGTTTTTTGGAGAGGGCAATGGCAAGGGCAGAATTTAATAAGATATATGTAAATAACTTAGCAGTGCATCACTGCACCTGGTAAATGTTCTTGTTAAAACTGCTCTTAACGCATGAGTGATGAGTCAGGGAACTTTGCAAGGTACCCTGAGGAAGACTGAAAGGAGTACATGTGATATCATCTAAAAAATAATCACCCACATCCAGATCTAGTTCCTTATGCAATAATTGAATATAAAAAAATGACAGTCGTTGAACCAATGAGTAAAATGCTCTAGAAGGAGGAAGCAAGTCTTTCCTTGAAAAGACTGGGGTCAGGCAATGTGGGAAATCAATTTTAATTTCTATATATGTGTGTGCCTTCAAAGTGGAAGGTATTTTCACTAATTATTTTATCCGTGACAGGTTTTGCTATCCTTGAATTTAAATCAATGACAAAATATCAATGTCTTCAATAAGCATTAGAAAAGAAATAAAATTCTCAGGTAAGTTGAAATTCATCCTGTACTGATATTGTTTGACAAGTTATTGTTCCTTAATTCTGAATGACACCATTCCTATACTTTGAGGAAGGTCAATATTAGTTTAAATCTGAATTTATCTTTAGCTCAAGGGAAATTTATTTAAGCTTTTCATGTAATGAATCTAATAGATTGGAATCATATTTCAAGGAATGGTCACTGGTTCCTTCAGTGTTCTAAAGTGTACATTCATTTCCAACATGTCAAGTGCTTAATTTAAAACACTTATTGATTCTTGATTTTTGCTTGGATGTGAGCTCATTTATTTTAATGGAATTGTTAATAAAATGTCAACTTTCTCCTGTTCTGTGTTCTGTATCTATTTTCTGACTACACTTACTTGTGATGTGTCATAGAAAAAAAATGACTAATACAATTTCTCAGGTCTTGAAAAGTACTTATACTTTAATGTCCATATTATAGATTTTTACATTAGAAAGTTCACATGGGTTCATAATATGCAGTTTTACTTATCATTGACATCAGCCTCTTCTGGGAAATTAATCTCATGAGTTGCTTGTAGTGGTATAATAGTAGCAACTGTGCTTTTGGATGATCATTTTCAGTGTTTTATGATTTTAGGCAGCATTTTTGTTGCAGATATCTGAGTGCATTGCATTTAGCTTGATTTCTGAAAGTGTGTATTTGTTGAGTCAGAAGGATAGAGTAACTTTTAAAAAGAGAGGAAAACATCATTAAAGAGAGACTAGTACATTGTGAATGCAAATCCTTAGAGAGCTCATAGTTGCTACTGAGAATAAGTGAAGTAGGTGATTTAATGATGTGATGCTTCCTAAGGAATATGGCTCAGAGGTCTGCACTTCGTAATATCTGAGGTCTGGAATTAGTCTGTCTCCTAAGTCAGGTAAATAGACATGGCATTTGGCAAACAAGAAATGACTTTAAAAATACGACATTGTTCCAACGTAGTTCCCCTTGTTCTCAAGCAATGGGCTCTACTGATTTATGACCTGGCTTCATGGAGAGGAGAGAGTTTATTATCAAGAAGCATAATGACCTTCTAGTTCAGTGCACCTTATTTACCTGAAGTATTACTGAGATGGGGAAAACAGTCTTTGGACTCTTGGTTTATCACTTATTTCCAAAGAAGAGGAGAAAATAGTCCTTACTCATATGGAAATGATTATCTCACAAATTATAGCTTATTAAGGTAAGAATGCCCATATATGGTATAAACTCATATTTTTTTTTCCAAATGAAAGGATGACTCCAGAAGATTAAAACAATGTGACTTGGAAAGTAATTAGGGAGAGTAAGGAGGGATAAAATCTTTCCACTTCCCTCTGACAAATAATCAAATAAAAACTTGGGAGAATTTAACCTTTGCCATTTTTATACCTGCATTTACTCATCATTTGTAAAAGAAAACCATCAACTATTTCCACTAAGCATTACGTGTAAATTCAAACTCTCTAAGATAGAGTAGCAGTGTAATTGACCACATGAGTTATATTTTTAAGTCATATGCTGTATACAAAATTGCAATTTAAAATAATTGCGTGGAGGGGAAAACAAAACAGGTGGCCTAAGACATGTGGACCTTCCATCCTATGAAGAGAACTATGGAGAAACAAAAATCAGCTGCTTAAATTAGAATGTAGGTATGCATGAAATATAAAATAGATTAAGAACTAAAAACAAAATAAAAATATTTAATTGGTAAGGTTTTCTATTTGTTTTTGTTTTGTTTTTGAGACGGAGTCTTGCTCTGTCGCCCAAGCTGGAGTGCAATGGTGCGATCTCGGCTCACTGCAACCTCCGCCTCCCAGGTTTAAGCGATTCTCCCTGTCTCAGCCTCCCAAGTAGCTGGGATTACAGGCACCCACCACTACTACTGGCTGATTTTTTTATTTTTAGTAGAGACAGAGTTTCACCATGTTGGCCATGTTGATCTCGAACTCCTGACCTCAGGTGATCCGCCCGCCTCAGCCTCCCAAAGTGCTGGGATTTCAGGCATGAGCCACTGCGCCCAGCCTATAACTTGGTTTTTAACAACCAAGGGCATATGGCCTCCAAAAGAGGCAAAAGTTAGAAGATGAAAATAGTAAAAATTATGATAGTCTAGCACTTAGCTAATTATCTATGTCTCCTGAATGTGTGTTTGACAGCTTCTAGTGTCATCAGACTTTATATAAAGCACACTGATGCTATAGATGGCTTATGGCTCCTAAGTAGCTTTATTGTCAGATTCCTGTAAGAGGCTTAAACATGTTAGTCATCCAACTCTCTTTTTAAAAGGTTTCCCTATAAAGATATCTAATGTTACGGAATATTAGATAAGAAGAAAAAGCATAAAAGTAGGCATAAGATAACAGCATGTTTTTTGGCAAATGCTTTTTGTATATTGTTGCAAATTATGAACATATTCCTATCTGTTTCTGTGTGTGATGTGCTATGTAGATCAATAATGAAAAGGTTAATGTTTTGTTTTATTCTAAACAATTAATTAGTATCTTATAACGGTTTATACCAAGTTTTATATATTTATCAACACACATATGCATATGTAACATTAGCATATGTTTTCTTCAGAATTTATTTATCTCTATATAGGTATTTTTAAAATTGCATTTTTGTTTTCTTCTTATTAAAAAGAAATGTAGCAAATTTATTCTCCTGCAATATCTGTGAAGCCTGGTGAACTCACTATCACCTGCCTATCCTCCACCCCCACAAATTTAGTAAGATTTTCTGGTTACAATATTCTGCTTCTAGAAATCTAGAGTACCATCAGTCAGTTGCTGTGAAAGAATTATTTCTTTGCCTGCCTTAGTAATATACATATACATGCCCAGTTAGCACACCCATACGTCTTCACTCTTCACTGCTCCAGTCACCTACAACATAAAATCTCTTTATTTCTACTACATAAACACCCCCATGACCACACACAATAAAGCATATACATTTTTCTCTCCTCATCATGGGCACTCATCACTTTAATTTTCTACACTACTGATATTTTTAAAAGAAAGAAGAATTACAAAGTGAGGAGATTTAAGACACAACATTTAAGCCACACTTTTTCTTTACATTAAAATTTTCAGCTTTCTAGTTGAAAAAATACTTTCACAAATAGGGACAAATGAACTCACGTAATTAGGTTATTAAGCATTTTTGTCAGTTTCATGTATTTAAGTATAATCTATTCTTCATGATGTTTGAGTAATGTCAGTTCACTCAGTAGCCTTATGCACAAATATGTGGGTAACTGAAGGACAGAGGTGTCTATGCACTGCCCAAGTTCACTGAGCTAATTGCATGGGAGAATCTAAGAGTACATTGCCTCTATCTTTCTGGAATAGACTAATGTTATACTGAGTCATTTAACATCATGTTTTGCATTTAATATAAATTTACATATATGTGATTTTTTTCAAATCTTATCTGAGTTGCATATTACTTTTTTTAAATGAAGATTAAAGATAGTATTTTTGAAAGTTATAACTTTCTAAATATTTTGCTCTAAATATCCTGTTTTCTTCTGCCATTTTGCACTTTTGTGATGAGTGTTCACATGATGGCATGCTAATATCTCTGCATTAACTTTTACTGAAGGATATATTTTAACATCATAATTTTCTTTCGGAGCTCTGGGATGTTTTAAGCTTGACTTCTCTTTATTTTAGTCATCAAAAGACTCCCACATTGAGAGTTAAACTATAAAAGTCAGCTGAAAGCATTTTTTGCAGGCATGATATTTTCCTTGCACTAATTTTAAAAATTCAATTGAAGATTCATTTTATCTGACTGGTATTTTCAGTCTAAAAGGAGGACAAATAATCATATATGAAAATATTTATTGACATATATAAACTATTTGTTAATAATACAACTATCCTGAATCTCAATCTGTGATTCCTTCCAATTGTTTCTTCTGACTGTTTCTCTAATGAATGTATCTATAGTGCATGGGGCAATTTTTTTATTATTAATAAAGTGTCCACTTTTTTTGTTCTTATGGGCAACAGTATATTTTCTAATCATTTTCTAGTTTACTCTTGAATTCGAAATCTTTCAGTTACGTGTGGTAGAAAACTTAACCAAAATGGGCTTTAAAAAATTAAAAGATCGTAATTTTGCTTGTGTATCTGCAAAATAAGATTTCTCTAACTTGATATACAGCTTGATCTAAAGGTTCCTGATGTCATCTTTGAAGTTTGGCTTTGCTTATGTGCACTGCTTCAGCTATGCACGACCCTATGAACAGGGACCGTGTCCAGGTCAGCTTCCCACATGGCAGCTGAAGATCAGAGGAAGATTTCTTCTGGTATTTCCCCTTAAAAAGATGGTGAGATTACTCTCCAACAAAACCCAACAAATACCTTCTTATGGCTCGTTGGCTTCATCTGAGATATTCATCCCTGAATGAAACTCTGTACTCAAGAATATATTCAAGTCTATTGCTCAGGAGTAATTTAGTTCCTGGTTTAAACATGTGTCCCTTTGAATCTAAGGCTCCACAGGCTAAGAATGAGTTCAAAGGAATTTGGCAGAGGAATATCTGGGTGCTACTGGTGAATTAAATGGGAATTAGATGCTGAGAAGGTGACTAAATGTCTGCTACAGGTCATTTGTAAAAGACCATTTTACAACACTTCCTATGAAAAATGATCACTGATTTGTTTTTAATTTCCTGTAAACTCACGGTTTTACTTGGTAAAATTTAATGCAGATGAAGGATATGGTTCCAGGATAGGTACTATAAAGGACTGATGAATATGCAAAGAGGGGACATAAGCATCACCTACAAGTCAGGTCTTATTTCCAGAAAACTATGCATAAACGGACTTTGTGCCTAAGAAAATGTACTAAGTCTTTGAACTGGAGCTAATGACTGAACTATGGTTACTTTCCACTGGCTCTAGAAATAAAGAGTCTCATTCTCTTTGATTTAATTTCCTGACAATGGAATGCAGACAGTCTTCAGCGGGGTTTCCGTAGTGTAGTGGTTATCACGTTCGCCTAACACGCGAAAGGTCCCCGGTTCGAAACCGGGCGGAAACAGCCCGAGAAACGTTCTGGCTGGGCGTGGTGGCTCAAGCCTGTAATCCCAGCACTTTGGGAGGCCGAGGCGGGCGGATCACAAGGTCAGGAGATCGAGACCACAGTGAAACCCCGTCTCTACTAAAAATACAAAAAATTAGCCGGGCGCGGTGGCGGGCGCCTGTAGTCCCAGCTACTCAGGAGGCTGAGGCAGGAGAATGGCGTGAACCCAGGAGGCGGAGCTTGCAGTGAGCCGAGATCGCGCCACTGCACTCCAGCCTGGGCAGCAGCGTGAGACTCCGTCTCAAAAAAAAAAAAAAAAAATAACTGATTATGATTCAAAAATGTATTTGGTGTTTCAGAATTTGAAATACACATGTAGATGTTGGTTCTGTCCTATTTGCAGATGAGAAAACTGAGGTGCAGAAAACTCAGTAAATTTGACCAGGGCCACACAGATAGTAAGTGACAGAAATGGCATTTATACCTGTACAGTCTGTGTTCTTAATCGCTGCATATAGTGTCCTTCAAAGTTGGGCCTTTTTTTATTCCTAAAACTATCTTGTGGTACCTGCTAACTTAGGTTTCTAGACTTGCACAACATGGCTTATTTATCTTTTTGTACTGCTGAGCATATTATTCTGAGAGTTAAAACTAACTCCCTCAGTTTTAACTAGGGTGTTAGATTCGGTTTCCCTCTCGTCTGTGTCTTAAGTACTTGTTGATGTTTGTCACCCAGCCACTGGATATTCATTCATTCTGTTTTCAGTGTGTGAAGATTCCGGAAGAATCAGGAGACAATGCCCCATTGACCTCTATACAAAGATAGCAGACGCTCTGCTCACTGACTGCAGTCGTGTCAATGTGTGACACAAGCTTGGCCTATCAGATGTGAACTTTACATCTTGATATGTGCAGGATACTCACAGGTTATTCACAGTAGTGGTAACCAAATGGAGATTCCAGCACCATTGCTGAAAATTACTATGATGATGCCAGGGGAAGCATCTTAAATATTCATTGCTGTGACATCACCTTTATAATCAACTAGTCAGCCCCTCCTGCAGGTCTAATTCTCTAGTCTGCTGTGCAAGTCTAGGAGTCACTCTAAATGATGAAATAAATTCCTTTTCTGCAAAAGCTATTTACCATTATTCTAACTATGACTGGCAGAGCCACTTTTCTACTCTGTTCTTCAACTAATTTGTCTATTCAGTAAACTTTATAATACAAAGTGAGTGTAGGAACAAAGGTAGAACTTTGTATAGATGAAGAGACAAAATATAGTTAATCTGTATTTTTAGAGATGACTCGGCTTAAATTACATCTCAGAGCTTCTTATCACAGGAGATGGGACAGGGCCACTGGTCTCCTGCTGGCATAAGACTATCTAGAGAGGGCTGGGACGCAGTGGCTCATGCCTGTAATCCCAGCACTTTGGGAGGCTGAGGAGGGCGGATCACGAGGTCAGGAAATCGAGACCATCCTGGCTAACACGGTGAAACCCCGTCTCTACTAAAAATACAAAAAGGTAGCCGGGCGCGGTGGTGGATGCCTGTATTCGCAGCTACTCAGGAGACTGAGGCAGGAGAATAGCGTGAACCCGGGAGGTGGAGCTTGCAGTGAGCTGAGATTACAGCCACTACACTCCAGCCTGGGCGACGGAACGAGACTCCGTCTCAAAAAAAAAAAAAAGATTAAAGAAAAAAAAAAAAGAAAATAATATCTAGAGAGGTGGGAAAGAAGAAAGCACTTAGCATTGTCATGATGTGACCCCTTCGTAATCAAATGTTTTGGCTGACAAGCGGTATCTAAGAGTATCAAAGAAATAAATGAGTGGTCTTTTGCTAATCATTGGAGAGGAGAGATAAAATAAGAGGAGGGATAAGAAGAGCCCTTAGTTAGAACTATTATTCCTATGTGATCTTTCAAGTATAAAGGACAATTTACTTTATACGTGTATAAATTAAGACCCATCTGTATAAAATGCACTACAAGGCATGAGATATAATGGAAGTATACTGATGGTAGAATTACCAGATGCCATTCTAGACCCAGGGCTGGTGTCAATAGGTTTGTGATTTATCGAAAAATATCTCAAGAGTTTCTAGTGTTCTTGTTTGTAAAGCAAGGATTAAAGACATCTAAATATCCTTCCTTCTCCAATAATTACCGCAGAAAACTCAGAAGGGCAGAATTCCAGGAGTTAATTTTAGTCTAGAGTTGCTTTCTGATCTAATTTTACTTGCTTCTTAAGTCCAATTAGGAGCTCACAAATGAAAGATGGCTCGTCAGTGTAACATTTCTCAGGAACTTGGGGGCATTGCCCGTCTCTCTTTTAGACTTAAAAAATGAGGCCTGTTGTTGAAGGAGGAAAACACAATGTACCAAGTAGAGTTTTCTCTTCAACTGCAGCTAGTAATTGTAGCAAGTCTTCCCTTCACCTTTCTCAAAAACAAAACAAAAGATTTGAAAACAGTAAAAGGCTGTCAAGGTGGTCACCTTGTTAAAACCAGAACTCCTTGTTGTTAGGTCTGCTATTGGTGGCTTTGTTGTCAGTTTCTGAGTTTCAACTCCCCACTCCAGTGTCACTACATTCTACATAGTGTTTTAGCCTACTAGACTCTTCCGAGAAATCAACAAGATTTGTTGAGCTTTTACATTATTTCAGATGTTACACATTCATCTTAGACTATTCCAATAGTATGTGAGTTCTTACAAAAGGAGGGAAGGTACATAATAAATGTTGTTGAATTGGTTCATATGTGAGTTACTGACTGAATTTGGAGAAACCATTTAATATTAATTTTTACAGCATTAGAAACAGAGGTCAATTAATTTTTGACTCAGAACATATGATAGGGAATGCCAACTTAATGTACCTTTAGTTTCTTAAATGTCACTCTCCAGCTATCATTTATTTATGGTTCTTAGCCTTAGGAACAATATGTATCAGAATTTACACCCTAAGAAATGTTTACATTGTGATTGATTCTGCTGTTACTGGTGAAATGCTTATTTACCTGTTCATTTTTCTAGAATGGGTAAGTAAAAATATGTATTTTACTATGTGGGTAGAAAAAAATCACTAAAAATTACTGGTGAAATGTTCATTTACCCATTCATTCTTCCAGAATGGGTAAATAAAACTATCAGTCTGTTTTTCTCTGTGGGTAGGAAAAGTCACTAAAAATACTAGTGGGAAAGAATTAAATGATTCAACATTTTCCACATCAGGAGATCTTGCACAAAATATTAAGTTGTCCCATGTATATATTAAAGTGATTGTTTAGAATATTTCTTTCATTGTAAGCTCCGTTAGTACATAAACTATTACTGTTTTGTTCACTGCCATATCAGCCATATATAAAAAAAGAAAGTCTTCCATAAACATTTGAGGAATGTGAGTGAATACTTCTCTTATATAATTTGTTAATAGTTCCTATTTTATTAAGGTGATGCTTTCTTTCATCATGAGCTTTACTTCAGTAACACTGCTGTATAAGAAACATTGTTTCTGTAAACATCATCAGTGTTTTAGATTTGTTAGAAAAAAAGCATAAGCTATTGACATGGAATGAGTATATATAATAGGAAACGGTGAAACAGTTCTTTTCTTGATGATGAGGTACATGAAATGTACACCAAATAAATGATACAATAACTAACTTTGAGAATATAAGGATGTTATTAAAAGTTTCCTTGAATGCTATTTAGTCATTTTTTTATGGCATTGTGTATAAACCCAGCAGAGTTTTGAAGTTCACCTCTGAATGGTGGTTGAGAGCTAGAAAAGAACATGTGTTAAATGAGGATGATAAAACATGGGACCTATTTTCTTCCCATTCTTTCATCTAGCTCAGAGATGGCTGACACCCTCACAGTGAGAAAAAGCTATGGATTTTGTGTGGCTCTATAGGGAATCTACTTTATAAGAGACTGACATCAATAATTTTCAACATTATGCTGTCATCTCCTGAGAAAATCATTGAACTGTGGATTTAAATTAGTATTTCACAGTTGAAATACTATTAAGTATGGACCTTGGCATAGACTACGATAGATTTATGATGTCGATAGAACAAAGCATCTCTTAATAAGTCATTCAAATCTTTGGCACTTGAAAGGTGATACCATTTCAGTAAGTAAAATGTAGAATTTGATTTATGATTTTATAGTCCCCCAACTCTGGGGTCTATTTGACTCTTTATGAGTGATTTTGAACTATAGTTTAATTGAGATCACATTAAATGTTTATAATGAGGAAATTATCATATATACCAAAAATTTTTACTGAAAATTTCCTAATGTGGAAGAATGAGAAGAAAAAGCTACAATGGGTAGTTTCAAGGTTACTTTTTAAAAAATTCTGACAATTATTTAATTTTAGTTCATTGTTGAACATCAAAATCAGATATAAACAGCAAACATTTCACACTCTAATATGTTTATATGTCCACGTATGCCACCTGAACTTAGAAAGAAAATAATATACTAAGTCAGTCGATATGCACGGTGTTCAATGGGCAGTTTTCAGTAATTCTCATGGTGCCCCATGAGACAGTAGCACATGCCAGCTCTGTGATTCTTGACAAGGACTTTACTCAACCAAAGTTTATTATTTGTGCTTATGTATGCAAAATGACTAGAGCAATTTGGAATATGTAGGCCTGCAAGTGTTTATCATACACACACACACACACACACACACCTACCTGTTTCTTTGAGGGATAGACCTGACTCTGTGTTGCCATAAGTTGTTCACCTTCACCATTCCATTTTCACTATCTTCCTGCTCTTCCCTTCTACTCGGTTAAATGAAGATAGACTTCCTGCCTGAACTGGCTGCTTCACCAGTTGCACTATTTATAGTTTAAAAATGTGTTTGTCTGTGTATCTGTCTTCATTTACTACCTTTCCTTTCTCCGGTGAATGCAATGTACAAAACTTTTACAATAACTTGCATGAAACAATCTTTATACTCAGGAAAATATAAGTCCTGTTTTAAGTCCATTAGAATTGAGACAATAGAAAAAGGGCAAAAAACAAACAAAGCAACCCTCTTACACGTTCACTGTTTCCACAAAAAGAACTTTTAAAATAGTGTAGTTATTTAGTAGATACTTTCTGTGTTATAAACAAAACAATCTCTTCCATGTATACTATTTAAATATAAAATGATTTTTAAATGTCTAACTATTTAATAGATATGTTCTATATTAGAAGTGGTTTTTTTTCTATAAAAATATTTAATGCTGAACTTATGACACAGTCTTTCAAAATTCAATTTCATTTCCACCAGTAATGAGGTTTCTTTTGGGTCAAAGTGTAAGTTGTCTTCCTCCATTCATGAATTCATTATAGTAAGGTTTGTTTCATGAAGGTCTTTTTCCTGATAGGTCCTGTTCCAGGATCTGAAGGAACACTAATGAATGAAACATAGTTTTTGCCTTCATAGAGTTAACATGTGTAGGTTGGTAGGTAGACACAACACAAACCAATAAAAATAAGAAAACTGTGGATTACAAGATCTGCCATAATAAAGTTGAGACAGGGCAACAGAATAGAGAACAACAACTTGTAGGGGTAAGGCTGTTTTTGCCAAGATACTTAATGAGGTCTGTGCCGAAGAAAAATCATTTGAGCTGAGATCCAAACTATGGGAGCAAAGCACTCCCATTCTGGGCTAAGTAATTGACAAATGCGAAGTCTGTCAGGCAGGGTTATGTTGGATCAGGACAGAAAGAATCACTACTGATGGGAGGTTAACTGTGATGAGATCAGAGAGACAGGAGCCAGCTCCTGTAAGGACTTATTGACAACCACAAGAAGTTTGGATTTTATTGTAATCACAATGGAAAATCACTGGAAGGCTTCCCATTTATCCCTATATCACCTAGGTGATATCAGTCTTCCATTTCAGGAAGAAAAGGGAGGGGAGGAATAACTAAAAAGAGCAACATGACTATTCAAGGATGTTCTGATTACCTCAGATTTTCTTAAGACATTGAGTTAAACAATCAAAATAAATAAAATTAGGCAGAACTCTCAAGCTAATATCCAAAGGCTAAAGGCCAAAATAAGTTAAGGTTTATAAAATTGCTTAAAAGGGCTTTTCATGTCTTATTTAGAAAATGTTAAACCAGGAGAACTCTATCTCTTCTTTACTTCTCACTATATAATTCTGTCTTAGTTCGGGTTGCTATAATAAAGTGCTATAGACTGGGTAGCTTATAAACAACAGAAATTTATTTCTCACAGTTCTGGAGGCTGCAGGCTTGAAATCAAGGTATTAATACGGTTTCTGGTGAGGGCTCTCTTCTAGGTTGCAGACTGCTGTCCTCATGCTTCATCCTTATGTGGTGGAAAGGGTGAGGGAGCTCTCTGGGGCCCCTTTTATGAGAACGCTAATCCCACTGAGAAGGGCTCTGCCTGCATGGCCTGATCACCTCCCAAAGGTCCCACTTCCTGATACCATCACAATTGAGAATTAGGAATTCGACATATGAATTTTCATGAGTCAAAAAAAATCAGTCTATACCATTACACACCTGGCCCCCCAAAATTCATATTCTTCACACGTTCAAAATAAATTAACATCCCCACAGCCCTAAAAGTTTTAACTCTTTCCAGCATCAACACTAAAGTCTAATCTAAACATCATTTGATCAGATATGGATGTAACTCAAGGTACAATTCATCCCAAAGCAAATTGCTATCAGGCTGTCAATCTGTGAAATTAAACATGTTAGGTTTCCAAAATACAAGCATAGGAGGCATTCATAAGATAGATACTTCCTGTCCAAAAGGGAGATGTAGAAAAGAAGGTATAAAGGATCCTAACTCCAAACTGCAAGACAAATTTCATAAGATCTTAATCCTCAGGAAGAATCCTCTTGATTTGATACTCTGCTTTCCAGGCCCAGTGGGATGAAAATACCATCCACATGGCTCGGAAGGAAGGCCCCCAACCCCAGCGGCTCTCTGCCTAGGTCCCACAGCTATCCTGGGCTGCAGTCCCGTACCTGTGGCTGTGCCAGGTCATCATATCCTTTGAAAGCTAGGTAGAGGCAGTCATGCCCCCAATGCTCTGCTGTCCGGACACAGCTCATTTTGCCTACATACTTCAAATAAAAGAGCTCCCCATACTTCCCCCTTCTGTGCTTTCATACCACTTTCCTTCATTGATCTGATCCACTTTCATGGGTAACCACTTATGATCTCCAGACTAATTTTTTAACTCATTGTCCTTCGTTTCAGAATAAATATTTCAAGAGTTTTACAAAATATACCCATGAACAATATTATATTATCCCATCCCATCCCAGCAAAGCTGCTTCTAGCATTCTATCTTTTCTGTATTATAGTTTACCTGATTACTTAATGTAGACTAAACTCTGCCATCTAGACATGTCTGTTTTTCACAGCATTCTGGTACAGATGGCAACTACTTTCTCATGTTCTCTTGTGTGTGTAAAGTGTGTGAAGGTTGAGTAACCCAACTTTCTTCATAGAAACCTATCTACATCTGCAACCATCTTAACTCTTTGCCTATATTCTCATAAGAAGTTGTGTTCCTTGGCCGGGCGTGGTGGCTCAGGCCTGTAATCCTAGCCCTTTGGGAGGCCGAGGAGGGCGAATCACGAGGTCAGGAGATCAAGACCATCCTGGCTAACATGGTGAAACCCTGTCTCTACTAAAAATACAAAAAATTAGCCAGGCGTGGCAGGCACCTGTAGTCGCAGCTACTCGGGAGGCTGAGGCAGGAGAATGGCATGAACTTGGGAGGCAGAGCTTGCAGTAGCTGAGATTGCGCCACTGCACTCCAGCCTGGGTCACAGTATGAGACTCCGTCTCAAAAAAACAAACAAAAAAGTTGTATTCTTTTATGCACAAGACTTATTTTTATGTCTGTGTTTATCTTATTGCTTCCTATAGTGTTCTAGTCAGGGTATCTAAGCTACCCACTAGATTTCATATCCATATGGAAATATCCACCAACAACAAACAATGCAACAGCAACAAATAACCTTTCTTACTTATACGTGGTGACTTTGTTTTCATAACAACAATGAGAGTAAGTGTTATTCTTTTTTCCCTTCTGTTTCTCATTCATATTTTTAAAAAATCAGAAAAACTACTGGTAGCAAATATATATTTAATATATTATATGTAATATATTTATATATAAATATTATATATATATACTGGTAGCAAATATATATATATAGAGAGAGAGTCAATCAACAAATTAGGAAATATGTGGCTGCCACTAATTAACTCTACATTACTCAGATATTTTTACAGGAAGCATGCTCCTTAATAAATGACCAGTATAGTAAAAATAGAGCAAACAGCTATATAAGAAATAGTGGAAGGAATGGGAAATATTTAGTCTGGAAGTAAGATTTATAGGAGACATAACTTTCTTTGAATATTTGAATTGTAGCCTTGTTGAAAAGTAGCTATCCTTATGTTGGAAGTCTTCCATAGAGAATGGAAATGATTACACTACTATATCAGGAAGACTTCCTAACAAATAGAGCCATTCAAAAATAGAATTCTTTTTCACTGATGTCAGGAAGTACCCAGTGATATTTAGATAGAGGCAAGACTTGTCAAGAGAGGCGTAGTGGGATTCATGTATGAGGATGAGCTGGACTGCATTAAAGTTGCGGTCTTTTTTTCAATTCCTGCTTCAGTTCTCAGATTCTGTGTTGCAACAGGAGTATAAAGAGTAACCCAAGTAATCAACTGAAAGATCTTAAGCCCAAATTTAATTTTCTTCAGTTATTGACATAATCTCAGCAGAAACAAAATTTTGTATGAATTATTTAGGCAGTTCTGACACTGAAGATGAGATCCATGGAAGTTTTATCTGGGAGGAATTCTTTTAAGTATAAAGAAAAATACTAAGAGAATAATGCATTACTTATATCACTAGGGACAAGTTGAAATCACTATTCAAAACCTTTCTTTTTCTAGTGTCTGATAATTTATAGCCAACATGTTAGAGCTACTTGAAAGGGACTAAAAGTGAGGTTTATTAGCTCTTTTTTGGTTAGGATCAAAGATGGCTGTGTGAAATCCTGTTCTCTCTCCTTTTCAGATCTGGTCTGTTTTGTACACTCTTTACAATTGATATTACACGGAGCTTATTTTCTCAATTTATTTTTATGCAAATGGCTTTCTAAACTGATGTGTCACTCCTGCTCTCCTGGTAGTTCCTCTTTTGAATATTTAAATCACCATTGAATGTATTTTTTTTTCACAAACCATATTCACAATTCTGTCTTCTAAATCCTCTTCCTTATTCCATTACCTAATTTGAAAGTAACCAGTCTCCATTATCTCCTAGGTTACTATGGCAGCTGGATAGTCCTTTGTTATAACCATGATTCTACATTCTCTACAGTTTATCTCTCTGTTCTCTCTTTCATATTTTCATTTATGATATTAAGTAGATTTGATATTATCATGTATCCTCATTTCAATCCATTATATGCTCAACTGCCAACAAGTGCTTCTTATCAAATTCTAGTGAAATAACTTGGAAGAGCACAATGATGGTACACAGTAAGTGTGCCAAAGGAAAAAAAAAATAGCAGCCCTTTTGTCTCTTCTTCCTCCACCTCCTAGTGACCATAAAAACGGAAAAAAGTCTAAACTCACGCTGGCATCCAGGGCCATAAAATAAACTCTGGCTGTTAGAGATCTAGGCTGGCTCTGCTGCAGGAAAGCATCCAGGGACCTCAGTTCCATCCTTTGACTTCACACCTTCTGACCTCAAACAATCCTCCCGCCTCAGCTTCCCAAAGTGCTGGGAGTACAGGCGTGAGTCGCCCTGCCCGGCCTGCACTCTTTTTTTCATACTAAGTGTTGGAAATTCCTGTGTATATTTTATATTTGCAACACATCTCAATGAGGACTTGTCTTCAATAGCCACCTGTTTGGCTAGTGGCTACCATACTGGACAGCACAGAACAGGCCAGGAATGGTGGCCACTGTTGCAGAGACAGTGACCTTAAAGCATTGTTCTCACATATACAGTGTAGCCTAGTCAAGTGTCAGAAACTTCCAGCCTATAATGGAAAAGAGAGAGAAACATACGAAGTCCAGGGCAAGCAATTTAATTTAAAACACTGAGAAGAAATTTGCACACGACAGTTGCATTTGCGTACTATGACAAGAAGTCGTTCATGTGACCGTATCTGACTGTAAGCAAGGTTGGGAAATAAAGCTTGTAAATGGGTGTTTGTAGGAAAAATAGATTTTTTAGAGGAAAATTAGCTGTTGTTTTAATCATTTCTATTTTTCATATTTATTTTATTTTATCTTAGGCGTCAGTCAGCCTTAGTTATATGCCTTTGCTCAAACTGGTTAGCCCATTTGGATGTCTTCTCTGACATCCAAACTCCATTTGCCCAAACACTTGTGCTCAAAAATTGCTTTCCTTATAGAGAAGATGCTGATCCTATCAGACAATAGGAACCTACTGAGTTCTCATAGCTCTTTATCTATACTCCTCTCCTCGCTAATAACTCTGCATTTTAGTAGTTATTTATGTGCATGTCTTATCTCTCCTACAAACTTTTTGTCCACAGAGAACAGGATCTGTGTCCTATTCATAGTTTTCTCCTACTTCACTGTGAAGAATGAGAAGAATGCTTTGAGCATCATTTCTTCTCAGTACTCATTCAGTGAATTCATGAGTAAATTGATTATTATTTTTTGAGATTTAGGTCCAATCAAGTAAAAAATTAATAGGCAAGATTCATAATGGATATATGCAGAATTCACGAAGGTCTTACCACAGATTAGGAATTATTCCATAGATAAATTAACTCTGGATTTCAATTCAAATTATATTTTTTATGATTTTGTATTAATGCTGCAAAATGTCAATGTAAATTGAAATTTGGGGGTAAATTGAAAACTAAGGGAGAATTAGTACACATTTTGCAAATAATTACATAAAAATAGTACATTTTTTACTAGAATGGGTTATTAAAAACTTGATTAATTATACATCAATTGCTTCATTTCTTTATTTGACAAACACTTGAGTTTTTAGTGATTCAACAGGCATTTTTTTAAAAAATTATTTTGACACATCTTAATTGTACTTATTTATGAGTATAATTTAATGTTTTCATACAGATCTATGTTGTGTAATGAGTCAATCAGGGTAGTTAGTGCATACATGACCTCATACAGTTATCATTTTTTTGTGGTGAGAACATTCAAAAGCCCCTTTTCTAGCTGTTTTGTAATATACAACATCTTACTGCTAATCTCAGTCATATCACTGTTCAATAAAACACCAGAATTTGTTCTTCCTAATTGTAAGTTCGCACTTGTTGACCAACCTTTCTCCGTTTTTCCCTTCCCTCTCCCCTATCTGACAACCACTATTCTATTCTGTGTTTCTGTGATATCCACTTTTTTTTTTTTTTTTTTTTTTTAAGATTCCACATATGAGTGAGATTATGTGGTATTTGCCTTTCTGTGTCTGGCTTATTTTACTATTTTGCTTAACATGGTGTCCTACAGGTTCATCCATGTTATTGCAAATGACAGTATTTCACTCCTTTTCATGGCTGAATAGTAAGTCCATTGTGTATACAGTATGTTTTTTTTTTTTATCCATTCATCTGTTGGTGGACAGCTAGGTTGATTCCATGTCTTGGCTCTTACAAATAATACTGAATGAACCATGGGAGTGTGGTTTTCTCTTTGGCATATCAATTTCGTTTACTTTGTATGTGTAGCCACTACTAAGATTGCTGGATCATATGATAGTTCAATTTTTAGTTTTGTGTGGAACTTCCATACTGTTTTCCATAATGGTTGTGCTAGTTTACTATCCCAACAACAGCATAAACAGTTTGTTAGTGTTTCCTTTCCACACATCCTCACCTGCACTTGTTTTCTTTTTTCATAATAGCCCTTCTAAATGGAAGGAAGCCGTATCTCGTTGTGGCTTTGATTTGCATTTTCCTGAGGATTAGTAATGGGCATTTTTGAATGTACCTGTTAGTCATTTGTATGTCTTCTTTTGGAAAATGTCCATTAAGATCTTTCTGCAACAGGCATTCTTGAGACTTCAGATATAGCATGAAGAAGCCAGACATCATTTTTGTACTCTCCCTTTTGTAATATTACAATATAATTCAATATAATGTGATGGAGAAGAAGAGCATTGAAAAAAAAATATATATATAGTGTGTGTGTGTATATATATATATGTATGTAAAATTACCCAACTGTTGTAAATGTTATCAAAACTGGTCACCTATAGCAGGTTCCTAGTCCATAGCTCAGTATTCAAAATTAACATCTGCATCCAAAGAATAATTATGGAGAAAATTAACAACTGCATCCAAAGAATAATTATGGTTTAGAAAACCATTTTTAGAATGGAAATATGACAACATGAATTACTGAGCAATTAAAACACCAAAGTTTTGAAAGAGTTCATTTAGATTTTTTAGAGAATTTGCTCCTTGGTCTCCCTTCACTTTTAATCCCCGATGTATTCGTTTTATTACAATGTAACCAGTAAGTATTATGTCACCTAGCTGTATGAAAAGCATCATAAAATTGCTGTGTATTCTAGGTTATTAAGAAGATCTTAGGGTTACACATTTTATACGTCTATTTTTGGTACTAGGCTCTATAAAAGATGAGAACCCTTATTTAGAGAGGGAAGCTAGGACTAAGCATTCATGAACTAGATACAGGTTAACCACATTTTAAAAGAATATCACAGGTACATAGTGAAAAAGGAGAAGGTAAATATCATCTTGAACATCGGTACCACTCAACCATATTCCAGAGAACATGCATTGGTATTGGCAACCAGGAAAGTTGTATTGGTATTGACAACAAAATAAAGGAATAAGAAGCAATGATAGAGTTAAGATAGTGGAGGAGGCCGGGCGTGGTGGCTCACACCTGTAATCCTAGCACTTTGGGAGGCCAAGGTGGGACGATCACGAGGTCAGGAGATCGAGACCATCCTGGCTAACATGGTGAAACCCCATCTCTACTAAAAATGCAAAAAATTAGCCGGGCGTGGTGGCAGGCGCCTGTAGTTCCTGCTACTCGGGAGGCTGAGGCATGAGAATGGCGTGAACCTGGGAGGCAGAGCTTGCAGTGAGCCGAGATCGCGCCACTGTGCTCCAGCCTGGGTGACAGAGCAAGACCCCATCTTAAATAATAATAATCATCATCATAAAATAAAAAATAATATAAAAAAATAAAAAAAGTGTCTTTTAGCTGGATACAGTGGCTCAAGCCTGTAATTCCAGCACTTCTGGAGGCAGGAGGAGGATCACTTAAAGTCAGGAGTTTGAGACCAGTCTGGGCAGCAGAGTCAGATCCCTTCTCTACAAAATAATAATTAAAATAAATGATCCAGGCGTGGTGACAAGCGTCTGCAGTCCCAGCTGCTTGAGAGGCTGAGGCAGAAGGATTGCTTGAGTCCAGGAGTTTGGAAGCGGCAGTGATCTATGATCACGACACTGCACTTCAACTACAGACTGGGTGACACAGTGAGACACTGTCCCCCAAGAAAAAATACAAATAAAAAATCAAAAAAATCCAAAGGATTATCTTTTATATTTAAAATTTTATACTGGATTCACAAACTATTTCAGTTCTTTGTATAGTATTTAATAAAAACCTTCTCAGAAAGCTAGTTATTAGAGTGGGCTTATCAACATCCTAAAAGGTACAGATTGAGATACAAATCTTCATGATAAAACTGATGAGTGGCATTTCTCTGGCTAGGTTCTTTGGTTTGTGCTTTGGTGTTGTACACATAAGACAGAATTTAGTTCTGTGAGGGAGCCTTAATTTCATCAGTGTGAACCTTAATTTCTTTCTTTCTCTCTCTTTCTTTTCCTTCCTTCCTTCCTTCCTTCCTTCCTTCCTTCCTTCCTTCCTTCCTTCCTTCCTTCCTTCCTTCCGTCCTTCCTTCCTTCCTTCCTTCCTTCCTGCTTATTTTTAGAAAAGGGGGTCTCACTCTGTCACCCAGTCTGGAATGCAGTGACATGATCATAGCTCACTGTAGCCTCACACTCCTAGCTTAAGGGATCCTTCTAAAAGTAAGGGATACTTTTTAATGTACATTATGTAATTAAAAGCATTCCTAGATGCTTCAGAAAAAGTTCCTCAGCCTCCTGAGTAGCAGAGGCTACAGGCCCAGCTATTTTGTCTGCTTTTTAAACCTTTTAAATGGACATTTTAAGTCAATTGCAAATTAATATAGCATTAATTCTATGTATCCGTAACTCCAGTAATTATGAAGCCTCTCATTTCTTCTCTTTCACTGTTTTGTTAGATAATTTTACTGAAAATCTTGCACATGTTGTTTCATGTATAAATACTTATATAATGTATGTCCAACTAATACAGATAATTGAATGGTGTATTAGTTTGCTAGGGCTGCCATCAAAAGGTGCTATAAACAAGATGGCTTAACAGCAGAAAAGTATTGCCTCACAGTACTGGAGTTTACAAATTTGAAATTAAGGTTTCAGCAAGGCCATGCACTTTTGAAAGTTCTGGGGAAAAAGCTGTTCCTTGGCTTGTAGATAGCTGTCTTCTGTTGCCTCTCCACATCATATTACTTTTACTTGTGTCAATCTTTGTATCCAGATCTTTCCCTTTATGACATCAGTCCTACTGGATAAAGGCCTACTCTAATGACCTACTTTTAACTTGAGGTTAATTGACCTCATTTAACTTTATCTCTGTAAAGACTTTCTATCTAAATAAGACCACATTCTGAGGTATTAGGAGTTAGGACTCAAATATATCATTTTGGGCTGACACTATTCAACTCATAATAAACTTTATCTAACACCATTATTTACAAAATCCTTAACACTAACACCAGTTCTTATTCAGGTTTCCTTGATTTGTTCTAAAATATCTTAGTAGGTATCTGAAATATTGGAGCCGAGGAGTATCTGCTCGTTATATTTCTTTGTGATGTCTTTTTCATTCTGTAAAGGACCCTATCCCATCCTCTTTTTTAGAAATGCCATTGAGTTGTCAAGAAACTGATTTACTTGTCCTATAGAATGTTCTGCATTTTGAATTTGACTGAATCATTTCTTATGAAGTCATGTAACTAATTCTGCTATCATCGCTTACCTGTAAACTGGTAGTAATATTCAGAGGTTTAATCATATTTAAGTTCAGATTTTTTAATGTTATACCATATCATGAAGCATGTAATATCTGACCATTCCATTTCCAGTGAGGATAAAATTCATCAGTGGTTTCAGGGATGGTTACCCTTATTTTTGCATTATAAAATATACATTAATATTTAATCTAACAAAATTCACTGATGATCATTACCTAGATCTATTATGATTTCATTGGGGTTGCAAAATAGTAATTTTTATTACCCTGTTTGTATTTTTAGCTATAATCTTTAATAGAGAAGAACTCTCCCAAATTATTCAGAAAAAGCAGGGTGAATGTTTGATATATTTTCTTTTTCTAACCAACCTTGAATATAAGTTGTTTCTAACTAACTACAGTTGTAATGAATTGGTTCTATTAACTTTCATTAGTCTCCTTATGAATATACAGATTTTAAAATATCTGATGTGTTTTGATCAGTTGTAATCATGATTATTTTTAGTACTAAAATTGTTGCATTCTGGACCCATTGGAACCCCTTCTGCTTGGTTCTGGCAACTTCCAAGCCTGTCAGCACATGCTCCAGGTTCATCTTTTATGTATCCTCCCAAGAGTCCAAAAGTCAGCTATTTCTCTGGGAAGCACTGGATCCTTTAAGTGAGAATTAGTATTTGGATACCACAAACTTGGTGCTAGTTGTTAAATTTTGAATTCTAATGAAATTTCATTTCAGATTTTCTGGCTCAGCTATCTAAATCAGTATATATTTTTCATGACCAGTTTTTTTTTAATATTCCTTTGTAGTCTTGATTTTCTTATTACCAATGAATAGAGAAGACCCCTGGTTACAACTGTAATAATATACAAAATAACCTAAATAGGGAAAGAATTCCTGTTACTGGTTGAGGCCTCTAAATGGTCAGTTGTTCAGTCATAGGATTAATTTACCTTTTGAAAGACTTTTAAAATATCCAAGGAGTTCAGTCAACAGGAGCAGATGAGGAAATGTGTTCAACATAGTTTTGACTTAATTGAAGGGGTATGAGCCACACAGATTTATGTGTGGGGGTTATACATGTCTTCAAGTATATTTTATCATACTGTTTTGTGAAAATATGCAAATGATTTTTCAGGGGAAGTAGACGTGCAGATTTTTTAAAAATTGCTTTAAAAACTTAGTGTTGGTGTATTTTCTAACAATGTCTACTACTAAATTTCATATTTTCTTTCATCTTCAAATTAAATATAGACACATATATCCCTGTGGTTATCTGGACAAAGATAAATGCCTGGACACAAAATGAGAGAATGCACAGTTGTAGTAAAATAAATTAGATCTGTTTGAAAATGAAAACATGTTTGTAAATTCTCACGCAGAGTTTCAGTGCCTATGAACTGCCCCTTCTCGGGAGACAGAGCCTGGATGTCATGATTTAGTAAGTACAAAAACTCATCAAAAGATAAGTGCTGTTTCTGTTGTGCCTCTTATTCCTCTTATTATCTTTGGAATAGCCAATCTTTGCTCATCTCTATTGCTGGAAGCTATAGGTATATAAGCTGGTAGTGGTAGGAAGCTATAGGACAACTGCACTGTTCAGATTCTAGCAATGGACATAAAAATAAATTAATTGCCTATTTACAATTTATAAAATACTTTCTTGGTCTAGAAGAATAGGGAATAACAGTGTTTATGTATATTGTGACTATTGGTAGAAGGGCATTAACCTGGTTAAATTTTAATTCTGTATAAGTAGGGGAAGAAATAACTATATTTGCATATTGAAACAGACATATAAACTAGTTTTCAGTGATTTTCCAATGTTAACAAATATACATGCAAAATCCACAATAAAGGATAAAGCTCACCTTTATAGCAAATCCTGGAGTATTGATATCTCCAATATGCTAGAATTTGCTAGAGATTTAAGATATCTCAGTCTAACAAAGACCAGTCAGTGGGAAGACAGCCAGGTACATTTTATGCAACTTTGTTCCATTATATTATATTATGGACTAATTCCAGCTGAAATAATTATGAAGAAATATGCCTAAAATTGAACACACACCTTTGGTTTCAAATAGGGACTAAGATTAGCTGATTAGCTATCCTGGAGTGATATGAACATATTGGCATATAATACAAGGAAAATAAATACTGAAGAATAAAAAAGTGCCAGAATAGCTAAGCATTAAGATATTGAGTGACTACTTCCCTGCTACATGATTTATAAACTGTAGTTTCATAAATTATAAGTGGTGATGTCAGAGCAATAAATAAGGAAACTGCTTTTTAAAAAAGTTTTCTGACTAAAATGCATAATAATACACAGAGTATATATATATATGCCAAAAATTGCTATGTCAAAATCCTTCCCGTTAGAACTGTATGCTTTTCCTTTTCAATTCAAGAGTTGAAATATTTTTTCCTAATATTTTTATTTTGTGAAGCATTGGGTCCCCTTTATTTCATATACATTGCTAATGTGGAAATACTTGTTCCAGTGCATTTGATAACAATTTAAGTAATGCCATTATTTTTTTCCTGACTTAAGAGTGTGTTAGAAATATAACCTTTGTTGGTGAATTCCTGAAGGAAAGTTTTCTTGTGTTCACTCAAAGTACCATTTCTCTTGTACCTATAATGATGGGAAAGACATTGTGAGCCCATGTATATACTAACAGTAGGTTAGGATGAGGATGCCTTCACAATAATAGCACAGTCTAACAGCAAAAATCAAGGTCTTCTATGCCTGCTTGTTGCAGTAACAGCTTCATGAAAAAAAAAAAAAAGAAAGTATCCTTTGCTCAGCGTTTTGTTGTAGGAATATTAGTTCAGTGAACAAGTTGCAATACATATAATTAGAGTTGATAAGAGAGGGTAACTGCCTCGGAATAGTCTACGGAAATGAAAAGAATTATATTACAGCAAAGAAAGGTACATGAGGAAGATTCTGGTATCTGTATATTGATAAGAAAGTCGGAGATTTATAACCAACATGCCAGGTTTCCTGTCCAGTAGACCTATTTATTTTCATCTCTGCTCCTTCTACTGTTTGCTTTCTGCTTCCCATGTGGAGCCTGTTAGATGATTACTTAACTTTCAGAAAAAGTGCCCAAAATAGATTATTATACCTAATCCTTACTTAAAGGAATATTTATCAGAAAGTAACATACAAAGTGAATTATTGTGAATTACATTGTATTTTTCCATTGACTTATGTTAACAGTTCAGACACAATGTTTGTGATTTATTTTTAAATTTCACTAGCCTCTGACAGTGCAAATTTTATTACCTCCTAAATTTGTATACGTCAGAAGTTACTGATTGGGTAACAGAAATTTCTTAGATTATAGATAATCACAATTTAAAGGAAATGTTCTGATAAAGTAGTTATAAAGGGAAAAGTACCCCAACAACACTAGTCATTACACACTAATATGTTTATTTTAAATTTTAATATTATGTTGCTTTAACTAGAGCATAGTCTATTCATGTAATGTTCAATTTTTAAACCCTTTATTAAATTGACATACAAGCAGATTCAGTAAATTATCCAGGATATTTCACCAAACCAATCAGTGGTAATGTATAACTACTCTATTAATTGAATTTGTGTATTAAAAGACTCAATATTGGCCAGGTGTGGTGGCTTACTCCTGTAATTCCAAAACTTTAGAAAGTTGAGGTGGGCAGATCACTGGAGGTCAGGAGTTCGAGACCAGCCTGGCCAACATGGTGAGACCCCTTCTCTACTAAAAAATACAAAAATTAACTGGGCGTGGTGGTACATGCTTGTAATCTCAGTTACTCAAGAGAATGAGGCAGGAGAATTGATTGAGCCAGAGAGATGGTGGTTGCAGTGAGCAGCGATTGGGCCACTGCCTTCCAACCTGGGCGAGACAGTGAATCTGTCTCAAAAATTTTAAAAAGACTCAATATTGAAAATCCTAAGAGTAGTTAAATCTCGTTCTCATTGAACATTTTTAATGGTTTCTAAATTTATGAACATAAATGACCTGTGGAAAAAATAACTGATGTGAACTTAAATCCTTTTTCGGGGGTCTCCAAACCGCAGGGTATGGGAAGAACCCGCTCCCGATGTTTAACGTGGGTTCTTTTCTATTTCCTAAGTGTCTCGGCTGGGTTGAGAAATAAAGGGAAAGAGCACAAGAGAGAAATTTAAAGCTGGGTGTTGGGGGGAGACATCACATGTCAGCAGGATCCGTGATGTTCCCTGAACCATAAAACCAGCAAGTTTTTATTAGCAATTTTCAAAAGTGGAGGGAGTGCACAAATTGGGTGTGGGTCACAGAGATCACATACTTCACAAGGTAATAAAATATCACAAAGCAAATGGAGGCAGGGCGAGATCACAGGACCATCCAATGAGGCGAAATTAAAATTGCTAATGAAGTTTCCGGCATGCATTGTCATTGATAACATCTTATCAGGAAACAGGGTTTGAGAACAGACCATCTGTCTGACCACAATTTATTAGGTGGGAATTTTCCTTGTCCTAATAAGCCTGGGAGCGCTACAGGAGACCAGGGCTTATTTCATCCCTTCAGCTTCGACCATAAAAGACAGCACGCTTTGAGAGGGTCTTTAATAGGCCTACCCTCAGGGCGCATTCTCTTTCTCAGGAATGTTCCTTGCTGAGAAAAAGAATTCAGCAATATTTCTCCTATTTACTTATGAAAGAGGAGAAATACAGCTCTGTTCCATCCTGCTCACCGGCGGCCAGTTCAAAGTTACCTCTCTTGTTCCCTGAACATCGCTGTTATCCTGTTCTTTTTTTTAAGATGCCCAGATTTCATATTGTTCAAACACACATGCACTACAAACAATTTGTGAGTTGATACAATCACATGGTCCTGAGGCAACATTCATCCTCAGTTTACAAAGAAGATGATGGGATTAAGAGATTAAAGTAAAGACAGGCATAGGCACTCACAAGGATATTCATTGGGGAAGTGATAAGTGTCCATGAAATCTTCACAATTTGTGTTCAAAGATTACAGTAAAGACAGGCATAAGAAATTATAAAAGTATTAATTTTGGAAACTAATAAATGTCCATGAAATCCTCACAATTTATGTTCTTCTGCTGCGGCTTCAGCTGGTCCCTCCGTTCGGGGTCCCTGACTTCCCACAACGGCAGAGTCATGTACTGGCACCAGTTCATGGCCTGTTAGGAACTGGGCCCCACACAGCAAGAGGTGAGCAGCATGTGAGTGAGCATTACCACCTGAGCTCCACCTGCTGTCAGATCAGCACAAACCCTATTTTAAGCTGCATGTGCATGAGAGGGATCTAATTTGCCTGCTCCTTATGAGAATCTAATGCCTGAAGATCTGAGGTGGAACAGTTTCATCCCCAAACCATCCCCCTGCCAACACCAGTCCATGGAAAACTTGTCTTCCAGAAAACCAGTCCCTGGCGCCAGAAAGGTTGGGGACCACTGTTTTATTTTACTGTGCATACATGTATAATATATTATATATATTATAGTGAAATATTATGTATAGATTATTGAACATATTATATATTATAGTAGCATATATATGCTCAGTAATGTATATATTATAATTAATTAAACAGTATATCAGCATACTTAATCTCTAATTCCAACACCAATCAGATATCTTTCTTTTAAAATTTCTTAGGTAAATTCTCCATGTTCATTTTTCCACACCTGAAAGTTAAAATTTTGTATAAAAAAAGGTGAGGAGTCAGGGGGCTGGGCAAGGTGGCTCATGCCTGTAATCACAGCATTTTGGGAGGCCAAGCCAAGGGAACTGCTTAAGACCAGGAGTTTGAGACCAGCCTGGGCAACATAGCCTGACCTCATCTCTACAAAATTATTAAAAATTAGCCAGGCTTGGTGGTGAGTGCTTGTAGACCCACCTACTTGGGAGGCTGAGGTGGGAGGGTTGTTTGACACTAGGAGTTAGACATTACAGTGAACCATGATTGCACCACTGCACTCCAGCGTAGACAATAGCATGAAACCGTGTCTGTAAAAATAAATAAAATTTTGTAAAAATATGGATAGGTACAAAAGATATTATTTTTCCTTCTTCCACCTGCTTGCAGAAAATTTATCGCAGCATTAGCTCATTCATTCATTTGGTTCAAAAATTTTTTGTCCAATTATAAAAATATGACAAGCAAATTATTAATATATTGAAAAAATCTATTTTAATTATTAAATGTACTAAGTATATGAAGAGACAATTTACCCAAAAATGCAAATATCTAATAGCTTTGAAAAAAATTCAGTCTCACTAATTTTCAAAGAAATTAAAATTAGGGTGAAATAATTTTTCAAACATCAAATTAAGAAATGTTTTTAAATAAGAGAGAACCAGTGATTTTGAAAGAACAATAAAATGTGTATTTATGTACACTGCCACTGAGAATGAAAATTTGTTCTTCTTTGAAAAGCAACTTGGAAATATCTGTGTGAAGCAATGATAATTTCTGTCCTTCTATTGAATGATCACCGTTCTCAATTCACATGCACTGTGAGAAATACTTGAATGGTTATTCAACAGCATTAGACATACAATAGCATTTAATCACCACAAATAACATTCCTTGAAGGTAGATCTATTGCATTTTGCAGATAGAAAATTGAGGCTACAAGGAGTAAATAAAATTGCTCAAAACCATGAAGATGGCAAATAGGGGATATATAATTTGAAAATAGAGTTGTCTGAGGCCAAACCTGGTTGATTTGATTTATTAGACTATTACTGGTGGAGGAATTATAAATAAAGTAAAAGCAGCATGGTTTCTAATTTTCCATAGCAATATTGCCAAATTTCTTTCTTTTATTTTTATTTGTTTTCTGGATTTAGGAATACAAGTGGAGTTATTACATGGATGTATTGTATAGTGGTAAAATCTGATCTTCACACAGTGTACATTGTACCAAATAAGTAGTATTTTTTCTCTCATCCCACCCAACCACCCACCTTTTGAAGTTGCCAGTGTCTATTATTACACTCTGTATGTCCATGTGTATGCATTATTTACTCCCACTTATAAGTGAGAACAGGTGGTTTTTGACTTTCTGCTTCTGAGTCATTTCACCAAGGATAATTGCTTCCGGTTCCATCCATGTTGCTGCAAAAGAGACAATTTTATTTTTATGGCTGAGTAGCATTCTATGATGTATGTATGTGTATATATACACATACAAATATCCAATCTATTATCTAACGTATATACACACATACATACACTATAGAATACTAATGAATAAATGTGAAAATGTGACCTCTGTGTGTGTGTGTATATATATGTATATATATATAATCACATTTTAAAATCCAGTCAACTGTTGATGGATGACTCATACCTACAGCCAACTGATCTTTGGCAAAGTCAAAAAATACACACTGGAGAAATGACACCCTATTCAATAAATGGTGCTTGGAAAATTGGATAACCATATGCAGACAAATGAACCTGGACCCCTCTCTCTCACCATATACAAACATCATCTCAAGTTGGATTAAATAACTAAATGTAAGACCTGAAACTATAAAAATTCTAGAAGAAAACCTAGGAAAAACTTTTCTGGGCATTGGTCTAGACAAATAATTTATGGCTAAGTCCTCAAAAGAAAATGCAACAAAAACAAACGGGATTTAATTAAAGTAAAATGCTTCTGCACAGAAAAAGAAATAATCATCGGAGTAAACAGACAACCTACAGAATGGGAGAAAATATTTGCAAACAATGCAAATATGTTTCTAAAGGCTTTGTTCTGCATGTTTTGAGGGAATGTAGCTTTGGCTGTTAGCCTTAATTTTAAAATAGTAGGATAGCAGCCAAACTATGGTGATTATAGAATGAGTTTCAGGAAGACTAAGTTTATATACCAATCCCTGCACAAATATTTCTATAAAACTCAATTTCATGTTACACAATGTATTAGTTTGATTCCATGCTGCTATAAAGAACTTTCCAAGACTGGGCAATTTATAAAGCAAAGAGGTTTAATTGATTCACAGTTCAGTATGGCTGGGGAAGCCTCAGGAAACTTACAGTCATGGTGGAAGGGAAAGCAAACATGTCTTTCTTCACATGGAGGCAGGAAGGAGAAGTGCAGAGTAAAGAGGCCGAAAGCCCCTTATAAAACCATCAGATCTCATGAGAACTCACTATCACAAGAAAAGCATGGGGTAACCAAGCCTATGATTTAATCACGTTCCACGAGGTCCCTCCCACAACACGTGGGGATTACAATTCGGGTTATAATTCAAGATGAAATTACGGGTGGGGACACAGCCAAACCATATCACACTGCAATCGATATCTATATCTATCTTTTTTTATTTTTATTTTTATTTTTTGAGATGGAGTCTCGCTCTGTTGCCCAGGCTGGAGTGCAGTGGCCGGATCTCAGCTCACTGCAAGCTCCACCTCCCAGGTTTATGCCATTCTCCTGCCTCAGCCTCCTGAGTACCTGGGATTACAGGCGCCCGCCACCTCGCCCGGCTAGTTTTTTGTATTTTTTTTAGTAGACACGGGGTTTCACCATGTGTGCCAGGATGGTCTCGATCTCCTGGCTTCGTGATACACCCATCTCGGCCTCCCAAAGTGCTGGAATTACAGGCTTGAGCCACTGCGCCTGGCCTATATCTATCTCTTGAATGACAGCTAGAATGACTTTCTAGAATTTATATTTAAAAATTATAAATCAAAAGTTCCATTTGTTATGTGCATTGATAATGACAAAAATAAGCCAAATGTTTAAATAATATACTTAATTATCTATGGGAGAGAAAAATATTCCAAAGTGGAATTTTAAAAATATTTGATAGTTACTTTTTGGGAAATAATATTATTCAAACAGATACTTAAAAACTATTTTAGATGATTTAGGCCAGGTGCAGTGGCTCACACCTGTAATCCCAGCACTTTGGGAGGCCGAGGTGGCCTCATTTGAGGTCAGGAGTTCAAGAAGACCAGCCATAGCCAATATGGTGAAACTTCGTCTCTACTTAAAATACAAAACTCAGCCCAGGCAGTAGTGGTGCGCATCTGTAATCCCAGCTAGTCAGGAGACTGATGCAGGAGAATCACTTGAGCCTGGGAGGCGGAGGTTGCAGTGAGCCGAGATCACATCATTGGATTCCCATCTGGGCCACAGAGTGAGAACTTGTCTCAAAATGTGTATATATATTTTATATAATATAAAATATATGTATAATTTTATATAATATATATAATTTTTATATTACATAAAATTATGTAAATATATATTTTAGGTGATTTTGTTATAACAGTCCCACAAATATTTTAAATTTATAGTGTTGTACATGTCCGTTCGATTCTTTCAGAGATGGGGAATAACTGGATGGCTTAAGTACTTAAGCTTAAAGATTGCAAAGATAGTTTAAGATGTAGAGTTAACAAATGTTAGGGAGCCACGTTTATGATACCTATGCACTCTATTATTTTGATTCTGGTAATAAGTATTATTAGAATGATTTTTTAAATTTTCTTCAAGAATACAAACAATAATTGAAAGATAGATGTAGTATTAGAGAAAATAATAAAATGAAACAAAATTTCCCTAGATGCATATAAAGTAAGTAATTCTGGTTTTTGGCTTGATACTTTTAAGATAGAACTGTCTCACCTTGAATTATGAACTAAAAGACTGTATATATTGCATAAGTCTGTCATGGAAATAATACTTTTATTGTTGCTCATATAATTTAGCAAGGTCATGGGTGAGGTTTGGGACAGTAAAAAAAATTCTTACATGTTCTTGATAATATTATTATAGACAGAACTATATTTAATGCAGTGCTTTAAAATACTTAACTGTCCTGTCAAAGTAAAAATAAGTACAGACAATGTGATCTGAAATTGATTGTATTTTAACTTGTCTTTGGTGATGAAAATTAACTTATAAGATTTATGATCTTTTCCTCTGCTAAAGTACAAAACAATTGCTCTGAATTTCTTTTGTCATTTTTCTCGTTTTCTGTCCTGAATCATAATTTTAGATATATATGTATATCTATATATATATATCCACACATATATACATGTATATGTGTGTGTGTATATATATAAAATGAGCACTCATTGTAAGCTCATTGAGAGTGTTATCTCTGTCTGATTAATATTTGCATTGTCTGCAGAACCAAGATTGAACATTGTACTTAAGTAGAGACTTAATAAATCTTTGTCGAATGGATGATTGAGTGAATATATCATCTCCACCTTCTGTTTATGTCCATTGTATTAGTTGTTAACACCAAAAACCATGGCAAATTTGATAGGCACTTTGGGTTCATTCTGCATCGAAATCAACGTTAACATATTAATAACGGAAAATTTAAGATTAATGAAAATTGTAAGCAAAGGCACAATTGGATTCATTTGAGGGTTCTTGGAATGAGGAATCTTTGAAAGAAAAGAAGAATTTATATTTGTGATACATGATTCAAAGAGAATAAATATTCTCAAATGGTCACAGATTGCTGGAGACTGTGAAGACAAATATATTTGCTGGTTAAACTCAGATTCTAAACAATGTCATTGCCGTAAATAGAATAATAATTTATTTAATTATTGAATGAAAAGTGTGTATTACCAGGATGTATGAAAATACTACGCCAATACTGTGGTCAAATGTGATAACTTTATGTTAGAATTTTTTTTAGGAATAACTATTGGAGACTTTGAAAATTAATAATAGCTTTAATGTCTTTTTTTTTTTTTTCAATCGGATTTGTTACATAACTACCGTGGCGCACACATAAAATAACAATTGTCCAAAGTTAGTATTTACTGTTGACAGGTATTTATCATCCTGGTGGTATTCTTGGGGAGAAAAAAGATAATTATTTCTTAATCATGACTGTATATCTGCAATACCAGTTCAGCTTAAAAAAGCAAAAACAAAACAACTACACCTTCTCAGGCCTCCATTTTGGATCTCCATGGTTTTTATTATGAGTTCTGCTTACTTCCGCTAATGAGTAAGTCTTTTGCTTAAGCAGAGATTTTGGGAGATAAAGTACTATCTAGTGTCTCCTTCCTATAGGCATTCTTAATCTTTATTGTTGATATCTTGGTGCCTCTTTCATATGGCTTCAAATAGGATACAATTCACCAGTCCCTTATTCTCATAGAGGAAAGGAAATCTTAAAAATGTTTGTGATTTTGCAGCAAAATCTGTACTCCTAAGACCGTCAGAGAAACTCTCAGGAAGGGTTGTTTTATTGGTGTTCAGTGGTTTGAGGGCCAGTTGTGCCCTACTTAATCGATTCTGTAGCAGGCAATTGGTCACAGCTTGAGGGACTTGAACATTGCTTTAGGATGTAGACTTATTAATGAATTTCATGTTTAGCTATAAGCCTTAGTGACAATTCTAGGAAGACAAATAAAATTCTACTTAACATTTCATTATAATATTTCCTAAAAATTCATTTGCCCTTGGAATGTGATTAGATTTGTTTATCTATCTAACACTATCTGTTCGTCTACCCACTGTCAGAGTATCAAAGGCCAATTCTTCCAGTTCTTCAACAGACAAAAAAGAGGACTGTTGGCAGCAGTCTTGTCACAGGTTCTGTGAAATGTTCTTCTCTCTTATTGCATATACACAGCTCATCACTGAAAGAGTTATCTATACCAGGCCTAGCCAACTGATTCCTGTAAGGAGGTGAATTCATTCTATTAGAGGATCAGGGAATCATACCACCCTTGGAGGGGATTCAGCAGAGTTCCCTGTAACTAGGTGACGTTTCCCTTATCACAGCTAATATAATATTTTTTATTATCACTTATGTTTTTAGATTTTCAAAGTTCTTCCTTTGAAAATTCTTACATCATATTCTTGTTCTCTTAAAACTCTACAATGTAACACCTTTAATATAACTTCTATTATAGCTTTTTAGCACCTCCTTTTATGCTCATCAATATGTGTAAGATGTGAAAGTGAGACTTGGCAATTACTGAGTTAATGTGATGTGTGTAGAGGAGACAGACTACACTACCTGATTTTATTTCAAAATGAATCTTCATTTAGTCCTCAAAGAGTTATTAAATGATGCTGTCAGTCACTAGTTATTGAACAGCGGCTTATTTTCTTGAAATGTATTCAGAGTAAGATTCTTTTCTCAAATATTTCATTTCATTAGGTTCTTTGATAGTATTTGCTTTAAATAAAATGTTTTCAAATTACTGAAGATGATTTCTCTATATATGCATACTAGTGTTGTGGTAGTCAGTAGAGTTCAACTTTTCTGCAAGTAAGAAAGTGATTTTGAATAAATAACTAACAAGCACAGAAAACTAGAATGCAAAAATATTTTATATGAGCTAATCCCAAGAGTTGGAATCTTTACATAGTTTATTAGCAAAAAGGCTGACTAATCTCACTGTTGTAGGCATTCACTTGGGGAATAATTTTTATCCTACTCCTGACACAGTATATCTCATTAAGACAGCAATCACTGTCTCATTTTTGTTGTTCAAATTCAAAGTAGGTGCATATAGTCATTCTTTATTCTTTGTTAGAATCCTGTAGAAAACAGGCTTCCCACGAAAGTATATATATGAAGACTACCAAGTAACTTCTGATCTTGAAAGTAACATTGTTTTTGGAAAGTGATTCACTAGGATGCAAAGAATGCTGATGACTAATTTGAACTATGTAAGAAAAAAAAAAAAAAAACTCATGGGGAAAAACTGAAATGAAGATCTATTGAAATGTAATAAACTGTGAAGAGAATCAAGTGCTACCCAGTTCTTTCACTGAGTACTTGCATGACATTGGCAGCATTCCATTTGTTGCCTCAATTTTCCCTTTATAAGATGGTGATGGCAACAGTTCTGAATGCTTACAGGGTTTCTATCAGATAAACAGCATTTTAAAAACCTTGAACAATTTAAAATTTTATCATGCAAATTTTATATAGTCCATATACTGTTTGGATTATCAGTGCCATTTGCTTCTCTTCTTTTGACTACCTGGTTTATGCGTTTCACAGACCACTATGATCTCCCCCAAATAAATGGGGAGCAGAAAGTAAAACGGGCCACCAAAAAAAAGTAGCATTTAGGAAATATCTTGTTTATTCCTGTCAATTAGTTTAATTAGCTGTGAATTCTTTGAGTACGATGTTCAGGGATAAAACATAAACTAAAAAGCCTATTTCATTTTGTAATAAATGAGTGCCACAAAAAAGTTATCATAAATTCAGTATACAACCATAACTTTAATGAATTTCATTTATAAATTTGGAAAGAAAAACATTTAAAATGTGTTTAAGAGTGCTAGTTGTCATTAAGATTTTAGTTCAAATTTTTTAGTGTAAGGGAAGCACTAATTTCTCTTCATCCATTTATATTTTTATTAAATCTTGTCAGTCCTCAAAATTATTATAAACTAACAAGGAACTTAAATTGGCCACATATTTTTTTTTGGAAAAACCTACATCATAATAAATACCAGGACTGATATGCATAACTGAGAGAGTCCTCAGAATGGTATACAAGATTAATTTTTTAATTATGTTGTTTAATTTTAATTATGTTGATTTAATTATGTTGATTAATTTTTTAATTATGTTGTTTTGCGAATTATCAGATCGTAACTTTGTCTTACCTGTTTTATGAGGAAAACTTCCTCTTACATAAGAGGAAAACTATAGTAATTTGTCTCTTTCTCCTGGTTATGACAAACATATTTCCCATAGCACATTTTTCTTTACTCTTCTAGTGAACCTCTGTTGTGCAGAGTGTTATGAATTATCATCTTTGACTCCTTGATTTATTACATACTCTCAATAGTTCCATACATGGCCTGCTTTTATTTATTTTTTGTTTTCTAACTTTTGGCTTTACTTATAAATCTCTAATAAACAATTGCTAATGACATTTAAAATGAAAACTAAGACCTTACTTGCATTTATGTAGTGTTTCTTCATCCATTCCTTGCTTAAGCTTATTTTTCAATTGTTCTTTTTATATAGTTTTAATTCATCAACATATATGCCTTAAAATCTGTTATGCTAATCATTGTTAACTTTATAAAAGAAGTGGCATTCATTTCACTGGTACATAGTTAAGACTAAATCAGTCACAAAGCACACAAAGTAGTAGAAATATAGGAAGTGGGATGACAAAGAGTATAATGATTTCCCTGATTCTGGTGCATGAAGAAAATGCACAGACCATTTGCTTCTTTGGGAGAAGTAACTAGTCAGCTTATGTCTCTTGCTTTGCAAAAATTGGCTTTATAAAGAGATTTTACTTTCTGTCATTTGGATATTTAACAGGTTCTATTCCTTCTCTAGCCTAAGTACATCACCTTAGTTTGAAATCTCATATGTCGACTCATACATCTAACTGACAATACTCCTTATAGGGTGACCTACTCAATTCAATAAAATGTTCATTTAAACTTAAAATGCCCAATGATCTAACCATGGTAGAAAACAAGTGGCTTGGAGCATTGAGACAGCCCAGAGAGCCCCAGGGCTGTGTAGCATTAAATAGTTCCTACAAGACAGCCTGCACTCAAAAAAACCATTCCTAACCCACCAATAGTTTTACTTTCCTACTGTAGCAATGCTTCATAGTCAAGAACATTCTGGTATGATATATAAAAATAAATGATAATTTAAAATCTAAATCATTTCCCATAAAGCAGCATAAATAGAGACTTGTTGTAATGGACATTTTGGGGATTATTGCCAAAACTAAGCAAAGGAATAATTCTTGGAAAATCTAAAAAGAAAAGTTAATTTTCAGTAAATTAAGATTTATTAAACAACAAAGAGGTATTAAGCATTTTCTATGTATGAGACTGCTTCCAAATTTAGAAATAAGCAACCAATAAACTTAAAAAGTAACATTAAGAGATGTCAGGCTCAAATAATTACCTGATATTCTTTTCCATTCTTCCATTCTGTAAAGAAGTCATTTAGATGACATAATAATAAAGCCAAAGTGCTAGGAATATTGAATATTAATAATTAGGAATAGTCAGTGAAGATAGTGATCATAAAAGTTTTCATTTTCTGTGAGTCTTCTCTGTGCCATACTCTTTCACTTTATTTCATTCAGCTCTTACAACTCTGTTACTTATGGTTGATGATTTTTATTTTACAAATAAGTTGTAGAAGTATTTGGTAATCTGCCCAAGGTGTGAGTTTTATTAATGTGTGGCTCATATTCCTTGTTATGGAAAGATACTAAATCTTCTTTAAATCAGACCCAGATGGATTCTAGTTTTTCATCTGATTGAATGTGGTCTACTAACTCTCCACTGGGATTATCAACAGTAATGTTGATATAGCTTAACATACATCAGGAAGATATGAATAAAGCAGAGTTTCATAAAATACCTGTGTCCCTTGTTTTGAACGGGGCCTGTGATACTGCTTGTTTACTCAAGGTTTGGCTAAGGAAAGGTGATTGTGATGAAATTAGAAATCATTGAAAATTAGCAGTTATTCTTCATAGCTAAGGGAAGAGATTTTTATGTTTCTGATATTGTGAATTGATAATAAATGTATAAACTTTCCGAAACTTATTTACACATAAGAATGATAAAGGAGAAAAACAACCCACAGTATTAATTTGCCGTGCCCTTGTGTATTAGTCTTTTTTTACGCTGCTGCTAAAGACATATCTGAGACTGGACAATGTACAAAATAAAGAGATTTAATTGGACTTACAGTTCCACATGGCTGAGGAAGCCTCACAATCATGGCACAAGGCAAGGAGGAGGAGGAACAAGTTACGTCTTACATGGAAGGCAGCAAGCAAAGGAAGAGAGCTTTTGAAGATAAACTCCCATTTTTTTTTAAACCATTAGATCTCGTGAGGCCCATTCACTATTATGAGAACAGCATGGGAAAGACATGCCCTGATGATTCAGTCTCCCACTGGGTCCCTCCCACAACATGTGGAATTTATGGGAGCTGTAAGATGAGACTTGGGTGGAGACATAGAGCCAAACCCATAATTCTGCCCTTGGCCCCTCCCAAATCTCATATCTTTACATTTCAAAACCAATCATGCCTTCCCCACAGTCCCCTAAAGTCTCAACTCATTTCAGCATTAATTCAAAAGTCCAGAGTCCAAAGTCTCATCCAAGAGAAGACAAGTCCCTTCCATCTATGACCCTGTAAAATCAAAAGCAAGTTAGTTACTTCCTAGATACAATGGAGGTACAGGCATTGGGTAAATACAGTGATTCCAAATGGGAGAAATTGGCCGAAACAAAGGAACTGCAGGCTCCATGCGATTCTGAAATCCAGCTGGGCAGTCAGATCTTAAAGTTGCAAAATGATCTCCTTTCCTTCCATGTCTTACATCCAGGTCATACTGGTTCAAGAGGTGGATTCCCGTAGTCTTGGTCAGCTCCATCCCTGTGGCTTTGCGGGGTATAGCCTCCCTCCTGGCTGCTTTCACAGACTGCCATTGAGTGTCTGCAGCTTTTCCAGGAGCATGGTGCAAGCTGTCAGTGGATCTACCATTCTGGTGTCTGGAGGACAGTGGCCCTCTTCTCACAGCTCCACTAGGCAGTGTCCCACCAGGGACTCTGTGTAGGGGCTCCAACTTTACATTTCCCTTCTGCACTGCCCTAGCAGAGGTTCTCCATGAGAGCGCTCCCTGCTCCTGCAGCAAACTTCTGTCTGGACATCCAGGGGCTTCCATACATCTTCTGAAATCTAGACAGAGGTTTCCAAACCCCAATTTTTGACTTCTGTTTACTGGCAGGCTCAACACTAAATGGAAGCTGCCAAGGCTTGAGGCTTGCATCCTCTAAGCCATGGCCCAACCTCTGCATTGTCCCCTTTCAGTCACAGCTGGAACAGCTGGGACACAGGGCACCATGTCCCTAGGCTGCACACAGGGACCCTGAGCCCAGCCCAAGAAACCACTTTTTCCTCTTAGGCCTCTGAGCCTGTGATGGGAGGGGCTGCTGTGAAGACCTGTGACATGCCCTGGAGACTTGTCCTCCATTGTCTTGGGGATTAACATTTGGCTGCTCATTTATGCAAATTTCTGCAGCTGATTTGAATTTCCTCAGAAAATGGGATTTTCTTTTCTATCACATTATTAGGCTGCAAAATTTCCAAACTTTTGTGCTCTGCTTCCCTTATAAAACTGAATGCCTTTAACAGTAGTCAAGTTACGTCTTGACTGCTTTGGTGCTTAGAAATTCCTTCCACTATATACCCTAAATCACTCTCTCAAGTTCAAAGTTCCACAAATTTCTAGGGCGGGGGCAAAATGCAACCAGTCTCTTTGCCAAAACATAACAAGAGTCAGCTTTGCTCTAGTTCCCAAGTTTCTCATCTCCAGCTGAGACCACCTCAGCCTGGACCTTATTGTTTATATCACTATCAGCATTATTTTCAAAGCCATTCAACAAGTCTCTAGGAAGTTCCAAACTTAGTGCATTTTCCTGTCTTCTGAGCCCTCCAAACTGTTTCAACCTCTGCCTGTTACCCAGTTCCAAAGTGGCTTTCACATTTTTGGATATCTTTTCAGCAGTTCCCCACTCTACTGGCACCAATTTTACTGTATTAATCTGTTTTCATGCTGTTGATAAAGACATACCTGAGGCTGGGCAATTTACAAAAATAAAAAATAATAAGAGGTTTAACTGGACTGAGGTTCCACATGGCTGGGGAGATCTCACAATCATGATGGAAGGCAAGGAGGAGCAGTTCACATCCTACATGGATGGTGGCAGGCAAAGAAAGAGAGCTTATGCAGAGAAACTCCCGTTTTTAAAACCATCAGCTCTCGTGAGATCCGTTCACTATTACGAGAACAGCATGGGAAAGGCCTGCCCCCATGATTCAGTCATCTCCCACGGGGTCCCTCCCATAACATGTGGGAGGTATGGGAGCTACAAGATGAGATTTGGGTGGGGACACAGAGCCAAACCATATCACCATGTGAAATTTAAATGGCTGTTTTGGACTGCAGAAATCTCCATGAATTTTGCACCAAGCAGGAGAGCAAAATTAACAGATCATATTGAATCCATTAGCAATTTTAAGAAAATCTTCAGTTAGTGAATCCTCCCTAAAATTAACAAACATCTCTGCACTTTTGATGACTCTTTCCCCTGCTTTTAAAGCACTAATTTAGCAATTTTTCATTTTGATTATCCCACTGTTATCAAGGGCTGCTCTATTGGATGAACTCGACTTTATTTTGCAATCTTGTAAAATATCCCTCTATAATTGTGTGAAAACTGAAGACCAAATGTATTTCACATCTGGTTGTGTTCATGAAAGTAAATCCTGTGGAAATATATATATATTTCCTGGCTTATAATTTTTATATTGTAATTCTGATATGACTTTATAGTATAAAGCCAAAGCTTTGTAAAAAATAGCTATCTCAAAAAATATCAAAAAGTGATAAATCTGTGAAGGAAATAGAAATATGCATGTAGCCATATACCTACTATTAATTTTGAGGTTTCTCCAACTCATTTACCCTTGAATATGTTTTACTAAATTAATTAGAAAAAACATTTTTAAAACTATGAAAATGAGGATGAAACAGTTTCTGATTAGAGAAAATTTGTATCTCAAGAGTTTTTACACCAACAGATAGCAGGTACACTTTTTACCAATACTGGTCAGACAAAGTTAAAATTGCTGAGGAGTGGGAATATTCCAGCACTTCTTGGGGGTTAGAATATGTCCTCAGCTCTTGTCTTTATAATATCATGCTGTTTAGAAAATGGAGAAACAAGAACTACTACAAGATGAAAATAGATGCCAACCACTCACTGCCTGCTGAGATTTGCCAGTGTGAGTGGAAAGTAGAGAGGAGTACTTGTGGGAAAATGAGGTAAATATGAATATGTTAACAGATGGAAAGCCACTGTTATTTTGACTTCTGTGATGTACTCATGAGCTTTCAGCTTTGTCTGTCACCATCTGTACTTCTCTGTACATACATGGTGGACCTTGATGCTGTGCGAGACAGGATTTAGAACAGTTTTCTGTTGCAACTGTTGGAAATGTAAGGTCTCAAATAATTAGAATGAGTCTTAAAATTGAAGTTCTCAAAGTTGGAAGTCACCTTTGAACATGAGAATGATGGGACAGGAGGAATGAAAAAAAAATAAAAAGGCAGGTCCAGTGATCATGATTATGGTCATTGTATGTGTCTCTTTGAAGCAGGCTCTTGCTCGTCAAGGTTTCTGATTGAAAGCTTGACAAAGACAGGGAAGTTAGTAGAAAAGAAAGAGGAAGAACAATATGGAATATCTGCAATGTATGATCATTTAAAGTGAAAGTAATGTAGAAGAGCAGTAAATACAAGTTACCAAGTTTAAAACATAGATATTAAATGTTTTGGAATTGTGTAGAAGAAAAGATAGGGTCAATAAAGGCACTCCAACTGATGTTTCTGAGTGCCATGATCTGAAAAAATATAAATGAAAAACTTTTTTTAAAAAAAGATTACTTATTTTTTTAAACTTGAAGTATGTCATAAAATGTCAGTTCAGTATTGTGAAATGTTTTCACTGTAGTATTTTAAACTTGAAAAGGAAAAATAAATGCATTAGAAGGGGAAGGTATGAGGATGTAGAAACAAAAAATGCAGAATGTCTCTTTACTTCTTTTTCTCTCTCTTTTTTTTTCATTACTCCACCATCCGATCCTTCAGAAAATCCTCTTGCCTATATTTTTAGAATATATCTAGAATCTGACCTCAAGAATACATCTAGAAATTTTATCACCTCTGCTAGTAACATCTTGGTACAAGCCAAAAATCCTAATAAGTCTCTCTGATCTTACCTTACTTACCATAGCTTATCAACATAGGAGTTAGAATGATAGCTAGAAGGTGGTCAATAATATTAAGTGATAAATGAATGAATGAAGAAGGAAGACAGAGGTTTTGTGTCTTTGACACAGGTTTCCTTGTAGTACAATCTAGAAATTTAGATTTGATTAACTTTTGTAAAATAAATCGTAGATTTTAAAATTAGATACATCTGCATTTTTCAGAGTCAGAATGAACTCTAGTCCATTGCTCTCTGTGCTGAATGAGGCAGCTGAAGCCCGGTGAAAGATGGAGGTAATATGTTCTATGTCATAGTTTTACTTAGACCTGGAACTAATTTCCAGTTTGGTGTTTCCTCCAGTATGAAGATAAAAACTGTTGAGAAGAAATTGAGTGATGTCCAGAGTCACGCGAAATGCTGCTTTGTGAATGGCCCTGTAGCAGAAACTCTGTAATTAATTCTTTGCAACCTTTTTTATATTAGGGAAACTTCCCTCCATTCCTCTTTTCCTAAATTTCTGTCATTCCTGGGACCACACAATTTTCTTCCATACTTGGGAATCTAAGAATCGAGAGCTAAAGCCTCCTTTTTTTGTTTTCTTTTCACATGGAGATTATAATGTCTTTAAGAACTAACTCTGGAGCTACATTTCACTCACTGTTGTCAACCTATGATAAATCCTAACTGGAAAATCTAGCTTCAAATTTCAGACTGCTGATTATTTACAGTATCTTACTAATATGTCAAATAAGACTTCTATATCACAGTGCCCGTGTACCTGTAACATTACTGAATCGAGGGTAACAATATCCTCCTCTTTTTAACTGTTTCTTTACTTCTGACTACTTAAATAGTAACTCATATATAGGATACTTTGGATAGTTGGGATTTTTTATTTTTCAAAAATAATCTATGGTACTTCTAGTGAAAATTGCATTTTTTGTAGTATTTTAATTTTCACCAATGGAGAAATAAGCCTGATACGATATTTTTACTGCCAAATTTCCAAGTCAAATATAAATCATTTCTGGCCCATAAATGTTTTTGTCTTTGAATGCCTTCTACCTAGGATGGAGAAACTAAGCAAAACATCATTTCTCTTATGTGATTTAATTTAGTGGATAATAAAAAGTACTCGAGCCATTTGGTCACTGATAAGTGATTATATGACTATGGTATAATTTGATTACTTTTGTCTCTAGGCAAAGATTGGATATTTTTGAAGCAGAGCTATTTTAAATCTGTATCAAGACACAGAGAAACATTATATTAGCAGTTCAGGATATTAGTGTCTGTAAGAACTCATTCCTCTTGGCTATTAATATGTTGGACAAAATACCTTGCATCTATAAAACTTATTTTCCATTACAAGCAGACCATATCATTTGCAAATTTCATTTCCTGTAAACCAGTGCATCATGTAAATGTTGTCAAACAAAACTCTGATAGTCTACTCAGTTAGATGTTGGTTTAAAAGTTTCTAAGTTGAAATTATTTTTTTCCTCTCTGGAAATAGTACTGATTCTTTGCCAAGTCAGATTTCCTCCTACGCTTATCACTTTATATGTGGAAAATGGAGTAAAAGAGTAGGAGGAATAAAGCTAGTATCTTTTCTTAGCATCACACTAACTTAGGCAGAATTGGATCTGGTTAACTCATATTTTCAATGGCAATGTCATTATTTATGTACTGTTTAGCGATATTACTTGTTCTTAAGTGTTAGGGTGTTCTTATATAAAGACATAATTTCTCAGCGTTTTTTGCCCCTTCTTTCTCCATTTCTACTCTCATATTATAAGATGAAGATTTCCATTATAATAGCAAGGTAATTACTACTATCAGAACAATTCTCTAGGGTGCTTCTCCCTATCAGTGTAAACATGAATCATATAATCATTCTATAATTTGAGAATTTTTACAATAGTATTCTGTCATAACTATTACAGAAGAATTTACAATATCTCATTCTTCTTAGACATTCATATTAGGGCACACACACAAAAATATTTTGCTTAATCTTCAATGTTAGGTTTCAGAAGCTACTAGAGGTATTTGAGGACCACTTCCAGTGGACTAAGTTTATTCTTCCTTCTTCTGTGAACAATAATTAGAAAATGAAGAGCATCTTCATCACTTTTGAAAAACAAGGCAAAAATGCAAGAAAATAGTATTTTTAAAAATATTATTAATGTCTACTAAACAATATTTTAATAGGAAAATATGGAATTATTGATATTTTTGCTTAAAGTCTTAATTCTTGTAATTATTTTTGCCAAGTCATAAAAGCAATTGGGAACTAAATATTATTGTTATTGGTGAAAATCACTTTATTGTAGATAAATCATATTACTTTTATAGTATTATTACTGCTTAGGCTTAGAAGACATGCTAGAAACAATTTCTTTGACATTTTAAAATAGTGATCCAATGCTTATGTAAAATACCACTAGAAACTATTTTAACATTATGCAGTTCTTAGCTTAACAGTAAGCTGAGAATTTGTAAACCTTGATATGTTTAGCTCTTCTCTCTGAAAATGTTTGATTTTTTGTGATTATGAATTAATTTTACACATACCAAAGTTTGAGCTATACATTAGAAGTTTTTAAATAAATGTTAAGGAAAAACTTAGGTGTAAAATAATTTCTAACTAATCAAAACATTGAATTTTTTTGTAAAGGAACCACATTATTTATGATATTTTGTGCCCAGTTTAGCATATGAAATTTGAAAGGGATGAACCTGGAGGAAGAGAGAACAGAAAGGATATTATTGCATAACTTTTGGAAGGTGAGATGTGAACCTGTACAGTGGCAAGGAAAGTAGAAATGGAACAGACATGATTGACTTATTAGCTGTAAATTGTTTGTGTAAGTATGACTGAAGTTTTGGGTGGTTAGCAGAGAGGTTGATGCCATCACTAAGGGAATGAATATAGGAGATGTTATAAATAATTACTATGTGGAAAAACTCGGTTTGTTTTCCTTACTCATCAGATATTGAATGATTACCAATGGTTATTTAGAAAAACATTTCACCAAAAGTAATGAATAAATGTGTAGGTCAGTAAGTGCCTCTATGAAATATCCCTGTAATTAAGGCTAGATGCCAAGAAGCAGCAGGAGATCCTTCATTACATTGTACAGTTTGCACCTTTGGGTTTATGGACTATAACATTAAAAGTATGTAAGTAGTCTTCACTGTAAGTCCTTGCTTTTGAAGTGATTTAAGCCTTATTTGAAAATTAAGCAGTTATGTTCAGATTGAATATTATTATTTAAATCATCATCATTTCACCCTACATCTCGAAAGAGAAGATGTTATCTATTTCAAATTATTTCTGACTTTATATCAGGAATTAGTAATTATTATATGCAGATCACCTTGCAAATTAAGTTCGAGAAAAAGTTTAACATGTTTATAAGATTGTTACCACAAAGAGTCTGCTACTGTTACTCTCAGAACTAATTGTTTTAAAACAGGCATCGTGGATGTTTCCTTTCGATAGAGCAGACGACAGGGAACTATTGCAAAATCTGACTTGCCCATAAAAAGCCAAGAGTGAGGCTCCTCATAAACTGGTTACCATTTCAAAGGCTTCAAGATTTTAAAAGATTTCTAATTCTTCAAAGCCATGTCTTTCACTCATCTATTTAGCGTGATCTGTCATCCGTTGGTGAAACATTCTCCACTTAACCTCTAACTCACAGGAGATTTTCTCAACGTGTTCTCCCTCATCAGAGAAGGATCACTAGGAGTGATACTGCTCTTGTATGTTAAAACATATATAAAATAATATTTGCAGCCAGATGCAGTAGCTCATGTCTATAGTCCAAGCACTTTGGGAGGCTGAGGCGGGTGGATAGTTTGAGCCCAGGAGTTTGAGACCAGCCTGGCTAACATGGTGAAGCCCCATCTCTACAAAAAATACATACAAAAATTAGCCAGTCATGGTATTGGGCACCTGTAGTCCCAGCTCTCAGGAGGCTGAGGTGGGAGGATCACTTGAGCCAGGAGGTGAAGGCTGCCGTGACCTGTGATAGCACCACAGCACTCCAGCCTGGGTGACAGAGAGAGATCCTGTCTCTAAATAATAATATTTGCAAATACAATTGAATTTTTAATAAAAGTATCATGGAATACAACATTTGATATTGAATAACTTTTTGTTTTGGCTATCAATGTGTTCATTTAGAATATATGCGATATGTCTGCATGTTGAAAATATGTCTCCTTCAAGAAACACAAGAAAGCTCTGGACTGAAGTTTGGCTAATAAATCATATTGAAGACTAAATTTCTACTAGTCACCTGAAACTTTTTAAGGTTAAACTTTTCTTTTGAAAAAGTATGTAAGGTTGAGTTTTGCCTTTGGCATTGCGAACTAGAATACAAGAAGTCTTGTCCATTTTAAGAACAAAAATAATATGTTTCAGCAGCACTGATTCTATTTTTAAGTACCTTAAAAGCAACAAGATATGGTGGGAAGGGCAGCAGTCTGGGAATAAGAAGGTATGAACTGAGTTCTTTTACTAATTAGCTGTTTTGCCATGGACAGGTGCCTTAAACTTCAGGGGCAAAGTTTTCTTCTTTATAAAAGAAAGAGGTTTGCTTGATGATCTGACAGGGTTCATGACACTACATGTAAGTAGGAATCTCTGGAATGTCACAAATTTTTTTCTTGATTAAAGCGAGGCAATATCCTTCTCACAATTTTATTCTATTAGAATTTCTCTCTTATGAATGAATGAATATCATTCTTATGTCTCAGAGGGTTAGCATAAAGAAACTGAAATTGTCATGCTGGGGAGCCTTTGGTCAAATATTACATATAATTTGGCATTCAGGAATAACTTAAGTCCAAGGTAGAAATCAAAGTTGAGAACCAGCAATTACTTAAATCAGGTAAAGACAAAAACTCCATGAAGCAAAAGTCAGAGTTAGAATCATAAATGAAAACGTGGGTAAGGACTTAGCAAAATCAGAAGAATCAGCGTACGGACTCTGGTTGAGACATTAATGGAGTGGGAGCTTGCTTTCCATATCGTGCGTTCAGTCTTCCTTCCATTTTGCAATGAATTACTTTCTACTTGATGTTACTTTGGGTTCCAAAGATATTAAAATTGAAATACATGTTTTCTAACATCTTGAATCTTAAAGCTCTTACAAATAAAATGACTAAAAACTGGAAAAAAATGTATTTATTGAATACTGATTAAATGTCAATCCTTGTCTCAAGCACTTTACATGAATTATTTCATTTAATATAATAATTTTGAAATGTGGATGTTATTTTTATTTATGTATTTTGAGATGGAATCTCGCTCTGTCACCCAGGATGGAGTACAGTGGCACGATCTCTGCTCACTGCAACATTCGCCTCCTGGGTTCAAGCGATTCTCCTGCCTCACCCTCCCCAGTAGCTGGGATTACAGGCCTGCGCCACCACGCCCGGCCAATTTTTGCAGTTTTAGTAGAGACGGGGTTTCACCATGTTGGTCAGGCTGGTCTCAAACTCCTGACCTCAGGTGATCTGCCTAGGCCTCCCAAAGTGCTGGGATTATAGGCGTGAGCCACCACGCCCGGTGAAATGTGGATGTTATTATTAGATAAAAATATTGAATGTTAAAGAGATTTATAAGATCACTGATGGCAGAACTGGCCCTCAGTGCTAGATTTGACTGTGTACAAAAGTCATATTTTTATATTTTCAATTATATTTTCTCTGTTACATACCCATACACATATGTCCATATTTGTTACTGAAAATTTACAAAACGTTGCCGGGCGCGGTGGCTCAAGCCTGTAATCCCAGCACTTTGGGAGGCCGAGGCGGGTGGATCACGAGGTCAGGAGATCGAGACTATCCTGGCTAACATGGTGAAACCCCGTCTCTACTAAAAATACAAAAAACTAGCCGGGCGTGGTGGCGGGCGCCTGTAGTCTCAGCTACTTGGGAGGCTGAGGCGGGAGAATGGCGTGAACCCGGGAGGCGGAGCTTGCAGTGAGCCGAGATCATGCCACTGCACTCCAGCCGGGGAGCACAGCGAGACTCCTCAAGAAAAAAAAAAAAAAAAAAATTTACAAAACGTGAATTAGGGAAAATAAGACTAATTTAAATATATATAATCTCATGCTAAGTAATAAACTCTGTGTCCTCAGATTTTTTCTAGGCACACACTTACATAAAATGTATCCATAAAAAAATAAATTTCACTGTGTATGTTTTCTATTTTTTTCTCCGCTCAGGAATATATTTATAGGCCAGTAAATATTTTTTAGATCAAATTCAATGACATCATATGATATTCAATTAACAAATATATGCATTTCCTTAGCAAATTTCTTATCAGTAAGCACTTATTTTGTCTCAATCTTTATTTTACAACAACAACAAAAAAATCTAAGTTGTTTACGTGTGTCTCTAAAACTTATTTAACATTATTTTATTGTTTAGGATATTCTAGATTAAATTTATAAACATTTGTGAGAGTTTTGTTATGTTTTGTTGAATTGTGCACCCAAATGACATTTTATAAGCCTAGCAAGTTTGACTGCCCTTTTCTTCATGTCCAACAGCAGATTTCACATATATATTTGCATATTGTTGTACTTTTGATAATTTGGCAAGTTGTTTATATTCATGAATCTTTGCCTAATACTCAGCTTGAACATTTTTATATATGCTTTTTTAGCCATTAAAATTTGTTGAATTGATTTTTTACTTTAAGCTTATTCTTTTATTTTACTTTATTCTTAAACTTTTAAGTTCCAGGATACATGTGCAGGATGCACAGGTTTGTTACATAGGTGTAAACATGTGTCATGGTGGTTTGCTGCACAGATCAACCCATCACCTAGGTATTAAGCCCAGCATGTCTTTCGGTTCTTTCTGATCCTCGCCGATCCCTAACAGGCCCCAGTGTGTTTTGTTCCCTCTACTACTCTACTACTACTATCAATTACTGTTCATGTGTTCTCATAGTTCAGCGTCCACTTATAAGTGAGAACGTGCAGTGTTTGATTTTCTTTTCCTGCGTTAGTTTGCTGAGGGTAATGGCTTCGAGCTCCATCTATGTCCCTGCAAAGGATATAACCTCATTCCTTTTTATGACTGCATAGAGTTCCATGATTGTCTATGTACCACAATTTCTTTATCCAGTCTATCATTGATGGGCTTTTGGGTTGATTCCATGTCTTTTCATTGTGAGTAATGCTGCAATGAACATACATGTGCGTGTATCCTTATAATAGAATGATTTATATTCTTTTGGGTATATAGCCAGTAATGAGATTGCTAGGTCAAATGGTATTTCTGCTATCTACATCCCTGAGGAATCGCCACACTGTCTTCTATAATGGTTGAACTAATTTATATTCCCACCAATAGTGTTAAAAGCATTCCTTTTTCTCCACAACCTCACCAGTATCTGTTGTTTCTTGACTTTTTAATAATTGCCATTCTGACTGGCACAAGATGGTATCTCATTGTGGTACTGATTTGCATTTTTCTAATGATCAGTGAAGTTGACCTTCATTATGCTTCTTGGCCACAGGAATATCTTCTTTTAAGAAATGTCTGTGCGTGTACTTTGCCCACTTTTTAACGGGGTTGTTTTTTTCTTTAAATTTGTTTATGTTCCTTATAGACTGTGGATATTAAACCTTTGTCAGATGGATAGATTGCAAAAAATTTCTTCCATTCTGTAGGTCATCTGTTTACTCTGTTGATAGTTTCTTTTTGATGTGCAGGAGCTCTTTAGTTTAATTAGCTCCCATTTGTCAATTTTTGCTTTTTTTTTTTTTTTTTTTTTTTGAGATGGAGTCTCGCAATGTCACCCAGGCTGGAGTACAGTGGCGCAGTCTCGGCTCACTGCAAGCTCTGTCTTCTGGGTTCACACCATTCTCCTGCCTCAGCCTCCGGAGTAGCTGGGACTATAGGCACCCGCCACCACGCCCGCCTAATTTTTTTGTATTTTTAGTAGAGACGGGGTTTCACTGCATTAGCCAGGATGGTCTCAATCTCCTGACCTCGTGATCCACCCATCTCGGCCTCCCAAAGTGCTGGGATTACAGGCATGAGCCACCGCGCCAGGCCAATTTTTGCTTTTGTTGCAATCGCTTTTGGCATTTTCGTCATGAAATCTTTGCCCATACCTATGTACTAATGGTACTGCCTAGATTTTCTTCTAGAGTTTTTATAGTTTTGGGTTTTACTTTGAAGTCTTTAATCCATCTTGAGTTAATTTTTGTATAAGGTGTAAGGAAGGGGTCCAGTTTCAGTTTTCTGCATACGGCTAGCCAGTTTTCCCACCACCATATATTAAGTAGGGAATCCTTTCCCTATTGCTTGTTTTTGTCAGGGTTGTCGAAGATCAGATTGTTGTAGGTGTGTGGTCTTATTTCTTAGTACTCTATTCTGTTCCATTGGTCTATGTGTCTGTTTTTGGACCAGTACCATGATGTTTTGGTTACTACAGCCTTGTAGTATAGTTTGAAGTCAGGTAGCATGACGCCTCCACCATTGTTCTTTTTGCTTAGGATTGTCTTGGCTATGCTGGCTCATTTTTGGTTCCATATATTTTTAAATTAGCTTTCTTTTTCTAATTCTGTGAAGAATGTCAATGGTAATTTAATGAGAATAGCATTGAATCTATAAATTGCTTGGGGAAATGTGGCCATTTTCATATTGATTGTTCCTGTCCATGAACATGGAATGTTTTCCATTTGTTTGTGTCCTCTCTGATTTCCTTGAGAAGCGGATTGAGTTCTTGGAGAGGTCCTTCAGTTCCCCTGTTAGCTGTATTCCTAAGCTGTATTTTATTCTCTTTGTATCAGTTGTGAATGGGAGTTCATTCATGATTTGGCTCTCATCTTGCCTTTTGTTGGTATATAGGAATGCTAGTGATTTTTGCACATTGCTTTTTGTATCCTGAGAGTTTGCTGAAGTTGTTTATCAGCTTAAGAAGCTTTTGAGCTGAGACAGTGGTGTTTTCTAGATATAGGATCATGTCATCTGCAAACAAAGAGAATTTGACTTCCTCTCTTCCTATTTAAATACCTTTATTTATTTCTCTTGCCTAACTGCCCTGACCAGAACTTCCAATACTATGTTGAATAGGAGTGATGAGACAGGGCATCCTTGTCTTGTGCAAGTTTTCAAGGGTAAGGCTTCCAAATTTTACCCATTCAGTATGACATTGGCATATGGTTTGTCATATATGTCATATATGGCTCTTAATATTTTGAGGTATGTTCCTTCAATACCTAGTTTACTGAGAGTTTTTAACATGAAAAGATGTTTAATTTTATTGAAGGTCTTTTTTTTTTGATTATTGAGATAATTACGTGTTTTCTGTCTTTAGTTCTGTTTATATGATAAGCTTATTCATTTTTTATTGGAGTATTCATTTTGGGAATTTTCTTTGTAAGGCTTTTTACATACCATAATATTAACCTCTTCACTCTCTATTTTGCAATCCCTCTCTTTTGCTCTTCAATTTTCTTCATAGTGTTTTTGTTTGTTTGTTTGTTTGTTTTTGAGACGGAGTCTCCCTCTGTCTCCCAGGCTGGAGTGCAGTGGCGCGGTCTCGGCTTACTGCAAGCTCCGCCACCTCCCGGGTTCAGGCCATTCTCCTGCCTCAGCCTCCCGAGAAGCTGGGACTACAGGCGCCCGCCACTACGCCCCACTAATTTTTTTTTGTATTTTTAGTAGAGACGGGGTTTCACTGTGTTTACCAGGATGGCCTCGATCTCCTGACCTCGTGATCTGCCCACCTCGGCCTCCCAAAGTGCTGGGATTACAGGCGTGAGCCACTGCGCCCGGCCCGTAGTGTTTTTTACATTGAAAATAGGTTAACATTAATTTATTGAAGTTTACTGATGCTTCCCTTTTTTACTTCTGCCTTTGGTTTTTAAAAATTTCATTTTAAAACATGAAAGGGCTTGCTCTCTCAAAAACTGTTGCAGAGCACAATATATTCTCTTAGGCACTGCTAAGGCTATGATAAATCCAAGTTGTTTATTAGTATTGTAATTGTTAATGTAACAAGTGAGAGTTGTTACATCCATGGCATATTGTTGGAACCTGTCATACTCTGTGACTTGGAAGGGGACCCCTTGCTCTAACAACTCAAAATGAGTGGAATTAGAACCACAGAGCAGGGCTGCCAATGGACAGAGCCAGTGGGGCCTGTGCCCCTGTGACTTCACACTTGCTCTGATTGGTGACTCTTCCTATTGTAGCTCCTTCTTCATATCCTTCTATTTATCCTGATAAACTCATAGCACACCTTGCTCCCAGGTATCCTCTATTGTGAATAAACTGCATCATGCAGGTCTTTCCTCCCATTGGGCATCATGTGCTTCTCCTCGCATTTCCCCAAATCAACTTCCTGGGTTCTAACCCTCAGTTACACAACTGTAGAATTGTCTTTTTAATTGGTTGAAGAATACTATCAACAACAAATAACATTTTTGAGTTTTTAAAAAAAATGCCAGAGACTCCTGTAACCACCCTTCATGTATAAACTCATTAAGTCATACAACCATTCCATGAAGTAGACATCATTATAATTTTCTCCATTCAACATCTGAGGAATTGGAGGCTTGGGCTTTTAAAGTTATCCAACTGGTAAGAGAAGAAGCCCTCTCCCCAGCTTCTTGCATTGAACATCTTCACCCCTTCCCTCTGTACTTCATGATAGTCAAGTTCCCCCACCTTATTTTCCCCTTTCTTTGTTGCCACCATGTCTGATACATGGCTGGCTAATATACTAAATCCACTCCAACCATCTCATCCTAACCTCCACTGGCATTAACTAAACCTACATTACCTTGTCATGGAAGCAGACAAGGTCTGCTTGTGGTCTCACAAGACAGTGACCTCATAAGATTAAAATACAGTATTTTAGTATACCTTTTCTATGTTTAGATATGTTCAGATACACTAATGCCATTGTGTTACAGCTGCCTAAAGTATTCAGTACAGTAACTTGCTGCACAGGTTTGTAGCCTAGATGTGATAGGCTATTCCATATAGCCTAGGTGTGTAGTAGGCCAGACCATCTAGGTTTGTGTAAGTATAGTCCATGATGTTTGCACAATGACAGAATTGCCTAGTGATGCATTTCTCAGAATGTGTCCCTGTCATTAATCAACACATGACTGTATATACTGTGAATATGGCCATTTATTTCATAGCTAAAATATGTATATAGGAATAACTCAAAATGTAGTAATTAATAACGAATTAATTGTGCTGGGATAGTGGATTGTGCATACTTTTTCTCCCTTTTTCTGGATTATCATTAGTTTTGATATGTTACTTTTACAATTAAAAGGAAGAAAAAGAATCACATAGTTCACATTGTTATTTTCTATTTACTTCCTGTTCCCCACTGTATTACATTGCCTTGAATGAAAAGCATTTTGTCTAGTATTCGCTGAAAATATAATAACACCATAAACATTCTATTTGTACAAGCCTGGTGTCATAACAAGCTTAAAGTTATTTGGAAAGTGATATAAATGATTTTTCAGCTATTAACTTCGAATTTAGTTAATTATTATTATTATTACATAAAATTGGAACTCTTAAAGAACACAGAATTATTTTACTTTACAAGCTTTCCATGTTTTTTTGCTTTCACAGAGTTTATTACTAAATTAATTCCCAATGAGTAAATATGCCACTAAGAGGATTGAGGCAATGTGGAAATTTATAACTATTTGCACACTAACCAAATAACAACATCTAATATCAATTATTTTATTTGAATTGAGTAAATCCATGTAAGCAAAACTAGATGTTTTTGAATTTTAAAATAGAAAGCATTTTGCCAGAGAAGACTAGTTCTAAAAATGGGGGAAAAGGCTGTCATGATAAAATTGTTCCTTGAATAAACAAACATTTTGCTAAAATTGTATTTCTTAGATTGGTTCATATAATAATTTTTCTTCCCCGTTTTGATTTACTTGATTTAAAAACATGTCTAACTAATTTAATCTAGAGTAGAAATAAAGTGCTATTTTTTAAATGTCAAGACAATTTTACAGCTTTCTCACTACTAAGTGATTTAGCATAGACTGTGTAAAAATGGTAAGGTGACAACATCCAGAGTCTGTTGGTGAAAAAAAAAAAAAACTGCATTAATACCATTAATCACAAGAACAGAAGAATGCTCAAGAATACCTCCTCTTCATCTTTAATTTTTATTCTGATAGCCATCTACCACTTACCTGGCAAGATACAAAAGAAACACACACACTTGTTTCTTGCACTATCAACTCACAATATTTGGGGATACTGAAACAGTGGTGAGTATAATTTACAACCTCACCTCCAACACTACCCAAGTAAAGAAGTCAGTAATCTTCCCTCATTTCTGCCCATTGCCACCAACCTTGAGATAACACTTATCAGTAAATCTACTGTTTCTGGTAAATCATAATATGTAAATTCACTCCCTGAAAATTTCCTGTAAACTTTAAGGAAAAACTAGTTTCATTACTAAGTATAAAATCAACATCACTTCCATGCTTTCATTAATTGATGACAATTTGGCCACCGGAAATAGCTACTCCTGGGAGAATTTTTCATTCTTAATTTTGATAGAAATGGTGGGTAACCCTTTAGTGGAAGTCCCATTAAACCTATCCCACAAGGAGTGTAAATTAGTTCAACCATTGTGGAAGATAGTGTTGCTATTCCTCAAGGATCTAGAACTAGAAATACCATTCGACCCAGCAATTCCGCTGCTGAGAGTGTATCCAAAGGATTATAAATCATTCTACAATAAAGACCCATGCATACATATGTTTATTGCAGCACTGTTCACAATAGCAAAGATTTGGAACCAACCCAAATGTCCATCAATGATAGAGTGGATTAAGAAAATGTGGCACATACACACCATGGAATACTTTGCAGCCATAAAAATGAATGAATTCATGTCCTCTGCAGGGACGTGTATGAAGCTGGAAACCATCATTCTCAGCAAACTGTCACAAGATCAGAAAACCAAATACCGCATGTTCTCATCCATACGTGGGAGTTGAACAATGAGAACACATGGACATAAGGAGGGGAATATCATACAACGGGGCCTGTCACGGGGTGTGGGGGTGGGGGAGGGATAGCATTAGGAGAAATACCTAATGTAGGTGACGCGTTGGTGGGTGCAGCAAACCACCATGGCACGTGTATTCCTATGTAATAAAACTGCACGTTCTGCACATATAACCCAGAATTGAAAGTATAAAAAATAATAATAAATAAAAATAAATTAATAAAAAGATAGAAAAAAAAAACAAAAGAAAACCTATCCCAGAGGAAGCCTCACAAAATCTCCTAGCTGCCACTGTGATAGAGCTGACCTTAGAGTGAGCCGGCCTGTGATGTTACTGACTGTTTTAACTTCTTGGACATTTTGCCTTTCTTTTATACAGAGAAGAGATGTGGGGAAGGGGATAGGAGATACCCAGTTTCTGTATCCTTATAGATTTTCGCTTTCAGGCTGCCCTTCTAATATAACATGAAAGTGCTGATTTCTTTCCAAATCTAATCCAAAATAATGTTAAATAAGCCTGTTTACCTAGCAGTTATTGAATATTTATATTATGCTATTATGTAGGTCACCATATATAATTTTCATATTCCTTTGGATATATCATGTATATAGCAATCACATTGAATAGAATCATACTTATTTCTAGAATTTTCCCATTCATGTAAAACCTGAAAAAAAATATTTTTTTTTCAAATTTTCAGCCCTCAGTATGGAGCAGATTTGACATTTTAAAGGCAATTTAAATGATTATTATTTGCCTAGTAAATTCCCAAGATTCCTTGTATGCTCACACACTTTGCAATGAGATGAAATCATGTGAAAAGCAGTGCACCTGGCATTTATATCCAAAAGAGGTGTCGAGTTTAACTAAAATATACTTTAAAAAATTTCCTCACTGGTTTAAGCTTGATTTTAATACTATTTAACTCCTTAGTTAAACAAAAAATAACCATAAGAAATTCAATTTATGAGGTCTGAAGAAGTTTTGCTGGGCACAGCTAACAATTCCAGCCTATCTTTGTGTTCGCTGACTTATTAAGTGTCGTTTAGAATTGGATTAATTTTGGTCTCAACTCTCAGTCCTCATCACAATCAAAGTTGCTATTCACATAAGTCTTTCTTTGAATAGGCTTCAGAAACAAAGACTACTTATTCTACTCAGCTCTGATTAAGAATTTTATAGCACAGAGGGACAAATAATTGGGGTCAGACTTTTCAACTGCAGTACAGGATGAAGGGCAACAAAATCAACATGTGTCCGTCTGCTTTGAAGCTGCCGTAATTATATTCAGTTTTTAACTCCCATAAAGAACAAATCTATTCATTACTCTTTTCTTTCTTTGAGACATTTTTTTTTATGATTACAGATAGGCAGGACCTTAGATAACTGGAAAAGAGCTCACAAAGTTGGTTTGAGGCTATCCTAAGACTGTCTTTGTCACTGTTACCCACCTAGAAATACTTGTATTGTTAGAGGATTGCAGCACTCTACTGATTGCCTTCCACTCCTCAGCTGTCTGTCTCCTGTACTTACCTTGTAGAAATGCAAAACCCACATCGCTGTCAATGTTCCATTTCTGTAAACTACTACTTTCCATAACTACCCATTATTATAGGACAAAGTCTGGTTTCTTTAACTTCTTAACCAGTGTTTCCCATTTTCTGCCCCTTCTTTATACATACATTTCATTAAGTAATGACACTATGTTAATTGAGTTTTCATTTTACTGTTGTTTTAAGTACAGAGTTAAAATTTGTGGGTCATTTTGTATAAGGCCAATCAACAAGGTTAAAATATTAAATAATACAAAATGATATATTGGCATCAAAAATGCACTAGACTCTGTTTTAAACACACACACATACTTACTGAATCATCAGAACAACTTCATTTGTCCCTCATTTTACAGAGAAGGAAACTGAGGCACAGAAAACTAAATGATTTTCCCAAGGTCAAAGAGCTGGTAGGTAGAAGAGTGAGGATTCATACCCAAGCAACATGGCTCTCAGAGACTTTCAGTTTACCCACTGCATTCTGCTGCCTCTTTAGCTACTTCTGGGTGTTGATAATTATAACAAGCTATCAAAACCTTTAAAGAATGTCCTCATTCATGCAATTGTAGTGCATATTAATGAAAGGAGGAGGGGGAAAGGTGACATTCTCTTCCCCCAGAGACCTTATCAAGAACTTGTATTGGGTATCAGGCTACAAGATTTGTGTCTCTCTACTTTCAGATTTCCTTTTGCTTGAAACTATTATTGTTACTTTTTCATTCCTGCAGCACATGCCGTTTGCATTCTAGCATTTCAATCTCAGCTACCCATAGTCAGCCATTGGTACATAATAATGCTTAGTCTTTGATGAGGGTAAAGGAAACCTTTCTCACATACTAAGAGGCTCTATTTTTCCTCCTCTAACTGCCAGCCTTATTTTGGCTTCTTTTTAGTGTTTTGGCAAGCATTTGTCATAAATCTTTGTGACTTTTGTTGAGAAAGTAGTAATTTATGATTCTGGTTCCATTTTAAAGAATAGATTTTAAAGAATAGAGTTACTTCCTTAGTGGCACCTTCACTATCTTCCTTAGTTACCATTACTTCAGTTCACTGCCTCTGAGTTGGTGGTGTGTCTCAAACACTTGGCCTTGTTTTTTCTAGAAGTAATTCAACTACCCTTCTTGTTCTCTCTTCAACTCCTTCTATTACTTACATTGTGCCCAGTAAAGTGCAAGGGTCAGAAAGTGAAATTGAAGGTACCTACAGAATGAAGGAATGTTTATATAATTTTGTATTATAACATGTTATTAACATGATAGTAATATATTGTGAATATATTAATATCTAATATATCACATGTATGTGTATGTGTAGAAAGCCTCACCCACCCCACTGCTCTAAACATCTGTTTCAGAGGAGGATTTTGTAGACTTCACTTTGAAATAATAGTCCTCTTGAAATGTATCCCTGTAATTCAAAGAACGAGAACCCATTCATTACAATGTGAGTTGAAAAGTGGCATCAAGTTATCCCATGGACATCCCTGTGTTGTAAATGAGGCACAGCTTTGTCACAGAGAGGCTGGAATTGAAATTGGAAAATTGGAAAAGAAGTTTCTTCTCTGTTTCTTGAGGATAAACCTGGTGCGTATTCTCTCTCTGTATCTCTCAACTACTTAGCTCTATTTTATCTCTCTCCATCTGTCAATTCTGTTTTCACATAGACCCGAATAAGGATGTAAATCCTAGCCTCAGTTATATAACAAGAATCATGTAATTGTTCCTAATTCAAAGTTTTTTACTTTTATTTTAGGTGTGGGGGTACTGCAAAGCTTTGTTAGATAGATAAACTCATGTCACAGGGTTTTGTTGTACAGATTATTTTACCATCCAGGAATTAAGCCCAGTACCCAATAATTATATTTTCTGCTCCTCTCCCTCCTACCACTCTCCATCCTCACATACACCCCAGTGTCTGTTGTTCCCTTTTTGTGTTTATAAGGTCTCATAATTTAGCTCCCACTTATAGGTAAGAACATGCAGTATTTGGTTTTCTGTTCTTGTGTTAGTTTGCTGAGCATAATAGCCTCCATCTCCATTCATGTTCCCACAAAAGACATGATCTTGTTCTTTTTTATGACTACATAGTATTTCATGGTGTATATGTACCTTATCCAATCTGTCACTGATAAGCATTTAAGTTGATCCCGTGTCTTTGGTATTGTGAATAGTGCTGCAATGAACATTCACCTGCATGTGTCTTTATGGTAGAACGATTTTTACTCCTCTGGGTATATAATTCTGCTTTTAGCTCTTTGAGAAATCGCCATACTGCTTTACACAATGGTTGAACTATTTTCACTCCTAGTAACAGTGGATAAGTGTCCCCTTTTCTCTGCCACCTTGCCATCATCTGTTATTTTTTGACTTTTTAATAATAGCCATTCTGACTGGTATGAGATGATATCTCATTGTGGTTTTGACTTGCATTTCTCTAATGATCAGTAATAATGAGCTTTTTTTTCCATATGCTTCTTGGCCACATGTATGTCTTTTGAGACGTATGTGTTCATGACCTTTGCTTACTTTTTAATGGAGTTGTTTGTTTTTTTCCTGTAAATTTAAGTTCCTTGTAGACTCTGGATATTAGACCTTTGTCAGATGGATAGATTGCAAAAAATTTATTTCATTCTGTAGGTTGTTTGTTTACTCTGTTAATAGTGTCTTTTACTGTGCAGAAGCTCTTAAGTTCAATTAGATCCCACTAGTCAATTTTTTCCTTTCATTGTAATTGCTTTTGGTATCTTTATCATGAAATCTTTGCCTGTTTCTATCTCTAGGAAGGTATTGCCTAGGTTATCTGCCGAGGTTTTTATAAGTTTAGGGTTTTACACTTAAGTCTTTAATCCCTCTTGATTTAATTTTCCTGTATTGTGTAAGGATGGGGTCCAGCTTCAGCCAGTTATCCCAGCACCATTTATTGAATAGGGAGTCATTTCTCCATTTTTCTCTGTCAGCTTTGTCGAAGATCAGGTGGTTCTAAGTTTGTGCACTTATTTCTGGGCTCTCTATTCTGTTCCATTGGTCTAGGTGCCTGTTTTTGTACCAGTATGATGCTGTTTTTGTTACTGTGGCTCTTTAGTATAGTTTGAAGTTTGGTAATGTGATGACTCTGGCTCTCTGGCTTTTATTTTTATTTATTTATTTTTTTTTGCTTAGGATTCCTTTAGCTTTTTTGGTTCCATATGAGTTTTTTTTTTTTTTTTTGAGACGGAGTCTCGCTCTGTCGCCCAGGCTGGAGTGCAGTGGCGCGATCTCGGCTCACTGGCGCGATCTCGGCTAGTTTTTTGTATTTTTAGTAGAGACGGGGTTTCACCGTGGTCTCGATCTCCTGACCTTGTGATCCGCCCGCCTCGGCCTCCCAAAGTGCTGGGATTACAGGCGTGAGCCACCGCGCCCGGCCCATATGAGTTTTAAAATAGTTCTTTCTAGTTCTGTGAAGAATGTCTTTGGTATTTTGATAGGACTAGCATTGAGTCTGTAAATTTCTTTGGGCAGTATAGCCATTTTAATTATGTTGATTTTTCCTATCAATGAGCATGAAATGTTTTTCTATTTATTTGTGTCATCTCTGATTTCTTTGAGCAGTGTTTGGTAATTCTCATTGTAGAGATCTTTCACCTCCCTGGTTAGCTGTGTTCTTGAGTACTTCATTCTTCTTCTGGCAATTATGAATGGGATTGCCTTTATGATTTGGCTCTCAGTTGGCTGTTGTTGATGCATAGGCAGACTGATGATTTTTATACATTGATTTTGTATTCTGAAACTTTGACGTTTTCCAGCTGAAGGAGCTTTTGGGCCGAGATTATGAGGTTTTCTAGATGCAGAATCATGTCGTTTGCCAAGAGAGTTTGCCTCCCTCTCTTCCTATTTGGATATCCTTTATTTCTTTCTCTTGTCTGATTGCTTTAGTTAGGATTTCTTTTAATTCAAATATTACTTAATTTATATATTTAATTCAAATACTTGTGAGAAAGAGAATTTGATTAACTTTTCCTACCCCTTGTGTTATTTTATCCTGGATCTCACATCCACCTTTGGTCCATCTCAGGTCCAGTCAGCTCTGATTCATGTCTGCTGATACCAATAAAGCAACAGAGGCTCTGTATGTGTGTGTGTGTATGTGTGTGTGTGTGTGTGTACATAGTAAATGAGAAATGAATTTTAAAACTAAACTATCCAGTTTTTCTTTCATTAATTGTTCTAGAGAGGTTTGTGAGTATTGTTATAACATTCTTAGATTATACTCATTGGTAATCTGTCCTAATCAGTCCTCTCAATGAGTATTTAGCCATTAAATTGTAGTGTGATTAAGTAAAATACTATATTTTAAGTTATATCCATTACAAACTAAAGTAATGTCATTACATAAGGAGTAATCAGAAGAACTTTTGAGCCTCTACATTATTATAGGAAAGGAATCAAAACTACAACAAAAAACAAAAATATGACAATTAAATGAGATGAAAGGTGCCTGCCACAATGTTTGACATATAACTGGTGATTTAAAAAATTAACTATTATTTTAATAATACTAAGTATATGACCCTGTTCCCAGAAGTTTGCTTGGAAATTAAGAACTCTTACTTCCAGATAATCCCCTACCCCTTTCTTTACATATCTGAATTTTCTCATTTTTCAAAGTTAACCTCAATCACTACTTCCTATGTGAAGGTATAGCTTATCAATCAAGGCTCACATATGAAACCCAATTGACTTTATTTTTCATCAGGTACTTCATTTGGATGATACACAATATTTATATGTTGTACAATGTACAGCTATTTGTAATCTTGCATATTATTTACTTTTATTATTTATTTTATTTTTATTATTTATTGTATTTATTATTATTTGTATTTTTATTTTTTGTATGTCTGTGAGCCCTCATTCTATACCTAAATTGTGAATATCCTGAAAACAAAGTCTAACACACAATATCCATCATTGCACCATATGTTTGGGGGCAAGCATTCATATGATTTGTAGCAGGAATTTGTAAATAATTGATTTTAAAAGGAATTTTTTTTCAGTGGAATGGGACAAGGAAATGAAGTAGTTTTAATAAAATTTTAATTTGAGATTTAAATTTGTTAAAAACTATTTTCTATGACATAATGTTTGTTGTCCTCAGTTATATAGCTAGGTTTTTAGGAATTATAGGACTACTGAATAGCTGAATACTCTTGTTCCTTTCCATGTCTTAGATTTTAGTTTATTTCTGCACACACATGCACACACACACACACACACACACACACACACACAGAGATTTCTTTTCTAAAATGATCATTAACTCCTCCAGAATTTTTGTGGCAAGCCACAATTATAAATAAATGTCTCAATTTTGCTAGTAAATTTCAATTTTGAAACTTTATATGCTTTTTTGATCATCTGACGTTTATATATTGCTAACGTGTTCAATCACTTCCACATGAGAGATGGATGAAGAAAAAGTCCAAATAATTATTTAGTTTTAAAACTTTCTAGGCAAAAATATCACTTATTTTAGTCATTTGATTTTTTTATGCTCCATTTTTTTAAAAAAATGCTTCATTGTTTGCATCACATCAGTGTTTCCAAAACTTCTACATTGATAGTAATCATTTGGAACACGAAGCTTCCTGTCTTTCCCTGGGAGATTCTGAGTCAGCGACTCTTAGGTGGAAGTTGTAATTTTAACAACAGTTTGTATTTTTAAATGTAACTTATATTCTGGCAGAATTTTATATTTTTAAGAAGTACCTCAGGCAATTCCTAACATCCAGGAAGTTTGGAGAAACATCTGTATGAAGCAATTATTCTTCTTGTCTGTTTCCATCATTCCTAGTTACAAATCTTTGTGGCATCACCTAACATAATCACTAGTCTTATTGAGAACACCTCTTGCAAGTTGGATTTAAAGGAAGCAAAGCAATTAGAGTTTATTAAGCTTATTTTAATGGCAAAGAAAATCACTCACCTAAAAGTATAGCTAGCTGTTGAATTGTCTTCATTGCTTATAAGATATTTCTAAATAGAACAGTTTACTGTCCTCAATCAATTATGTAGGGATCTTACAGATTTTATTTCAGGAACTATCCTGAAAGCACATTACTCATCTATAGGTTTCTTTTGTTATTATTGTTATTTCAATCCTTTCAAAGTGCTCTTTGAAATAATTTTAAATGGGTTTCTGGGAAAAGTGGATAGCTTTGAACTTCAGTAGTATGGTTCATGTCACATGAAAATAAGAAAATGGGGATCATTTGTTGTTCAGTTCTTTTCAATACATACCTACCTCTGGTCTTCTTTTATTTTTATTTTTTTCATTTTTGCTGCCTACTTATAGTTCAATCTGTAATCCACAATCATTACAGGTATTCTTGGGGCTTGAATATATTTGAACTGCTGGGCACAGAGCCTGTAAAGGAGAGGATGCTCACAGTGGGAAACCATTTTCCTGATAAATAAATGTACCACAGAAAATTTAAATTGCTTCCATTTTTTCACAGTGCTATTCTGTTAGTAAAACTAAGACATGTTCTTCGTTGTTATTTCTAGGTTTGAATCCCCTCTGTTCTAAGAGCTGTACAATTCTCTTTCTTATTTCTATTTTGAGTAAGAAGTTTGACCAAATGTTCTTCCTGGTGCAGCTGCCTGGACCCTGCTGTTTTGGTTTTGTGCTTCCATCTCATGGTAGATACACACACACACACACTTTTTTTTAACTTGGACTACATGGAATGATGAAAGTATTTAATTTTGACTCTTTCATTGAAGTAATTAGGAAACTCTAGGGTTATTCTGATTTGACTCCGTATCTAGCATCCCTGGTCCTATCCTCTTAGCTGTTAATGATTGCCATTTGTGTAAGGTGAGTTCTTAAAACAGAGTTTTTACTGATAAGCAATTTTATACTTGTACAAAATTTATTCCCTCAGATTTCAAAAAACAATATTTGAAGATATTCTTTTTAAAAAATCAAACTGAAAGGAATTCCTTTATAGGATGTAAAACTCTGTGAAATAAATAGCATTCTATACATTTCTTATTTAAAGGTTTATAATTAATGTGTTTAGACAACAGTGCGTAAAATTAATATATGCTCTCAGTCTTGGGTTGTCTGCATTTCTGATGATGGGACTTGTTGGCCTGTATGGTTTTAGAGTCATTCCAAGGTGAAAAATGGATCAGGAATACTCATATTATTGTTTGTCATAGTCTATTTGATAATCACCACCTAGAACCAGGGACCTCCTGGGTTCTGTTTTCAGTACACCATGGCATGCTATTATGTAATATCCCATCTTCTAAGGAGGGCGCCTCTTTGGATGAACTTCATGGTGAGACCTGAGTTGTGAAAATATTACTGTATAAAATTGTATATATTATCTCCCAACACTTAATAAAACTTTCTTGTTCATCTTTTGTTAGGAATTTTGCAAAAATTTGTATATCTTTTTCCCGTTTTTATAGTAATTTTTCCCCCTCTCTTCTCTTTGTGTCTCATCTAAATGAGTAAGTCTAACGTTTTTCTAAAAATAGAAAGGCAAAAATACACCAAATTGTAAACGTTGTAATACAGTACTTATATTTTACATTTCTTCTCTCAGTTATAACCTTTCTTTTGTTTCTACTTAATCCTCAGACTATTTTGAAATCACTTCAAACCTTCTTTACTCTTTTTTTCCTTCATGAACCCATGTTTACAGGCAGAGCAGGAAAAGCATTTACTTATGACTTATGATCATTTAAAGAATCAAAGTTTGTAATGCCTAAAACAGGAACAAGATGTCCTCAGAGTATTTCCTGTATTAGGCGTATCTACAAAGAGAATTAAATCTTTTAGGAGTCAATTCTAATAATGATGATGAGTGAGAATGAAGAAAATGGTATCACCTTTCATCATAAAATATTAGAATCAGATCAAATGAAAATATTTTGAAAATTTGAAGTTAAAAATAGCAGATACAAATTAAGGTAGACAGCCACTACTATATTGAGAAATCTACTCTTGATCATTCAAAAATAAATTGCCTGGTTTGAAAAATTTAAATCTGTTCTTCTTTTCCTACTTCTGGTCACTACTCTGAAAATAATTCTACTTCATAGCATTTTTATAGAACTTGGGATAAGCAGCTACCATAACACATAAATCAGTACATCTTGGTATTAATTCCATAACAATTTTGATAAGAATAATAGTGGTTGAGACAGAGAATAATGAACGAAAATGCAGTTAATTTGAAGTTTTCCTTTCAATATGTAATTTCACTTTAAGAGTTTTATATATCCTGCTATAATTGTCTCCTACTGATAAAACACACACACACACACACACACACACACACACCCCTACACAAAGGAGAAAGCAGGAAAAAAGAGAGAGAGAGAGAGAGAGAGAGAGAGAGAAAGAAAGAAAGAAAGAAAGAAAGAAAGAAAGAAAGAAAGAAAGAAAGAAAGAAAGAAAGAAAGAAAGAGAAAGAAAGAAAGAGAAAGAAAGAGAAAGAAAGAAGGAAGGAAAGAAAGAAGGAAAGAAAGAAGAAAAAGAGAGAGAGAAAGAAAGGAGGGAGGGAGAGAGGAACAGAGGGAGGGAAGGAAAGAAGGAAGGAAGGTAGGAAGGAGAAGATGGAAGGAAGATGACTGATTGAAAAATCTCACAATTCTGAAAAAAAAAAAAAAAAAGATGAAGCTAATGGTTAAACACTAACCACAATATAAGAGGAATTCTTCATGCTCTAAAATAGTACAACCCAGACTCCTATATTCTTGGGGATGTAGGACCTGTACTACGGAGAAAACCAGGCCACTGTCTTATACCCCCAACCTCCAGAAACTATGCCAGCCTTCGGAGGTAATCCTTCTTGAGAAAGTAAGAGTCGTTTTCCTTTCACTCATCATCAGTAAGTCAACAATTCAAAGACATCAAGAATAATGGAGGGGAAATTGATGGCATCACATTTCCTTCTGGAGGTGTATTTCCAGCATAAAGTGTTCTGCAGAACAGTAGAAATAGGCTGAGCCATAGGGATTTAGAGATTTTTCTGGTCAAAGAATTATAGACTGACTCAATTTCACTAGGACATAAATACTTCTTTCCCTAGTTAAAGAATTATTGAAGGGCAGAAGAAAATATACCTTCATCCCACAGAATTATACTGGATAAATTTCTGGTCATTGCTGGAAATTGAACTGGAAGTACTGCATCTCAGCCCTGCCAAAAAGTGGTATATTTTTTCAGTCCCAGAGGACAACAAGAGTACAAAGATTAATTCACACATTCCTTTCTTCAGTTGGAAAACTTTTTCTTGTTTGTTTATTGTATATAGTAAGGGTGCACCTTGATGATTTGATGTGTTAATGTTGTGAAATAATCACCACAACCTAGCTGATTAACAGATCCATAACCTCTCATAGTTACGTCTCAGTGTGTGCTGACAATACTTAGGATCTATCCTCTCAGCACATTTGAAGTATACAGCAGAGAGTTGTTACCTATGGTCACAATGCTACACATTAGCTCTCCAGAACTTACTCATACAGCATAACCGAAACTTTGTACCCCTTCACCAACATCTCTCCATTTGCCCCTCCCTGCAGTCCTTCCCAACCACCAGTTTACCCTCTGCTCTCACCATACACAAAAATCAACTCAGAATGGATTGAAGATTTAAATGTAAGACCTGAAACAATAAAACTTCTAGAAGGAAACATGAGGGGAAAGCTGCTTGATATTGGTCTTGGCAATGATTTTTTGCATATGATGCCAAAAACAGGCAACAAAAGCAAAAACGTAAGTGGAACAACATCAAACTAAAAAGCTTCTGTCCAGCAAGGGATACAACCAACAAAGTGAAAAAGGCAACTGAATAGGAGAAAATATTTACAAACCATATGATTGGTAAAGAATTCATAGCCAATATATATATAAGAAACACATATAACTCAGTAGCAAGAAAACAACCTGATTTAAAAATGGACAAAGTGCCTGAATAGACATTTTCCCAAAGAAGACTTACAAATGGCCAACAGGTGTACTCTCAATATGTCATTAACCAGGATATCATGACAAGATAAAAAAAATATATATATATATATATATGGGGGAGACATCTTATGAAAAAGATAAAAAATTAAATTAATTGCATAAAAATGAACAATATCCTCTTAACCACTTGGAAGAAGAATGAACTTGTGAAAATAATTTAATAACAGTAGATGATTTTACAAAATATCTGCTCTCGTCATTAGAAAAAATAATAAAAATTCAAACAAATGAACAAACAAAAACAAAAAAATATGACCCTGTGGCCTGAGAGGGAAAATCATTAATAAAAGGTTAAAATTATGTTTAAAGCACATAGACGGACTCAGACTAAGATTTTTTTTAAAAAGGAAATAAACTAAATTTTTTTAAGTAGCTGAAAAAGAAAACGAAAGTGTCATAATTAACTCCAAATTCGAGGCAAAGAACAGTCAAGTTAACATTGTACAGTATAAGTCATATTGAGGAACACTGTTAGAAGTTATCTCAGAGTGTCTTCTTTGGAAACAGTATATTATCTCCTCTCTCTCTAAACATTTTTGTTTTCTAATTTATTGTTTATACCATTCCAGAATGGCTTACCACATAGCATCTTGAATTCAAATTTCTTCATGTCTTAATTCTCAATTGTATTTTAATTTATGAGGGTAATGAGTTTGTTCTAGTGTGTTTCTCATTGCATTTATTAAATATTTGCAGAAAGCGTGCCTTTTAAAATGCATGCTCTCAAGCAATATACATGTCTAACAAACCTGCACGTATATTCCAGAATCTAAAATAGGAATTGAAATTATTTTTTTTAATGCATGCTGTTTGATAATATATGACTAATATTTCCTTTTATGGGAGAACACATTCCAAGAAGAAACACTAAATTTTCTCATTCAAAGTTGGTAGTATAATATATATATATATATTAAAATATTTACCATCAGTACAATTATCTAACTCCATTAACTAATTCAGAACTTTTGACTGTGTGTTGGCTCATATGTGCTTTATCAGAATATTCCCTCATTAATCTCTCTAACACCAAGTTCAGCCAGTTGTTGTAGTATGTCAGCTTTGGTTCTAAAGATCTTATTATACTGACTAATCTAGAATATCTGAGGTGCTGACTAGAGTCTACATATAGCATGAGGGTTTTGTTTTGTTTCTGTTTTTGTTTCTGTTTTTGTTTTTTTGAGTATGTTTTGAGTGTTTCTCTTAAGTAAATTTATTCAGTAAGACCTAGTGCTACTTGTAACCAGAACATACTCACAGAGTCGCTATATTTCTATTGCTCCTATATCAGCAACTTTGAGAAAAGAAGCCCTTTAATTTCAGACATATTTCTTTCTTCAAAGAGTTTATTCCATTTAATCATGTGCATTTATTTATCTCTCACATAAGGGCATTCTAACATCCCACTTGTCTTCTGATTTGTCCACTATCTTATCGTTTGACACCTATATAACTCTTTTAAAAGGTAAACAATTGGCCGGGCATGGTGGCTCATGCCTGTAATCCCAGCACTTTGGGAGGCTGAGGTGGGCAAATAACCTGAAGTCGGGAGTTTGATACCACCGTGACCAATATGGAGAAACCACGTCTCTACTTAAAAAAAAAAAAAAAAAAAAAAAAAAAAAAAAAATTAGCCAGGCGTGGTGGTGCATGCCTGTAATCCCAGCTACTCGGGAGGCTGAGGCAGGAGAATTACTTGAACCTGGGAGGCGGAGGTTGCAGTGAGCCGAGATCATGCCATTGCACTCCAGCATGGGCAATAAGAGTGAAACTACTTCTCAAAAAAAAAAAAAGTAAACAATTCAATTTTCTTGCTCACGTTGACTCAACTGTCTATTTTAGGATAAGCATTATAATTCTTTCTTGACAACTTTTCCATTATCTCTTAATAATCTAAAATATTATATCCCCTAAAGCCACATAAAAGGCAATAGAAATAGAGGGCTTGTCCTTCCCTCCTCTCCTTCTTTGGCTTGCAACACTTGTTACAAACTCATTCAAGAAATCTCAGTTTTTTTTCACAGTCCATTCTCACTCACTCATATTCTTTTTTTTTTTTTTTTTTGAGACAGAGGCTTGCTGAGTCACCCAGGCTGGAGTGAAGTGACATGATCTCGGCTCACTGAAACCTCTGCCTCCTGGGTTCAAGCAATTCTCGTGCTTCAGCCTTCCGAGTAGCTGGGATTACAGGCGTGTGCCACCACAGCCAGCTAATTTTTGTATTTTTAGTAGAGATGGGGTTTCACCATGTTGGCCAGGCTGGTCTCGAACTCCTCACCTCAGGTGATCCTCCCACGTCAGCCTCCCAAACTGCTGAGATTACAGGCATGAACCACCGCACCCGACCCCAATGCATTTTTTTTGTTTTTTGTTTTGTTTTGTTTTGTTTTGAGATGGAGTCTTGCTCTGTCGCCCAGGCTGGAGTGCAGTGGCCGGATCTCAGCTCACTACAAGCTCCGCCTCCCGGGTTCACGCCATTCTCCTGCCTCAGCCTCCCGAGTAGCTGGGACTACAGGCGCCCGCCATCTCTCCCGGCTAGTTTTTTGTATTTTTTTAGTAGAGACGGGGTTTCAACGTGTTAGGCAGGGTGGTCTCTATCTCCTGACCTCGTGATCCGCCCGTCTCTGCCTCCCAAAGTGCTGGGATTACAGGCTTGAGCCACCGCACCCAGCCCCCAATGCATTCTTAAAAGCTAAATAATATATATTCGTACACACCTTCATGCTCATTTTGGCTTATTATTTTATACAACAGAAATGTTACAAGTTGCTTCATTATTCTCGTCTGTATAATGTCCATGCTTTATCATCTACTGTTCATATTTTTAAAAGGTGTTGCATGATATTGTTTTCTCATCTTTCTAGACTATTTAACAAAGCTGAATGAAGCGATTATATACGTATAAATGCCTTTCAATCACACTGTTATATCCACTTCTCCACTGTGGTTATTAGTGTTCATTTGTGAGTGCTAGCTTCCCAACAGTCCCCATTTCCAGGAGTGAATGTCTCCTGGTTATTCATATTTAATCTTTTCTCAAAGTCATCTTTGCTTGGAAGAATGTGCAATTATCTCACTCAGAAGAATGGATTCCAGACCTGCAGACATCCTGAAAAAAAATTTTTTATCATTCATTACTTCAGGTAATCATTCAACACACTTTCAGATCTTTAATTCCAGCCGTTTTAATAGGTGCCCATAAGCTAACATCTCAAACAGAATCTTTTTATCAAGACACCACCACTATTGAACTTGAGAAATTATTATAAGCTCAGAGAATCAGGTACATGTGTAAAAGCTTATTCTTACAGAATGTGAAAACTGTATACACAGTTTTAAAAACAAAACAGAGAATGAATACTAATATTGTATTGATACCTTAAGGACATTAAATAGTACTATTGAATTAGCTTGTAGGTGATTTTGGTCCTACGTTTTATATATTTAAATTACTAAAGAAATACTGAGGTTATAAATGTACAATGGCCCAGTCATTCCTCATCCTATAAGGCAGAATGTAAAACATCATTATTTATGATAAACGATACTGCCTGTTTTTCACCCAGCTTCCCCTTCATCGTAAATAAATGTTGATGCAGTTCAGAGGGAAAGGAAAGTCTGTCACATGAATGCCATTTGCTCTGTCAGACATCAAAAATTAAGAGTCGGCTGCCTATGACACTCTCCCACCTCCCTGGATGAAATGCAAGTGTCAATCAATCACACGGATCAGCAACCTAAAGAACAAAGAGGCTACATTTATTAAGCTAAACCTCCCTACTGGGGGCCGTTTTCACAATTCTAGTAGCAGAGGGAGTACATATAATATGACAAATCGAAGATTTCAAAGAAATGTCTGCTATAATTTTAGCATGACATTTAACATCTGCTACCTCATCTTTTAACATGTTCATCTACATGGCTTAATATTCCACGAGATTAGAAGACTCACAGGAGCAAAGTTATCCCTTCCCATTTCATCAGCTAACTCCAGTTCATGGAACTCACTGCACCTGATAGGTGTCAGTGCTCACCCAAAATCAGATCTCATCAGACGTTTCCAACTGCTTTCACCTTTTTAGCTCCTTTTATGAACTGGCTGTAGACTAGCCAATTATTCAGAGCTTGACAAAGGATTTCAGATAATTCTATAATTAAAACAACTCTTATCAGACTGACCGCTCTAAAATTTAGTTAACTAATATTCATAAGATCTTTGTTTTTTTTGGCTTGAAATCGTGAGATTTCAAATCTTGTACTTTTCAATTTGGCTCGTAGATGATGATTAGAGTTAGACAGTCATCTGATCAGGAGGGAAGAAATTACCAAGAAGAGTGAGAAATGAGTAAAACAGTCTTCTAGACAGTTCAAGATTTACTCAGAATTTACTATGAGATGATTATGACACTTATTTGGGTTATCTTTCACTGAGTAACAAATCACTCCCAGATTTAGTGTCTTAGAATGACACAAATTTATTATTTTTCACAAGTCTGCAATTAGAGTTTTGAATTTGTCAAAGACAAAAGACTTTAATATGCTTTGAAACTCTACAGCACTCCTTTGTAAGGAAAATTTTTATATTTAAATATGAGAAGGCAAAGGAATTTAAGAAATATGACAAAGCCGGAATAATCAAAAGTAAAACTCAGGCCTCATCATCAGTTGATCATACTTGAAAAGGTAGCCTTTACTTAAAGTTACTCTTTTGACATTTCTTCCATTTCTATAAATGTATATATTAATAGAGCATGTAATAAATTATAATATTATTACAGAGCCAGACCATATGAAATACTTTAAACTTTATTAGAAAATGAGAAATTATTATAATTTTTTTTTTTTTTTTGAGACGGAGTCTCCCTCTGTACCCCAGGCTAGAGTGCAGTGGTGCGATCTCGGCTCACTGCAAGCTCTACCTCCTGGGTTCACGCCATTCTCCTGCCTCAGCCTCCCGAGTAGCTGGGACTACAGGTGCCCGCCACCGCGCCTGGCTAATTTTATGTATTTTTAGTAGAGACAGGGTTTCACCGTGGTCTCGATCTCCTGACCTTGTGATCCGCCTGCCTCGGCCTCCCAAAGTGCTGGGATTACAGGCGTGAGCCAGAAATTATTATAATTTTGATAACTTAAGATAGATTGTTATAATTAACCCCAAATTATTAGTGACATAATATAATAAAACTATATATTTCCCAGCAATACAACAGTTACTCTAATGTGCACATAAAGTTGGTGGCCTTCCACAATGTGACTCATGGTCTCACATGCCTTCAGTCTATGTCTCTACCTTCCCCTAGAACAATGTAATTTTTGCCTTTTAACCAAAGCACAAAAAATGAGAGCATGGAAAAGATATAAGAATTTCTTAGCTATTTTGTCTTAGAACTAATAAATATCCCTTCTGTTAACATTATATTAGACAATTAGTTAAATGACCCCATCTAGAATGCAATGGGACTGGGAAATATATCCTTGGCTAGACTAGTGCTAAGGAGCAACAATTCTGTTTTTAAAGAAGAGCACAAATCTTTGGTAGACCGCTGGTCATTTCAGTTGCAGTATGGTAAAAATCTGTGGTTTGGAAGAATTCCTAAAGGTCATCTGATATAACTATATGTCTGATGGTTGAGTCCTTTTTATGAAATCCAATAATTTTAAGAGTAACTAAAAATGTCTTAAAGTTTTCATAGGATTTACTTTTGTCATGAAATAGTTGATTTCATTCATTGTTACCTTTATTCACATTCAAGTTTCTTCTGCATTCAAGTAATATGGCAAAATACTATATAATCTACAGGTCATCAAATCTATTTATTGGATCCCTTCAGCCAAATATGGGGAATCTTGTGAGCATGTTTTGAATGTGTACATCATGCATTAATGTGTGTAAGTTTGTGTGTGAGGGGAGGCATTGAGAAACTTTTGACCTGCTTCTACATGTGTGATAGCCTGCTTATTACCACTCAACACTGCTTTTTCCATCTTTAAAGAATTGTGTTCAAAATATTTGTTTTTAGCTATTAAAAACAAGTCTTTTTGAAGATTTTGCCCTTGAAATTGTACACCATATTGAGCAAATCTAGTGCCTCTCCATAATGGCATCCCTCAAAATGTACCCAAAGAAGTTATCTATCTCCAATTCCTTCAAACCAGTACAAGATATACGTTCTGACTATTCTCATCATTCTCCTCCGAACATTACTGAGTCTTTCCAAGGACTTCTCTTCTTTGTCTGGATATATTTCCATTTGCTTAATTTGTGTCAGTGTGGGGAAATGGCGAACATTTTATTGTAGCATATATTACTGCATTTTCATTTACATAGAGGAGGATAAAAAAAATCCACTGGGCAGGACCAAAATCTCATTATATTGAACAGCTAGCTGCCTAATGTATTCACTGTTATCCCTATGTAGTTAACAAAGATGCACAGTGACTAAAACTATCTTTATTACTACGTAGGTTTTTGGCCCATTAAATGCATCTATTTTCTCATCTTGGTAGACTGTCACATATACGTTAGCCTCAAAGATTCCTTTAGTTTATGTTAAGATTAGAAGGAAGCTTTAGCAGTCAGTTCCACATTCTCTTTTCCCAGAACCATATCCTGTTATCTGTGCAGCTTCCAAAGACAGGAAAATCTGGGTTTCTCAGAGTCCATTTTAATATACCAGGTATATATGTTGGAAGTGAGCAAAGTGATCAGGAAAAAAATCAAAAAAATCTTTTCCTTTCAAATCTATTTATGATCACTTCATTCCTTCCACAGATTCACTAAAGTTTTTCCCTTACCCCACTGTCCTCCTTTGAGTATTCTTAAAGAACCCTTGATATACTTGATTCAAATTAAAGATCATCTTCCCTGAGTAGGAGAGAATGACCTCCAGCTACTTCCTAAGGTTATAATATATGATGTTTAGCAAATCTTTAAAATCTGCAGGTAGTAAGCCTTATTTCAGTGATTAGGAAGGAGGATTCGGAGGGTTGTAGTAGTGGAGACAGACAGGGAAGAGTCCACTGAAGTGCCTTTTCTAGGGAGTAGCTGCCATTTTAGAGTCCCTTTTGTGGTGAGTCATGGTCACTGGCATATGTCATCTCTCTCAGATGAGTTAGAGAATAGAAGTTGAGAGCACCTGCCCTACAGAAATGTTAATTTAATGGTGCCTCAGCTAAGTAAGAATTTTTAATTTGAATCCTTAAGGTTATTTGAAAAGCAAGTCCTTCAGTTCTCTATTCCATTAACCTTTATTATACATTCCAATCACAATCACTTGAAAAAATTAAACTATTCACCATTTTTTTGCAACAATTGCAGTTCCCTTCAGCTTGAAAATAAGCAGTCCTTATTCATATTAACTAATACATTTTTTCCCATTATTATAAAGGCTATATGTAACTGTCCTGAAGATCCTAATGCATCACATTGTAGTCAGTTCTCAAAAATGTCTTCATAAATTCTCATAGATGCAATAAGAATAATTCAGAATGACAGCTGATGAAAAACAGATGTTATCATTTGACACTGAGATTTTTAAATTTTATCCTTACATTTCGTTTGGAGAGTCTCTTCAGTATCTTTAATAATGTTAATGATGTCAGTGTCAATACAGCAGTGCTTGGAAATTATTTCCCAATTTCTGACTAGCAGCTCCTCTGCAACTTATTTGAGGCTGGAAATAGATGATGCTCATTTAAATCTGATCTGTGAGATCTACCTTTCTTCTGATTGTTTTGCCTTGGGGGATGCTATTTTACGTGTTTCAAAAGATTTTGCTTAGAGAAAATAGAGGGAGAAAAATGACAGCTCTACAAAGTGTAATATTTAAATGCATTGAGGGTCTAATATTTGTTACCACATGATAAGTCCCATTTTTAAGAAAGGAGTAAACCTCAAATCCATTTACCATATAAAAAGCTATCTGTACAAAAAAAAACCTTCAAATGAAGATAGATACTAAGAAAAAAGAATCTGTGTGGTAATGCATGTGTTAATTATATGGAAACATTGCACTATATATATAGAGAGAACATTGTGCACAATAATTGCATCAATTTTATGTCAATTTTTAAAAAGTAGTAACTAAATTGGAGCAAAAGAACATATAGGTTATCTATGTGTCAATGATGACTGCAAAAAAATGAAAGAATTTGAATTTATGGAGTCTTGTTTAGGCTATGACAAATTTTTTTTCACATTTTTAGGTAGCAACTGTTTTTAAATCATGGTTTTTTGTTTGTTTGTTTGTTTTATAAGAAAGCACATTCTGACCAAGATTCTGGAATATTTTCACAAAGCATAAAAAAGTTGGTCAATGTCAGCCTAGGTAGCTTTGCTTTTGCTCTGCATGATTATGTATATTTAGAAAACCTGAAACTATTTTTTTTTTCTATCTTTCATGTTACTTTTTGGCTATGTAGTTAGCTACAAAATCAGATACTAGTATTATATGACTGTCTCTAGCTATAGTTTTAATGTTATTAACCTCTTAAGTGTATTTAACTGTCTCTGTTAAATCTATGTAATTTAAGAAGGTAAACTAAATGATTTCTAAGTTTACTTTTATTTACAAACAAAAATTTATGCTCCTTTGAAATAAAACAGTCACTGTGGCCAATTCTCATCAGTCCCTACTTATGAAAAGACTGTAATAGGCACAAAAAATAGTTAAGAATATGTTCTAAATTGATTTATAGTAGAGGTGAGTCTAATAGTCTACTTTGCTCCTTCTGTAGCAAAGTCTTCATTTATTTCTGCTTGAGACCCATATGAAAGTCGAATGTAAAATATGAAATCTGCTTTTGTGGGTATAATAGTGTTTAAATGAAAGTATACTCTTTCAGACACAAATAGGGTTGAAGAGTTTCCAAAAGTAAAGAACAAAACAAGTGCCACATGCCTTCACATTTTTAGGAATGGTACTGGACTACTGTTGCAGGACAGGCAAAGACAAAATGCTAGTTTAATGAGTCCTTGCTGTTAATCTAATTTTAAGGTTGAAGAATCTAATGTAATTAAGATTCCTCTGGAAATAATTGGAGAAATGCTTTCTTTTCACCTATTATCATCTGTTTCTAACAACACGATACTTGTGGCACCAAATGTGTAGGATTTTTCCTCGTATCAGCAACCAGTTCTCCAACTCTCTGGACAGCAACTGGGCAACCTACAATTTAATGAGATTCTGACACTAACGATCTGGAGTTAGTATCAGATCCTGCAAGTTAAGGACTCTGCTCCACATGACTGCCTCCACTTCAGATGCCAGTTGCAAGTCCTGGACCACTGAAATTTTTGACCAACTGGCAATAAATTCAGGGGTTTCCTGCAATCTCTTTCTTATGCTTGATAATTTGCAGCATAAGGAACTCAGGAAGACACTTTATTTACTATTTCTGGTTTATAAAGCATACAAATGAACAGCCAGTGAAGAGGGTCATAAAGAGAAGTCCAAAAGTGTCCCCAGTGCAGGAGCGTCTGTCCTGCTAACTTAGGGTATACTACCCTTTCAACACGTGGAAGCGTCACCTGTCTGGAAAGTCTCCAAACCTCATTACTAAATCTCAGCTCCTCTTCTCTTCCAAGAAGTTGTGGGCAGTGGTATTGAAAGGTTGTTGGTGGGGGTGGGGGGATTGGAAGTAGACTTCAGGCTGGGCACAGTGTCTCACGCCTGTAATCCCAGCACTTTGGGAGGCTGAGGCAGTCAGGTCACTTGAGGTTAGGAGTTCGAGACCAGCCTGGCCAACATGAGAAAACCCCATCTCTACTAAAAATACAAAAATTAGTTGAACATGTTGGCACATGCTTGTAATCCCAGCTGAAGCATGAGAATTGCTTGAACCCGGGAGGTGGAGGTTGCAGTGAGCCAAGATCTTGCCACTACCCTCCAGCCTGGGTGACAGAGTGACTCTGTCAGGAAAAAAAAAAAAAAAAATTAATTACTTTTTAAAAAAAAGTATGCATCAAATAAAGCTTCGTTTTTCTGGAAACCAAAAGCTATCTAGGTTCTCAGCCAAGAGTTATCTACTAGAATAAAAGGGATTGCTGTTACCCAGAAAATTCCAAGGGATCCAGGAGCTCTTTGTCCCTCTGAAAGACACTCTTATCACCCCAATCACTCAGGAAAATACAGGGGTTTTAGGAGCCTTCTGTCAGAAACAAGGGACCAAAAACAATTTCTTATTTCTTATTTTACCACACCTCCTCAAGTCAAATGAGAGAATTTTGGAAGTGCCTAACACCCTGATATTTTGTTTCTGCCTGAGAAATTTAGAGACAATAAGCTTTGACTGGAGCTGTGTCCTCATCTATGAGACAGCTCACTGCATTAGGAATGAAATCATTCCTACTGATGGTAAGAACAAAAGTCTACATTTCCCATGGACTGTAATGGATCACAGGACTGGGAACCATCTACAGTGAAGTTAGCGAGAATTTTGCTAGGAGTGCTGTCTGGAGGCACCAAATCTCTGAAGAGTTTACGTAGACCATATGCCCCCATAGAATGTTAAGAATTGCCATCATAAATGACCAGCTAGAGAAGTTTATTGTTGTGTCTCCTGTCACTGTGGAGATTTTACATATAACCCACATCAGCATCCAACAAAGGAAAACACAGCATTAGTACTGAAAAACTACCATACAAGCCAGCCCAATAACCCACTGGCACCTGAGGCAACGAAGGAGGCCTTCTCCTTTTTCTTTCTTTGTCCCATTTCTTCCCTGCACTAATCCCCTAAATGGATTCAGAAACTGTGGCCAGGAAGTAGAGGGAGGCATTGGGGTAGGCACGAGATAAGAGCCTCACCTTTCTCTTGTCTTCAGCTAGAAATTTTCCAGGCTTGCAGTACCAAGCCAAGCCACAGTAGGGTATGCGGGAAAGCATTACCTTCTGTGAAGTCAGTAGCTTCCTAAATAGTTTCATTACTAAAATGGTAATGTTTAGCACGTGAGAGTATGTGAGAGCAGCATGAAGCTATTTTACTATCTAGAAGTAATAGGAAAATATTTCATCCATGGGTTAAGGAAGAATGAGTCCATGGGTTAGGTTTAAGAGAATAGTGTGGGAAAAAAATAAATAGTTTTTTGATGCTATACCATTGTGTTCAGCACATTCAATATAATGATTAGAGTCGCTACAAGAATGCATGAGATTCATTCATAGTATGTGAATAGAATTCTGTTGTGCCACACTTAAGTCTGCAATAGAGGGGGGCTAAAATAAATATCATGGATATTAATATCACCAGTTTAAATTTGACTTTAGAAAGTGGGTGCTCTCCGATCTCCCCCACCCTGTCTTTTACTTTTTTTTATTTTCTACACCCACATACCCTGGCTTAGGCTTTTTTTAATTTTACTTACTTCTGGGATCTAGCTAAAGAGATGCAGAATAGGAGAGTGGATGATCTCACTGACAAGTGGGAGAACTATCTTTTTGAACGTTATGTAAACTTCAGTCTTGCAAGTCTTCATCATGCAAGAATTTTTTTTTCTCTTTTTACCCTGAGACCCCAACAACACTCCCTACTTTCGTTTTTACAAAGAATTTTCTTTTAAAACAAACCACCCACCAAAATATTTCTAGTATTTTCATTTATTTCACAATGAACCATACCCAAAAGGAAGAGGAAACTTATGACTGTTTAAGCTGTAGCTCTGTTTAGGCCTTTATAAGCTGTAATGAAACCAGGATAAATTCTGGGTCACAGTCATTGTTGTTTATAATGACTGATTCTGTATTCTTCCACTCAGATTTCTTGTATAATCTTCTCACACATAATTCCCAATGTATGAATATAACATTTTCCCCTGCTTCTTTGTGAGTAGGTAAGAAGACAAAATTCCCAAGATGTTTTTGCTTTGTTACCTCCAACCAAGTACTCATACACATCTTCATGTAAAATTTCCTCTTTAATAATTACACACAGGGATGACTCTCTGATAGTTCTTTACTTTTTTAAGGAAGTGAGTAAAAAGTTGTACATAAGCGTGGATTTGTTAGAATCACTTGAAAAAATAATAGCTACATGATTTTGCAGGCTAAGACTACAAAGCTATGTGCTTGTCATGTAAAGTATTGACTCAAACTGACTGCCTTGTGTGTCCCTACAAGAGTTATGGAAATAAATTATATTTTGTTCCATTGTTTCTATTTTTCAGCTATCGTACCTCTACTATTGTGCTATCAAGAAATTGAATTCCATTTGTGACTCATTGCTTTGCTTTTTCTGTTTGTGCTTATCTTGTTCCAGACAATTTACAAAGGGACCACATGACATCCAATGAAGTTGGTGTGCAGTAATTTTTCTCTTTGTTCCCTCCCCTCTGCTTATCCCTCAAAGTATTCTTCATTTTCTTATTGTCACTATTTCTTATTGCTGTCCCTCTCTGGATTTTATTTTGTCTTATGAGTAAGAGTGGGTAAGAATACAAATTAAGAAATTAGTTACACTTGGGTTTTTTCAATAATTTTTTTTCATGAAGTTTTTCCTTATCACTTCATAATAAAGAAAGTTGACAAACATGAAGTCACAAATTAAAAAGAAAAAATAAAACTCTCTTGTTACAATTTAAATAGAGTATGCAAGGCATGATGTGCAACTTAAAAGTTGTACTGTTGTTTTGAATTCTGGGGATATATGAGGGAAAACATTTAGTTTCAGAAGCTGTAGATGCTTATTCTCTGAACAATGTGTGTAAACAGAAAAGGTAACTACAGCCAGGTGACGAAGGTGGCCAAAAGCAGACATTTTTCCATGACCTTGCTGCTGTTCCAAGTGTGTTTTATCTCTTCCTTCCTTCCTTCCTTCTTTCCTTCTTCTTCCTCCTCATAGTCAACATTGATATTCAGTGTGGGAATCAAATGCCCCACCGCTGAACTTCACTTATCTTCAAAAATGGAGAGAGCATACCAGGAGACTTGAGGTGACATCCAGGATCGATGTTTTCTGTTCTTACTTTTGTTCACCCATACCCCAGGTTTAGCACTTACCTTTACACTAACCATCTTTTCCACTTTCTCTCTCCATGCATACCCTAAAGAGTCTCACCTCAGAGCAGATACTGTGATAAAGACTTAATCTCTGACTAATTAACTTTCTCGAATGCATCATTGTACATTTTATAATACTTTGAGTATATAGTCCTTAAAAGTAGGTATTATGTCACTATTCAATTAGGTTATGGTATATAAAGATTTCAATGTATAACTCCTCCCTTTAAACTTGAGAAAAGTAAGGTTGAGCTGGTAAATCCAGTCTTAGTGACCTCTCATGGAGTGCATGATTCACTACTATTACAAGCTAAGACTATGAGGCTTAGTGACCATTACATCTAATTACCTACCGTCATCAAGTTAGCCCTTCCATTTTTTTAAAGGTCTGATGAATAATCAAGGTTTTAATACAAGATGACCCTTTTGAAAACCCAGATGTCTTACATGCGTGCTTTATGAATATAAGATAGAAAGTTTTACTCTTTAGCAGGTGGCCTACAGGCAGTCAGATTGCCATTCATTTAGAATCAAGATGATCTCTCATTTAAACACGTGCTTCTGTCCTTTTTCCACCATCTTTCCATGCCACCATAATGGTGCTCATGATTGTCCTGGCTGATGCTCTCAAGAGCAATAACAATGTTAAAAAGAGAGGCAAGTGTCAGGTTCTCATGGGGCCATGCTCCAGAGCCATCATCTGGTTTCTCATTGTGATGATGAAGCATGGCTACATTGGCAAATTTGAAATCATTGATAATCACACATCTGGGAAAAGAGCTGCAAACCCCTCAGGCAGGTTAAACAGGTGTGGCATAATTAACTTCAACTTTGATGTACAACTCAAAGAGCTAGAAAAATGGCAAAATAACTGCTCTTCTCCAGTCAGTTTAGTTGTGTTGACAACCTCAGCTGGCATCACGGACCACAAAGGAGCAAGCTGAAAGTGCACAGTAGGGAAAACCTTGGGGATTATTTTTTCTAGGGATGTAATGCTTACAAATAAAATGCTCAACAGACAACAAACAAAAATAAAAGTAAAATAAACATGTACTTCTTTAGTGTTTCTTATGTGCAAGAACCCATGCCATGGAAAAGATATATATCTTCAATAACATTATAATCGAGTGATTGTGTTGCAGCAAAAAGGGTATCCCCAGAACCTATATAGGAAGAAAAAGTACAACTTTCAGGGACAAGCTTAGGATTGAAGAACATCCTTGGGAGTTTCTAGGCAGAAGGCATTGGACTTTCTCCCTTATGGATGCCTAAATTCCAACACTCACCTGAGACCTCCCTCTTTAGGGACATCCCTAGTCATACACAGGTGAAAGGTGTCCTTCTTTGCAAGGGGCAGCTTATTGATATCTCAATTTTTATTCTGGATTTGTCATTCTTTGAAATATTACAGGCATTTGAGGATGAACTTGGGTAATTAGTACCATATTTGATATTATTTTATTATAAAAACAAAATATAACATAAATGCATAATTTATGGACTGAATTATGCAATGGTGAAATGCAAAACAATGAATTTTATATAGTAAATATGCAGACAGAAATACATATATAGAAAAGTCTAATTCTTTTAATTTTGTGAGTCAGTCCACACAATTACCATTTTCTCATCTGTTTTGAAGCTAGAGCTCTCCTAGTGTCATATAGTAGTTCTCTATATACAAGGGGGATACATTCCATCATCGTCAGTGAATACCTGAAACCTTGGATAGTACTGAACACAATTGCCACCAGTTGGAACACATTTCTGTTCATGTCTTCTACCCACAAATTTAATGCCTTTTATATCTTAACTGAGCATTTATCATGCACTCTGGACATAACTTTGGCAGTTTGAGGTGCAACAGCAAAACTGGAATGAATTTCTTTTTGCCTCTTTACAATTTCATGATCTCTAGAGTTGTTCTCACCGTAGATCTTAGCAAGTTCAGCATACAATTTTTTTCTTTACTTAAGTTGAGAACGTGCACCGTTTCATTTAAAGGAAGTACTTTATGGCTTCTCTTGGACGTATCTTAATTGCTAGTATCACTATTTTTGCACATTGGGGCCATGATTAAGTAAAATCAGGGTACTTGAACCCAAGAACTGCAATTCAGTGACAGTCCATAACTGAGACGGTTAAGTGATAACTTAAGATAACTGATAACTTATAACTGAGATGATAACTGAGATGGTTAAGTGACTAAAGGGTGGGTAGCATAGACAAGATGGGTATGCCAGAAGGATGATTTGTCTTCCAGTGGGACAGAACAGGACAGTGCAAGATTTTATCACGTTACTCAAAACAGCATGTGATTTAGAACTTAGGAATTATTTCTGGGAGTTTCCTTTTAATATTTTCAGATCACAGTCGACCAAGAGTAAATGAAATTGCAAAAAGCAAAACTTTGGATGAAACAGGGACTTGAATACGCAGATGTGGTATCCGCAGGAAGGTGATGGATATGGGGATTAGAGTACATGCTCAGCTTCATGGTGCCTGCATTCCATTTGCTGTGCCTCACTTTTTTAATGCTTTTAAACTTTTGTCTGCCCATGTAGGAAATGAGGGGTATGATAATACCTATAAGGTAGAATCATTGTGAGGATAAATTTGTTAATACTCTGCTCCTGCCTTCACTACTGACCTCATCTCCGGTGAGATTTCCTGCTTACATCACCTCAGTGCACCAGCTTCCTCCGACTAAGTCCCAAACCAGGTCATGTGCACCCCTGACTCCTGGCTGTCTCCCTGTGCTGGAAACACTGAGCCTAAAGACAGCTGCCTGCCTTACTCTCTCATGGAGGTCTCTCTTCAGATGATCAGAGAAGCCTTTCTTGCTGTTTATTCACCATTAGGTCTGTACCAACTGGGACAGTACCTGACACTAAACAGGCACTCAATAAATGTAAGTTCAATGAAGAAATAAGTAAATGTGTATACATACCTTAACCAACTACTTATCACAAAGCAAGAACTCAAAGTATCCTCTCTGTTGCCTCTAGTATCGATTATATTGTTAAAAATTGATCCCAACCTATGATAAATCACACGACACGTAGTGATTGTTTGAGCCCCCACATTTTCTACAACCACAAGCCTGTTGACCTTTTCACTGGACTGCAATGAAGGGTTTTTTTTCTTTTCCTAAATAGAACCTTAAATCAATATATTTGACTGGGTTATCTATTTTCTGAAATCAAATAGGAAAATATTTGTTCTGTTGCACAAAAATATTTGTCCATTGTGCATTTGACACTGATTCTATCCCAAGAGACATTGTGGCAGCTGTTTCTAATCGTTCTCAGCTTTGTACTCATGATATCGGGTCTCATTAATAAGTTTCACTAAAACTTCAAGTACTGATTTGTATTTCTATTAACAGTATTCTACCAGTTGGCATAATACCGTATTTAATTCTATAGTTTATCTACCAAGTATATATTCTGGTACTCTGTTGGTTGTCATATGCTCTTTGTACCCATTATAAATCTGATTTTCAAAAAATTGTAAATTCCATGAGGAAAGGGAGTCTATACAGCTCAATAATATAACCTTAGTACTTATTGATGCTTAATATAAGTTTGTTGAGAACATATTTATTTATATACTTATTTTGGTAATTAGAGTTAGATTATCTCTTAATTTTCCTACTTTGTACTTCACAATGTCTTTAAAAAATGCTTTACTTCCGTCACTTATTTGACTTTTTAAACATTTGCACTTTTGCGCAAATGTGCATTTTGAACAACCTCAATTGGTCTGTGGAATTTCAATCAATGAAATCCAGTCGGGGTATTCATTGTATTCCTGAAGCCTCACCAGTCTACCTGCTCCCTGTCCGGCTCAGTGCTACCTGCATTGTGAGCCCATTCTGTTTCTGCTCTCCACACTTGCTTTCCGTGACCAGCTGCCCTAGTCTACACATCACAACCTGTTTCCTTGTTACGTTGTTCTCAGTTTGGAATTCCTTGACTCTGCTTGATCAAATCTTGCCTATTAAAGGATCTCAAGAGCTTTCTTAGCTCTGCTACTTTGCCTGATCACTCAGTTCAGAGTTCATCGGTCTCACCTTTTGGCTCCCATAAACTTGTATTTATCATTCTCTTTGTGGCATGTATTTCCTTCCTTGCTTTATAGTTGCTTTGCACAGATCTGTCACTCTTACTGTATTATAATACAGCTGAAGGTAAGGAATGTTTGTTTGACTGTCTATTTGCAGTCCCCAAATGAAATCAGTACTTACCATGTATTCAGTTATTAGCTGTACCCTTGAATTTAATTCTACCTCTGGAAAGGGTAAAGGGCAGAGATAAGAGAAGTAAAATTTTTTTACATAATGATACCTTGGATTCCAGGGGAAATAATCACATCTTTCCCTATGAAAGCATAACTGTGAGGACAAAGGGCACCCCTAGAGTGACAGGAAGATCTCATTGTTTTTGATATTTTGACAATTCCGTTTCCAGGGAATTTCTAGAAGCCTACAGAAAGGGTAGAATCACGCTGAGTAAGACCCTGGGGTTTATTTTAGCTTTTCTTTATTACTTTATGGTATCTACCAGAGATACCAACTAGAAGAATTTCTTTTCACTCTTCTCTGGAAAAGCAGTTATATAAAATTGCCCAGTGATTCTGAGTTTTGCCAATTCTAGGTTTAACAATTACCTGTGACTTAAGTTGCCCTCACTCTCCCAATAAGCAGACCCTAAGACAAGGTTTCATGAGACAGTGATGTACTAGAAAGCATTCCCATGAGTGAGGAAATGGCACAGGAAAGGGGAGGACAGCAAGTAAGGATGTGAGATAAACAAAGTCCCACGGACATAGTCCCTCAGGGGAGCTCTGGTAATAGTGGAGATCACACTTCAGAGATGTCAGATCAGGGGCCAGATATTTATACGTCCTCATTAAGGTCTGCCCCAAATGTGCATTTTTTTCTGTGGGCAGGCAAGGCAGGCTGCAGCAGCTGAATGGCTGCTTTCCTCCAGGGATCCTCAGGGATATGCTGTTGGGAGTGAGACACTGGAGTCAGTACATGTGATGGGGAAACAATCCTAGAGGTATGGATGGAGCAGTGACATTGTCTGCACTGTGCTACCTATACTGCTGCAGGTATCTGCTGAGAATCTTGGCACTAGCAAGAAAGGTGGAAAGAACAGTGCACCCCAGGTGCAGGCAATAAGAAGGTACATTTTCTTTAAAGAATTTACAAACCAAAAAAAGAAAAAAGGCTAAAAGTCATTCTACTTTTTTTTTTTTTTTTTTTTTTGAGACGGAGTCTCGCTCTGTCGCCCGGGCTGGAGTGCAGTGGCCGGATCTCAGCTCACTGCAAGCTCCGCCTCCGGGGTTTACGCCATTCTCCTGCCTCAGCCTCCCAAGTAACTGGGATTACAGGCGCCCGCCATCTCGCCTGGCTAGTTTTTTGTATTTTTTAGTAGAGACGGGGTTTCACCGTGTTCGCCAGGATGGTCTCGATCTCCTGACCTCGTGATCCACCCGTCTCGGCCTCCCAAAGGGCTGGGATTACAGGCTTGAGCCACCGCGCCCGGCCATTCTACTTTTTATTATCTTCATGCACCAACAATGGTGGAAACTGACTAATAAAATACTTCTAGCCCTGATATGCATACACACTCATACACACACACACTCCCTTAGTGCATAACTGTCCTGGCCCATTCTTAGGTACTTGAGTACATACAACCATAATCCCTGCCATGACTAGACAATAATATTTAGACTATACATACATACATACACACACACACATATGTAAAAAAATTTAGTCGGTCATTATCCCTGTAGGTACAAATAATTTGGCATTCTTTTTAAACCACATGAAATCAACCACAAAAAAAGAAAGTGCTTTTCTACAGCTATGAAGTATAGATGTGTCTTTCTGCAACTGAATCACCACAAGCATACAGGGAGTAGGGACAGCTGAAAGGGAGCACCACTGACAATGGAGAATGTTAACCTAACATTGTAATTCATCCATTTTACAAATGTTTCTTGAATGACTACTAGCTGTTGGATACTGATTGCTATGCACATTTTGTGATAAATGATTATGTAACTATAAATTATTCCATTAACATATTTAGGAGATAAACATACACATACATACACTCACAAACAGAGACACAAAACATACTTACATATACAAACATCAACTGTGCCTATATCTATTTATATCATGGTTCATTTCCTTATTTGACTTAAGTCATTGCTGTATCCCTCAATATAACCTCCTATATATATCTCTATCATAACTAACTATTCTAAAGAAAGACTCCTCATCTGTTTGGAATAACTTCTCTTCCTTGCCTTTCTTTTTTTTATTATTAACCAGAGCACTACTGCAGTTTATTACAGCATCCTGAGCAAGACAAAAGGACCTAATTCACTACAGAAGCCTAATGCATAAATTCTGCAGATTATTTGCTAGTGAGTCAGCCTATTTACCAAGATAATTCAACTTGCAAATTAGTCATGTAGAAAGATTTAGTTGGCGAAGATAGAGTAGGCACATTTGCCCTAAAAATAGACACACTATGCTTGTTCCTAAGGCAGTACAGTAGCACCACACATAAGAGACACAGTGAAGCAGCGAGAGACTTTTTTTTTTTTTCTTATCCAAATGATCAATTCCTTTCCCTGATAGAGCTTGGAGCACATTGCCAAGCATTTGTGCCAGTTTTTTCTACACTGGAAAATAAACCGTGGCCCATGCTAATGAATCAGGCCCTAACAGCACCAATTGGTCTGGTTCTTCTTTTGCTTTTTGCATTGCTGACATTTCCTCCTTCCAGCTTGGGAGTTGCAGCTGCAGGGATAGAGCTGCAGCATATTTCTGGCTCCTGTCTCTTGAAAATGTCATAATGGAGCTAGAGAGGGAAGTAGCTATACTGGTTTACACATATGAGAAACGGGAGCCGTTTAGAGCCTGATCAGGAATATTTGAAATTATGTGAAAAATGACTGGGGCTCTAAACAGTTCCCATTTCTCACATATGTAAACCGGTGCTAGGCTGCAAGGTCAGAACACAGTGTTTACGTATCAAGTTATATCCATATTTCTTTGAGGGTTGTGGGATGATTAGATATATGTGCCACTCCTTTCTAGAGAGGACAGTAATTTTCGGTATGCTGTTGAGTAGCCTCCCATTGCAAAATTGCAAAATCTAACCTTACTCTTGCATTGAAGGTGAGCTAAAATCTTTACCTTTAGATTATTTTATTTTTAGACCTCAAGTTTGCAAATGTAATAGGAAGCTAAATCAATGCACAGACGGTTAATAAGAGTACAGTTCAGTAATGGATAGGTTGTACCCAATCCTTCCACTGGTGTTTCTGAATCATACCTTAATGTAGAATGGATTATAACAATTAAGTCTAAAGGTACTTCAGAATGAGGTCTTGAGAAATACATGGCTCCATGTATATTTGACAAGCTACCTATAATGGGAGGAATTCTTGACTAGAAAGACTGGTACTGTGCTTTATGAGGAAAGATGCCACACATAAGACTTGACCTTATGTAGTGCTCAGAAAAATGTTGCCTTTATTAGAATGTAGCATGACTACTCAGAAAAAACTGGTGCTAGAGCTCATTAATGAGGCTTATTCAGCAAATTACCCCTACAGTGGATATGCTTGCATATTGCTGGACTGAAATACCAACATTTGCATGTGTTTTTCCAGCTGTGCTTGTTTGTTTAATTTAAATGATCAGCTGCAGATGAAATTCTGATCATATTCTTAAATTAGGAGATGGCCCCAGTTCCTTGATCACATTTGAAGGCTGATTTGTTTCACACAGTAACTTCCTATCATTTGTTGCCTCCACTCTACTCTGTACTTCATTTGAAATTTGGCAACCCATTCCATTTACAAACTGTGGGTGGATTTGAGTACAAGACATGAGGAAATACTATAGCCACTAAAGAAATGGAGGCACAGACATTGTCTTCTAGCAATTTGCAATCTTTCCAGAGTTGCAACATATAAGCAACATGGAACTGGAAATATATCGAAGATATGAAATGGAATACAAATACTAGCTGTTATTTACTGAGATTTACCATATACCCTTGACTAGGCCACGGTTAGGTGCATTATCACATTTAATTAAACCTCTCAAACCTATAGTAGGCAGCCTTATCATACTTATTCTCCAGTTGAAATATCTGAGGCACAAGATAGTTGAATATTTTGCTTTAAAATCTGAATGCTAGTATAGTTAGCCATTATTTCATACAGTTATATGTTTATTTAATTGCTTTGGGATGGAGAGGAGTTAATCTGACTTCATTTCTTACAGAGGTGAGTTTAGAGGAATTGCCCCCTACCAAAAAAAAAAAAAAAAAAAGATACTATTCTAGGCTAAAAAGAATGAAGTAGTGTGCCTGCTCTTTAAGTAGCTTTTTGCTTGGTGTTAGAGAGAGACAAATCAACCAAAAACTACACTGCAGAATGGGAAGTACTGTGGTAGGTATACATGCATACAACTATGATGAACACACAGAGGAGAACTCAAGGGCGGCTAGATCTCATTATTTTTTCTGCAAGGTACAGGTGCAGCGAGCATGTATCAAGAACTTGGATCCTGAGCTAATGCTTTCCTCAAGAAATGAACTGGCTAGACTGCAAGCTTGTGCAACCCGCGGCCAATGGGCTGCCTGTGGCCCAGGATGGCTTTGAATGAAGCCCAACATGAATTCATAAACTTTCTTAAAAATTTTTTTTTGCAATTTTTTTTAGCTCATCAGCTATCTCTAGTGTTAGTGTATTTTATATGTGACTCAAGACAATTCTTATTCTAATGTGGCCCAGGAAACCCAAAAGATTGGACACCCCTTTGCTAGAGGATAGTTTCTATGGTTTCCCTAAAACCCTGGGTATTATAAAGAAATACGTTGTGTTCACCCAGAGAGTATGGTACACTCCATCAGGTGAAGTTCTTTTCCCTGCCATTCTCCTAGTTTATCTATGAAGTCCAGTTGGGGTCCCCTCTTTATACAACTTAAAAAGAAAATGCCATTTGTTCTGCTTATCTATACTAGTAGAGACTGACTGCATGTAACATTATGAAACTCAGTTTATACTTAAAGATGATTCTGTATAACTTAACATGAAACCTATTTCTAACCCTTGCTACACTAGACTGCTTGAACTATTATATAAACTTTAGACATTTAAAAAAGCTTGAATTTCTTATCAGCTTTCATTTATCCCTGTTAGAAAGACAACATCTCAAATTTAGAAATGAAAACACTGGGAATATCAGCGATATATTTATGGATGAGTTTTCCCTGAGATGTCCCAGTTTGTAGACAACTATAATCTATGGACTTTACTATTGAGGTTTTGGGTGCACAGAATGTAGGAGTCAAGCTTGAGAAGCCATTTTGGTCATAAGGATGGCCTCTCTGACTAGAAGCGACCAGCTTGAAAGAGAAACAAAAAAAGGAAAAGAGTCCCCAGAAAAAAAGCCTATGATTTTAGGTCAGTTGGAAACACTAGATTTTCTAGAAAGAAATTGAATGATGCAAACTGTTTGATGGCCATGTTCTGCCAGATTCATAGGGAATGGATCTGAGAGAGCTGAGCCCAGAAGCATAAAGTCCAGGGGGCACTTTTTCAGTAACCTGGCCATGAGGGAGTGGAATCATCCATCACAGTGTTGTTGGCAGGAACAAAAAGCCATGTGCTTCTCAGTACAAGAGAGGTTTGGCAGGACTCGCATTTTTCAATAAGCCTTTAATACTTGTGAGTTGTTACCATGAATGCAAATGGCCATTCATGATGACTCTAGAAAGTTTGAGAAAACAAATTAAACATTATTGTGAAGGCCACGGTAGTCACATGGCCTAGGTCCTAGATAATGCTAAGCCAGGTGGTTAAAATGTGGGTTGAGGGTTTTGTGAGTGAAATCTACTGATGCTCAAGAATGCCAATTTCTAGGTTATACTCAGACATGCTGCTGTGGTCCACACTTCAGAGCCCAAACCCTCACTAATGTATGGGTCCAGGTGAAAATGTGCACAGTCCCTATTTAGGAAATGATGGGTAATTTTGGAAAAAGTATACAACAGCCAAAAATATTTGTATTACAGAAATGTATTTAAATGTCTGGCAGAACACAAAATCTTGGTTTAGTTAAAAATTAAGAGAATTGGGTATATTTAGAAGGGTACAATGCAGCAGCTCTTTCTCATGAGTGATACGTTCACTAGAGCTAAGCGTGGTAAATAAGTGTATTTGCCTACATAAAGTGCAGTTGTATATTGCAATGTTGGTTTGTTTTGCTTTGTCTTGTTTTTGAGATGGAGTCTTGCGCAGTCTCCCAGGATGTAGTGCAGTGGCGTGATCTCGACTCACTGCAACCTCCACCTCCTGGGTTCAAGCGATTCTCCTGCCTCAGCCTCCTGAGTAGCTGGGATTACAGGTATGCACCACCACACCTGGCTAACTTTTGTATTTTTAGTAGAGACGGGTTTTCGCCATGTTGGCCAGGATGGTCTCTAACTCCTGATGTCAAGTGATACACCCGCCTCGACCTCCCAAAGTGTTGGGATTACAGGCTTGAGCCACTGTGCCTGGCCTCAACATTGGTTTTAATTAAAGCACTATAAACCACCATCTTGAAATAGTGGGGTTCAGAGTAACCAGATCAAAATTTATGCACCCCACACTTAAATGTTGCTTCTAACTATAACTAAATAAAACTAGAAAGTAACTACAAGGTGGAAATGACATTAGCCCATTCAACACAAGCTATATTTACCACTTCCCCTATATCTTTGTGATGTACTTAACATCTCAGCCATCTTTCGGCTATCTTATCATGCACGATCTGTTAAATACTTTATTTTAGGCAATAAATACAAAAGTCCACATTGCTTTTACATATACACTGAGAATGATATTATACCTTCTTGGACCTCAGAGAAATAGTCTAGAATTAGTGAGAATCACTTGATCAAAGTGTAAACCATGTTAGCTTTCCAACTGAAAAGTCACTCAATAAGCTATGAACTCAATAGACAAAGTTTCACAATGCTACAAATTATCCTAGTTCTATGAGATATGACATCTGTTATCTGTTTTTCATATAAATTAAAGGGTAACATTAATATACTCAGTAGCACAAAACCCCTATAAGTAACAAATTACTGGATAGATTTTAAGTAAACTCTGTATCTGAGTATTATTGAAACAGTTGAATTTTTGTCAAAATTGAAATTATCACAGAAAAACATTCATATGGCAAGATTAAAAAGGGCACCTGGCCGGGCGCGGTGGCTCAAGCCTGTAATCCCAGCACTTTGGGAGGCCGAGACGGGCGGATCACTAGGTCAGGAAATCGAGACCATCCTGGCTAACAGGGTGAAACCCCGTCTCTACTAAAAAATACAAAAAGCTAGCCGGGCGACGTGGCGGGCGCCTGTAGTCCCAGCTACTCGGGAGGCTGAGGCAGGAGAATGGCGTAAACCTGGGAGGCGGAGCTTGCAGTGAGCTGAGATCCGGCCACTGCACTCCAGCCCGGGGACAGAGCGAGACTCTGTCTCAAAAAAAAAAAAAAAAAAAAGGGCACCTATTCAATAATTGATAAGCTATTCTTAAATGATGATTTCCTAAACTGGAGAATCTTAATGTATATTTTTGTCACCAGAAGTCTTATTTTTTGCTATCAAGATGACTTTTTTCAGATATGAAAAGCTTTTATCATTTAAGAGATATATTCTCTTATTATTTAGCAATGATTTAAAATTAATTTGAGAATGATAATTATGGATACATATGCTAATATCAAATATGTCCACCACATGATTAAATTTTCAAACAGATGCAAAACTTTACAATGCCTGATAATTGTTTCACTGACCATATCTCAAATTATTCTCTGTGAAGCTTCAACACATTCCTGAATTAGCACATGTATTAGTTTCCTGCATAGCTAGATGAGATATTTAAATAGCAGATAATGCTTTGTCTGCTTTGAATAACAAAGAGATGATTTCATTTTTCTCAGTGTGCTTACAATTGAAGTCTACAGCTTTATTCCATTTTCATGGAATAACAATGTAAATGGCAGCATCACCCCCACAACATTTCACTTCCCTGATGTCCTGAATCCAGAATTTCTAATTTCCCTTAGTGAATAGTTTTTCAAATGTCTCCTTAGTTCTGAATTAGATTGTATAAAGCTTTAGGGAATATCTTCATTAAGATATCAGGCTACTTGCTTCAAAACTGGCAATAGTCATCTTGATTATTTTATAGGGTAAAAATATTTTTCACAGTGATTTTAAATTATTTCAGTTCTCTTGTCTTCTCTATTTTTCTGTGTGTTTAGCTTTGATAATTGAAGAGTAGTTTCTCCAAAAATTCAGGTGGATGGAGGAATCTCACCTTTTTTCTTAATCAATACTTAGTGTTTCCAGAAGACAATCCTAGTCAAGAAACCAAGTAGAAGGAAGAGAGGCCTCTGTTTCCCAGAAGGATAACTCTGCTGGTTTTAAGGTTTCTATGTCTAATAGTATTAAAATGCTTTTGATAATAAAAAAAAAGATTGACTGTGGTTGTGACCATCTTATAACTAACCAAATTAGTATTTCTCCTCGAACACTTTTTTCTAAAACTTCCCTATGCTCTGTGTATACCCTATCCTTTCTCTTTTAAAAAGGCAGTTATATCTCTCATTACCTACTCAGTACATGCCTTCCTCATGTGATCACATGGACAGCTCCTGGAGAGTCATTCTTCATCATCTGTGTGTCCCAATATTTGACACAATTCCAGGCACATGGTAGGTATTCGATAAATAGGAAAGGAATTAATGAAATTATATTAATACCTGGGTTCTGATATGCAACCAACTTCTAAAATAATTATTATTCTTCAAAACTCTAATCTTCATCGACCTGCATCATCCAACAAAATAAAATAGAGATGATTGTTTCAAACTAGAGTTTCCAAAATGTCATTCCTCAAAAATTCATTGCTTAGAATATATTGAGACTATATTGCACAAATTAGTAATATCAAGATTGGAAGATCAATTTTTGTAGCACTCATATTTAAAATTTTTTTTTTCAAATTTTATATTCAAGACAAGCATTATTTTTTTTCAGAAGGACACAGAAAGTATAAGGTAGTTAATAAGGCCTTAGTTCATATAAGTGAAAATATGAATATACTGGTGGACTGAGATCTTATCCTGTTTTCAATTAAATATACTATGGAGAAATTTCAGCTAAATATTCCATGGAGAAATTTCTTCTACATGTGATGCAGATAAAATAGGAGCCAGAAAGTGCATATAAGTTATTAACTTTAATATACAGATTGTTATCCCAAGGACTTATAAATCTAATTTAGCAGATATATATGAGATAACACAGTATGACACATTTCAACTGCTGGACAAGAGCTGTGGCCCCACATATAAGTGTGAGAGTCCCTTTATCATCAGAAGTGGACATTAATTCAGTAATATCTTTTAACTCTGGACATTAAGTAGACTTTTATCTTGTGCCATAGATTTTTAATATTTTTTAACCACAAAACTAAGAGCAAAAAAATCCCCATATGAATCTTAGTTACTTATTCTACAAAGTCTTTAAAAAAACAATCAGAGCTTGACATGCGCACAGCACCCATAGGTTAGCACAATCGTTTAGATTATTTTGATCTAATAGACATAGTCTTTCTTTTTTTTTTTTTTTTTTTTTTTTTTTTTTTGAGACGGAGTCTCACTCTGTTGCCCGGGCTGGAGTGCAGTGGCCGGATCTCAGCTCACTGCAAGCTCCGCCTCCCGGATTCACGCCATTCTCCTGCCTCAGCCTCCCGAGTAGCTGGGACTACAGGCGCCCGCCACCTCGCCTGGCTAGTTTTTTGTATTTTTTAGTAGAGACGGGGTTTCACCATGTTAGCCAGGATGGTCTCGATCTCCTGACCTCGTGATCCGCCCGTCTCAGCCTCCCAAAGTGCTGGGATTACAGGCTTGAGCCACCGCGCCCGGCGACACAGTCTTTCAAGAGTTAGTCATTTATGTTCATCTCCATTGGATAAAAACCAAGTTGATGTAAATAATATGCTATCTATATTTGTGTCTCTCAGACTTCGTTCCTTCAAGTAATAATGCTTCAGGTTGTTCATAAGGGTCTTTGAAATAAAGAGTGCTTATAGTCAAATATGTTGTGGAAAGCTATGTTAGGCAAATTTAAAGGTTCCCTTACTGTGGCACTTTTTAGATTCTTTACTGAAATATAGCATGAATTGCCATTTAAAAAAATGTAGACAAATCTCAATGTTTGTAGTTACAAATTCTCTATTTTAGATGGTCTTCATCTATTTTTCACTATGAAGTTTCAAAAATGTGTGCAGTTAAGTGTAACTTATTTTTGTAATAATATAATACTGTTAACTCCCCAAATCCTCATTTGTGCAAAGAAAAACCAGCACTCTGGGGAGAATTTTAAACATGATCAAATTTCTTCAAAGCACAGTTAGTAGTAAAGCCAAGATGTGGATTTACCTCTTGTAAGTGTTCTGCTTTTTCCATCATAACAATAACAAAGGCGTAACATTTAACAAATTCTAGGCATTAGGATTAATATTTTATGTATCTTTCACATATGATTCCCATAACATTCCAATGACATGGCTATCATAATTCTATTTTTACTCAGGACTTTTGAATGAAAAGATAAATATAAATGACTTTTAAGCAATTTTTTTCACTAAATTTCGAAAATTTTGTATTTTTCCCTTCCCTAAACTAGATGATTAAAACTTACACTGTGAGTTTTAAAGCTGAGCTAGTTGCCATTGCCTATGGTGATACTTGTAACCTCTGATTAATTGTTTAATAATTATTCATTCTCTCTAAGGATTCATACAGGAATATGAATATATACTTATATATATTCTCATATAATCATATGTACATGAAAATAAAAAGTGGAACGAACCTATCCAATCACACATTATGACATGGTCAGGGCTAACCAATATTGCCTATGTCTGTGGACAATCCCCAATCAAAACAGATAATGACATAAAAACTATAAGGGTTGCAAATGCCTGATGAGTTCTTCAAGTATGCACAATTTTAAGCCCTTCACATGGGTGAGTGTGCACTCAGTCTTCAAAATAACCATATGAGATTGATAGCATTTTACAGCTGATGAAAGTGAAACTATTCGAATTAATTAACTTACCCCCAGTCAAACAGCTAGACTGGTGGCACCAGGATTTGAATTTAGATAATATTATAGTTGATTATTTTGTGTACTGTCAATATTTAAATGAATGAGATGCCATCATTTGAATGAATAAGACTCAACTGCCATGAAAATATTATTCCAAGTGCTTACTTAATATAGGATCTTATATGTTTAAACAGAAACACCTTAAGCTGCTCTATTATTGGTATTATTGATAGGTTGGAGCAGTATTTGTAATTGTGACTGAGTAAAGTAATATAATGGTACCCCTTTTTTTCTTTTCCACAGAGAATAAATTTTATGTAGGTATTTAAAATTTCTTACACCCCCAAAAATGTGTCTTCCCACTCAAATTGATTAAGCCTGCACTTTCTTCAATGAAGTATAAGAAACACAGATCATGACAAAGGGATCACGTGTAAGATAATCATAGAAAACTAACTGGCTAAGAACACAGACATAATCTTAATATTCTCTGTCTTGGCACCACTATCCACTCAGTTGCTTAGGAAAACAAACAAACAAACAAACAAAAATAATCGTCTCCTTCTTTTAGTTTATAATTGCTGATCAACTCATCAGCATGTTTTAGTGGCTTTACTTCCATTATCTCCTGCAACAGTTCCCTAAGTGCTTCTCTCTGGGAAAGGGTCTTTCACAAATATATCTCAGATCACAACATTGCCTTGCTTAAGACTATTATCAGTGTTGTTATAATCAAATCCAAAGGGTGCAGAGGAGTCAACAAGGCACTGTAGGAGCTGTACCTGTAGTGCAGATCTGTACCTTTCTGACTTCAACTCCATTCTCCCATGTATTCATTACCTTCCAGAGACACTGTCCTCCTCTCTTTCCCACCTCAGGCACTTTTCACTTGCTTTTCCCTCTAGAATGCTGTTCTTGTTATTATCATCCAGACCTTCTTTTCAGTCAGTTTTTAGATTATGTAATGTTATGGTCCCCCCACTCCTTGTTTCTCTCTTAGCTACTGATTCTATTGCTTTATTTTACCATCTTCTGAGGATTCCTCATTACATGAAATTACTTGGTATTACTCCATCTTTCCCACTAAAATACAAATCTTATTTCTCTTTTTCACCGATTTATCCTCAGTACTGAGAATGGTGCCTTGGACTTCGAGGAACTCAATAAAATGTCTTACAATGAATAAATATACATCACATCATGATTAATAAATGAAGCTGGCGTTAAGCATTTGCATGAAAAAGCAAGTCTACCAAAACTGATTTATAAAGTTTATACCTAATGTGAATTTTCAGCATTTGATAAGTCACAATGCAGAGATGCAGATAATGATGGATACTTTGTAAAAAGAATAAGACTTTCCCAGAACAGAATGCTATGAGAGAAGAATGCCATGGAAAAGACAGAAAGTCTGCAGACCATGAGTAAAGTAAAAGAGAAAGCCAGAAGATACAAAACCATTACATGTGTTATATTTGCTAAGCATTGTTATAATTTTCTAGGTGAGAAAGAAGTGGAACTAAATATCAAAACTGTCTTTCTCCTTTGACATATATGCACATATAAAAATATATGTGTGTGTGTATATATATACATATATATATATCTTCATATTTGGTAATTATGTTAATTTCTGAGGGTTTTTTTTTTTTTTTTTGTCTTTTGTCTTTGAGACAGTCTCACTCTGTTGCCCAGGCTGGAGTGCAGTGATGCAATCTCGGCTCACTGCAACCTCTGCCCCCCAGGTTAAAGTGATTCTCATGTCTCAGCTTCCCAAGTAGCTGGGATTACAAGCACCCACCACCACGCCTGGCTACTTTTAGTATTTTTAGTAGAGACGGGGTTTTACCATGTTGGCCAGGCTTGTCTCGAACTTCTGAACTCAAGCGATCCACCTGCCTTGGCCTCCCCTTAGTTTTTTTATAGAATAACTTAGGGATGAACCTATTACCAGCTTGTGATTTGATTCTGTTCAACAAAGCTTTTATTATTTTGTATAAATAACTATTCCATGTAGCATTTTACAAAAATGTGGTTCTTAAGGTCAAGAATTTTGTATGTGTGTGTGTGTTTATATATATGTATGTATTTTACATATATACATATATATTTATGTATGTGTGGGTATGTATACATAAATATATGTGTAACATGTATGTATATGTGTGCTTATATAAATTATGTATGTATGTATGGAGAGTGAGTGAGAGAAATGATAGGGAAAAGCTCTACTTAGAAAAGGCTGTCCCGCCAGGGTTTACTATTTGGGTTTGATACGATAATGAGATAGTAGAATACAAAACATATGTGTAGAGAGAATTCTGAACTCAGATGCTTGAAAATTAATCTTTTAAGGGGTCATTTTTATTGTGAAACAGCAGCACATTCCAAATATTGAAAATCAAATCTATACCTGATTTTGAAAATTAATCTTTATGTAGACTAATCAACATTTCCCTAGTTTATGGTGAGACTGAATAACTCACTATAAAAACATCTGTACTACTGTAATGTAAAGATAAAGTGCCTAATTAAAATCTTGAAAGCAAGCCACAGCAACAACTGCAGTAAAACACAGTTGTACTTTAGAACTACACATTAATCTTTTCAAATATGAGAATGACTGAATGATACTAATATGGTATTCTTCAGAGTAATTATCCTTATTCTTTAATAATACATAGAAAAAAGTGAGTAAAGAGTTTATTTAACTTTTTCCTGTTTTCTAATTCTATATCAGGTTTGAAGTGGGATACAGAATATAATTATATATTTTTAATGCAGTGCATCCCTAGGAAAGTTTCCTTGTGAACAGATCATGAAATTAAAATAGCTACTCAAAAAAAGAAACGAAAAATCTGGCAAGATCAATAAATATGCTTTAGTGAAATCAAGGAATAATTTATCTTTCCTAGGAATTTAGCACCAGTTTCTTTCTTTCTCAGGTTGCAGCTAATCCATAGATCTAGACTAATTGCATGATACATTTTAATCCTAGCATGTTCAAACGATAGATCTCTTAATAATGAGAAGCACATCTCTCACACAATCTGCACTGAATCAAATGTTTAGCAGAGCCATGTGAGGCTTCCCCTAACTCACTGCTCATTGGCATTTTCTAAGAGAGAAAGATTTGCTACATAATTGAAACAAATTCACCACTTGAGGAAGTATCTGGCATTACATGACATCCCAGGGAAGAGAAAAGTGGTTCTTCTTTTTTGACCCTGTCTGTGTCTCCCACCACATAACCTAGTGACAAATACTCAATTGCAATTAATTCTTGCTTCTACTGAGAATGTTGCAAAAAGATGGTAGGGCTACAGAGAATGAGGAGATTGTGTCTGTAATTGTATTTGAATGAATAATTACAAAATGACATGGAGAACCTGGTCCAAAGACTTTTTTCTTGTTACTATTGATCAAATTGGTGAGTACTCTGAATATTTAGTGTTGAAAACACAGTATCTGCAAACCATGGCATTTGAAGATAATAGCCATCTATCCCTCTGTTTTACCTGACACCTCTCAGTTCTCTTTTGCTATTCGGTAGCGTAAAAGTGTTTATCATTTTCCTTAAATCCTTCTCTGTGTTTTCAGGCTCTGGAGGTGAATGTGGAGGGAAGGGAGGAAGAGGGTGGTGTTTTGCCTCAGACAACACATTAAAGCTATTTTTAAAATACTAAAGTAATGGCTTTGTGTACCATTTTATTTTATTGACAATAATGGCACGATGGCATTTTACGGGAAGTTTATACCTGTTTAGACTGAGATTTAGTTAAATACTGTTAATTTAGAAACAATCTAGTAACTAGTAACATTTTTTTAAATTATCACACAGTTGTAAAAATCACCTGAAATTAATTAGCCCTTACTAACAATAATTACTTTGGTGTGTTACTTTCCAGACATTTTTCCTATGATTTAAGAAAGTAACTCAAATGTATATGCTCTAATATACATTCATAATATGTAGGGAATTTCAAAACTTGCTTTTCTTCATCAAGCAGTATATTATAAATGTCCTTCCTCCTCTGAAAATATGAATTTATATCATATGTTAAAGTCTTTATATCAAATACTACAATTTAGTTAATCCCCTATTGTTGGATAACTATGTTATTCACTACATGAGATATATATATATGATATATATATATAATGTGTTATATATTTATATATCACACACAGAGATGCTTTTTCAAAAAATATGTTTTTATAAAATATTAATCTGCTTATTTTCTAAAAAATAATTTTAGGTGCTTTTTAAAAATTGTATTATCTATTTAGTAATATTAATAACTTCCATATTTTGCATATTTCATAGTTAAAATGGTTGCTATCTTTCTGTTAAACGAACAGTTATACCCAGATCATCTTGTGGTGTCAAAAAAGTAAGAACGTGCTTAAAAGAAAAGAAAGGGCTCAAAAAAAGTGGGGGCATACTGAAAACATATAGGATCCTTCTGAAAGAGATCCCAATGACCAAATTTGGAATAACTTGATCAACAAGATAAATAAGAATAGAAGTTAAAAAATCACAATTAGATCACCACTGTAATAACTGCCATAGGCTAGATCCTCCGATGGAAGTCAAATTAGCAAAAATTCAGGAGGCAGAATGAGTGGGCAGAAACAGGATATCCTCTAGCAAATACTTTGTGAAGTATACAGAAGAACGTATCCCCGCCAAAATGTCCATGTTCTTGTCTGCCAAAACTCTTATGTTATTTTATATACTCTACAAAATAAACAACCAGTACTCTTTGAAAACATCCGGGCTATGTAAGTCAGAGAACCCTCCCAGACTGGAGGACAGAAAGAAGACATGAAAACTAAGTTCAATATGGGATCCTGGGATGGATCCTGGAACAGTAAAAGGGCATTCATTAAAAAATCCGATGACATCTAAAAAAAAAAAAAATCTTTGCATTTGTGAATTTAATATTGTACAATAGTTAATTTCTTTTTTTTTCTTTTTCTTTTCTTTCTTTCTATTTTTTTTTTTTTTTTTTTTTTTGGAGACGGAGTCTCGCTCTGCAGCCCAGGCTGGAGTGCAGTGGCTTGATCGTGGCTCACTGCAAGCTCCATCTCCCAGGTTCACGCCATTCTCCTGTCTCAGCCTCCCAAGTAGCTAGGAATACAGGCGCCCACCACCACGCCCAGCTAATTTTTTGTATTTTAGTAGAGACGGGGTTTCACCGTGTTAGCCAGGATGGTCTCGATCTCCTGACCTCAAGTGATCTGCCCGCCTGGGCCTCCCATAGTGCTGGGATTACAGGCGTGAGCCACCGCGCCCGGCCAATAGTTAATTTCTTAGCTTTGATAAATATTCTGTGACTATGTAAGATTTTTACATAAAGGAAAGCTGGGTAGAGGGCATACGGGCACTCTCTCTACTCTTTTCCAAGTCTTTTAAAAGTCTAACATTATGTCAAAATATACACACATATATATACACACAGATACAAAATGTCTCAGGAATAGTATATCAAAATTGAGCTAAAATGAACATTACGTTCTGAAACTCTCTGGAGAAAGCAGACTTTAAATTATACTTCAGTGAAAAATATCCTAACACTCCTTGACATTCCTGAACAGAAAACAATTTACTTCCTGTTCCTAGAAGATTGTAGCCTCAGTGGCTTTTCTTTGTGTGCGCGTGTGTGTGTGCTTAATATTTCCTTTACTCCTAGACATTTAACTGACATCATATTCACTAGTTCCCAAAGGTCTTCTGTTAGAAAGCGTTCTTAGGATTTGATGGTAATGGATGCTCTTGTTTTGTGCTTTTAGGTAACTCTTTGTACATGTATCTCCTACTGAAATTAAATGAGGGTGTATTTATCTGATTTCATTTTATTGTCTGGATCGACGTGTGCACTAATATTTAAAACCTCTTTTACCAGATAGTGCTAAAAATGAATATCCCCAAATCTGAAGTTTGTAATGTGAATATCAGACTTGGTGCAACCTCTCCCAATAAGGCATTAACATTGAACCACATTTTTCAAGGACAAGGATTTCACAAATTTATAGAAATACACTAGGGATTATGGAGACTTATCAGATAAGCTAAATTTAAATTGCCTGATAACTTTAAATGAGAAATTCTGTTTGAAGGTCTACCTTGGGAGCTGCTCCAATTCCCATCCCACTTGGGCTACTTCTTTACTGGATTCCCCCTATTCACCTTCCTTTTTATCGAGCCCCATCTTTCTCTCCACACTTCAGATTGCCTTCTACTACAGCCTACCAACACAAGATGCCTTTTCCACATCTCTTTCCTTTAGAGTTACAAAAATAAAAACTATAAGATTATAGAAGGTTGTTTGCTTTGGATTCTCCATAGCTAGGCAATGAGAGGGTACGTGGAGAATGAGAACTTCTATCTTAGTCTGTGAAATCAGAATTTTTCTTATGGAAAACAGAAACATGAAGAGACCAGTTACCTATGTCACATAGATATGTATTGCTCCTGTGTAAGACTCTCTAGCTCCACTCTGAATTAACTAAATAATATACAGTCCATGTCACATCTAGAATATCACTATTCACTGTTTGCTTAAATAATAATCAGAATCACAAATAATAATCAGAATCACTACTTTCATAATTGTATGTGCTGAGGAATGATGCCCTTCTAATATACAAATGAGTATAAGGGATAAAGTTCTGACACACATGAGAAGATGTTGGCGGAGTATTACAAAGAGTGCTGAATTCCTATATCCACCTATGTCATTCAGTTGTTGGGTGAATTATGGAAACGTGGATAGTCACTCTGAACCTCAATTAAATTTGTTCTTAAAACTTTTTTTTTTTTTTTTTTTTTTGAGACAGAATCTCACTCAGGTTGAGTGCAGTGGTGTGATCATGGTTCACTGCAGCCTGCATCTCCCAGGCTCAAATCATCCTCCCACCTCAGCTTCCCAAATGGCTGGAACCACAGGCACAAGCCACCACACCGGCTAATTTTTAAAATTTTTTGTAGAGACAACGGTTTCTCCATGTTACCCAGACTGGTCTCAAACTCCTATGCTCAAGCAATCCACATGCCTGGGCATCCCAAAGTGCTGAGATTATAGGTGTGAGCTACCGTGCCCAGCTGCTCTTAAAGATTTAATAAGGATTAAGGCTGATAAGGTATGGTGGCTCATGCCTATAATCCTAGCACTTTGGGAGGCTGAGGCGGGTGGATCACCTGAGGTCAGAAGTTCGAGACCAGCCTGGCCAACATGGTAAAACCCTGTTTCCACTAAAAATACAAAAGTTAGCCAGGTGTGGTGGCTCATGCCTGTAATCCCAGCTACTTGGGAGGCTGAGGCAGGGGAATCACTTGAACCTGGGAGGTGGATGTTGCAGTGAGCCGAGATTGTGTCACTGAACCCCAGCCTGTGTGACAGAGCGAGACTTAGTCTCAAAAATAAACTAAAATAAATGAAGATTAAATAGAATAAACAGTGTATTAGTTCTCAGAACACTGACATATCTTTTGACTTTAACAATGTTAGTCACTAGAAAGATTCAGTAGGAAATAATATATTAAGTTCTATCACAATTCTTAAAAAGCTACATAAGTAAGAAAATAAAACATCCTAATGCATGACGAATATACACAAAATTTCAGTTTCCTTCTAATTACCATATTGAAGTTACAGAATACATACACACACACACACACACACACACACACACACACACAGGTGGGGGGGTAGGGGAAACTGAGATCGAATAAAGGCTGACAATTAGTAGCTGTGTCACCTTGGGCAAGTTAACACTTCTGAACTTCACTTTCCTCATTTGTCAAATGAGTTGCTCTGATGATTAAATTAGGTGAACAGTGCACGGAAAGCACCTAGTATCTGGTAGACGGATATCAGCATTAATAAAGGTTAGTTTCCCAGCTTTTACTAGTAAGTGTTGGGTAGAATTACTTAGTATGGAAGAGGAAGAAAGTTAACTCACAGAAGTAAATTACTTAGAAATTTAAAACATTTTGCAAATGCTTTTGACTTTTTCATTATTTTTATGACCAATAAGAAGAGTGATGAATTTCAAATTTAGCTCATGATACTGTCAGTGGGGATAAAATTTAATATATAATTATAAAGATGTGACATGTTTAGAGTCATTAGAATGAAAACAAGAAGAGAAAGCAAGGATTGTACATCTAAACACTGCAAAATAATTTGCCTAAGCATAAAAATATCTTCCACATACATAAAAGAGAAAACAATTGGTTATTTAATTACGGGTAGGAAAAAGGAGATACAATAATCGTCTGAGATTAACAAGTAAACTCTATCATCTGAATATCTACCTATCTATCTATTTATCATCTATCTATTTAAAATCCACCTATTTATCTATCATATCTTGCTAGGGTTTTGAGTGTATAGAATTCAAATGTTAACTCTATACTTAGTCTTTATAAGTGAGCTGACACAGAAGAGACGTGTATTGTGGCTTTCATGTTGATGACATTTGAAAAACGGAACAAACATATTCTTCATGAAAATTTTCAGCTGATTATTTTTCACTTTATTTTTGCACTGTCACCAGCTCAGTCAATACCTACGAATAGGAAAGGAGTTAGAGAAAGAGGGATGGCAAAAATAGATATCATGAAAATTACAATGTAAAAAGTTAGAAAACTTCAGACCTAATATTTGAATGATGGAAACAAAACTTTATTCAATGTAAATATACCTTTAATTTAAGCTTTTTCACTCGAGCCTCGCTTTTAAATGGTTCTTAGCTTGAATTTCGGGAATATCCTGGCAGTTCTCTCATCCTTTGGAAGACATGTTTGGTTAACTCATTTTCCTTTTGTTAACCTGGAAGCTGGAGGAGGCAAGAGGGAGTCAAGGGAGGTCAAGAGAGGTCTGCCACTCCTCTTTGGAGACAAGGGAGGTCACTCCTCTTATTCACATTTGCTTTCCTAATTAAAACCTAAAGAAAAGCTCAGGACTTACTAGGAAAAAAAGTAATTGGGAAGTCAACATTAGCACTCATAGTTCCTTTTTAGTCTATGGAGAGTTTGCTCATGAATAAACTCAAATATTTAATTTATTGCTATTACAAACTACTGAGAATGCTTAACCAAGGAAGAGAGTAGAAAATTTATGAGTTTGGAAATAAAAACCAGAAAATGCTGGCCTGGCAATTATTAAACAAAAGAGAACATAAATATCTATGCCATAGCACACTTCTGTGTTTTATAAAGTGTCTTTTTAGTGGCAGTTAAACTTCAAAGGATATTGCTAACTTTGTACCATACTTTATTACAGTCGCCAAAAGTTCAAAATTGGCAAGCATATGATTTTTTTTAACTTGAGAAAAATTGATTTAAAAGTTAATGCAATTAGCAGATGATCTAACACCAAAACAAACTAAACGAACTCAAAAAGAATGCATTCTTGTAAGTATTCTTTTTAAATTAAGAACGTTTAGGAAATATAATCTAGTTTTTGCAATGCGAGCGTTCTCTAATTCCATTACTATTATCCTGTTAATAATGAACAGCTTTAGTCTTCATGAGAAGTTTCTTTTAAATTTGATTTTGTTTCCTCACATGCATCGGTTGTATATTGGTGTTCACTAGTAGCTCAGTGATCTACCAGTGATAATTATAGCTCTATTTATGCACAATTATACAAAATAAATATTTTCCCTGAGTATCAACACAATATGGTTGTACTTTTTTGTCCTTAAATAACAGACTGGAAGCATTTGCAGCACAGTTTTGCTTTTGTTTTTGATTCTGCTTTGCTTTTCAGCTGGTCCACATATTAAAGTATGGAAGTTAGAGAAATGTGTCCCACTGTCCATTTTATCTGAAAACATGAATCATAGTGTTCAAACTTTGTTTTGTTTGACTATCTATGATGCCAGTCAGAGAATGCAGGATTCTTCCCCACAATTTGCAATTTGGTTTGTTCTGTTTTGGTTTTTCTTGGCTTATTGACTTACCTAATTTAAATGACTCATGAAATGAACTTTTAATCTTTTACTCCCTTTGAATAACATAATTTGAAAATGTAAACATTTCAGATAGACATAAGTAGAGACCCCAGAGTGAAATTCTCCAGATAACGTTACATCAAACTGACCCAGAAGGTAGGTGCCTAGATTTATATTAGGGGTTATTGATTGACCAGGTAAAATGTAACATTTTGACCTCATGTGTGTGTTCTACTCTCTGGAAAGAACAGCAGCGCTCTTCCTATCTTATTCTCAGCTCTGAAGTCTATTTGCTCTAGTATATTTCTCAGTTAGGTTTTATGCTTGAAATAGGCATGTTTTCTTTGCATATGTAAAAAAGAATGAAAATGGTCCTCTGAAAGGGTGCACCATTTGTGCTTGCTCTTCCTGATAGAGGAAATACAGTTTGTGCTATGACGTTTTATTATTATGATTAATTTACTCTTTCTCTCTCTTTCTTTCTTGCTTTTAGATATTGCTTTTGAATCTAAGGAAAATAGGAGTCCTTATAAAAATTAGTGTCTGATTTTAACAACAGTAAGGGCCTTTTTCACCAGCCAAGGCCTGTAATACCTATGGCTTCATGAGAAAAGGATTATAGTGAGAAAAGGAGTCCTACAGTGCTCAGAACTTTGCACGCAATTGAGCCCATCTGGCCACACGTGTCCATTTTCATCAGCTCCAAATTTTAGAATTTGTGTTTTATAGCACCAAGAAGAAAATATCAACATATATTTAGATAACTCCTTTCTTCTCCTCTACTTCCTTCTTCTCTTTTCTTTTGCTTTTGCTATCTTCGAGTTAATTAAAAGACCTTTTATACTAACTCGGTATGTAAATTTTTCCCAAGTAAAGAATTTATTGGAATTACAACAGATACTGTGGTTTCTAAAACAGAAGACTAGGAACTATCTTAGACCTAGTCTGTCTCATTCCTTCCACATTTGAATTCTTTATCATTCATCTTTATCTTGTTACATGAGCATGTTACTATGTCAGAATTATTTCTGAAGAGATTGATGTCAATTGGTGTCTTCTCAGTTATTACAGTTAAATTGAGTAACTTTCAATTTACAATCATTATTCTAAAGTATTTTTTTAAATTGGCTATAAATATTAAGCTATCATATGCATTATATGTGTGTATATGTGTATGCATGCATGCATGTATTATGCATATTCCTTCCATCCAAACCCCACACTTGCATAATTTACCCAGTAATTCTTACTATAAAGTTCACGATCTTTTTAATTACTTGGATCATTTTTATTACTAGTTTTTATTCACACTACAAGGCTTATATCTTGTTACCTTTTAATTTTTTTATTCCTCTTCTTTGTGTTTGTATATACGTTGTATTTCCTTGAAGAAATTTCAGCCTTTGATAAGTATGCCTACCTCCATAAAAAGACCTCTCCAATTAGCTCACAAGAAAAATGGTCTGCTTAGAAAAATATTTTATCCCCTATTGAATTATCAAATCAATTCCACAGTTATCAACTTAAATATGAATATGCAGTATATTTATAACAATAATAATATATTGTATATATTCCAAGATATAGTATATTTTCTTTACATGATTTCAATACAAATTAGTTAAACAAATTTAGCTAATGCTAGAACTATAGCTGGCATATGTAAATAAGCAGCAAATCTGTGTAAGAAATGTGTAAGGAAAGGTCATTAGTAGTGTAGTTAAAAATATAAGAGTACTAAATATAATAAATCAATTTTATTATGTGCTAAGATGTGTTCTGTAAAGGAAGGCTACTGTAAGAAACATTTTATACATTTTTCTCATGATTACCTGACACATATTTAAGGATTTCGAGCATCTTACTTTCTTTGAGTCATGGCCTGTGACTTCTTTTGGGTCAATCAGCCTACAGTAAATATCATTTGGTATTTCAATAACTAAATCTCTGACAGAACCAAAAAAAAAAGGCCCATTTTGCTAAATTCTTTCTTTTTTTTCCTTCTTTTTTTTTTTTTTTTTTTTTTGAGACAGAGTCTCACTCTGTTGCCCAGGCTGGAATGCAGTGGTGACGTCCTGGCTCATTGCAAGCTCCACCTCCTGGGTTCACACCATTCTCCTGCCTCAGCCTCCCGAGTAGCTGGGACTACAGGTGCCCGCCACCATGTCTGTCTAATTTTTTGTATTTTTAGTAGAGACAGGGTTTCACTGTGTTAGCCAGGATGGTCTCGATCTCCTGACCTCGTAGTCCGCCCTCCACGGCCTCCCAAAGCGCTGGAATTACAGGCGTGAGCCACCGTGCCCGGCCTCGCTGAATTCTTCTCTCAAGTGTGCAGTATTGATAAAATGAGGACAGTCTGATTATGTGTCTGTGCCTCTGCATTTAGTATCACTTCAGTCTATAATCCTCGTTTCTTCTTGATAGCCTTTGCCATTAACTTTACAAATATTCATTTATACCATGTAAGTATCAACTTAAAATCTAGTTCAACCACTGGCAGATGGATAACTGATATATCGGTATAAAATGAATGACTTGCTCAGAGTTGCCCTTCTTAAAAATAAATAAAAATTATTTAGTTTTGTGTCTGAATACTTTTTAAATTTAACCTCCATTTAATCTCTCTTTAATCCTTTTCTAATCTACAATCTCTCTATATGGCAAGAACTGAATAGTATTCCGCTTTTTGTCACCAGAATTCATAGAGTGCTTGTAGTGGTATCAACAGTGTTCACTGAACAAATAAACCCTTTCCAATGAGCTGACCTTCTTAATAGAATTTCTGACCTAATGTTCTTCTTATTCCCTTAGACCTGGGTTCTATTTATCTCATACCAGTTAGATATAATGCTTGGAAAATGAAGTAAGGAAGTAAATTGCAGTAAGATGCTAACAAGTGATGTCTGAATATGTTATTTTCATTAAAACCATGTGCTACGGTCTGGATGTTTGAGTCCCCCCAAAATTCATATGTCAAAATCCTAACTCTCAGTTTGATAAGTGGTGGGGCCTTTGTGAGGTGATTAGGTCATTAGGGTGGATGCCTCATGAATGGAATTAGGACCCTCATAAAATAGGCTCAAGGTAGCTTGCTTGCTACTTCCACTAAGTGAGGACATAGTAAGAAGCCATCATCTAGGAATCAGAAAGTGGGTACTCAGCACAGCCTGAACTTTCAACACCTTGATCTTAGACTTCACAGCCTCCAGAACTTTAACAAATAAATTTAGGCTGGGAGCAGTGGCTCACACCTGTAATCCAGCATTTTGGGAGGCCAAGGCAGGCAGATCATTTGAGGTCAGGAGTTCGAGACCAGCCTGGCCACTATAGTGAAACTCCATGTGTACTAAAAATATAAAAATTAGCTGGACGTGGTAGCACACACCTGTAATCCCAGTGTAATCCTCAACCAGGGAGGTTGAGGCAGGAGAATTTTTTCAACCCTGGTGGCAGAAATTGCAGTGAACCGAGATCATGCCACTGTACTCCAGCCTAGGCAACAGAGCAAGACCCTGTCTCAAAAAAGTAAAAAATTTAAAAGTACCCTAATTTTTATAGCAGCCCAAACAAGCTAAAATAGAAAATTTGTACTTGTCCCGGTACACTGGCTCACACATATAATCGCAGCAGTTTGGGAGGTCCAGCTGGAGGACTTCATGAGCCCAGGAGTTTGAGGCCATTCTGGGCAATATAGCAAGACCCCATCTGTAAAAAATTTAGAAATTAACCTGGCATGGTGGTGTGCACCTGTAGTCCCATCTACTTAGGAGGCAGAGATGAGAAGATTGCTTGAGCTCCAAGGAGGTCAAAGCTGCAGTGAGTAATGGTGCCACTGCAGTCCATCCTGGGTGATAAAGAAAGATCCTCTCTCAAAAATATAAAGAAGCAAAATCGGTACCAAGAATGAGGTGATATTGTAACAAGTAACTAAAAATGTGGAAGCAGCTACAGAATTGGGTAAAGGGTAGAGGCTAAAAAAGTTTTGAGGTGAATGCTACAAAAAGCCTGCATTGCGTGAAAGGACCATTCAGGGTGATTCTGGTTAGAGCTCAGAAAGAAAAGAGGAGAGCTATAGTAGATAAAGAGACCATTATCTCAAAGAACACATGAGTGATCCTGGAGAGAATGTTGGTCGAAGTATAGATGGTAAAAGCTACTGTGATGAGGTCTCAGGTGGAAATGAAGAACATGTTACTGGAAACATGAGGAAAGGTGAACCTTGTCATAAAGTGGCAAATAATTTGGCTGAATTGTGTTTCTGTCCTAGTGTTTTATGGAAGGTAGAATTTGTGAGTAAAGTAGAATGTTTGAAGAAATTTCCAGCAAAATGTTGAGTGTGAGGTTTGGCTTCGCTTGAATGCTAGCAAAATGTAAAAAAAGAAATTATTTAAAGACAAAATTTTTAATCAAAATGGAAACAAGTTTAAAATTACGAAAATTCTCAACTTATTTATATAGAAAATAATGAGAAAGCACAGATAAGATTAATATGAAGGTGCCATCTCAACAGAAGCCAAGAATTACTCATCAAGACAATGAGACCTCATCACAATAACTTTACCAGCATTCTCTTCAGGATTACCTATATGTTCTCTGAGATGATGGCGGCTTTCTCTACAGCTCTCCTCTTTTCTTTTTTTTTCTTTTTTTTTTTTTTTTGAGGCGGAGTCTCGCTCTGTCGCCCAGGTTGGAGTGCAGTGACCAGATCTCAGCTCACTGCAAGCTCCACCTCCCGGGTTTACGCCATTCTCCTGCCCCAGCCTTCCGAGTAGCTGGGACTACAGGCGCCCGCTACCTCGCCCGGCTAGTTTTTTGTATTTTTAGTAGAGACGGGGTTTCACTGTGTTAGCCAGGATGGTCTCGATCTTCTGACCTTGTGATCCACCCGTCTTGGCCTCCCAAAGTGCTGGGATTACAGGCTTGAGCCCCCGCGCCGGCCCCCCTCTTTTCTTTCTGACCTCCAACGGACATTTCGGAGATTTTGCCTCTTCCATTACAAACCCAGAGTGCAAGTGCCTGGGGAGGGTGGGGGCAGAATGATTTCATGGTTTTGTTCACTGTATTCTGGCATAGTGCTCTTTAGTCACCTTAGGTTTTGCTTCAGTAGACCCAGGTGGAGCACCGGATGCAGAAGCTCTCTCCAGAGGGCACAGGTGGTGAACCTTGCACAGGGCCATCTCTGCTGGTGCACATCATGCATGAGCTGTGGGAGTATACCTACCTCCACCTAGATGTCAAAGAATGGAGTCACTTGGAGCCACACTCAGAAGGCCATCCCAAGGGAAGGGCCACGTCAGAGATTCTCCACTAGGGCAGTGCCTAGTGGAGTCATGGGGCTGTGGGCACTTTTGTGACTCTGGACCAGCAGAGCAGCCTTCATGTGATTCTAACCTGGAAGAGTGACGTGTCCCTAACTACAACCCAGTAGAACTTCAGAATGGGCTGTGGGTGCAGGACTATTCAATGTTGGAGGTTCTCCTTGCTTTAGTGTGTCTGGGAGGCTGGATATCAAGTCAAAGATTATTCTTGAAAATTAAGGTTTTGGACTCACTCAGAACCTATAATCCCTTACATCTTTCCTGTTTCTTTTTCTTTTTTGGAAGAGGAATATCTATGCTATTCCTGTTTCACTATTGTATTACAGAAATGCATAACATGTTTAATTTCACACATTCACAGCTACAGAGCAATTTCCCTTAGGATGAAGTATACCTTTAGTCTCATCCATATCTGATTTATATGATACTTAGATGAGACTCTAAACTTAGGTTTGTGAGTTGACGCTTGATAAAAATGAAGACTTTGGGAGCTACTGAGATGGAATTACTGTATTTTACATGTGAAAAAATCACAAATTTGGGCAGGTGGGAGATGGAATAGTATGATCTGAATATTTGTGTAACCCTCAAAATTCATACCTTGAATTCCTAAACATGAAAGTGATAGTATTTACAGATTGGCCCTTTAACAGATGACTATGTCATGCAAGAGGAGTCTTCATGATTGGGATTAGCATCCTTATAAAAGAGGCCTCAGAGAGTTCCCTCAATCCTCTCGCCATGTGAGCATGCTGCAAGAAGATGGCAGTCTGCAGCTTGGGGGAGGGCCCTCACCAGAAACCATGCTAGCACCTTCATCTCAAACTTCTAGCCTTCAGAAGTGTGACAAATAAATTGTTGTTGTTTACAAATAACCCAATCTGTGGATATTTGGTTATATACCTCGAGTGTGTTCTGTTAAGGTTTATACAAAAATTCTCTTGGGGTTAGCAGGACTGCAGATAGTAATATACTATGTTTTTTTTTTCCTGTATACACATACCTATGATAAAGTTTAATTTATGCATCAGGCACAGTAAGAGATTAACAATAATAGTTAATAATAAAATAGAACAATTATAAGTATATACTGAAATAAAACTTACATGATTGTGATCTCTCCCTCTCGCAATATTTTATTGTACTGTGCCACGGGTTTCTGAAGCCATAGAAAGTGAAACAGCGTATAAGGGGGGTTACTAGTGAGTATGTGTAGATACCCAAATTATATATAAAACGTATTTTAAACAAGGTAGGATGACTAAAGTTGGTTAAATTATAGAATATTGCTAATGTTTGTTATCTGAGATTATGAGGCAAAGATAGGTTGCTGAGTTTGTCATTCATGAAACATCTCTATTGATTAATCCATGTTTCTTCTTTATATGTTAGCAACCAAAATTATATCTGGTACAAAAGGATTATTGATATAGAAATTACTCTGCATCTGGATCCGGTTTTGTTTCTCCAATTAAGATTTTCCCAAAGAGTCTTCATCATGTCAGAATAGTAATATTATTTTATTGGTGTTAAAGGAAATGGGTGAACTAAACCACCTGATGATGGAAGATACTCAAATTTATATTAAATATATATAATGATTTATATTTTCACCATTAAGATTATTTGAACAGAATTTAATCTTTTCCTTGTGTTTTTTATTTGCAATAGAATTATATCTAAATCTTTGCAATGTTAGTAAAAAATGATGGTTACATTAATTTTAAGGATTTTTTGCTTGCTATTATCTTTCTTTAAATATCTGTTTTATTCCATCTAAATTTTTGTTGGGTTCTTGGCTACATGGTATAAATTTAAATCAGGAGAAAACATCACAAATCTTAATAATGATCAAATGTTCAACATAGTAGTAATATATACAGTAAAATATGAATCAAGGAAAGTAACTTCAAATACCTCAACCTTGACAGGTTTCAGATCCACAAGTACAATGTATGTTAGCATTTTTGTAGAGCTCTGGAAACTCAACATTAATTTTTAGTTTTTACTTTAATTAATGAATCAGCAAGTGCTTAATCTCATATTAGTTCCCTTTTCTTATCTATCTATATCACAAGAAATTTATTTTTAGATACTCATTTGTAATTTAGCAAAGGTTATTATTCTTTCCATTAATAGTCAACATTTACTGAGCACTTTGGCATATACTAGCTATATTTTATGAATTATATAGTTCATTTTTCATAGCTAGTTGATGAAGTGGTCATTTGTTATTCTCATACTGTAATAAAATACTCAGTCTTAGAAAGATTAAGTTATTAGGCCAAAGCCATACAACTGGTAAGCATGGATCTTGGGTTACAACAAGGTGCTGCTCGTTTCTAGTCAGTGGGCTTATCTGCAATATTCATGGACGTGGAAATGATACAGCTTTATTCGGGATATGTAGCTGGATAATAGTCTAGGACTATAACTCAATTTCACAGCAGAGTTTTTCCACTGTATCCCAGTAGGACTTCATATGTCCCTTAGTTCCTGAGTGACATTATATCTCTTTCATTCTCTTTACTCTTAAGAAAAGCTGGTTATCATTTTATAAATGTGATCTTCTTCTGAATAGACTCGCACGTCCTAGAAAGCCTGCATCTGGTACTCTTCTTTACTTGGAACTTGAAAGAGCCTGAGACATAGGCACTGTGTAGTTTTAATGATGTTCATAACAGAACTGAAGCTTGATTTCTGCTACTCTAATTCTAAAAAATTTCTAACCATGCTGTTGTCATGGCTGATTAGCTAACTCACTCTATTCCCTTGTTTTCATAACGTTCTTCTGTAATTTATGTTTCATTGTATAGAGAACATGTCACTTGGTGTTTAGTTCAGTCCCAAAAAGCTGAAAAGTGTCTTTGTTTTCTCAAAGTAAAAGCAAACAAACAAACAAAAAACTATTACTTATAATAAATACAGCATCAAGAGGGACGGCCAGTCTTTTTGTTGTATAGATACTTACCTTGAAAATGTCCATTTCAGATGTTTTAACCAGAATAGTAATCTGTGTTTGACTCTTTCCAATTATTTAGCAAAAAAAGATTTGAAATTATTCCCTTACAGGATTCTTGAAGACCCAGGCAATGCCTTTAGTTACTTTTTTATTCCCCTTTTTCATGTTACTTCTTTCTTTCCCACTGCCCTTCCCCTTGAAAACAGAGATCCATTTTTAGAAACTCAAACACCTAATGCAATGCATGAGACATAGTAGAGACTTAGTAATTTTCTTGGCTCCATTTTATTAAAGGACATGCTCTTAACTTCAGCAATTAACCAAGCACAGGTTCCAGCCTATATACCAGTAATTAAAGCATGTGCTTTCCTTGGTGTCTAATGTTTACTTCCAGTCAAATATTTTGCAGCCTGGTAAAAACTTTTGTCCTTTTATAGATATTCAATAGTGATAGGCCAGGTTTAATATCAGTTTGAAATACTGAAATATGGCTCAGATGTTAATTGGCCTGATGGAATGATTTTATTCACATGGAATTAAAAGGTTTAGCATCATACACTTTTCTAGACTAAAGCAAAAGGGTTCTGAAAAAACAAATTTTGATGAGATATTGATAGTTTTCAAAAGCACATTAATAAATCTCTGAGCTACATCCGTTTGCTTTATTTATAATATGTTCAGCCTTCAGTTAGAGTGTGGATTAAAATCTTTGACTTCTGATTAAGGATGAATGCAAAGCTATTTAGCTCAAAGGCCCTTTTCTCAGAATCTCACCTTGAAACTGCATGGGCGTCATGTGGTTTGTGTGTGTACATCAATAGCATCTGAAAACCTTGAGGCTCTTTCCGGAGGAAATGAGGCTGATGTTGGTGATAGCCTGGAGCATTTCTTTCATTCCAGTCTCTCCCTCCTTCTGTAAATCTACTGTCAAAATAATTTGTCACAGAATTTATGCATTATCTGTAATCTACATCATTTCAAAAGTATTTTTGCAACTTGAAATATTTTCAGCAGGACACAGTAGCTTCTGCCTGTAATCCCAACACTATGGAAGTCCAAGGCTACAAGATGGCTTGAAGCCAGAATTTCGAGACCCACCTCGGCAAAACAGTGAGACTTCATCTCTACAAAAATTAAAAACATTAGTTGGGTGTTGTGGCATGCACCTGTATTCCCGTCTACTAGGGAGGCTGAGGAGGGAGGATTGCTGGGCCCAGGAGAAGCTGGAGGCTGCAGTGAGCTGTGATCACAACTGCACTCTAGCTTGGGTGACTGAATGAGACTGTATCTCTTGAAAAAAAAAAAAAAAAGGAAATAATTTTTTTTATTTCTATTTTGTTTTTCTTCTAAATAATTGTCTTTAGAGTTTCCTGTCTTAAGGTTTTTTGTTTGTTTGTTTGTTTGTTTTTGCCTCACATTATTCATTCTTCTCCTTTCCCATGAAGATTGACAGACATTTTATATTAGGAAAACTGAAGACAGTTGTGAGTGTTTTGATGACTACACTTTCCTTCTTCTTTCCAAAAAATATTACCAAACTAAATGGGTGCTAGACTGTGAGACTTTAGACAGGCTTCTTAACTTAACCGTGATTTTGATTCCCAATTTGTAAGATGTAATACTCCTAGTAAGAGTGCCTACTTTTCAACGTCTTTGTGAATAGTTAGCATTTGCAACAGTATCTGGCACATAGCACTCCACAGGAAATCTTACGGGTCTTTGGGATTATATGAAATGATCTAATATGGCCAGGGCCCTTGTTCCAATATAGGAAAGGATGCCTGATGATCCTTTCTAGAATATGCATTGATAAGCAGAATTTGTGAATTTGACAGACCAGTAGAGCAGATGGCTGTGATCCGCCTGCTTTACACATAGGTTAATGCTAACATTTTCCTTATGTGCTCCTTCATGCGCCTACTGCCAGTTAACATTCTTCATTTCCATATGCTTTATTTTCCTATCTTCTGGTCCTATATAACTTTTTCCGCTTATAGTTGTAGTTTTTTTTTTTTTTTTTTCCCAAGGCCAATTGTTATGGTCCTAGTGATGTAGTAAAATTTAAATAATTGAGAGCAAAAGTATGGGTAAGCTTATATGTAATTATTTAAGGGAATGCAAAGTTTGGCTACAATCTCCCTATCTGGACAGTGACATAAATGGCCTTAGTTCTAGTCATGATAATTTGTCCAGAGTTTGAGGACATTCTGGAATGTTCCAACCCCACCACATTAGCCACTTATATACATGCTTTAGTTTTCTTTTCCCCTTTTAATATTATACTCTGTAGTGTACTCTGAAAGCTTGGGAGTTTTTTTTATTGCTGTCTAACCACTAACCTCTTCACACTGGATGGAAAAAAAAAAAAAAAAAGGACATTTACGGCATTCTTATTATAATTATAGGGAGATCAATTCATATTATCTTGCCTTTCTTTTTGCAACCTACAAATCATCCTTTTCTGATTACTTCCATTTGCAGAAGAGATATACTTTTCCTCCCTCATAAACTGTGATGTACCTGTCTGTAGGTAATTCTATATATATCAGATTAATTGTCCTACACTAAGCCAGTGGCCTGCCAACACATTATGGTGAACTTTCAAGCCCTAGAAGATACAGAGTTAATCCAGGATTGAAAGCCTATTCAACAGACTAAAGTTGTATTAGAAAAGTATTTGAGACTCTCAAAAAAGTATTTTTTTGAGAGTATTCTCAAAAAAGTATTTGAGAGTCTCAAATGTCTGTGTCTTAGACATCTTTTATTTTTTAATAAAAATCTTAGACGTCTTCTATTTTTAATAACTAGCAGAGTGGTTGATGAATAGTAGATACTTTATAAATACTTGTTAATTCAATTAGTAAAAAAGTAAATTTGATATTAGACCAATTTTGTTGAGCATAAAATACTTACCAAGTTTACTTTAGAGAGAACTTATGGTAAAAGCAACAGGCTGATTTACAAAGAAAAATTAGGAATGTGGACATTTTGCAGTTATTTTAGAATCATAAGTTTTCAAAAGCTGTTGTTCTGTGAAATGGTGTATTTTCTCTCTCTCTCTTCAGCCATGCATTTGATTCATTTACATGTTCAAAACTAGAAGTGTATCTCAAATATCTCTTTTATGTAAGTGATTATGGTCACTACGTCATTTATTGTCCGAAATCACTGGTTATAAGTTTGTTACAAAGACTAAGAAGAGTGAGGAGGTAAACCACAAGTATCTAAAAACAACAAGAAAACTGGCAAATACCAGGATCCAATTAGTACTATAAAAATGAAAGGAAAGGATATAAATGATTTCCTGGTTTCCTTGAATGACCTTAAACATGCTTGTTAAAATTTTCCAAGCTAGGAAAACGAAGTTATCACTACTAATTTTTCTCTCACTCACACTCCCATATTTGATCATCCTCTTAAGTAAACTACAAGATACAAGCTTCACTCCAGGTTAAGTATGCTTCTCTTGGTACTAAATGGTTAAAGCCTTTAGTGCCAAAGATTAACTTATAGGCATATCTTCTAACCAGTGATTAGAATGCAAAATGGTCTTTGCTCTGATCCTGACAAGCTTCCTGTCTGAAGACAACAAATGTTAGTTGACTATTGTTAGTATGCGGACCAATTTTAAAAAGTTTTTAAAACAAAATGAATCTCATAGCCTGTAATGATTGTGGTGCTTATTATGGAGCAGAAATCAGTTATCACACATCCTTCACAGACTTTGAAGTTTTTGCACTTTACTCCTCAGTGATATGTGAACATGGTGTCACTGCTCACGTTTTTTTCTTATTGGATTGGTCCACGTTGTTTCTTTAGAATGCTCCAACCCACAAAGAGGGGAACGTAAATTAAAACCCAAGAAGCAATATTCCAAATTGACTGTCTTTCTACTGATGATTATAGTATATTCGTGAGGTTTTCTTTCTTAAAAAAATCAAAATAATATCAACGTGACTTTCACCTCTACGTGTCATCTGGGTGGTTGGAAGTGATACAGCTTCTGAGGGAAGTGGCCTGAAGGACCTCTGCTGTGTCATAAAAGATAACTCTTCTTAGAAAACTGAACTGTACCTACAATACTGATTAGAAATAGGGATGGCAGCATGTAGCTTTTTATTAGGCTCACCTTAAAATACACAGTTGCTTTTCTTAGAGTTCAATTTGCAGTCTAGAAGGAGAGAAAGAGTAAACATGTGATTTCAGATCTGTATGATGAATGTTTGATAATAGCGTGATACATTTATGATAATTAAGTGACGCCATCTAGGAATGCCATGGTGGCTACCTGGAAAAAGAATCTTTTAAATTTTCCATGTACATTTTTAAATTATTTAGAGAGCAGAGTCCCTTCCCATCACCTCCATCTTTAAAACCTTAGTTAAATTCCCATTATCTTTTATGTGGTTTAGCGAAGTAACCTCAGAACAAATCTCTTGGCATCTTCCCAAAATAGGCTATGTTCAATACAGCAGCCACCTTGGCTCTTGAAACTTTTCAATCATATAATATTATTTGTTTTCTCTAAATCTGTCACTGCTTTCCCATTTCACCCATAGTAAAAGTTACAGTTTCTAAGTCCCTCCACCTTTCTGGTTTTATCACCACATGCCCTCTTCCACCAATCCACTCCAGACACACAAGGCTTCTTGCTGTTCTTCAGAGATGCCAGTCTGCTTTGGAGTCTTTCGTCTCTCAGGTCACTTTGCCTGAAAAGACTTCTTTCATGTGTCCACCTGGCCAACATTCTTACCTCCATCATGTCTTTTCTCAAATATTACCTTCTTGATAAGAGTCCCAATCTGTCCATCCGATTTAATCCTCCATCTGCCCGGTCTCCTCAAGCAGGCATTCCTGACCCCTCTAACCTTACACTAATTTTACTTTTTTAAAAAGAGCACTTAATAATATCTCCTAATATTATCTGATTTAATTATTTTGCATTTTGAGTTAGGTTTCTACTGATTTGAGGACAAATTACACAAATATAGAGGCAGCTCAGAGAAGAATAGACTTCCAAGCATAATCAGAGTGTTGATAAAACTTTGTAGAGGTTTCATTGTCCTTGCTGATTTCCGGCTGGTGGCCCTCCTTAGCGCTTACAGTCCTTTCGCAAGTTATTGCATCTGGATCCCTACATCTCAGAGCCAGCAATTGCTCATTAAATCCTTCTTAGGCATAAGCTATCTCTGATTTCTCCCTCTGCCTCACCTCCTTTACAATTCCAGCGAGAGACAGTTGTCTACTTTTAAAAGATCATATGATTAGATTGAGTCTACCATGCATATAAGAATAATCTCGGCTGGGCGCAGTGGCTCACGCCTGTAATCCCAACACTTTGGGAGGCTGAGGTGGGTGGATCACAAGGTCAAGAAATCGAGACCATCCTGGCCAACATGGTGAAACCCCGTCTGTACTAAAAGTACAAAAATTAGTTGGGCGTGGTGGTGCACCGCTGTAGTCCCAGCTACTCAGGAGGCTGAGGCAGGAGAATCACTTGAACTCGGGAGGTGGAGGTTGCAGTGAGCCGAGATTGTGCCACTACACTCCAGCCTGGTAACAGAGCAAGACGCCGTCCAAAAAAAAAAAAAAAAAAAAAGAATAATCTCCCTAAGGCTCACAACATTAATTATATCTACAAATTCCCTTGTGCCAGGGGACTATAAGACAATAGTCACAGGTTTTAGGGATTAGGGTAGGGACATCTTTGGGGAATCATTATTCTGCCTACTACATGTGTTATTTGTTGTCTATCTCTCCTTATTAGAATGTAAGAAAGATTCCTGCAGTCAAGAATCTGCACCTCTTTTGTGTAACTGATGTATTTGGTGTCTGAAGGGAGGCCTTTTTAGCCAAGGACTGCTCAATATATAGTATTAAAGACAGGAATGAATAAACAAATAACTCTCATTTTCACTATAATATTAAGGTATTGCACTGTTGATTAAGGATGCATCAGAAAAAAAAATAATTAACATGTGGAAATTCTAACCTTACTTTGAATGTATATCTTAGGTTAAATCTAATTACATAAATGCATTCCCATATCCTTCTTTAAGAACACACAATATGAGAAAATATACTAAAAGCCAAAGGACAAATTAAGAACTATATTTTCATGGATATAAATTGCTACTTTTGGTGACATTTGAAGATATCATGGAATTCTATAAACTCACCAAGATTCCAGTTGAATAAAGGCAAAATATATGAATAAGCAAGCAGAATACAAAGTAAGATATCTAATAAAAATAATGATTATTACATTATTAATAAAATGATTGAAAATAAAACAAAAGAGTCCATTTTAAGCTTGAAAAGTAGTAAATAATTTGTATATGATTATACTGAATGTTGATTAGGGTGCAATGAAATGGACATACATTTCATTGTACAAATGAAAGTGGGAGTATAAACTGCTGCATTTTGGAAAGTGAAACAAAACAAAAAACAAAACCAAATACACCAGAATCTTAAATGAGCTCTTAGGTTTTAGCCTATAATGCACAATGGAGAAATCGTGCCTAACAAAACAGAAACTTGGGCCCAAATTAATATACACATCTCTTCATTGCAACCTTAGAAGAAACTGGAAACAACCTACATAATGTTTTGATAAGGGAATGGATCGGATTTTACAAGTAATACAATAACTTTTAAGAAATGAGAAAATGATCACAATATATTAAATGAAAAAATGAATAAAAGTTCATACTGTACATAACATGGTACATATTTCTATATTCGTACATCATATAATTAAGAAAAAACATCAAGTTGTCAAACAGTGAGTGGCAGTCCCTAGTGAGTGAGGTTTTTACGTTCTTTCTAACTTTGCAAAACTTTATAATTCTCTTCAGTAAGGTTGCAGTGCTTTAATATTGAAGAGGAAATTATTTAAATCATTACAGAAGACTAAATATTATATTCAACGTAGGATGAAAGGCTGACTCATTGAACCATACCTATTTCTATTGGTAGCCATTAAGTCCAAAGAATAGAGAAATGAAGAGGAAATAAGGCAATTACTACTTTAAATATTTCATGTCTCTTTCTGTCTATTCTTTCTGATTTATCCCTGGAAGAAGAGAAAATTAATAGGATGTGAATACTAGGATATGTCATGTTTTCTCTCTTTATCCCAACCCTTCCCTCGTAAATTCTGTTCCTCAGACTTTTATTTTGTTTCCAAATCTGCTATTTTAGTGCCTGCTTAATAAAGCATGCTAAATTTGTACCATAAATAAGTAAATAGTTACCATCTTGTCAATTACTCATACTATATTTAATAAACACTTGTCATAATTTCATAAATTTTTATTGTTTTTATAATTTTGTCATTTTAAAGGATGCTGGAATGAACTACTTAATTACATAGAAAGTTTGTGATTATCTCCCTGGTACAGATTTCTGACTTAACTGGTACATTTTATTAGTTTTATTGAAAATTATTTCCAAATTTTTTTCCAAAATGAAATCTTATTTGCACTTCTACCAGCAGTATGAGAGTATAAACTTTTACATATGTTAATTCTTACAAGTAGGAACAACTCCTTTCTTGAATTAAACCACTTGTTTAGTATTTCCACATAAAGAGATCAATTAATTTTCGTTTCTCTGGACCATTACCTAGGTTTAGACATTTATACTTTATAGGAATATTTTAGTTATACTGAAAACGATTGAAAAGCTTAAACTCAAATAATCCTTAAGGTTTTCAATTGCTTCTCTTTTATTCAAATATTAACCATACAGGTGCTGCTTACACTGTTGAGTCATGCATGAACATAAATAATGTTTTAGAAATGTTCTTTGTAGAGGTAAATCTTTTGATTAAATTTATATGATTGCTTCATGTGTCATTTATACTGTAGCAATTCAAGCACTTTAAATCTCCCTCTTATTGCCTTCATGCCACAAGTGCTTGGAAGATTATGCAAAATTATATGACAAAGGCACAGATTCTAAAAATAGAAGCTGTATCTGTCAAAGTGATTTTGCATTTCATAATTCAAAAAAGGTATTTGGGAAAGACTGAAATTTGACAAAGTATTGCACCTTCAAAGTCAAGTGCATAGCTTTCTTTGGTGACTGATAGTTTCGTTTTTTTCCACCAGTAAGGAATAGTAATGTTGCTTAACATTATTACTCCCCTTATCTTCGAGAAACAGGCAAAACATAAAAGATATGTCAAGAAAGAGAAATGAATGATTAATTCTCAGACATTTTAAAAAGCACCATGTAACCATCTTTTTCATGGCTGAAGACTTTGTAGAATTTATATATATGACAGAATGGTACACTCTAGCAGTAATACATCAGAGTTTATATTCATCAGGAGAGAGCCAAGTGAAAAACATAAAACGAGGGTATGGCTTAAATTTTATTTAGAAATTCAATTAAGAACTGTAAGATGAAGGGCACATTATAGTTTCTTGATTTAAAAAGGATTTTAATTAATTACTTTGTACTTTTGATAAAGCCGCATTGAGTCATTCTTGTTATTAATCATTTTTACATAAGCATAATACATGTATTTATTAGACAAGAAATACGTAGAAGAAAATGCTTTTTGAGATATTGCTTAGAAAGCAACGATTAATTATTGCTGTAAACATCATTCATTATTTCAGACTCCAAAACTTATAAACTACTTTTAATATTTATTGAAACTGAGCTGCAGTTTTTCATCATTGTTTTCATGGGTAAAGTCTTTATGACACAAACAGACAATCTAATATTCATTTAAGGGTAAGATGAGAAATTGTCTTCACATACTTAAAAGATATCTGTCATAATCAATCCCTCAAAATAAGGCAAATAAACCAACAATCCTATTATAGCTTAAAAATGATAGGTAGGCTGGGCATGGTAACTCACACCTGTAATCCCAGCAGTTTGGGAGGCCAAGGCAGGAGGATTGCTTGAGCCCAGGAGTTTGAGACCAACCTGGGCAACATAGCGAGACCCCCCCATCTCCACAAAAAATAAAAACTTAGCCATATGTGGTGGTGCACACCTATAGACTCAACTTCTTAGAAGACTGAGGTAAGAGAATCACTGGAGCCCAGAAGTTTGAGGTTCCTGTGAGCCATGATCCCATCACTGCCCTCCAGCATGGGCAACAGAGTGAGACCCTGTCTCAATTTTTTTTTTTTTTTTTTTTTTTGAGACGGAGTCTCGCTCTGTCGCCCAGGCTGGAGTGCAGTGGCCGGATCTCAGCTCACTGCAAGCTCTGCCTCCCGGGTTTACGCCATTCTCCCGCCTCAGCCTCCCGAATAGCTGGGACTACAGGCGCCCGCCACCTCGCCCGGCTAATTTTTTGTATTTTTTTAGTAGAGACGGGGTTTCACTGTGTTAGCCAGGATGGTCTTGATCTCCTGACCTCGTGATCCGCCCGTCTCGGCCTCCCAAAGTGCTGGGATTACAGGCGTGAGCCACCGCGCCCGGCCTCAATTTTTTTTTTTAAGCTTGGTATTGGCCCGTTGCTGTGGCTCATGCCTATAATCCCAACACTTTGGGAGCCCAAGGCAGGCAGATCACTTGAGGTCAGAAGTTTGAGACCAGCCTGGCCAACATGGTGAAACCCCATCTCTACTAAAAATACAAAAATTAGCTGGACATAGTGGTGCACTCCTGTAATCCCCGCTACTCGGGAGGCTGAGGCTCGAGAATCACTTGACCCCAGGAGTTGGAGGTTGCAGTGAGATGAGATTGCACTACTGTACTCCAACCTGGGTGACAGAGCGAGATCCTGTCTTAAAAAAAAAAAAAAAAAAAAGGTTGGTATTATAGAAGAAATTTCTTTTCTCACCCATTGCTATGTTCATGGCTGACAACTCTCTATAACAAAATAAAGATTTAACAGGAGAAAAACATGCAAATTTATTTAATATAAATTTTATGTGATACAGGAGCCTTCAGAAATGAAGACCCAAAGAAACAGGGAAACAGGTATTTTTATGCTGAGTGTGATGAAGACTGGACAATTGTGCAGCTGTATGGTGAGACAAGGAAGCTATGTTCTATCAGGAAGGCCTTAGGAAAGTCCACTTTTTAGATACATCTCTGAGTCCTTGTGTCTTCAGAGATAAGGACATCCCTTTTCTCTGGGTAGAGAGTGGGCTTCAGAGGAAAATCAGATAATATTTTATGGCCTGTTTCAGGGGAGAACAGAGGAAAATTCAGGAGACCTTCCTTTTTTTTGCTGTTTTCTCAAATGCTAAGGTGCTGTATTTTGGCATAGCATGTCCTGAACACCATCATTATGGAAAGCTAAAGGACGCAAATTCAAACTCAATTTGAACTGGTGATGGTGATGGTCATGGAAATGGTGAGAAACAGCAGGAAGAACTGTTAGCAAACTAAGAGTCATTCAAGTAATAGAGGGAGAGGATACAAGTTGAGACAATGGCAGTGGAGATGCAGAGAGGAGATTGGCATTTGCATGTGATGTGTCATTTGAATGCACAGTACCTGGTGATCAGTTCATTGCAGGGGGAAAAAAGAGAGGGAAAAATACAAGAAGACTGCAATATTGACCATGAATGTGATAATCCAACATTCATCTAGACAGCATAAAAGGGGAGTTTACAAAGAAGACTGATAAGGAATGGACAAGAGGAAAAAATCTGATTTCCAGATTCCAGAATGGCAAATAAGAAGATTTTTAAGGAGGATGACAGTGTCAAATGCAGCAGAGATGTTAATTTGGTTCAGAAAAGGAAATGCCCAGTTGAATGAGCAGGTAGGACATCTGGGACTTTACAAGAGTGCTTTTATAGGATTGGGGAAAATGAGACTAAGTTGATAGGTTGCTAGTGAATGCTGCTGGAAATGGAAAGTGGTGACTAGGAATAAGAGGAAAAGAATGCCACTCAGCATGGACGCTAGAGAGAGACAGTGTGGAGAGAAAGACTGCTGTTTTTAACATGGGCGAGATCTTAATGCTTTTGTGTTGAGGGAAACAAGAAAAGTCAAGAGGGAGAAATTAAATACCAGAGTTAAGTGATGGTGCCAAATGCCTAAGGAGATGAAAAGGTGGAGAATTCACAGCATAGGTGAGGAGGGAATAGTCCTTCACAGGACTACAGACTCTTTGTGAATGGAACAGAAGAGAAGAATTTTGAAAAATTAACTATAATACTGAATGGGTACATTTTTAATGTTAATATTTTGTGTATGTGTGTGTGTGTATGTGTGTGTGTGTTCCAGTCTCCTCAGTTGTAATTTCCCTATTCCATGCAAATTTTAGGGCAAAGATGAAACATACGTGCATATGGTATTTTGTGAACTACATAATGCTATACAAATGCAAAAATTTTTAAAAACACATTTTTAAAGGAGAACAGTTTATGTTCTGCCTTCTCTTTTCTTCTTTTACATTCTCCTCTTCCACTACCTTTTCTACATCGTTCCAGCAACATTACAAAACACACATGCTTTGTAGGCTAGAAATGGAACTTCTGTATCATTTATAGCATTTCATTGGAAGGATAATGTATTCCTTAGTGAGCTGTAAATGTGGCACCTGAGGACAAGTTTAGCCTCTGATTGTAGCAAATAAGACTCTGTTAGAGAATCACGGCTTTTCTTTTCTCCTTTTCTCTCTCTCTCTCTTTTTTTTTTTTTTTTTTGTCTCTGGGGTTTCTACCCTAGCATACACCAGTCATTAGTTTTTGAGTTTCCTAAATAAGGTTTGTGGAAACACAGTAGTAACAGTACCACTTAGTTTGCCAATGTATCATTCTCCTGTCTTCCCAAAGCTCCTCGAGGTCTGAAATTCCACTTTTAATGCCTTTTAAAGATGTGCTAATACTGTCTACAGAGAGCTGCAAATATAGGCATTGAGCAAAATTTAATTTGGTGAATGAGAAACGAATCATGAAGATCTTAAGTATTTCTCCTAGCCCGCGTAAGATAGACACTGATAAACTACATGCTTGTGTTGACTTTTGACCACAAAATGGAATTGGATTTTTGTACTTTTAGGCCCCATGTCCTAAAGCCAGAGCATTACTTGTTACGAGACATTTGAATATTGATTATTTACTGTCTCTCATCTGTCAACCCTTCGAGAATGACTGTATTAATTCTACTTCACAATAAAGCAATCTTACCACTCAATGGACATCATAATTTATCACTTAATTTAATCAGCGAAACTGTGCAATGACATTGGCTGGCATGAGGTTTGCTTAAGAGAGCTTTCAGATGATTGTGCGGGAAACATGGCCCCAGAAGATGCAGCTTAGAATTCTGGAGACATGGCCCCAGAAGATGCAGCTTAGACTTCTGGGAGAATTGAACTGATTGAGTAGATAGAATCACACAACAGCTGTAGGCTATGGGTTGGTCAGTAATTTGCGGCCCGGTAGCCTAGTACTAAAGAGATCATCACCCAAACCCACAGTTTTATTTCATTTAATCATTCAGTGTTGATGTGCAAACATAACCAAACTATAACAGAATTTGTTGGTAAAAAATTTAAGCATTTTGGTGAGTACCTCATTCTAAAGTTGATTATGCTGGTTGTGCATAATTAAGCTACATTATCGCCCTTTTCTGGCAAGCAGAACAAAACATGGTTTGCTATCCCCCTCCCCTTATTTCCCATGTAATAGCTCGGAATCTTAATCTTAAGGCATTCTAAGCTTTCAATGTCTGTTTTAATTATAAGTGTTCCTGTCATCTTCCCTAAGGAGACTTTTACTGTTTTCAAGGCTGGAATTCCATTCTATTTTTTATCCCTATAATGCCTGTTGAAATAAATGGAGGTAAGAATTAATGATAAACTAAATAGATGAACAAAAATAATAATGAGCAATCGTGTGATTATTGCTTTTGGTTGTTAATTTATCTATTTTATGTATTTTTATTGAGATTCTACTGTTAATTAGACAAATGAAGCACCCAGAACAGTACTGGGGACATACAGAAAAAAAAAAATGCCTTACCACTAAGGGTTTTTTTGTTTGTTTGTTTGTTTGTTTCGAGATGGAGTCTTGCTTTGTCGTGCAGGCTGGAGTGCAGTGGCACGATCTCGGCTCACTGCAACCTACACCTCCTGGGTTCAAGCGATTCTCCTGCCTCAGCCTCCTACCACTAAGGGTTTTAAAGCTTATGTGTTGTTTTTCTTCCAGTGTTTTGTTCGTTGTTGGTGTCACTGATACCAGTCCTACAAAGTATATTTTAATATTAGCTAAACAAATATAACTGGTAGATTTTAATTCAGAGCCAGATACAAATGTGTAAGTATAAGGGAATAGAGAGAACAGTCAAAACGTTTATTCTGTATAAATAGTAAGTAAAGGAAGATAAGTTGCAGAAAACAATAAAGAAAAAATAATAGTCATAAAAAGAAGGGAATTAAACATTGAATGTACAGTTGTATGAGTTTGAGAGAGAATTCAAATTAAATGTCACCTTTGACAGCTTGGGACCATGAGTATACACATTGAAGAACAAAGATTTTGACATTAAATTGTGAAGGAAACAAGAAAAATCATACTACAGGAATATGAGTGCTGCAGTATATTTTCTCATAATAAATATATACTTTTAAATGTTCTGCATTTTTTTTCTGTTTATGATTGCTCTGTCAACAAGGTTATTTTTACCAGAACATTATGCATTCAAACTGGAAGAACATTGTCAGGGGAAAAAGCGAAGTAAATTGGAGGTAAGTGCTATTCTTATGCCATATGTAAGCCTTTTAGGTGTCACTGCTTAATTATATATTCTCAGTGCCACACTCTCAGTGTGTATTTGGATCCTCTTTACGGATACCTTCTCTGACCACATCAGCTGACCCATGGTGACTTTTCTTTCCTCTAAAATCCTAGAGCTTGTTATTTTTATATCCCAAATTTGATAATTACCATGCATTGTTATACAGCATTTTTTTTTTTTTTTTAAAAACAGACCCGATTTGTTTCCTGATTTTTTGTAAACTCTTTATAAAATCTTTAAAGAATCAATTATTGAGCATTCAGTGTTTGCTGGGCACTTCACTTTATTCTTATACGCATTTGTTCAGTCTGCTCTAGCACCTATAAATGTGTTATGTGTGCTCCTTAGAGTTAAAACACAATGCCATGCCATGCTGTGCAGGGTGTTTTAGAATCTAATTCAATCATATTGGAGGTCTTCTGAGGTTTCTGAAGAGATTGAAATAAATCTTCTTCTAGGATAATGAAGCAGCAGTAGCTAGTTATTTTGAGAATACAGAAGCAGATGTTGGACAATTATTCCTCATTCTCTCTTCCAACTATGCAAATAGATATTTCCTATTTCCAGTTTCTGTACCTGCTTTTCCCATTTTGCAATATCTGTGGGTCCTTTATCTTCTTATATTCAAGTGATTGGGCACAATGAATTTCAGTGTCAAACCCATTCCTCTTCCTGTTCCTGCTCCTTTTTTCTTTTGTTGTGGTGTTGCAGTATGCTTCTTTAAGATGGATGCTTCCTTCTTTCTTCTGTCTTATCTTTGACATTTCTCTTCTGTACATTCCCTTATTTATTGCCTATGACATTTGCAAATATCTTTCAATACCAAAATTTCTACCAAAAATGTCGTTTTCTTTCTTGGTTGGAGAGGAAATAATCTAGAGAGGCAGAGGGCTCATCAAATGAATACAATTAGACCCTAAGTATTTGTTGAAAGAGTAAGGTTTGTTCTATAATGAAATCAAGTAAAGTTACTTAGTGAGTACACAGGTACAGGTAGATACAGTTGTGTATATATCAATTAGTCTGTCCTCAGGCAATTTGAAATGTTTTTGAAGAAGCAACAATTGCAATGCTAGAAATAGCTAAATACTAAATTGTATCTTACAAACTTTGTACTACATAGAAATTTAAAATCAAGAAAAGGTGATATGAACGTAAAGAACTAAGGGAAATAACTGAAAAGATGAAGTCTGTGCTACATATTAGGGAATTTTTAAAGCAGGGTGGTGCCCTGAAATACACTAAATTGCATGAAATACAGCACCATAGAACCTGAGTTGAAGTCACACCTCTACTACTTAAACGTTGTGTACCCGTAGAAAAATCCTTTACACTCTCTCATCGTTGATTTTCTCATATGTGGCTGGAAATAATAATGATAGTTTAATAATAGCTATCATTTATAAAGTCCTCATCAAATACCAGAAAATGTATATATAGTTTCTATAATCCCCATAACAACCTCTCCAAAAACTAGTTTTTTCTTTATACCGTAAAGTATAAAATGAGATGGAAGATGAATTAAACACTTGCCTAAACTCTGACAGGCAAAAGTTAGTAGAGTTGCACTAGGACCCAGGTCTGCCTGGCTCAGTACTACTTCCTACAAGACTCTTGAGAGAATCAATGCAGATGAAATTGTAACTCTCAAAATAGTATTGATTTCTATACTTGAGTACTTTTTGAGTTATAAGTAACCTGGGCATACTATATTTAAGCTATAGTTCTATATCATGGAAAATGTGGGCTCATGCAGTTAATTGAAGAGCCTATATATAGTGTCTTGGTAGACTCTGAAGCCCAACCACCGTGGGTTTGATACCTGGACCAGACACCAATCATGTGACCTCAGCAGTGTCATTTCATTTTATGGTGCCTCAATTTATCTTCTGTAAAATTAGGTCAATAATGGTTCCATTCTCAAAGGGATGTTGTGAGGATAAAATGAAAATATATGAAAGTGCTGAAGACAGTGCCTGGTACATAGTAAGTGCTATATAATTGTTAGTCACCAGCTCTTTCTAATTCTTGAGTTATCTAAAAAGGTGAGGCAAATGCACTTGATAATGAGAACTTTACGTTCTCTGTGTTTACCTCTCTTAATCTGGGTCTCTTCAACCAGCCCCTAAAGTTACCTCCTTGTATCCAGAATACAATTATATAGCATTTCTTTTTGAAATATCTCTGTGTGTTTACATGTATTTATATATAAATATCTCTGTGTTTGCATGTATTTATATATGTGCTCATGTAATTTATATTTATAGAGATGATCTATGTATAAAGATACTTATCTATTGATCTATAAAGAAAAGAAAACGTCCAGATTTGCTTATACTTCTTTCTTTTATTTTGGCTTTTGAAAATTTCCTAGGTGATTCTTCCATCATAATTCAATGTTAGGTCTTAGTTTTTTCGGTTTTTCTTTTTTTTGGTCATCTTTTTTTTATATTATAATTTAAGTTCTGGGATACATGTGCAGAACATGCAGGTTTGTTATGTAGGTATACACGTGCCATGGCGGTTTGCTGCGCCCATCAACCCGTCATCTACATTAGGTATTTCTCCTAATGCTATCTCTTCCCTAGCTCCCACCCCCAACAGGCTCCAGCGTGTGATGTTCCCCTCCCTGTGTCCATGTGTTCTCGTTGTTCAACTCCCACTTATGAGTGAGAACATGTGGTGTTTGGTTTTCTGTTTCTGTGTTATTTTGCTGAGAATGATGGTTTCCAGCTTCATCCATGTCCCTGCAAAGGACATGAACTCATCATTTTTTATGGCTGCATAGTATTCCATGGTGAATATGTGCCACATTTTCTTTATCCAGTCTGTCATTGATGGGCATTTCCGTTGGTTCCAAGTCTTTGCTATTGTGAACAGTGCTGCAGTAAACATACGTGTGCATGTGTCTTTATAGAAGAATGATTTATAATCATTTGGGATATACCCAGCAATGGGATTGCTGGGTCCAATGGTATTTCTGGTTCTAAATCCTTGAGGAATCGCCACACCATCTTCCACAATGGTTGAACTAATTAACACTCCCATCAACAGTGTAAAAGCATTCCTATTTCTCCACATCCTTTCCAGCATCTGCTGTTTCCTGACTTTTTACTGATTGCCATTCTAACTGGCGTGAGATGGTATCTCTTTGTGGTTTTGATTTGCATTTTTCTATTTGGGCAGTGATGATGAGCTTTTTTTTTTTTTTTTTGTATTTGTTTAGAGATGGGGTTTCACCATGTTAGCCAGGATGGTCTCGATCTCCTGACCTCGTGATCTGCCCTCCTTAGCCTCCTAAAGTGCTGGGATTACAGGTGTGAGCCACCGCGCCCAGCCGAGCTTTTTTTCATATATTTGTTGGCCACATAAATATCTTCTTTTGAGAAGTGTCTTCATATCCTTCACCTACATTTTGATGGGGTTGTTTTTTTCTTGTAAATTTATATAAGTTCTTTGTAGATTCTGAATATTAACCCTTTGTCAGATAGATAGATTGCAAAAATTTTCTCCCATTCTGTAGGTTGCCTGTTCACTCTGATGACAGTTTTTTTTTTGTTGTTGTGCAGAAGCTCTTTAGTTTAATTAGATCCGATTTGGCAATTTTGACTTTTGTTGCCATTGCTTTTGGTGTTTTAGTCATGAAATCTTTGCCCATGTCTATGTCCTGAATGGTATTGCCTAGGTTTTCTTCTAGGGTTTTTATGGTTTTAGGTCTTACGTTTAAGCCTTTAATCCATCTTGAGTTAATTGTTTTATCAGAGAATACATATAAGAGTTTAGAAGTACAAATGTGACTATAATAATGAAAGCCTTCTGTATTACATAAAGTAGAACAGAAAAAAAATAAAATTCCTCAACTTTGAAAATAGGTTTATTAGGAAAAGTCTGTTTGTTCACTTTAAGTTTCAGGCTAAGTTTGTTATTGGAAATTGATTTGTGCACTCGCCTCATGACTATTAGTGCACAGTCTACTATTTCTCCTCACTTCTACCCATTCCAACATTTATGAAACACATAGATTCTCTTACTATCAGAAAATATCCAGACTTTGGGTTTACTTTTTGTTTTTCATGCTTACTACACATGAAAGTAAATATGAGAACCTGTGGCATAAATTGCTAGTTAAAAGAAAAATGGTCCTTTACTTATTTTCTTTTTTTTTTTTTTTTGAGACGGAGTCTCGCTCTATCACCCAGGCTAGAGTGTAGTGGCGGGATCTCGGCTCACTGCAAGCTCCGCCTCCCGGGTTTACGCCATTCTCCTGCCTCAGCCTCCCGAATAGCTGGGACTACAGGCGCCCGCCAGCTCGCCCGGCTAGTTTTTTGTATTTTTTTTAGTAGAGACGCGGGGTTTCACTGTGTTAGCCAGGATGGTCTCGATCTCCTGACCTCGTGATCCGCCCGTCTCGGCCTCCCAAAGTGCTGGGATTACAGGCTTGAGCCACCGCGCCCGGCCCCTTTACTTACTTTCTAACTTAACACGTATTTAAACATTCTGAGTACTGTAACAAAGTTAAACAAAATGGTGACTATACTGTTTTTATATATGAACATGATTTAAAAGTTATAATTATGTGTGAATTCATTCTCAACTCATATTTTATTAAGGAAAACCTACTAAATGAATATTTTTGTCTGATAATATATAATAATTATTAATATGGTCATTGTCTGTGATTCAGTCATGTTTTTTTCTGGGGATCATCATGTACATTTTTAATTGTCTTATAGTTTTCATTGTAACTCTCAAAAATCAAGTTCATATTGAATAACATCATTTTCCAATCACTAGGTATTTACTTTAGGCTAATATTTTTAAAATTATTGCTTTCCAATACGTTTAATGTTATGTATGGCACTTGCCATAAAGTCAAAATTTAAGTATATTAAAGACCAAATATTATATGTGGATATATATTATAATATGACTCATCATATTTTTTATTCTGAGAAGAATACTATGGGGAAGTTGATAAACACCAGTACTCTGGGTTATGACTACATATTGTGAACTTATTTTCAAAACTGGTATAAACTGTTGAAGTGTTCTTTTTATTCTGCATCAAACTTTTTTCTTTTTTAAATTAGGATTCTAATTTGTTTAGGTGTGATATTTATGTTGCAATATATGAAAGTCTAAGCATATCAGAAATAGTTTTTTTGTTTCTGTTTTTTGAGCTGGGTTTTCACTCTTTGTCACCCAGGCTGGAATGAAGTGACACCATTATAGCTCACTGCAGCCTCGAATTCCTGGGCTCAAACTATCCTCCTGCCTCAGCCTCCTGAGTAACTGGGACCACAGGCATGAGGCCCCACTCCCTGATAATTTTTTAAATTTTTTTGCAGAGATGGGATCTCACTATGTTGACCAAGTTGGTCTTGAACTCCTGCCCTCAAGTAATCTTCCCCCCTCAGCCTCCCAGATTGCTGGGATTACAGGGATGAGTCGCCACGCTTGGCTGGTCATAGTTTTAAATCTTTAATATGTAATTTTATATTTGTTGTCAAAAATTATTCATTTTAAAACTTTCTGATAATTGTGGTTTTGAGAAAAATTCATGATCATAATATATTTTTGTTCTAATTTGACACTTTACATTTAATCATGTGAATAAATCCACACATTTTAATAGTTATATAGTTATGAAATTCTCAAATTAAACTGTTACAATTTTAAAGAGACCCAGTAACTAAAAATAGAAAGGCATGCATACTAGCGTATATAAAGAGAAACATTAAGTCTTCTTTGTATTCTGTTTTAGTATTCAAAACAGTTTTTAGTATTCATAATCTAATACTAAATTTAGTATTTAGTATTCAGTATACTGTATTCAAAAAGCCATACAGTAGCCTCTCTGGCTTGTTTAAACTTAAGACCACTTTTTTTTTTTGCAGATAAAATCAAATAGCCACTCTTATATGATACTGTTTCTGATATGGTTAAATTGCTATCACAGTTGAGGTTAACTTTAAGATGGTTTCTTGCTGGTAAATATTTGGAGTCTAGGATCTTCTACAATAGGTTACATATGCCTTCTTACTGATTTATTGTGTTCTAAATCAAGAAGCTTTGGTCTGGTCCAGGCTTAAAAAGCTACGTCTCCTTAAGTTGTTTATGAAAAACCTCAGTGGCTTAGTTCTTTTATTAAGTGAAAATATTATTCTTTTGTGGATAGTTTAAAAGTTCAAATGAATGCATAGATAAAAAAGCAATTAGAGGAATGCCACATGCTAACAAATGCATAGCATTTTTATTATAAAAATATTTTTTATTGTGATGTTATTTATATTCATGAGGGTGGAAGTGATGAACTTGCATGTTCATTTCATAGGGATAGAAAAGGGGGACAGAAAATGCAGGTTCCGGCCGGGCGCGGTGGCTCAAGCCTGTAATCCCAGCACTTTGGGAGGCCGAGACGGGCGGATCACGAGGTCAGGAGATCGAGACCATCCTGGCTAACACGGTGAAACCCCGTCTCTACTAAAAAATACAAAAAACTAGCCGGGCGAGGTGGCGGGCGCCTGTAGTCCCAGCTACTCGGGAGGCTGAGGCAGGAGAATGGCGTGAACCCGGGAGGCGGAGCTTGCAGTGAGCTGAGATCCGGCCACTGCACTCCAGCCTGGGAGGCAGAGCGAGACTCCGTCTCAAAAAAAAAAAAAAAAAAAAGAAAAAGAAAATGCAGGTTCACAAGCAATTTTGTATTTTGAGAACATGACTAAACAAACTTAATTGTCCTCCTTCTTCTGACGAAGCCACTGTCCAACCCAAACTTCCAGTGACCAGTTGTCCTCGTTTTGGTACCAAATGTTCGTTTATATTTGTAGTCAAAATACAAGGTTTTCCAAGAAAATCTTCGGTTCCTGGTAAGCCAGTATGATTAGTCAAGTCACAAATACATTTCCTCATTTCCTGTACAGGCACAAGTCACAAGATTTTCTTACTATTGAAAGATGGAAAAATAGCTGGTGATCATATCGATGTAGAATGTTACCTGATTATCAATATCACATTCAGATTTCATTGGCCTTTGAAGCTTTTAAATATTGAAGGAAGGCGGAAGGGCTTCTAAATGAATAGAATATGAAATAACAAATCAAAAACCAGAGGCAGGTCCTTGGAAACAGACTGTGCAAATAAGGGGCCTTAAGCTTAAGATGATGGGAAATTAGCTTCTGCTGATTATAAATCCACTTTTCTCTTCCCCCATATACCCACAATTTAAAAGAAATAGCTGTTATCTGTGGTATTTTAATTTTGACATGGCAAATATATTCATGCATTAAATGTGTAATTATATTTTTATATTTTAAAATAATTGCAATTTAAACACTTTAAACTTTTCCCAAAATTGAAGAAAAGTTTGGAAAAAAAACAGAAAAAAAACCTGAAATAAATAGGGATTCTGGTTTTAATATAAAGCAGTATATTTAGAAGTAAGTTATTTTGCCACAGTAAGTACACAGATTCTCATGGATGTGAAATAAATGAATGCTTTGGATTCCTCAATTAAAGCAACTATAAAGTTGTTTAATTTCTCAAGCCTGTCAGTCTCCAGATAACAAAGATTTTTGACACAGCAAGCTATTTGTATCCCTTCTTGCAATTATCATTATTTTTTTAATTATCTGGTTTCTTTGGTTACCAGCAATTCAAGGTTCATCTAACAAACACTTTAGTTTTTAAGATTTTTAGTTTAGAAGATTACTTTCTTTTTTAGCTGCAAAAGCTTCTGAAAAAAATACTGGTCTGATCTAATATTTCCCTCCAGAATGTCCTTGGCTCATGAAGAAATGAAAGTAATGAGATGCTCAAACTTACATTATTCCCATGCTTCTGAGCTTTTTCTTTACTCTGAATGTGGTCCTTATTTCCATTTAGGCAATAACAGACTACGTGTTTTATGTTTAAATTAAGAAATTTCATTCAACAGATATTTTTCTTATTTATTTATTTATTTTTGTTTAAAAATATGTCTACCTCTGGACCGTAAGTATAAGTGGGAATGTAGGCTGAGCCACATTGCCATGTAAAGCAGCTCCTCATCTGTTCCTAGCAGATGTTAGCAAAGCCTTGCTTCCTGACAAGGTTGCGGAAACATCACAGGATATGTGCAGCTCAGTAAGGTCTCTCTGGACTTTACCCTAAAAGTTCTCCTGCTTGTTGAAGGCAGAGTCTATATTTATTTTGTTTGTCATTGTATCATCCACTCAAGATATGTGTGGAATAAACATAGATTTTCTTGAAATCTGGCTAGGACTCAAAGGCCTACTTGCATGAGTCTGTATTATAATAAACATTTTATGTGGGTCAAAATTTTTTTGTGGGACATTTTGATGTGGGTCATGAGACATCAGCAAAACTAGATCTTTTATTTCAATATGCCATGGCGACAGTTTCCCATCACTTTAAATGCTGGATCATTTGCTTCATGAAATGATAAAAGTTAATGATTTCGAAGCTTCATTTTTGTCTTTGCCCCTTTGACTTCAATAATTAACTATGCCTTTCTCCTTTCCTCAACCTCACCTTAAATGATGTATTTATCTATTTATTTACTTACTTATGCATTCATTATTCACTCAGTTATTTACATAGACCCTCTATTTGATGCACTTTTCAGGAGATCTAAGTGTTAAAAATTTGTGTAAAGGTAAACTGAGGCTGCAGCCGAACCGGGAACGAAGACACAAGGCAAATGGCAGTGAGAAGAGCCTTTTATTAGGGCTTGTGAGCGAGGTTCCTCGGTCCAAGGGCTTGGGCTGAGGAAGTCGCACTGAGGGAGGAGGGTAGGGGCTTCTTATAGCCTGAGAGGTAGGGAAGCTGGTTGTGCAAACAGGGCCTGGCGGGTCTTGAAACTACTAGGGCAGGAGTTGAGTAAGGGTCACGAGGAAGGGGTCTTTGGAAACTGTTAACCGAAACTGCTGTTTACGAACTTGTGGAATGCAGGTGAGCTGCAGGTCATGGGGGAGTGTGGTTGCCCAGCCAGAACTCTGACACATGTAAGTCTGCGGGTGTGTACAAGGGTGAAGGGAGTCTTTAACAAAAGGCCTGCTATGCCTGGTAACACCGCCATGTTGGGTCTAGATTCCTGCCTAATAGTTTGAAATTCTGAAAATTTGATAAGATAAAAGGGAACTTAATTTAAGGTCACCCTCTTACAGACAGAATTACAGGGATGTGCACAGCTTTGCCTCACAGCATGCCAAAAGTGGTCTCCTTTAGCCCTCTCTTTGTTTGAGTGATGCATATGAAAATAATTAACATAAAGAGATTTCAGTTTAAAGTAACTTTTAATTAAGGCTTCTAAATTGCTTAGATCAAATCTTTGAGATACTTATATTGAAGGGGGTTTATAGACAACAAAGCTCACCAAAGAGAAAACAAAATGTCTCACACTAATCAGATATAGCTGTGTGTTTCTCATAGTTGCTGGTGTTGACATTGAAAATTAGAAAAGCATTTTCAAATTCATGTATTTTACTGTGAGAATGACTTTTAGAGATGATAAAAATCAAACCTGACATTTAATAATTGACAAAGCCAAGATGAGATACATGAGTTATCTTAATTAGTGTGTTACATTTATATGCATACCTGTGACAAGAAAAAATACAATTTAAACAGATGTCCAAAATGAGATGGGGTTGACATATAACCAGGGAAGGCCGACTAGCTGGCATCCACAGAGTGCTAATGGCTGCCATTATATTGAGTCTGACTTTCACTGTCTCAAACCTCAGAAATAACTCTGAATGGATCATCCCATTTCTTAGAGGCAGTTTCACACTTGTCTGTTCACAGAAACAGATTCCTAAAAGCCATGGGAAAACAATGCCACCCTATTTATAATGAGAAATCACTGCCACATGAGCAGGAATTCTGGAGCAGATTTGTGCATTTTCTCCCTTTGGCAAATCTACAGTATAGGCAGTCACAATCAAAAAGCTGCTAGGACAGCATGAAATCACAGCAGAGTTTGCACTAAAAGGAAGGAAGAAGTGTTACCAGAGTTTGGTCCAGAAAAGCTTCACAGAGGATATCATACCGGCATACCGGAGGAGGGGTATTATGTGTCTGCCAAGGAGAATGGAGAATATGATTCCAGCACCTTAAAAGTATAGAATCAAAAGTAACATGCGGGGCGCGGTGGCTCAAGCCTGTAATCCCAGCACTTTGGGAGGCCGAGGCGGGTGGATCACGAGGTCAGGAGATCGAGACTATCCTGGCTAACATGGTGAAACCCCGTCTCTACTAAAAATACAAAAAACTAGCCGGGCGTGGTGGCGGGCGCCTGTAGTCTCAGCTACTTGGGAGGCTGAGGCCGGAGAATGGCGTGAACCCGGGAGGCGGAGCTTGCAGTGAGCCGAGATCACGCCACTGCACTCCAGCCTGGGAGACACAGCGAGACTCTGTCTCAAAAAAAAAAAAAAAAAAAAAAAAAAGTAACATGCTATGTCTCTAGTCTAGTGTGTTACATTGTAAAGTATGCAAGGGCTGGCTAGACAGGAGATGGTAGGAGTGGAAACAGCCAGGATAAGGATTGGAAAAATAGAAAGAAGACCAGACCTTGAAAAATGTGGTCCATTCTGTGGTAGGAAAAGAATTCAGCCAAGGAGATCAAGAAGAAAAAGATAGCGAAATAGGAAAAAATCCAGGAGAAACTGGTGTCCCGGAAACCAGGAGCAGATGTTAGGGAAATAAAATTAGAAACAAAATCTCCCAAACTGGAAAGCCTCTCCCACGAAAGTAAAGGAGAAAGAAACCAGTTTAATTATTGAATAAGCATTAAACTGGAATGTAACGTGCATCACAGAAATCCACCAAAAAGATTGCAAAGATAGAAAGAAATCACCCTTTTATGTGTCCGAGCAGGTACAACTCATTGCCTACATGTTCCTGTTATGCCCAGACTGTTTGTTCCCCAAAGAAGACCACCAGAGTCCAGAGTCAAAGCCAAGCGGCAAGGATCTTTACTACAAGTTCGAACTTGGTCCCTCCTTTACACAGTATACAAGAGGGCCCCGAACAATGCGAGCGTTTGCTTTTTATAGCCCGAAAGTTGTAGGGGAACAAAGAAATTCCTGCGCTTTCAGTAACCTTGTACGGCTGTCTCCTTATCGGAGACTTTCCAGGTGGTGTTTGTACTGAGCTCAGGGAGTTTGAGAGATATATGGTGGTGGGATGGGAGGATGGGATGTGTTTGTGCTAGGCTCAGGGAGTTTTGAGCCCGGGGCTGAGGAATGTGCCCAGCTCCTTTCATTCCCCCCTTCTTTTCAGGTATCTTCAGAGCCAATCTTGGGTCTCATAAGTCTGATTCTGTTTCAGCGTTTACAGGTTGGTATTGGGCTCTGAGGACCATGAGTTGTATGGTGTCAAATCTCTCCCTAATAAATTGTAAAATTCTGTTAACAGCACAAGGTCCTACGGTAAGCAGAAATAGTAGACTTAGCAGGGGTCCAAGGAAGGGGGCTAACAGAGAAAACATAGAGGAATTCCACCATTGGTCTGCAGCTGAAGCAAACTGCCGTGTTTTTACTTCAGTGCTTAACTTGCGTAACTGTTGGACCCGGTCCTCTACAAGTCCTGATTCATTTATGTAGAAACAACAGTCTTCTTTTAGAAATATACATGTACCACCTTTTTCTGCAGTGAGGAGGTCTAGGGCCCTCCGGTTTTGCAAGGTTACCTGAGCTAGGGACGTGAGCTGCCGCTGAAGGGAGGCAAGGGACTCAGCCGACTCTTCCATAGCAACGGCAAATTGTTGGTATAACCTGTTACTTTCTATGAGGGTGTGACCTAGGGCTCCCCCCGCCAGTCCGGCCGCAATGAAGGATGCGGTGAGGGAGATTCCTGCAATGAGGGGGAGAAATATGGCTCGTGCAGGTCTTGGTCTAGGGTCTGGGTGAATAATAGCACTAGTCCAGTTACCGGTATACCCTAAGAACTCGCCAGCAGTTAGTAGAGTCAACCGGGGAACTAATGTGACAGGGAGACATAGTAGGTTATTAACAGAAGGACTAGGTAGGTTCTTAGATAAGGTTCCATTACACCAGAAGAATATGCCTGATGGAGCTCTTAAGGTAATATTAGGGGGCGTTGCAGTGATGCTGCAGAGGCTGGAATTGGTTCCTGAGAAACAGTAGGGAAACTTCTCCTGACTGGGGTTTAGGTATAGGGGCACGTTCAGGATAGGAGCATACGAGTGGTTTCGGAGGTTGTTAGCTTGGGCAAAGGTAGAGGGTCCCCATGGCAGAGGGACAGCTGTTAGCGGTGGACGCCCTAGAGTGGCGCACAGGAAGCAGCCAGACAGGCTATGAAGTCCTGTAAGGTTAGCAAGTTCTAGTCCTTCTTGTAATAACTTTAACCAGGAGAAAGGACGTAAGTCTTGTGTTAGTCTGTTTTCCTGTCGTTGGATATTCCCGTGGACCAGGGGCAGTACTTGCACTAGGCCTCGCCACAGATAGAGGTGACTGCTAGGCCATGTGGAGGAGGGGGAGTAGTATACAGCCCCATGTTGAGGTGTGGTCCAGCGGGAGTTCCAGGGGTCTCTAACTATCCATGTATATGGAAAGTCTTTATCCCGTCTACGATAGAAGGGCCATTTAGGGTCTAACTGTTTTCTCTCTCCCCAATAACGGGGCCTGTGGGTGTTACAATAGTTATAAGGACAGCCAGCATTTTGGTGCCACCAATAGTGTTTACAATTGTATTTAGTCTGATCAAACTCAAAGCATATTATTGGTGTCATAGGTTTGGCTATTTGAAAACCGGTAAAATTTAGTAGAATTGGGCTGTTGCACCCTGAGGAAGGGCAATCAGCACTGGCCAATAATTTTCCGGGCTTATGAGGTTGCCCAGGGTGGGTTCGGTTTTCATAAAGCCAGAATCTCCAGACAAAGGGATTATGAGCTGGTTTTGTGATTTCTCCAGCGGCCACTAGGGCGACTAACATTAGGGTTAGACTATCTAACTGCATGTTTGCAGTGAGCTATGTTGTCGGCGCAGGGTGAGTTTTAAGGGGTTGTTCTTAGCTCTGTCCACAGTCCACGTGTCCGGTGCTTCAGCCGCCGCCGTGATTGGTCCCAGAAGATCAGAGGTTGGGTCCACTGGCTTGACGTGGGTGTAGTGGATCCACGATGCGATGCCTTCTACCTTCAGGGCGGTGGGTGTGGTTAGGAGTACCTGGAGTGGTCCTTTCCACCTGGGTTCTAGGGTCTCTTGTCGGTGTCGCTTGACCAGGACCCAGTCTCCCGGCTGGTATGGATGGGGTGTCGGCGGGGGACCGGTCTCATATAGTTCCTTCAGCTTGGGCCAGATTTCTTGATGAATTTTCTGCAAGGCTTGTAGGGAAAACAAGAGTTCAGAGACATTTTCTGTTTCGGACTTGAGCAGATCATCTTTTAGGCCGGGAACTAAGGGTGGGGGTCTGCCATACATAATTTCATAAGGAGTAAGGCCTAGTCTGTAAGGGGTGTTACGGGCCCGGAACAGAGCGTAGGGGAGAAGGACTACCCAATTAGCGCCAGTCTCCATAGTCAATTTAGTTAAGGTCTCTTTTAAGGTCCGATTCATTCTCTCTACCTGTCCTGAACTCTGGGGCCTGTAAGCGCAGTGTAGTTTCCAATTTGCCCCAAGGATGGAAGCCAAATCCTGACTTACCTTAGCGACGAAGGCCGGCCCATTATCTGACCCTATCTGGACGGGGAAGCCATACCTGGGGAGGATATCTTCCAGGATTTTCTTTGCTACAACCTGAGCAGTCTCTTTCTTGGTGGGGAATGCTTCAGTCCACCCTGAAAAAGTGTCTACAAAGACAAGTAAGTACCGATACCCGTATTTTCCTGGCTTTATCTCAGTAAAATCTACTTCCCAGTAGATACCGGGCCTGGTTCCCCTGAGCCTTGTTCCCGTTGCAGCCTGGGATTGGGGGTAGGCGTTGTTAAGCTGGCAGACTTTGCAACTTGTCACGATGTTGCTGGCCATCTCGGCTGTATGTCTGAATTTGAGCTTAGAGCGTCTGATCAGGTCTATCATCCGCCGAGCACCCAGGTGGGTGGTTCGGTGGATGTGTTCTAACACTTGTTGTCCTAATTTTTCTGGTAGGATGGTTTGGTCATTAGTATCAGTCCACCACCCATTCTGGATCTGTTTCAGGGGAAGCTTTTCAATCCACTGGAGATCTTGTTCTGAATAATCAGGGAAATATGGCAAGTCCCGGGGGCCCGGGTCAGGGAGCTGGAGTGCAAGGAGTTGGCTGGGAGCCTTCGCCACCTTTCTTGCAGTTTGGTCCGCTAGAAAGTTGCCTTGAGCAGTTGGAGTAGTTAGTTTCTGATGCCCTGGGCAATGCACAATGGCTAACTTTTCTGGCCTCCATAGGGCTGTTAGCAGGGCTAGGATTTCTTGCTTGTTTTTTATTTCTTTTCCTTCAGCCGTTAGTAACCCCCGCTCCCTGTAAATGGCCCCATGTATATGCGCTGTTGCAAAAGCATATCGGCTGTCTGTATATACCGTCAGCTTTTTCCCCGCCCCTAAGGTAAGAGCTTGGGTGAGCGCTATTAATTCAGCCTTCTGGGCCGATGTCCCCGGGGGCAGGGGTTCCGCCCAGATTACCTTAGTCTCTGAAGTCACTGCCGCTCCAGCGTACCTCTGGCCCTGATGCATGAAGCTGCTCCCATCAGTGAACCAGACGAGGTCGGCGTCAGGAAGTGGGCGATCCTGCAGGTCTTCTCGAACTCCGTGCACCTGAGCTAGTATCTCGGTGCAGTCATGGAGTGGGGCGTCCAGGTCCGGGTTGGGCAGCAGCGAGGCAGGGTTTAAGGTCGTTGGGGGCAGGAAAGTTATCCTGAGAGGATTTAGTAGTAATCCTTGGTAGTGGGTGAGTCGGGCGTTACTCATCCATCGATTGGGTGGCTGTTTGAGTACACCTTCGATGGCATGTGGGGTAACGACCCGCAATTCTTGCCCCATGACAAGCTTATCAGCATCCTGCACCATCAGAGCCGTGGCTGCAATCATTCGGAGACAAGGGGGCCACCCGGCAGCCACTGGGTCTAACTTCTTTGACAGGTAGGCAACTGGCCTCCGCCAGGGGCCTAAGTTTTGAGTTATTACTGCCTTAGCGATACCTTTATTTTCATCTATGTATAAGTGGAAGGGCTTGGTAACATCAGGTAGTCCTAGTGCAGGCGCGGAGAGTAGGGCAGTTTTAATCTGTTGGAAAGCCGACTCGGCTTCGTCTGTCCACTTAAATGGCTGCTGCCCCCGTGTTGCCTGATATAGGGGTTTAGCCAGTTCTGCGAACCCAAGTATCCATAGTCTGCAAAACCCCGCTGACCCCAGGAATTCCCTCACTTGTCGGGTGGATTGCGGCCTGGGGATCTGCAGAACAGTTTGTTTTCGGGCGTCTGTTAACCAGCGCTGCCCTTCTTTAAGCAGGTATCCTAGGTATGTTACCTCTGATTTACAGATTTGAGCTTTCTTTGCTGAGGCTCGGTATCCTAGATTTCCCAGAGCTTGTAAGAGACCTTTGGTCCCTTGGATGCAAGCTTCTTGGGTCTCAGCAGCAATCAGGAGGTCATCAACATACTGTAGTAAGGTTATTTCAGGGTGTTTGCGTCGGTACTCACCCAGGTCTTCATGGAGGGCCTCATCGAACAGGGTAGGAGAGTTTTTGAATCCTTGCGGCAGTCTGGTCCATGTCAGTTGGCCACTTATGCCTCTATCAGGGTCATTCCACTCGAAGGCGAAGAGCTTTTGGCTCTGAGGGGCTAAAGGCAAACTGAAGAAAGCATCTTTTAAATCTAAAACAGTGTACCATTGATGTTTAGGGTTTAGGGTGCTTAGGAGGGTATATGGGTTAGGCACAGTTGGGTGTATGTCCACAACTCTCTTATTGATTTCTCTTAAGTCTTGTACAGGTCTGTATTCTCCACTATTAGGTTTTCGTACCGGCAACAATGGAGTATTCCAGGGTGAGTGACATGAGCAGAGGATTCCTTGGTCAAGGAGCCGGCGGATATGCGGGGCAATTCCTTTCTTGGCCTCTAGGGGCATCGGGTATTGGCGTACCCGCACGGGGTCTGCCCCAGGTTTAAGTTCAACAAATAAAGCAGGACGGTGTTTTGCTAGTCCTAAGCCCCCCGTTTCCGCCCAAGCTTCTGGATATTGCTGGAGCCAGGTTGCTATGTCCTGGTCAGGGGCCGGTTGCTCCTGGTGGAGCCGGTACTCATCTTCTAGGGTTATAGTTAGGACGGACACGGGTTGATTGTGGGAGTTGGTCACGATGGGCCCCTCAGGGAGGAAATGGATCTGTGCTCCCATTTTAGTTAGCAGGTCTCTCCCTAATAGGGGACAGGGGCTCTCAGGGATAACCAGGAAAGAATGGGTTACATTCTTGGCTCCGAGGTTTACTGTTCTTTGTGTTGTCCATGGGTATTTCTTAACTCCTGTGGCCCCTTGTACCCACGAGGACTTGGAGGATAATTTTCCATTAGTTTTAACTAAGACTGAGTGCTGTGCTCCCGTATCGACCAAGAACTGGACTGGGGACCCCTCCACTTGCAAAGTTACCCTAGGTTCGGGGAGGGGATCCGAACCCCGTCTTCCCTAGTCTTCATTTTGAGTGACTAGTACGGGTGTAGACCTAGGGGGTCCCTGTCCTCGTTGTTTCTTTTTGGGGCAGTCTCTTACCCAGTGGCCAGCCTCCTTGCAGTAGGCACATTGGTCTTTTTTCAGATTATCATGCCTGGGGGGCCGCCTGGGTTGGGTGTACTCTGGCTGTAGATGCTCTTTCTGTACTACTGCTGCCAGGACCTTGGTCATTTTTTCAGTGGCCTTAAATTGCCTTTCTTCTGGAGTATCTCTGTTATTGTAAACCCGCTGGGCTATCTGAAGGAGGTCCTGAATCCGCTTTCCTTCCAAGTCTTCTAATTTCTGGAGTTTTCTTTTAATATCTGGGGCTGCCTGATTTACGAATGACATTACAATAGCTGCCTGACTTCCTGGAGCCTCTGGATCTATGGGGGTGTACTGTCTAAAAGCTTCCATTAATCTTTCTAAGTAGGTGGCTGGGCTCTCTGTCTTTTCTTGCAGAATAGAATATACTTTAGCCAAATTAGTGGGCTTGCGAGCAGCTGCCCGGAGACCTGCCATTAGAGTCTGGCGATAAAGGCGTAGCCGTCCCCTACCTTCTGCCGTATTGTAGTCCCATGCCGGCCTGGTCAGAGGAAAGGTCGCGTTTATGAGGTCGGGGTTGGCAGTCGGTTGACCGTCGTCCCCCGGGACCAGCTTTCTAGCTTCTACCTGTATTCTCTCTCGCTCTTCCGTGGTAAACAAGATTCGGAGGAGCTGCTGACAATCGTCCCAAGTGGGCTGGTGGGTGAACATGACACTATCCAGTAAAGACAGTAAATCTTTGGGGTTGTCTGAAAACCGAGCACTCTGAGTCTTCCAGTTATACAGATCACTGGTGGAGAATGGCCAGTACTGGAGCCTGGGAATTCCTGTGTCATCTGGGGGTCCTATTTCCCGGAGGGGTAAAGCCACCGTGGAGTCAGGCGGCTGGGGGGGGGCTAGTCCGCAAAGTGCGCCCTCGCGTCCGCCCCGCCGGCCCCTCAAAGTTACTTTCTCTTTCAGCAGGCCCGTGAGTGGCGGCCGCCTCCTCTCCGCCTGCTCTCTCCCGCGACTCAGCCCGAGGGGCCGGAACCTGGGGCCCGGAGGGGTACGGAGGGGGTTCTGTGAACAGTGGGTCCCCGCTATCAGGTAGAACAGGATGGGAGGGGGCAGTTGGTTGCTTGGTTTTTAGTGGTCGAGCAACCAGTGCCTTAGAGGGTTCAGAGGCTAATTGGAAAGGGGACAGCCAAGGAGGCGGGTTTTCAACAAGGTCCTGCCATATGAGGATGTATGGGATTTGGTCTAAGTGGCCCGCATGTCCAGGTAGGAAAATCTTGGATTTTACCCTAGTGATGACAGCAAGTCGGAAGGTCCCTTCGGGTGGCCACCCCACATCAAAGGCAGGCCACTCGGAGCGACACAGAGTAATTAGCTTTCCTTTCCTGATTTCCATACCAAGATCATGGCCCCTTGCTCTAACTTCTTTGAAATTATTTGTAAGGAGAGATAGAGGAGTACTCTGGGTATTGCCCATCCTGTAACGATTTGTAGTCCTTTCCTGTAAAGGAATGTGGGTTAGAATCCCAATAGAGGAAATCTGATCTGACTTATTACTGATAGCTAGCCGGGAGTGCGGCGCCGGAAGCCGGGAGCCGGGGGACCGGGGCCGGAAGTGTGGCACCGGAAGCCGGGGAGCCCGGGGACCGGGGCCGGAAGTGTGGCGCCGGAAGCCGGGAGCCCGGGGACCGGGCCGGAAGTGTGGCGCCGGAAGCCGGGAGCCCGGGGACCGGGCCGGGAGCGCGCGCCGGAAGCCGGGAACCGGGGGACCGGGGCCGCGAGCACGCCGGAAGCCGGGAACCCGGGGACCGGGGCCGGGAGCGCGCGCCGGAAGCCGGGAGCCCGGGGACCGGGGCCGCGAGCGCGCGCCGGAAGCCGGGAGCCCGGGGACCGGGGCCGCGAGCGCGCGCCGGAAGCCGGGAGCCCGGGGACCGGGGCCGGGAGCGCGCGCCGGAAGCCGGGAGCCCGGGGACCGGGGCCGCGAGCGCGCGCCGGAAGCCGGGAGCCCGGGGACCGGGGCCGGGAGCGCGCGCCGGAAGCCGGGAGCCCGGGGACCGGGGCCGCGAGCGTGCGCCGGAAGCCGGGAGCCCGGGGACCGGGGCAATTCAGACAGCAGGCGCGCACCCGGGGACCGGGGCAATTCAGACGGCAGGCGCGCACCCGGGGACCGGGGCAATTCAGACGGCAGGCGCGCACCCGGGGACCGGGGCAATTCAGACGGCAGGCGCGCACCCGGGGACCGGGGCAATTCAGACGGCAGGCGCGCACCCGGGGACCGGGGCAATTCAGACGGCAGGCGCGCACCCGGGGACCGGGGCAATTCAGACGGCAGGCGCGCACCCGGGGACCGGGGCAATTCAGACGGCAGGCGCGCACCCGGGGACCGGGGCAATTCAGACGGCAGGCGCGCACCCGGGGACCGGGGCAATTCAGACGGCAGGCGCGCACCCGGGGACCGGGGCAATTCAGACGGCAGGCGCGCACCCGGGGACCGGGGCAATTCAGACGGCAGGCGCGCACCCGGGGACCGGGGCAATTCAGACTGTTGCCCGGATCGCGAACCCGCTCCGGCAACTCAGATCGCAATTTAAATCAGAAGAGAGCCAGGGGACGTCTCCCACCGGTCTCCACTGGCTGTCCTATAGCGCGTCCGCCAGGACTGTGCCAGCCTCAGTTTCAGACCTCGCGAGTCAGAGATTCAGATTCAGAACAGACACACAGACACAGACAGACAAACGGAGACGAGCCAGCTCACCTATTAGTAGATCGATCCTAGCAGATCCGTTGACCAGGGGTCTGGTGGGCTTGGGGAATCCCGGACGAGCCCCCAGATGTTATGCCCAGACTGTTTGTTCCCCAAAGAAGACCACCAGAGTCCAGAGTCAAAGCCAAGCGGCAAGGATCTTTACTACAAGTTCGAACTTGGTCCCTCCTTTACACAGTATACAAGAGGGCCCCGAACAATGCGAGCGTTTGCTTTTTATAGCCCGAAAGTTGTAGGGGAACAAAGAAATTCCTGCGCTTTCAGTAACCTTGTACGGCTGTCTCCTTATCGGAGACTTTCCAGGTGGTGTTTGTACTGAGCTCAGGGAGTTTGAGAGATATATGGTGGTGGGATGGGAGGATGGGATGTGTTTGTGCTAGGCTCAGGGAGTTTTGAGCCCGGGGCTGAGGAATGTGCCCAGCTCCTTTCATTCCCAAGATAAACAGTAGCTATTTCTCAAGTAAGAGAACTTGACAGCGTCATTTGTTACATATAATTCATCCTAACTTCATTTGGTAATTGGGGTGACCATGCATATTGTCTTATTAGCTAGCTGGCTTTATCCAAAGAAAAAACAAATGTATCTTTATGACTGAAGGTTGTTTTGGAGAGAGGCACAAGCCAAAGTTAGGCTCCTACTATTCCTTAGAAACTGGGAGACAGAGACACTATCTATCTTCCTTGATGATTCCATTTTAAAAAGTTACTTCCCTAGTCTTTGAGAAAGACATTCCAGCGTTGTAGAGCTGGCTTATTATCTTTGAAAAAGAGTTACATATATTTCAAAGAGAAGAGGAAGAACTGAAAACTTTTCTAAAGAAAATACTTCAAGAAAAGGACAGACAAAATTTATTTCCTTATTTTCAACAGGGAGAATTAAGCCTCTCATATTTAATCTGTATTTGCCTTTAGGGACAGTTTTAAATTGAGAGTGATCAACATCTCAAATGCTGAAGTTCTTCGGATTAAGGAGGGGGCACCACTAAGAGTCTAAGGAAGGTTTTATTTGCAGCTCCAAGAGGCGTGTCCTCTACTTCCATATGAGCATATTCAAGGAGCCAGCCTACATTGTTTCTGTCTGAGAGTCAAGACATTCACCCCTAAATAGTTAAATGGCTTCTCTCTTGCTATCCTTTTCTTTTTTTTTTTTTTTTTTTGAGACGGAGTCTTGCTCTGTCACCCAGGCTGGAGTGCAGTGGCCGGATCTCAGCTCACTGCAAGCTCCGCCTCCCGGGTTTACGCCGTTCTCCTGCCTCAGCCTCCCCATAGCTGGGACTACAGGCGCCCGCCACCTCGCCCGGCTAGTTTTTTTGTATTTTTTAGTAGAGACGGGGTTTCACCATGTTAGCCGGGATCGTCTCTCGATCTCCTGGCCTCGTGATCCGCCCGTCTCGGCCTCCCAAAGTGCTGGGATTACAGGCTTGAGCCACCGCGCCCGGCTCTTGCTATCCTTTTCAAGTCCTTTGGCTCTATGCTTAAAATGTTGTTTGTATGTATTTTAGGGAATTATGTTAGAATCCTCTACCCTTAGGCATTTTAAAGTACTTGACTCTGGCAACAGTTTTTATTCACAGCTCTCTGGGAAATCCCTCCCCACTTTTTTTACCCTGAGGCCCAAGGACTGCAAAGTAGGGCAGTGTTTTGCCTTCTCATTTCTGCAGCTGCAGGGGGTGAGGCTGCTTTGCTTTGTGAAGTGTGTGTGTGTGTGTGTGTGTGTGTGTGTTTTCCTACAAAAGGGAAATTGACAAGTGCTCTGTAATTGTTCAAATAGCTTTGTATTTTCCATTTATTTATCATCTAAAGACATTCCTAGAAAGCAGTTTTTAAAAAAGGACCCTATAGATTAAAAATAAGTATTTCTATGTGTATGCCATTTAAAATGGCAAAAATTAGTAAGGCGAGTCTAAGAAACATGCACAATGTATTATTACATACATTGCTTAGTCATTATATGTCAGTTTGGGAACTTTTTGTTATTTAATTTCATGATACATCATCTATTTTAGAAGTCAACATGTTTATATGCTCACACCTATATTTTGACCATACAGCATTTGTATAACATTAATTTTTCATTTCATAGATTCAAAGTATACACTGTGTTAATCAAAGCTATAATGAAGCACCAGTTATTTGCTAGTACTGTGCTTGATGTATTTGAACATTTTTTACAAAGTAAAGACTTGATGCTGATCAAGGAGTTTACAGTCTTGGTGGTGAAATGTGACTAACAGATATAGATAATGCATAACTTTGTATAATTGGCACAGAATTTTATGGCACAAAACCTCTATTGCAATGGAATTCTTAAAGTTTAGACATCAATAAGAAATAACCAGGGGCCGGGCGCGGTGGCTCAAGCCTGTAATCCCAGCACTTTGGAAGGCCGAGACGGGCGGATCACGAGGTCAGGAGATCGAGACCATCCCGGCTAACAAGGTGAAACCCCGTCTTTACTAAAAAAATACAAAAAAAAAAAAAAAAAAAAAAAAAAGAAATAACCAGGAAAGATGTAATACAGAAGGTAAAATATGACCTTGAGTTTGAATGATAGTCAGTGTTTCCATCAGGACGTGTGGTGTAACTGAGAGGTGTAAAGCACTTTATACTGCAAGGAGGCTGAGTAGGTTATCCTCGGTTGAGAGTTCGACTCAGACTTCAAGAGCTGTTAAGAACCAAAGTGGCTTTGCTTTGTCTTTCTCTTTTCCTTGGGTCGCTTATCGTCCTACCTAGGCTTCTCTATGTGCACCTGCCTTGCTTTCCCCCTTTTTCCCTGAGATCAGCTTTATGTACATTTCTAAGCATGAGAGAAGAATACAACTCACACTCCAAACCCCTAATTTTCTACATCCGTTCAAGATGCTACTTGGCATCTCAGAGTCCTGATTTCAATATCCTGAGAAAAAGGGAATCTTACTTGGTCAAGTCAAGTCAGAAATCTTCAGTCAAAAGTGCAACCAGTTAAGATAGATGAACTGATAATAGGTTCCTAGAAAAAGAGTAAGGTAGGCAGAAGATACAGCATTTAGATGGAGGTAGAACAGATTATGGAAATGCACAAAAGCAGAAAGAAGCCTTGGTTTGTAAAGGGGAAAAATAGCACTGTATTGGGGATAACAGAGTCTGAAACAGTTGATTTAGTGCCAGGCAGGAACTATCTGAGGATTTAGTTTACTTTAATATACTATTCTTAACACGGATAATGGTGGACAGTATTTAATTTCAAACTAGATTTTAGAAAAGGAACTCAAACTAAGAAATCACTTATGCCGTTGTTTCTTACTATTTATGTCTCCATATCCAGAATAATTTCAACAAGGATTCTGGCAATACCTAACAGAAGAAAGGAAGCAAAATACAAATAATCAACAACAATAAAGACAAAAACAAACTCCTCAAAGCATCCAGGAATGAGTTTTCGGATTAGATAGAAAGGAAAATATGGAAATAGTGTTTGTCATCATTTTAGTCTGTGATTTCTCAGTAACCATACATTAAGATCAGAGGAAACAATGAAAATAAATGTAGTGAATATTCAAAAGTGAGATTTACTGACCAAAAGGGATTTCCTATCCACATGTTATCATTTTCCCTTATATGGATGGCTGTGCTTGTCTGACCCATACCTTAAATACAGATAGGTTTGGAAATAGAGAGGGTCTTTCTTACACTTAAACGTACCCTTAGTCCAGAGAGATGGTGAGATCTATGGCTTTCAAAGTTGTCATATCCATTCTATGCAGGGCCTAGAGTATGTCAGTTAAGTATATTTACCCTGACACATGGATATTCAAAGTATAAATATGTTAAAAATAATTATGCCCACATGCTGAATTTGACAAAGAAGTGTTTTCCGCCTCAGATGTTTCAAAAACAATTGAATATCTTGGTTGATTTACTAAGCAGCATAATTTAGAACAACTTCTGCAACTTCTAATTTTTATCTTTTTTACTTTATTTAGCTGAAATTGCTTACATCAAAAGAGTACAAGGGAGAGTAATAGAGGAGGGGTCGTGTGGGCATAAGAGGTACCTGGTAGACAGTGAGGACAGAGAGAAAAACACCCAGCTGTTTTGGTGTCTTCACCACAAAGATCGAAATGCATGATAGGGTCGTAACAACTTTAGTCTTCACCTCCAACTTCCATCCTTTCCCTCTAAAAGATAGAGGGTTGGGCTTGCAGGTGGGGAGAGAATAACCCAACCCTGGTACCAAAGGAACCCACTTTACTCTGTTTGTCTTGGTCTCAAACAACCTGTTCATGAACTGAAGAAAGGATGCCAATTGTAGAACCAATTTGGTCTATGAAATTTTGAAATAATGTTAGAGGAATCCTTAATGTTTCCTGAGATTGTACAGCAACTAGTTCCTAGTAAAGTATTCTAAAAACAGTAGCAGAAACACGAATCATACCCTCTAAAGATAACCTTGAAGAAGAACGGTCATGGGGCTGTACAGTCTGATCATATTTGCTTTGGTGCCATTTTAAATTCATTATGTATCAAGAGCTGTCGTTTGTTGAATATGTACCATGTGCCATATATACTATTTTAAATCCTTCATGTTCTCCTCATAAAAACTCAGTGAAGTAGTATACTCTCATTTTGCAGATGAGGAAAATAAGACACTTTCTAAGATCACACAACTAGTAAATGCAGAGCAGAATCTGAAGCCAGGCGGTCTGCCTTATGAGTTTATGCTCACGGATACTCTGTCACACTGAGTCACGCTGCAGCCCGTACATAATCCCTGAACGATATAAATACCATAGTTGTGGAAGTGGACTCTTTTTATTATTATTATTATTATTATTATTATTATTATTATTATTAGTTTGACAAATTCACAGAGGCTAACTTCAACAGGTATAAATAGTCTTGGTACCCATCTCTCCATTTTTCCTTTTTCTCTTCATCTGTTTTCACTCTTCTTCTTAGGTAATCAGTACTTTTCAGCAGGCCTCACATTTTATATTACCATTTCCTGAGAACACTTTTACCTTGTAATTGTCACTTGTTAACATTTCTTCTGAAATGATTACCATGTTCACATCTTTGAGGAGTGGTGGCCATTTTATTGTGAAACTGATGATGATTATGTCTTTGTTAACTATGTGTTATCAGTCAATGGTTTAATTTTTTCTCTGATAAAATTCACCATAATCAGTTTCTATGAAATCAAAATCATTGAAAAGATTATAAATGAAATCTATACTTTCGTCTTTTCTTTCTTTCTTTTTTGGACGGAGTTTCACTCTTGTTGCCCATACTGGAGTGCAGTGGTGCGATCTCGGCTCACTGCAACCTATGCCTCCCTGTTCAAACAATTATCTTGCCTCAGCTGGGATTACAGGTGCTCCCCACCATGCCTGGCTAATGTTTGCATTTTTAGTAAAGACAAGATTTCACCATGTTGGCCAGGCTGGTCTCGAACTCCTGACCTCAGGTTATCCACCCGTCTTGGCCCCCCAAAGTGCTGGGATTACAGGTGTGAGCCACCGTGTCTGGCCTAAATCTATACTTTCATAAATTAGAAAACTACTCTAATGGATATGATATAAGTTTCCTTAATTCATTATACCATTCTGAATTACAACTTGCATTTCTTATTTTTTCCCTCGGTCATGTATGTTAGTGATTACAGTTCTGGGATTTATCAACATTATAAAATACGTAAGCAACTGCCTCAGTTGCTATCATCACCGACTTTCTTTAGAATATCTTAGAGATAATTTGTTCATTTTGGTCACACAAAAGCTATCCATTTCCTTCTTTCCTCCAAAGAGAGCAAATGTATGACTTCTTTGCTCCTGGCATTTAGGAAGAAATTAGACAGCATTGCTAATGGCTGGGGAGGAAGGAAGATGGAAAGAGGAATCATTGATGCTCACTCACCTTTCTTTTGAACTATATTAAACTTTGAGAGAAAAAAATAGCTTTTTAATTATCAGTGTCCAATTATCAGTGTTCTTCTCTTGAGTAATATTATTATTCCATATTTAAAACAATGTCCTATGTGCCATTATTGAAAATATTTATGATTGTGCTTGAATTTTTATTTTGCTTTTTTTTTTTTTTTGAGACAGAGTCTCGCTTAGTCGCCCAGGCTGGAGTGCAGTGGCGCGATCTCGGCTCACTGCAAGCTCCGCCTCCCGGGTTCACGCCATTCTCCTGCCTCAGCCTCCCGAGTAGCTGGGACTACAGGCGCCCGCCGCCTCGCCCAGCTAATTTTTTGCATTTTTAGTAGAGACGGGGTTTCACAGTGTTAGCCAGGATGGTCTCGATCTCCTGACCTTGTGATCCACCCGCCTCGGCCTCCCAAAGTGCTGGGATTACAGGCGTGAGCCACCGCACCCGGCCGAATTTTTATTTTGATAGGTAATTTCATATGCGAAATGTATGCTAGCTAACATGGCTCTTAATAAATTATATTTATCACTTATTTCAATTTTTTTCAATTTTTACTAAGAGAATTTTGCTGTACCTAAGGGAATGAATGTCAGTTTCTAATCTTGGTAAATGTGAGCCTTCATAATATTTTGTTTGGATCCAGAAACTATCAGTGTCATAGTAGATATTTATATCTATATAGTTATAATTATTAGACTTAATATGCAATTTACTTGAAACATACATACAAACTTTTTAGGAATAGTATAATTTTATAAATCTAATTGGTATTATTATTAGATACACATCATATATGTAAAATTAGTCAGTATTATCTTCAACTAGGGCTCTATAGACTGTTTGGCTGCTTCGCCTAGGATTATATAAGCAGGTAATAACAGTGTGAACTTGAAATCATGTCTGCTCACATCAAGAAAAATGTTTGCTCCCTTTTACGAAACCCTGGCAAGACAAATTTGAAATAGCTGAAGACATCAGAAGTATTCATTGTATGGTTCCTCCATTGTTATAGGCTCAGCTATCTTTATATTCTCTGGTTGCATGGTTTCCTGATTAGCTCTGCAGTGTTCTGTTCATCTGGGCCACCCTACTGGGCTTAACACCCTCATTTGTTCAGTGACTTTCAATTTGTTTTTGCAATATTTTGTTCTCCACTGGAGAGTCTCTAATTGGGTATATCAGGTGGGATGGAGCCACTGGGAGCTGTATGGAAGTACTGTGGCACCCACCCAAGCAATCAGGAGCCGTGATTTGGATGGCAGTATGTGGCAAAGTTACCCTCTCAAGCCATACTGCAAAACATAAAAGTATGAAATATACTGGATTGGAAAGGAGGGAATGCAAATAATGGTAAATCTCTGTAGTTCCAAGTGCAGCCCATGCAATACCAAGAAGAAAATAGAAGAAATTGAGAAGGAAAGGAAGAATAATACAAGATAACAATTCTATGAGGAATGATCCTGGAAAATTGCTGCTTGAGGAAAAATAAAAGAATCTGTACATTTCACTTTGTTCTAGACTTTAAGATTATTATGGGGTTGGGGAAAAATAAAATAGAATCTGTACATTTGCTTTTGTTCTAGATTTTAAGATTATTTTGAGGTTTAGTATCAAAATGAGGTTGTATATTATGCAGAACATTGGAGTCACCTGGATACTAGAGCCCCTCATGTGACTCAGCAGCAACTCGCCTAATGGTCCATTCTCTGACCCAGTCCCTTTGCCTCTATCAGTGCTGCCAAGTATTGACTCTCCGCCTTCCTTACTGCCTCCTGGACTTTTTAATGTTATGTGTATATGATTATCAGGTTCTATTTTACAATACTTTGTAAGCCTCTGTATATATTTTTCATATTCAAGTATAGGAGAGAGTATTTGATGGTATTCATTAGTTACTAACCAATATGGAATATCATTATGTTCTATTTATCTCTTTATCTAATCTGTCTCTCTCTGTCTCCCTTTCTCTCTCTCTCTCTCTCTACATAGATACTTTATGCAAGGCTGCCTTAAGCACCATGCAGTCCATAGATGACAATTTTTTTTTGTCTCAGGCATGATCAAAATCATCATACTATATATTCACAATTAGAGTGTTTTGTGCATTAGCAATTCTAATGAATCGGCCGGGAGCAGTGCCTCACACCTGTAATCCCAGCACTTTGGGAGGCCAAGTCATGTGGATCACCTGAGGTCAGGAGTCCAAGACCAGCTTGGCCAACATTGCGAAACCCTGTCTCTGATAAAAATACAAAAATTAGCTGAGCATGGTGGCAGGTGCCTGTAATCCCAGCTACTCGGGAAGCTGGGGCAGGAGAATCCCTTGAACCTGGGAAGTGGAGGTTGCAGTGAGCTGAAATAGTGCCAGTGCACTCCAGCCTGGGTAAGATAGTGAGACCCTGTCTCAAAAAAAAAAAAAAAAAAAGAAAAAAGAAAAAAAGAAAGAAAAAGAAATTCGAATGAGTCTCCATTCAGAAGAATGGTGCGATATGTGTCATTTACTTTCCACACAGAATTTTATTAATATTTCTTCAATGAATCAAATATTATATACAGTAGTGATTTAATACATGGACCTTATTAGGCAAGCATTTGATATGCACTACCAAGTAATCCAGTATATTTTTCTTTTCTTTTTTTTTTTTTTTAATTATACTTTAAGTCCTAGGGTACATGAGCACAACGTGCAGGTTTGTTACATATGTATACATGTGCCATGTTGGTGTGCTGCACCCATTAACTTGTCATTTATGTTAGGTATGTCTCCTAATGCTATCCTTCCCCCAATCCCACGACAGGCCCCAGTGTGTGATGTTCCCTACCCTGTGTGCAAGTGTTCTCATTGTTCAATTCCCAACTATGAATGAGAACAGACAGTGTTTGGTTTTCTGTCCTTGCGATAGTTTGCTCACAATGATAGTTTACAGCTTCATCCATGTCCCTATAAAGGACATGAACTCATCTTTTTTATGGCTGCATAGTATTTCATGGTGAATATGTGCCACATTTTCTTAATCCAGTCTATCATTGATGGAAATTTGGGTTGGTTCCAAGTCTTTGCTATTGTGAATAGTGCTGCAATAAACATAACGTGTCCATGTGTCTTTAGAGAAGCATGATTTGTAATCCTTTCGGTATATACCCAGTAATGGGATGACTGGGTCAAATGGTATTTCTAGTTCTAGATCCTTGAGGAAAGGCCACACTGTCTTCCACAATGGTTGAACTAGTTTACAATCCCACCAACAGTGTAAAAGTGTTCCTATTTCTCCACATCCTCTCCAGCACCTGTTGTTTCCTGACTTTTGTTATCGCCATTCTAACTGTTGTGAGATGGTATCTCATTGTGGTTTTGATTTGCATTTCTCTGATGGCCAGTGATGATGAGCATTTTTTCATGTGTCTGTTGGCTGCATAAATGTCTTCCTTTGAGAAATGTCTGTTCATATCCCTCACCCACTTTTTGATGGGGTGGTTTGATTTTTTTTTTTTTTTTTGTAAATTTGTTTAAGTTCTTTGTAGATTCTGGATATTAGCCCTTTTCAGTTGGATAGATTGTAAAACTTTTCTCTCATTCTGTAGGTTGCCTGTTCATTCTGATCGTAGTTTCTTTTGCTGTGCAGAAGCTCTTTAGTTTAATGAGATCCCATTTGTCTATTTGGGCTTTTGTTTTCATTGCTTTTGGTGTTCTAGTCTTGAAGTCCTTGCCCATGCCTATGAGCTGAATGGTACTGCCTAGGTTTTCTTCTAGGGATTTTATGGTTTTAGGTCTAACATTTAAGTCCTTAATCTATCTTAAATTAATTTTTGTATAAGGAATAAGGAAGGGGTCCAGTTTCAGCTTTCTACTATGGCTAGCCAGTTTTTCCAGCAACATTTATTAAATAGGGAATCCTTTCCCCATTTCTTGTTCTTGTCAGGTTTGTCAAAGATCAGATGGTTGTAGATGTGTGGTATTATTTCTGAGGGCTCTGTTCTGTTCCATCGGTCTTTATCTCTGTTTTGGTACCAGTACCATGCTGTTTTGGTTACTGTAGCCTTGTAGTATAGTTTGAAGTCAGGTAGCGTGATGCCTCCAGCTTTGTTCTTTTGGCTTAGGATTGTCTTGGCAATGTGGGCTCTTTTTTGGTTTCATATGAACTTTAAAATAGTTTTTTTCCAATTCTGTGAAATGGTAGCTTGATGGGGATGGCACTGAATCTATAAATTACATTGGGCAATATGGCCATTTTCACGATATTGATTCTTCCTAACCATGAGCATGGAATGTTCTTCCATTTGTTTGTGTCCTCTTTTATTTTGTTGAGCAGTGGTTTGTAGTTCTCCTTGAAGAGGTCCTTCACATCCCTTGTAAGTTGGATACCTAGATATTTTATTCTCTTTGAAGCAATTGTGAATGGGAGTTCACTCATGATTTGGCTCTCTGTTTGTCTGTTACTGGTGTATAGGAATGCTTTATTTGTTTTACCAAAGACTAGGATTGCAACCCCTGCTTTTTTTTTTTTTTTTCCATTTGCTTGGTAGAGCTTCCTGCATCCCTTTATTTTGAGCCTATGTGTGTCTCTGCACGTGAGATGGGTCTCCTGAATACAGCACATTGATGGGTCTTGACTCTTTATCCAATTTGCCAGTCTGTGCCTTTTAATTGGAGCATTTAGCTCATTTATAATTAAGGTTAATGTTGTTATGTGTGAATTTGATCCTGTCATTATGATGTTAGCTGGTTATTTTGCTCATTAGTTGATGCAGTTTCTTCCCAGCATCAATGGTCTTTGCAATTTGGCATGTTTTTGCAGTGGCTAGTACCGGTTGTTCCTTTCCATGTTTAGTGCTTTCTTTAGGAGCTCTTGTAAGGCAGGCCTGGTGGTGACAAAATCTCTCACCATTTCCTTGTCTGTAAAGGATTTTATTTCTCCTTCACTTGTGAAGCTTAGTTTGGCGTGATATGAAATTCTGGATTGGAAATTCTTTTCTTTAAGAATGTTGAATATTGGCCCCCACTGTATTCTAGCTTGTAGAGTTTCTGCCAAGAGATCCGCTGTTAGTGTAATGGGCTTCCCTTTGTGAATAATCCGACCTTTCTCTCTGGCTACCCTTAACATTTTTTCCTTCATTTCAACTTTGGTGAATCTGACAATTATGTTTCTTGGAGTTGGTGTTTTCAAGGAATATCTTTGTGGCATTCTCTGTATTTCCTGAATTTGAATGTTGGCCTGCCTTGCTAGGTTGGGGAAGTTCTTCTGTATAATATCCTGAAGAGTGTTTTCCAACTTGGCTCCATTCTCTCTGCCACTTTCAGGTACACCAATTAGACGTAGAGTTGGTCTTTTCACGTAGTCCCATATTTCTTGGAGGCTTTGTTCATTTCTTTTTACTCTATTTTTTCTAAACTTCTCTTCTTGCTTCATTTCATTCATTTGATCTTCAGTCACTGATACCCTTTCCTCCACTTGATTGAATCGGCTACTGAAGCTTGTGCATACATCACGTAGTTCTCCTGCCATGGTTTTCAGCTCCATCAGGTCATTTAAGCTCTTCTCTGTTCTGTTTATTCTAGTTAACCATTCATCTATTTTTTTTTCAAGGTTTTTAGCTTCTTTGCGATGGGTTCAAACATCCTCCTTTAGCATGGAGAAGTTTGTTATTACCGATTGTCTGAAACCTTCTTCTCTCAACACGTCAAAGTCATTCTCCATCCAACTTTGTTCCATTGCTGGTGAGGAGCTGCATTCCTTTGGAGGAGAAGAGGTGCTCTGATTTGCAGAATTTTCATCTTTTCTGCTCGGTTTCTCCCCATCTTTGTGGTTTACCTACCTTTGGTCTTTGATGATGGTGACATGGAGATGGAATTTTGGTGTGGATGTCATTTCTGTTTGTTAGTTTTCTTTCTAACAGTCAGGACCCTCAGCTGCAGGTCTGTTGGAATTTGCTGGAGGTCCACTCCAGACCCTGTTTGCCTAGTATCACCAGGGAAGGCTGCAGAACAGCAAATATTGCAGAACGGCAAATGTTGCTGCCAGATCCTTCCTCTGGAAGCTTCGTCTCAGAGGGGCACCCAGCTCTATGGGGTGTCAGTCGGCCCCTACTGGGAGGTTTCTCCCAGTTAGGTTACTTGGGGGTCAGGGACCCACTTTAGGAGGCAGTCTGTCCATTCTCAGATCTCCAACTCCATGCTGCGAGAACCACTACTCTCTTCAAAGCTGTCAGACAGGGACATTTAAGCCTGCAAAAGTTTCTGCTGCCTTTTGTTCAGCCATGGCTTGCCCCAAGTAGTGGAGTCTACAGAGGCAGGTAGGCCTCCTTGAGCTGCGTTGGGCTCCACCCATTCAAGGTTCCCAGGTGCTTTCTTTACCTACTGAAGCATCAGCAATGGCAGACGCCCCTTCCCCAGCCTCACTGCCGCCTTGCAGTTCAGTCTCAGACTGTTGTGCTAGCAGTAAGCAAGGCTCCGTGGGTGTGGAACCCTCTGAGCCAGGCGCAGGATATAATCTCCTGATGTACGGTTTGCTGAGACCATTGGAAAAGCACAGTATTAGGGTGGGAGTGTCCCTATTTTCCAGTTACCGTCTGTCACGGCTTCCCTTGGCTAGGAAAGGGAATTCCCCAACCCCTTTCACTTCCCGGGTGAGGAGATGCCCTGCTTTGGCTCACACTCAATGGGCTGCACCCACTGTCCGACAAGCACCAGTGAGATGAACCCGGTACTTCAGTTGGAAATGCAGAAATCACCCGTCTTCTGCATTGCTCATGCTGGGAGCTGTAGACTGGAGCTGTTCCTGCTCTGCCATCTTGGAACGACCATAATCCAGTATATTTTTCTTCAGCTTTATCATATTTAATCTTATGAATCCTCTGCTTCAACTACATCAATGGATTATACTCTAAATTTTAATTTTTCATTATCTACCTCTTTGCCACTTTATATATCATCTCCTTCTAAATACCCGTCTCTCCTCTCCACAGGAAAACACAGCTTTTTTGTTATGTTAGTTTCATTTTATTACATCCAAGGCTCACTACTCTAAAACTTGCCTACTTCAAATCCAAAGAATTTAAAACTTTTCTTTAACAAGTTCTTTATTTTTTCTGTATTCTGCCAGAACTCTTATTGTTACTTTATATGTTGAGTAGATAGCATGTCGATGTTTTCAATTGATTGTAATTAATCTTTTGGAACTTTTGTGTCCCTCTTTTTCCTACCTCCAGCAGATTTCGAAACCCCTCAAGGCTATGCAGTTTTTCCTGCATTTGTTTCTGCAGTGTCTTAGTTCCCTGCACAAAATGACTGCTCAGTAAACTTTCGCAATGTAACTAATTACATTGTTTTGCTGAAATAGCATGACACCTATGAGGCGTGAGGCTGTATGGCAGTTTTTAGATATACAATTTTAGACAGGAAAACGGAGAGCAAGAACAATAACTATAAAACAAAGGATTTGAAGGAAATCAGCAAGTATTTATCAGATTTTAATCCTCTACTGTGGTGAGAAGAACTAAAGGCACAGAAGATAAAGTTTAAAGTTAGCATTAAATGAAAATTGTTCTAAAAATAAAGTTATGCTTGTAGAAATTTATATTGTTTATATTTTTTTACAACTTGAATAAGAGAACAAACCTAGGTCTGAGATTGACCAATAATAGTTGGATTATACAATTTAATTTTTCTTTTTATTAGACATATTGGCCTATATGTATACTGGGCATGTAAATACAGATACTAATGATATTTTCCAGAAAAAACAAGTATAGAATAAATGTGTATAAAATATTTGGCTCCTTTACAAAAGATGAGCTTCAGCATCAGGCACACGTTTTTGCAGTCACTCTTAGAACTATTCACACAGGTTTTCAAAATTAAATGATCAAAAATCCCAAGCTGATTAAAATGTAATTGATATAAAATAAAGACTAATGAACATGCTTTGGGAGAAGTCACTGAAGTAAATTGTGTTTTCTGTTTAAAGGAAAATGCTGCAAAATATTGTTTATAGTTTTGAAGAGATTTGACAAAAATCTCTTCTAAAGTAAATACAGTGGGAGTTAATGTTCTTGATGTTTCAGAAACATGCATTACATTGAATAATCTTGTAAATATAGGTAAGTAGAGTATCATTGGTTGACTGAGTGGAAACTAACATTTAAGAGCAAATCAAGTTTTCCACACGGTAGTAGGTAATAAATTACCCATTGTGGGCCAGGTTCTTTTGGGAGGGGCAGCTGTGGGTAAAACATAACTTTACTTATGTTGTACACATAAATCACACATAAATGATAAGTCACAGCAAATAATTCCTGAACATTTCATAGAAACACAAAATTAATCACATTGTGAACTCTAAATCCATTGTTCTAGAGGTTAGAAAATGGTAGATGTGAATTCTAATTAGAATAATCAGGAAAAGTTTTATAAGGTAAATAAAAATTGAGATCTGGATAGTTGTGAGAATTGGACAAGTAAGATGTTATTAGATGATTTAATGGAAAATGAAACTTTAAAATGTAGTTATAGAATCAGAAAAATGAGTTAAAAGTTAATATTCTCTTTTTTAAGGACTGACATTAGAAAATGGCAGATTTAGGGAGAGCAAGTTATTTAAAATATCATGAGTACATCAGTTCGGAATAGAAGAAAGATGGGGCCAGATTAAGGAGGATTTTATAGGTCAAGCTAAAGCATTTTGAGTTTATTTGGCAAGTTAGTCCCATCACCTGCCATTGAAGATTTTTGAAGAGTGAAGACGTGAAGTGGATTTCAGGAAGATAAAGCTGGCAGCTATAATCTGTATAAAGATCAAACAAAGAGATAAGGGCTTTGATTAAGACGGAAGTTGTAGGCTAAGCAGTTAAGAAAAAGAAAATTAACTGTTACTGGTGTGTTTTTCTTTTCCTAAGGGCACTATATATGAAAGACTTTTTATTAATGATGACTAGTTAAACACTCTGAAGAACTAGGAAGTAGATATTATTATTTTAATTTTATAAAAAATGAAAAATAAATAAGTTTGGAAAGGTTAAGTAAGCAACCAAGTAAATGCTTAGAAATAAATTAAGGCAGAATTTAAGATAAGCCCTATATTTGACTTCAAAATTAAAGCTCTTACCACTATAACATACTGAAAAAAAAAATCTTTGAAATATAGGTAAATGATTAGTTGTAAGGGTAAGGTCAAGTTTAAAGAAAATCAAGTCAAAGCTCACACTTGGATAAGTAATGAGTTTTATATTTAATCTCTCTTAACATCTAATAATTTAGTTTGGTTATAAATTTTAGAAGGCATACCATTACAAATACAAGATTGGAACAGAAAGGATCACATATTTCTAATTCTAAATAATGACATTCATCTGTTTGAGAAAGAAATGTACAGAAAACCACAGAAGCAAATCCAGTCTGTTTTCTTGCTCTTGTATAATACTCCTAAATTGATCTGTCACAGAATTTGAAACCATTTTGATGTTTCATTTCAAAATGTTAGTGGCTGCCTTCATTGATGACAACTGCATTTGGCAAACTCTATACTGAAAAAAAGATACTCATGCTGTGATTTAAATCACCAACAGGATAAAAATAGATATGAAAATCTTAATAATTTGAGCATCCAAGAATATCAGGAGCCCTGCCCAGAATGAAAATTGAGATATTAATATCACATGTGTCTTAGGGTCTGGCAATCTTGCTTATAAAAAAGAGAGTGAATAACCAAAAATCGAGGGAAACGATCTGAACAGCCAAAATCAATCTCACAATATGTAAGCATTTAAGGTCAGGTATATTATTCATGGGAACTCAGGCCTTCTCTTAAATGAGATTTATTCTTTCACTCTTATTTAGATGTATATTTAATGATCTTTACCATCAAAGATAATTAGTGGGAAATCCTGGGGGAACTATTGGTGTATTATATTTAAACTACATAGTCATAACATTAAAGATGATGTTCCTATTGACACCTGTTTTCAAGAAAAATATGGCATATTGTTATTAGACACTGCTTAAAAAGTCAAGTAGGTTTATAACAAAGATATTTTCCCATCCCAAATATGTAAAATTAAGAGAAAGTGTTGACATTTTAAGTGGGAATTTTTCACTAACAGGAAATTTTATTTGTGTGGAATACCTTATTCTCCTTTGATGGCTTATGATGGTTTTTAGTTTAATGAGTATAATATGTAAAAATGAATTTGTTAAGAAACAATTTACGTGTTCAAAAAATTGGTCATAGGTTTTCTTTTAGCTACATTGAGGTACTATTCTAATGCCATACAATTCACTCATTTCAGGCCCACATTGAAGGTTTTTTAGTAGATTCACAAAGTTGTGCAGCTATGACCAAAACCTAATTTTAGAACATTTTCACCTCCTGTCCCCTCTGAAAAGAAACCCCCTACCCATTAGCAGTCACTCACCATCTTCCTCTCAACAGCCCCACAGCCCAGCCCTAGCCAACCCTTGACTTTCTGTCTCTATAGGCCTCTTTTTTCTGGAGTTCTATATAAATGTAATCATATACTATGTGGTCTTTCGTGACTTGCTTCTTTCACTTAGCTTAATACTTTCAAGGTTCACTGATGCTGTATCATGTATTAGTAGTTCATTCCTTTTGTTACCAAAAATATTTCGTTGTATTTATGTGCCACATTTTAAAAATTTATTTATAAGTTAATAGATACTTGTTTTTTTCACCTTTTAGGTGGTATAAATAGTGACGATATGAATGTTTGTTAATGAGTTTATATATGCATATATGCTTTCATTTTTCTTGGATATATACCTAGGATCACAGATATTTTTTAAGTGACATTGGGATTTATATACTTTATCCTGTACTAGTCTTAATTGTCACAGTTTTTCCCAAAGCGAATTGAATGAATTAGTGTTGCTATATTTAAATAAAACAATTAAAAATATCTCCCACCCTTTCTTCTTTTCATAACTCTCCAAATAACCAAAGATAATAGCCTAGTTTATGTCATTCCATATTCTATACTGTTCTTGTATGCTTATAAACATATAAAACACAAATACAAACTTATGCAAGTGCAAAATGTAATGTATACACATATGAGGTTTGTTATATAATTTTTAAAAATGGGATAATACTGGTATTTGCATTATTCTACAATACATTTTTTTTTTCTCATTTAAAAGCATACCATGAGTTTTCCTCTAGGCCAAAAGAGATAGCTCTGACTCATTTTTCCCAGTGACAGAGCATTCCATAAAATTAGTATAATAAAATGTATATAAACATTTCCCTATTATTGGATAGTCAAATTTAATTATTTTCCCTCCAGCTTTTTGCAGCTACAAAGCTACAATAATCATTTTTTAAATATGTTTTTATAAGTAATACAATAATTTCTATTGGCTAGATTCCCCAAATTAGGTTGACTGAATCAATAGTAATCGTTAATTTTACTATATATTGCTAAATTCATTTTCAAAATGGTGGGTGGTAATTCATACACTAACCAATAATGCATGAGAGTAACTGTTTCAGTTTCTCCACCAGCACTGGATATAGTAAATCTTTTTAAGTCTGTCAATTTTATGTGTATTTCATTGTTGCTTTAATTTGCATTTATCTGACTACAAGTGAGAGGGAACATCTTTTCATATGTTGATTAGCAATTTAAATTTACTCTTCTGTGAATTCCTAATTCTTTCCTTTACCATTTTTCTATCAAGTTTGTTTGTTTTCTTGTTACAATTTATTGGAGCTCTTTACATATTAGGGATATTAACATTTGCTTATCATTTGTGTCTCAAATATTTTATCACTTGATTTTTGACTTTTTTTTTGGTCTTTTGCCATTATTGTTTGTAATGTACTCAAATATATCTATTCTTTTCCCCCCAGTCATTTCGGTTTGCTCAGGAGCACTTTTTCTGCCTGCTGGTGATAGAATATTTTCATATGATTTTTAAAGCATTTCTTAAGTGCATTTCAACTAATACTATGTTTAAACAAAGGACATAATATTTCTAAGGTATTTAGCAATACTCCTGATGTTAATGCAATATCCAGCATTTTTGCTTAGTTCCTTTTCTAAATATCAGATGCTTTATATAATTTGAGAGTATTTTATACAATGAAATTATATACATTTTATTTTTGTAAATATATTTCAAAATAATCATTGAAAGATTACAGTATATATTGTAAATGTTTAATTCCAAAAAGGTTACTTATAATGTTATCAGATATGAAATGAAAAATAATGCTAATAGATATTTTTATCAAAAAGGTAAGAATACTAATTTATATGATGCTATAACATAAATCATCTCAATTTATAAACCTAGAAACCTAGAATGTATAAATCAATATAGAAACTATTTTGGTGTTTATTATTTTCTGGTTCCCTTTCAGTAACAATGAGAATCTATTATTCTTACAGTTGGAATATCATTATGACTATGGAAAATTTTAAATTCATATAATACCTCTTAATTGGTACATTTTGGGGATGAGAGAATTTCAGAAATATTACCATACAGGAAACTACTTTTTGCCTTACCATCCTGAAACTATTCAACCGGTTCTGTGCTTCCCTTATGCTTATTCGGAATATAAAAATGTGCCTGGGGTAAGGAGATTAATTACTATAATGTTAATATTTTGTGAGAAAATATATTAAATATTGTCTTGAATATAATCCATGACTGGAGAGAGTCAGTACATTAATTTAGATGACTAAAAGAGATTGATACTTCTAAATAACTTGGGTCTGTATTTGAGACTTTAAGTAGTACCTTAGGTTTTAAAATTTTACACTAAAACTTAAAAATTCTTTCAGTGCATTAGAAAGATCAGCATTTGAAAATTGCTTATGTTTATTTTTAAAAATATCATAATTGTTGCTTAATAATAAACTATCTTCAACAAAACTTGCTATAATACAATCCCATGCCCTAGCAGGGAATCCTGGCTTGCAATTTTAAAGTTTGAGAGAAAAATAATACTATCGTTCATTTTTCAAGTGTATTTCAAATTGTAAAATTATTATTATTTTATAGAACTCTTTTTTCACCCCGTTTATTAGTGCGTTTTTCTAGAAGTTTTTCAAGTCAAAGGATATTTTAAAATTCCTTTTGTCCTGTCAGCTAGGTATAGAATATATCCCCTACTTATGATGAATTTGTAATAAGGTTCAAGATATAAAATGTACCTTCAGTACAGTATTAATCAGAAAAATATAAGACAAAATTTAATAAGCGGTTAGGTAGTGCAGTGTCAACTAAGCAAAATGGGAATATAGAAGAGGATGTATTATTTGAAGTTTGGAAGTCATTGTAAACCTAAAGCAAGGGTGTGATTTGTATTATTTGTTTGTCTACATAAAGGGTGGTTTACAGAGAGGGTATTGACAGAGCAGAAGGAGAAAAGAAGAGATAAATATAAGCTGTGCTAGAAGGACGTTTAATCAGTTTGAATTATATATAATATAAACAAAACTATTTCAGTAAGCAACACATGCTTATATGTGGATACTGTTTAAAACAGAAAAGTCTAACTTTCTAAATTTCTCTTTGAATATGTGGACACTGTTTGAAATAGAAAAGTCTAACTTTCTAAATTTCTCTTTGAATGCCCAAACATAAAAATCTTACACACACACACATACACACACACAAACAATAAGTAGACCTAGAAAATACTAATTCAGATACAGGTCTCTGATGAACTTTCTTTTCATGTTAAAAATGTCCCTCCATTCACAAATATTTAGTCCTCTCTTTCTCTTAATCTGCCTTTTTTTTTTTTTTAAATTCAAAGCATTGTTTTTCTGTAGTACACAATATGTTATGTAATTATTTGTTACTTTCTCTTCTCCTGGAATGCAAACTCTCTAAGAGTAAAGTCTTTGTTTCACTACTGGCTTATATCACTTATAATAGTATTAAGCTCATGGCAAGAATGAGTAACTGTTGAATGCATTATTGAATGATTGAATTCGTTATTTATTCAATGATGTTGAAAAAGTAAGGTTATCATTTGAGAAAAAAATGAAAAAAAAGAATTTGTCTTTTACCTTCATATTTTAAAATAAATGTCAGAATTATTAAAGAGTTATTTTTTTAAAAGATGGCTGCATAAGGAATAACATTTTAGGCATTAAATGATATAAAATATCACAAAGAAAGTTCTGTTGAAATGATTACCTACATGTCTAAAAGCCTGTATATACAAAAATATTATAAACCTATTAAAAAGTAAGTGCCTAGCTGGTAGAAATATATGCTATAAATATATAAATGGGATAATGTTCTTAATATAGAATTAGCTCTTACAAATCATGATGAAAATATTCAACTTATCTAAATGATTAATCTAAAAACTGGGCAAAAAGTTATTAAACTTCCTAAAAGGAAAGCAGATGACCAGTATATTGATGGAAAAAAATCGTATTTTATTTGTAATCAAATAAAATGCAAAATAAAATGGTAGTGAGCATCATTTTTATCTATCACTATGACACTGTGACATCTTTTTGTTGGCTGGTGGTGTCGGGGCCAGGGGAGTTAGGGGACTGCAGGGTAGAGGGTGGTGGTAAGACGATGAAAACTCTGAGTTCTCATACATTGCTGTGAGAAGGCATGATAATGATTACTACATTTTTGGAAAGCAATTAGGAAATAGTGTCAATCTTAAAAAAATATTCTTTTTCTTTAAGTATTTCCACTTCCAGAATTTTTTAAAGGCAATTTTCAGCTAAGTGGACAAAATTGTATGTACAAAGATCTTCATCTCTGTATTATTTTTTGTTCCTAAGGTTCCAAAAATTGTTTAAAGTTAGGAGAGGAATCAAACAAATTATATCATCATAATATGGATATATGTCATTATGTAAATTGAAGTTATCAGAGGATTTTTACTGTCATTGGAAATAGTTCATGATATATCACTAAGGGGGAAAAATTGTATTGCAAAACTATATATCCAGCATGTTTTCTATCTACCTGTGTAAATAGATACATATCTAGGCATAAAACTCCAGATTGTACAGTAGTGTTTTTCTCTAATAATGTTATTATTCATTAATTTTTACATTTATTTTTAAAATTTTTGTAGTGTCACAATTGTTCTGCATTTTGTATTATTATGCTTATAATCTAGAAAAGAAGTAATAAGTATTATTTAAAATTCATACAATGTATTTAGGAATGCATGTACGGCATACAAATGGTGGAAGTCACTTCCTAATTTTTTGAGGTATAAATTTAGGTTAAATTTTTTAAAGTCAGAGCGCAAGTTCGCGTGACTTTTCTCCAAGCATGTGTTATTATTATATGAACTCTCTAATTATGCACTTTCTAGTAAAACTCTTTAATTCTGAACTCAAAGCTTTACACTAATGACAATGTAAAACCTGAATAAATATAAAATGTGATGGTATTCTTTAGAATAGATGGTGTCATTTAGATACTATTTATGAAAATGAGATACAATAAATGGAGTTATATATCTTAGATCCTAATAACGAGTGACATGAAATTGCCATCGACTAGCAGTATTTCATGTTCTTGCCCCCTGAAAGTATAACCTTGCAAGCACAAGACTAAGGCAGAATTTTAACTCTCTCTTGCTTTCAACTACAGGCTTCCAAAAGTGATCCAATTTTATTACACTGTATGATTATTCAATTCTATTCCCTGTCTAATCTAGATGGTAGTTAGAAATATTTAATTTGTAAATGTATTTTGTTAAAGTTAGTGTTTACTGGGTCTATACAACCATTTATTTATTTCAGTTCCAGATTAATGTAGCACAACTTCCTTCCTTCCTTTCTTTTCTTTCTTTCTTTTTTTTTTTTTTTTTTTTTTTTTTTTTTGACAGAGTTTGGTTCTTTTTGCCCAGGCCGGAGTGCAATGATGTGGTCTCAGCTCACTGGAACCTCCGCCTCCCAGGTTCAAGCGATTCTCCTGCCTCAGCCTCCTGGGTAGCTGGGATTACAGGCATGAGCCACCACTCCCGGCTAATTTTTTTGTATTTTTAGTACAGACGGGGTTTCACCATGTTGGCCAGGCTGGTCTCAAACTCCTGACCTCAGGTGATCCACTCTCCTTGGCCTCCCAAGGTGTTGGGTTTATAGGTGTGAGCCACCGCACCTGGCCATATCTTTTTTCTGGAAAGTGTGTGGCTAACATAGGGTACTTTACTTTGATATTTTTAGAGAAAAATAATAAAATTTATACTTCAAGAACACTTTGCCTTTGGAAAGATATATTTTTACTTCCCCAGATAGACACAGAGAACATTACTTTAGTAATAAACAATCTTATTCAGAGTCACCTGAAGTAAGTTTTGGAGAAAGGCCAAAAGAGGTGTTAGTCAAGTAAGGGAATTAACTAAAGCAGAGAAAACTGAATTTCAGAAGGGAGGTAGGAGGTCAAGAAACATATGTTGGTACTTGTTGCTCTTGCATAGCTGAGATTTGTTTTGATTTTAGCAAATTGTGGAAGAAAAAGAGTAGCACAGTTTTTAGAATGGCTCGCCCATAGAAATCTCTTGTAGTTTATGGCCTATCATTCTGTAGTTTTATTTTGTGATGGTGTTACTCCAAACTAGAAAATTGGCATTTGGTTACCTGCGAAACAGTACTTTTGGTAGTTCTAACATCAAATTTATTATTATTTTATATGTAAATAGAGACAAATTATGACTTTAAAGATATTTCCTGGATACTATTGAAGGGTTGGTTATACATTAGTCTTTTTTGAGCATTTTGGTTACGTGAGCTCTTAATTGGTTTCCTACTCTTTTTTGGTACAGCCAAAGACAAACATTTTTAGATATAGCAATCTATACGAAAGATTTAAATTGTTTTGAAAATTCCAGAAAATTATCATACCCTGAAACAAGATGGATGGTTGCTCTTGCAAAGACAAAGAATATACTTTCTGTGAAATTACCCATAAGAGTTAATGGATTACTTAATCCCTGTGTATTTTAACTGTTTACTATAAAATAAAGAACAATTGGCCGGGCGCGGTGGCTCAAGCCTGTAATCCCAGCACTTTGGGAGGCCGAGACAGGCAGATCACGAGGTCAGGAGATCGAGACCATCCTGGCTAACACGGTAAAACCCCGCCTCTACTAAAAAATACAAAAAAAACTAGCCGGGCGAGGTGGCGGGCGCCTGTAGTCCCAGCTACACAGGAGACTGAGGCAGGAGAATGGCGTAAACCCGGGAGGTGGAGCTTGCAGTGAGCTGAGATCGTGCCACTGCACTCCAGCCCGGGTGACAGAGTGAGACTCCGTCTCAAAATAAATAAATAAATAAATAAAATAAAATAAAATAAAGAACAATTAAGGTAGCTCAATTATATTTGCATTACTCTGCCAATGTTAACAGTAGTTGGCTAATAAAGTCAGATTTTATTCACTACTGTCAGTCTTTTACTTGATGACAGATGATTAGTCTATGGACACATTTATTTGTAACAGTTCTAACAATGTAGATTAAGGTTTCTGCTCATTACTTTTTATTTTCACATACAAATTCTATTTTTTTGTTGTATGCAAAACTAGTAGGCCAAAGTCAAACTAAAAGTAATTGCATTATATCTAACTTTTAGTAAAACAGAGTATCAAACATAATCTTTAAGGAATTTAAATCTGCTTGGAGATAAGTACTGTTATATGACTTGAAGTACATGTAATAAGTGCTTCTAGTGAAATAATATATTCACTTGAAAAAAGGCAAATAATAATAACAATAATGAACAAAAACTGTACTCAGTCTGTACTGATTAATAATAAAGAGCCAGAAGACGAAATGTAAATAGTATATACTTTAAAAATATAGTACATTATTTTTTGTAACAGATGAAGAGGTTGTATTGTCCATTTTATTGAGTGGTAAGTAGAGCACTTACTAAACTATACCGCCTGGTAAAAGTAGCCAGGTGAAGAAAGTAATTAGGTAGGAATCCTTATTTGGCTTTTATTCTGGCTCTTGCTAATAGAGATCATAGAAAAGAGACGCAGTTCACCCTGGCTCATCCCAAAAGGACTAGAAAGAATCATCAACTCTCTAAGGAAATTCTAGAACAACCCTCTTTTCCTTGGATATTTTTATTTATTTATTTTTTTCGGACTAATACATCAGAGCCAGATGTCCTTAGGGGATTTACATTTTAAAATTCTTCCTACCCTGGCCGGGCGCGGTGGCTCAAGCCTGTAATCCCAGCACTTTGGGAGGCCGAGATGGGCGGATCACGAGGTCAGGAGATCGAGACCATCCTGGCTAACACGGTGAAACCCCGTCTCTACTAAGAAATACAAAAAATAGCCGGGCGAGGTGGCAGCGCCTGTAGTCCCAGCTACTCGGGAGGCTGAGGCCGGAGAATGGCGTGAACCCGGGAGGCTGAGCTTGCAGTGAGCTGAGATCCGGCCACTGCACTCCAGCCTGGGCTACAGAGCGAGACTCTGTCTCAAAAAAAAAAAAAAAAAAAAAAAAAAAAAAAAAAAATTCTTCCTACCCTTTCTGCAGAAAAGACACTATTATGTAAGAGGGGATTGGCATTTGGGACTCTCTAATTCAGCACTCTTCCAGTAGTCTTCCTGACCTCCCTCCAACACCAAAAGTCCAAAGCCCTCAATCTGGAGAAGTTTGAACTACGTGAAAGAACCGTTGAATTCTCTTTGCCCTGTGGGAAGAATAGACCCTGTAGTCAGAACTGCAGTTACTGGTAGTATGACTTGTAAAAGTGCTTTGGAGCTAAGATTTTCCGCCTTTTCTTTTTCCCTTCATGCATGATTATTGAGATTGTCTTTGTGATTGAGTTCTTGGCACCTTAGCTCTAAAAAAGATTTAGATAAATTAAAAGAGCTTCTGAGAAAAGCCACAAAAATGATGAAAGAGTTAGAAGTATTGATTTATTAGGAAAGATGAAAAGAATGAATATGCCTTGGCATGGCATCAAATGAGGATGTGTTGCCATACTATAGCTATAAATATTTGTAAACAGAAGGAGGAGGAAAAATTATTTAAATAGTCCAATGAAGCAGTATGTTATGCAAGAAAGAGAAGGTTAAGACTGCGTATTAATGTCCTGTCTTCTGGATTTTCTCCCTAAATATTCTGGCCACACATTTACTTGGAAACAGAATTAGTTACCATTTACTATCTAGAACACCTGAATGCCTCATACTGCTTAATGTGGGGGGATAAAAGGAGAGTAAAATGAGAATATTATTTCCTTCTCAGTTTGAGAAATATTGTGCAATGTTTCTGAGCTGTCTAGGCCTTTCCTAGGTTTCTGTCCACCAGTACTGCTCCTGGGCACTGAGCAGCTTACGAATGGCAATGGGTTGAGCTGCCAGCAGTGTAGCTGCAGTAATTCTGCCCATCCCAGTACAATCAACTCTTTGTGTTCTATGCAGTGAAGAGCTCCCTTCATTTATTATGGACAGAGTTATCTCCGCCTTAGCAGCTGTGCATACAGCAAGCTTCAGCTTCCACGGGTGAACCTTAACAGAAGGGAAAGGCAGGGGTGGGCCACCAAGATGCACATTTTCCAGCTGTGCTCAGAAAGGCATGTCTTCCTTCTAATCCGTAAGGGGAAGAAAAACAAACCCCATCTTAAGTCTTTAAGAAATAATATACTATTGAGAGGCGGATGGAGATGAAAGTGTTGAGTTTTATTTGATTTATATGATAATAGGCTTGGGCAACTGTTTAGTTCCCCAATCCCACTGAAGGGTGTAGAAAACAACTACAAATTTCCCCAAAGGAACTTTATTTTGTACAGATGGGTTTTGTTCAAATTGACTTAAATTGTTTCTTGGAATTCATACATACTATATCATGAAGGCAATGTTATATTGGGTAATTCAATTTTAGATGAGACCATGAAATTCTATTTTACGTATAAACTGCTAATAATTCCATTTTGGCTTTACTAGGCAACTCTCCCCATGTTGTTTATGGGAGAAAATGAACTCTAAGCTTCAACTTAAAATATCAAGAGGACATACTCCTGGGGGACAAATTCCCTCAATGGAAATTTGTACATCACTCACTTTTAACTATCTGTATTTGCTTTTGTTTTTTAGTTTATTTTTACACATATACAATTTTTATTTAAAATAGCAACAACAAAACAAAGTGAGTATATCTGCATTTGCTTTAAAGAAAGGACTTTATTTGGTCGTTATTTGGCTATCATTCAACAGGAGAGCTGTGTTCTATCATTTAATATAATTCTGGATTAACAAATTAGCATATTCACTATTGAGTCCTTACATACATACTTACCCTTTAGATATGACTCACACATAGCATTAAAAGTAGAAACAATAAACTCAGAGGAAATCACTGCAATGATTACCTGAAATAAAGACGGTGAAGCCACGCTTGAAACTGTCCAGATTCTATTTGTGGTTCATCTATAATCATGTAATTTGGTGTATTTTTTTCCTTTAACATGTAACTTTTAATAAACTCATTTTTACTTAAACAGTTACTATCTATACATTTATGAACACTTTAAGGTATATAGTTCAAATTTTTTAAAAATTCAAAGTAAAAGCATACATGTTAGACATGCAATATGTATTTAAATAGATACATTCTAGACAAAATTAGATGCTATCTAGAAATACTCTTTGCGCTCATCTATTTTGGCTTTCTCTTTCTCTCTCTCTCTCTCTCCCCCTTTGTCCCTCCTTCCCTTCCTTCTTCCTGCCTTCTCTTCCCTTCCTTATTTGCTTTCTCTTCCTCCTGTTCCTTCCTCTCCCTCTTTGTCTCTTTCTTCTTCTAGCCCTTGTTTATAAAAGAACGTAAATGATTACCAATCCATTTACCATGCTGTGTGACTTTTTATTATAATTCAATGAGCAGAAGCTGTTTGAAATTTGTGTCAGTATTTGGTGTGTATGTAAATTTGATTGATACAGGCCGGGCGTGGTGGCTCACTCCTGTAATCTCAGTACTTTGGGACGCTGAGGTGCGGAATCACTTGAGGTCCGGAGTTCATGAGCAGTCTGGCCAACATGGTGAAACCCCATCTCTACTAAAAATACAAAAATTAGCCGGCTATGTTGGCGTGCGTCTGTAATCCCAGCTAGTCAGGAGGCTGAAGCAGGAGAATTGCTTGAACCCGGGAGGCAGAGGTTGCAGTGAGCTGAGATCATGCCACTGCACTTCAGCCTGGATGACAGAGCGAGACTCCATCTCAGAAAATAAAAATAAAAATAAAAGTAAATAAATTAAATAAATAAACAAATAAATAAATACATAATTTGATACAACCCAGATAGTCAAGCATTTTTTAATAAGTTAGGAAATCTGATAGTATATATAAAATATATTAAAATAAGGTATGTAAAAGTGAAGGAAAACATCCTCACTAGATTTTTATATCATTACCAAGATGATAAACAGAGACATGAATATCTTCAGCTATCCATAAGGGAAAGAAAAGAGGCTGCTTTTGCAAGGATAGAAAATTATGTTACTATGATCAAATTATTGACGATTTTCAAAAGCTTTACTAATTGCTTTTGCATCAAGGATGCAGATATTCTATTCAAAATAAAAACTATCAAGCATTTCTAGTTCTAAGTGCTCCTACAGAATGAGATTTTACTGACAGTGTTCAATACACTAATATGATAGTTTTTGATACATTTATTTTGAAGTAATTCAGGATAAGTACAATAAAATAATACCTATTGTCAAAACTGGTGAGAAAGCTTCCATCTTGAGTATAGTAATAGCAAGCAAAATATCAGACTAATAAAAACATAGCCAAATTTGAAATGTTGTGTTAAATATGATGAAGTATTTCTTCAAAACAATTGGGAAAACATAGAAACTGATGACTTTTAACTTTTACCTAATAATTTTATAATTTTACATATTCAGAGTAATCTTTTTAGAAAAAAATGCAATGTAGTGAAAATATATATAAGGCATAAAAGAAAGAAAAGTAAATGCAACCAAAGCAGCAAATAGCTGGATAATATTAAGCACATTAAAAAATATCAATATCTCAAATTTTCATTTATTTGGCAGAATACTTACAGCAAATACATGCATTTTAAAGCCAATAAACATTAAATAAGTGATAACCCAGTTAATTGAAAATTGAGTAAATTGATGTGTTACTGTAGATATACACACTCAATACCTTCAAAATTATTTGATTTTTATTATTTTTAGAGTCTAAGTATTCACAACTTCATTTTAATATGTATGTGGAAAGGAGTCCTCTTTGAAACAAAGGGAAAATAAAGGTACTTCAGAATCCATGAAGATGTCTATATTCCCTTTATGAGATTCAATCAGTAATGCAAATTCATTTGAGTGAGAAAGAATGAAATCCAAGGCCACTTGGGATAGAAACCCAAGCCAGGCTTCTAGTTCAAGATTTGGGACTGCTAAATCAAATGGAAGAGTGATATATATGCAAATAGATGTATGCTGTCTCATCGGAGGTTACAAACTTTCTATTTTGCAAAGTATAATGTTAAAACAAAATCCACTATCATTTCCATTTAAAGAAAGGACATATTTTACTACCCAAAAATCAAAATAGAAGTGAAGGATGGTAACGCAGATTGAAGAAGAGTGCTTCGAATTAGATAATTCCAGCTTTTTGAAAATCATACTCTGATATCCTTATATTATTCTAATGTTCCTATATTCTGGTGAAAACTTTCTCATAAACTGCCCAGGTATGCAGATCAATGATCAACCAAACAACTGAGTCCTCAGTTCAAAACCAAAGGATTCAAGAATGGAATCCTATGTAAGCAGTCCAAGAACTCATCTGGTCCAATCTCTTATTTTTATTTTATTTTATTTTTTTTTATTTTTTATTTTTTATTTTTTTGAGACGGAGTCTCGCTCTGTCTCCCGGGCTGGAGTTGCAGTGGCCGGATCTCAGCTCACTGCAAGCTCCGCCTCCCGGGTTCACGCCATTCTCCTGCCTCAGCCTCCCGAGTAGCTGGGACTACAGGCGCCGCCACCTCGCCCGGCTAGTTTTTTGTATTTTTTAGTAGAGATGGGGTTTCACCATGTTCACCAGGATGGTCTCGATCTCCTGACCTCGTGATCCACCCGTCTCGGCCTCCCAAAGTGCTGGGATTACAGGCTTGAGCCACCGCGCCCGGCCAAATCTCTTATTTTTAAGGTTAAGGAAACCCACATTCTTAAGCCCATTAGAAAGCACTGGATAATAATCATACTTTAAATCTGAAGGCATAGGGGAGAAGCAGAATTAGTTATTTGGGAGTGAAAGCAACATACTTCAAAACAAAACAAAACAAAACAAAAAACCTGAAATCAGAGACAGTGCTAAGAGTTTTAAATAACCCTAGAGTTTTCTCTGCATTTAGGCATGGTATAGTAGTTTGCTAGAACTGCCACAATAAAATACCACAGACTGGATGGCTTAAACAACAGAAATTTATTTTCTCAACATTCTAGGGCTAGAAGTCCAAGAGCAAGGTGCTGGCAGGGTTAGTTTCTTCTGAGGCCTTTCTCCTTGGATTGCAGATGGTCAGCCTCCTGATGACTCTTCACATGGTTGTGCCTCTGCACACTCAAGCACCCTGATATTTTGTGTGTGTTGTAGTTACTACTGCCATATATATATATATATACACACACACACACACACACACACATATTTAAGGTGTACAACATGACTTTTTGAAATACATATACATAGTGAAATGATTACTACTGGCAAGCAAATTAACATATTAATTCACATAGTTATTATACAATTTTTTGTGTGTGGTGAGAGCACCTAAAATCTACTCTCCTAGCAAATTTTTATTATGCAATGATTGACTATAGATTTTATGTTGTACATTAGGTCACTAGACTTATTAGTCCCACATAACTACAACTTTGCACCCTTTGACCTACATCTTCCCATTTCCCCCATCATCCCTGGTAACCACTTATTACTTTGTTTTTATGTATTCAACCTTTTCCTTTCTGTATCTGATTTATTTTACTTAGCCTCATGTCTTTCAGGTTCATCCACCTGACACGTAAGTTGTTTTCATTTCTGTGCTATTGTGAGTAATGCTGCAGTGAATATGGGAGCACAGATATCTCTACAAGGTTCTGATTTCATTTCCTTTGGGTATATATACAGACAGAGAGATTGCTGGGTCAAATGAAAACTTTGTTTTTAAAGTTTGAAATATCTCCACACTGTTTTCCATAATGAATGCACTAATTTTCATTCCCACCAACAGTATACAAAAGTTTCTTTTTCTCCAAACCCTTTCCAACACTTGTTATATCTTGTCTTTTGATAGTATTCCTAACAGATGTAAAGTGAAATTTCATTGTTGTTTTAATTTGCATTTCCCTGATTGGGAAAGCACCTTTTCATATACCTGTTGTCCATTTTTATGTCATCCTTGGAGAAATGTCTATTCAGATTCTTTGCAAAACTTCTGTTTTTTTATTTTATTTTATTGATTGATTGATTGATTGATTGATTGATTGAGTCAGAGTCTCGCTCCTGTTGCCCAGGCTGGAGTGCAATGGCACAATCTTGGCTCACTGCAAACTCTGCCTCCCAGGTTCAAGCAATTCTGCTGCCTCAGCCTCCCGAGTAGCTGGGACTACAGGCATGCACCACCATGTCCGGCTAATTTTATATTTTTAGTAGAGACGGGATTTCTCCATGTTGGTCGGGCTGGTCTTGAACTCCCAACCTCAGGTGATCCACCCACCTCAGCCTCCCAAAGTGCTGGGATTATAGGCATGAGCCACTGTGCCCGACCCTTTGCACATCTTTTAATCATGTTATTTGTGTTTTATTTTTTCTACTGAGTTGTGTGAGTTTCTTATGTTTTGGTTATTAATCCTTTATCAGCTGTATGGTTTACAAATTTTTTTTCTTAATCTATAAGTTCAGTTTTTATTTTGTTGTCTCCTTTGCTGTGCAGAAGCTTTTTAGTTTGATGTAGCCCTACATGTTTATTTTTGCTTTTGTTGTATGAACTTTTGGTGTGATACCCAAATAACCATTGCTAAGGACAGTATCAAGAGACTTTTTTTCCATTTTTTCTTTTTCTTTTTTTCTTTTTTTTTTTTTTTTTTGAGACAGGGTTTTGCTCTGTGGCCCAGGCTGGAGTGCAGTGGCACAATCTCGGCTCACTGCAACCTCCACCTCCTGGGTTCAAGTGATTCTCCTGCCTCAGCCTCCAGAGTAGCTTTTTTTAATGTATGGTGAAAGATAAAGGTCTTAGATCCATTCTTTTGCTTGTGGATATCCAGTTTTCCCAATAGCACTGGAGAAACTATCTTTTCCTCATTGTGCATTGTTGGTGCCCTTGTTGAAAGTTAGTTAACCATATATGCTTGAGAGTTTGTTTCTGGGCCCTTTATTCAGTTGCATTAGTCTATGTGTTGGTTTTTAGTGCTTTGGTTCCTATATCTTTGTAATATAATGTTTTTCATTTGTTTGTTTGCTTGTTTGTTTGTTTTTGAGACAGAGTCTTGCTCTGTCTCCAGGTTGGAGTGCAATGGTGTGATCTCGGTTCACTGCAACCTTCACCTCCTGGGTTCAAGCGATTATCCTACCTCAGCCTCCTGAGTAGCTAAGACTACAGGTGTGTGCCACCACGCCCAGCTAACTTTTGTATTTTTAGTAGAGACAGGGTTTCACCATGTTGGCTAGGATAGTCTCAATCTCCTGATCTTGCGATCTGCCTGCCTCGACCTCCCAAAGTGCTGGGATTACAGGCATGAGCTACCGTGCCTGGCCCGTAATATAATTTAACATTAGGACATATGATGTCTCCAACTTTGTTTTTCTTTATCAATATTGCTTTGGCTACTTGAGGTCTTTTGTGGTTCCCTACAAATTTTAGAGGTTTTCATACGTTTGTTTAAGTGAAACATGCCATTGGAATTTTTTAGCGATTGCATTGAACCTGTATACCACTTTGGATAGTATGGACATTTTAACAATATTAGTTTTCCTAATCCATGGACATGGAGTATCTTTCCATGTATTTGTGTCTTCTCCAGTTTCTTTCACCAATATTTTACAGTTTTCAGTGTACAGATTCTTCAACTCCTTAATTAAATTTATTCCTAAGTATTTTATTGTTTCTAACGCTGTCATAAATGGGATTGTTTTCTTGACTTATTTTTTTGCATAAGTCTTTATTGACGTAAAGACATGCAGCTGATTTTTGTATGTTGATTTTGCATCCTGCAACTTGACTGAACCCATTAATTCATTCTTAAGGTTTTGGTGCTGTCTTTAGGGTTTTCTATGTATAGGATCATGTCTTCTGCAAATAGAGATAATTCTACTTATTTTCCGATTTGAATATCCTTTATTTCTTTTACCGTCTGATCGCTCTTGCTAGTACTTTCAGTACTATATTTGATAGCCACACAACAGGTGGGTTTGATTGCTTGGCAGGTGACAGTCTAATGACCACAACCAAGAAAGGTTTAACAGGGGGATTTTATTATTTTTAACAAGTACAGAGAACACTAGGGAAGTTCTCAAAGCAGTGACTCTCCAAAGAAAGATGAAAACAGGGCTTTTATTAGGCTTTTATTAGACTCAGCTATTATTAGCTGAGTCATTACATATAGAGGTGGAGTAAAGGCAGCACAGGAGCAGTTGCTGATCACACTTCCACATCTACTCATAGAAAATGGTGAATAGACACCTCTCTGGGTGAGGTTTTTAGTATACTAATGAGAAGAGGTCACCAAAGTTCATCTCCAATTCAGGCATGTATGCATCCAGCTGGTTTTCTGGGGCAGAGCTTCTTCCTGGAACTTTTTGAAACAAGAACTCAAGGTGCAACAGTTACAAGTAGGCACTTTTTTCACAGTGTGTACCAGAAAACCTAGGGACTATGGGTTACAAATCCCCCTTGAGACATTCTACTCCTCGTTCTTAGAACTGGAGGTCATTGCTCTGTAACTACTTCATGTAGACCAGGGGCATTGAGTCCTCCTAAAGTTAGAAGAGTGAAACTCTTGGGCTACTGAGTTCAAATAAGTGTTGGGGTCCCCTGGAGTTGTTCAAAGGGGCTGATATTTTTGCTGTAATACAAGCTAGAGATGAAGCTGTTGAAGTCTGTAAGACACAGAGTTTACTATCACTTTAAATATACGAAGACCAAAAAGTAACAGGGGAACAATGGTCACTAGAATCCCCAACAGAGGAAGAACCCAGGTGAGGTGAGGTATAGTGGACTTGACTGTCTTGCAAACCTTGTTGCTTGAACTACCCTTCTGGTTGAAGGAATGCAGCCATTCTGTGTGTCTGAATATTTATTTTATGTTAACCTCTGTTTTCCCAGAGGTGCAACAGAAGGTATTGATGACTGCACCTACCCCTCCCTGTTCTTTTAGTAAATAGTTTAAGGCCAATTGATTGTCCAACCCTAAACTGACTAGTGAATTTGGAGAAATATGCACATTTTGGAGAGCTTCCCTCTGTTAGCTACCAAAGTGTTGGATGATAGGGTGACATTTTTTTAGGGTGATCTCCTGGCATGCAAACCCCCCAAAGGGGCAGCCAGCCCTACAGCAAGTCTGGTGCTTGACAAGATTAGTCCAATAGTCCTTTTGGGTCTATTATGGTGGTTGGTTTCATTATGGACTGTTATCCAGATGAGCCCCTGTAGGCTCACAGTGCACTGTCCTGAGTATGTTACATTAACTACAATAGAGTAATCCACTGCAAATTGTGGCGAGGAGGAAACGGTTTAACCAACCAAGTAATCAGGGACCCCAAAGGGGAGAGGTAGTCTCATAACATTGAGAAGATAAGGGTTCTCCATAAATCTCCGCTAAGTAAAAGTAAAATCTCCACTAAGATTCACTTTTCCAATGGAGCACTTCCCGCAGCTGGAGGAGTGCTATATGATAGTCTCCAATATTCAGAGAGTTGTTTATCTCTTACCAAATTTTACATTGATTGTGACATTTGGTGTTAGGGTCTATCGAGTACCCATAGCTGTCTGTGAGGGCACACCAATGGGTGGTGTTTAGAATGCAAGGTTTAGTGAGGTTAAAGGCAAGGGAGGTAGATGTCAGACTTGCCTCCACTACCTTCTTGTTCTGAATGCATTTGGTGTTTTTCTCCTTTTTCTGAACAATTTAAATAAATGAGGTCTATTTTCATGGTGACATTGCCCTTAGGGGTGAGGTCCACACAACCCACAGATGGGGAAGGGCCCCTTTATGCTGAGATAGGTTCAGGCGGGATTTTGGATCCCCTTCTTTCCACCGTGATGTTAATGTTCCCCTACTAAGGGTAAGCAACAGGCCACCCCGTCTGAGTCTGGGGATATGCATGGCATATTCAACATTCAGACAGATTATCTCTACCAGCTATAACATGGGAGAAGTTTACTATTGCACTGGCCTCCCAGAGACCACTGGCCATGGGAACTAAGAGGTCCAAGAAGCATAAGGAAAAGATGGGGTTCATTTTAAGGTGTCGTATGGAGGGCTTTACCACCAATCGAGGACCTAACAGAGTGAAAAAGGGTGGTAAGTATAGGGGTTCCTACAAGGATGAGAAAGATGCCTAGTATGTCGAGAGAATGGCAAGGGAACATTTTAGTTATATGAGCCTTTTCTTCTGAAAACCAATTTGATATCCCTGACAGGTTCACAAGTATATGCTGGGGAGGGGTCCTCTAGGGGCTCCTGGGCTTTCTTCTCTCTTGAGTGATGAATCCAAGGTATTACCCTCTGGAGTTTAAGGGAAGAATGAATACCTAGAAGCATTTGGCCAGGTCTTGTCATGCAGGCTGAGCTGGTCCAGGGTGGGGCCAGTCATTCAGTTCTTGATGTATACCCAGTCTCTTGGCTTGTACAGGTCGGTTTCACCTTAGAGAGGACTGGGAGACTGAGGTTGCCTTAATGGTTAAGAGCAGAAAAGACGTATGCACTCAGATTAAATGTCCATCCCCATTCAGAAACGTCGAAAGAGAAGCATCTGCCTCCTAGCTTCTAAGAGTTTCCACTCAGGGTTGCACTAACTGGGAGAGGAGGATTGATGCTGGGAGTGGGAATAGGAAGTCCCCAACACTTTGACTGGGGAAGTGACTTCTCTTGTAGAGGTAGGGAAGGCCCAGGTGTTTGGGATGATAGCCTTCCTCTCTCTGTCCTCTTGGTTCCTGAGCTTTGTGGAGCCGAGGAAGTCCTCCTCATCTAGGGGGCTCTCTAGGATTGGGAGCACTTTCTCTGGCAGTTTAGTGGGAGATTTGGGTGGTCCCACCTAGAGAGTGCAAAGCCTGCACTACATCTGTAGGATCCCTTCTGGTACAGGGCCATAAAACACTGGACATAGGGTATCACATCCCATTTCTCTTATCCCTTACAGAAAAGATCTAGCTGTAGAATGGTATGGTAATCAAATGACCTGATCTTCTACCATGGTTCCTGGCTAGGGCACACTGCAGCCAGGCTATTTTGCAGAAGAAAATCATCTGCTTTCCAGTCATTGGGGAATACCCAAAGACCTTCCAGCATTAGCGAATGCACCCTAATGGGCTTTTCTCCAGGAGAGAGGTTGGCTTCCTGATATCTTTGTGTCCTCATTCAGGGCTGATCATAGGTCCCAAGGTGTTCAAGTAATGAGGTGTTGGCTATGCTGATATGCGATCATTACTTCTCTGATGTGTAAAAGAAAAATAAGCAGATGCGTGAGGGCTGGTGGGGCCCTAAGGCAGCCCACAAACTGTGTGCTCCCCACAAACTCCAACTGTGCTGCCCAACTACCTACTCAGGCATCGGGCACAGTAGCTGCCCTTTCTTTTAAAAACATATCTGAGGCCGGGCGCGGTGGCTCAAGCCTGTAATCCCAGCACTTTGAGAGGCCGAGACGGGCGGATCACAAGGTCAGGAGATCGAGACCATCCTGGCTAACACGATGAAACCCCGTCTCTATTAAAAAATACAAAAACCTAGCCGGGCGAGGTGGCGGGCGTCTGTAGTCCCAGCTACTCGGGAGGCTGAGGCAGGAGAATGGCGTGAACCCGGGAGGCGGAGCTTGCAGTGAGCTGAGATCCGGCCACTGCACTCCAGTCTGGGCGACAAAGCGAGACTCTGTCTCAACCAAAAAAAAAAAAAAAAAAAAACATATCTGAAAATATACCCAGAATGTACCCAGATAGTAAGAGCCTATTCTCCTAAGTTAAAATTGTCCCAGCCTGTCAAGGTCGAGGGTTTCTGGGCATACTTGGGTCCCTTCTAGTTTTGGGAAATGTCTCGCCCACCACACACACCTATAGACCTTAAACCCATCTTTTTGGAAAAAAAAATTAATCTTCACAGTTAATTTCACTGTTAGCCAGATCTGGATTACCATTGACCACAAGAGATATGTCTCTCAGTCCCCCAGGGCACCAACCAGCCAAAGACAAGATTTGTTTGATCGCTTGGGTGAGAGTCTAATGACCACAACCAGGGTGGATTTAACAAGGGGTTTCATTATTTGCAACAAGTAAAGGAAACGTTGCGGATAGTTCTCAAAGCAGTGCCTCCCAGAAGAGAGGTGAAAAGAGCCTTTCATGAGGCTGGTTATCAGAGTCATTGCATGTAGAGATGGAGCAGCGGCAGCACAGGCACAGTTGCTGATCTTGCTTTTTCATATGTCATGTGTATAAAAATGGACAATAAATTCCTCCCGGGGTGGGGTTTTTAGCATGGTTGGTGGTGAGAATTTGCCAAAGTTCATCTCTGGTTCTGACTGTTTTTGTTGTTCTGGGGCTGAGCTTCTTCCTGGAACTTTTTGAAACAACACGAACTCAATGTGCAATGGTTGCAGGTAGGTACTTTTTCACAGTGTGTACCCCAAAACCCACAGACCACATGAGTTATATGTTGAATAGAAGAGGTGAGAATGGGCATCCTTGTCTTGCACTGAATCTTAGAAGAAAAATTTTCAAATATTCACTATTGATTATGATGTTAGCTGTGGGCTTTTCATAAATGGTCTGTGAGGAAATTTTCCTTCTATTCCTAATTTGTTGAGAAATTTTCTCATGATAGGATGTTGAATTTTGTCAAATGCATTTTCTGTATCTATTGAGATGATCATATAGTTTTTGTCCTTTATTCCATTAATGTAGTAAATCACAGTTATTGATTTGGGTAAGTTGAACCATCCTTGTATCCCAGGGATAAATCCCACTTAATTGTGGTGAAAGATCTTTTAAATTTACCGTTGAAAATAATTTGCTAATATTCTGTTGAGGAGTTTTGCACCTTTATTCATTAGTAATATTAGCCTGTAGTTTTCTTTTCTTGTAGTGTTTTTGTCTGTCTTTGGTATCATGGTAATGATGGGCTTGTAAAATGAGTTTGGAAGTAGTATTCCCACCTCTTCAGTTCTTTGGAAGAGTTTGAGAAGGATTGATTCTAGTTCTTTAAATGTTTGGTAGAATTCAGTCATGCAGCTTTCTGGTTCTGGATTTTTCTTTGTTGCAAGCTGTTTACTTCTACAGTTTCTTTTTTGTTGTTGTTATTGGTCTACTCAGGCTTTCTGTTTCTTCTTATAAGGACACCAGGCAGATTGGATTAAGACTCCTTCTTACAATCTCATTTTAACTTAATCACCTCCTAAAAGATATTTTCTCGAAATAGGATTATATTTTGAGGAAATAGGGATTAGGACTTCAACATACAAATTTTGAGAGAACACAATCTAGCTTGTAACACATGACTTACTGAGGCAGGAGAGGTAGTCAAAGAAATGATCGTGTTTTCTGGTGGCAGCAACTGTAGTGACCATACATCATACATAATAAACCTTAGCATTCTCATTGTAATTGAGCTCATTCAAGCGAAGCTATCTTCAGTAGGGACTTTCCCTTCTAGAAAGCATATGCCTTTTCATTTCACCTTTCCTCAAACCGACCTTTTGCTCATTGTAATAGTAAAAGACACACCCCTGGGTAGAGATTTAAGATGCTAATGAAACATGCCACGTATGAGCAAGCATGTATAGCTACTGCACGTGTGCACCCAGAAGACCACCCAGAACATGCTCACTAGTAACACCTCTTGCCACCTCCTCTTGAATAATCATGTAAAACTCCCATAAAGGGAGTTTCTCCAGCAATAATTAATGTTGCCTCACCTTACAGGCAGCTCAGCCTGAATCCTCTGCTTCAGGGTGTACTGTCTATTCTGCACCTAACTTTCAAAATATTCTTTTTCTTTTTTAGTGAATTATTCTATGCTGCATCTCCTTTGCTGTGTGTCTCATTTAAATTCTTTTAAGCCAAAAACATAAGAAGTGAGGTATCATAACGGCCATCAACATTTCCAGACTATTCACTAAGCATTAAGCATTGTAAAGTAAAGCATGTGCCCCCAACAATGCTCTTGAAATAATCAACACAAAAAAAGATTAATGACAAATTGGGAGATATTGAAATGTAGGGAATAGTAGTGTAGTAACTTTACTGAAAATACTCATTGATATCTGTTTAGTAACTTATGATTTACAAAAAACTTTTGCAAATATTATGCCATGTTTTTTCTCAGAATAATCTTGTCAGGAAAAAATGAGATTAGGTGAGAAAGTCATAGTAAATGTAAGAACTGTCAGGCATGTCCATGTGAAGAGACCACCAAACAGGCTTTGTATGAGCAATAAAGCTTTTTAATCACATGGGTGCAGGTGGACTGAGTCCAAAAAGAGAGTCAGCTAGGTTTGCTTTTGTGTGTTTATATCATGGTTTAGTCAGGATGGTAAAACTAGGTATCCAAAGACGGAAGTACCTAACCATGCCTAGGAAAGAAAGGAGTTGTTTTGTAGAAGGGATTGGGGTTTGGGAGATTAGCCAGAAACGATCAGCAGAGAGAGCAAGTGTGTTTTCATGAAGAATTATGCCAAGATAGGTAATGGATGAGGAAGAAATTTGGGCTTGACTGAAGTAACGGGGGCTGTCTGTGAAGCCTTGTGGGGGAGCAGAGGCTGAGGAAGAATTGGGACCTGGCTTGGCCTGGTGAGGAGCAGCCTGGGGAGAAGGGGAGAGTTAGATAGGTCTGTAGAAAAGGAGGATTCACAGGACTCAGATCTGGGGTGGAGACTGAAGGAACAGACAGGAAAAAAAGAAGAAAGATTTGGGACGAGTCACATTGGGAGCAGAGATTAAGAAGGGACGGATGTGTAAAAGAATACCTGGACGTCAGGCACCTCAGACTATTTGCCCGTGTTACGACAAGAATTATCTAGATCTTGTAGGGTGGAGAAATCGAAAGTGCTCTTTTCTGGCTATTTGGAACCATTATTAAGTTTGTATTGGGGTCAAGCAGTATTGCAGAAGAAAATAAGGCATTTAGGTTTTAGGTCATGTGTGAGTTGAAGAGGTTTTAAGTTCTTGAGAACACAGGCCAAGGGAGAAGAAGGAGGTATGGAGGGTGGAAGGTTGCCCATAGTGAAGGAGGCAAGCTCAGAGAAAAGAGAGGGTAGAGAAGAGAAAGGGGGTGGTGAGCAGCCCTGAGCTGCAATGTGGGTGAGCAGCCAAAGCAGGCATCCCCACAATTGACTTGCCACCAAGGGAATGTGGGTGAATGACCAAGGCAGGCATCCCTGCAGTGATCAGACACCAAGGGAATATGGGTGAATAATCAGGCAGGTGTCCCTGCAGTGATCAAACACCAAGTGAAGACTGTCTTCCTGAGTCCGTGACTGGTGCCAAAGAGTTTTGGGTCCACGGATAAAATGTGTCTCCTTTGTCTCTACTAGACAGTTGAAAAAGAACTGAAATTGGAACGACAGGGAGATTGAAGGGTAGCGAAAGAGGCTGGAGAAGAGAGTGAAAAGACTGCTTACCCAATTCGAAATTGGTGAGATGTTCCTTGGGCTGGTTGGTCTGAGGACCTGAGGTCATAGTGCATCTCCTCAGGGAGTGAGAGTGAGGACAGCGATCAGTCTCCTGAAGGAGTCCTCCTGTCTGGGTCTTCAGCACCAAATGTCATGCGCATCCACGTGAAGAGACCACCATAGGCTTTGTGTGAGCAATAAAGCTGTTTATTTCATCTGGGTTCAGGTGGGCTGAGTCCAAAAAGAGAGTTAGCTAAGTTTGCTTTTGTGAGTTTATTTAATGGTTTAGTCAGGATGGTAAAACTAGGTATCCAAAGGTGGAAGTACCTAACCATGCCTAGGAAGGAAAGGAGTTGTTGTTTTGCAGAAGGGGTTGGGGTTTGGGAGGTTAGCCAGACACGATCAGCTGGGAGAGCACGTGTGTTTTCATGAGGAATTATGCTGAAATACGTAATTTTTCAGCATAGGTCTGTAGAAAAGGAGGATTCACAGGACTCAGATCTTGAGGAAGAAATTTGGGCTTGACTGAAGTAATGGGGACTGTCTGTGAAGGCTTGTGGCGGTATAGCCCAGGTAAGTTGCTGAGGCAGATGGGTGTCATGGTCAAGAACAAATTGCATTTTTATTTTTTTTGAAATAATCATGTGTCAGGTATTTTATAAATGTTATTTCAATGAATCCTGATAACTCCTTTTGCCTACTTTACATAAGAGGAAACCAAAACTCAGGATAGAATAGGAAACTAATTTCTTTCTTATTTAAAAGGTCCTTTCATGATAAGTCTCATGGAATTATATATGCATATATATGTGTATATTTGTGTGTGTGTGTGTGTGTGTATCTTTTTTAATTTAGAGAGCATATAACATCTATAAGTCCTAGAATGAAATTCTGCTGAAGATATGATGAGGCTTTCCTAATTATGATTTGTAACTTCAAGTATTTGAGGTACTTTTTCTGGTTTCCCTGAAATCATCTGTGAAACCATTTCTTCTCTATGTCTATTAGCAATTCACAATAACTAAAATGATGATTGGCTTATTTTCTTAGGTATTACCATGAAACTTATGATGAGATACATAATTGATGCAGATCTTTTCAGTAAATAAGATGGAATAATGGATATACAAGAAACTCATTAAAGGCTGAGTCCAGGTAGATGATTTTCAGACTCTATATCTCATTTAGCAAGTGTTTATTGAGCCTTAACCAAGAATAGTTATAATCTTAAAGATGCTGAATCCTGGCCCTTGAGTTTACACTTTGCTAAGGGGTAAAGGATAAAAATATAGTTATAATGATTGATATTTTTTGTAGCTCTCAGTTTGGTGTCCATGCAGTGGCTCATGCCTGTAATCCCAGCACTTTGGGAGGCTCAGGCGGGCAGATCACTTGAGGTCAGGAGTCCAAGACCAGCCTGGCCAACATGATGAAACCCCATCTCTACTAAAAATACCAAAATTAGCCGGGCCTGGTGGCACTGGCCTGTAGTCCCAGCTACTTGAGAGGCTGAGGCGGGAGAATCGTTTGAATCTAGGAAGCCGAGGTTGCAGTGAGCCGAGATTGTGCCATTGCACTCCAGCCTGGGTGTTGCAGCGAGACTCCATCTCAAAATAAATAAATAAATAAATAACAAAAATACTTGATCATGTAATAGAAATCCACCTGCACAGGAAACCACTCTTCTTCCTTTGACTGTCCTTTTCCCACTACACTCAGAATTCCCTTGTCTTTTATTTAAACTTTCTATTGAAATCTCTTCATGCTCCCTGGATCCAGCTACCAAAACCGCTTAGGTACTTGAGAGCTATTGAAATGGAAATTTATTAAAATGCTAGGATTATGTGTCTCTACCTCTAAGACATATTCTCCCAGTGGAATTCCAGATTTTAGAAATTCTTTCAAAAGTTTTTTGAATGAAGGCTTCAATTATTTATATTGTCTTATGTGCCCACACACGCGCGCGCACACACACACACACACGTGATGTCTGTTACAAAAATGACTAATCTATTTTGAACATGCTGTATTTTGTATATTTAGAATTTAATATACAACATTTATGTTTAACTGTGTAACAGTATAATTCAGATATTCTCCCAATGTTTTGGATCCCACTTAGAGTCCTAATCTTTCTACCTGCTATTTCTATATCCCTGTCTATACTTTAGCCTAACTGGACAGTTCTCCCCCCTTGAAAATGCCCTGTATTATTTTACTTTAATATTACTCCATTCAGAAAATGAGAGCAGCATGTAGAACTCTTACACTGGGCCAGGAAATGCACTAGCGCCCTTGGGTGAACTTACACACAATACAGTTGCAGATCATGGTATAAATATGGGCTAGTTACAGGTGATTGTTTAAAAGAAGGCAGATTCTGTCCTGGGGGAGTAGTTAAGTTAACAAAAAGATTTCCAGAACATTGTCGGAGCATAATAGGGAATCTAATTCCAAACAATAAACAGAGCTCTAAATGGACACAGTTAGCCATGTGCTGTCTTCAGGGTTATAAGGTCCCTGTCCTATTTCCTGAAATGAAGCTTAAGCCAGGGCAGGTCCTGCCTTCGAGAAATGGATGTATCTGATGTGATAGCTCTTGCCCTCTCATCTCCTGCCAGTCCCTCTCACTGGTGGGAGCCAAGTGGAAGGCAGCAGGCAAAGGAGGGCCAGGTTAATGCATGACCCTAAGGATCAACCTTCTGGGGGTACAAGAATGAGAAGAAGAGAGAATGGACATGGAAAAGTCAGCAGTTAATTTGCAGCTCAGGGAAGAACACAAATGACTGACTCTAGTATCGATTGCTTTTTATCTAGTATCGATTGCTTTTTTATTTCAGAATCTATTATTAGAAAGTAAGATACTTTGTTTTTGAAAACATAATTCATGTTATCTTTTAAAAAATAAATATTTTCAAAGAAAATTTAAAACGAAAATGAAAATACTAACATAGTCCTAAAAAACCTTTTGTGCCAAAGCAAGAAAAGTTCATTATTTTAAGGAGATCGTACAGTTGCTTTGAAAAGTCACATATAAGTTTGTAGGTAGGGAAGCTTATATCAACCAGATATTAATTATGTGGTTTCTATTAAACATTCTATCTTAACTATAAAAATTTGACTTTGTCAATAGGAATAATGATGGTTATCATTTGTTGAGTATTTATTATATGACAAGCACATAACTGTTACCTGAAGAGGCTAAACCCGTTTAATCTCTTTAAATGGATTCATCCTAGGTTAAACATTTAAGAAACGAAAAGGCCTTTGGACTCACGTCTAGGGCAATCCAGTGTCGGTAAACTTTACTGCCCTCTGACAGCCCTTTTCTATTAGCACTTGTCTGCCTATCATGTTATATTTCTTTGTTCATCACTTCAAGTAGGCTCTAGGGAATACTTTCAATTCCAGTTCCCTTTTGTCTCTCTGTTACAGTTGCTTGTCAATATTTGTATCAATTCAACTGTTTATTTTCTTTACTCCTACACCACAAATTCTGTACACTGCCAAAGAAGGCCAAATAAGCAAAAAGATTGATTTCACTATAAGTTTGTTTTCTCCATCCTTTCAATGTCCACTGGATTCTCAGTACATAGGAAATATTTCATGTTTCTCAGTAATTCTCTCTCCATTTATTATTGGGAGATCTTTTAAAATTCAAATTTTCTCCACTTGCAAACTAGCTCCCTCTTCTACTCAAAAATTCAGCAGTCAATTTTAGATTAACAGAAGTCATCCAAATAAAATTTTAAGTTCTTGCCACCATTTCTACAAAGATTTTTGCTTCTGCACTCATTTTTTTCCACTCTGCCTTTGTCTCTCTGTCTCCATCTCTGTCTCTGGCTCTTTCTGCTACAGTTAAGGGGGTGCTCTGTTCCTTTCTAAGTAAAATCCCTCCAATGTGCAAAAGATTTCATCCCTTTTTGCTTTCTTAAGAAGCTGCCCCTCTCTCAAGCAATTATATTTAATTTCTAATTCTCATTAATTTACAGTGAGCATTTAAATATGTTAAGGGCCCGATGCAGTAGCTCACGCCTATAATCCCAGCATTTTGGGAGGCTGAGGTGGGTAGATCACCTGAAGTCAGGAGTTCTAGACCAGCCTGGCCAACATGGCAAAACCCCATCTCTAGTAGAAATACAAAAATTAGCTTGGCATGGTGTCGCACACCTGTAATCCCAGCTACTCTGAAGCCTGAGGCATGAGAATCACTTGAACCTGGGAAGCAGGGGTTGCAGTGAGATCACACCAATGCACTACAGCCTTGGCTACAGAGTGAGACTGTATCTTTAAAAAAAAAAAAAAAAAAAAAGTTAAGGATTTTCCTCTTTTAAGTGCGTGTGCACACACACACACAGAGAGCGAGAGAGAGCACAATGCAATTATTTAATTATTTTCTTCAATTCTAAGTATTCCTCCAGCTACTGCAGCTAAATTTTTCTTTTTATAGACAGGCTTCTTATGAAAAAGTTTGTACTCCTAACTTTATTTTCTCATCTCTGAATTCAGTCGGCCTTCTCCACCTAATACTTCACTCTTGTCTTCTTCCTAGGTACCTTTCTCAATTCTGATTTTACTTGACCTTTTCCTAGCATTTGATGTTATTGAACATTTCCTTAAATTTTGGCTCTTATAACATTGCACTTTTCCCATTGTATACCAATATGTCAGGTCATTTCATGTCAGTCATTTTTGTGGAATCTGTCCATTTTTACGTATTGGACATCATAATGATGTCCTTCACACTTTCTTCTGCTGCTTCCTACACTTTCGTTGAATTGTCAAAATCCCCATGACTAATTTCCACTGCATGCTGCTGATTCCCAAATCTTTGTCTCCATTCCATATCTCTATCCTGTGTTTCACGTTGCAGTGCTACAAACATTTCAAACTTAACAAGTTGAAATCCGAACGCACATTTTCCAAAACCCGTATTTCCTCTTGTCTTCTCTAGCACAGCGAATGACAATAGCAACCACCTGGAAGTTCGAGACAGATGCCTTAGAGTCATCTTGTCTATTAGACTACTTACCAATTCTTTCCATTCCTTTATGCCCGTTATTACTCACAAGCAAATAAAATGCCACGTTTTTAAAATTCTACCATCAAAACATATGTTACATTTATCACCTTTATCCATTCTTATTGCCATGTTTTCTACCTTTTTCTTGAGCATGTACCACTCTCAAATACTGGCATTATTGCCTCAGTCTCGTCAAGGTGCCCATTCTTAGTTCATTCTTAACACGTTCTTCCCTGTTGAACCCATTATGTGTGATTGCTTTTAGAATGACTTTTAAAAATGAAAATCTGGCCATGTCACTTACCTGCTTAAAATTCAGTGTTCATAAAACAAAGTTCAGACTTTATAATGTGGCTGAAGAGCTCTGTTTAGTGGGTCCCCTACTTACGTCTGATCATTTCTCAATCCTTTTTTTATATATTTTAGAACCAGCCATGCAAGAGTTTCACTTCCTTAAACACAGTGGTTGTGTTTGTGGTGCACTCCCCCATCCCAGTTTTCCTTCCATTAGTCTCATCTTTCCGTTTTCAGATAGGTACCAAGTTTTTCTCAGCCTTTCTTAAAAAGGCCTACTGAACTGCTCCTACTCTGTATACTTCACCATCTAAACTCTTACTGCTTTGTAATTGCCTGCTTTTCTGTCCTTATCTGCCATGAATTATATTGTTCATGGATTATATGCTTTGCAAGGGCAGAAATCATATCAGTGTTGTCTATCATTATATTCCCAGTACTTGGAATAGTGGCAGGCACAATAAATGCTAAATAAATGTTTCTTGAGTGAATTAATACAAATAGGATGTGTGCCATAAGAAAACTATAATTAAGAATATTTACTCCAGTTGGAGGGAATTTTAATACCTAATATGTAAAGTATTTTCACAAACATGTTATGCAATACTAAAACAACTCTCTGAGTAGGAAGGACTATTGTTTTATGCATGAAAGAACTGAAATAGAAAGTTTGGGATTTGTCCAAGGTCAGAAAGAAAAGGATTTTTAAAAATGCAATTAGGATAACCTCTAACCTTGGTTCAGTTTTGCTTTTTCTGTCCCTCACTGGCTAAAATTTTAAAGTGCTAAAATATAAAATTTGCATATGTTTTTTCATCAGACACAAGATTATATGATGCCTTGCAGATTACAACTAACAATAAAACAAGAATAGTAGTTACTGCTTATTGGATGTTTGCTAAGTTAATTAAAGCCGTCCTTTAATTTATGTTAGCATGACAATTTTTTTGTTTTTATATTTTTAATTTTTAGTTTTTAAATTGACATAATAATTGTACGTATTTATGGGGCACATAGTGGTCTGAGTACACATAACAGTGATCAGATCAGGATAATTAGCATATTCATCATCTCATACATTCATCATTTCTTTGTGTTGGAAACATTCAATATCATCCTTCTAGCTATTTGAAAATATATAGTATATTTTTGACTATAATCATATTACAGTGGAATAGACCACTAGAATGCATTCCTCCTATCTGTAATTTTTGCATCCTTTAAGAAATCTCTCCCCATTCCTCCCTTCCCTCTCCCCTTCCCAACCTTTAGTATCCTCTGTTCTACTTTTTACTTCTATGAGATCAACTTTTTTAGCTGAAAAAGCTTGACTGTTTGAAAAGAGCTACTTTTGATTCAACTCACTTAGATACTATCCACAAATGTATTTGTGTTTATAATGAAAACAGTAAACACACACTACACTTCTATGAATATGAAATGTCTAGTATTTGGGTTAGCTAATTTATGACCATTCTTTAACTTCATTGTGATTCATCTTCAGTCTTACAGTGGAGAAATCCTCATGCTGTGGAAATTGTCAGTTTTCTGTGGTTTTATTGTTTAACCAAGCAGCTTTTTATGAGAGTTGGAAGTAGGGGTGGGGGTATGGATATACATTTTCAAATTGTACAGGCACTAGATAGTTGAAAGTTGTCACCCAGAAATTGCTAAAAGTGGGAATTTAAAAACATCTTTGAGTTTAGTTTTTTTTTTTTTTTTTTGCATCTTTTATTCTCTTGATACTTCACTTGCAAATGGATATGAAAACTTGTTTGGGGAGATATTTATTTGCATAAAGAATATTGGTACAGTCCTTTAACTTTCATTATTTTATAGAACCAGATTGTAATTCTTACCTTCCTATTTATAGCATGTGTGGGAAGTATATTTTATTATAAAGGGGGACAGGCTGAAGACCATCTTTGTTTCCTGTTGGGGCATTTCCAGATTGGATAAAATCGAAGGAGAGCCATCTGTTGAACATTTAGTATTCAGAATTGTAGAACTACTCCTGGCATCTGGTTTTGCCAAGTCCTAGCTAAAAATAAATATTAAATGGGGTTTGCTTCCTTGTTTTGTTGGTTTTGAACTCTCCTGGAAGAGGTAGTATATTCCCTAAGGAGAGAAGTGTGAGGAAAAAAAAATGTAGACATTTATTTTTCATTTTCATTCACAAAACATTTGGTTTGAATATTAAGATCAAATATGCCCAAACATTTCTACTTTCATTTCTATGTCTCTCCTGTAAGATTTTTTAGAACTTGTTATTAAATAATGATTACTAATTCGTTGATTTTGTGTATATCATAAACACACAGACACACAGACACACACACACACACATTCTCTCACTCACATACAGACACCCGTCTGTAGTCTCATATTAAGTCGCAATTTTATGATAATATGATAAAAATGTTAAATTATACTATTTCGCCAGCTCTTGGGAAAGTATTTTTTTTTGCATGTAACTCATCATCATTTACATGCGAAAAAAGAAACAAAATTAAAACAGTTTTATATAGGTTAATAAATATTAATATTCTATCCACAGATATTAATTAATGAATATCTTCTTTCATGGAGCCAAGGGAGCAGTATACCAAAACCAAAACAAACAAGCAAACAAACAAACAAAAAAACAAAACCAAGAAAATAACAACAGAGATTTGTTATATTTCTCTTTATTTAGAACCTACCCAAATGCCAAACTCTATTTATGACTTATTGTTATTGGCCATCATACATCTTGTAAAAAATTTGAGAAGCTCACATTCTTTAATAATAATCTTTCTGGGACAGCAAACTAGTGTTTAAGGGAAGAATCAACTATTTTAATAATTGGCTGTGGTTTGCCTGGCAAAATATTACCCCAAAACTGTTTGTTTGTGAATTCTGGAAGGGAGGTTTTAATACAAAGGAATGTCAATAGGCCCCACCCTGGCCAATCTTTAACAACAGGATGAGAGGCAAAACATTTGTCCTGACAACATGGCATTGTGAAAAATACCTGACTTACGCACATGCCAAAACTAAAGATTCTTTCCTCTTTAGGAAATAAATAAATCTCTTCACCCTCAAAAGAAATGTTTTTGATAAATGCCAAGGATAAAGAAGGCAGAAGGAAATTGTAAAGAAAATGAGGGAAACAATTGAGTAGTTGAGAGGGATTGTGTGGTTAAACAGTGATCAGCTGTTTTCACTCAGAGGGGCAAGAATGACAGTTCAGTTATTTCTAGATGTGCAGAGGTACACACTCTTTTCCAAGAGGCAAGATAAATCAGCGAGCCTTAAAGCAGTCGATTCCATTGTTGAATTGAATAGTGAATAGCTTTGTGGGTTTTCAGGGACATATGGCTATTTTATTCTGAATTAATGCATATTACCTTAACTGTTTTCTTTTTTAATGCATTTTAAAATGATAGAGCTCATATAATTGTGTATGTTTGAATACACTAGGGAAAAAAACACCTAGAGCACTAGGGAGAGCTTTAAGAAATCAATTAACAGAGCAATATGAAATTATAACTAACTAAATGAAAACTTTTTAAGGAGATAAATAACTTTCCTTTGTATCTTCATGCCATTTCATTTAGATAATTAATGAAAATGGCATCTTTGTTCCTTTGGGTCTTCCTTTTTGTTAGAGAAACTATTTTTACTCTGTGGCAGTTAATTATGCTATATCAACTGAAGATAAAGCTAAAAAGAAGCCATCGTGAAAACCATTAAGGGAAAAATGACAAAAATAATGGAAAAATGGAATGGCTGCCTATACATGAGACTGATAAGTGAAATGTCGTGACATGATACAAAGAACACAGACATATATTTATGTTTGGTTCAAAGTTAGGCTTTTCACACTGCTTTCTGTCTTCCTTTGAGCTATGGGAGTATTCAGTTCATAACAGACTCACAGCATCTCATTACTACTTAGAACTTAGTTCACATTGCCTTCCTGATGTAATGCAATACCCAGAATTCGACGATAATCGTTCCTGAAAAAAAAAAAAAAAAAAAAAAGAAAGAAAGATCACCATTCCTTTTAATAGCTTGAAACTGTACCAAAAGGATACGTAGAAATGAGTCCTCAAAGTACTCTCAGCTGTTTCATTAATTATTGTGTGCCTCCAGCATCTGCTTATTCAGGTGAGGCTTCCATGTTTAGGTGTGAAACCCTTGGGATCTGCCGCAGGACTCAAGGTAGTGCTGCCTGCTTCTCCCACTCTGTGGCCGACTCCCCTGACGTAGCATTCTGCCAGGCAAAGCTGCCTTTCCTTTCTCCCACTACTGTGACTTCAGAAGGTATGGTTTTCCCTAATTTATCCCAGGTACGAAATGAGTTCTTTTCCTCTTCCCCCCCGCCCCCTGCCACAGAACCTATCCTTTAAGTGTTTAAGGAAGCTTTCTTTGTTTAATAGAAGTACAACATGGAGAAGAATTTGCTGCTACTTTTTAAAGTGACTTGTCAGCCTAAATATAGGAAAATTTATCTCCTCTAAGAATACCCTCAATTGAGCATTCATTTTCCAGACTGTAGGCCTACCTGAAAAACATTTCTCCATTTTCCTGGGTCAGTATCTTCGCAAGACTACACATTTTTTCTATGCTGTGCTGGAATTCTTCTTAGTAAAATATATAGCTGCATTTTCTACTCCTATCAGAGAAAACTATCTACTGCTTCCACAGATACAAGAAAACAATATTCTGAAAGGAGTACATTTTCCTAGGTCTAGGTTTTTAAGTGGAAGGTAGTAAAGAATATAAGAACGTGGGTTGTGAAATAAGAGATCCTAAGGTTTGAAGCTCAGCTCCACCATTCACTAGCTATGAACCTCTGTTTTCTCATCTGTAGAATGGGAATAATTATTGTTCATTTCATATAGAAATTGAAGAAGATATATATACACACATTTTGTATATATATTATATAAACACATATGTTTACACACACACACACATTTTGTCTGTGCTGGGCATAAATTTTCAGTAACTATTAGCAAGTTTAAATAAATAAAATCCTGATGTAGGAACTCACAGGCCTAGCTTATGAATTGAAATAAGCCAAGCTGGGCACAGTGGCTCATGCCTGTAATCCCAACAATTTGGGAAGTTGAGGCAGGCGGATCACTTGAGGTCAGGAATTTGAGACCAGCCTGGCCAATGTGGTACACCTGTCTCTACTAAAAATACAAAAATTAGCCAGGCCTGGTGGCGCTGGCCTGTAATCTCAGCTACTTGGGAGGCTGAGGCAGGAGAATTGCTTGAACCTGGGAGGCCAGAGGTTGCAGTGAGCTAAAATCAGACCACTGCACTCCAGCCTAGGCCACAGAGCGGGACTCTGTCTTGAAATAAAAGAAGAAGAAAGAAGCCAGGTTCCGGTTCTAGTCACACCCTTTCCCACAGAACCATGCTGCTGTTTTCTCCACTTTAGCCCTCTGTCTTTTGCAAATAGCTGCCCCCAAAATAACACAGATAACTGCACAAAAATATCTCAATTACTTCTAGGGAAAGGAAAGCATATAACACTTTTCTTCCAAGAAATATTAGAACTTACAGAGATCATTTTAAACTTTAAGATGGATTTGTCTTCGTCAAATATGTATTATCAAAGAAAATATTATTTGCATTGAAGTAACTTCCTATTTTCAGATTTTCTTGAATAACTGAGTGTATTTGTTTTATTTTTGCATTAAAGAACAAAACCTGGACTTAGAATTTACTCCAAATTAAGAAATTACGTACTAAAGAGCAGATATTTCTTACACTCTAGTTTTCATTTTAACACTTTATTGTCATCAGTGTTGAAAACAGTGATCTAGGTTTAGTCACTTCACTCTATGACATATGTAAAATCGGCTTATTTGGCCACATACCATTGCATCAAGAATTCCAGAATCCTTGGATTTTGTTATGGCAAATACTATTTCACTTGCATTTTCTTAAGAAATAGTTTCCCAACCAACACTATTATGTGAAATTCAACTGTTCCTTTGCATGTTACTAACTGCAATGTTCCTTGAAAGGACTGTTTAGAGTAAGATCAATGTGGAGGGAAATGTAAGTTAGCTTATGGAAATGTAAGTTAGCCACATTACAAGATAGCAGATGAAACTGAATGCAGTTTCTTATGTAGAAAGCAACAACAAGCTGCCATTAAAATGTGAAGATAAGGCCTCCATTGAGAATGAAATTATAGGAAATTAAATATAGAGGGTGGGATCAATCATCAGTACAAGCAACCCACCTGAATCAATATTCTCTAAATGTTGGGTCTAAAATCACAGAAACAGCATAACAAAGCAGGATGAATTTTATGACACTGGATCTTGAGTGTTTGAATATATAATATGACTGAAACTTTTTTTTTTTTTTTTTTTTTTTTGAGACGGAGTCTCGCTCTGTCGCCCAGCCCAGGCTGGAGTGCAGTGGCGCGATCTCGGCTCACTGCAAGCTCCGCCTCCCGGGTTCACGCCATTCTCCTGCCTCAGCCTCCCGAGTAGCTGGGACTACAGGCGCCCACAACCGCGCCCGGCTAATTTTTTGTATTTTTAGTAGAGACGGGGTTTCACCGTGGTCTCGATCTCCTGACCTTGTGATCCGCCCGCCTCGGCCTCCCAAAGTGCTGGGATTACAGGCGTGAGCCACCGCGCCCGGCCAATATGACTGAAACTTAATTCTAACTCTGAGATAAACAAATTTCATTTAAAATGTCAATTATAATAAACGTGTAGTGATTACCTGGTCTGAGAATGAGTTGAAAACTGAGTCCAGATTTATGAGAAAAGAGGACCTTAATTGACATCTGCCATGCTATTGCATTAACAAATGGCAGCAAACTCTTTGCTGATGCTCCTGTTACTCTGCCTCACAAAAGGCTACATTCACAAACCCTAAGAGGTCAGTAAGAATTTTTATAAGACAATTTTGAAATGAATTGTTGGTTGGGTTTTGGCACTAACAAGTGACAGTGCCACCAGTATCAGAGACCCATCTGGAAATTATATCTCTGTGATTGAGATAGATTCTCTGGAGTAGGATAACTAGATGGCACTCGTTATTGATGCCTTCTATATAATTACCCTGGATCCTGAAATTATGAGTAAAAATTAGTATTTTGGCGATTTGTTTATTTTTCATTTTAGTTTACTGACTGGGAAAGACCACAGTGATAACGGATGTTTGGTCTATTTGGCACTTCTGTTTCTCATTATAAATTGACAAGTAGGAATTCTATTTATAAGTTGGTTTATGCATTGATGTCTTGAGAGTTTAGCTAGCCAGAATCATTCCAATTGAGTATATCCTGCTGTGATCTCTGGTTGTGCTGACAAAGTTAAATGATTACCTGTGAAACTGAGGACCCCTAAATTATGATTATCAAGATTGTCTCTGGAAGGCCTCTCCGAGTAGCCAGCCAACAGCACCGCAATGCTATTTTTCCTTTTTTCTTCTAATTCTAATGTGAGTCTAAGATCAAAAGCAATTTCTTACTCATATATCTATCTTTAGAGCATACATATTTGATAAATTTTATTATTTTTTTTGAGACTATGTAAGTCTCAATTTGTTGAAAATTCAGAATAGGACTGGCATTACTAGGGAAAACACCTGTGTGGATACAAACTCGTGATTATATAATGTATATATACATATGCTTATGTAAATGTAAGCCACAGAAATCATGCTTTCTGTTATGAAATTTGTAAGGTGTATGTCTTAGTCTGTTTGTGTTGCTATAAAGGAATCCCTAAGGCTCTGTAATTCAGAAAGCAAAGAGGTTTATTTGGCTCATTGTTCTGCAAGCTGTACAAGAAACATGGTGCCAGCAATTGCATCTGGTGAGGGCTTCAGGCTGTTTCCACTCATGGTGAAAGAAGAAGGGGAGCCAGCATGTGCAGTGATCACATGGTGAGAGAGGAAGCAAGAGAAAGTTGGAGGTGATGCCTGGTTCTCTTTATTATAACAGCCGGATTTCACAAGCACACAGAGCAAGAACTCACTTATTACCTCCAGGGAGACACCAAGTCATTCATGAGGGAATCTGCCCCCATGACCCAAACACGTCCCACTAGATCTCACTGACCAATACCACCACACTGGGGATTAAATTCCAACTTGAGATTTGGAGGGGTCAAACCAACCATATCCAAACTATAGCAGTATAATTTACAGAATACTATTTTTAAACTTTTATTAATTATATTCTCTTTTCTTGAGAAACATAAAATCTCTTTTTTGTATTATTTGTAATTGCAAACAAAAAATTAATATTAAACTAAGCTATGCAAAAAATAGTGTTTCATTTTCTAAATACTAATGCCAGTTCCCTCATTCTTTTATACACCTAAATATGACACACACACCCTTGTACTTTGAAGAGTAAATGATTATAAATGAACACATGATAGTCCATTTTAAATAGACTCCCTGTAAAAGATACAAATTCTATTATTAGTGATTCATTTCAATCAGTATAACATAGACAGATTTTTTTCTTTCTAAATACTTAACAGGCCCATAGAAAATTTCAAAATGAGCATCTCCTAATGCAGGTAATGGCTAATTGTACTGTGATAAATTAGAATTTTGTGAGCCAGTTAGAAAGGACCGTACATCATATGAACAACAATATGTATCCTTAATGTTGCTTAACGCCAAGTTTCAGGAGTGAAAATATTCACTACTGGGTTTTACATACTTGCAAATATTTCAGAGTTGAAGAGATGAATCATAATATCTTATAACTCAAAAACATGCCTTTTGAATTACAGTGCTTCTGTGAAATAGCCTTATTTGAATCTACAGATAACTTTTATTTCCAAAGAAAGCAATTGTTGTGTTGTGAGTAGAATGTTGAAGTGTGCATAGACCTACGACTACATCTTCACAGAATTCTTAACTTGATGGATTGACTAAAATGGCTACCACTGTTCACCAACCTACTTGAATAACTATTTTCCTAGAAGTGCTTATTTATGTATTATGTGAACTCTGCCTTTGGTTATAAATCCGAACGTACAGCTGGGTTGATAATATGCTTTTTAAAAGAGACTAATATTCACATCTCTCAAAAATAAACATCTCTCTATATATTTCATATGTATATATGAGGACGTTATAGCCCATGATACTAGCAAGATATGTAGTCTATCCAGATAGACCTCTTGTGTTTTTAGCATCATGTTTCTTCTCTCCCATGGCATAATAGAGTTCCCCAGAAGCTACATATTTAATATATCCTATCTAGACAGTAAAATGATTTCCATAAACATGACAAGCTGTTTAAAGCAGACCATATCAAATACAATGAAATCTCATTCGCTGTAATCCTCATGATCTAGTTTGATGGCATGCTAATTAAAGAGAACAAATACACAATTAGGGTATAACAGCTATTGAAAACCAGGCTTGTCTCACCTAGATTAGTTGAAAGAATAAAGTAAACATACAGCTTATTTTTACATACTTTCAGAACAAAATCGCTCTCTTGCACCGTACAATTATTTAAAAACTCTCAAAGGAAAAATCAGACTAGGTAGTAGAAACTACAGTGCGGTGTTCTGGTGTGCGTGTAATTCAAAACAACATATCATGGGAAACAAGATATTTTCAAAATCAGGGGTATTTATAGACTAGCTTACACTAAACCAAGTGGGCAATGCAGGTGTGACATGTTTTTTTTCTTGATGTTCCCTCTAATATAAACATACATTAATGTACACAGTCTGATCATGTGATATTGAATATTGTATAATTCTAAATGCTTAATATCATATCATACATTATGAAACTAAGGGTAAAAATTATTAATAGCCATCATTTGAGCAACTTGTTCCCCTGTTTTCTTTTTATTGTCTCTTTCTCCTGCTTTATCAAATGTCTGATTTCTTTTGATTTTATTTTTACAGCTCTATTTCTAAAAAACATCGCTGTGCTGTCAGTCTCTAGTAGTATTTATATCTGAGAAATTTTAAAGTGCCTCTCCTCTTTCTCATTCTTTACTTTATATCTACATTTTTCTATTTTTTTCTCTTTTAATACAATTGACACAAAAGCCTTGTTGTTCTTGCCAAATTAGTCAGATAGATGGGAGCTCTAATTTATAAACAGATTTGTATCAACATTTCTCAGAAAGAAGAATAGCCAATAAGGCAAGTTGGTGCCCACTTTTCTCTTAATCCTAGGCCTTTGATCTGTCAGTGGCACCCACATCACCTCTTGCAGCTATGCTGTTACTGAAACTGTCATTGTCTACAAACAATTTTGAACATAGAGAATTTTTAACATACTTACAGATTTTACCTTCCTTGAATTTATTACTTTATGTCATTGGTAATTTCTATGAGAAACTGAGTAAAGAATACAATTTATATAAAAACAGTATCACTATAATTTAATGTAAATTATATTCATAGTTGGTATTAGGGTTGAAATGTAAGTGGAATCAGATTTGAAAAGATAACTAATGAATATTTGTAGTTTTGTTGTTGGCAAGATATAACAATGTCCAAGAAGGCAGGTACAGATACATATTTATGTGTTGCACATTGGCATGAATGAGAAAAGGAGAAATGGAAGAATGGTAGTCATTCATTCAACAGATATTTATCAAGCATACACTGAACACATACTACAACGAGCACTGTGTTGGGTACTGTGGAAAAAATGGTGAACAAGTCAAAAAAGATCCCTGAACTCATTTACACTCGAGAAACTAAATAAGTAAATAAAAAAATAAATAAATGTAATAACTACATTTTTTTGAGCACTATTAAAGAAGCATACTATGTGATATGTTGGAGATCTTGAGGGGGCCTACTTTTGTTTGAGGGAGGTGAAATTTAAGCTGAGATCTTACTGCATTATTAATGTAAAAGCTCTTTCCTCAAACACTAAGATTCTAAGACTCTAAATAATTAATCTAATGTAGTGACTCAAAGTGGGTACTTTAACCAAAATAATTTGTGGTTACATACTAATGCAACTTACTAGTTCTGTGATCTAGGGCAAGTTACTTATACTTCATAAAATAAGAAAAATAATGCCAACTTCAAATAATTATTAGGGGGATGCAATTATTTCTTCCTCTTAAACATATCTTCTTTATTCTATTTTTTCCTTAATGCCAATCTCCATTTCTTTCTTTCTTTCTCAGCTAAATTCTTGAGATGGCTGTGTACTTGCTGAGGCTAATCTCTCATTCCATTCTTCCTCAAAATTACTAGAGGCTCCCCCGTGCCCTGCCTCCTATCACTCTGTCCGCCAAAGTTTTCTGTTGAGGTCGGTAATGACTGGTGTGTTGTTAAAGGTAAAGATACATGAAGTCTAGAAGACATATCCTAAATGTTGATATTTACAATTCCTGACCTTTTCCTGAGCCTCAAACCTTCCACTCCTACACTTTTTCTTATATGAATTAGTGGCAGCTCCGTCACTCCATTCAGGTAAAAAACTTAAAGTCATTGTCAAATTCTTTCCAGGGCTTCACACTCAGAAAAGTTCTGTGCTTGGTTTATCGCTCCACTATCACTGTATTGAAATTTGAACAAGGGATCCTACATCATTTTTATTTTTTCACTAGGACCCACAAATGTAGCTCTCCTGCTCATCTCTCTCTTATACCCTACATTTCAGTCCTGAAATCCACTATCTTTCGCCTGAGTTAAACTGAAAGCATCCTAACTGGCCTTCCTGCTTCAAATTTTCTCTCTCTTTAGTGTATTTTCAACACAACAGCCAGAGTGATCCTGTATGTATGTATATATAATATATCTGTGTGCATGTGTATGTATAACATATACATGTAATCTGACACAAATACGTGCATATATACACACCTATATGTATTTATGTAGGATTGCATTATTTCATTGTTTAAAATCATCTGATGATTTCAAACATGATGACTTCCTACCTTACTCAGTGTAAACACAGAGATCAAAAGCCCTACACAATCTGATCTCCTGTAGCTGTTGACCTTATTTGCCGTGACTGTCCCCTCAGTCTGCATGATTCTACGAGCTCCATCTCAGGATCCCTCCCTCTCAGGATCTTAGCATTATTGCTTCCGCCACTTGGAAGGCTTTTCGCCCACATATCCATATGGCTCATTCCCTCGTCTACATCAAGGCTTTGCTCCAATATCTTCTTTTCAGGAAAGTATTCCCTGACCCAATCTATTTAAAATTGCAATCCCTCAACCTCCGGAAATCTTTTTTTTTTTTAACCATATACAATTTTTTTTCTATGAAGTACTGATCACCAAATAATGTTGCTCACATTTTATTTAAGTTATATCTGTCTTGGCTACTACAATATAGGAATTACGAAGGCAGGAATTTTGTTTGCTTTTTCACTGCTGAACCTCACCATTCTAAAGAGTAAGAGGCTAGCACTTAGTAGGTTTCATTAATAGCTTTAAATTAATGAAATTAAATAAGGAAATATACATAAAGTGCATGCTGTTTGGTTCATGGAAAGTCTGCAACAAATAATAATTTTACTACTATCTTACAAACCACCTAATTTCAAAGCTACACCAGATTATCTCAGCAATTATATAATTCACATTCCCATTGTTTTATCTGGAAAGCCAAAGCTCAAAGATTTCAAGTGCTAATTCAATAGATACTGCCCGTTCAGTGTAAAGACAGATCTGGTCTGGACCTCCACCTCAGGGATCCTTCCACCACATTAGTAGTCACAGTTCCTTCCACCACATTTCTGAGTAGTCTCAGTTCCTTGTATTTTATTCTATTTGAATTATCAGTCATGCCACAGCCTGCATCTTCACAATATTGAAAATCTGGCCAGACAGATATCAATAACATCTTTACTTTGCTTACAGAATTGTCCAGAAAAGATTAACAACTCACATAACCTAATTTTCATTTGTGTATATAACTTGAAATAATTAAAGATATTAAGAGCAATGTATTTCAATAAAAATTTAGATATAAACAATATTCATTCACTGCATGTGGTTTAAAGAAATTATCCCACTAATGGTCTGAACAATCCTGTGGATATATTATAAACCCCTGTTAAAACTGAGAAAACTGATGCTTCCGGAGGTTCAGTGACTTGCCTGTGATTGTGCAAGTAGTAAATAAAGTATCAACTAAAAGCTGTGCTAACTCACTCCAGAAACTTACTTTTAAAGAAATAACACCACACAAAATAGACTTGATCCACTGAAAAATGCAAATTTCCTACAAAAAGTATTTTTAAAAATGAATGTATAATTGTATTTCATTATGGTGAGTCAAAATCACAAGACGTAAGGTTTGAAAACAGGTCTGATATATCTCAACTCTAGATATATTTTTTTTAATTTTTGCTTTTTCTGTACTAAGTCTGTGCTGTAGAGCACCACAAAAAAGCCAAGAAGGTTTTTTGCTTTGTTTTTATATGTCATTTCAAGATTTCAAATAGTTCTAGATATCACCTTTTGAGTGTGATGAGTCATAATTCTATTATAGACTTATTTTTAGTTTGTCGTTATCATCTCTGTTGAGAGCTGTACTTCCTCCAAATTCTGAATGCCAACATTTTCCTAGAGGAAATATCTGAACCATATTTATAATATATAGGGATCCAGAAATATTATTATTTATCACTTGAAACTGAGAAATCATTTTAAATAAAAACTACACTACAAATATATATTTTAAAATGTAGGCTCAGAGTAATTTTGTTTCTCATCTGTCAAGTCAAAATGTAATTTAATATTAACACATATTACTTTTTAAAATAGATTTGGAATCATTTTTATCTGTGAAATTATCTTCCTAGTTTGTTAAATGATGACATTAAATTTGTGTGAGTATGAAGGTTGAGGGTGGAAATTGGGAGAAATGAAGGAGAAAGACTTATTTATGTTGTGTGGCGTATTATTGATAGTGGAACTGTGATTAAATTTATAACTTTAAAAATTATTTCTGTATTATATTACTAATAACAAATAATATTTTGAAACAAATAAAAATTATCTGATCATTTGGATTATAGTGATTAAGACTTCATAGCCGAAATAAAGATTTTTGATATTTTTGGTAATTTGAGATAAAATATTAATCTTACACTGTTAATCTACTGTGACTACATATTAGAATGTAACTGTATTCAAAATAATTTGAAACATTGATTTTCTACTAGTGTGACAGTTTATGGAAAAATCTTCATACACCAGTAAGGTTGGCTATTATTAAAAAGACAAAAAATGACAGAGATCGTTGAGGCTGTAAAGAAAAGGAAACACTTTTACATTGTTGATGGGAAATGTAAATTAGTACAGCCTCTATGAAAAACAGTATGGAGATTTCTCAAATAACTAAAAATAGAGCTACCATTTAGCCCAGCAATCCCACTAGCGGTTATATATGCAAAGGAAATCATTATATCAAAAAGTTACCTGCATTTGGTATGTTTATCGCAGCACTATTCACAGTGGCAAAGATGGGATCAACCTAAATGCCCATCAACAGATGACTGGATAAAGAAAATGTGGCATGGAGATACAATAGAATACTATTCACCTTTCAAAATAATCAAATCATGTCTTTTGCAGCAACATGGATGGAACTAGAGGCTATTATCTTTTTTTTTTTAATTTATTTATTATTATTATACTTTAAGTTGTAGGGTACATGTGCATAACGTGCAGGTTTGTTACATATGTATACTTGTGCCATGTTGGTGTGCTGCACCCATCAACTCGTCATTTACATCAGGTATAACTTCCAATGCCATCCCTCCCCCCTCCCCCCTCCCCATGATAGGCCCCGGTGTGTGATGTTCCCCTTCCTGAGTCCAAGTGATCTCATTGTTCAGTTCCCACCTATGAGTGAGAACATGCGGTGTTTGGTTTTCTGTTCTTGTGATAGTTTGCTAAGAATGATGGTTTCCAGCTGCATCCATGTCCCTACAAAGGACACAAACTCATCCTTTTTTATGGCTGCATAGTATTCCATGGTGTATATGTGCCACATTTTCTTAATCCAATCTGTCACTGATGGACATTTGGGTTGATTCCAAGTCTTTGCTATTGTGAATAGTGCTGCAATAAACATATTATCTTAAGCGAAACAGCTCAGAAACAGTACCACATGTTCTCACTTATTAGTGGGAGCCAAATAATGTGTACACATGGACATAGAGCTTAAAATAATAGTTATTGGAAACTCAAATGGGAGGAGGTTGGGAGGGGGCGAGGGCTTAGGAATCACTTAATGAGTACAATGTGCACGATTTTGGTGATGGTTACATTAAAAGCCCAGACTTCACCGTTGGCAATATACTCATGTAACAAAACTGCACTTGTACCCTTTATATTTTACAAATTTAAAAAATTGTTATTTAATTTTTATTTTAAAATATAAAACTAGAATTATTTTCTGAAAGATGTTTTACATTAACAGTGAGCTAACTTAGTGTTTAGTTTTGAATTTTTTTTAAGGACTTTACATCTTTTTCTTTCAATAAGACTTGATGATAACCAAAGTTCCCTCTCAGCTGCATAGGCAGATATGCGCTGTTCTTTTTTTCTGATAGGGTTATAGTTTTGTGTATTAACTCCAATTGGCTGTTTAATTTTTTCTGGTTGCCATTGTTTTAATGTTGTTTGGATTCAACAGCATGTCTGAATTCTGCCAATGTTGTGCTGACATGCTGTTGCCAAAAGTGACTGGAGTAAGGCCAGTGTGGTCCCTTGGCCAGTTTCTAAATGCAAACCAGTCGCTGGTTAACAGAATTTGAGAGCTTGAGGGAAACCTCAAAAATGACTGTCTTTCAGCTTTCCAGCTGAGAAAGCTGAGACAATGAATACGATCACCTTTTATTGAATTACACAGAGAGTTAAAGAAGTTTAGATTTGATCCAGAACTTAATGGGATAAAAGTAACAGGTCATGTAGTAAAACTCCATATTATTATTTTGTGTGCATAGACATATCCTAAATAACTTTGCAAGTTTTTGTTATGACTGGACACGAGAATAACTGGATATAATTTTCTATTCTTCCGTTTTTCTGTATCCTTGGTTAAATTGTTTGACTTCTTTATGCCAAAATGTTCGTACGTGCTAAGTGAGAGTTGTTTTATTTGATTTCCTTTTAGAAAAACATGCAAGTGGTCAATTATTAAAAAGGACTATTTTTGAAATGTTTGAGATTTAGAAATGAAAATTCACTAATACTTAAATTTAATCACTGACAGCAAAGGTGTCCCCGATCTAGTTAAACTAATAAGTGAGTGCAAAATAAGGCAATTGGTCTTTATTAATCCTATTATATAATCTAATAAGCTTCTCTTTCCTTTAGTCCTGATAGGCTAATTTGGAAGCAAAAACCAAGCAATGCTAAGTAGCTTTCCAGACAAGTATTAAAATAACCAGGAAGAATATCAAGTTATTTGAGAAAAAGAGAGGAAATATGTCTGCATGAAATATGATATGAAACAGTTGGAGAGTCAGTAAAGAATCTGTGCCAACAGAAGCATTGTGAAAGGAACTTTTTCAGATGTCTATGTTTATAAGCGAAACTAACTACACATAGATTAAAATACTAGTTTCTATAGCATAAATTTTATTTGAGTACCTTCCTATTGGCATAATGACATGTATAGTAATTTTTCTGTTGGTTTTTCTTTCTTACTTCACATCAAAGTGCTCAAGGCTAAATACAGGAAATTATATTTTTCTTTCTAATCTCAGCATTTGATTGAAGAATTATATTACCTACCATTTTATAAAGAATATATTTTGTCATAAAAGTATGTTTTCCCCTAATGTTGGAAGTAGTGTTGGTTTTCAGTATTTTATGGGGAGTTTATGTATGTTTACGTAGATATATGTATTTATCTTTAAACTTAACTTTTCATTGATCTCTAATAAAATTCTTAATGGAATGATACAGCAATTTACAAAACTTTCATTATAAAATTTTTCTGGTTTAGTAAACCTAAGAAGAATTGGATTTGTAAATACTGATAAAACAGTCAACTCAGTCTGAATTTCATTAATAGTGTCCAGGTTCTACAGCTCTAGACATCACAGAAACACAGAGATAACACAGTCTTATTAATGTCTAATTTTTTTCATAGAAACTACCTTTTGACTTTATTGAAACACACAAATTTAGATAAACAAAGGATCTGAAAAATATTATGGAAGGTAACTGTTTAAATTGATTCTTCATTTTACTCATATGTATTTCAATTGTCGAAAAGGAAATGGCCTCTGTGGTTCTTTGAGAAACCATTTGCATAGGTTTTTGAGCCTAAGTATCTCATGTCTTTGATTTCTTTTTTTGGTGACTGCAGAAAGATGAGAATCATTATGATATAGCTTTACTGTAATATTTACTGTAGTATACTACCTAATGTCATGATTGAAATTGACTTGGGAATACAAGTTATACTGGTTAGGCTCATCAGAGATAAAGAAATATCCTCTGTACATTTAAACCTCTCTTTTTGAAGACACAGTTTAATTTCACTATCAGAGTTCTGCTTTCCTGGCTTAAAATTTACCAGATGTTTGTAGATTATTTCCTCTAATGGTGCATTGAATTATGAGCCATGTCATATATACTGTTTGAAATATATATCCTTCTTTCTCTGCATTTCTTTGTATATCCCAGTTATTCAAAGCATAGACACATGGCACAAACTATGGCATTTGATATCTCAAGTAGAAATTTTGATATAGATTAATATATCTAAAATATATAAAGGAATAATAATTCTTAAAATGTGTGTCAGCTTTAGATCTAGGTATGTACAAAGAAATAAAATTGACATATGAAATACCTGATATAAATTAAAATTTATATGAAGTAACCTGTAGTTCACTCATAAAAATTAGAGAAATATAACCTTTAAAATTGACATTTGTGAAATATACATATAGGTGTAGACACAAGTGATTCTGCAGTTCTTCCTTTTAAATTGTTATGCCTTAATATTTCCAGCCCAAGTGGTTTCCCTGCAGCTATTTCAAGAAAATAAACAACAGTTTGAATATTATTAAAACACCTGATTGGTTCATTGAAATTATTTGCTTTCTTTCTCTCTTTCTAAATATAGAGGATTTTCCCCCCACTTTCTACTTTATGATTTGGGCTAAATTTTAAAGTTGAAGTCTAAAGGTGTGGCTTTGCGTAAACCACTTAATTTTTCTTTAGTTTTCTCATTATAAAATGATTGCTAGATTACCTAGAGTTCTGTGATTATTGATTTTTATATGTATTTTTTCACTATCCCTTCATGTCCAATTGTATATATTAACTAGCAATAATTAGTTCACTATAGTTAACACCTGGCATTTTTATTATAAAAATTTGAGACTTTCCAAGTATTCATGATATATAGTTTAAAAAAATTTCTGGCCGGGCGCGGTGGCTCAAGCCTGTAATCCCAGCACTTTGGGAGGCCGAGACGGGCGGATCACGAGGTCAGGAGATCGAGACCATCCTGGCTAACCCGGTGAAACCCCGTCTCTACTTAAAAAAAATACAAAAAAACTAGCTGGGCGAGGTGGCAGGCGCCTGTAGTCCCAGCTACTCGGGAGGCTGAGGCAGGAGAATGGCGTAAACCCGGGAGGCGGAGCTTGCAGTGAGCTGAGATCCGGCCACTGCACTCCAGCCTGAGAGGCAGAGCGAGACTCCGTCTCAAAAAAAAAAAAAAAAAAAAAATTTCTTAGAGAGCAGAAGGTAAAGAAAAAAAGAATGTATTAAATGATCATAGACAGCTTTACTTTTGTTTCTGGAAGAAAATAAACCGAACTTGAATCTTACAGAAAAGTTGTGTGCTCATTAGTGGGAAGTGAGAAGCTTTTGAAGAATATCAACTTCGAGAAACTCAGGCAGAAGCACCTATTTTTCTATGCTAGGAACTACTGAGGTTCACTTGGGCCCTCCCTATTAGAGTGATACCCTCTCATATTCTTTTCTTTTCTTTCTCTTATTTTCTTCACTTCTCTTTCTTCCTTTTTTCTTGTTTTCTTTCTTTTTACAAATAAGACATGTTTAAGAAATAAATGTCTCGTCTAACAAACTAAGCTACATTGTTTGTCTTTAGATAGTTCTTCAACATAATAGAGACTACAGGCTGAGCATGGTGGCTGACACGTGTAATCCCAACACTTTGAGGGGCCAAGGCAGGAAGATCACTTGAGTCCAGGAGTTCAAGAACAACCTGGGCAACATGGTGAAACCCCATCTCTAATTATATATATGTATTTGTTCAAATATATATATATATTTGAATTTTCCCCCTAGTTTATAACAAATGCATTGTTTTAAAATATGAATTAGCTTTATGTGCTTTCACATATATGGCATTTATTAATCAATTAAGATTAAAAGCAAGAACTAGTTAAAAATTTTGTGACTCCTGCTCTATTTACTGTATCCACAATGTGAGAGTAGACAAATATTGCTATGATTCTCATCTTTTTTATTTGGGGATGCAGTGCCTTCCAAAATGCTTATATTCTCCACAATCTTAATTGGCTTATTGGGCAGCAGGTCCTAAAAAGAATCCACAACTTATATTTTAAAATCACTCAGTTTGCTTGCTTGTCTTCGTTGTCTCATATTTATAATGTGAATTTCCTTCAGTGAAAGGCTTTTTCTCTAAAGGTTGTTGGTCAGCTCTCACATTAGATACCTGGAAAAGTAAGAACAAATAAATTTTTAAAAATCAAAACAGTTGGATACGTACACAGGGACACAGTTCTTTCAGACAGACTTACGAATTCACACTTGCCAATTAGTTCCAAGAGTACAGGCTGTGAGCATGTACAGTGTGAATGAAGTTTCTTCCAAGAATGCATAAAATGTGCAAATTGTAAAAATAGGCTTGTATTACTTAGGATCTTTAAAATGCAGCATGATATTAGCTTAAATTTTTGTTGTATGCCCTGAAAGAAGAACAATAGACTCTTCAATATGTAGTTTTCTTCTCCTGAACACTTCTTTTCTGTACTTGCCCCAACTGTTCCTTAAAGTTTCCCTGAGTTAGTGGAAATACAGGATTTCATAGCAGTTGACAAATACTGTGTGGAGAAAATCTTTCCCTTTCTGTTTCTTCAGGAATTTGTGTCTAAATCCACATTTGTCTTCCAGTGATTTAGTTTATCCCCCTCTGCCCAATATGGAGTATTCAGACCATAAAATTACGTGATGTCAAGTGATGGTTAAAAAAATCACCTCAATCTTTTGATCATGAAGGAGCTTCAGAAAGAGAGTAACTTTGTTAAGATTATCATGGGAAGAATAATTTTTCACAAACACAATGTGTAATGGTACATTACTCGACGTTACACAAACAAAATGTGTAAGAGTACATTCCTCTATGTAATTCAGCGATTGTAGGCAGGAAAACTTTGTCATTAAGAGTGAGACACTTTCAGATTCCTGTAATTTGCGTTCTAGCTTCCAACTTTTCCTTAATATGTGAACTCTTGGTATTCACTTACTTTCTCTAAGCTTTAGGATTCTTCTATGTAAATGATGATGAGACACAGTATCCCAGCTTGTTGAACTTTAAATGAGTAACTCTATGCGAAACACATAACAAAGAGCCCAGTATATTTAAAATTATGGAAATACACACATATAAATGTTTATACTGTATATGCATAACGTGTGTATGTGAAATTTATAATTTGTGTAGTAATTTATATTATACATTGTGAATAAATCATGATGAGAAACAATTCTAAGAGCCAGAAAGAGGAAATAAACTGTTATTTCTGGAAAACAAGTGCAATAATCTGGTCTTGCTTTCCATTAGGATTTATCAGTCGGCAATAAGGATTTATTCATGTCTCCACGTGCCAAAATCCTTGCAATAAGGCAGTGGGAAATGGAAGCCCAGCAAGCATTCTTGTTGTGGAGAATCAGATGATATCCTTGTTTCTTACACTCATATAATCCTGAATTCATACAATTTAATGTCAAAGACAAGACTGTTATATATAAAGGCACACAAACGAGCTGGGTATTTCCCATTGGTGCTTCCATACTCACTCTTTAACCCCGTTTACCTGGCTTTCTTCCCTGACAGACTGACTCAGCTGAGCTCTCATTGGATTAGGCCAATGGAACAAAGGGGAAAGAGATTGATTTCTAGGAGGAGAAGAGATTAAGGGGTTTATTCCTGTAACTTTTTCTTTTAGGGAGCCACAGTTTGTCAATGGGTGTGTTCCTCTGTCCAAGTAATGGCTCCTGCCTGGAGACCCTCATCAGGTAAAGGCCTGGCCAGGTCCAGACTTCTTATCTGTTCAGGCCCAGGTGGGGAAGTGGCTTCTAGCCTTCACTAGTTCCAGAGTCTTTCACACTCCTCGCTGTTTCTCTTAACTCCATCCTCTCCTTGGTAAGCAGCCTCTTCGTTAATATCTCTTCAATCACGATTTTGAGTGTGCTATCTGATACCTGACAGGACTTTGACTGATGAAAAAAGCTTCAACGAAATAAAATTAATGATTTCTCTGTAGAGAGGAAGGAACAATAGATTATGTAACTCCAGGGATCAATAGCAATTAATGTCTCTATTTCTAAAGCCAAGACAAGCCGTAACCAATTTGCCTGAATTTCTCTCTGTGTGTGATTAAGAGTTTATAAAAATGATACAATTTTGTGTGTGTGTGTGTGTACTATCTTACTGGTTTAAGGGTAAAGTGATGACGTGACTTGCATTTTAGAATGACTGGGGCAACAGCATAAAGAAGAGTGACTTGAGAAGGAATAAAACTGAAGGCAGAAACATTCAAAATTACAATGTAATTTCGATAAGAGGTGAAAATAACTTTAACTAGATCAGTAGGAGGAAAGTCGTACTAGAAAGGAATAATTAGAAAGCTATTTGAGGGGTACTATAGTAAAATGCTTAAGAATACTCAGATTCTTACTCCCTTTGTGACTCCGGACAACTTATTTAACCTTTCTGAGTCTCATTCTTCACCTCTTCGAAGTCGGGAGAATAGTACCTATCTCATAAAGTGTTTGTTTGGATTAAATTAGTATGAGTAAAGCACATAGAATAGTTCTTGGCACATTTTAAACATAATACATATTTTAAATCCTATTAGCAGTATATTTATGGATGTGGAAAGATGTGGGCAGAGAGAACATGTCTAGGATGACTTGCAGATATAGGATGTGACAGTGTGTGATTTTTTTGGTACCATTTACTGAAGTAGATAATTTAGTAGGAAGTTTAGATCTTCACATGTTTCTCCTGATTCTATGCACATTTTTCCCTCAAATTCACACTGCTGTCATCTTAGATTAATGTCTAATATTGTCATCCTCAATATGCTCAAATAAACCCCCTTGCTTGGAATCTCAAGTGAATTCTGGGCATCTTCCACTATAACTGTCTTAATTTGGTCCCATTATCCCTAGTAGAGTCCTCCATAATGATCCAATGCATCTTTCTTTCAGTTCATCCTACCCAAAGTGGCCTCTCTATAACATTATCTAAAACCATCTGTGGCTCTCTGGTATTTCCAGAATAATCTACAATTCAGAGTTATTGCTCATTTGGCCCACCTATTATATATTGCTTTATTTCTTCACTGTACTCCATTATCAGATATTTCTGAGCCTTGTTAAAGCTTATTCCCTATACCTGACATATATACTTGTCTCCTGCACATGCCTAGTAAGCTTCTAATCATCTTGCAAAGCTCAGGTCACGTTCAATTTTTGACTCCTTCATGCTATCTTAATTGTGTTCTATCAATCCCTCATGTCCTTATGTCATGTTAAGTGATGATCTATTATAGTACTTTTCAAAGTATTTTTGTATTAAAAAAGAGATCCTCAGATTATATTGCGAATGTCATTAATGCAGCTCCTTAGGTACCCTAACCCAAGAGATTCTGATCCATTAGGTCTGCAGGTTTTAATGCAGAAGCTTATTTTCTGACAATCAATAGTCAAAGAGAAAAGGATTGACACTACTTGTCTACATGCCTATGGCATCTCATCTTGTTATGAAGTTACTATTCCCTCACAATTGTGATATCTCCCATGGGATAAGTGGATGGATGCAATCATGCCCGTTACATTTGATGCATGACTTCAGTGTTGCTGAATTTTCTATTTCAGTTTCATAGTTTAGTTGAGAGATCAGTCAGATACTGAATATCCAACCAAAACTATCAGAATATGCCACCTTTCATACCCATATCTTCGATGCTATTTCCCACTTCTCTATTACTAGTTTTTTTCTTTCTCCTACGCTTATCAACTTTTACTCCTAAAGTTGTGTTACAAAACAATAATCATGCCCTGTTTTTTACTTTTATTATAGCACCATTCTTCTACTTTTTATTCAGATATATGGGCCTATTTTCCCTTGATCAATCTTTCCCCATTTTGCTATGTCATGTATGGAGCCTACAGCTTTTTGATTTAATTATTCTGAAAACTGCCTCATCTCTCTCTCTCTCTCTTTCTCTCTCTCTCTCTCTGTGTATACAATACTGAATCACAACATTTACAACACTCTTTTCTGTTTTAACGAGGGTGAGATAATCACTAATAGAAATCAAGAAAACCTCTTGCATGTTTAAATTTTAAAACCATTTATAAAAGATAAAACAACTGATGTTAGAACCTGAACTATTAATACATAGACAAAGGTTCATAGTCAAAAAGAAAACATGCATGAATTTGTGATCTTTGTATTTTCGTCACATTTTTCAAGGAAACTAAGATGGGAAATACATACGAAAGGAACACTCTTGTGATAATATTGATAAAACAATGAGTTGGCTCAATGGTTCTGTGACTAGAAAGATACACAGAGAACTCCAGAGTCTGGGTGAATTTTTACCAAAGAAAAAAAAGTTCTGAGTTTCTCTAAATAGAAGGTAACTTTGATATTTTCAGCCTAATTAATCAAATGTGCATTTTTGACATCTATATTTCCAGTGATTCTGGTGCAGTTGGCTTATGGGTAACACCAATGTATCTGACTCTCCTAATTATATTTTGTACTTTAGGAAGAAATAAAAAAAAGTTTTTTATACTTTTGCATTACTCAAAGATCTTTTTTTCTTTTTCTTTTACTTTCTTTTTCTTTTGAGATTGAGTCTGACTCTGTCACCCAGGCTGGAATGCAGTAGCCCGATCTCCACTCACTGCCAGCTCCGCCTCTCGGGTTCACGCCATTCTCCAGCCTCAGCCTCCCAAGTAGCTGGGACGACAAGCACTCGCTACCATGCCCAACTAATTTTTTACATTTTTAGTGGAGACGGGGTTTCACTGTGTTAGCCAGGATGGTCTCGACCTCCTGACCTCATGATTCACCCGCCTCGGCCTCCCAAAGTGCTGGTATTACAGGCGTGAGCCCCCGCGCCCGGCCCACTCTAAGATCTCTATCTTAATACAACATTTTGTATAGAGTAGCTGTCCAATTAAATATTCATGAAATTGAATTGAATTGAGTTACTGAGGATTTGTTTTTTCTCATACCGATTTCTTCCATGCTATTTCATGCTTTCATAATTATCAAATTCCTTTCTAGTTTAAGTTATTTTCCCTCTTGTGCTTTTGCCAGCTTCCAGTTTCAAAGTTCTATTGTAAACTAATTCTAACTGAAGATGTCATTCCAGTTGAAAACGTTTAGTAACTGTTCTATAAAGACAGTTTTATTTTCTCTGTCTTGTTGCTTTTTGTGTATATATATATAAAATATTATTTTATATATATACACAAAATTATATATATACACTAATATTAAAATAATAATAAGCACAAAATGAAATAAATAAATATATATATAAATATATATATATATATATATATATATATATATATATATATATTCATGACTCTTTTTTCTCTGGGCTTATTCAACACGTAACAAAGTTCATTCCAGGAAAACGGGTGGTTAGTCTTTAAAATGGGGAGAAGAGTTCTCCCACTTCAGAATTCGTGCCTCTGCTTCTCTGAAAGAGCCTTAGGCACCATCTCTCCTTCATTATGTATGGCAACTACAGAATTTCTATTAGTACCATGCAGCTGTCCAAAGGAGGAGGATGAATGTGTGTGTGAGATAATATGGTAGTGGCGATTCCAGTTATCGTGGGAAGGGAGAGGGAGGTTTACATTAGCAGATGCAATACAATGCTGATAAAATATTTCCTGTATTTGCATCTTGGCTTTATGATTTTGAAAAAATATTCAGACTTCAGGTAAATAAACTTCAAAGAATATTAATAACAACAGGCTACTCTTCACAGAAGGTAGAATTATTACACTGTCTCAACCCGAACTGAGAATCTGAATATCCACACATGATAAATAGAATCTGAGAGGTGGATATACCACAGAAGTTAACTTACTTACATGCAGGTTGTATTTTCTGGGTCCTGTGATATTAAAAGTCCCGCCTGCTCTATCTAGCACTGCTCCTGAAGGATAAAATCTGATTGAGCTCTGTTCCTCCAGGATCTGTATCTCCTCGTCAGATTGTTTGAGTTCAAAAAACTTAGCAGTAATTTTTATTTTTCAGGCTTCCTTATTTTCTTGCTAGAAAGCACTAATATGAAAATAATAATAATAAAGCACAAAATGAAATACAGCACAAAACTACTTCCCAAGACTGTTGTCAGAGGATAACCTAATTTTCACACTTTAAAGCTTGTCAGTAGAATACCTATTAAAGAAGAGAAAATGTTATTTTACATGTAGAAATCTTTAGCTTCCCTGCTTTACAACTGTTTACTCTGCCTTTCAAGTTATTTCTGCTAAGGTTTAAAAATGTATGCCCTGTGACATATGGCCCCTGTCTGTCAGTCTGTTTTTCCACTGATAGGAAATCAAATCCAAATATAACACTGTTAACGGGAAGTACTTTTTCTATGGAATATCTGGGAGTCTCTCTGTCTCTCTCTCTCTCTCTCTCCCCACTCAGTTTCCTCTTACATTTGAAGTTGAATATTTTTAAAGAAGAGCCATTCTTAGCATTTTAATGACAAATAAACTAGCTATTTATTTCTAAATGGAATGTTTCATACAGTTGTAAAATAGTAAGTTCTAGAACTGAAAGGGACTTTCTTAATATACATTATTAAAAATGAATTATTAAAGAAACATTATTTTTTTGAATGTTACCGATCAATAGTTATTAGGGAGAGAGAAGATGGAAATAAAGACGTAGCAATTTTCCAGACAAAAAGTTTATGGAAATTTAGTAATGCAATGTGACTACACTCTTATTACGGTCATTTCATTGCTCTTGGTTTGTAAGCATCTTTAACTCGTGTAACTAAACAATCACTTAAGAACAGTATTGTAGTTCTTCTTTTTTCTCTAGCTCAGATAAAAATGTAGTAAGTTGAGCATCACAGGGTAGTCTATGACTGTTAATTAGCTTTAATAGTTCCTACTAAATCTGTTTGTAGCACAGAAGAAACCACAGAATAGCAGATGGTAATCTCATTCTCTGGTGGGAGACAACTGGCATTAAATGTTGACAAGCTGAGCAGGTAGAGGGTGGGTTTCAATTACCAGCCTTTAGGGCAATCGATGTTTGATAGCAAGAAATAGAATGCATCTTTTAGTCAAGACATTTCATTTGATAAAGAGAATCTGCAGGAACTATTTTTGTGATGTGATGTTCATAATGCTCTGTTAAATACTAGCTGTGTCAAAAAGCTATTAATGGAAAGGCAAGGAAAAATAGCAACCAAGCTCTTTTCTTACTGCATTGACCAAGGTCAGATCTGTCACATAAGATAATCACAAGAGCAAATGCATAGGGTTACCCAGAACTGAGTACAGAGTCACTTTTGTGTGTGTGTGTGTGTGTGTGTGTGTGTTTCCACTCTCAAGCTAAGACAGAGCAGACAGCTAATCACTCAGGAACCACAATCTACTCTGTCTGCCTTCATTCACCTTCAAATATGTCCTGTATAGTCGCCTATATGCTTTACATGTGTTTCCTAGAAAGGTCACATCCTTGCCATAATATACCATAGGGTGTCCTTGAAACTCCTCTGCTGATGAAGCGCTTGCTCATGTCTTCTTTGCCCATAATCTCTTATAAAGTTTGGTTCAGTTTAATCTGGGGTACAATGTTTCCTGTGTAAATGGCAGAGACCGATAGATTTCCCCTAACTTTAGGGCAAACACAAGTACTCAAAGCATTCTTAAATCTCTGTAACCCAGGCTCTTCTCCTCCAGGAAAAAATAGAGGAGGTTATTGATATAAGTTCAGATTTTATAACCATCCCTCACTTAATTTTACTATATCTAAGTTTAAGATATAGTAAGATATAGTTAAGATACAGTTTCTCTTTATTAGTATTTGGAAGGTTGAGACCATCATTATTCATCATGCTATTCAAAGGAAGAGAGGAAGGGAGGAGAGAAGGGATGGAGGGATGAAGGAAAAGAGGAGAGAAAAATATCGAAGGAAGAGAAAGTGGTAGAGAGAGGGGAAGATGGAAGGGAGCATGAAGAAAGGAAGGATAGGTAGATGTATCTGATGCTCTCATTCCTACTCACATATAGGTTTGATAACTATATTCTCATATAATCAGGGAGAAATGCCAAACTGTAAGCATCCCGTCTTTCTCACACATTTTTTTGTTTTTGAGACAGTATCTCTGTCACCCAGGCTAGAGTTGCAGTGGCATGATCATAGCTCACTGCAGCCTTGAACTCCTAGGCTCAACTGATCCTCCTGCCTTGCCTTCCTAATGGGTTAAGATTACAGGCATAAGTCACCGCACCCAACCACAAATTGTTTAATAGTGTATTTATTTGCTAGGGCAGCTGCAACAAAGTACTGAAAACTGGATGGCTTTAACAAATTTATTGTCTCACAGTTCTAGAGACTCTAAGTCCAAGATCAAGGTGTCCACAGGGTTGGTTTCTTCTGAGGGCTGTAAGGAAGAATCTGTTTCAAACCTCTCCCCTAGCTTTTGGTGTTCCTTGACTTGGCCAGATGCAACCCATCAGTCTCTGTTTTGATACTTATATGGCATTCTCCTTGTGTGCTTGTCTGTGTCCAAATTTCCCCTTTATACAAGAACATCTGTATAGTATTAGGGCCCACTCTAAAGACTTCAATTCAACTTGATTATCCTTGTCAAGATCCTAACTCAAAATAAAGTCACATTCTGAATTAACAGAGGTTGGGACTACAACATTTCTCTTTTGGGGGAACACATCCCGTCTATAGCAAATGACATGTCCTTTTTTTGGTAATATTACAGAAAAAAGTTAAAGTCTTTAGAGTGTGTTTCTCCTATTGCTGCCATAAGACAAGCAAACAAAAGATTCAAGGTAGTAGAGCATAGTGTACTTTTTTTTCCATAAAAAATAGTAGGTGAAATATCTATTAGGAAGTATATCATGGAAAATAAAGCTTTGATAATTTTGATTAGGTCTATAGAAAATATGGAGATGAGCCTGAAGAGATGAAGTATCCTTAGCACCTTCTTTCTATAGGTTGGAGTTTAGTAGCATGTGTTAGCTGAAAATGGGGTATGCTTTTAATCTTTTAGTTTACAAGGTGTTGATGTAATAGGAGGAACATATATTTAATACTTTAAGGTGGATGAAGGTCTAGAAATGGGTAAAAACAATTTCATTATTTGAAAAACAAATAGAATTTTGCAGATTATAATAGATGTTTTACAACTTGCCTGCAAGTCAGAAATGTACACTCACAGAAGAGAAGATTTGTTTGAATTTGTTCAAACTCAAGGATGTTAATTACAAATGTCAGTATCTGTGACTTGCCTACATAAAGCAGATAGTCTCTTGTTCCAGTCCAGAATAATAGGAGGTAATTGATGATCCACCAACCAGTAAGAATATTATACTATGACACCTCGGGAAAATATTGTAACACAATCATAATATGCATTTTCAGCAGCACACTTTCAGACATTTTTATATGTAGAAGTTACCACATAATAAATAGACCATGGGAAAGGCAATTAGTCTTTACTCCTCAGTTTAAAGGAAAGTGTGATATAACTTATCTTACCATAGGAGATATTGACCTGAATTAGTTTCATTTGCTCAATTGACAATCAACTAGGAAAAGATAGAATTTAGAAATAGAACTGCAAGTAATTTGTAAAATTAGAGTTCTAGTGTTTGCACATATTCAAGAATTATGTTTAGCTTCTCTTTTCTATGTCCTTCCTTTCTTCCTTCCTTTCTTCCTTCCTTCCTTCCTGCCTTCCTCCCTTCCTCCCTTCCTTTCCTCCCTTCCTTCCTTTCTCCATTCCTCCCTCCTTTTCATTCTACTATAGATCTAGATAGGCCATTTTTTTTTTTTCTGCTGCATTAATTAATTCATTCAGTAAGCACTGAATGAACAACACAATGTGCTGGTCACAGTGCTTGGTCCTTGGGATAAAATGCCAATAAAATCAGGTACAGTTCTTGCTTGTAAGGAGTTTATTTTTAACAGAAGGTGATTTACTTTAACCATCACAGATGTGTGTGTAAAACTGTATCTGCATTAAGTAGTATGAAGAGCTGGTTAATGGAGCTCTGAGTACCCATAAATGAATGACTGGATTTATTCATGGGGGTCAAGGAATGTGTCCATGAGGAGGGGACACTGGAGCTGAGTTTTGAGTAAGCAATTGGATTAGTGGAAAGGACTTTGAAACTGGGGAGAACAACATGCATGCAAAGGTCTTGGGCCAGGATTAAACAGAGCAAGTTAGAAAGACTGAGAAGAGAGAGAAAGGAGTTTGAATACCCTGAGGAAGCAGAGGAAGAGTTTCTGGGATTTTTAAGGTCATGTTAATGACAGTTTTACTTTTAAAGTGTTAGAGAAGCATTGAAGATTCTTGAGTAAGGGATTAATATGGTCATTTTGAAAAGATCACTAGTGTGTTCCCTGGAGATTCAATGGGATAGGGACCATCAGACTGCTTTTGCAGTAGTTAGAGTGAGAGATGATACTGGTTTGCATTGGCATGAGAGTGGCAAAGATGGAGGAAATGGACAGATTAAAAGGGTGAGTTCTTATGTTTGTGGTATATGAAACATTTTCGATGATATTGCCATTCAATGATGTAGGAAAGGCTGAAAAAAGACACCTCTTTTGAGAGAACAGAGGTGTTGAACATGAATTCAGTTTGGATATATTGGGATATATTTAAGACATCAAGAGAAACTGTCAAGTAGACAGCTAAGCATGGGGGCCTAGAAGACAGAGCAAGGCCTATGTGGAAAATATAAATTTGTGGACCATATAGATGGTAACTGGGCCATTCTAAACATAATGTGTGTGTTCTCTAGGTAAGAATGGATGAGAAAAAGCTAGAGTAGCATAGGGACAGTCTTTTGGTTTTTGATTCTTTTCCCTATACAACCAAATTGGGATGAGCCCTAGGTCCTCTCCCCATATAAATCACTGATGGGAGAACATGATCTTTCCAGGGGAGGCTTATTTAGTGTTGACTAACATTGCAGGAAGTTTTTCTTGAAAAGATATAATCAGAGCTTTAGGTGAACTCTTCCAAAAAAAAAAAAAAAAAAAAAAAAGGTATAAATGCACTTATCTTCACAGCACATTGTCAGCAGTCTCCATCTCAAGAATGATACAAAATAATTCAAAACAAATATCATGACATAAAGAAATATTTTTGACTTGAGGTTTTCATAAATATACATACATATATCATGAGCAAGACAGTCCTTAGGTTTCTCAAAATTAATGATTACTTCTCTGTTTATTTAAAGAGGAAGTCTATTTCCAGAATTGAATTATGCAATCTTTGCATTAAATCCTAAGTAAAAAAAAAGACTTTTGAGTACCGGTACAGCTACTTATTATTCTATTTATCTTTTCTTTAGAGTCTCTCATCAAATGAGTAATGTAGAAGCAGAAATATTTGTATTTCATTGTTATTGAGGTGCTCTTCTAAATGTTTGGCTAGAGACTGTAATCTGAATTAGATTATGTGTAACCATTAATTTGCTGTCACAGTTTGATATACTAATGTAGGTCAGTGACAAAATACCACTTTAAGGTACTGGTAGCTAATAGGAACTTATCGACATGAGAACCTGTCAAAAAGGTCTTTCAGTGTAAATTAAGGAACGTTTGATATATGTCAAAATAGCTCTGGAATTAGACCCTCAGGTCTCTCATTCTCAACCATTAATTAAAATCGAGGTTTAATCTGCATAATAACGTTTCTGGTTTATGTCGCTTTTTGACTATTCATTTTAGGTATTGAAATTTCAGTATGGAAAATGCCATTTTATAATAGCTTTTTTGGATATTTCTTTTAATTTTCTACAAGTATTTGGCTCCTTTTGAGGTTATAATAGGGAATCAAATACATACTTTGCATTCTAAGTATTAAAATGTTATTTCTAAGAATGCTGATTCTAGTGATTGATTAGACAGAAGCTTATCAGAATTGCTTCTCTGTTGATAAGTCTGCTAGTTAGTTATTAGATATTTCTTATTTTTATACATTTAAGTTGTTTGTGATATTAAGTAAATGAAATAGTACTTAATTAAACAGTTATTTTCCATGTTTATTATTGAAAAGCCCAGTTTCAGTTGAAATTTTCAGCAATAATTTTCCTTCATTTATTTGATGAACTGACCTCAAAAAGAGAGCTTGAGATTTGTTGACAATTTTGATCATTTCTTTACGTGGGCAATATACATAAAGTTGGGGTTTATTTTTACAAATGTACCTTATTTTTGGTTTTTTGGGGTTTTATAGAAATTGTTGAGAAGAAAATGTAATGTTTTTTAGTAATGAGCAATAATATTACATTTCACATGTTTGCTCCATACATGGAGATTTCAGACTCTCAACAAAAACTAAAAATTTGAATGATTAATGCCATGAGCCAGAAAATATGGTAACTCCTACATATGAATTATATAATGTGAGTGCTACAACAGTATGAGGTAGAAAGCCATATCGTCCCCATTATACAAATGAAGAAAAGGCAAATGCCTTAGATTATGCTAGCATTTCCAACTCAGCAAATCCAACTTCGCACACGTCACAATAAATTAGCAACACTGAGAAGATTTAAGTCTTTTATCACTGGAGACTTTATAACTAGAGGAAGGTATATACAGAATCTATACTTATATATGAATATATATGTATTCATTTGAACAAATATAAATAAATTTTTTGCCAATACCATTAAGCAGATGTGAAAAAAAAAAAAAACCTTGTGGCAGAACATTATTATTGAAGGAATGACATGGCTTTTTTTCTTTGCTTTAAATTTTGACTATTTTAGTTACTGCTCTAAATTGTGTTGATATTGTAAAATTGTAATATTTGTATTTGGGAGATAAATCCTTAGGACACTGAGCCACTGAAAGTGACCTTGCCAAGTTGACAGAGATGGTGACCTAAACCTTAATGAGCTTGGTCATTCCTTGGATTTTTATGTATTGTCTTATTTGCTATACAAATGAATTGTAGAGAATTCAAATGAGATTGGAAGAGTGCAAGAAGGCATTGAGTTTCATTAAGGAGAAGCAAAAATTTACATTGGCATCTTGGAAAATGACAAATACTTGTTATGCTCCAATGATGACCCAAGATTTATACCACGGGATGCCTACTGAGACCCTGCCAAGAAAGTCGCTTACAGCAACACAATAAGTGAAAAAGGCAAACGTTTTAGAAGTTATAAATAGAGGTATTGGTTTTGCTTCAGGCAGATTTGGTAGGGCAAAGAAGAGGGTGAGCTTCTGAAGGCCAGAAACAAAATTTAAGACAAGTCAGAAGATTCTAAGTCCATAAAAAATGACCAGAAGTTCACAGAGAAAAATATAGTGGATCCAGATAGGTAAGTGTTTCCTTTATCCATCTGGATTAAGAGAATCGGGGTAACTGTAAAGTAGAAGCAGAAAAAGTATTATAGTCAGGGAGATAGAACTTAGCTCCAAAACTTAGAAATAAACTACAGAATCATTATATTAGTTCTGGGGGAAAAAATGTGTTCATTGTACAAAACAAAATTGAAAAATACAGAACCATATTAAGCAAAAAGCAAAGATATCAGAAAATTAACTGCTCCAAGACATCATCATTGTTAACATTCTAGTTAACATCCCTCTAGACAAGTCTCTAGGTACACAGTATGCAACAGTACATCCCTGGGGTCATACCATTCACATTATTCTTAGCAATATATTATGGATTTCTTGTCATGTCAATAAACTATACCATTTTTGTATTGGTCATATGGTAATCTATTTATGGATTTTTCACATTTTATTAATCTAATGCTTTATTGCTTGATATTTATAATTTTATCAATCATTTAAAAAATAAAACCACTTTAATGATTATACTTGTTCGTATCTTTTCCCTCTTGTATGATTATCTCTGTTATCACTTTTTTTTGAGACAGAATCTTGCTGTCACCCAAGTTAGAGTGCAATGTGCAATTATAGCTCGCTGCTGCCTCGACTTCCTAGGCTCAAGGGACCCTCCCACCTAAGCCTCCCAAGTAGCTAGAGCTACAGGCTTATGCCACCAAGCCCAGCTATTTTTTTTTTTTCTTTTGTCGAGATGAGGTCCTGCTATGTTGTGCAGGATGGCCTTATCCTCCTGCCTCAGCTTCCAAAAGTACGAGATTACAGGCATGAGCCACTGTGCCTGAACAATTACATTTTAAGAAAAAAAAATTGAGAACATCTTTTTAGAGAGCTCCTATGTGTACATACTATCTGTATATGTACTAAGTTTACACATAAATTAGAAAATATTAATGGTGTACACCTGCTGCCAGCACACTATGGGTGGGACATGGTTTCATTAAGCATTAATGATCACATCCTCATAAAATCTTTTGTGGAAGGTTAAATTATTAATCAACTTTACAGATACAGAAACAGAGGCACAGAAAGGTCAAACCATTTTGCCCAGTGTGACACAGTTAATGTCAGAGTGAGGATTTGAACCTGGACATCTGAGTTTAGAGCGCTTGATGAAAACCACAGTGATTACTCAATCTCTATACGCTCCACACTCTTCTCAAACTGTGTTTTTAAAAATCAAATGATGTCAATATTTTTTCCATTTGTAAAATGGAAATATTACAAATATTCCATTTTTAATATTTGGAGTTACAAATGTATGTTTTTCCATATATGCTGTTATTGACAGTTTTTCCCAATATAAATATTACAGTGGGCATACTTATATATGTATCTTTTGGCAATTTGTCATCTTACAGTAATTTTTTAGAGATGGGCCAAAAGTTAAGTATATTTCATATTTGGATCAACACTGACAAACTGCTTCCCCCTACAACTGTACTGACTTCATCCAGTAAGTAAGGAGGCATATATTTCCTCACACTTACTCCAGCATTAGGAGTAACCAATTAATTATTTTACTTATTACATTTACTAATATCTCAGGCAAAAATAAATTACTGAATTATGTAAATTGCTTTAAAAATGCTTTAGATAGAACAACATTGAACATGTATAGACCACTTGTTTTTGAAAGTACATTTTGAGTTGGGCATGGTGGCTCATGCCTGTAATCCTGGTATGTGGGGAGGCAGAGCCAGGAGAGTTTCTTGAGCCCAAGTGTTTGAGACCATCCTGGGTAATAACAATGAGACCCTATCTCTACAAAAAGAAAAAAGCAAAAAAAAAGGAGAGGAAGAAGACATTAGCCAGTCATGGCGGCTTGTGCCTGTGTTCTCAGCTACTTGGGAGGCTGAGGCAGGAGGATTGCTTGAGCCTGGGAGGTTAAGTCTGCAGTGAGCCAAGATAGTGCCACTCCATTCCAGCCTGGATGACAGAGCCAGACCCTATCTTATTTTAAAAAGTAAAATAAAAAGAAAGTATATTTTGAAAGGCACCGATCCGTGCATTTTACAACTTAGATCAGTTAAAGTCTAAATAGCTTATTTGGTTTGACATCTAACAAAAACATGATCTCATCACTTCTCTGGTGTTAAAATAGAATAATTTCCAAGATAACATTTAAAATTAAAGTTGTGCAAATTTTGTTGTGAGAATCTAGGCAAAATAATTTTACATTTAGCAATGAGGGTGTATGGCTACAAGTAATGCTTAGTTACTTTTTTTTTTTTTTTTTTTTTTTTTGAGACGGAGTCTCGCTCTGTCTCCCGGGCTGGAGTTGCAGTGGCTGGATCTCAGCTCACTGCAAGCTCTGCCTCCCGGGTTCACGCCATTCTCCTGCCTCAGCCTCCCGAGTAGCTGGGACTACAGGCGCCCGCCACCTTGCCCGGCTAGTTTTTTTTTGTATTTTTTAGTAGAGACGGGGTTTCACCATGTGAGCCAGGATGGTCTCGATCTCCTGACCTCGTGATCCACCCGTCTCGGCCTCCCAAAGTGCTGGGATTACAGGCTTGAGCCACCGCGCCCGGCCAATTAGTTACTTTTTATGTATTAATATTTCTTCATTAGTTTAAAAACTGCAGGGAAATATTAATTAGCAGTTTGTATTAGAGAAAATAGGTGAGTGTATATATATATATATATATATTTATATATATATATGTAATTAAAGTAAAAAGTCTTGTACATTTAAGTGTTGTGAGTCACCCATTTGATTTTCTACTATTATTAAGATTCTAAGGTTCTGTGATAGGCCAGGCATGGTGGCTCATGCCTGGAATTCCAGCACTTCAGGAGGCAGAGGTGGGAGGATCTTGTGAGACTAGGAGTTCAAGACCAGTGTGGGCAACATAGAAATACCCTATCTCTACAAAACAAACAAACAAACAAACAAACAAACAAAAAAACCTTTACAAATTAGCTGGGCATGGTGACGTGACCTTGTAGTCCTAGCTACTCAGGAGGCTGGGATGGGAAGATCCTCTGAGCTCAGAAGGTTAGAGTTTACAGTGATTTGTGATGGTGCCACTGCCTTATAAAACAAAAAGGACTGTCATGACAATGCAAATTTCCTATATTGTTTATTTTATTAACAAACTCTAACATTATTAAGTACAATTATGACAATTCTTATAAGAGTGGTTATGAATTTACTCAGGAGAATGAAGTATATTCTCTTTACTACCGAGAGTAGAGTCTTGCTCTGTTGCAAGCTAAAATGGTACAAGTGCTTGTGAAGAGGCCAGTGTGTGAGGCTCAGCCCTGGGAGCGTAAGGTTACAGGTAATCTGGAAGATGGCAGGTATAAGAAGGTTCCTGGGAAGTACCATGCCACATTGCCACATATGTGAATCACTGAGATACATACTTACAGAGCCAATTTTGGAACTCCATCCTCAAATAAATGAAAATTGAATTGTTTGAGCAGAAATTTTGGATAATTCAGCTCCTATATATAAATCGACGAGATTGTCAAAGCCTAATATTTTAAAAATTAGGAGCTGAATTATAATATGTACAAATAATTGCTTATGTTTCACATTGTGTGGTTTAGACAAATGTTTTTACTTCAGATTCTCGTGGCACCAATTAATAAGAGTATCTTTTTAATTGGAGTATAAATGATTTATAATTCTCTTTCTGTATTCTATTCTTTCTCCCCAAATCCCCAAAGACACAAAGGAATGTCTAGACTTTTAAAAATGGAAATGCAGCAGGGTAAAATGAAATTATAATATATATATTAAAAAAATCACAAAATGTATTTCTAGCATAAAGCAGAATTGGTATCAAAACTAAGCTTTGGCAATTCACAAACCTTCACTGGGGATATTAATTTTGTTCAAATGGAAATAAAAAACACATGATTTTCAGGGTTTTAGAGAGGACTACAGATCATCAAAATAACATGAATTACACAGGTGCTTGGTATTTACTAAGTTTGCAGTCAATGAGGGTATTGCCCCAGTGGAGTCTGAATCATTTCTACCTTGTGGTAACTGTTCTTCTGCCTTTTGTAGAAGGAGAAAAGAGCCAGACTTGGGGTATGTGCCATTATCTCACTGATCCCTCTCTCCTGGTATCCAAGATGTTTTTCTGACAGGCTAAGAAACTTGTCCTTGGGGCTAGTCACAGGCAGTGGCGGTGATTTCTCAGTGGAGAGAAACAGTGGGGACATTGGCAGGCCAGATCCTGACAATTCTCTGCCTACTGTTGCTACTCTTGGAAAAGCAATTTGAAGTTTTCATTTTTGTCATATTTCATAGTAAATTTCATTTGTTTTCCTGATGAGTTAGGCTGGAAGAAATGACGGCTCTCTCTAAACACCCAATTTATGCTTAAGGTTGGAGCACAATGCTAAGACTAATTTCATTTTGGTTAGTATTTTCTGGGGCTTTATGGATGTTTCCAAGAAAACTGAAGAGCCCTTAATTTTAGAGAAGGATTTAAGTATACATATCAGTCCAGAGAGATTAAAAAATGATGTCATTAGTGCCTCTGCCTTTAGGAGTCCTGATCTCTTCAGGTGCTGTGATAATTTATAAGAGGCAAGGAAGATGTGGTTCAAAGAACCTTTATGAGTTCATTGACCACATGATATATGGCTTCTGATACTATTAACAGGATGCCATTTCACAAGTTTGATTTAGAGGGAAAGACCTGATCAAAGATTTTAAGGATTAAATGCCATCCTTTCCTGCAGTGTTATAATAGCTTCTCTCCCTCCTTTGCTATGTTCTTGTACAAATTTCAAAACCTTTAAAAAATGGTACCATAAAAGCAAGAAGTAAGTTCCCTTGTTTTTATCTCGGCTTTTTTGTTTGTTTGTTTGTTTGTTTGTTTGTTTGTTTTATAGTCTATGACCTAGTTGCCAAGATTTCTGGAATAGTTATGGGGTTTTTGGTCTAAAATTTACTGATTTGTTAAATATCTAATTTAACCTTTAGTTAGAGACAATTCAGGATGTAGCATAGGATCCAATATTAAAGAACATATATATACACACATATATATATATTATATTATATATACATATATATTATATACACACATTTATGTTATATATATATAATATTACATTCATACCAAAGAAGAGGAAAGGTTAGTTCCCTACAATATTTACCTTCAAGTTGGAATATTCCACTTAGTTTATACAAGTCTTTTGAGCAACATATGAGATTAGTTAAATATTTGATGGACTTTCAAATATCTTCCAGGTTGAGGTCAAATCTACTGGGAAGAACATAGTGAGGGACTTAGGACGGGAATAGCCAGGCAGAGACAGGGAACATGGATGACCGATGGCTATGTGTGACTGCCTAGACTTGATGGCCCATGGTTCTTCTCTGGCACACTTGTCAGAAGTTGTCAAATGCTGTATTTGAAAAGAATGTTATGAACCTTAGATTCAGTGAACCTTCTTTTTTTTTTCCATCTCTAAAACATGTAAGGGTTTTTGAAGTTTTAGGCTTAGATGCTAATAGGCAACTCTTCTAGATGAAAACAAATAAAGGTAATCCTGATGAAATCTGAAGCTGTAAATGTGAAAATCTTCATGAAATAACATTTTTAGAATTGATAGTGCTTTATTTAAAAAAATTAGGACACATGTTGTTTTGTGGAAGATAATTCAGAATAATATTTTGCAATTTTGTATTCAATTTTTATGAAGTTAATACTTGTCAAACAAGATAGTTTTTACACAGAAAATATGATTGCTTTTTATCATTGTTTTACCATTAGAATTTGAATTACATAATTGCTTTTTTGTTTATCATTAAAATTTAGTGTATATTTACTGTAAGTTTAAAATTAAACTGTTATTGAATGTCATTGCTCTCTTTTGATGACAAACTTTCATCTCTCTTTCAAAATAGTGTACAATATACTGCACATAAACAAGTAATTTGACTTTAAATTTACAAATAAAATTAAAATTTAACTTAAATTAAAAGTTTAAAGTTTTTTCTTTAAATTCTTGGTTAACATCAACCTAAAAGATCATGTCAACTTTTATTATTTAGCAAACATTAATAATTGCCATCTAAAGCCAGAGGCTTCTGGATTTAATTTAATTGCCTTACTCTGGGCTTCGTACAGTCTCTTAGAGTGGTTCAGTCACTTTGTAACAATGCTACCCAACATGTACTAAGGAAATAATACAAAATATTAAAACCCTTTCATAATCAAGGCCTTTCAACTAAAGTCATATGAGAAACATATGATCTTCTCTTTATTAAATCCAATATATCAATAGGATCTTATTACTTTCACTTTACAACTCATCAAATTAAGGACAAAAAAATATTTACCTCTAGTGGACAGGAATACAATGTTAACCAAACATGGCGGTGGGAGGTTGGTAGAGGGAGTGGAGAAATAATTTCACACTGATGTGGACATTGTAGTTAGTTTAAAATAACCAATGGAATCAAACAAATAAAATGATCTGCAGGCTGACTTAAAATAATCTATATGTTGTTTATGTGTCAGAATATATTTCTATTTGGGATTACATAAATGACAGTTACAGAAAGATTTTAATTATTTTTTGAAGAATTTATTGAATAAATATACAAGTTGAACATTAGCTTATGTGCATGTTTGGATATGTGTTTATGTTCATGGGTGCAGGAAGTATGGCAGTGGGATAAAACTAAAGTCTTTATTGTGTTGTAGTGTAGGGCAAGTATGTAATTTCAAAGATCTTTGTATCAAAGTAAAAGAAAGTAAGCTAAGGCTGAAGGAGAGGCAAATGATCACAATAATGACCAAAAAAAGAAATAGCGATTTACCAAAGTGGTCTTCTATTTTCCTGCCCTTTTCTTTTAGAAATACAAATGATAGGGCAGAGCCAGACTGCAGTGGACTGAGGAGGGCAAAGCACATGCCGAGCATGGCTGTAAACATGTATCATTATTTCTAATCACTAGACAGTAAAGGAAAGACAAGAGGGGTCCTGTTGATAGGATGATAGGAGGATGAATGTTACTGTTTTGTCTCTTTTTTTTTTTTTAATGGAACATGTTAAGCTTATTTATATGCTGTAGCATATTTAAATGCTGTTGAGGATTAGCCTTGATTGTTTTACAGAAGGGATTAAACAGCTTTGAGAGATTCCTTCATATGTGGTCCTGAAGTTGTCAGAGTTGAATTTGTAAAAAAACTACCAGAAAGGGAGGGAAAAAAGAAAAGAAAGAAAGTGGGCTTTTAGAGCGATTTATTTTTGAAGAATGTGGAAGGATACTAGAAAATAATATTGTAGTGGCAAAAAGTTGCAATTGTGCTAGAAGTATAAACATGATGAGTTGTTGTTTCTTATGATGAAAGTAATGATTCTTTGCAATCCTAAAATGCTGGTACAATAGTGTTGAAATACTCAGTTTTTCACTTATCACTCCTTTTTACATATGAGTAAGCCTAAATAGCAGTTTAACTATTTGCTTCAAGCTTGATTTGACCTACTAAGATCTTTTTCCTCAGTCAAACCATACACCATTCATCCTTTGACTCCAATTCTCTGCAGCCATAGCTCAGTCAAAATTCACTAATGCTGCCTTAATTCCCAAAGGCAATGACCTTTTGTCTGTGCTGCTCTTAACTGACAACTCCATGGTAAGTAATATTTTTGGACAGTCCACTGTGCTCGGCTGTCTACTCATGTAACTTAAAAAGCACCTCATTTTCTTTGTTCTCCTTCTACCTCTCTGACATTATAATCACACCAAGTCCTTTCTTTAGCTTCTCTAGTTAAGAATACATATTTATCATGGTTCTATCATGACTTATTCTCACTCTACATGCTCTCCTGTAGAACTCTCCTGTATTCTATGTAGCCATCAACTACCATTGAAAGCTGTCAAACTTAATGTCCAGCAGCAACTTGTCAACTATTGGTGAATTCACCACAGCATCCAAAACTGAATTATTCACCGTCTTCTTCAAATCTTTGTATTTTTTTTCCTGTCTTTTTTTTTTTTTTTTTTTTTTTTTTTTTTTTTTTTTTTTTTTTTTTTGAGACAGAGTCTCTCTCTGTCACCTAGGCTGGAGTGCAGTCACACGATCTCAGATCTCGTCTCACTGCAACCTCTGCCTCCTGGGTTCAAGTGATTCTCCTGCCTCTGCCTCCAAAGTAGCTAGGACTACAGGCGCCCACCACCATGCCTGGCTAATTTTTGTATTTCCAGTAGAGACTGGGTTTCACCGTGTTGGCCAGTCTGGTCTCAAACTCCTGACCGCAGGTGATCTGCCTGCCCTAGCCTCCCAAAGTCCTGGGATTACAGGCATGAGCCACCACAGCTGGCCCTGTCAAATTTTTTGATGATAAAACATGTAACTAGGCTAATGAGGAAGATGTTAGGCAATGGAGTTGTCAGCAACAGGAGTAATTATGGACTAGGACTGTATGCACAAAAAATATATAAAAATCAGTTTAGAATACCATTTGAAAAAGGGAGGTGGGGGAGATCTCATGTACTATCTTAAACCAGAAACTCAGGTAGGAAAGAAAAGAAGAATGGAAGCCACCATATCCTAGAAGTACTATACATGTGCTACATTGAATATTTTGAAATTAACAGAAGAAACCAACCATTGACAATGCTGATTAGCTAAATGTAACATGTTGTATAAAACTGAGAAGTGTTTTATGAAAGCATATGATCACTTAAACCAATAGAAAGCTGGGAGAAAAGTTTGATTATTGTTATGTTTTCTTTACAAGCAAAACTGAATGCTTATTAAGAGAATGGTGTAAGTAATACATAGTGACTCTTTGGCCATGTGACAACAGTAAGGTATAGGCTGTCTCTCTGTCTCTGTCTATCTGCCTCTCTCTCTCTCCCTCTTTCTCTGTCTCTGTCTCTCTCTCTCTCTCTGTCTGTCTTCAGAACATTTATAGTACATGAGTAATGCTGGCACAGCATGGTTTACTGAGCTGTTCACTAGAGCTTCTAGGAGAGGACCAGTGAACATCCTTCCCTCCACACTGCTTAACTAAACAGGTCTGTGACCTTAACCAAGAACATACGTTACATTGATCTAGTGTAGAAGGTAGCAACATGCTGGTGGCAACTTGAATTCCCACAGAATAGCTGTATGAGGGATTTGAGGGATTTAACTAAAGAACCAGGCTGTTACTTGAAGCTCTTAGAGGAGAGAAAGCTCCTAGTACCAAAACCATAAATGTCTGATAGCAGCACGTTTTTCAGGAACCATCTCCATTACTGAAAAAAGTTTCTTCATCAAAAATGTTTCTCATCTAAGCCCTCATGCCAACAACCCTCCACCCCCCATGAATTGGGCTCAGAGCCCCTCATGTCAAGCTTCCCCGAACTGTAGGTAATGTGAGTTCCATGGCAATCAAAATAAAATAAAAATAAAAATATTAAATAAATAATAAAATTTATTTTATTAAATACCCTATTTAATATCTTATTAAAATAAAAAAAAATGTCATCTTTCACGTAGTCAGGGTATAAACTTCTTCCCTCACCCTCAGATTCAGTTAATTGTCATGTCCTATCTAGCAAGACCTCTAAAATGTGTCTCTCCTCCGATATCCATTCCCAGGCCTCTCCAGTGTCTCTCCTGTGTCTGAGACATAATGGCAAGCTGATAAGGCTGTACAGTGGCAAGGTATGAAGTAAATGATAAACTACAGGGGACACATTTTTTACATGGTTATTTCAGAAACACAATAGACACTGGCATATTACAAAGGCATATTTCAGATTTGCCTTTGAACACAGTTTTCTGTCTCTGAAATCTCCTTCCTCTTTTGCTCCCAAGAGCATCTCTCCAAACTTAGGTTAAATGTCACTGACTTTGCGAAACTTGTTAGACTTCCCTAGGCAGATTTAGCTATCCTCTGCTTTGTCTTTGTTTAGCACTTTTCATTTTCTTCTGTTAGAGTATCTATCCTGTTCAACTATCATATAATTTTAAATAATTTAGACAAACCCAGTAGGCTGTAAGCCCTTAGCAGGGGCAGCTCATGGCATTAATCATCATATCCCCAGCACATAGTCTCATGCCTACCATCGCAGTTGCTCAATAAATATGTGCTTGAAAGTCTGTATCTGAGATGAAAAGATTAAAATGCCCCGGTTGTTGTCATTGTAGAATAATTTATTTGTACTCTTTCTCCAGAGTGAATTTGGTTTAACTTTCAAAAGTATATTCTAACAAGATAAAAGAATGTCTCTCTTTTGCCCTTTAAGGCGACCTCTTCAACCCAAAGCCAAAATATCCTCAGATTAAGACAATTGATATGATTAGTGTTAGGAAAGATTTTACATAATGAGATTTGGTTTACTTCAAGAAAATTTGGATGAATATGAGTCTCATGCAATATTTTAACATTGTAATTCATTGCTGACTCTACAGGGCAGAGGAGATCATAACCTTTAGTCCAATTTAAGGATGATGAATTGAGGTTTTTTACCAACAAGGCAGAGGATCAGAGATGTCTTGCTTCAGGTATAAAACTGCAAATTGCATCTATATTTAAAGTAAGCAAATGCACTGCCATAATAGTTGATATTTTGCTAAAGTAAGAAGTTGAGTCGTTAGAGTGATAGTTGCTAAAATAGAAACTAAAACTCAATTAGTTAATAAATACCTCCTCTGTGCTGTGAATTACATGATATGGGGATGATGCCAAAAATGATGCTCAGTCTGGCACTGAGATGCTTACTATCGTGTTTGAATGTTAAGAGAAAGGAAAATCACAAAGCAATAAACACATACCTCCTGGAATAAAAGAGAAGATAATCATTGATAAGTAATCCAAGAAGATATCAGGAACATGGGTCCAATTATTGGTGTGGGAATCTTAGATGGGAGAACATTATAAGCAAAGACTCTTAAAATCTCAGGGTTCTTTGCATTCTCCCTGAGGATAGCCTGATATTACAGAGAAATGGGGCTTCTAGTTGGATAGTAAGCGTGAGGACCCTTGCCAGAGGGCCTAAATGCACTCATGTGCAGCGATTAGGACTCTATGAAATGTCATAGGGAGATATTGTAGGTTTTTAAGCAGAGAAACAACATAATGTAAATAGAAATTTCAAAATACTACTTTGATCATTGTGAGATGTCATGGATTTGGCAGGTACTGGAGGTAGGATGATGAACTGGGGCAACAGTCTATTGTTAAGTTTGGTTAAGTTTGGAGCAATTCTGCTACTTACATTCTTAATCTAGTTTATGGTGCTCTAACTGCTTTATTAATAGTTTCTCAGTCGTTTTTTATACCCCTAGCCTGGTCTAGGTCTGGGTCTAGTTTGGGAGTTATTTAGAACACAAATTTAACTATGACAGACATAGTTTAAATAGAGAGCATCAAGTAGTGAAAAGAACAATAGGCCAGTGGCTCTGGTCTCATTTAGCCACAACTAGCCACAGGATTGTGACATCATTTGATGTCCTCAGACTTTTCTTTCCTAATCGGGAAATGAGAGCACTGACCTATATGAACTCTAAGGTCCTTTCAAGTGAGCTTTGTGCAAACAAAAGAATTAAGGGAAGCTTCTAAAATACTCTCCTTATCATTGAGCAGCTAAAATATTGAGCACATATTTTAATGAATACTAAGAGGAAGACAACTTCCACACTTAAAATTTGGTGGAATATTCCACCCTCCTACAGGAGAGGTGGTAGGTTCATGATGACTGCAGTATGCAGGCAATTACCTTTTCCAAGAATGTGTTATAATATAGAAGAAAATAGCAGAAAATTAACCCTTGTAAATGTCACAGTGTGCTTACTGTATAATTTAAGTGGTTTAAATAAAGCTACTTATTTGCATAATGATGTTTTTGAAAGATATACCTTAAAAATAACAATACTAAGCATTGATTTGAAATTAAAACAAAAATAACAAGTGTAAATTAGTCTGGAAAAGATGTCATGTCACTACATAATTAGGTATATTAATAAACATGTGGGCTATCACGTATGAAGCTAAATTTAGCATGAAAATATATTTTAAGAAAATGGTTCTGTATTTTCTATTGAAAATTTATTTTATTTTGTTTTGCAAACATTTATAGATTTTCATCAGTTTGTTAACCTCTACAATATGGATATGACTATATTAGACAAATGTCTAAATATAACTACCTCACTAGTATTACTTATCTAAATTGAAGTCCAAATTTGATCACTGCCTGAAATGATTTGTGGGAAATGTGGTGTGAAACATATCAGAGCACTAAGAGAAACACCAAAGATAAGGATTTCTAATGTCATAAAATCAAACAAATTATTACAATGTCTAGACAGAGTCCAGAGACATGATGGAAAATTTTTAATAAATTGGTTTCATAGACCAAACTGGACATTTGACTTAAGCATCGTTTAATTTTTCAAATCAGTGAAATGATGCATAGCAGAAAGTTTAGTTACTTTAAAAAGACAGAGAAAAAGGATATTTTATTCCTTGGAGTATTTTTCTTTAGCTAACAAATATAATACCCAGAACCTAGTCTATGTAGCTCTGTCATTGTAGCTATCTGAGTGTTCGGTAAAAATGCAGATTCCTGGGGTTTCTTGCAGATATATCAGGTCTCTGAACACCTTTGAAATTTGTATTTTTAACAAGTTCTTGAGGGGCGTTTATTATGCATATTTAGTGTCAAGGCCACTTTTCTAGAAGTACTCTTTTGTTCTTATCCTATTATTGGAATTGGAAACTTTTACTTGTCATTTTGATTATGCATATTGGAATCAGGGTTCTGAGTTTCAAGGTTGAGTAACAGGATTATGCATTGGTACCTAGAAAGAGCTGGACATAGCCAGTTGTTTTATTAATCATAAGTGGGCTTTTCCATCTTCCAGTTTCTGCCTGAAATTGAGAAAGATAATGAAATACGCCCTGGTGTCAGTTATTAAGCTCTGTGGGTAGACTGTGCAATTACGTTATATAAAACAAAATAGTAGATATTGAAAACTATTCTATTTTACTTTCAGAACACAGATTTTCCCAGAATGAATGTTTTCATGAGTTGGCCTTATAATCTTTTTTTCTTCCATAGAATCACCAAATTTATTTTAAAATTCTGTAAGATTTATCATCTTAAATGTTAGACAAAACATTCCTAATATGCTGGTACTGGCATTAATTTTTAAGCAATCACAACCTCTGCTAGTAATACTACTGTTTAGGTCGAAATATCTATCAGGAAATTCTTGAGATCACTGTCATTTATATGTAGATATAATCTTTCCACTTGCCTTTAACTGAAATAACCATTCTGTTTCACTCCAAAATGTATTACAAACAAAAATGCTGAGTTCACAAAAGGAGATGATCTCCAATTTGAAGCTAGTAGCTGTCAATAATTTACGTGATGGCAAGCACCATATCTTATTAGCTAAGCACTTCTCATGACCCACAGAAAGTTTCCATGTAGTTGTTCCCAGTGATATGTAAGTCAAGGAGTGTTAGTTAAATTTTATTGGCCCCTTGGCACTGAAGTAGGAGAAAATTATATTTAGAAATTTGGGCAGCTTTATGCTAATGAAGTTTCTTTTGAATCAGAATTTTAGACTCAGGCAACAATGGTATATTGTCTTCTTCCATGGCTTAATCAAGAATCATACTTTGTTTACATCAATACAGATGTCTGTAAGTATGGTAAATTAAGTTGGTTTTCACTTCCTGAAAACCAAATCATCTTATTCGTGAGCTTCTTATCTTGTGCGCTACATGGCTTAAATAATTAATAGACAAATGCCAATGTCTTCAATTTAAATTCCCTTTTCTCTTCCAATTGTCTTCTTTCTTTTGTACTACATATTTTTTGGTGCAATATTCCTTATTATATTAAAGTTTGATTGAACTCAGAAAGGAAGAGACCTTCTCACATTTTAACAATCAAGTTTTATCATGTGGTCTTGTATTGATGGTGATTTCTTGAGGCACCAATGTTCTTCCACTACCTTGTTCCCCTGGAAATGTGTTGGTCACTGTTAGATAAATTTGAAGATTTCTTCCAGTAAAATCTTTAATGCCTTGGGGAGGTGTTAAGACTGATGAATCTGACTAATCTGACTATGGTGAAGTCTAATAAGAATTGCTTTTATAGTCAAGATGGTTCATGAGCAGATCACTTACTTACCTTTTCATGTATCTTGTCTCTCTTCTTCCTGACTCGACAGCTCCTCCTACGGTTCGTATTGTGCACTCAGGCTTGGCCTGTAACATTGAAGAGGAGCGCTACTCTGAAAGGGTCTACACTATCCGGGAAGGAGAAACCCTAGAGTTGACTTGTCTAGTCACAGGACATCCACGTCCACAGGTGAGTCCCGAACTGTGACACTGGAGAAAACACTCTCTGACTTTTCTTGGAAGTCAAAAAGTGTATATTTTAGAATATTTAGCTAAAACTGTGTGTGTGGGGGTGTGTGTTTGTAACTCAAGTGCAAGTATATGTGCAATGCAGGACAAGAGTGTGGATTTCAGAACATTCAAACTTGAGCTATTTTTGTGTATAAGATGAAAAAAGAAATTTTTGTTTTGGTATTATGGGAAATGTAGAAGACACTTCTAAGGAAGCTGTTAAACAGACAACTACAAAAATATCTCAGTAGGATAACAATTCATATGGCAATGAGTTTATTTTAAAACGTGGGACATGATTTCATGATGACATAATTGCAACCGAGAGGTATTTGTTCTGAAGAATGTGAAGCATGAGGTCACATGTACTTTTCTTACTCCTAGTCATTTTATTCATAGAAAACCTTGAAAAACAAACAGTTGCAGATACTGTATGCACTCAGGCCTTCAGAATCATCAGCTACACCTTTCTTAAGCTAATTTTATAGAAGCAATAAAAACGGAGACTTTTAAAGGGCACTAAAATTACAACAATATGTAAAGGCAAAGCTCACGCGTGGTGGCTCATGCTTACAACCTCAGCACCTTGTGAGGCTGAGGCAAGAGGATCACTTGAGGTCAGAAGCTGGTGACCAGCTTTTTGTCTCTACAAAAAAAAAAAAAATTAAAAATTAGCTGGGCCTGGTGGTGCACACCCGTAGTCTCAGCTACTCTGGAGGCTGACGTGGAAGGATCACTTAAGCCCAAGAGATCAAGGCTGTAGGTTGTCATGACAGTACCACCACACTCCTGTCTGGGCAACAGAGAGAAACACTGTCTCAAACAACAATCAAAACAAAAAAAAAAGAAAGAAAACAAAATATTTGTAAGAACAAAATAGTTAGATAGAAGATAATATGTTTAGGTTATATATATATATGATGCAGCAATCTAATTTAGATGCAGAATATTGAGGATATTTTACTCAAAAATTGATAATTCTTATTGTCAATAACCTTACTAGCTCAAAATTCACATTTGTAATCAACACAAGCACTATGGTAGGAAAAGTAGTCTCATTTAGTAGATAAAGTTACATATTTTAAGTATTTGTGTTACAGGAAAAAAAAAATCCAGCTAACAAAGCTACAGAGGGAAAAGTGAAGAGTAATGTGGAAATTTTATGAACTCACCATTTTAACCCTGTTTTTAACTTCTGCCATTCTTGACTCTTACTGACAGATCCTTAACTCAAGGATCTTTTTATTTACCATTTTGACTCTGAAATGATAAAAATACGCATATAAAGCATCACAGAATGAAGCATTAAATAGACAAGACCATGGCTAAAACAGAAATGGTAAAATATGCTTAATAAAACTCATGCTGTTGGTAAAATGAAAAAGAACAAAAGTAATCTAGAAAGAATAATTATTAAAAATGTTAAAAAAGGAAAACTCATGATAACTATAATTTCAAATTATAACATTTGCTATTAAATGAAAATGGATTAAAGAATACAATTGTCTTAATGAAATTTAGATAAACACAATTTGAGCCAGGATAATTACGCTTGATAGAAAAAAAATGATTCCAAAAGACAACATACAAGGACAGACTGATGACTGATACTTGTTAAAATTTGAAACAAGGAAATGGGTATGTGAAGCATTTTCATTTTAAAATTTATACAGAAAACAATGTCCAGTTAAAATAATGTTACCAAAAATTTGAACAATGATAGACTTAACTCAAGATAATATTAACTCAAAGAAAATACAGTGTTGTTATAATTTGATTATATGTTTTGTTTTGTAGACATGGAATAGAAATTTCAGAGTCAAAAGTTGGGATCTAAACAGGAGGGTCCAAACATATTTAAAAGAAGCTGTGAAGAACTTTATGAGAGGCAATTTATGGCAAGAGAAGATTCACTGAGGCTCCCATTAGTCCTTCACTGAGTGTACTACATTTACACCTTCTGAACTCCAAATTATATTTAAAAAATCAACTTCTTATCTCTGTTTCTAACACACCCCAGGTGTTGCTCTGCTGCTTCTCTCTCCATCCTCCTGTCCCTTTAATATTGGAAATTTCCCATTTTCTCCATACATTTTCCCTTTTTATCATTCACAATCAGGAGTACAATCTTTGACCTCAAGACAAACCAGATTAAGTTCTGAAACGAAGAAGTAGATCATTCATTTTTTTTTTTTTTTTTCCCCTAAGCAGTTCCATTTTTGGGAAACATTTCAATGTGTTTTGATCCTAAGAAAAATGTGTTGTTTTGGTATCAGTATCTTTTTATTCCTAGAATGAATTAAGGTGTTTGCAGGTGAATCAGTTTCAGCTTATATTGCCAGTTGAAAAATTAACTGGGCCTCTTCATTGTCAACAAACTGTATAAGGAAGGCTGACAGAACAGCTGGGGCTTGGCATTCTGGCCAAAGTCTAAAGGGCATGCTACTGGCAGCTGGTCCTGAGGATGATTTTTGTTGGCTGATATCAGAAAGCTGGAATGACTTTCTTGCTTGTCTAATCTGAGTATGATAGTTGGAAATGCAGTGGAAGAGAGAGGTTCCTCATTCACTCATCAGCAGATTTCTTAATCTGCTACCTATTCTTCTAGCAGTAAGAGTCATAAAGATTGTTTATTTCCAAAAGTATTGTAGAGAGCATTTTTTCTAGCCTCTTTAATTTTTTATGGTGTATTGTTTAGTGATAGGTAGTGGCCTGAAGGTATTGATGTATCCAAAGAAAATAAAACAAGTGAAGGAGAGGTCAGTACGATGCAATAGTTGAGAGCATGATGCTGGAACCAGACTGTCTGGATGTAACTCTGGCTCCACCAGGACTAACAGTGTGACCTTGGAAAAGTTCCGTAATCTCCCAGCTTTCTTTGCCTCAGTTTTCTTTTTTATATTTCCGGGATGATAATAACTATCTTGTATCATAGAATCCTTTCGAGAGTTAAATTTATATTATGGACATATATACACACATATATCCTGTGTGTGTATATATACACATATACATATATATATACACACACACATACATACAAATGCAACTATACTTTCTTGGTACATAAGCATTGTGTCAGCATGTAATAGAAACATGTTGGCTTTATTATTTTTCAGTAATTTAGGAGCATCAACTCTAAGATCTATATTTGGATATGTAGGTATGAAAATAAGTAGGTTTTAAAACTGGTTTTAGTATTCCTATATCCTGCTTTAAATTAGATGCATTTAAATCAATTTCTGTATTTTTTTGTGTGTTATTGCTCTGCACAGCCTATACATCTCTGTTAATTAGCCTTTTTAGCTTGCAAGGAATAGAACTATGTTCAGACTACCTCGTTTAATGAGAGTTTATTACAAAGATACATGAAGAAGTAAGAAAGAAAGAAAGAGTTTGCCAGTAAATCTAATAATCTAGTACAAACTCTAGATGTCTACAGCTTCAGAATTCAGCTACCCTCTTTCTTCCCCTCTCTGCATCCCTTCCATTCCCTTCCCTTCCCTTCCCTTCCCTTCCCTTGTCTGCCCTGCCCTGCCCTCCCCTCCCCTCCTTTCCCTTCCTCTTTCTCCTTTCTCAAAATTATCACATCAATACTTTAAATACATTATAAATATAGTCTTGTAAATGACTTAAACAGTAGGATATTTAACATAAATGTTTCTCTTCTCCTTCCAACCTGCCCTGCTTCCCAGAAGTAATAGTTCGGCATATCACCTTTCAGTTCTTGTTCGATGCATTTCCTTTATATAATTATTTATGTTCATGTTCCATTTTCAATTTTTAATAAATGAGATAATGAAAAGTATTATTCTATGACTAGAATTTTTCACTTGGCCATGTGTCCAAAACACCAAGTATGGGTCTAGCCTGGTAGTTCTTAATGTGTGGTTTCTGGAGATAATTGATTAAAAATGAAAATTCCAGATCACTTCACATTAGAAATCCCTGCATTGGGGCCAGCAATTCATGTTTTAGCAAGCCCTCCAAGTGAATCTGATGTACGCTAAAGTTTGAACCAGTGGCTTGGATCATTGTCTTCACTCAGGCTGAATAGTTCTTTGTATGGGTGCACTGAATTTTGCTGTGAGTACTCTCAAATGTGTATAATTGCTGCTGTGTTGTTCATCATGGAATTACTTACAGATGGTCACTGTTATAAACAATCCAATGAATACTTGTAGGGTATATGTTTGTGTTGCCTGTATGTACATCTTTGTGAAATGTATGGTAGCATTGCTGTATCTTAGATTCCCTCCTCAAAATGGAATTATTTAGCCAAAGTTGAAAGGGACCTTTACTTGCTTTCTCAATGGGAGTGTTTTTTTATTTTTTTATTTTTGTCAATTTGATGGAAGAAAGTAAATTACACTCAATTGCAATTTAAATTTGCATTTTAAATCACTAGCCAATTTGAACATTTTCCTGCATGTTTATCAGTCATTTGTACATCTCTATTTACTGGTCCTCTCTTTTCTTGCTAGTTTGCTCCTTCTTGTAGACTTGTGAAGACAAATATACTACATAAATAAATTCAATTGCTGATAAACATGTTGCCAATTGCACCTCCCAGGGTGTTACTTGTGTTTTAAGATTGTTTATGATACTTTTGTTCTTAGGTTTTTGTTTTGAAAAGAGGAATCATTTTTGGCTTATGACTTTTGTAGCTACTTTAGCAAGATCTCCTTATATCCATTTAAGATTTGTTTTTCTAACAGCTTATAGTCATTTATGTATTTGACAATTTAATCATCAGGAAATCATTTTGTCCTTAGTATGAAGTGTTAGTTTAGTGTGCTTTCTGTCTCCTTCTTCTCTCTTTTTCCCTCTTGCCCTTATATAAATAGGATGGTCAATATTCCACTGGACAGCTTCAAAATGCTCTTTTTAGCATTAACAAAATTACATTAGTCTGCACCTTTCTGTTATTCTTTTCTGTACCAATTCCATTCCATTTTACCTTCTACAGCTTTACTATTTATGTAAAAAATATAAATAATATATAAATATAAATATATAATATATAGTATTATATATAAAATATATTATTTAATATATAATATATTAAATAATATATAAAATATAACATATAATATTCAATGTATATTATATAATATATAAAATATAACATAATATTTAATATATTATATAATATATATTATTTTATATATACTATGTGATAAAATAGATATAATTTATATAATAAAATTAATATAATTAATAAAATATATACATATATACCTATATGTGTGTGTGTGTGTGTGTGTGTGTGTGTATGTTTAGACAGCGGCTCACTCTGTCACTCAGGCTGGAGTGCAGTGGCACAATTTCGGCTAACTGCAACCTCTGCCTCTCGGGTTCAAGCGGTTCTCCTGTCTCAGTGTACTGAGTAGTTGGGATTACAGGCACACACCACTACCCCTGGCTAATTTTTGTATTTTTAATAGAGACGGGGTTTCCCCATGTTGGCCAGGTTGGTCTCAAAACTCCTGATCTCAGGTGATCCACGCGTCAGCCTCCCAAAGTGCTAGGATTACAGTTTTGAGCTACTGCGCCTGGCCTATAATATATTTTGATATATAAACAAGCAGGTCATTCCTTTATAGTTGTTTTAAAATATTTCCTCCGTTGACCTCAAACATTTTTTATCTACCGTATAAATTAGAAAATATGATTTTCATGTTCTCCACCCAAATAAATGTTGAGATTTTCGTTACATTGCATTATTCTTGCAATGAGGTCGTATGTAGAAAGCATGACCGGCTTTTAAAAGGAAGTTCTCAGTAGGAATACTGAACATTTGAACTTTTAAATTTCAGACTTCTCAGATAGCAATACAGTTTAATTGTAACCAGTATAATGTGTGGGTCTTTGAATTTCTTTTAATAATAAACATAATAATAAACATAAAAATAATAAACAACCTGTTTGCAAGGTTGGAAGATACTGACCTTCTCCTTTCAAAACAAAACAAAGAAAAAAATGTGCATCAATCAAAGCAGCTCTGCTTTTCTTCATTTTATATGCTGACTTGCTGGGTAGGATTTCATTTGAATAATATTTTTCATCACTAAAATATTTTTGAAAGCCACTCTTTAAAAATAATTATGTAAATCCAAAACACTAGGAAGCATTAAAATTGTCTACTAGTTTATTACACCTTAACCTTAGTGAGCATTTTCTTTTTGCATTAAAAAACTAGGCTGGGCCATTTTTCAATTTTAGAATAGAATTGTATTCAGTCATTTGATTGTTGTATAAATGTATTTTTAACTACCAAGGCTGTTGCAGAGTTATTGATGCTTTTGTCCTTGTTAATCTTCTCTGCAGATTCTCAATGGTAATCTTATCATGATAAAAATCTTACAAATGTTAGTAGCCAGTTCTTCAGTTCGAAACCATTAGTGCTATGTGTATTGTTCTTTGCAGATATTTTATATAGAGGTATATTTTATATACCTCTACTTTTTTTCTAATTTAGTCTGTTAATTTTTTTTTACAAAATGAGAATGCATGCACTTGAATAAGAAACATACTAGATATTTGGATTTATCTCCAATTAATGTGGGCAGGTTTAGGTTCTGCTATAATCAATTATTATATTAATTCTTTTTTGTGTTTTATAAAATTAATATAATTTGCTTTTTTTCATCTGTGATAAACATATCTAGACTGAACTGTCTGCTACATCATGTTAGAGAGTTTCCAACTAAAATAACTAATATTTTTTCAAATAATCTTTGGATAAGATGTGGAAAATGTTTAGAATAAGAATCCAAATATTTATTTTTAAAAAAATTTCACATCAGCTGGGTGTGGTGGCTCACTCATGTAATCCCAGGACCTTGGGAGGCCGAGATAGGCAGATTGCTTGAGCTCAGGAGTTCGAGACCAGCCTGGGCAACATGGCAAAACCTCGTCTTTACAAAGAAATAAAAAAAAATTAGCCAGATGTGGTGACATTTGCCTGTAGTTCCAGCTACTTGGGATGCTGAGGTGGGAGGATTGCTTGAGCCTGGGGAAGTGTAAGCTTCATTGAGCCCTGATCTTGCCTAGGCGAAAGAGCAAAAGCCTGTCTCAAAAAAAAAAAAAAAAAAAAGATTGCCATATCAATGGCTGCTTTCACAATCCCTGTCCCTGCCTCATATACCTAGTCCCATCTCCAGGTGATGTACATCTTTATTAAGTACATGGTTACATGAGTAAATGTATTTAGCATAACTTGTTTAGGATGAAACACTTAGAGTCTTCCTTATAGTCTTCAAATAGTTTTGTTTCCATTTATTTTTATATAGAATAAGAAAGGCTTTTTGGGGTCAACACTTTAACATACTCCTAAATTGCTAATACTTTTTATTCTCAGTGTATCAGCATCAACCAAATATTTTTAGAAATTTTATTAAAATTCTCAGGAAAAGTTATTTTTATTCATCAGAAGATTTACCTATCTACTATTCTCTCTGAATTCATCTTTTGTTTAATTTTATGAACAATCTAAAACATCTCATTCATTCCAGATACTATCTCAAAAAAAAAAAATTTGTCAGTGTAATTAATGAGACAATACGTGTAGATCATTTGACAGAGTGCCTAGCACAACATAAATGCTTAGTAAATGATAATCGTATTTGTGATTGAGTCATTGATACCACATAATAATTTATTTACAAACTTAATAATTATAAGCTCTTACTGTTATTACTATATACTTACATTTAACTCAATAAAGTAGGTGGATATTCTTTCCTGTCCCATTGAAATTTGTCTCTCTCTATGCCTGGATTTGGCCACTGGACTTTGAGGTAGCAGTAATGTGGGTCTAGAGTGTGATGATACTGGGCTAGGAAGAATTTAAGGATAAAGTACTCTTCCATGACTTGGGTTAATTATGAGTAAGAACACCTGGAGCTAGTCCTAATATGCTGTTAGTTCTTTGAAATTTAAACATCATGAGGACTCATGGTAAGTGAGCTAGAGATACAGAGCTGCCTTCACAGAATATTAAAACTTAGAAGACTCAGGGAGGTGGGAATGTTAGCACATATTTATTATATGAGGCTTGTTTTTAGAGAATTCCCAAGGCATTCACTGTGAGAAATGCAGTAGTCAGATGGACACTGGCATCTATGAAAAGCTCAGGGTGACTGTCCTCTGTAGCCCAGGGTGTAGTAGGAGATGCTACCATAGTACAAGGATCTCTAAACTCAATGGTCTGATTCTGCCATTTTCAGAAATGGCAGAAGTTTAGTAGTAACACTTTACCAGCAAACTCAATATTGATATCGATAGTGTGAAGAGCAACAAGGTCAGAATAGCAACCGGAATTCTTTTATCAACAAGGGTTTATGACACAAGGATAGCTGACTAGAGTAGTACTTGATGTATCTAAAAAGACAAAAATGACACCTTGAGGAAGTAGACATTTTCCACTATAATAGAAGATCACAATCATTCATCCAGTTTCCAAATTTAAACTAGTTCATGGAGCCAACTCTTACTGGTTGAAAGGGAAACCAGGTTTTCTTAAAGAAAGACCTAGCAATATCACTGAAAGTTACACAAAAAAATGCTGTCTCAATCCTTCCTTAAAAGGATTTATGGCCATTTTACATAGCAATTTACACTGGAAAAAGTGAACTAGCAAATTTACACTGGAAAAAGTGAACTAGCAAAGCCTCTGTACCTCTGAAAGGTACAGAGCCTGAGCTAGCACTGACATCAGTAGTCTTGTAATGCTAATAGAGTTAGAATGGGGATTTGAGGAAGACAAGAGATAAATGGAGTCCTAGCCTAGGTAAATGGATTGATCTATGGTTATTTCCCCAGACTCCCAAGTACATAATCGGGACCAACATACTTAGCAACAAGCAGGATCCTCACACTGGTTATATGACCCTTGGAATAAGTCAGAATCATTTTAGTAGAAAAGACCTAGTGGAATCCTATAAAACTGTTCTTCCCAAACCAACGTATGAAATCATCAGTAACACTCCTTCCCAGGAGAAACTTCAGAGATTATATGCTACCATCAAAGATTTAACAGTGAAGGAGTCATAGTCTCCATCATGCACCTGTTCACTTCACATGTAAAGTAACTAAAAAGTCAGGCGGATTATGATATATGATAGCTTATGGTTAACAACCAAACCACAGCAGCTGCTGGATCAGATGTGGTGTCTTCACTGGAACACCACCACACCCCTGGCACTAGCTGGTATGCAGCTAGTAATCTAACAAATGCATGCTTTTTAATTCTTATCATGAAAGAGAATTTAGAAGTTTGTTCTTATGTGGGATAGACAGCAATCCACATGTACATGTCTGCCTTAGATCAGGGCTAACACTCACTCTCTGTAACATTACAGTGCATAAGGAACTTGATTGTCTTGGTAACCTATAGACGATTACACAGATGGTCTCCTAACATGATTGTTCAACTTTACAATGGTGCAAAAGTCATAAGCATTCAGCAGAAATCTTACTTTGAATTTTGAATTTTGCCTTTTTCCAGGCTAGTGATATGCAGTACGATACTCTCTTGTGATGAGGGGCAGTGGCAGCGAGCTTCAGCTCTCAGACAACCATGTAATACTGATAATCTACAGTATATTGTGTAGCCAAATGATTTTGCCTAACTGTGGGCTAATGTAAGTGTTCTAAACATGTTTAAGATAGGCTAGGCTACACTATGACATTTGGTAGGTTCGATGTATTAAGTGCATTTTCAACTCACGATATTTTCAAGTTGCAATGAGGCTATCAGGAGACAACCCCATTACAAGTTGAGAAGCATCTGTACCGGTCCATTGTATTGATTACATCATGGCATTTTTTACCTTTGTGAACAGGAAGCAGTGAGTAGTCTGGGTACCATAGTAAGCTGTGTGCATAACAGAAGGTGGTAAAAGTTGTTGCTCTTCACAAGTCCTATCACTAAGAATGGGGTGCACAATAAGATAGACCTTTGGATTCTATGGGTTGCATATACTACATTTAAATTATATCTCCAAGTCATTGTATCAGTTAATTTTGAAGGCTGTCAGTTTCAAGTAGGGCTCAGAGCAAGAAAGTGTTCTGCAGCAAGTCCAGCTTTGAGTGAAAATCGCCCTACTGCTCAGGCAATACAATCTAGCTGCTTTGATGTTGGATGAAGATGCTGTGTAGATTCTTCAGTAAGTCTGAGAAGAGAATCACAGAACAGAACTTTAGATTTTGGAGCAAGACTAAACTTTCTGCAGCCAAATACTAATTACCATTTGAAAAGCATCTGTTTGTTTAATTAAAAGTAGGCAATCATTAAAAAGTCAGGAAAAAACAGGTGCTGGAGAGGATGTGGTGAAATAGGAACACTTTTACACTGTTGGTGGGATTGTAAACTAGTTCAACCATTATGGAAAACAGTATGGCGATTCCTCAAGGATCTAGAACTAGATGTACCATATGACCCAGCCATCCCATTACTGGGTATATACCCAAAGGATTATAAATCATGCTGCTATAAAGACACATGCACACGTATGTTCATTGCGGCACTATTCACAATAGCAAATACTTGGAATCAACCCAAATGTCCATCAGTGACAGACTGGATTAAGAAAATGTGGCACATATACACCATGGAATACTATGCAGCCATAAAAAAGGATGAGTTTGTGTCCTTTGTAGGGACATGGATGCAGCTGGAAACCATCATTCTTAGCAAACTATCACAAGAACAGAAAACCAAACACCGCATGTTCTCACTCATAGGTGGGAACTGAACAATGAGATCACTTGGACTCGGGAAGGGGGACATCACACACCGGGGTCTATCATGGGGGGGGGGAGGGGGGAGGGATTGCATTGGGAGTTATACCTGATGTAAATGACGAGTTGTTGGGTGCTGACGAGTTGATGGGTGCAGCACAGCAACATGGCACAGGTATACATATGTAACAAACCTGCACGTTATGCACATGTACCCTAGAACTTAAAGTATAATAATAATAATAATAATAAAAGAAAAAAAAAAGTAGGTTTTAGTTGATACATGCTCCCTTTGTTATCCCTTGGTCAGGGAGTTCTGGGGCACATTCTGCATGCCTTGTCAGTTTCACAGTAGAATAGAGCCTGTTACTCTCAGCAATGACCAAAGGAATCACACTTTCTTATATTGGCTTTTCTTCATTCTTTGTATCACTGTTCAAATTCCCCTACTTGGTTTCCCTGGGATTATTTCCCAAAATAAACTACCTTTTTATAGAATTTTATCCCACATTTCCTTTTCCAAGCCAAAAGAATAAGACACTACAAATCTTCTGGACCCAAGCTCAATGAGGAGTGTATCCATACATGTGACCCTAGTATCTTCTTCCTTGCTGCTGACCTGTGTTGCTTAACTGTGATTCAGAATTGTTGTACTTTTATTTTTCTTAAAGACTTGTAAAGAAAAGTCATAAGTCATTAGCCAGGGTATAATGCTTAGTGAAATTTTGTTTTTATTTCTTAAGACCTTTATGTAACAGAATTACCATGAACATATTTCTACGTCTGTCTGGACTGCTATAACAAAATAACATAAACTGGGTAGCTTATAAACAATAGAAATTTATTTTTCACAGTCTTAGGGGCTGAGCAATCCAAGATTAAGGTACCTGCAGATCCCATGTATGATGAGGATTTGCTCATACTTGTTCTCCTTTTTATTCTAATCTCATATGGCAGAAAGGGTGCACAAGCTCTTTGGGGTCTCCTTTATAAGGGGACTAATCCCATTCATGAGGCCTCTACCCTCATGACCTAATCACTTCCTAAAGGCCTCATCTACTAATACCATCCTACTGGGGATTAGGATTCCAAAATATGAATGAATTCTGGGGAGGGACACAGATATTTAGAGCATAGCAGTATAGGCTATATTTTCCTTGTTTGTTCTTCTCATCTCTTAAAAAAATGTCTTTTACTTGAACTAAATCTAAGCAATTTAAGTTTGCAAGTTCATGCCCAAAGAATTTTGTGTGATAGAGATTTATGATATAAACACAGAGCAAGCATTTGTTTGATCCTAACAACTTTGCCACTCACATTGTCTGATGGTCAAAATTGGATCATGTGGGAGCTCTGAAAATGGATATCAAACCTCAGAATCAAAATAATTAGGTATACAACTTAGTTGAAAATTTGAAATTAGATGTCGCCTTGTGAAATCTATATATTTTAATGAAAAATATTATATAGGTAGAAGGATAAGATAAGGACCATTGTTTTACTACAAGAGTTGATACGAAATAAGTATGTGAAGATTTTCAGGCATTTCAAGAAGAAAGAAATACTGTCTGTCAACATAGAATTGAGAATCTATTGATTTCGTTGTTTATAGTTATAAATACATCATTTTAAGGAAAACAGTTGCAGTTTCTTTAATGTGGAAATTCTGAACAGTTACATGAACATTAATGAATTGAATTTTGTGTTTTTATTATTAGAAGACTCTTATTGACATTCAGAAATGTATTATTTAAGTGGGAAGATCACTAAATGGCAAATATTTCACAATATGTTTTTTCCTCAGATTAACCAACTTTACCATAGCCTGAAGAGAGTTTTTAAATCATAAAATGATAATCAAATTAATTGATCCAGTTTATGAGTCTATATTATGTATACATCTTAAGTATGAGAGAGAGAGAGAGTGTGAGTGTGTGTGTTTATATGTGAAAGTACAGAAAGTAGGCCGGGCGCGGTGGCTCAAGCCTGTAATCCCAGCACTTTGGGAGGCCGAGACGGGCGGATCACGAGGTCAGGAGATCGAGACCATCCTGGCTAACACGGTGAAACCCCGTCTCTACTAAGAAATACAAAAAACTAGCCGGGCGAGGTGGCAGGCGCCTGTAGTCCCAGCTACTCGGGAGGCTGAGGCCGGAGAATGGCGTGAACCCGGGAGGCGGAGCTTGCAGTGAGCTGAGATCCGGCCACTGCACTCCAGCCTGGGCTACAGAGCGAGACTCCGTCTCAAAAAAAAAAAAAAAAAAAAAAAAAAAAAAAAAAAAAAAAAAGAAAGTACAGAAAGTATGAGTTTTTTGGTTTTTTTTTGTTTTTGTTTTTGTTTTTTTTTTTTTGAGACAGAGTCTCGCTCTGTCGCCCAGGCTGGAGTGCGGTGGCCGGATCTCAGCTCACTGCAAGCTCCATCACCCGGGTTCACGCCATTCTCCTGCCTCAGCCTCCCGAGTATCTGGGACTACAGGCGCCCGCCACCTCGCCCGGCTAGTTTTTTGTATTTTTTAGTAGAGACGGGGTTTCACCGTGTTAGCCAGGATGGTCTCGATCTCCTGACCTCGTGATCCGCCCATCTCGGCCTCCCAAAGTGCTGGGATTACAGGCTTGAGCCACTGCGCCCGGCCGCAGTATGAGTTATTTGTTATATCCGCCCCTACTATTTTAAAAAGGTAGCATGAAATAAATATTGTAGCAATCTATTTGTGGTCCTATTGGACACAATTTATCCTTTTCACTTTTGGTTATCACATTAAAGATGCCAATTAAGACAATTAATTTACTTGTGTTTTCATATCTGTAATCTAATGAAACACTCATTAAAATGACTTTAAAGGAGGTTTCAGACTTAAGTTTAATAATTTAACCTACAAATATAGAAAATACTGCCTATCTGCTTCTATGCAAAGGAATATGCCATCAGTGGTAATTAATAATCTATACAACTGCTGGTTGTAAACATGATACATTTATTCTAAATTAGGTTCATCCCAGCCATTTTCTGAAAAGCTGCAAGATACTTCAAACAAAATCAATAAGGAATAACAATCTTTCTGTGATCTGAAAAAGTTAACTTATACTACACAAGGAAAGTGCATATAAAATGTATTTCCAGAACTGAAAAATAAGAAAACAGTTATTAAGAATGATTCTATCAATTCTTTTTTAAGGAATTGTTAATCTTTTATTTTAACTTCCTTTTAATGCCAAGGTCTTAACAAAAAACTAAAAATAACATTTATTTTCCTGGCAGTTTTATCCTTTTCCATCAGCAAACATTGATTTCTTCCCTTTTTCTGCTTCTTGTGGTACATGAGAAAACATTATCCTCTACAACCTGGCCTCTTCTTGTTTACTTACTCGCCTTTGGCAGAAATCATTAAATGATGTTGGATAAGCTTGAGCAGAACACAACCCTTAGTTAATTAGTGCCTTCTCTGGTGTATTTCATAGAAATTCTGTATTTTTAAAAATTAACTTTTGTGCGTCTGGGTCTGCAATATGATATCAAATTTATGTAATTTGTTGTGTGTTGATATGATACGTAATCAGAACAACTCTCCATTTTGAATAACTCTTTGTGGTGTCTTCAGGAAGATGTACGGTAGTCAGTCAAACTTACAGGTCATTTTGAAAAGAATTTTCTGAAATAGCACAAAAGAATGATATCTGTTACTGTACAGAATGAATGTAAACACATTTCGTGATGTATGTAAATTTTACATCAGCTAACATCCAGTATGAGCCTAAATGGTTCTCCAATTTCAAAATTGGGCAAGTGCCTGAATTCCATGATAGTGCCTTGTATTGCTTCCCTTGGGCTGCCATAAGAAAGTATCACAAAGAAAGTTCTTAAAACAGGAATGTATTCCCTCACTGTTTGGAGGCTAGAATTCTGAAATTAGGGTGTCAGGAGGGCTTTCGTCCCTCTGAGATTCTGGGTGGAATCCTTCCTTGCCTCTTCCTAGCTTCTGGAGGTAACTGGCAATCCTAGGTGTCCTATGGTTTTCAGCTGCATCACTCCAATATCTGCCTCTGTTATCACATGCCTGTCTTCACGTGGGGTTTTCCTCTTCTTGTAATGACACCAGTGGATTGGATTAAGGGCTCACACCCTATTCCAGTACGCTCATCTCAACTAGTTATACCTGCAACACGCTACTTCCAAATAACATCACATTCTGAGGTACTAGGAATTAGAACTTCAGTGTATGTTTTAGGGGCCCATAATCAACCTGTAACATATCTTACTTATTCATTGAAATTAGATAATCCATACTCTTACTGAACAAATCCTGGGGCTACCTTTACAGGGTCTATTGTACAGCATTGTGACTATACTTAATAATAATATGTTGTATACTTGAAAATTGCTAAGGAGGTAGATCTTATATGAAAACTATGTGAAACAATGGATATATTAATTAACTTGATTTAACCACTTCACAATGTATACATATATCAAAACATCACATTGTACACTATAAATATATAATTCATATTTCTCAACTATTTGTTGATAAAATATTAATAAATAGAACATGATCAATATGACTAGTGTGCATCATTACTATTGAAGGAAGTGACAGTGCTTTTCCTACTGACTGTATTTGTGGTCCCTTCTACTTGTTCCCACCCCTTCATCTTGGCTAACTAAGTAAACACCTTATTTGTCACCTCTTCCCAAAAGCTTTGGTTGGTTTAAGAGGCTTGACTAAGTGCTTCATGTGCAGAGAATACCTGGCCACTTCCCTACTATCATATATCACAGGACGCTGTTTTGGGGAGTGAGTGTGATTATAGGTTTTGGAGTTAAACAGCATGGTTTTAAATTCTACTGTCTCCACTTTCTAGCTCTGTGAATTTGGTTAATTTATTTAACCTCTCTTTTACTTGTCTTCCTCTTGTGTAACATGAGAATAGTTATAGTACTTATATAATAGAGTTCTTTAATGATCAAATAAAGTCATACTTGGAAAGACTTAAAACTCTGGATAATAATGATTATGGTAGAATTATAAAAGAGAATAATCAAATTATTTTCAAATTTTCTGTCTTTCAGTGAACTATAAATTCCTAGAGAACAGGGACTTCATGTTGCATTCTCGTTTTCTATGATAGCAAAGTGTGTGTGTGTGTGTGTGTGTGTGTGTGTGTGTATAATGATATGCCTGAGATGGTCCTGGTTTGTGGCTGTTGTTCCACTATACTTTTCAAAAGCATTCTCTCTCTAGTTCAAAAAGTATCCTGCTCTGGGGGACAAAATATATGGGACCTATTGCATCTCCATTCACAATAGCCAAGATACAGAATCAACCAAAATGTCCTCCAGCGGATATGTCCTCCAGCGAATGAATGGATAATGGACATGTGGTGTATAAACACACAATGGAATGTTATGCCACCCACTCAAAAAAAGAATGAAATCACATCATTTGCTACACAATGGATGGAACTGGAGGTCATTATGTTAAGTGAAATAAACCAGGCACAGAAAGACAGATGTCACATGTTCTCATTAACATGTGGGAGCTAAAAATAAACTAATCTCATAGAAGCAGTGAATAGAATGGAGATTACCAGAGGCCAGGGAGGGTAATAGGGAAGGCAGGATAAAGAGGGTTCGGTTAGTGTGTAAAACACACAGTTTGATAAAAGGAATAAGATCTAATGTTTGGTAGCATAATAGGGTGACTGTGGTTCACAATAATTTTTTGTACATTTCAAAACAATACAAACAGTAGATCGGGAGTGTTCCTAACTTAAATAAATGATAAATGAGGTGATTGGTACTTCCAATTACCCAGATTTGATTATTACACACTGTATACTTGTATCAAAACATCACAAAAACTCCACAAATATGTAAAAGTATTAGGTATCCATAAAAATTAAAAAGAATTAAACGTCATATATATATATCACAAACACACACATACACACGCAAACACACACACACACAGGACCCTAAACATAAAAGCTTCACACGTAGAAGGTCTCAAATATTTATTTAATGAGTGAGTATGACAGGCATTATTACTTTGGAGTCAAATGGCATGGTTTTAAATTCTAATGTCTCCACTTTCTAGGCCTGTGAATTTGGTTAATTTAGTATTTTAATGAATTATGCTGCTTTTGGAAAATACTAAATTGTATTTGCCTGTGCTTCTGCCATTTACCTCTAAGAATTAGCATTTAATAAGGAAATCTTCCGATTCACTTATGTCCATGAGGTACTGTTGGAAGCCATATACCTCAATGTCTGTAGGGATGTATTAAATGCTCCCTTGATGGCTTAGAACACTTAATTTGTCTTCTTATTTTGCTACCCAGCTTGGACTTAAAGACACTTGGGAAATGGGACTCAATAATATGAAGCTATTAAAGCTCTTCAGTCAGAGAAAATTGTAGCTTTAAACCCTCTACGTCACTTTTGACAACAGAACACAGTTTTAAGTACAGATGTAATGGTGAAACATTGGGATCTCAAGTCACTGGAACATATTCACAAAGTACTAGATTTTTAGACAAATATCTCTAAATTTACTGCTTATAATTTATTGCTTACACTAAACTAAAAAGTTATAATCCTATGTCTTAATAATACAGAGATGATGAAAGCTTGGTTTTTGTCAGAAAAGGAAAAAAAAATCAAGTTAGTAGAAAATAAAACAGAGTTACAAAAGGTGTATGCTAAAGCATTCAGCTTCATACTGACAACTAGCCATAGTTAATTTTGCTAGAAGGCTTTGAGGGGACATTGTCTCTGTTTGGCACAAAACAGAAAACCCAAGGGTAAATTTAATTCCTCTATAGGCAGAGAGAATTTGGATGCATGAAATAGGATGCATGAGTGATCCATAAGTTGTATATTCTAAGAAGTATAAACTTCTCTAACATATCTTCGGATACCCTCTCTGGAGAGCAACATAGTGACTTGGCCAATATGTTGGTTAACAGAATTGGTAAATGTTCCAATATTGTGATGACACTCTGTAGCATTATGTTTAGTAGTTTGAACATTGCTAAGCATTTAGTCCACCTCTGTAGTGATTTGGTATGTTCATGAATTAAACTAAAAACTACATTTAATATACTATTAGACATACAGATAACCTAAGTCGGTAGCTGCCTAGGTACAGGCAGACAGTCAAAGAGATAACATCTGGGTAATGCCGGCTTGCTTCTTAGGCAGTTATATACAGGAGAGCATTAACCTTGGCAAAATAAGACCGCTCCAGGTTCTAATATTCATTTTACAAGTTCATAAATATGGTTTTGTTAGTATCATGGCAGTAGATTAGAGATGGGTTTGCATTTTCCAGACTCATAAAGGCTGACACATGTACAAACGATCCAAAAATCAGGTTGGGTACATTTCTCACTATGTATGAGAAATAATGAGAATGCATGCAAGTCAACCAAAGAACCAAATAGTAATCAGGTTGACAAGCAAAAACTTTCGACTGGGGTACCTGAAGGCTATCTTACCTATTGTGGAGTAGGAAACCATGGGCTTGAGTCCAATAGCAAAGAGTTTCTTTCTCAGACAGTTCTCAAATAGGTACTACTTGCCAAGCTGTCCTCCCACAAGCTTGGTTTTTCATTCTCAGGGCTGACCAATTACTGCTTTGACTGACACATTCTTTCTTTAGCCATATTAATATTAATACATTCAGTCACATTACACTCAAGTCACAGAGATGTGTTAACAATTTGGCTTCATTAAGCTGACTTTGCATGTCTCTATTCCAGATTGTACTTAATTAATCATAACTGCCCTCTCTGAGGATAGTCTCTTTTAAGTTCTTTAGGATGGGTGCTGCTTCTTATATTTTATTAGAAAAACAAAATTTTGATGAAACTTTGATTTTATCTTATTTGTTCCTCTGCATTTCATGAATATGCAGACTAAGGCTAGAAAAATTAAGTGACAAGACCAAGGTCACGTAGTTTGTTGGGGACAGAGGCTAGATTACCAGGTAGCTACCAAAGTGCTGACTTCACGTTGCTTCCACTCTACTGCTCTATGTCTTCACACGTTTATACACTTTCTGTCCCCTTTTTAGGACTTGTATACTTTTCAGCTTTGTAGACTGAAACGATCTTACTTGACTTATTTAGATTTTATTATCATCACCCATCAAAAGCACAGCCAATGTAACTAACTCCAGGACTTTTCCACTGCCCTGCTATTTATTTATTAAAACAACTATAGAAAGGAAAGCTGGTGGTTAATTTTTGTTATTTTTTTTTTTAAATAGCACTACAGGATTATCATCATTTCTTAAAAGACAAAGCAAAAACAAAAGTATATTCACCTGAAAATGGGGTTTGAGAACTTGACAATGACAAGCACCTAGCATCAAAAATATTTACATTTATGGCACAATGCATAATAGTTTCTCTCTTTGGAATTTTATTTACGGTCTACCCGGTGGCTTTTGTAAGTTGCATCGAATGTAACAAAATGGTATTCATGTAATGTTTATTCCTAACTTCACTGCAGATGCATGAAGAATATATATGTATAAGGTTATGTTCTAGGTGACATGCAAAACACACACAAAGTGAACCCTATCACAAAATATTAAAATTTTAAATTTTATTGCATTAAATAGCAGAAAATAGAGTTGAGTGAAGCATCTTCTCAGAAGAGCATGCCAGTATTCATGCTATCCCTTTCCAAATCTCATTTTAATTCACTTTTCTTGAAAATAGAGGACTGATTGAAATTCCATTCATTCTTTGTGAACTTTTGCCCTCATCTACCAACTTACTGCCCTTCCCCTCAATATATTTTCCTTTCTTTTGCTTTCTGTTTCTTTCCCTAACCCTCGCTTCTCCTCCCTTTCTCTGTTACCACAATCTATACATTTAAAAGAAGCATTCAGTATTTGCCCAAAATTAATAGCCGTAAGCATAAAAATGGAACAAAGACCCTTGATATGTGATGACTTCATCACTAAAGAGATTTTTGGAGTGTACATTTGAACAATAGACATTTTCACTGCCTTTCCATTTTAAAAACGTATATTTATTTATTTATTTATTTATTAAAGCCAGGATCTTTTATCTGTCGCTCAGGCTGGAGTGCAGTGGCATGATCATAGCTCATTGCAGCCTCAACTCCTGGGCTCAAGCAATCTTCCTACCTTAGCCTCCTGAGTAGCTGGGATTACAGGCACAAGCCGCCACACCCAGCTAGTCCATTCTTAATATTCACGTGTATTTTACATTTTTTAAAAGATGACGGATTGTATAGAACAGAATATCCGTTTCCTTTTTTTTTTTTTTTTTTTTTTGAGATGGAGTCTCCCTCTCTCACCCAGGTTGGAGTTCAGCGGCCTGATCTCGGCTCACTGCAAGCTCCGCCTCCCAGGTTCACTCCATTCTCCTGGGTCAGCCTCCCCAGTAGCTGGGACTGCCGGCGCCTGCCACCACACCCGACTAATTTTGTTTTTGTATTTTTAGTAGAGACGGGTTTCACCGTGTTAGCCAAGATGGTCTTGATCTCCTGACCTTGTGATCCGCCCGCCTCGGCCTCCCAAAGTGCTGGGATTACAGGCGTGAGTCACCGCACCCTGCCCAGTTTGAATTTCTGTAAACATCCGTCCATGAACATTTAACTGGGAATTTCTAGCTCTTCAAGTCAACTATTTATTTAGTATCATTCCGTGGAAAGTTGCGTGAACCTCAAGTGACTGCATTAACGTCAAATATATCAGTATCTATTAGTATATAATGATACCAGCCCATGAAAACAACAACAACATAACGAATGAATGGCCACATGTAGAATTTGCTTATGCATATATTCGTTTTTCGGAAAAATGATAATAAAGAGTCAAGCATTTTCCTGGCTTTTCTATACAAACATCATTTCAAGGTATCCAAATAATTGTTGAAAGTGTCTTTTTTTTTTTTTAACCCCCCCCGCCACACACACACACACACACACACACACAGAGTTTCGCTCTGTAGCCCAGACTGGAGTTCAGTGGTGCGATCTCAGCTCTGCAACCTCCAACTCCTGGGTTGAAGCGATTCTTGTGCCTCAGCCTCCTGAATAGCTGGGACAACAGGGGGGCCACCACACCCGGCTAATTTTTGTATTTTTAGTAGAGATGGAGTTTCACTGTGTTGGCCAGGCTGGTCTCGAGCTTCTGACCTCAGGTGATTTGTTCGCCTAGGTCTCCCAAAGTGCTGGGATTACAGGCATAAGTCGCTGTGCCCAGCCGCAAGTGTCTTCCTTAGAGATGAAATTCAATTAATACATACTGAAGAAATTATAGAATTCAAAAATCAACATTTTACAACACCTAAAAAATAATGGATTTATGCAGTGATCATCAATGACTGCTAAAATCATAAATTGAGATATGTTGAGGAAATTAAAGATGGATAGATCAGTATGACAATACTTAGATCCTCTGGTAAGTCCTAACCTAAGAATGGTACAACCGGTTAGTATGTGCCTCTACGTGCCTCTTGATAAGCACTGAGCAATACAGTGCTATCTGTGATTTATTCATGCTCTGTTATCAAATACATTTTAAAAATGGAAATAAATACAATTAAGCCTCTAGAATAAATTACAAATTCTGGAAAATATCTGGATGGAGAAATGTATTAATTGGCATCAGAATACAATCACTAAAATACATAATGTAGGAAAATCTATAGGACAAATCACCTAGTAGCTGACATGGGATGGTGGGAGGGAGTGAATTTTATGGATTAATTAAGATACTTAATGATCATGCCATCCTTATGCAATGAATAGACCTTTTCCAGATTCTAATTGAAAAAAAAATATACTTAAAAAGACATTTTGAGACAATAGAGGAACACAGCTTGGTTATATTAAATTATATTGGTTATTTTATCTTACATTAAATTATTAATATTTCATAGTATATTTAATTATATTTTATTTTCTATTATATTAATTGAACACAACTTGGTAATTTTATATTATATTAATTGCATATTTTATTATATCATATATTATATACTTTATATATCATATTAATTTTGTTTTATTATATCATATATACCTTTTATATTATTTTTATATTTATATTATATTTATAGTATATTATATTATTTTTGTTTATATTACAAGGTTTAAAATGGTATGGTGGTTTTAAAAAATGTGTTTATTTGTTAGAGATTCATACTGAAGTATTTACAGAGAATATGATATGATGTCTGGAATTTAAGACACTTCAATAAAACAAAAATAAATTATTTAAAGGTGAGAGGGAGGATAGAGGAACTATGAATGGCAAATTATCATTTGTTGAGGCTGTGTGATAAGTATATATGGCTTTACTAAACCATTCTCTTTACTTTTGAGTCGATTTACAATTTTTCAGGATAATATGATGAACATGAAAAAGTAGCATTGGATTGGCACGCAGATGAACAGGTGATAGAGCCTCCAGAATCCTGTCCCATAGAGCTGTCCACAAATCTCTACAGTTGGAGATTTAGTCTGAAAAACATTTTAAAACATTGCAAGCTAAATATCTAGAAAATGCTATTTTTAATCATAGTAAAACACCTATAAAAAGTTTAACCTTTGCCGGACGCGGTGGCTCACGCCTGTAATCCCAGCACTTTGGGAGGCTGAGGTGGGCGGATCACAAGGTCAGGAGATCGAGACCATCCTGTCTAACACGGTGAAACCGCCGTCTCTACTAAAAAAAAAAAAAAAAATACAAAAAATTATCCGGGCGTGGTGGCGGGCGCCTGTAGTCCCAGCTACTCGGGAGAATGAGGCAGGAGAATGGCGTGAACCCGGGAGGCGGAACTTGCAGTGAGCCGAGATCGCGCCTCAGGACTCCAGCCTGGGAGACAGAGCAAGACTCCGTCTAAAAAAAAAAAAAAAAAAAAAAAAAAAAAAAAAAAAAACAGTTTACTCTTGAACATAGTAACTTCCTGCTACAGCCACTATAACATGGATTATACAATACGTAATGAATTGTACACAAGAATTAACTTGCTTTTTTGTGTGGGTAATGAGATAGATCGATGTCTGACAATATCTTTTTTTTTTTTTTTTTTTTTTTTTGAGATGGAGTTTCACTCTTATTGCCCGGGCTGAAGTGCAATTGGTGCGATCTCGGTGCACTGCAACCTCTGCCTCCCAGATGCAAGCGATTCTCCTGCCTCAGCCTCCGACTAGCTGGGATTACAGGCATGTGCCACCACACCCAGCTAATTTTGTATTTTTAGTAGAGACTGGATTTCTCCATGTTGGTCAGGCTGGTCTCAAACTCTCTACCTCAGAGAAGGTGATCCGCCCACCTTGGCCTCCCAAAAGTGCTCGGATGGGATTACAGGCCTGAGCCATGTGCCCGGCCTAACAATATCTTATTTAAAAAAACAAAAAAAAACAAAAAACAAGAAAAAAAAAAAAAAAAAAACGAAAAACAACAACTAGGAGGCTGAGGCACGATCTCCTGAGTCCAGGAATTCGAGGTGGTAGAGAGCTATGCTTTTGCCGCTGCACTCCAGCCTGGAGCCTGGAAAATAAAATGAGATCCCACCTCTAGTCCTTTTAATTGTGAGCAGTTACATACCAGGATCCGTTGTCTAATAAAGCCATTTTTAGGGGTGGGGGAAGGAACATGTCATTTGAATTTTTTAAAAAAAGAAAAAGTGTGTGTGTAGGGGAATGGGTGTGTGTGTGGGTGTGTTTGTCTATTTGGAAGAGATCTAGAGTCAAACATAGAAAAGGAATGAAAATACTAGAGGAAAACATGATTTTTAAAAAAATCACAGGGGAGGGAAAGCTTTTTAAGGATGACAGGAAACTCTGAAGCCATAAATAACTAGTATGTTTGCATACATTAAGTAACAATAATAATAATAATAATAATAATGCAAAATAAGTCTAGGGAAAATCCTGAATTACATTAAAGGCAAATATCAAACTGGAAAATAATATATAAAATATTTACAGCTTATATCCAAGAAAAAGAGATAATGTTTTCAACAAAAGAAAAGCATAACATATTATAAGAAAAAGTACAGTACAAGAGAAACATGGTCTAAGAATGTGAATAGGCAGAAATACACACACTCAAATGTCTCTTATACCCAAACTAGCTTAATCTAACACTTATCAATACGCCTCATAAAAATGGAAAATAGAGACTTAAAAAATGTTACATTGCAGAGAAAAAAGTAATGGATAATGTACTGTATCAGTATGCATAACCTCAAAATTTGCTGATGGAAGCACACATTTTTAATCAGTTTGAAAATATCGATTAAAACTAATGCACCTAGATTTTGACCACAATTTCATTTCAGTGTATTCATACTTGCATATGTATATATGCGTATACTGTCATTTATACTACGTGCATGTATAACAAGGGTTTTCACTGCAACATTATATACTAGCAACCTAATTGTCAGACTTTAGGGAATTAGATACATAAATCAATCAAAAAACTGAATACTATGCAGTTATTAAAAATAATAAGGCCTTTCTATATATTCTGATGTCAAACTTTCCCCGAGACGTATTATTAAATTAGAAGGGAAAAATGACAAGGCAAGTGGAAACACAGTACTGGCATGTCTATGAAAAATTCATGTAATATTCCTGAAAGAACACACAAAAAGCTAATAATAATGTAGGGGACAGGGTATTGGGAGGAAAGATACTCACTTTTTATTATATACATTTCTTGTTTCTTTTGAATTGTGTGTCATATGCATATATTCTCTATTCCATACCTTAAATTTAAAAACTGAATAGTACTACTGAGAGGTTGGTGAGGACTAGAAAAAGAAAAATAATCTCATTCTATTCTGACATTCTTCACTAAGCCCTGATACTTAACATAGGTCTTTAGATGACTGCACCATAATTTTGGACCTGGTTTGAGATCTCTGCCTGGGAATCCCGGGTGCCTGAGTCTGTGGCTTTTGGCTCCTGAGTTTGCGATGAAAGCTGGTCTCTCTGAAAACACAGAGGACCTCTAGGGGGCAGTGTTTCCTAGAGCTATGGCCAGCTTTACAGTTTCAGTACTGGCTTCATTACCCTGATCTGATCACTGTACATTATATGTATCAGAATATCATTGTGTACCCCCTGCCTATGTAAAATTATTATTTGTCAATTTAAAAATAAAATTGAAAAAAATAAAAAATACTCTCCAAGAGTAACCTTTTTACTACTATTACTTTATGTATTGAATTTGATCCCTGTTATTACAGTAACTTTTCTGATTTTTTTGTGTTCATTCACTTATTTTTATTTAATTAATTAATTAATCTTGACTCTTCATCATTCAATTTGAATTTTGTGTCCATTCTTGCAGCCATGGAAGTTTTAAACCTCAGAGGTTTTAATTTCTCTTTTCCATCCTTTACTCCCCTTTATAGCTAGTTGGACTTTCCCTCCCTCCCTCTTTTTCCCCTCTGCTGGCTGATGCCTGTAATCCCTTGCCTGTTTTTTGCTTCCTCTTCATCTCTGGGCTCACTTTGTCATAGAGCAGAATGATGGTAAATAAACTCTTACTTAGGGTGAGGTTCCTAGCCATCAACATTTCCAGGAAACTGGCGGGGTGGGGCAATTGTCAGTAAGTATGCTCAAGACTCAGTCCTGTTACCAAGACATTCAAGAGAAGTGCATGAACAATTTAGCCTTCCTGAGATTTTAATTCATCTCAGTCCAACTCCCACTGTGTTTCTTAGCCCTATCATTTTGGTTGGAGAAACATTTCATAGTTTTGGTAGATTAGGTCCAAGTGACCTATATACTTTTCCCCAGTTGATGCTTTCAGTTTCTCCTAGTTAATATTATTCCTGTTTTACTTTTCATCTTGAATTAAATAAATTTCTTTTCTAAAGTCCTTATCTGGTCAATATTGTCCAATCAAATGCATAGGAATTAGACAATGAATATATGTATTTTATGTTTGTTGGTTAACTTAATTATTTATAATTTTTCACTCAACATATATTTAGCGAATATCTGCTAGAGCATTGCTAGTTAAATCAAGGTGATAAAAATGATCTAAATATGCAATTAATTATTTAAGCCTGACTCCTTTGTAAAATAGAAGTATGTCTTGTTCATTGTTTATCCATATTGCTTTTTTTTTTTTTTTTTTTTTTTTTTTTGAGACGGAGTCTCGCTCTGTAGCCCAGGCTGGAGTGCAGTGGCCGGATCTCAGCTCACTGAAAGCTCCGCCTCCCGGGTTCACGCCATTCTCCTGCCTCAGCCTCCCGAGTAGCTGGGACTACAGGCACCCGCCGCCTCGCCCGGCTAGTTTTTATTTTTTAGTAGAGACGGGGTTTCACCGGGTTAGCCAGGATGGTCTCGATCTCCTGACCTCGTGATCCGCCCGTCTCGGCCTCCCAAAGTGCTGGGATTACAGGCTTGAGCCACCGCGCCCGGCCCATATTGCATATTTTTTTAAACTGTTTATCTTCTATAAGTGTGTCTTAGGTCAGGTTTCCTGGAAACAGTTCATGAGATGAGGAATGACATGCAAGAGATTTGTTAAGGGAAGTGCTCATAGGAGACTGGCAGGGACTAAGGGAAGCAGGACGGAGCAGGGAAGGAAGCAAAACAAGGGTGTGAGCTCAGGCAAAGGCACTGAGAGGGTGGCTTCAGCCTGATCCTTCATAAGAGCTTTATGCCTCAGAGCTTCCCTATCCCTTGTAGCTTTGAGTCCACTGCACTGTCAGACATGGTCAAGCCCTGTCCCTAGAAAAGATAATTCCCAGACTGGTAGTGGCGTGGTATGGTATTTTAGTCTTGGATTTCTGACCTTGTACTCCACACAGTGACCTAGGACTGCTAAATATATATTTGTAAGAGAAATGAATGGAAAGTAAGTTAGTAGGGAATATCAAGGAGCTTAGACTCTAGTCAGAAGAAGATAATGAGGAGTGTGATGAAAGCGGAAAAAATAAATTGCTGCTGTAATTCAGAGGAAGAACTAAAGATGTGTAGTTCAGACCAAGTTGACCAAACTCATTGACCACTCCAAATAACACATTGCTGGGGCACAGAATAGTCATCACATATTAATTGGCAGAGACATTGGCAACTGCAGAATTACAATTTGTCTTTTTGCTAGTGTCTTTTTTAAAGGGATTTTTAAAAATCAGAGATACTTCTATTGGAGACGAAATGGAATTATAGTATGACCCATTATCTCTTTTTACTTAGAATAAATACAAATGACCCATTTTTATAAAGGTAGTTTACTCCATTAACCAAAACACCTCCATCAACATTTGGTGGTTTATCTGACTACCTTAAGATATTAATCTATATTGCCTGATACACATTTTTTTGGATTTTTAGATTTAAGAACAAGGTGACTGTACAAGTATTTATTTCCTTTCTGATAAGTAATCTGGAGAGATACCAGGGCCTGCAACTAAATAGTAGCATGTTTTTTAATCGATTTATCATTTCCAGGACTTAGTTTCCTCATTCATCTAAGGTGATTCCCTTTTACCTCACAGACTGGATTAGAACTTATAATTTGGACTCCGGTAGTGTTACACATTTTTAAACCAATGCCTGATCATGTTTAATTAAGAGATGAATAGATGGAAGATACTTCTGACAGACTGAACAGACACTCTCAAATGAAATCATGGAGGTGATGCCACTGCATGTCTACACCGCCTTGATAGAGGTATCTATCACTGGCTTCACCAGTAGTTTCTGTTTGGCCACTTCATCCAAGAAAGTCATAGTTGGAAAGATTGTCTAGTCAGACCCTTGAATTTTTCGCTTGAGACAATGGGAATATAGAGATGACAAGTTATGTGTCAGAGGACACAAAGTTAATGCAGGGAAGAACAGGAATTGTGTGTCAACTCTTAGACCTTGGCTCATTACCTTACGCAGGCTGCTCTCATGCAGAAGTGAAATATTTCTCTCCTGTAAGGTAAGATGGTCAGGAGCTTGTCTGCTTCAGTTCAATGTACTAAACTTTAACAAAACTAGCAAAATACTGCATGTTTAAAAAATGAGACTAGAAATACAGATTTGTCTAAAGCAAAAATATTAATGAGTGCTACAGTTAGCAATATTATTAAATGTTTCCCCCTTTCTTCATTGAATTGTAGTATTATAGCCCTTTAGGTATATTTGACAGTTATCTAGATCTAGTTTAAATCTAGGATAGTAACTAAAATATATAAACTGGACTTTGCCTTAGGGCCTCCACATAAGAGGGCATAAATATTTTAAATGTGTAATTGTTATTTTAATTATTTAAAGGAATATATACATTTTTGAAATGTTTACATTATATTGGCCTTCTTTCAGCACATACACTCTTTCAACTGAGCTTAACCTGTAACTAGCAATAGCATAGTGTGAATAATATCCATCTGGGAACCACATCGTACATTAGAAAATCTATATAATGGTATGCCAAAGTTGTTAGGTGTGGCTCTGTGGGACTTCTAAGCAAACAAAAGAGGAATTCACAGTGTATCATGGTTGCATGACATTGCTTGTTCGCTAACCTCTGTCTGGAATAAGGTTCCGCTATTCTAAATTTGTTCCTTCTTACTCATCATTCAAACCTAAGCTGCGGTGATTTCTTAATATGGCACCAAAAGTACAAACAATAATCACAACAGAAGTAGATAAATTGTACTAAATCAAAATTAAAAATGTTTGTGCTGCAAATGGGACCATCAAGAAAGTGAAGCAACACCTCAAGAATAGGAGAAAATATTTGCAAATCATATATCTGATCAGGAACTTGTATACAGAGTTCATAAAGAACTCTTACAACTCAATAGTAGAAAAGCAATGTAATTTAAGAATGGGCAAAGGATCTGAATAGACATTTCCCCAAAGAAAACATGCAAATATTCAATAAGTGCGTAAAATACATGTTCGACATCTTTAGTCATTAGGGAAATGCAAATTAAAACTCCAAGGAGATACCACTTTATATTCACTAAGATGCCTATGAACAAAAATAAGGTCAATAACAAGTGTTGAGGAATTGGAACCCTTATACATTGCCGGTAGTAATATAAAATGATGCAGCCACCTTGAAAAACTGTTTGAGAATTCCTCAAAAAGCTAAATATAGAGTTACAATATGACCCAGCAGTTTTACTCCTTAGTGTACACTTGAGAAATAAAAACATACCTTCACACAAAAACTTGTACACATAAATGTTCATACAACAGTGCTCATAATACCAAAAAGTGGAAACAACCCAAATATCCATCAGTTGATGAATAGATAAATAAAATGTGGCCCATCTATACAATGAAATGTTATCAGCAATAAAAATAAATTAACTAATAATGCATGCTGCAAGAAGGATGAACCTTGAAAACATTAATCTATGTAAAGAAAGTAGTCATAAAAGAAAACATTGTGCTTACTTCTGTTTATATAGAATGTCCAGAATCGGCGAATCCATGCATACATGAAGTAAATAGTGGTTGTTTAGGGGCTGGTGGCGTTGGGGAAAGAGTCAATGGCAAGAGATGATGAGTGAAAACTAATGTCTGCAGGGTTTCTTTTAGAGGGTACCAAAATGTTCTAAAATCTGATTTTGGTGATGGTTGCACAACCATGTGAATATATTGAACACTGAATTGTAAAACTCTAGATGGGTAGGTTGGATGGTATGAATGAAATCTCAATAGTGATTGCAGTGAAGCCATTAAAAAAATAAAAACCTGGGCGGGTACGGTGGCTCACGCCTGTAATCCTGCCACTTTGGGAGGCTGAGGCGGGTGGATCACAAGGTCAGGAGTTCAAGACCAGCCTGGCCAAGATGGTGAAACCCCGTCTCTACTAAAAATACCAAAAAAATTAGCTGGGCATGGTGGCGGGTGCCTGTAATCCCAGCTACTCGGGAGGCTGAGGCAGAGAATCGCTTGAACCTGGGAGGTGGAGGTTGCAGTGAGCTGAGATCGCGCCACTGCACTTTAACCTGGGTGACAGAGTGAGACTCCATTTCAAAAAATAAAATAAAATAAAATAAAATAAAAGCCTTACTCTTAGTATAGCCTCTAGAATAGTTTCTCTGAAACTCAATTTGAGCTCATTTTCCTTTCTTTTGGTTGCTTGTGCTTATATTTATGTTGGCATATAAATTCCTCATATGTCAATCTTTTCAACTAAACTCATAAAGTTCCTCATGATCAGAGACAAATTCTTCTTTATTATTACTATTGTTGTTTAAAAATCTTTGCCAGGGTCTGGCGTAGGTAGAATACAATGAACTTCACCGTATTATCCTTTACGTTCAAACAGGCTTTTGGTATTATTTCAAAAAATATTTAATATTAAAAGTGGCTATGGACAGGAAAAATCTCTCCCTAAATGTTTGAAAATAAATATAAATTTGAATAAGGCAAAGGTTCCACCTTGAAAGTGTGAATGATAATAAATTATAAGAGAAGACAATCAATATTTACATACAGAAAGGGACAAAATGTACCAGGCCATTAATATGATTTTATGAAGCAAAAATCAGATCAGCCTCATTTTACTTTCTTCTTACAAGGATCTTATAATTCCAAAAAAAAAAAAAAAAAAAAACCCTATGACTATTTTATCTTTCGTTAAAGCACCATTAAGCTTTTCAAACACTGTGAGTTTGCTCTGACTTTTCCTTGCCTCAGTATACTTGAGCAAAAGAGCTGGATTGAACCACTAAAATCTTGTTATTCAAATATTATCATATGGTTGTACTGAAATATTCCACTGTCATCCTGGTTTCATTAATAATATCAGAATATAATTTGACATGAATTTTGAAGACGGCTTTAAGTAACAATTATGAGTTGATTTTGTGTTCAAAATTATGCTTGAGAAAAATAGAAAGTCCCTTACCTCAGTGATTTGCAAGATTTTTTTAAACTGAACTCTTTCTTCAACCAAAATCTTATTAAAAATCTAGCGTATAAGTCAGAAGAACAGAGATGTTCTGCTTATCAGGGAATAAAAAGGGGGTCAAGAGACCCAACCCATGGCCACCATCATCTCCTGGGATACCTCCAAAGATTGCTTCAGGCTCCTTAGAGTAAAAAATCACTGCCTTAGTTGAGTAGAAAGTAGGCCTATGCATTTCCCTGCATCTGAGGAGTTGTATTTTTTTATAGTAACCAATTACTTTCAGCTAAGCTAATTTAATGGCATTTCGCTAACTGATTAGCAAACACCTACATCATATGTATATTGTTCTTTAGATTTTTTAAAAATAGAAAGGTGTTAATAGGTTAACCGCGTGAAAACACACTGGTGTGATGAAAATAGCTATGGAATGAGTTGCATGAAATTTGTTACCAGTAATATTTAAAGTGTCAATTTTTGCAAATAGTTTCCTTGAAATAAAAACCTGAAGATATTTCTATAGTCGAATTATTTGTATTCCCTTTTCTTCTTCATTAAAAGCCCAATTGGAGTATGGGAAAAGAGTGGAGTAATAGCTGATATGGGGATTGCTTCTAACCCTGGATGTGAGTTTCAGAGTGGGTGAAGGGAGTGAACAGATCCATCCTGGAAGGGCAGAGGATAGATGAGAACCTTTCCTTCCCTTCCTCTTTCAACTCCCCCTCCCATCTCCTTCTTCTTCTCTTGACCATGATTTTAATCTCTATTTCTATCTTGTTCTCTCTCCTTTCTTCTGGTGTGACATACCTGATATCAGAGATAGCTTGGCCATTCACCCACAATGAAACCTTCAGTAAGACCTTTAGCTTTGACTTCAGTTTCTTCATTTGTGCAATAGGGATAATCATGATGCCTCCCTCATGGGGTTGTGTGATGATAAGTGAGGCAGCCCGTCGAAAGCACCTGGCAAAGTACCTTGCATGTAGTTAGGTCCCAGTGAAATTAACAATTACTCTTTCATTAGTTGTTTCCTTTCCCTCTGTCTTCCCTTAAATTTCATTTTAATACTTAATGTGTTGTATTTCTTATTTATACTTAACTAAAGAAAAAAAATGCTAAGCATTTTCATTTGACTTTTTCAAGGTTTTGGTTTGAGGATACTTTCATGAAATAGCATGTAAAGGAAAAGCAAAACATTGTTTATGCATATCTAGAGTGTCAAAACTGGGGTGTACACAATAGTAAACTATCTACTAAAAAGTGATTTTCAGCATACTGTGACTTACCAAGAGTGAAGTCCTAGATTAAAACAGTTTTTCTGGAAGTTGGTCACCACAATTGAGAAAGAAAATTATTTTAGAAACCCAGAAGAAAGTAAGGAATGAATATTTGACATTTGAGAAATTGTTTATAAACAAAATTTTACTGATAAAATCATTTATACAATTTTAAAGTGTTTTATCTATTTTCTAACATTATTGATGTTGTATGTCTAAAGGGAGAAAAGAATAGTCTCTGTAACTTAAGTGACTTGTTATAGATCAGGAGGTGCAGAGCCAGCCACAGGAATGGGACTGGAACTCTGACTTTTATCATTTCTACTGCTGTTTGATGACTCCTTTCCAGGGCAATGAGTGCTCCCAGCATCTTTCAATTCAGTCTGCTTTTCCCCAGGGTTCTACTTATATGCATTTCTCATTCTCTGCTACAGAGTGAACATTTGCAAAAGAGCGTGGAACCACATTTTAGACTTTTACATTTCAACTTTATTTTTATCCTTTTCAAAAAGAAAAAACACACACAAACTTTTAGTTGGCCAACAGACTTGCTCACACTGTACTTCTGTAGGTTTTTTCTGTTCAAAATTAGTTGTGGGGAAATAGGACACAATTGCATTAGAGATTTTCAACTAATTGTGTTTAAAATATTAAAAATAAAGAGAAAGAATTCGAAGGTGAAGCTGTTGCTAGTATTGGAGTAGCACTACTGCAAAGGCAGGCAGAGCTAAGACTTTGGGGGCAGGAAAGGATTGGGGTGCAGATACGGAGGTTTGGGAGAGTTTTTAAGTTCCTCTCTCTGATAATAAGACACTAAAACCTTGCATTGGCTACTGTCAGAGCATATGCATTCAAGACTAAAGTTAGTAATCCCACACAGGAAAGAAAATGGCAAACAGACAGAAGAGGAGGAGTAACTTCCTTTTAACTTTCCCTGGAAAGCTTCTAGGGACAGCTTCAATCCTGCTAAGTATAGATTTTCCCTGCAGGATTGCGGTTAGAGGAAATCACGTGAGTAAACAAGCCTCTTTTGTTTTGAAAGTCAAATCAAGACATATATTTCTAGGTCTTTCTATTATTTTGAGAGCATATTCACACGTGTGCTCACGTGCCCACACACACACGCATAACAGTGCACGCTTACATGCAGCCTATTCCAAGCATAAATTAAAATGTATTTGTAGTTTTCTTACAGATTATCACTCTCCTATAAAATATTTAAGAAGTTTTTGTATTTTTCCGTCACTATATTTTGTCCTACAAACACTGTAAAAGAGCTTCTTCCCATCACCCTTCTCATCTCATGCCACCTTGTCAATTGAGCCACACATAAACCAAGAAGAGATGTAAAGTGGTATTACCATTCCTTTTCCCCATTAACATTAATCTATATGTTTTAAATATATTTGGGTCTTTTTATTGTATGTTCTTCTGTTAAATCATAGCAACTGAAACTACTTTCTGAGTTCTCACATGGCAGATACAAATATTACCCACATGAATGTTAATGCTTCTCTTCTCAGTTATGCCACTTCAAGATGACTGGCAGTCTCTAGTTTATGGAACCACTTGATCCTGTCCTATTAGGCACAATCAGGATTGCACATACATGCAGTAGAAAATTCTGGTACTCTGGAAAGTAAGTAGAAAAAAAAATCACTACCTTTTTTGGAGCACAAATAACAGTGTTTAAGTGTCTGATATTGTTTAATGGAAAAATCCATGGTACAGTTCAAACTAAATGAAATAATGATGTAAGTTAGGGTGCTCCTTCAAACAGCATCTTAAGTAGATATTATGTACTTCTGAGTTCAACCCCACAGCAGCCATGCAGCCTCAGAGCTTGTTATGGAATTTCATATTCTTTTAATGGAAATGGCTCCACGCTGTGATTTCACTTTTCCAACTGTGGCAGTAATAGTTAGTAATCAAGTCATAATGTAATAATCACAACTACAGGGAAATGCTGGCTGATGTAATGGGCTGCAAGGGGAAAAAATATTGGTGTTTTTCCAGACTTTATTTCATCAGTCTTTTTTGTCACATGTTGAAAGAATCTAAGTGTATAGATGAAAACAGCCCCTCAAAGGTGCCTTACACAGAGGATGCTATATCACTTGCTTATTTCTACTGAATTTTTCTCATCTCAGTACTCACAAAGATGTCATAAACTTGAAATTTTTATGTTAAAAATCTGAAAAAAAACATTATGCTCTGAGTAAGAGCCTAGAACTTTCCTAATTCTAGAGTCTGTCATATACTTTACTGATACTTTAATGAAGCAAGGATCAACAAAGCATATTTATGTTGTATAGCTTGCAATTACTTGAATTTTTTCAAAATCTGATTATTTTTGATGTTTCAGGAAATTTCATAAACAATGCTACTTGCTGGTTAGAATGAGTTATTACTGCTGCTTCTTTGATTAATGATGGTCTCCTAAATTTTCAATGAAGACACAAAGTCCTCTAATTTAGAAATACAAATTATACACTTATTCTATGAAAACTATCTTGTCTAGTATTTTTACTTTTGGATAAGGAAACCGGTACCTGAGAAAGTAACTGACTTTATGTTCTTCACATACAGAATGGTATGAATGAATATAGTTAATGATGATAATGGATCATTTCGAAGGGCCTATAGCTTCCCTTTTATAAGAACACATATATGACATAGCTTCACCAAAGAAAATGTTTAGGGAAGGGCCCATGAAGTCCTACTACATATAGTACTAGGCGATGATCTTAAGGATGACAGAATATTTTCCTAAACTATATCCCTCAACTAACCTTAACTATTGTACTTAATTGCCAAGTCCTACCATTGGAGGCTTCCTCAATCTACAGAGATTTTTTTTCTCCTCCTCAGTTTTACCCAGGTATTAACAAGTAGGACTTAGCTCACAGTTAGCCTTACTTCACCGTACTCTGTGAAAACTTTATAATCCCAAAAGTGTTAATATGTTTACAGAAAAATTAAAGCGTATTTATTTAATTCATATTTTGGTATGACTCTATTGCATATGGCAGCATGTATCCTTTAACACTGATTTCCATTAACATTGCCAATAATTTATCTACTCCTAGAACTCATGCTTCATTAATGCCAAGAAAACAGTTTATCTGCTCATAGAGTTCATGCTTCATGAGTGCCAAGAGTGTTTTGGACATAGTTTGGAGTTGAGTTATCATAGTATCATCAGATCATCACAGGGTAGACATAACTGTGCAACCCAAGGTGCATCTGTGTTTCTAAAGGATACATAATTATAAGGTTTTGGCACCAAAGAGGTCAAAATTACATCTAGACATACGACAGTAAAACACTTCAAGTTTTCAGAAATGGAGGGTTTAGAAGCATTTGCCACCTTGCTTTCTCGTTATTATAGGATTTCAAGATGGAATGTGTCTGAATTCTAGTCCTGACTATTGTTTGTATTCCTGCCTTTTCTGTTTTTTAAATATTTGATAGAATCCAGCCATTTGTTCTTTTAGTATCATTCTTTTTAAAATAAATTTTTGAAAATTATTTTTATAATGAAGTTGCCTGTATATAAAAAGGAAATAAGGACCGGGCGCAGTGGCTCACACCTGTAATACTAGCATTTTGGGAGGCTGAGGCGGGTGGATCACCTGAGGTCAGGAGTTCAAGATCATCCTGGCCAACATGGTGAAACCCCATCTCTACTAAAAATACAAAAAAATTAGCCAGGCGAAGGGGCGCACGCCTGTAATCCCAGCTACTCAGGAGACTGAGGCAGGAGAATCGCTTGAACCCGGGAGGCGGAGGTTGCAGTGAGCCAAGATGGCGCCATTACACCCCAGCCTGGGCAACAAAAGCGAAACTCCGTCTCAAAAAAAAAAAAAAAGAAGAAAACGAAGTTAGATGTTTTGAGGTTGCATAAGTAGGTTGTAGCCTTTGTCCTATTGTGTTAGGTACTTAAGCTCATAAGCAAAATAATGTTTAAAACTCAAGGGAAGGGCAGAAAGAACGTTGCTCAATACTACCAATAAATGTTTGTTAATCAAACCATAACATTTTGACCCTAATGTTGAGCACCTAGAAAGTATATCTTTGACGTACTAAAGAACTTGAAATTATTTTAAGTGCTTTACATTTTGTTCAGAAAAATAAATCAAATTATTAATCATTTATATCATTCATAATGAGTAATACCAGTAAAAATAACACGAAGCCAACAGTGGACAAAATTTAAGTTCAAAAATTGTAGAAGAAAAAAACAATTGGCCGGGCGCGGTGGCTCAAGCCTGTAATCCCAGCACTTTCGGAGGCGGAGACGGGCGGATCACAAGGTCAGGAGATAGAGACCATCCTGGCTAACACGGTGAAACCTCGTCTCTACTAAAAAAAATACCAAAAAAAAAAAAAAAAAAAAAAAAAAAAACCTAACTGGGCGAAGTGGCAAGCGCGTGTAGTCCCAGCTACTTGTGAGGCTGAGGCAGGAGAATGGCGTAAACTCGGGAGGCGGATCTTGCAGTGAGCTGAGACCCGGCCACTGCACTCCAGCCTGGGCGACAGAGCAAGACTCCGTCTCAAAAAAAAAAAAAAAAAAAAAAAGAGAAAAACAATTGAGAGAAGATTGTGTTTTCTATGGGATTTTCAAAATGGCATGTGTGTGTTCATTAGAAGTAACCTATAAAAACAGATATTATTCAGATATGCATACACTTAAAACATTATTTCCAGAAAATAATTGAAAAATTAAATTATTGTGACAAATTTTCTATTTGCCATTTGTGACATGAGAAATTAGGAATCAATAGTCACAGTGACCAGAAAAGAAAAAAAAAAAAGACGTAAGTAACAATTAAAAATTGGATATGGACAAAATTAAATCAATGAGTCAAATTGTTTATATCATTAACATTAGTTATGATGGATACAAATGAAAATATTCAACAAAATGAATTTTAATGGAATTTAAAATCATTTCATTTCCTTCCCAAGTGATTAAATTGGCTTTGTGATCTTAATTTTAAAGACTTTTTTTTCACTTAAAATATTTCCACATTCATATAATTATGATTAAAAACTGTGTATTTACCAAAAAAAGATCATATTTTGAGATCACAGTGGATAGGTCAAAATAGCTTTTACTGTGTCATTTCCCTACCCCACGTTTGTGTCTATAGAGATGGTTAGATTCTTAACAAGGACAGTGTTACCAGGTACTTCATGTAATCATCCCTTTTTAATCCTCAGAATAAACTCATCAATTCATTCAACAAATGTTTAGTGATTACCATTACTATGTAAGCCACTATATCCAAAGTTAGATATATAGACAAAAATAAGACAGACATGGTTTCTGACTTCAGAGAACAGGAAAATTAGGAGTTAGTGTTCTAAGTGTTCTCAATGGGGTTGTTCTGGATAACATGAAGGCAGAGCATCTCTCCTAGACTTTGAGATTCCAAAAAGGCTATCCATAGAGAGTGAAGTTGAAAGGTGAATAATTAATCAAATTAGAGTGGAAGTGTTAGAGAAGAGTAGGAGCAGAAGATTAGCACCTCAGGCAGAGAAAATTACTTGTTCAGAAGCTAGATGGTAAGAGCTTGACACCTTCAGAGAACCAGAAATTGGTCACTATAAGAGGGGAAAATGTAATTCCAGAGACTGAAGCGATTACAGGGAACAGATCCTGAAGAGCTGAGGAAAATCTACATAAGGACTTTGGAGTTGAGTCCTCTCTGAAATACTTTAATTATGATATTGACAGAATCAGATTTTAATTTCAGAAAGATTATTCTGGCTACATACTAAAGAATGGATGAGCATGAGGAGGCAGGGAATAGTGGCAAGATGAAAGGGAAGGAGACCAAGTAGAAGACTCATAGTTACTTTGGTCAGATATAATGGTGGCCTGACCAGGGTAGCGGCAGTGGAGATGAACTTGTCTGAGACTTATTTTAGAAGTATAGCCTATGGGATTTAGTGATTGAGTATATGTAGGGAGTGAAGGACTAGACCAAATTAAGTAAATCTGGGGTTTCTAATTTGAACACTGGGTAGACGGAGGACAGGTGAGTAGAGATAATATGACAATAAATGTTCTGGAGTAAAGAATGGGCTTGGGAGTTAGGCAGACCTGGGTTTGGGTTCCAGTTTTATCCCTGCAATAATCTGGGCTACTTAGTCTATTTAAACTACATCTGTCTGTCCACCTATACATTGAAGATAAGAGGTACCTCCCTATTTGGCTGTGAGGATTAAATGAGGTAACATATAAAGATTATATGACATATAAAGATTATATGACCTCATTTAATCCTAGACCCATGCCTTGCTCATAGTGTTTGCAATTAATAGCATTAGTTGTAATAACAGTTGTAAAGATTTGTGGAGGCTAGAGATTATGATTTCCGTATATCTTACATTGTAGGCATTGTGATTTGTGATTTGGTTTTTAAAGGTCTGAAGAGTGCTTGATTGGAAAATTTTAAACTTCTGTGTTATTGGAACTTGGGCACATTAGTTTAGTTGGTATTAACATGGAAGACCTCTAACGTGAGATAAGATTATAGTAATGTCACCACCCCTCACGGTGTAGTTGTGATTTCTCTAGGAGTTTTCAGATTTGGCTGCTCAGTTTTTAAATAAAATAATTTTATCCTATGATAAGCTAATCAGTTAAAAAAAATGCAACTCCCAAAACAAAGTTAAACACTGGCTTCCACAATAATGTCAGGTTTATGACATTACATTTAAGGTCTTCTCCATGAGCTTAAAAGCAAATAAGATAGTAGAATACTCAAACTACCATCAATAGAAAATAGACCAACCAATGAAAACTCTCTAGAATGTTTTTTATATGGATATTTAAAATATGAACTTTGCTATCATGGAGAGACATATGATATTAAATCGTGATTAACTTTATAACACAGGGAGTGATGTGCTAGAGCCGTCTCTTAATGGCCTGTGAAAGATTATTCTTAAACACAATGACTATTACAAATTAAATTACATGGTGTTACAATTAAATATATTAAAACCAAATGTAATACATATTCAAAACTAATCACTTCATAATTCTTTTACTCTATTACCAATGCTCTTGAAATTATTTATGTCTACTGAATCCATACGATGGAAATGCTCTGTAATGATGTACTGTGCATCTCTTCCTAACTCTGCATTCAATGCCATTATAGTGGTAATTTGAAAACTGTCCTGTTGAGAATATTTCATCATAGAAATTGGCAAATGCTACAAATCAAAGCTTTTTGTTTTACTTGGTGTGATTTGTTTACAGAGCTAGTTGTTAAACATTTACCAGCATAACACTGAACATAGGTACCTTCTTACAGCAACATTAAAAAATAAAATCATGTTCTCACTCATAAGTGGGAGTGGAACGATGAAAACACATCGACACAGGGAGGGGAACATCACATGCCAGGGCCTGTCTGGGGGATGGGAGGCTAGGGGTAGAATAGCATTAGAAGAAATATCTAATGTAGATGACAAGTTGATGGGTGCAGCAAGTGACTATGGCACATGTATACCCGTGTAGCAAACCTGCACATTCTGCATATGTATTCCACAATAAAAATAAAATAAAATAAAAATAAAATCATAAAATTTTTAGAGAAAAAAATCACAAATATTTTTCAAAGTTAAAGTGAAAGATATTGACTAGAGTCAATGCAATGAAAAGCCCTAATTACTAAGAAAGTATTTTAAATTATTTGACACTTCCTTAGAAGGTAAGACTTGGAAGTAGAAAACTTAGTTCAGCCCTAGACTGTAGATAAGGCTTAGAGTACATTGGATGTTGAAAGTCTTCTTTAAAAGTATCCTCTTTGGGTAATGCCATAGAAGACCAAATTTACTGTGTTGCAAAAATATGCTTTAAGAAATGGTTGAAAAATTAAAGTCAACCCAATATTTTTAGCCTACCTGGAGGAAATACTTATGAATTTTAGTAGTTTTGCTCTTTTATAATTTTTTGTTTCTTATCTTTTACTGATGATGTCTATAGTGATATGATCCATTTGCCAAAGATTTTAGAGCAGAAAAACTCATGAAGAAATTTTCAGTAGTATGTGATTTATTAGTGAGTTCATTATAGATGGGTTTCAGAAGTACAAATACAGGACAGATTTCAAAACTAATGCCTCTCTGCTTCTTGAAAACAATTGCAGTTATTAAATTATTACACAAGGACACGCTGACTTAAATAGCCTTAATTTTCTTCATGGGTTTGAGAAATGGTAATGGGGTAAATTCTGTGATTAAAAAAGTGGTTTGAATATCATCATTTTAGTGAAACCTGTTACATAACGGAACATGACTTTGAAAGCTTGTACTGCTCCACAGATGGAAGCGTGGTCACAGGTTGGTGCTTGTTGGGGTTTTCGAACTTAGAGTTGAATTGTTATTTTTGGTAAAATTAATAAATTAATTTTTCATCTTGATATAAAGAATAGCAAAAAATGTTGACTTACAAGTGAGTATTTGTCAAGGCAAATCATCTTCTGACAACTGCAAGGCAAATGTGATGCTTTTGCTATTCAGATGTGATCACCACCATGAAATGAAGCCTGAGAGTTGGCCTAAGAAAATCCAATGCAGATTAATCTATTGGAACTTTCTAGCTCTTTGCATGTATGACAATCACAGTAATGGTCATAAAATAAAGAATATCATCAGTTGTCCTACCCTATAATAGGGATATAAATATAATAAAATTAAATATAATAAAAATGTCCTACCCTCATTTTTTAATGAGGACTCCACTGAAACACTAAAAAACTAGTAGTAGATCAAAGACTTTTCTGATTCAAAAGATAATCCTTCAGCCAGAAAATATAAATCACACATTTTCTAAGAGAAGCTTGAAAAATATTGCTTCATATTACTCTATAGTTGTGTCCTGAATACTTTTCTTAGGTGATGAGATCATAAGGCTTTTGGGGATGGGGGATGGGTGGCGGTGGTGGGGGCGGTGGAAACAAAGTAACAATTTATAATTTGAATCCACATACCTAAGTAAATCTAGGTTCTTAAGATTGTGAGACATGAAACATAAAGGAGGAATTTCCAATTTATTGACCCAACTATGCAGTGCCAGATTGAACTTAGAAAACTTAAAGTCATAGCATCTTAGAAACTGGATGTCACCAGGACAATACAGCCAGACTGGCAGGCAGGCAAAGGCAAGAATTACCCTGCTAAATTTGCCTTTGTCCAGGATCTACCCCACAGCCTGATAGGCCCTAAAACTCAAACTTTGCAATGAACTAGGGAGGCTGACTCATGCTGAAAAAACTCACGATAATTTTAAGTTTATAAGCAGAATGATGATTAATTTATGTATTATGATCCATTTACCTGCCGAAGAGGTAGTATCATTCTTTGGCTATGACTTTTTTTCCTTGCTAGAAAGCTGTAAGGAAAGCCAAATTTTAATAAAGAGAGATAGATATAGGATTCGCATATAATGATATTAAGCTTTGAAATCTATTCTCTTCATCTCCATGAAAGTGAAGTCCAAGACACCAGGGCCTGTCAGGCCAAATATTATGAACTTTTGGTCTTAACTTTCCTGTTCTGTATTTGAATAAGGTCTGCCATCTTTGTCTTTTGACTGTACTTTGCTCAAAACTTTCCCTATTGAACTTCTGTTCTTCAGTTTGATGGCCTAGGTGGTGTTGCCCAAGCAAATTCATGGAGCAAGAGAGAAAAACATCAGAATTTCCATTGGTGCCTATTTGCATCATTTTTCTATTTTATATATATTTTACAATGCACATACTATTTTATAGTAACATCAAACAGTGTATAATGTAAATTTTGTGTCAGTCACTGATCTAAGGGCTTTAAACACATTCGATATTTGGGATAGCCTTGCGAGAAAAATACAAATAAAGCCAAGATTAAGTCATGTTAACTCATCGAGAATGGAGGAGCTGAAAATTCAAAACCAGGTTGTCTGACTTGAAATTCCATGCTTTTAACCACTACACCATTCCCACAATGGTCTCTAAGTATAATCCATAGATGAATGAATACACACATATTTGTGAACAATATGTATTGATAGGGTTATATAGGTGAATCCATTTGTCAGCCTTAGCCTGTTTTCTGATTTGAAAAACTCTTTTGCATGTCTGAGTGTCAGCTCTCTGATCTGCTTGTCGTAGCCTGCTTTTGTAGTTGAAATGTCTGTGGGTAATCACAGCTCTCTGTTTACAGCCACTACTGTGTGTCTGGATTCTGGAAGTGACCACCTGGCATCACCTTTATAATCTTAAGATCACTCCAGCAACATTTAGTGTCACTACAGACTTAATGAGTGTTGCTTTCTTTATAACTAATTCAAAGACCATTGAGTTCCCTACTCTCCCTGTTTACTGTGCAAAAAATTATCTGCAGATTATACAGTATAGTGCACTATTTCCTAGGTTGCTGGTTTAGTTTACTCTCATTTATCTCCATCACACAGGTGGGCTCATAAGACAAGGAGGCCCTCATTTAAGGAAAAGGGTTAGTTTCTTTCATCTGGGCACGGTGAGCACCCAGACGCTTAAACATATGCAACAGACCAAGAGTAATTCAGAAAATAGCATCAAGTGTAAAGAGGAAAAACCTTTTTTGAAGTGAGATTTCTTCCTAAAGGTATTTTTACTGCTGTACTTGGCATCTTGTTAATAAAAATATTACTTAGGCTATTTCAGTTCTAGTCTTCATACTTGTGTAATGTAGCACTGTGACTTAGGCCATCTGCTTTAACATCTTATGATATACCATTCTTTGCTGCTTTTAGCAGATGAATCTTTCAAACAACAGCTTATAAAATTTGATCCTTACTTATTGCATCACCTTTTTCCTTGTTAAAATCTTCTGGATATCCAAGATCTAATTGCACATTTCACTCTTGACCATGTGCTTGAGATGGAAACGGGATAATTAGTAAACGGAGATCATGCAGTCGTAAGATTCTAGCTAAATGCCAATTTATGTTCCAATTTGACTTTTTGTTTTGTTTTGTTTTAAATCTGAAGCCAAAGGTACCCTGAAAATGTAGGTTTGCTTGGGGAGTCAATTCAGTGACATCCAGTATCAGCTCTCAGTTTACAATGTGTTCAGACCCAGTCCATTCCCGTCAAATGTATGTTCAGAGAACTCTAAGAAGAAAGATGCTGATCTAAATGTTACAAGTACTATATAGACAAAAATTGTATTTTTTCAGTGTGGGTGTTGTCTATGCTGTTCAGTTTTTTCCTTTACTTATCTTTGTAATTTTTTTCTATAATGTTTCTAAACCTTTAAAATTATACTCTGGGTACTGAGAGGAGAACAGGTACATTATAGAAACATTTTAAACAGCCTGAAGAACATGATATTGAGGAGACATCAAAAATGTACTGCTAGTTATAAATAAGACTATTTATTGTTTTTGATGGATTTGTCCTTCCTAACGATGTTTTTCCAAACCCTCTGAACCCTCTTAAGCCTACACAGCTTTCATTGTCATTGCTATGTGATATGACATTGAGGTAATTTGCTTTTGCTCAACTTTTATGCCATTCTTGTCCATATTATTAACTCAGTGGGCTAGAATGCTAACAACTTTAAATAGCCCATTTGTTGTCATAGTAACTGATATTAAAGCCAAATAAAATCTGTCTCTTGGATTCCACATTTAAATCTTTGCTGGTAGTTGCATTCTTTAGTAATGCTATGGACTGACCATAGTACAAGGTACTGTGTACAAAGGGGATACATATTACAAAGCCACCCTGAAAATGTAGGTTTGCTTGAGGAGTCAATGCAGTGACATCCAGTATCAGCTCTCAGTTTACAGTGTGTTCAGATCCAGTCCATTCCTGTCAAATATATGTTCAGAGAACTCTAAGAAGGATGCTGATCTAAATGTTACAGGTAATATATAGACAAAAATTGTATTTTTTCACTATGGGTGCTGTCTATGCTGTTCAGTTTTTCTCCTTTACTTATCTTTGTAATTTTTTCTGTAATGTTTCTAAACCTTTAAAAATTACACTCTGGGTACTGAGAGGAGAACAGGTACATTATAGAAAGTCTTTCAAGAGAGACACCTTCTGGGCACATCTTATTATCAGCGCTGTGTCTTAGGTGACTTCTGCGTCCTTTAGAGGCTCAGTAAAGATTCCACCTCCTGCTTAAAGCTTGACTGTCGTCTTTTACTTCTCTTATGTCACTTTTTTTCCCCAAAATATATGCACTGCATTGAGCACACAAAATTTGATTATAGTGCTAGGGAATCTCAGAGAGAAAGCTGTCTATATACAAAAAACAAAACAAGTTAAATTTCCCTCATCTCACATATTAATTCATCTTGCATCAATTCAAAGATTCATTGCTCTCATCTGGACTTTGTACTCATTTTCTCCAGGCAGGTCAGTTTTTCACATATTCTTATATTTTGGGCCATGCTATCCTTTTTCTCCTCCTCTAAATTACCATTTTTCCATCTAGCACCATTTGAGACTGAATGAATTTTCTTAACTCCCTTGATCTCTGGAGCTGCAGAGTTATTTTTTGTCTAGGCTCCCCATCCGCCCCCAGCTTCAAAATGAAAGAATATTCTCAGCAGCAGCTTATCTGTTGAATATGTATGAAATATCCTAGATGTTAGATCGTCTTGTCAAAGTCTCTTATATAATAGCTTGGTGGCAACATTGAGTCTTCTCCCTTCCCCCATATTTCTTCAACTAGACCTCTTTCTGTTCTAAATATGCAACATCCTGCTCAGCCCCTGGGTCCCGCTCTACTCTCTCAGTTTCCATAGTTATCAACATTCACTTTCCTATGACTTCAGCAACCAGTGTCATTGAGCCCTTATTTTCTAAAGCCACTTTTCTTCTGAGTTCCTATTTTATATATAGCCATTCTTTTCAGCCACATCTAGTATAGTGCAAAATGTGTACCAATGGAATATTAGTACTATGGGTTGTCAAATAATATCACAAGAGAAAAGTGTCCTGTGTTCAAATTTGATTTAGAAAGCCTGTGTTAAACAAGCCAAACAGGTTTCTTTACCAAAGAACACCCATATGTTCATTATATGCCAACAATGAACATTGTGAGTTTTTTAAGGGGAAAAGCAAAAGTAGCATTTCTCAAACATATCTTTTTGGTACACATTTTAGGACACTTATTTATAGGATTGGTTATTTTGATTTGCTTGTTTTAAAGTACAAGCTTCAAACAAGGGTATGCAAGTAGAAGTATATTTTTAAGGAATCAACCTAAATATCTACAACCTGTATGTGTATAGTTTCCTAAAATTGATCTGCTTCAGAAAGAGTTGATGAGATTTAAGTTCTCCTCCCCCACCCATTATAATCACTCTTATCTCTTTATAAAAGAGAAAAAAATCCACATACTGAGCAACCTTAATCGTATTATTGGTACATTAGTCCATGGAAAACAACAACAACAATAACAACAACAACAACAAAACGCTCCAGGGCACTAAACAAATGGAATTTGGTCTTGGTGCAGAAAACAGTAAATAGCTTTTAGGTTTGAGTAACAGATTCTTCTGTAACTAAGGTGGTTTTCAATTCTTTCTGTTTTCAACATAATTGAAGATATACCTAATAGAGTTTCAGCTGACAGGTTACGGGAAACAATTTTTGATTATTTAGTATGGCGCTGTATATTCTTTTTGTAGCTTGGAAGAATTTCCAGGAATTAAAATTTCCGTATTCTTATTATGTGAGCAAATTTCTCAGTTCTTAATTAGAAAAATGAAAAAAAAAAAAAAAGCAGCCTAGTGAACCCTCTGTTCCATTCCAGCAACAAGTGATGATCTTCCAAGTACATGAATTAATTGGAAAAAAAATAGCCTCATCCATCTGATTAACTGATGCATTTCCAATAAATACTTTTCACATTATATAATACATTTATACTGTGTAAATCAAGTCTGTACTAATATAGTTTTAGTGATAAGATTCTCAGTCTCAAAAAACCTACATTTTCCCACTTCCCATGTGACTATGGTTTGGATTTGTGTCCCCATCCAAATCTCATGTCGAATTATAATCCCCAGTGTTGGAAGAGGGGCCTGGTGGGAAGTGATTGGATCATGGGGTGAGTTTCTTCCTTGCTGTTCTTGTGATAGTGAGTGAGTTCTCAGATCTGGTTGTTTAAAAGTGTGTAGCATCTCCCCCTTCACTCTCTTCCTCTTGCTCTGGCTATGTAAAATATGCCTCCTTCCTCTCCGCCTTCCACCATGATTGTAAGTTTCCTGAGCCTCTGCAGCCGTGCTTCTTATACAGCCTGCAGAACCGTTAGCCAAATAAACCTCTTTTCTTTATAAATTACCCAATCTCAGGTAGTTCTTTATAGCAATGTGAGGACAGACTAATACACCATGTAATATGAAATCATAATTAGTAAATGATTTTCTAGCATATGAACATATTACACGAAGATAAAATTCTGTGGAGAAAAGTGCCATGGAAAATGATCCAAGGAGAAAAAGAAATAACATAACATTTCTATTAAAGAAGGCATGTTTTCCAGTGAAAGATATTGAGTATCAGATTGTATATTCCATGGACCTATTTAAAGTGGTGATGTAACCATTTTACTTTCAAATCTCAGTAGCTAAAATGCATCTTTGCAACTAGTTAAACTTAGGAAAATAATATTAGATATCAATAAAAATATATGAGAAGTATCTGTTTTTTCAAAAGTCATCTAGGAGAGATATGAACAAAAAGTATGTGGAGACCAGTGCTACCAAACACTCTGGAAAGAACTGACATAAGGCTTCAGGTTCTCTTTCTGATGCCCAGACTCCTCTGTTCTTCCTGTCTTTTCAGACAAAAATTGTGTTAAAGTAACTCTATAGGCCAGGCACTGTTCTAGGCAAACCACTCATGAACAAAATGATGCCAATTCCTGTCCTCATGAACATTCTAATGTTCATGAGACAATAAACATATTTAATAAAATATAAGAACAGTAGGTGGGGAGAGCTGGAAGAGGTTGTCAAGGGGTAAATAAGATCCAATTAAATGTTTAGGAAAACCTTTGTAAGAAGCTGATATTTGAGCAAAAATCTAAAGGAGGCAAAGGAGTGATGCTGGAAGAGAAAACAGCAAGGGAAAGGTCTCTAAGGTGAGATCACACAAGTATTACTGAGTAAAGTGTCATTGTGAGGGGACTGGTGTGGGCTATGAGAGTGTAAGAGATAAGATCTGAGAAGCAAAGGGCCCATAAACACAGAGCCATGTTGTCTATTGAAATGACATTGGGTTTTATTCTAAGCCAGGAAGCTATTTGGAGTGCTTTGAACAGAGGAGTATACACACTGCAAGCCACAATCAAGTAGTGTTGTTACTCACAACTAAGCTAACTCCATCATCTTGTCCCCCCTTTTCTCTTTTTTTCTTCTTTTTCTTCCTTCCTTCCTTCCTTCAAAACTCAGACAATATAGTTTGCATGATGCCAGTCATCTGCCAATTTTAAGACTTATTTTATTACTATAAAACTGTATAACTTCAATTAGATATTAATTTGTCATATAACTTTTTAAAAGTATAACTTTATATTTAGCTTTGCCCTGTCTAAATTATTACCTTGTGGCTACTATCTAGCTATGATTTTCTGCAAATTCACATTAAAAAAAATCTTCTTTCATTAATCTATTTTCCAAAACTTTCTAACATGATATTCTCTGTTCTGTGAGGCTTATATAAGATGTGGAAAGAGGCATGCTTTTTACATTATAATTTTCCATTCCTATTATTCCACCTGATGTTTCTCATTTTTTGTAAGATAAATTCTTCATTTTTCTCTCCTACTCCTTGTATAATATATGTTATATTTATTTTCTGTCTTTATTTTTTCACTTATTTAGCAATACCATTTGACCCAGCAATCCCATTACTGGGTATATACCCAAAGGATTATAAATCATTCTACTATAAAAACATATGCACACGTATGTTTATTGCAGCGCTGTTCACAATAGCAAAGACTTAGAACCAATCCAAATGCCCATCAATGATAGAATGGTAAAGAAAATGTGGCACATATACACCATGGAATACTATGCAGCCATACAAATGGATGAGTTCATGTACTTTGCAGGGACATGGATGAAGCTGGAAACCATCATTCTCAGCAAACTAACACAGGAACAGAAAACCAAATACCACATGTTCTCACTCATAAGTGAGAGTTGAACAATGAGAACACATGGACACAGGGAGGAGAACATCACACACCAGGGCCTATCAGGTAGTAGGGGGTTAGGGGAGGGATAGCATTAGGAGAAATACCTAATGTAGATGACGAGTTGATGAGTGTACCACATGGCACGTGTATACCTATGTAACAAACCTGCACATTCTGCACATGTGTCCCAGAACTTAAAGTAATAATAATAATAATAATAATAATAATAATATGTACTGATATTTAAAAAATGAAACTAGTCTGGACATGGTGGCTTATGCCTGTAATCCCAACACTTTGGGAGGCCAAGGTGGGCAGATCGTTTGAGGTCAGGAGTTCGAGACCAGCCTGGCCAACATGGTGAAACTCCACCTCTACTAAAATTACAAAATTAGCGGGCATGGTGGCAGGTGCCTGTACTTCCAGCTACTGAAGAGGCTGAGGCCGGAGAATTGCTTGAACCTGAGAGGCAGAGGTTACAGTGAGCTGAGACCATACCACTGCACTCCAGCCTGGGTGACACAGTAAGACCCTGTCTCAAAAAAAAAAAAAAAAAGAAAATCCAAAACTATATCAGCACTATGGGATATACACACCTATTTATTTCTGTCTCCACACCTGGAGGAGTTCCACAGCTGACTCCTTGGTTTAAATACTATCCTTATCCCAAAGATGCAGGTTCAGCAGATGCAGCACCTCTTGTCCTGCAAGGTTTAAATTTTCCTTGGGTCCAAAATGGTCCTGAGACCAAAAGACACTGGTTAAGATACAGCCTGAAGTAGAACCTTAACATTACATGGTAGAAAGTAATTTTTATTCACAGAAAAACACACCAACAACAGAAAAATGTGTGCAATGCCCATCTGGTAACTGAGGATTGCACAATATAGCAGTAACTTCTTGCTTTGGCTATAGGCATCGGGTAGATTATGGGGAATCTTCCTATTCTCCAAACCCAGGACTGCAGTCTCACCCTGTGCTACCTATTATACTCCTAGGGATCATCTGGCTTTTTGTTGATACGTCCTTGTGTGTGTATGTATGTGTGTTTGTGTTTCATTACCTGCTTCAGAATTAAAGGGTTTTTATTCTTTCCTGTTAACCTTTCTTCTTCTTTCCTTTGGAAACCTTAATACATCTTTAAATACACCTTTTATTTAAAAAATGAAGGGAGGAGTCATTTGGTTTTTGCAGTTTGTTGACCTTATTACTAGTCTTCATTCCCAGGGAAAGTGCTATTCTTTCCATGGCAAGAGATAGTAAGTAACTGGCTCTTCCCACACTTATCTGGACGAACCTCAGGAGTCATCTAGCTCAACCTCCTATACCTGTCAGTAGTTTCTTCTAACAATTCACTGTAGGTATGCATACAGTACCTGTTCTAATACGTGAGTATTTTGAGTTGCAAGAAATGAGTTTGGGAAATTGCAGCCTTCTGGAGGATAATGAAGTAGGTGCCCTTATATCTCTACTAGCAGCCTACAAATGCCTCTTATTTTCTACCAATATTGATGTTAGAAATGGTTGTGAAATGACGAGATCAGGATCCTGAGAAGGACTGATAAATTTTGGGCTAGCTATTAATGGGAACAAACTGAAAAGCTGGACTCATCAATTACTGGAGATAAAGCTGTGTTTTGCACATAATTGGTGTTCAAAGCATATTTGTAAAATAAATGGATAGAAAGTAAATATAAAATCAAATTGTTGATTAGCATAAATATCAGGTTACTGTTTGGAGTGGGCTGTTGAGTGAAGAGCATAGGGCAGCATAGTGTAGGAAGTAGACTTGGAGAAAACTGGCCTCTGAGCCAAAGAATCTCTCTGTGAAGCTCATCTCCACTAATCATTAGCTCTATGTGGCTTTGAGCAAGAAACTTGCTTTTCTTACCTCAATTTCTTCATCTGCAAAAAGAGGTGATAATGACAATCACTTTGTAGGGTTGTTGTGAATATTAAATGAGTTAATGTTCATAAAACTATTTTTTAAAATGCTTGAATGGAGACCTCTGTAAGTGATTACCATTATTTTCTCAAGCAAATGGTTGCAATTACAAATAGGATGCTGCCATATTTGAGTGAATTTCCAACTAGGTAATGAACGATTTTAACTTTTTTTTTTTTTTTTAATGTTAGAAATAAGAATAAATTTAAAATCCTATATATTTACAAAAAATACTACCACTGTGTACCTACAGTTTTACAACTTACTTTTATTCACTTAAAATATGTCTTGAACAATTTTCTGTGTCAGGACATAAAAAATTTTCTTATTTCTTAGTTGTTTAGAGTTAGGAAGGAACTTTGAAGTCCTTTATTCTATCCTTCTCCCTCTATATCATGAATTAATTGTGCAGTTGACCCGTGAAGAACCCAGTGGGTAGGGGCCATGAACCCTACACAGTCGAGAACCCATGTATAATTTCTGACTTCACCAAAGCTTAACTACTAATAACTTACTGTTGACCAGAAGCCTTACCAGCAACATAAATTGTCACATATTCTGTATGTTGTATGTATTATACCCAATAAAGGAAGATTAAAAAAAGAAACTGTTATGAAGAAATTCATAAGGCCAAGGGGGTAGGATCCCTTGAACTCAGGAGTTCGAGACCAGCCTGGGCTCATCACAGGGACACCTCATCTCTACAAAAGAAAATTTAAAAATTAGCGAGGCATGATGACATGTGCCTGTAGTCCCAGCTACTCAGGAGACTTGAATTGGGAGGATTGCTTAAGCCTGGGAGGTCGAGGCTGTGGTGAGCCATGTTTGCACCACTGCACTCCAGCCTGGGTGACAGAATGAGACTTTGTCTCAAAAACAAATCAAAAAAGAAATGAAAAGAAAGCCATGTGGAAGAGAAAATATGTTTACTATTTATTAAGTGGAAGTGAATCATCATAATGGTCTTTATCTTTGTCTTCTCATTGAATAGGCTGAGGAGGAAGAGAAGAGGAGGACTTAGTCTTGCTGTCTTAGGGATGGAAGAGGTGGAAGAAAATTCACATATAAATGGTCTTGTTCTAAGAGAACATGGGAACAAAATACTGTTTTGGGATGTGTATATAAAAATATACAGACACAGAACCCACATTTTCAAAACCTTTTCACAGGATAGCATCTTCTACACCTTTAATCATGATGACATGTCATTGAAAAGTACCAGCTGGTCTGTGTGCTATAACCTAGACAACAATATGTTTGCCATAAAGGCTGACTCTATTTTCTGAAGCTTTGGAAATCAGTATTGACACAGATACAAGAGTCAAATGAAAAGGATATTGTTAGGCAGAAATCTAGACCCAACATGGCGGCGTTACCCGGCATAGCAGGCCTTTTGTTAAAGACTCCCTTCACCATTGTACACACCGGCAGACTTACATGCGTCAGAGTTCCGACTGGGCAACCACACTCCTCCATGACCTGTAGCTCACCTGCGTTCCACAAGTTGGTAAACAGCAGTTTCCGTTAACAGTTTCCAAAGACCCCTTCCTCGTGACCCTTACTTAACTCCTGCCCTAGTAGTTTCAAGACCCCCCAGGCCCTGTTTGCACAACCAACTTCCCTACCTCAGGCTATAAGAAGCCCCTACCCTCCTCCCTTAGCGCGACTTCCTCGGCCCACGCCTTTGGACTGAGGAACCTCGCTCGCAAGCCCTAATAAAAGGCTATTCTCACTGCCATTTGCCTTGTGTCTTCTTTCCCGGTTCGGCTCCAGCCTCAGTTTACCTTTACAGATATAAGCAAAATTAATTTTAAATAATTAAGACAATTATATTTGTAAGTATGTAAATGAGATTCTTTCAATGGAAAATTATAGAGTATTCTAGTATATGTGGCCAAAAATGTATGTTAGACACCAGAGGCCAGAGATAAGCCTTCAAATAGCTAAGACGTTCTAGTAGAAAAGACAGATATATACATAAAAATTGCAAGAACGTAAAATTGGATACATAAGGGCTTATTCACTTAATTCCAGAGGGTGCATAACTTATACAGAAAATACATTGCTTTAGGGTAAATAGAATTTTACTTAAATACATTAAAATTAATTGACTTGTATTATCTTCTCTATAATAATACATTGGGCATTATTCATTTGTTAAGCCAGTACATTATAGTTCTGCAGGTAGTTTCTGCCTACTGCTACGGGGTTGGGGGGGGGGGCGGTGTCCTTGCTTCCAGAGCTCCCAAGATGGCGGCGGGCTGCTTCCAAGATGGTGGCAAGCCTTGTGTTCTCTGACCTAAGGTTCTTGGCCTCACGGATTCCGAGGAATGGAATCTTGGGCCATGCGGTGAGTATTATAGCTCTGTTAGAGGCTGTGGGTCATGGAAGAGAACCGTGGAACCCAGTGACTAGTGTTCAGCTCGATTAGGATGAACCCGGGCACTTAGCTCTGCAAGAACAATGGCAAGCCTTTAACCTGATTGGGAGCGGCAATGGGTGCCTGGCTGGATCAGAAGCACAGTGGGCACCCTGCCGGATCCGGAGGGATGGAAGTCAGCAGCGGGTCCGTGACGGTGGCAAACAGCAGTGGTGGACAGCGAGCCAAAGCTCAGCTTGAGCCATAACAAACACGGACCAAAAGAGAGTGCAGTTGCAAGATTTAACAGAGTGAAGACAGAGCTCCCATGCAAAGGGAGGAGATACAAAGAGGGTAGCAGTTGCCAGCTAGAATGCCTGAGTTTATATCCCATCATAGCCCCTCCCACTGTGCTCTCAGGCCATAGATGATTGACTATTTCTTTACCTCTTGTTTTTGCCTAATTAGCATTTTAGTGAGCTCTCTGATTGGTCGGGTGTGAGCTAAGTTGCAAGCCCCGTGTTTAAAGGTGGATGTGGTCACCTTCCCAGCTAGACTTAAGAGATTCTTAGTTGGCCTAGGAAATCCAGTTAGTCCTGTCTCTCACTACTATGTGTCAGGTAACAAAACAGGTAAGTTTGTCCCCTCAAAAGCAGAATCTCTCACAAGAGAGAGCTAAATAAAGAAACTATTATCAAGCCTGCTAAATGCCATCAAGGGAAAATCATCAGGGGTAGGAATAGATTATTTATAGATCATAAATTTTAGAATTATTAAGCTAGAAAGAATTGCAGTGGTCATCTAATTTTTTACAGAGCCATAAAGTAAGACTCAGAGCATAATGGTATAGCTATAGGCAGAGATGAAATAATCACATGTATGTCCTATTACCATTGGTCTCCAGTCGCCACTTGAAATTGTTGGAGTGTTTGGTTTCATGAGTTTAATATCCTCCATGCAAGGCAATGTTTTATCAAACCATTGAATAATTATATAATTATTGAAAAGCAGAACTGCAAACCTATATGTGTGGGGGAAGGTGTTACAATCTGTATGAACAATTATTCGAAATGAAATAGTAGCAATCTTAATAGGTTATTAGGATAAGACACTTAGTAGGTTTTATGAAGTGCCAGGGAAGCAGAAAAGAGACTACGGAAAATAAAAACAAAACTTATTCTCATTTTCTATGCACCATCTCATTTTTTCTTCACAATGGCCTTCTATGTTGGATGTAATTGTCTCTATTTTACTGATGTGGAAATGAAGTTCTAGAAAAAAGAGTACCTTCTTCATGATCACAAAGCGATTTCATGGTAAAAAAGGGATTTCAATTTAACTATTTTGTTTTTGTTCCCCTACGTAAAAATGTTCTTGGTAGGTAAACATCACTTTCTCAATTCAATATTAAACATTATTTTTACCTCAGTGGAAAAATCCTAAAATATGTGCTAGGGTTTTATGATACAATGAAACATTCTGGAATGCAGGACAGTCAGTCAGAGGAAAAGAGTAGGAAGATGAAAGTGTTTGGGGCAACATTTCTACTCTTTTCACATAATTATTCATACAAATAATTTGGGCCACAAATAATTCACTGATGACTTAACCTTTTGGTTCAAGGAGTGACCTTTAAGTAAAGAAAACACCTTTGCTAAAGCAAACAACTAAAACCTTTCTAACATTAACAAGTTTTGACAATGGAAAGAAACACACACAAAAAGACAATAATTTTTAAATTTCTTCTATCCTGTGAAGGAATTGACATTTTAATGCAATATATAGGATTTTTCTAAGTCCCAGGGAGTTGGCCCTGTGAAAATAGCCTGAGGCAATATGAGATGTTTGGCTGTTTATCTAAAAGTAAATGGAGGCTGCAGGAGAGCAATGGTTTCACCATTTTACCTGAATGTGCCTCCAACCTTAAAGCACAGACTTAGCTTTTGTTATGATTACTTAAGGTATTTCCCTTCCCCCAGGCCATCTTAAGGTTTCTAAGAGTTGAATTAATTATACGTACTTTAAGGAAGCATTAAAGTAACCTTTTAAATGATCAACTTTGCAACATCAGGTAACTCTGAAAGCCCATCTCCTGGGTTGGTCATCCTCTCCTAAAGGTTAAGTTTTCAAGTAGAACTTGAAAATCCTCAGTTATTTCAACAAACATATCTGAAGCAAGTTTCCTTCAAATAACCCATTTTCTAAAATTACACATGTGCCTCTTTATACTGTTGGATGGTAGGCATAACATTTCCAAATTTAGCTGATTCAGCCAAATGTTATGAAGAAACCATATGATTAAAGTAATTGGCAATAAAATATGAATAATTAAGTGACACCACCCTCCTTAGAGGTATTTGCTTTCAAGAGAGTTGGCTAAGGGCTCACTAATTGGGAGATCAGGAGACAGCAACAGCAATTTAGCACACTGCTTCCTCTTTACATTTTCCTTTCTGGGAATGTATTTTTTTCTAAAACCTCTCAGTTATGGGTGCAATACTCTAAAACACAGACTACTTCCATAGTCATAATCATTAATTGTTTTCTATCCATGATTTCTGAGACTTCTTTTCAAATACTTCTTTTTCTCTCCACTCCCATACCACGTTCCTTTTCATTTCCAATTTGTACCTTTTCCTAAGTGGAGCATCCACAGAGAAAGGCACATTGGGTGCTATTTTCCCAGACACTGACAAAATACAATGCTTCTTGAACTTTTTAATTATCTAGTTACTCTTTATTATTATTTATTATTACGATAACCCGGTTCAAGAAACTGAACATGACAAGCACGATATTCTTCTTAATAAATGTTTCTGGCCTGGTGTGGTGGCTCATGCCTGTGATCCCAGCACTTTGGGAGGCTGAGGTGAGTGGAGCAGGTGGTCAGGTGTTCAAGACCAGTCTGACAAACATGGTGAAACCTCCATCTCTACTAAAAATACAAAAATTAGCTGGGAGTGGTAATGCATGCCTGTAATCCCAGCTACTGAGGAGGCTGAGGCAGAAGAATTGCTTGAACATGGGAGGTAGAGGTTGCAGTGAGCCAAGATCGCACCACTGCACACCAGCCTGGGTGACAGAGAGAGACTCTGTCCCAAAAAATACAACAAAAACTGTTTCTAACCAAGAATAGTGTCTATCCTTCCATTATTTTTGGTGAAATCACTTTGTGTTGTATCAGATATTTGAGTGACAAGTTTATAACACTGAATGTGCACAATATGTTTCAAGGACTGAAATATATGGAGAAAAAGATTGCTACTAAACTCTGGAAAAAAAATGTATGCCTTAAAAAATGATATACAATTTTGATATAAAGCCTGTTGTTTCAAAAAGCAAGGATGCAATAACATTTGTGTATATGGAGGAAAAAAGCTTATATTCAATCAAATATTTAATAAAATAGTGTCTATTCGGGCAGATAATTTAATTTAGAATGATCTCATTTGTTAAGCATTGAAGACTGTTTTTTCCCCAAAGGAAAATTCATTATCTTATTGCAAGGTAATAGTAAAATAGCCAAAAGTAATAATAAAATAACTGACTTACAACTCCTTTTGGTATGTGTTCCCTTGAAATATTAAGAAGTAACAAAAATTCTCTTCAATTAAAATTGTATGCCTGGTATCTGTTTTATGCGAAAGACACTTTTTATGTTTCACATCAAATTGATCAAAGCATATTACTTGCCTTTTGTTTGCAATGCAAACACATCTTTTTGAGAAGGCTGATTTTCTCATCCCTTAGAAAGTTTATAAATTATTTTACACAATGTACAGTAATTTATATTAGACATGTTACAGTAGAAGCCTATAGTGAAATATTTATGATTAAAATAATATGTTTCAACTCAGTGATACTAGTCCAGGAAACTAATGCAATGTGACAGAATTTGTCCGTAATTTAATTTAGCACTTATCGAGCCATTTTTTTTTTTAAATAAATTTTGACTTTCGTAAAGGTTACGGTCATCAGGGTCACATAATATGTTTTGTTTCCCCCAAGCTGGCATGAGGTTCATATTAGGCCCTCAATAAAACTTTATGGTGGCAATAGTAGCACTCAAATTTGTGGAATATAATTTATGTTTGATAATTGTTCAAGAATAACTAAACCTAGCCACATAAATACCCATAATGGAGTTTGTGGTAAAGAATAAACAGATCCTTGCAGAGCCGATCACAATTTATTTATGACAAAAATTGAGATATTTCTTCCCATATTAAAATTTCCACCTCTTAGCTCATTCTTTCTATAAATTTAAAAAACATTATTATAAATTATTTTGTATTATTTGGGGTCCTCTGCATTAGTCGTAGTTTTACTAAAAACAGTATCTTTTGGGTTGTTTTATTTTGTTTTTACATAATTATATGTGGAGAAGTTAATGAATATATCTCCTTTTTGTTCCTGAACTTTTACTTTCTATTCTTCCTAACACCGCTAAACTTTAAAGTCTTTTCATAAATCCTCTTCTCTGAATAAATACCTGTCTGGGAACACAACATTTCCACATTTTTTTGGAGAAGTCCATAGGGTAATTTATAACACAAACATTTAAATTAATAGTGTTGATGTTTTTACTATTCCTAAATGGGTAATTTTTTGTTGTTGTTGTTTTGTTTTTGTTTTTGTTTTGTAAGCACATAAGACCTTGAAATTCTTAGAGTACAGATTCCAGTTAGAATTACATGGGGGCATTACTGAGATAATTCCTGCTTGTCAGTACTTACCCAGAATATTCTAAAGAAAGACAGCATCATGTCATAGAAGGGAGGTGAGTATTAAGCACCTACTAAGTGTGAGGCACTGTGCTGGGATAAAGCAATCAACAAGACCTACACAATCTCAGCCCACATGAAGGTTATATTTTTTAGGGAAAAACAGGTAATACACTAATTCATGTATGTTCTGATTTCTGATATTGGTAAGGGTGCTGAAGAAAATTAGAGTAGATGTGGTGATTGGGAATAATAGGAACTGCTATTTTTAATAGAGTGTTCAGGGAAGCCTACTCTGATGAAATGACATTTAGGCAGAGGCTTGCATGAAGTTAAAAGAGGGACAGCAAAGGGTACAGGCTCTGAAGCACGAGGACTCTTGGTGTCTTTCGGGAAAGTAGGTTTGCCTTGAGTTCAGCGACTGGGGGTGGGTGACAAGATGTGAAGAAGGATACAGGGCCTGGTGAACAGGAGTGAGTTCCATTTTCTGGGCAATGGGAAGCCAAAAGAGGATTTAAGCAGTTAGAATGTGACTTGTGTTTTAATAGGATCACTCTGGATGCAATGTGGGACATAGATTAGAGGGGTCAGGATTGGAAGCTGGACCTTGTGTCCAGGGAGAGATGATGGTGACATGGGCAAGCAGATGAATATTTAGAATAGTAGAAAAAAGTAGATCAAATATATTTTCAGTGGATAATTTTGTTGAGGGGCTGCATATGGAGGTGATTCAAGAATTTTGATATGAGGAACTGGGTGAATGGTGCATGCCATATACATGGATATGGAGTTTTAATTTGCTACTTTTTGACAGTACACTTCGACTTCCATTACGAACAGATATATTTGTATAACAAAGATTTTATTTATAATATTTTTGTGCAGCTAAGTGATAATCTGTGATCATTCCAAAAAGAATATCTTGATTCTTATTTCCATTTTGCCCCATTTCAGTGACTGAGAAGAAATATGCCATCATTTTTACCTGTAAAACTATGTTTACAAGTCCTACTCATTATTTAGAATCATTTCTACTACATTGTCTCAGGTGAATTCAGAGGTATAAAGGAAAGCCTGCATTAAGGGCAAGGCCTGGGAGACCTGGGTGTGAAATGTTTCTCATAAGTGTTACAAATCATGTGATTATATTAGAAGTTAGAGTTCTCCAATTTGCTTAATGTGATTTTATTTTATTTTTTTTTAATCCGGGAACTAAGGTGTTTTAGATTTTAGGACTTTATCTTCTTGGTTCATGCCCAATAAATGAATGGCTTTTCCTTTGCAAGGCTTTCTTTTTTAATGCACTAGATTCTCTGGCATTCTGAATTAATAATAAGTCTGTATAAATTAGATTTAGGTTGTGGGAAAGGGAAGACTTGCTCTACTTTAGGGGAGGCAATAGCTATTTTTATAGGAACCTGAATATTATAAGCACTCCACATTCAGGGTATTTGCACTAGTAAGTTATATTAATAGGTAACTTGATAACAAATTTCTAAGAACTGGGTCAGAGGGAGATATTAAATTGGTGCCTTACAAGGTTTCTAACAGGTTGGCTTATTTTGCAAGCAAAGTTAGAGTGCATTTTCATGGAAACTTTTCTTTATATTTTATGTCCCAGTTCAGGAAAAACCTTTTTGAAAATAAACTTTTCCAAAATCCAAAAGCTGGTATTTTGTGTTAACTTATTTGGGACATTTTCAAACTAGTTGATTATTGGGCATTTTAATACTTCGTTAATGTATAAAGACACAATATCCTTTTATCTGCTTCCAGAAGGCACTGAAAGGGCTCTTTATTCATTTAGCAATCACTTATGGGGTGTTATCATTGCTTCATCTATCTTTGCCCAGAAACTAGGGAGGCATTTGAGAAGACATCACTAGCAAAATCAGGGTTTTTGTTTTCGTTTTGTTTTGTTTTAAAAGGCCATTGGAGGAAAGCATACTGCCTATTTAGCATTTCTCTATCCCAGAAATAGCATGTGAATCTCAGTCTCCTTCATCACTGTTGTCTCTCATGACTTTCCTCAAACACCAACTGCTCCTACACATTTCCTACTAGGCTTAAGTGTATCCTTCAGCTTTGGTCTTGGAAAAGTGTCTTGTAATAACACTCTTGCCTCCCCACAGTTTTTTGCTTGTAACCCATTTTCTCTAACCATAACTTTGACTCTCTACTTCTTGACCCTTGGACCCAGTCACTCATTGGCATTGGTAAAGTGTTTAATTCCCAAGGCCAATTTTAGCCTTCAGGTATGGCTTCCTGAGCAGCCACTGGGGTCAGCTAATGGAGCTCAGCCATGTGGAAAAGTTAGTTCCTCTTGGCATGAGTCTAGACGTATGGGAAACAGGAAGGGGTAAGACAGATAATTTTTTATTATTATTTCTCCCCTCAGGGAATGGCAATGGAAGTATGTTTTTCCTTTGCAAACCTTCCAGATAATCTGTTATGCAGAAGAAAGGCATATCACGAACAACACACTCATTGCATTTCCTCACATTTTTCCTTGCCACAAGATTGTGCATCCCCTTTTCTTCCCACATCTTCATTTCCCGAGCTTGCACCTCTCAAAGAAAATGTCAATACTCTAATCCTTGCTTCAGTCTCTGGTCTTTTTAAAGGATTCAGACTAAGATAACTGTTATTAATCTACTCATTTAGCAAACACCGTGAGGAACAGAAAGGTTTATAAGACCCCTCTGCCTACACTGTCTGAATTGCTATTAGTTTGTTCACATTATTCTTTCAAGGATGAGTTTCTAAAAAAGCAAAAACAATGAAACCTCCTCCTTCAAAAGACACTGAAACTTTTTTGTATCATAATTCCAGGACTAAGAAAAATTTCTTCCCAGTCAAAACTTTTAAGTAATGAGTATATTATAAATTAATAAATTGAATGATTGATCCGAAGAAACATGAGCTATTACTAATAGGAATTTTGATATGTCATAGGATGTGATAAGCAAAAATTGTTTTATGACCTAGTAGGATACATGACTTCTGTCATTAGCTTCTCTTTAATTGTCTTTCAAGTCTTGTTAACTTTGGAAAGTAAGCAATTTGGAAGACAATATTGTAAGTGATGCTTGAGATGCTTAATAAATATCTTGTACTCTTAAAATCAGTAAGATAATGAAGATTTTGATCATTTCAACATACTCTAATTATATATTTAGGTATCATAATTACATGTTCAAATTGTTACACATATGAACACTAATTTCTTAATTAAAGACAATTAAGCCAACTTTGTAAATATACCATAATTGACTGAAATGACAAAATTAAGTAAATACTTCCATCAAAGAATATTAGGGAAGGATAAAAATACATTTTATGATACAATGCCTTTCTATGAACTCTAGCATTTGCTATTTGTTAGAAGTCTTATGTGCATTGTATTCATTTTGCAATGAGAGTTGCAGTGAGACTCTTACCTAAAATAATGAATGTATAAATGTATGAGGTGAGGCAAAAATCCTTATCATGAAATGCCACAGTAGCATCTTGGAATGTGTGTCATTTCCTGTGGCCTGATAAGTTCAATATACATTTATTTCCTCTTGGCATTGTATCTTTAACATGTACTCTTGCCAGAGGAATTGATATTTGAACATATTTAATATCCCGGGGCTTCTTGGGAATGAGGTATAGAAGTTGCAGTGGTAGATGTGCATTGGAATACTGAGATCCTAGGTTTTTATCGTTTCCTTTACTTAAGGAATACAATATGTGAAAATTGCTATGATAAACCAAAATTTAAGGTATGTCCAAACCTTAATTGATAATTGATAAACGGTGTCTATAATTTACCTCATGGTATTTTGTATACTAGCGGGTTTGTTATTATACTAGATGACTCATGATTATAGTTTCACATGTATCTACATATATGCATTTATATGCTATATAATATGAATATTTATATTTAATATTTATAATTTAATGATATAAGTGTTTATATCATATGCACACACATATATTATTGAGACAATATTAAGTTACTGTGCTGGTTATTTTATTTTTATTGCTATGTGATTTTGGGTTTTATTATCTGAATGTAAAAAGTAAGTTCAGTGACAAGAAAAAGAAATATTTAAAAAAGATATTTTGCTGGTTTTAATTTGAGCTAGCCAGGTAGACGAAAACCTTTTAAGGGTTGCCCTCAATAGTTCAGGAAGCAACAAACAGACTGAATAGTTTCAATTGTATCACCCATTTTCTTAGAGGATCTGAATGCAAGTTGTGGGGCTAATAGAGAGATCTATTAGTAGGGGTTCTAATTCATAAGTTTTAAAGGTTTGAGTTCTCTCTCCCCAATCCTTGTGGTGGGAGTGAAATGTTCCCAGAAGTGTCTAAATGTAGGTTTGAATTAAAACAGTCTAATATGCTATTAGGTCAATACTCTTCCTTCTGGTTAACCACATAGCATAGTTTCTTTTATAAACTGTAACAAAATGTTGTTTTCCCACCCTTTGCATAACATTTTCTGCAGTAACATCTTTTTCTTTGAATTTTAGGACCTGTAATTCCTCATTTTTTTTCTCCTTCTGCCATCTTGCTATTTCTCACCCACCTTACTCATATTGCATATCACATGAAGAGTATTCAAAACAATGAGATATCCTTAAGAAAGTGACAACCAAGGCTAAAGTACAAAGTTGGACTTTTTAAGAAATTAAGGACAATACACTGATGCAAATTGAATATATATTCACATAATTTCTAGCTTGAAAACTAAGTGTGTAAGGAGAGATGAACAAATCTTTATCATACACATTGTAATTTTGACGTAGATTTTAATATATCAGTTTTGTAATAAGAATTTTATTTATATTTTACCTAACATATAGTTTAGTGTTTTATATGCAGTTCTCTCACAGTTATAAGGTCTAATGGATTGTAAGTATTGTGAAATATAGCTTCATTTATGTCAGGATGAAACTAAGTATTCATGGGTTTTTGCAGATTTTGATTTTATCTTTACGTGGATAGATGAACTTGTAACATAATTTACTGTCAAACAGCAAACTTTTAGGTTTCTTTTGTTTGTTTGTTTGTTTGTTTGTTTTTGAGACGGAGTCTCGCCCTTTTGCCCAGGCGAGACTGCAGTGGCGCTATCTCTGCTCACTGTAAGAGCCCTGCCTCCTGGATTCATGACATTCTCCTGCCTCAGCCTCCTAAGTAGCTGGGACTACAGGCGCCCGCCACGACGCCCAGCTAATTTTTTGTATTTTTAGTAGAGACGGGGTTTCGCTGTGTTATCCAGGATGGTCTCGATCTCCTGACCTCGTGATCCACCTGCCTTGGCCTCCCAAAGTGCTGGGATTACAGGCGTGAGCCACCACGCCCGGCCAACTTTTAGTTTTAAACTTTATAAAGTTATTTATTAAAATGTAAGCACATTGATAATTTAAATACTGAGTATGAAACTCTTTTATAATAGCAGTTACTTTCAGTACTTTCAGTTACTTTCATAAAGATACATTAAAGTCTTTATGAATTATTCAGAGTAGCTTCTGCATGTTTCAAGTAGTACCAAGTAATGTTTTTATTCAGCAGAATGTAACTTCTGATTGTTCACACTCTGTTGATGGTGCCACTTCTCTCTTCAGTTACCAATGCCCTCCTATTTTCCATCATTCCTCTTTCTCTCATTAAAATTATAGAATTGAAAACCATTATTTAAACTCATGGATTTACAGATAATACTTAGGCAGCTAAAAGTATCTGTCAATATATAAATTTCGCTGGGCAGTTAGATTCTTGGTGTTGATTTATAATTTTGGAACAAAGCTGCAGTTTTCATCTATAGGTGCCACAGGTAATTCCCTGGAGGGAGCATAGTGTTGGAGAGTGGCGGCTGTAGAGGTGGCATAGTAGTCCTGACTTTACACTTCACTTTCCTTGGCCTGGCTTTAAAGGTGAACCTCATTGAGGGCAGTGGAGAGTGAAGGGAGAAAAGGTTTATCAGTCAGGGTTCAACTACAGATAATAGAATTCATTTAGCTTGTTTAAACACAAGTGGATTACTCTAGGTAATTAATTCCTCACAAAACATAAAGTAAAGTCTGCAGAGAAATGTCCTAAGGCTATGCCTGCAAGAATAACATACAGAATAATATCACAGCACTTGCCCACCAAGGCAACTGCTTCTTCTATTAGAAAAAACAAAGTAACCCTCCCTACCAAGGTCCAAGAAAAATATACGTTAGTTATAATCGAAGGATGAAGAAGCCTGCCCTAAAACTGTTGGATCTGTTTCTTAACCATGTATACTGTGATTTGCACCAACAAAAACTGATTCTCTACAAAGCACATCTCTTCCCACTTAATCTGGTTCTGAATTCTTAATACAAGCACATCTCTTCCCACTTAATCTGGTTCTGAATTCTTGATGGTATACCCAAACTCTGTCTGCAAGCTTAGAGCAAGGGAGTCTGGTAAATGTAGATTTTGGCTTTCTGGCCCCTGAATTGCAAGAAGGCCTTCTAGTCAAAAATTGAAAGAGACAATGAGTGTCCAATAAACTGTATCCTTTGGTCATATGGGGCAATCATGTTGAGAACTTTCCTATCCATCTACTCCCATAACCCATTTGTTCTTACCGTCTTTGAACGAAAGTCAAAATATCTAACTTGCTACCCAAGACATATGTCTGGAAGCTGCCAATATGTTGATGATTATGTCCTGTCATTTCCCTGCTATTTGTGGAAAAGAACACTCTGTTTTACGAAGGTTCTCAGATAGACCTTTTTCATTTTAACTTTTGAATTCTCCATCTTCTCTCTTTTTTTCAAACATGCAGGTTCAATTTTTTTTCTTCTTGTTTTTTCGTCCCAGGAACATTCAGTTCCAAGAAACCCAGGTATTGTTATTATAGGATAACTTTGTGTTTTATTCTTCATTTCCATTTCAATTAGAAAAAAAAAATCTGGTAGATATGTAAATATGTATAGGAAACTTTACAATGGTGAATAAAATTTAATAATGTGTGCTCAGTTTACCAAGAGTTACAGCAACCTTCTATTTTCACTTGTTCTTGAAGAAAGGTTTTCTGGTCTACCTAAATTAAAGCTACTGGAGTCAATGTCTCTTAATATCAAAGTGAGATTGAGCATAGGCTCTGGACTCAGATGGCGTGGGACTTCCATCCTAGCTTGCTCATATACTACTTTGAAATCTGGGAAAATCATTTTCCTGTCTGCAGCATCAGTTTCCTCATCTGTAAAGTGAGGATATAGTACTTAGTTGATGTGATTCTTAGGAGGATTAAATGAGATACATTAATAAATAATTTGCACACGTAAGTCCTTAGTAAATATGTGTGACTTTCAGTAAAACAACAGTCATACAGATACTTTTTGGAATCCTGGAACCACTATTTACTAATTTTGCAGTACTAGGAAACTTAGTTAATATTTCTGAATCTCAATTTAGTCATCACAAATTGAAGACTACCATATATTTACTAGTGGAGTTTACATGAAAACAATTATTGCAAAGTTCCCAATAGAAAATCCAGCGACAAATTAGTTCACATTTCTTATCTTTTTAAGCTGTATTCAAAATCCAAAGAGGTTAAATATAAATTGTTACAATATTTAACCCTGACATTAATCTAGTGGGTTGAAATATTTCAAATGTGTGTAGGAATAGTGTACTGTTAATGCTCTCTGATTCATTGGTCCTAAAATTGGGCTATTTACATGAACATTTAATATGGTCCTCTAATGTATATTATTTCTTATGCCTCCGTTTAGTTTTGCACATCTTATTGATATTTTTCAATCATCTGGATGTTGAATGGAGTTTAAATTGTAAACTGACAGTTAGATGTATAGGTCATCGACATCTCCAAATGTTGCAAGGTACCCATAAAATATGTTGTTTTTCTTGTTCTTAGTTTTCTAAAAGTAGTTCAGATATTATAGTGGCAAAATGTGAGGTAAAAATGTGTCCATAAGATTGAAAATGTACCCATAGGAATTGGAGATGTTAATTTTCTCTTCCCAGTTCTAGGTGCCTGGAAAAATGCAGAGGGGCAGATGATTCACTCTGTAATATTCCTTAAGCCATTTTAATGTAACTTGTTTTGGGGGGGATTTTAGATTAATTATTAGAAAACACTGTTAGAATTGCACTATATTATGTATTTGGTGTAGTCTGGCTAAATTTACCTGCCAGGAGAATACTTGAATGGTGTAATTACAAACATCTATGTCAAACCTATATGCCTTGGAAGCATCCCATTTTTCTATAATTATGCTGTTGTATAATAGTGCTGGTGTTTTATCCCTTAAATAGCAGGAGTTTATTTGGTTACCTTATGAATAGATATAAATATGACTGTAGTAGAGCACAGTGGAACAGAGCAATTTATTTTTTATTACATTTCTAATACTCGTCAGTGTTTGTAATATTGTTAATTTAGATTATATTCTATTATAAAAAATCATTAAAGGAATTTCTGCTTCATTTTCAACAAGATTGAGAGTAATGGTGAAAAAAAATTCCCATAAGAAACTCACAAGGAAAAGATGGAAATGCTGTTCCATAGCAACACATAAAAAATATCCTCCATTTGTAAAATGTGTGATAAATCAATATTGATTATTAAGTATAAAAGTGCCAAATTTAGATCAGGAAAATCTTTTGAAGTTATGGGAGAAACATTACAGCCAACTGGAATATCATCCTGTGTTTATTAACTCTCATTACAAAAAAGGGCTTGGAATATGCTGTATGTCATTACAGCATCTTTACCTACATAAAAATGACATATTGATAATTAAGCTATGATTTCCTGTTTTAGGCTATTAAAGGCCCAGTTTAATTTTTTTTAATGAATAGTGTATTCTTTCCCTCATGAGCTACTACTCAATTTTTTTTTTTTTTTAGATTTTTAAAATATAGCATTTCTAATGAATGCAGTTTCATTTATTTCTTTAGTTACTTTTAGTTGTTTCTTCAAGGGCATTACTTTTATTATTTTGCATTTGATTAACAGAGAAGATCTTTTATTTACAGGGCCTTCACATTTTAAAAATGTATTTGTTTAATTTTTATTAATTAATTTTTTATTATAAATTGGCTGCTAATTCTGAATTTAGAAATAATAGTTAAAACAAGATAGACATCAATTCTGCTCACAGAAAAGAAAGTTTAGTGATAGAGATTATTGAGATGGTATAGTGGCTTCATGGTGTCACCAGGGACCCATTCTTAGCAGGTGACTTCTATCTTGAGGTATGCTCACAATTTAAATTGGATCCTGAATTCCCAGCTATCACATTTGAATTTCAGGAATAAGGAAGAAAAGCTAGAAAGATAAGCTCCTTTAAGGGGCTTCTTCAGAATTCCCACGTGACACTTTTGCTTACACAGTATAGTATATGTGTGTAAAAAAATAAAATAGTTAATCTAGCAAGCTTGAAAATGCCATGCTTGCTTGCAAGGTTGGCCTTTGGCTGGCATCTGTGAATCTGGATTTCAAGAGAGGTCCCACCATTCTCCAGCTGATAAGAATGGCTCACTATGTCTATTTTTTTCTTCCTCCTCCTCCTCCTCCTCCTCCTTCTTCTTCTTCTATTCTTGCAAACAATACAGCTTATGCTAGTAATTTGCTTTAGTTTTGGGAGACTGGAATTTTGATATACTGGGCAGAGGGCGCGTAAGTGGCCAGCCCCCAGCAAAAATATTGGGCACTGAGTTTCTAATGAACTTCCCTGGTAGATAGCATTTCCCAAGAGCTGTCATAATTCAACATTAAACATGTCCTATGTGACTCCATAGGGAGAGGACTCAGGAGCTTGTATCCTTTTTTCACCAAACTTTGCCCAAAACGCCTTTTCCTTTTATTAATTGTGCTTTGTCTTCTTTCACTATAATATATTCATAGTCATGAATATAACTATACATATGCTTCTTGACTTACAATGAGGTTACATTCCAATAAACCCACTATAAGTAGAAAAAAATGCTTTAATTTACCTAACCTACTGAACATCATAGCTTTGCTTAGCCTACCTTAACATGATAGTTAAACATGCTCAGAACAGTTACATTATCATACAACTGGGCAAAATCATCTAACAAAAAGCCTATTTTGTAATAAAGTATTGAATACCTCCTGTAATTTATTGAAAAGATCAAAATTTGAAGTATGGTTTCTACTGAATGTGTATTTTTTCACACCACCATAAAGTCAAAAGTCAAGTAGAAAAATCACTAAGTCAAAAAAATTGTAAGTGAAACCATCAGTCAGAGACTGTATAATGAGTTCCACAAAGTCCTCTGTGAATCATTGAACCTTGATGGGGTCTTGGGGATCCCTGACAAACAAGAAAATTTAGTAAATGACTATTTTACTACTTTTCAAGTTATAAAACACGTTTTAAAGTCTATCACAGATGCAGTATAGTTTTTTTATAACTAAGATAAATACTAGTATTTTGTGTTTTTATTAGCATTCTCTTTTCATCAAGGTGGACTGTAAAGTTTTGGTTTGAATAACTGGAAGGATGGAGTTACTACTAATCGAGATGGGAAAGACTGGGAGAGTTGGTTTGGAGGGGAGATCAAGAGTTCATTTTGGATATGTTATGTTGGCAATGGAGAGCAGGCACTTGGTGGCTAAAAGTCTGGGATTCAAAGGAGAGGCCTGAACTACAAATACTAATTTAGGAACCATCATTACATAAATGGTATTTAAAGTACTCCATAAAGTGACTGAGGAAGTGAATGTACAAAGAAAATGATGAGGCTTTAAGGCAGTCGATTGTTCAGAAGTCAGGGAGATAAGTAAACACCACCAAAATAGACTAAACTCATTCTATTTTGGATGCATCGTGGAGTGGAATTTTGTCTAATTCATAATTGTATTCTGAGCAGAATTATAGTGCCAGGAATCAATTCAAGCAACAATGATATATATATATATATATTTTAATCATTACTATGTCTCAGGCTCAGTTATTTGGGCTGGAGATACCAAGTTTAAGAATAGTCCTTGCCTTAATGAACTTACCATTGGTTAAGGCAAAGTCATTGTTTTTGGTCTGATTCTTTAGAAATGGAGCTTGAGATGAAGATTCATGTGCAACTGATTTATTAAGGAAATGCCCTTAGGAGAAACTGATAATGGAGCAAGAAAGCAGGAGAGGAAAGGGAGGAAGCTGGGCCAGGATGTGGTTTCACGAGGTTGGCGTCAGCCTGACACTGCAAAGAAATTGGGGTGTAAATTATGCTGCAGAATTTATCCCATCTAGAGGCACGGGAGCAGGGCTTTCATATTCCACAATAATCATTCATCGGCTAAGAGTCACAGGGGTAGGGAATAAACTCCCAAGATTTCCCAGGATTTCCCTCTGACTGCAGGTAACTCTGAATCCCTAGTGTTTTCATTTCATGAAAAACAAAATGTCCTAGTAAGGTAACATATAGGAAAGGTAAAGGGTTCTAAGGGAATCAGACAGAACACCAGTTGTTTCCTACAACATCTAAACAGCTGATTTCTAAAGCATGTGATAAGCACTCTCACAGAGGGAATCTCAGAGTGCCATGGCAACAAAGGGGGCAGGACATAATAGAGCTCTATGAGAGATGGAAAGCTTTCTAATAAAATGATATCTGGAGGACCAGAGGGTGTTAACTAGATACTAAATGAAGGAAAAAGGGAGAACTTTCAAGTCAGAAAGGATCCCAGTATATAATAGCACATAGTCTCATGGCCGTGGAAGGATTGGAGCTGTAAAATGGGAGAAAAAGTTTTCTTACCTTCTAAGCATGTCATGGCATTAAAATCAGAGGATGGAACAATAACATTTTGTAAACTTTTAAAGAAATCGAATTCTGATAATGGTGGTTTGGGGACCAGGAGTAATGTCTTGGCCATGCTACAAAATCAAACCTTTCTATGATGATTGCATTAATTTCCAGCATTTTATATTTATAAGCATTTGCACCAAGATGTACCCTTCTCTGTCACCTCTGGTGTGAAATAGTGCCAGCAGGCCCTATCGTAGTGCTTCAGATGCATATAGGAAGTCTGATGCTGTTTAAGAAAAGTACTAAGTTTATCTGTTTTCTCCGATTGTTTATTCACACAAGAGGTGAATACATTCCTCAAAGGTTAAATTCAAAGAAAAGACAAATGCAAAAAAGGATCAGAAAACTTATTGCTATCTGCTTTAAGGCCCGTCTAGTGTTCAGAAATATCATGTCCTCGCCCCGGTATTTTACCTCTGTTTCTTGTCTACCGTGATGGCTCCCTCTTCATCATTCTGTTTTCTGCATAGTGAGTAGACCTGCTTTGTGAATCCCTTGTTCTTCAGACTCCTCCTATTTGTTTATTTATGGTGAGACAGTGTCTCACTTTGCTGCCTGGGCTGGAGTGCCATCATAACTCACTGCAGCCAGGAAATTTTTTTATTTTTAGTTTTTGTAGAGAGAGGGATCTCTCTATGTTGCCCAGACTGGTCTCAAACTCCTGGCTTCAATCCATCCTTCTGCCTTGGCCTCCCCAAGAGCTGGCCAGTCTCCCTTTTTCTGTTACTGTCATGAGCTTCTTATCTGCATATATCTTGTAGAAATATTTCAAATTGCATCTTAGTAGTAGTAGTGGTGGTGGTAATAGTAATAGTAATCATGGTCCCTAATATTCTGGATATACTAGAAAAATGGTTTTTTATGCATAGAGTAGACAATTGTTAAGGTTAATTTTTTTTTTTTTTTGCTTTGTTAGAAAATTGTGGTTCTTTTTTTATAAAAACAGATTTAGAAATAAGTGAGACATATTGCTATAATTATTGTAGACTGATACAATTTATTAAAAATTGTACCTGTATGCTCTAGAGTCCTGTGCCATTCAGAATTCCACTTATTCTATTAAGTAATTCAAAGAGAACCTATTTCTTCTGTAATTTTCCCTGATATCAGTGCAGGAGAAAGGAATAACTTTTATTTTGAAAACTCTAATAAACACTACCTATTAGTAATTACATACCATTGATAGTTCTTAATACTCTTGCAAGCTGGCACTCTGTACCTTTTTAGGTTTAGTTCCCAAGGCTCTGGTGGCAGATCATCCCAATAATTATAGCAGGTCAGGTGATGTTTATCTGATTTTCTCTCAAGGATTCTCTTACTGCTAAAGGATCTTCCTTCAGAGTATAAATAATGCTGGGACAATGCTCACATTGATATGAGTACATCTGGCTGAACTCCTTGGCAAACAATAGAAAGGAGCTTCAGTGTACAAATCTTCATTCACTAGACATTAATTAAATGGGGCAACCTAGAAGTCTCGGGTCAAAGTTTTTATTGAGTTTGTTGCATCTACACAATATACTTTTTGGATTCAGCCAAGTCTATCTATGCTTCAGGTTTTTAATATTTTCCTAAGACTATCTCAATCAATACTGATTTTATTTAAGGCTATGTAAAAGCAATGATGTTTCAGGAAATATCTATATCTGTATCTGTATCTATATCTATATCTTTATCTATATCTGTAATACTATTGGGAATTGAATAGGCCTAAAATAAGAGAATCTCCATGTTGTTTCTTCAGATTAGGAAGAGTTACCAAGAAAAGTATTTCCTAAACTCTCGTATCATTCTTTTTCTGTTAATGTTATTTTTACAGAAATGAGTTTAATGTTATATTGTAAGAGGATTTAAACACAAATGTAATAATATAGCCCATGTGGTTTGGCTGTGTCCCCACTCAAATCTCATCTTGAATTATAGTTCCCACAATCCCCATGTGTGGTAGAAGGGATCCAGTGAGAGATAATTGAATCATGGGGGTGGTTCCCCCCATGCTGTTCTCGTGATAGTGATTGAGTCCTCATAAGATCTCATGGGTTTTTAAGGGCCTTTTCCAACTTTGCTCAGCACTTCTCTCTCCTGCCGCCATGTGAAAAAGGATGTTTTTGCTTCCCCTTCCCCCATGATTGTAAGTTTCTTGAGGCTTCCCCAGTCATTGGGGGACAGTTCAATTGACTGTGAGTCAATTAAACCTGTTTCCTTTATAAATTACCTAGTCTTGGGTATTTCTTCATAGCAGCATGAGAATGGACTAATGCAATAGCATATCTGAAATTTGGATGTATTTTATTCACATTGTGAAACTAGGGGTTGTCCCAAACATCCACTCTTCTGTTTTTCCAGAATTAAGGAACTATCAAATTTTAGCTGGGGGAGAGGAAGAAGATGCTATTCAGAGTAAAGAGTATATTTCCCAGCATTTCTTGTAACTAAGGAAGAATAACTGTATCATATAAGCAGTGTCATGAGGCAGCTTCTAGAACCTTCTGTAAAAAACAACTAGCAGATGCTTTTTGCCTGTTCCTCTCTCCTAAACAATCTCAAGCAGTAGTTTAGGATACAGCTCAAGCCAAAATTAAATTAAAATAAATTCCGATGAGTACTGAATTAAGTTAAAATAAATTCAGATGAGTTATTTATTCATTCATTCATTCTTTAATATGTAGAGAGTACTTAAGGTTTATATTTTCCTATATGTATTCTTTTCACTGTTGATATGGTTTGGTTGTGTCCCCACCCAAATCTCAACTTGAATTTTATCTACCGGAATTTCCACATGTTCTGGGAGGTAACTTAATCATGGGAGCCGATCTTTCCCGTGCTATTCTTGTGATAGTGAATAAGTCTCACAAGATCTGACGGGTTTATCAGGGGTTTCCGCTTTTGCTTCTTTCTCATTTTCTCTTGCCACCACCATGTAAGAAGTGCCTTTTGCCTCTTGCCATGATTCTGAGGCCTTGCCAGCCATTTGGAACTGTAAGTCCAATTAAAACTCTTTTTCTTCTCAGTCTCAGGTATGTCTTTATGGGCAGTGTGAAAACAGACCAGTACAACTGTATTGATAGATTTTAGTATGAAATGGTTTTCTATTCATTGGCTTCTGGATACTTAGCAATTTTCTTTTTAATTTTCTCTTTGAACAATAACAATGTGAATAAAAGTTTCCGTGTATTAGTCAACTTTTGATAAGTTATTTATAACGTATTGAACTAAGTATCGATAGCATGCCTGTCCTACCTCTAATTTTTTATTAGTGAAGTTTTACTTTGCTATCAACTACATGATCAATTTTTGTAAATATTTAATGCATAAGAAAAAAATTACTAATCCTGTGGATAGACGACTTTCTGTATATTTATTAGTCTTATATGTTGATTGTAGTTTTTTAGTTTGTCCTATCTTTCCTCTTAACTAAAAAAGTTGCACTATCAAGAACTGCCTGAATCTCAGAGAGCTGTATTGGAACTTTCTACTGCAATTGCATGTTTGTCAAATTCTTCCCTTTTTAATTTTGTTTGCTTTTTGTCTTTAGTGGCTCTGTACTTTACTGAATACCAATTACAAGTAATATATTTATGCTTTTGACTTTTAATATTACAAAAAGTGATGCCTTTCTCTTCCTGTTAGTTTTTAACTGCAAATTTATTATTAATTTAATCTTAATATATGTATTAAGATTACACATATGTGTATATATAATCTTGTAATGTGATATATATACACACATATATATCACATAATATTATATATATATCACTCCTAATTGGTTGATTGATTTTAGTTTACATAATTCCATTACAACTTTATCCATGCCTTCTTTTCCCATCTTGGCTTCCAGTTTTCTATTGTTCCAATCATTTATTGTTATTAGATGTTAACTGCATGCAAGCTTGTTTTAACTTTTAAATTCAGTCTAGTAGGCTCTTTCAGTGGGCAAATTCAGTCTATTCACATCTAGTCTATGACTGATATAAATGTTGTATCTTACTCGATAGTGGTCTATTGCATAGAATGGTGACTCTAGTTAATAATAATATACTGTTAACCGGTTTCAAAATTAATAAAAGAGTAGATTTCAAATGTTTCACCACAAAAAAGTATTCGAAGAGATGAATTTGTCAATGTGCTTGATTTATCATTCTACAATGTAAGCTTATATTAAAACATCACATCATACCCCAAGTATGTATACACACGTATATTTTTGGCAATTAAAAATAAAATGAAAATTAAATATGTATTCATTTTAAATTATACATTTTTCTTTTACCTTTGCCCTATTTTTTTTCTGCCCGTTTTATCAAGTTTATATTTTTTCCACTCTCTTCCCTTTATCTCTTCTTTTTTTTTTTTTTTTTTTTTTTGAGACTAAGTCTCGCTCTATCGCCCAGGCTGGAGTGCAGTGGTGTGATCTCTGCTCACTGCAAGCTCTGCCTCCTGGGTTCATGCCATTCTCCTGCCTCAGCCTCCTGAGTAGCTGGGACTACAGGTGCTCGCCACCACTCCCGGCTAATTTTTTGTATTTTTAGTAGAGATGGGGTTTCACCGTGTTAGCCAGGATGGTCTCGATCTCCTGACCTCGTGATCCACCCGCCTCAGCCTCCCAAAGTGCTGGGATTACAGGTGTAAGCCACCGCGCCTGGCCAACTTTATCTCATGTTTCCTTCCATTAATGAAACTGATTTTTTTCCTGTTACTTTAATTGACATTTATGCTTTTTAAAATGTCAATTTTAAAACCTAACTGTTTCTCTCACAGGGATACATTTTCCCCTTTCAATTATCCCAAAGTTTAAGATTCCAGAGTAACTTTTTTCTTTCCTTTCCTTTCCTTCCATCCCTACAATGTTACCTCTGCTTTGCGTTACATTTCCACCCCAAACTTCTAGGTTTTGCTAGGTTATTACAGATCTTCTTATTCTATGTCCTTTTGGTTTTAAGAAACTTTACTTAGTATTTAAATTGTATACTAACCCAAGGAAATCCTCCTTATTCATTAAATGAGTATCTATTAACTGCCCACTGTGATGTGCTTTTCTATATCTTCTCAAAATTCCAGACCTCAGATACAATTCATTTGTTGGGAGTTAGAGTATTTCAAAGATTTTCATCATGCGGGGCTATTTGAACCCTGAGGTTAACATGTTTGCATAGCACTGAATATTTTTATTTCACCCTAGAACAAATGAGCTCTTGAATGGGTATGGGCTATTGGGAGATATCCCTTTCCCTCACCTTTTTCAGTAAATGTGGATGTTATTCCACTGTTTTTGAGCTTTCGGTGCTGGAAATGAGAATCCTGAAGACAAACTAACCTCCATACCACTCCAGGAAAATCAGTTAGAATTGAGTTTGGCTATCAGTCACAGAAAAACCTGAAGAAGAAGTAAACAAGAATTTTATTTTTCTCCATATAGAACTCCAGGGCTATCAATAGTTTAGGTTAGGTAGGTATAACTCCATGGTGTCAGGATTTCAGGTTTCTTCTATTTTACTACTTCTCTGTGCTTGATTTTCATTTCAAATCGGCTCACTGTTCAAATGGAAGCTACCAAAAAATGTGCAAAACATGAAGGGCTGCTTCCCTATAAGGACATTTCTGCTTGAAACAACAAGAATGTGGCTAAATGGATGACTGGGAAATGTTTTTATCCCGGGCAGTCATGTGGCGATTAATAATTTGCGGTGTAAGAAGAAGGAAATACTTAACATTAGGGAGTGACCAGGCCCTATGACATTACAAGTTAGTCCCTTTTTCCTGGAAGGCTGAACAGTTTTCTTTATAGACTTAGAGGTCACAGTTTTTATCAGAGTATATATGGAGGTTTCTTTTCTCATCAGTTAGGCATATGACTTGGTAAACTCTCCCAATGTGTAAATTTATATCTTTCTACTACTCAGGAATATTTTATTTCAGTATTTATTTCTTAAAAGTAGAGAATAAAAAGGGAAGAAAAATTTTCTAAGTGATTATTTGCATTCCTTTCTACTTCTATTGTTTACTTTTCTCTTTCCTATGTTTCATTTGAGAATTGTTTCACTTTTTAAAACTTCTTTATAATAAACACAATATTTGCTTCTGGTAAAGTAAATTAAGTATAAATAAGAATTTAAAGTACAACTTAAGAAAAGAACACATTTCACTATCCTCTTTTTACTCCCAGTCTCATTTACAGAGCTTTGTATGTTTCCTTGTGTAATTTTAATAAACATTTAGTAATATGTACACACACAAATATACACATATGCTATTTTTACACAGATGAGAATATTCTCTGTTTCTTGCTTTTTGTCTTTTTTAACTTAATAATACATTTCGTATTTTATTTTTTCTAATGACTGTATTCAGTTCAATTTTAGAGTCAGTTTATAACCACCTCTCTATCATTTAGCATTTATATCATTTCCAGTGTTACAGTTTTACACATACAGTAGGCTAATTTCTATGCATTATTTTGCAAATATGTTAGTAAGGTAAATTTTAACCAGATAATTGCTAAGTGAAAGTGTGAGTATGCTTCCATTTTTGACATAATTTACACAATTCTCCTTTTCTTCTTATGGGTATATTAGTAATACATTTATAAACTACTTGAAATCAGAAATTATGCCATTTTCATCTTTGTGTATTCCAGATATATAGAAGATTTTGAATAAATATTTGGTATTTCTTTTTGTGATTTACAGATTTTTAAAAAATTCATCTCTTAATAACATTTTTATTCCATTCACAATTAAGGGCAAACATGGTTATATTTATATAGATATTTTAATTATGTGGATAACTTTTTAAAGATACTTTTTATGCCATTAGATCATACATTTTAATTAACTTCATATGAAAATAGGTATATATAATGGCAATAGTATAGGATTTGTGTTTTGATGATTCAGTATTTAGTTTCATTTTCCATGTCACAGCATATGTGTTTGAACAGAGGATTTCTATCAGCTGTTTCTCAACCTTAAAATAAAAACAAACTAAAATATACAGCGGCGCACGAAGGGAAATAAAATCAAATTATTTTTACTTTCTATTTTGTATCACTTTACAGTATGAGCGTGTGGCTTTTATTCAGGTTTTATACACTAAAATACACAAAAGTTGAGTTGAATACCAGTCATTATTGCTAGCAAGAACGAAGTCTGTTGTACACAGCTGTGTTTAAAAGAATGGTATTGTTTATAATGAAATGTTTTAGATATTCAAAATGTTTTGGCAGTTTACTAGAAATGTTCTCCTTGAAAAGTTTACATATTTTTTTAAAAATAATTATTGATGTAAAGTGAATACTAATGATCAAAATAGACAAATCATTTGTGAGCTTATTACAGCAAAGCCATCAAAGAAAAAAAACTCTTAAACAACCAGGTGTTTAAAATTATACATAATTTCAATACGCCATTATGGTATTATGTCTAAACTATTCAAATCAAATAGGAAATTTCAAATAAAAGAATGAGGCAAGTCCAAAAATAAAATGAGAACCTACTTGAACTAAATAAGTAAAATAATCTTATAAGGTTTGGAAAATATGAAAAACAAATTTAAATGTCCAACAAAAAGAAAAGTTAATCTGTATTTTCAATGTACTACTGATATTTAACTCCCTTTCTGTTATAATTTATATTGCCCTCCACACTGATTAGGCAGTTGATGAATTCTATGCAATTGAATTCAAATTACACACACTGTACAATGATGACATTACATTAAAATTTTTTAAATTCAATCGTGTCTGTAAACTTTAATTTTTTTTTCAATAATTTGATGGGAGAGGCAATGTAGCAGCTCTAAATGCAAACTCTTCAAATGAGTGATTGCTATTTGATTTATCTGTGGGGAAACCAACCTAAAGTAACAATCTTTGTTGATGCTTGCTCAGATCAGGTGGACCAAAACAGCAGGAAGTGCCTCTGACAGATTCCAAGACTCAAGTGTCTTCAATGAGACTTTGAGGATTACAAATATTCAGCGACACCAAGGAGGCCGGTATTACTGTAAAGCAGAGAATGGCTTGGGGTCCCCAGCGATAAAGTCAATCAGAGTGGATGTATACTGTAAGTAAATTTTCCAGAAAACTATAATTAAGCCTAGTACGGATTTCCTTTGTCCTACACGTCTATGGTTTTCTCAAAAAACGTAGAGTTCTGTTTAGGTGAGAATGAAAACTGTGTAAAATAATGATAGCTCCCTTAAAACATCCCTGAAGAAAGGAATCTTCACTAGAAACTTTCATAACTTCTATGATATAATACATATTCATTGTAGAACACTTAGGAACAACATTAACAAGAAGACAATAACCATGGGTAATCCCACCAATAACTAGTGTTTTAATGTATAAGTTTTTTATCTTTATATATACATATATACATGCATTTTTATATTTTTATTAAAATAAGATCATGCTGTATATTCTTTAACTTATGTTTGTGAATTTTACCTACGTGTGAATACAGCTATTCTTTTTTTTTTTTTTTTTTTTTATGTACATCATACAAACAGAGCATTATGAATTGGCCTGTAAATGACCAAAAATCTCTACGTATAGTCTGCATTTGGTCCAACTCTGTTAAAAGTAATCAGCACCAACCCTGGACAGTGCTGTGCCACCTGAAAAGTGTTTGTTGATTTATTTTTGTTCTTAGTCTCATTTTCCTACATTTTGCTCTTGATGATAATATTTTAAATCTTTTTGGTCTCCTTACTTATTTCCCCACCAAAACAAAGCAAAGGCCTACATTTAATTTGGTCTTTTGCCCAGGTTTTTCTATCATTTCATTATGTTTTTACAAGAATTTGCATTTTAATTTTTAAGTCTCTAGTGTAAGGTAATTATTTTTCTTTTCTTAAAGTAATTTAGACATAAGTAACAAGTGAGGATGTTGTTTTTCTGCCTATCTTCCTTTCTTTTCCCTTTCCTTTTTTTCAGTGCAGGATAGGATGTTACATAGTTAGGAAGGGGCTTGAAATTATACATGGTCTATTTGTGAGATGCTCTGCTGAATCTCATTTAGTTATTCAGATGACTGAGAAGTGTGTGATAAAGCAGCACTTGGAATTTGCTTTCCACTTTCAGATACCTGCTTTCCTTCTGGAAAGGATGGGCAAGAGATCCTTGTTTCATCCTCTCTGATATCTTCTATTTCCTAAGGCACCTTCCCCCTTATCCCTCAGCATAATTTGGAAACCTTCATCCCCTGTACTACCCTTTCCTTATTGTGGTGCACAGGTTGACCATACCTGTATACTACCCAAAATAATACAGCCCCTGGCTTCCATTTTCCTGACCAAATATTTTCAGTGTTTTTGTTCATATGCAATTTTAAATTAGATTAAGTTTAATTTACAGAATTGAATACTTTTTGTAATATAATAGTCTAGAGTACATACTTCTGCTCTTTTAGTTATTGTAGTTTAAGTCATTAAATTTTAAAATACACTTCTTCAATACCTTAAACACAATTCTAAAATCTAAAAAATTCTGAAAACCAGTGGGCATGTTTTATTTGTAACTTTTGTAAGCAAAACCTGATGTTAGCTAGTGTAGTGTCAAAATTTGACCTCAAATGACTTGAATAGAAAAGTAGAAAAAAGCTTTACACTCCTTATTTACCAGACTTTGAATAATCACGTTTTGCCCAGGAAATGTGTTTGATTACAAAATATAGCCAAAGATCCAGCTGAGTGTGTTATATAATAGATGGCATGTATACTATATTACCTTTCTAAAATCTGAAAATTTCTGAAACACATACTCCAAAGGTTTTGAATATGGGGTTTTTGGCTTGCATTTCTACAACAATAGGTCTGATAATTTAAAATTTGTATTGCTGGGTTAACAAGTTAAATATAAAGGGGGAAATTCACATTTTTAGAGACTTAAAAAAGTTTTTCTCTTTTTCCTTTTACTAGAAAGCCTTTTTCATTGCTAGTCTCCATTATCCCTTCTCCTTTCTACCTGCTCATATCTCTTGCTCTGCAGACTGGGTTGTGCCTGAGTGCCTTATTCATATCGCACACCTTACTGGAAATAATAGCACCGTTCTCTCCAGATTTCCCAAACCCTGCTAGCCTTTTAAAGTTTGACTCCTCTTCCATTCAACCACTCCTGAAGACATTTGTTTTGTTAACCTTCCTTTTCTTTGACTTCCTTTGGGGTTTTCTCATGCAACCTCAACTTGACAAGCATCTCGTTATATGTTATTTCAGTGAAATATCACTGTGATGCATACCATGTTGAAGTTCTATTTTCAGTACATGTTTGGTGGCTAGGATTTATTAACAACTGTCTAAAATTGTACCATTTGAGAAAATAACATGATGTTAAGTTCCACACTCTATGAATAAACATGACATCTCTCTAATATGAATTTCCCAGAGAATGCCTTACCTTTAGCGCCAGAGATCTTTCTACTCTGTGGATGTAAACATACATTTAAAGTAGTTATGCCTATTTTTGAGGGCTTGAATAAATGAATTCCTTCAGATAGTAAATTTTCAAACATGCTTTGAGTGATAAGAACACTTAACAACAGAGATCACTAGACCTATCTAAGGAGTTCATGTGCTCCAAATACAACCTTGATTGAAGCCCAGAGTTTTTCGGTTCAAGTACATTTTCTCTACCTGAATTTCTATAATTTAAAACATGCTTTATCGTTGCTGATAAAGACATGACTAGTGTATTCATGTTATGTTTAAATTTGGCAATGTTGGTGTCTAAATTTGAATTATAATCCTTAAGATTTATTTGTGCTCTAATTTTGGTTGGATGTTGGACAGCTTAGTTGAATAGATACTCATTTATATAAACTACAAGCAGGTGAATGACTTAATATATTTCAGGTACTTTTGCTTTAATTATTTTAGGAAATACTAAAAAAAAAAAAGGACTTTTTTTTCTGTTTGGAATCATGCCTTTAAAATCATCCACTGCATTGTAGGTTTCTGTTTCTTTTTCTAAACTGATTTCACATGTGGTACTTTCATCACCATCGGTAGAACTTGGAAAGAGGATATGCATAAAAACAAAATACACTCATGCAAAATCGGCAGTAAAAAATATTTTTACAACACCAAGCTGAGGCAGACTATGACTTGGATTTACCAAAAATAATAACTAATAATGTTAGAATTTATTCTTGAATCCCTTGTAAAATATTATCTCTAAAATCTGCCCCATAATCTATTGATGTATAACAACACATAATGTAGATATTAATGTAATGCATCAGTAGTCTTAGAGAGTTTTTATAATAGTGAAAATGGGTATCTCTCATCAAATCCCACGTTCTGATACAGCTTTCTACCTTTAGAGCAAAAACCTTCCTAAAATAAAATTACGTGCTAACCAGTCATTATTTTGATGAGGAAATGTAGTTTCAGGAAAGGAATTTAACACAATGGTGAATAATATAAAATGAAATGACTTTCTTTAGATCGATATTTTGAAATCTTTGTAATAGCTATATTAACATTTTTATCACTTTGAGAAAGTTTATGTATCTTTATTGGCGACTTTTTCCCACATAATTTTCTAAAATTTCATTTAGGAGAAAATATTAAGCTATATAGATTTTATAAAGGAACTAAAATATGCATTTTTTTTATTGTGTTAATCAAGAATACAGTTTGAAAAATTAGTATAATCATGTTCCTCAATTTATAGGACCTATAATTTTATCATTTAAGAATTGTAAAAGCATTCCAAGAGTTTTAGGAAATATAATTTATTGATAAAATATATTTATAGGCTGATAGATTTTATAACCACACAGTGACTTAAATTTCTTTCCCAAATCTGATTTGGTTATTTATGCAAATGTTTCTGATCAAAAGCTAACCAATTACAATTGTTTTTGGTTGGGGGAAATTGCTTCTGAGTGTCTTCTGAATGTCTGAACATAGTTTCCCCCATGCCCACACAAATCTCATCTTGAATTGTAATCCCCATAATCTCCACGTGTCAAGGGAGAGACCAGGTGGAGGTAATTGACTCATGCGGGTGTCTCACGATAGTGAATGAGTTCTCATGAGATCTGATGATTTTATGAGGGATTCTTCCCCACTTCGCTCGGCACTTTTCCTTGTGAAGAAGGTGACTACTAGCTAAAGAGGGGCTCTTTCCTTTCTGTGCTCAGCACTACCGCCTTGCGAAGAAAGTCCCTTGCTTCCACTTTGCCTTCCGCCATGATTGTAAGTTTACTGAGGTCTCCTCAATCATGCTGAACTGTGAATCAATTAAACTTCTTTCTTTCATGAATTACCCAGTCTTGGGCAGTTTTTTATAGCGGTATGAAAACGGACTAATACAATTAGTATTGTCAGAAAAAAAAAAAAGGAAAATACTGCATTCATGTAACAAGAACAGGAAAACACAAACAAGGGACTTTCAGAGGATATAAAATAGCTCTTACAATATTAAAAGTGATAACATAAAACAGGGGAAGGGCTGGAAAATAAAACAGTAAAACAAAATTTTACAATCAAGTGGATACTACATAAGAAAGAAGATAAGAAAATTCGTGTTAATCTAGCAGATCTAACATTAGAATAATAAGAGTTCCAAACGGAGACAAAGTGAAGTTTTTTTTTTTTTTTTAATTAAGAATTTCCTATCATAGTTGAACATGTGTTTTTAATTATAAAGCTATCGCTGGATCCTCAACACAATGGAATAAATAAAATCTTCACCAATGCACTTATCAGCATACAACTTCAAAACATTAAGAAAAAACCGAAGATCTTAAAAATGTCCAAAGAGTTTTTATTTTTTCCAAACTGCTCACATATAAAAAATTAGGAATCAAAATGGCACAGGTCTGCACAATGGAAATCTGGGGCCAGAAGGCAACTGAGTAAAGCTTTTGAAATTCTGAAGAAAAATTATTTCAACTAGAATCTTCTGTACAGCCAGGCTATTTTTTTTTTCAAATATCAAAGAAGAAGAAAGACATTTTTAGACCTATAAGATTTCATTTTTTTTGGCTAATGCACCCTTGCTGAGGATACTACTTTTATCTATTTTCCTCCAAAACTAAGAAGTAAACAAAAAAGAAAGAAATATCATCCCCAAAATAGGAGGCTATGTATAGGAAAATACTGAAGTTAATCTAAAAATGATAAGGAAGCAGGATGGCATGACAATAGCAGCTTGTCATACTTTGAGCTTCAGAAGCAACCAGGACAGATTGAAGCTGGAATAACGATGCTTACCTGATATTTTAGAGATGAATTATCATGGAAAGCTTAATAATATGGTAATGACAATTGGATACAAAATTGAGTATACAAAATGTGAGTTATTAAGGGAATGTAAGAAACTTTATTAAATGAAATGTAATCTAAATATACTACAAGGTTCAGCTGTAAAGATTGCTTGCAGAGTCGTAATACCAACACTTGATTTAACCACAAGCATGCTATAAATATATAGCGGATGAGGGAAGGTTAGTATAAGAGTTAAATGCTTCCTTTCTATAAGAAGAAATCAACAAGACAATATGAAAATGAAAAGTAAGTCTATAAATAGTTCAACACTTAAAAATATGAAGGCAAAACCATTCATAAATAGTTAAGAGATGCATTAGAAAAGGTTGCCTCTGGGTATTGGAAATGCCTAAGGTTGTTTGATGTATCATTATTTGGCTTTTAAAACTGCACTTGCATAGTTTGATTTTTAAAAAATTAATAAAATATAGATTTGAAGATTTTTACCTTGGAGGTTCTTGTTATTAAGCTCCCTGAAGTCAAAACCGATTTCATTCCAAATTTTTAGCAGATCATTATTAATTCAAAAACTTAAAACTAGATTTATACTCACACTTTATTTATTCATAAGAATTGGTATTCCTTGATATTTGACACCAAATAAAGTTGACTAAAAACATATTATCTCCTATATAAAAGATAGGCAAATAGCACAAGGAATGTTGGTGCTACATTCTGATAACTAATTTTTCTTCTAAACTTTTTGGAATAAAACTCTTTAGGTTAATTTCCACTACAGTTTTCTTACATGTTGTTTAGAATAAAATATTTTAAAAAATAACTTTGACTTTTACATCATTCATTGAGTAGTATTCAAAATATAGCTCCACTGAATTTTGTGGGGCTAAAAAGGAACTTATTAAATAATTTGTACCTTCAGTGAGTCTAAAGTACTTAAGAAGACAAAGTGAAAATTTAATTCATTTAAATGGTTTACAGATGTGAAGCAATAAGGTTAGTAACATAAATTATGCCACACAACAGTGAATGATATGCTAATGACCCTGAAAATATAGTGCTGGAAGTAAAAGGTTACTGTGGCCTCTTATGAAAGAAGTAGGATTTACATTGCAGTTTTAAGGATGGGTTTTGAAAGAATTCTCCCTGACATTTCTACACATCTTTTGACAGCTTGTGCCAGGTACTCTCTTTTTCAAGAGTGCTTGTGTAACAAACAGCCTTGGGCAATAGAGATAGTGCCTGCCTTTAGGGAAGAGGGCAGATTTGTTTCCTGACCAGGATAGTAAAGATAATATCTTTATTATCAGGCTTTCTTGCAGGACCTTTATAAGATGGGGAGCTTCCTGAGCTCAGGGTCCCTTAGCTGTGTCAAAAACCAGTGGTGTGCATGGCATTCACCTGGGCTGCCCAATACATTGTCCCTATGAAAATTAAGGCGGGAAAACCTGTGAAAACAGGAAACTTTTGAGGCTTCAGTAATGAGGTCGTTTCTCTCAGACCCAGGAGTCTTGTGTTTTCAGTTAGCATCCATGAAACTGTGGCAGGCTAACATATTAGCCAGCAAATAGGGAAAATGTCAGACCCCTCACCATTCTTAACAGAGTAGTGGGGAAGGCCAAAGATATCTTTTAATGGGTGAGAAATTTGATTAAAGGCACAAAATAAGGGAGAATAATCCCACAGAGTTTAGGGACTAGTGGTTAAGATGGTGGGTTTGGAGGAGAAATGAGAGCTTAAATTGAAAGATAGACTGTTAATTATGTCATAGTTATGTTGAACTTTTATTGCCAATGTTTTTACCATATGAATGATGATCTGCCATTTATGTAAGATGCAAAATAAATAAACTGTAACTTTTTATTTTTATTTCTTTTTAGAGACAGGGTATGCTCTGTTACCTAGGCTCCAGTGCAGCAGTGCAATCATAGCTCACTGTAACCTTGGACTCCTGGGCTCAAGGGATCCTCCTGCCTCAGGCTCCTGAGTAGCTAGGACTACAGGCATGCATGGTGGGGTCTTGCTGTGTTGCTCACGCTGGTCTCAAATGCCTGGCCTCAAGCAGTCCAAAGTGTTGGGATTACAGGCATGAGCCACTTGTGCCCAGCCCCTGCAACTGTAATTTTATAACTGTAGAACTACTGATGAGAGTCAGCATTATCCTAATACTGATACTGCTTCATTTGTCCTCTCTAAGAAGCAATGGCCACTTATTGAGAACCCTAAAATCTGTCTTTGGAGGAAGAAAGAGTATATCCTAGGTAGAAAAAAAAATGGTGTCATAGAATTTAATGTGCTTATTCCCAAATATATTTGTTACCTTTAGATTTTTGAGTACATTTAAATAATTTTCTAGGAGTGTGTTCATCTAATCTTTTCACTTATTCTTAGCCATGACTGTGTGGTTCATAGGGTAATAGAGGTCATATAACTTTAAAGGTTAGGGTTTGATTACAACTTATTTTTAATTCAAAAAGGAATTAGACTGAGAGCCATTAGCTTAATAAGTTTTTATGTGTGCAGACACTGTTCACACATGAGACAAATCTTTTCCAATATCCATTAAACATGTTGTAAGCATTCTTATTTCTGAAGCATATCCCCTACTTTAATGTCACTTAGGTAGATTGCTGCATTTCATTATGTTCAGAACAAGCAGTGATATTTTTGGTCCTTGTCTGATAGATTTATTACGTTTTCACCTGGGAGATTAGTATAACATTATCAGTTTATTCTACAAGTACAATTTACCTGTGTTAAAATTATAAACCAAGCAGCAAAATATTATTGACAATGAGTTTATTTTTAGTGGAACCATCATGATTTTTGGACAGAAAAGTTTAGGAAAAGTGCTAGAATGACTAATAGGAATTCTGGAAACATGAGAAACCCTGGGGAAAAAAAAATCCTTTATGTAAATCCTATTAAGCATAATTTTCTCACCTACCACCCATCCTCCCAAAACATCAGTCTTGGGTTTGGAAGGTCTTAATAATGTTTGATGTGGCAATTAAAATGCTTATTGAAATGAGTTGCTGTCATGCAAATTGCCCTATTAATAACATTTGAGACAGGATTTCACAATTTTCTGAATTATAGCAATGGAGTGCTTGCTTATCAGTGTTATTTACAAGTGGGACATACAACCAGTCTAATTTCCAAATAGTGTTAGAGTTCCTAATAAAAGAGCTTTGTCAAAAATCCTATTACATACCTGTTTACTGATTCTTATTCAGGAGACATTAGAGAAGAATTACTTTTAAATCAGTTTAGTCCTATCTCAATTATTATCCATTCAGTACTGGTCAAATGCACCCTCTTAAGATGCATTCAAAGAGCACCTACTGGAATCTTCCTGAATCTCACAAATACACAATCAGAATGGCAACTGGTAGCTTTCCCTCAGTTGCTCTGCACCTGTTCCTACTGCCTTTAGGTCCCTCATTCAACCTGATTCTGAAAATCTCAGGCATTCTATCAGCCCTCTGAGCTGGAGAGCTGGGAAGGCCACTTCAATTAGTCTCAGTTTGCAATATTAACGGATGACCTACAATATGAAAAACCCTCTACTCGTACTACTGGTGAGAGATAAAACAAAAATACAAGGCTTTTGCCCTGTAAACCTTGTAATCAGTTGGAGACATGAAAAATAGACGTAAAAGTGTTTTGGTTAAAAATTAGGTAAGTCTAAAAAATTTATTTACATATCAAAAGTACTAAGGGAGAAGTGATGCGTGACATTCCTTAGAAAGCCCTCTCACTAAATATGTTAAGGAATTCAAAAAAATGGATATAATCATTATATCAGTCTGCATTTAATTTCTAGGTTGTTACTGTGGTAAAAACTATCCATTCCTGAGCAAACATATTCTCAGGAATACGTTTGTAGTGAAAGCTCGTAGTGTTTTTCATAAAGATAGAAGGCTATTAGAATGTGTGTCTGTGTTTATACTTTTGCTCTTATTGTTACCAAGATATCTTTTAAAATGTTCACATCTAAATTTCGTAAAGGTTCTCTTTCATCTAAAAATTATTTATACATTTTGTCATTTAAAAGAGGTAAATCTGTGGTTAAACTGAATAAAAGGCCCGTAAGAACACAGACCATGGTCTGGGTGGGATTCTCTAGCCAAAGGTTAAGCGGCAGGCAGATGCTCCTGCTGAGTCAGCCAGAGAATGGAGATTGGCATCCAGTGTTCTGATTTCCAGGCAGTCCATGGAGCCCTCTGAATCTAGCTTTCTTCCTAAGGGCGAAGTCTGCTATCATCAACTCTGTATTGCATACACATTTCATTAAAAAAAAAAAAAATGTTTGGAGAAGGTATATAATTTGTACAAGTAAAGTGAGCTAATAAAATGGTTTGAATATAAAAAAGAGAGGATGTTTAATGTGTTTTTTTTTCCCCATGTATTTTAAAGTCCACATTCTGAGTCACACAGAAGATAAAGTAAAAGTTTGAAAGGTAAATTATTGCCTACTTAATTATTTAGCACTTGAGGCCATACTTTCTCTGAATGTATTCAGAATACACTGTACTATCAAATTTAAATTTATAACAGTTTCAAGAAAACCTGGCCACCTTTGGTTTTGCTATTTGGTCTATACCAAGTCAGGTCAAGAAATTTGAAATACCCATTGTTGACTGGTGTTACAGGATAAGGTGGAAGGATTCTCCTAAAGAGTAAAAAAGCCATGAGATTCATACAAAATAAGAAGCTCTTTAAACTTAAAATTATTTCTACCTCCAACTTTAAGGCAAGAGTTTATTTTATTTTTTCCCTTCGACAATTGAAGGAAATGATTCTTGAGAAGGGTATCGGAGAATAAATCTGACCTTGCTTCGATACTTGATGTTTTCAAAAACTTAGCTCTGTTCTCTCTTGATAGAGGGAAAAATTTAATATGTCTTAGCTTCTGAAACATACTGGTGTGATTGATCCATGAAATACTGAAATATCTGAAAAGCAGCCTACTTTCAATCTCTTAAACTGAAAGTGAAGTGCAAATTTCTGCACCCTACTAGAGGGCACTGCAGTGTTTTTATTCATGATCTCTTGAGTTTGTCACCAGGCTTAGAATATAAAAATCCCTTTTTCATGAGGTGACGCTGAGGCAGATATGCAATCAAGACATCCAGATGGCTGTGAATGAAATAAATGAAAGGGTTTGTTTCAAACATTTTCAGGTGTCCATCCCTAAGCGCTGTATTCTAAATGTAGAAGGGAACATGTGAAAAAAAGCTTTTAGAAATATTTTCCAGTTTTCAGAATGAGCTAAAATAGAGAAAGGGGAACAAATTTCATTTTCTATTCCCACTTCCACTATCTTATTTCAGTCTCTCATCACTTCACACCTGGTTCCTACAAAAGACCTCCCAGCAGACCTCTCCCTCAATAATAGTTCACTCCTTAAATTTATTCTACATATTATTGCCAGATCAATCTTCCTTAAATTCAATGCTCATCACAGTACTTGCTGCTAGAAATTTACGTTCTTTCTATGTTTTTGATTTAAAAAAATCCAAGCCCCTCTGCTTATTTTTTCTCCTGTTGTGTTGAAATTTAATTCCTCATCCTCCTAAAGCAACATCCTTCGGCCTCACCTCCCTGCTCCCTATCCTCTATCATGCTTCTTGACCCCCATATTCATAGCTATACATTCTGTTCTCCCAAAGGTCTTGTAAGCTCCTACAGAATAGAGGTCACCTTATGTCATTATTTACCCTAACTATGTCCAAATGAACAACTCAGTGACCAACTTATAATAGGGTATGAGAAACACGTGTTGCTTAATTACTAAAGGGCATTGTAGATAAAATCAAACTGTTAGATGTTACCTCTTTTAAAATGTGCATTTGAATTTTTATCTTCATCCTTCCTTAGACTTGTGGGCTTTTTTTTTATGATCTCTGAATTCTAAGAAATAGTCTATCAGTCATCTATCTATCCATCCATCTATCTATCCTCTCTCCATTTTTTAGTACAAGATCTCACTCTGTTGCCGAGGCTGAAGTGCGGTGGTGCGGTTAACAGCTCACTGCATCCTCGAACTTCTGGGCTCAAGTGATCCTCTCGCTTCAGCCTCCTGAGTAGCTAGGACTCCAGGTGCACACTGCCATGGATGGCTAATTTACTAGTTTTTTGTAGAGACTGATTCTAGCCATATTGCCCAGTTTGGTCTTGAACTCCTGGCCTCAAGCAATCCTCCCGCCTCAATCTCCTAAAGTGCTGGGATTACAGGTGTGAGCCACTGCACCCAGCCCTATATACTTATTTTATTTTATTTTATATTTATTTTTGAGACAGAGGCAAATTGCAGTGGAGTGATCCTAGCTTACTGCAACCTTTAACTCCTGGGCTCAAGCAATCTTTCCACCACAGCCTCTTGAGTAGCTGGGACTACAGGCAGGTGCCAACATGCCTGGCTATTTTTTTGTTTGTTTGTTTTTGTACAGACGAGGTCTCACTCTGTTAACTAGGCTAATCTCAAACTCCTGGTCTCGAGAGATTCTGCTGCCTCTGCCTCCCAAAGTGCTGGGATTACAGGCATGAGCCACCAGGCCTGGCCTCTCTATATATTTTAAATTAAAGTCTGTGATCACTCATTCCCAGTGATTACAATAACTTACTGCTTAAAAACTGTGTTCTTATAAATTTCCTCAAAGCAAGCATCCAGGCAAAGACATGATGGCATGTGTCCATATGTATATTATGAAAAAGAGAGCAAGTGACTAATAATCTTAATGGCAGTTCTCTGAGGGGGCAGTATGTTTTGGTTGGAAAACCCAGAGTTAGAATTTAACCATGTCCTTTCTTTTTTCTATGAACAGCAGTATTTTCAAAGTGAGACTGAGATCCGCAAAACAATGCTTTTGAATAGTGCCTTTTATGGGAGTAAAATTCTACTTCATATGGTAGAGTATATAGTGAAGCATTCAGTATTCATTCAACAAACAATTATCAAATGACTTCTGTGTGGCAGATTTTGTGTGACTCAGTGCTGGGAACACAGTGGTAAACAGAACCAGCATAGTTATATCATCAGAGAGAGTAGAATCCAGCATAGAAGAGTTAAGATACTTCTTGTAGTAGCCGAAATGCTAAGCTAAGATTAGAAGATCATGGTTCCATTTCTTCTTGTGTTAGCTCTCAGACTTGCAAAATTGTGAATTTAACAAAGAGACTTACTTAACCTTTCTAGGTCTAAGCTTGCTTTTTTCCTTTCTAAATGAAAAAATTGGATGAAACATCCTTAATCATTTGCAAAAGTTTTAGATGCTTTATGAACTTTTTTTTTCTGTTGAAAGGATATTTCACATTAAGCAGAAATCATCTAGAATGAAGATTTTTGAGGGTGTTTTGTAGTATGGAAGGAAAAATATACCTCTAATAAACATATATTTACTTTCTTTTTCTAAGGACAGTTCTGAATAATTTTAATATACCAATAAATATTTTCTGAATACTCATTAGGCTTGGAGATATTAAAATGTATAAAGCATATTATCTACCGAATAATAAATTGTAGACACTCTGAGAAGTAAGAATAGACATAGGATCATAAGCACAAGGAAGAGGTATTACAGAAGTTGAGGGGAATAAATAGTCACTAAAGACCATCATGATCAAAGGAAGTGTTGAAGTTGTCAAGAAAGAGTTGACTTAGCAAGTCTAGATGAGAGGGAGGTATTTTTCCAACAGGGAGAATGGGGATACATATATATGCATACATATGCACATATACACACACACACACACATATGCACAAATACACACACACACATATGCACATATATGTACACACACACAAACACAAGTATACACTTACAGACAGAAACAATCTATATATGTATGTTATGTATCTATATATATCAATTGTCATTTGAAAAAGATTTGCTAGTATATGTGTGAATGACGAAGGAGCTGAGAGAGAGAAAGCAATCAACAGAAGCCCTGTTTTCTACATTTGTGACTTAGGCCACTCCAATTTTAAATCTTCACAGCATGTTGTTGGCAAAAACTAAGAATTAGAAATTAAGTCTTGTAACTATGTACCCACAATTGGTATATAGTAAAATTGTCTTGAAATATATAATGTTGGTAGTAGAACTCAACATTAGAAATAGAAAACTAGCACATTTTCCTTTTCAGCATATTATTTAGCAAATGACATGTTTTATTAATAACATAATGAATAACAAGTTCGCTATGAGTCTGAACTGTTCTAAACTGTTGTCAACAAGCTAATTCATTCAGTGAGCACAACTGTTTGAAGTTCTACTGTTAATAGAATAATACTAGGTATGAAGAAGGTGTTGGACCCAATGGGAATTAGAGGAATGAGATAATATTTTTTAAAAACCCATGAATATAGTTTCTGTACTCTAGTTTAGAAGAGAATGCAAAATATACCTAAAATGAAGTAACTGATTATTATATACTTTTTCAGTAAGTTCGTTAACCTTTTGACAGAGAAGATTTCAGTTTTCACTTCTATTTCAGGATTTCCTTTCCCATTGAATTTGTGTTTTATTTTACTTGAAAGACATACATACATAAATTACACATTTTCTGCATAACTTTATAATAAAATAATTTTACTAAATTGTTGCTGCTTTATTTTCTCTCCACAATAAGTTCATTTCCATTCAGCTTTGTCTACCATATATCTTCTCTTGTAAGTTAAACATGTAGTGTTGTTCTAAGACAACAATGGTAATACTGGTAATATTGACTGTAACTGCTGGATAAAACAAGGTGGAATGACTCCGGTGTTAGTACGCATAAAAAATTAATTAACAAGCCTTTCAATTAAGATTGTATAGTCCTTTCAAAATGTCCACTGTGTATGTGCTATGTGCTCATTTCTAATTCTGTTTGAATTTTTCATCTTTGTACTTTTCTAAATATTATTGTGTGCCAACTCTAATTTTTCTTATTGACAACTGTCAGATCTCACCACCTCTCTTAACTTGCCTAAAGGCCCCAAAGACATTTATCTGCTCTGTTGCAATTAGAGTGTATCCTCAGGAAGTATTTTCGGAGAAGTTTCCTTCTCCTAGCTCTGAAACTACATTGTGGGTTTTAACTCTGGTTGTGTATCCTAATCTCTTGGGATTTAAAACATTTGGAGACTTTTGGTCTAAGCCCAAATCTCTTGAATCAAAACTAGGTGTGTCATTTTAACACTGTCAAAAGTCTTCCCCCAGGGTTTCTGAAAATTACCCTGGTTCACAAAGCCCTCTGCCTCCTGGACTTCTATTTCTCTTTCTCTGTGCAATCTTGCTTGGGCCAACCATAAAGCATGCTGCCATTTGTTTTCACACCAAAACTCCACTACCACCAAGCTTCCATGAGCCCAGCAGACTTAACTGAAAATTGTCCACATATAATTGAGGCTCCTAGCCATACCAAAAGCTTTACCTGGACCTGATGGAATCATTGATCCTAGTTTCTTGTGTTCCCTCAGTGTATTCAAACATTCTCTGTCTTCCTGGCACCATTCATCCCTGCATGCTTCTCCTTCCTTCTTCCTTTCAACAAATCTCTTTCCCCATCTGTCATCAACTCCCATGTCATGATAAATAGCATTCCCCTTCTTTAAGCCCTGATAGGCCTTCCCTCCCGACCTCCCAGCTCTACCTTCACCCTGAACACCTATAAATGTATTTTTAAAAGAGTGATCTCTTTGGGGAAACTAGGGCCAAATATTAGATTAATGAAATGCCTCTACCTTGTTATATCCACATAAGAAATACCTAGATTCCTGTAACTGCAGAGTGCCCAGGTGGTGTTCGTGATAGGATCTGTAATTGCTTTTACCCTTCTCCTTTTTTAATGTCTCGGTATATGTTAAGACTGTGAACACAAATCCTTTAGCTTCAAATTGAACGTGAGGATTGGAAGCTCTTTTTAGGCATTTAAAGCACCAAAACTGGAGAGAAAAGTTATTTTCCAATATTTCAAAGAGCTTCCTTAACATTGTATTTAGCTATGTGTTATATTAATTCTATAGCATAAACATTTGTCCCACAACCATGTATTCAGTATTATGTGCTACTAACTTGGCACTAAGGTCATTAGAGCACCATTGTGAGTACAAACATGAGCCAAGTTGCTGACTTCTCATCCTGGATTTACACTTTGTCACTTGTATACATTTTATCACCATATGATCCAGATATTTTCACTGTTGGAAGCTCATGCAACTAAATGCTGCTCATTTGTAAAATGGAGACAATAATAACAATTTGTCTCTTATAGAATTGCTGTAAGGATAAAATTAGTCAGGGCCTGTATAGTTATTGGTTCAATGGCTGACACAAAGTCAGAACTCAGGAAGGTCAGCTCTTAATTCCTATTGACAAATGGCATGCTAGGGTTATAGGAGACAAAAGCTCCAAGAAGAATTGTTGTTATTGACAGCATTGTGACCTTCACATGGGTTGGTGCCTGATAAGAGGCTCTTTTTTAAAAAAATAAATCAGGAAGTTAGTGGAAATATTCCAAGGGTAGGGATTGTTAAGCCAATGTGTCAATGAGTTAATCTAATTGGAAGCATACATCTCCACCTTTAGCCTTGGGCAGTTTCCTTAGCTCCTTATCAAAGGACAATGATGATATCTAATCTATACAGTTGTTTTTATTATCTAATCATCACAACTACTTTTACTAACATTAATCAAGTACTTGCTATTTGCCCCCAAAAGTGTTAAGACCATTATAAGGATTTTAAGTTTTACAACTATAGAAAGGTTTAAAATGGTGAATGACATGGTGAGAACTCAATGAAAGGATGCTAAGAAGAAAAAGAGTAGGAGTGAAAGGAAGAGGGAGTGGGATATGTCATATTTAATTTGTTTATATGTAGGTGTAAAAGACTTCATGTATGTTAAAATTATATCACTACTGGTACTCTACTAACAATAAAAGATAACATTTCATAGCGTTTAATATGTACTGTACATGTGTCAAGTGCTTTACATATATCACATAATTGATTAAATATATACAAGTCCCATTTTACAGATGATGAGTGGGAAGAAAGATAAATGATGTAAAGCAAAGAGGATATTTGATGGAATTGAGAATCCGGAGGGACTGGAATAAAAACTCAGATAACTTTAGGAAAAATTATCTTACTTTGTAATACAAAGGTAGATAAGAAGGAAATAGAAAAACAGATAAAGTAGGCTGGTAGTGGCTAGGAAGTTGAAGGAGTTCATATCTGTTGTCCATTTTGAGACACCAAAATAGAAAGTAAGTTATTTTGGTGAGAATGTGAGCAACAGCTGGGTTAGAGGTCTGAAGAGAATTCTACATAATTGAAACAATTATTATGAAACATAGGACATGCCATTTATTTGGAGGAAAGAGGTTTGTGAAACAGCACTAAGGCTTCAGTCAGGTTGATGAGTAGGTGCACCAGGCAAGACAGAGAAAGAACAGGAGATTGTAGGCCAAGGTAGAAGGGAGAACCATCTGGATTTATAATTTCAGAGCTAGGATGTCTTTGTGTGATCCTAAGGTCTAGGTAATAATTTTGTGAGAGTGTTGCCAAGGTGAAATGGAAGTGACTGTCCTTTCAGTAGAGGGTTTTAGGGAATATGGAGCTAGTGAGGATGGATATAGTATTGATGCGGAAATTGAAATCACAGCATTTCGTAGCAGGAATCATGTAAGAGAGAGGGGTTATAACCAGGTGAAAAGTGTTCCTCAAGAAGTTGATGGAGTAGGTAAACTAGCAGATAATGCAATAAAAATAGAAAAAGGGAAGTGGTTGCATATATGAGTAATTAAAAACTAGTGTGATATATTGATTATGGCATTAAACTCTTGATTGCCTCCAGTGAAACAGATTTATTCTATACAAAGAGAATAGTTTTAGAAATATGATATTCTTGGCCGGGCGCGGTGGCTCAAGCCTGTAATCCCAGCACTTTGGGAAGCCGAGACGGGCGGATCACGAGGTCAGGAGATCGAGACCATCCTGGCGAACACGGTGAAACCCCATCTCTACTAAAAATACAAAAAACTGGACGGGCGCGGTGGCGGGCGCCTGTTGTCCCAGCTACTCGGGAGGCTGAGGCAGGAGAATGGCATGAACCCGGGAGGCGGAGCTTGCAGTGAGCTGAGATCCGGCCACTGCACTCCAGCCTGGGCGACAGAGCGAGACTCCGTCTCAAAAAAAAAAAAAAAAAAAAAAAGAAATATGATATTCTTTTAAATTGTTTTGTTCATTCTGTTCTGTCTTCAATAAATATTTCTAATTATTTTAGCTCTATTGTATTTGATTACATTTTACTTTAGCAAAAAATAAATAAAAATGCTATATATGGTGGTAACAATTGATTTTTTTTGTGCTAAGGCTTCTCTACTATTATGTTTATTCTTCCTTTTTCATTCTTTGGTCATCCTTATTACTATATAGAATAAACATATATAAACATATATAAAACATATAAGTAAATATATATAAATATATATATATAAAGCATGTATTCTGTTTTCTTTTTCCATTTCTTCTCTATTATCAGCTGTCTTTTTGTTTCAGTCTCCTAATTTTTTCTTTCATTTACCCTTATTCATTGTGTTTGGTTTACGTATTATTTCTGGGTTCTTATAAATATTATCTGTGTTTTATATTATAAGATCCATATTATTGTTTTATATTTTTAAATTTACTTAAGGATGCTTTTTACCACTGGTCAGCCATTTAAACCAAAACTTGCAATGAAGTAGAAATGTCATACATTATGTTGTTCTAAAACTTCTGAGAATCAAGTTCATATTTACATTCTTTACAAATTGATCTGAATTACTATTCTGTAAGCTGGAAAAAAAGGGGAGGAAGAAACTGTCCTTACCTTTTGTCAATTATGTAATAAATACCTGTCTGCTTATTGTTAATATTTATTCCACATAATGTATGATTGTGTTTCTTTGAGTATGATATCAATGTAGTACCTTATTGGTAGACTTCAACCTGTTATGTTATTTGTATGACCTCAGAGCAACAATCACTTTGAAATGAGGGAGTTGGAAGACGTTTTTCTCAGGTCCACTCTAGCACTGACATTTTACTACAATCTTCATTTCTGATAAGTTTATGGTTTCAAAGCAACAAATTAGTGAAACCAAAAAATTAGTAGAAAGTGAATATTTTAAAAACTCATTTTATTATTATTCTTTCCGAGATGCTCACTTTAACTTTGTTATAATGATTTGTTGAATTAAAGAAACAGTGTTCCTAGGATAAATAGCTAAAATTGTTGGAATGTTGAATTGGAAGATGGGAAGTTACCTAGACATCAAGTTTTATGTGTCTTTATTTAAAAAATCAGATGTGAAAATACTATTTCAAATTATATATATGACATATACATGTATAGAGAGAGAGAGGGAGAGAGGAGATTTATTTTAAGAAATTGGCTCCCACAATTGTGGGAGCTGACAAGTCTGAAATTTGTAAGGCAGGTCAGTAGGATAGAAATTTAGGTAAGAATTAATGTTTCAGTCTTGAATCCTAATTTCACAAAGCAGCAGGATGGAAACTTAGGCAGAGTTTTTATATTGCAGTCTTGGAGAGAATTTCTTCTTTTCTGGAAACCTCAGTCTCTGTTCTTAAAGTTTTCAACTTGAAGCTTGTTCACATTGTTAAGAATAATATGTTTTATTCAACATTTATTGATTAAGATATAGTCACATCTAAACAATAACTTCCAAGTATTAATGTTTGACCAGGCAAATGGGCACCATAACCTAGGCAAATTGACACATAAAATTACTCATCACATCTCTTTCAATCATTTTGAGAGTTTGTTCTTCATCCAAATGTCTAATTAATTCTCTTTAAAAATAAAAGACATATAAAATAAAAATTTAAAAACATTGCTAAATAAAATAAATGAATCTGGTTGAAAGCTTTAACAGAATATTCATAGCATCATTGCAATCTTTTCATCATAATTTTATTCATTTATAGCTAGTACTCATCCTATCATTTTATCAATCTTTTTTTTTTTGAGACAGAGTCTCGTTCTGTCACCCAGGCTGGAGTGCAGTGGCACGATTTCGGCTCACTGCAAACTCTGCCTCCCGGGTTCACACCATTCTCCTTCCTCAGCATCCTGAGTAGCTGGGAGTACAGGTGCCTGCCACCACACCCAGTGAATTTTTTGTATTTTTAGTAGAGACGAGGTTTCACTGTGTTAGCCATGATGGTCTCGATCTCCTGACCCCGTGATCCACCCGCTTTGGCCCCCCAAAGTGCTGGGATTACAGGCGTGGGCCACTGCGTCCAGCCCTCAATCATTTTTTAAGCAAGTTAAAGTGGATATCACTAGCTGAAGTTTAAAAAGTAAAAACTAACCATTTAATCTATTTTAAACGAATTGTTGTTTTGACCAGTTTGTTTTGGACTAGGTCACATAAAAGTAATTCAATGCATATATATGAAGACAATAATATGCACATATCTGTAGCTAGAGATATAATTATATGGCTATGAATAGATTTTTTTTTTTTTTTTTTTTTTGAGGTGAAGTCTAGCTCTGTCACCCAGGCTGGAGTGCAGTGGCACAGTCTTGGCTCGCTGTAACCTCTGCCTCCCAGGTTCACACGATTCTCCTGCCTCGGCCTCCTGAGAAGCTGGGATTGCAGGCACGCGCCACCACGCCGGCTAATTTTTGTATTTTTAGCAGAGACGGGGTTTCACCATGTTTGTCAAGCTGGTCTCGAACCCCTGACCTCGTGATCCGCCCGCCTCGGCCTCCCAAAGTTCTGGGATTACAGGTGTGAGCCACTGCGCCCAGCCTATGGTACCTTTTTCTAATCTTGTTTCAAATTCATCAACAAGAACATTTCTGACAAACATGTCTGAGTTAAAAAACATAATTCTTGTTGCTTTAAAGCATATCATTGACAACATATTAATATATGATTGTTTTTATTTTAGGCTAAAAATAATCTCAAGTGATTAGTATATTTTGCTATATGATATCAACCTCTCAACATATATAATATTTATACTATTCTAATTAATAATTATTGTAATTATTAATTATAAAATAATAATTATAATTAATAATATGTTATATATTATTTATTTTATATATATTTTACTGGGTGTGTCTAGCTTGGCCAGTATGGCAGAATTGATTCTAAACAGGAATTCTTCTTACTAGTACTTTTCACAGTTATTTTCTTGCCTACACAGTTCTTTTTCCTATTTGTAAATGCAGAACAATAGTTTCCCAATATATATTTTTTTAAATCATTATCTCACCACTTCACCTCACTGAAATTTCTTGGCTGACTCCACTATATCTCACGTATTATTTAAAAAGAATTCTAGAAATCATTCATTATTAAGTCATGGCAATTGTTGTGCTAAATATTGCTTGAGGTTGCAAATACTAAAAAGTACTTAAATTCAAAGGACTTATGTCTACTTTAAAAATAAAGACCCTGATAATAATATTCTTTATTCGAGAATCAGGTAGTATAGAATATATGATAATTCTTGAAGGGCTGTTGTCTTAGTCAATCAAGCTACTATTACAATACCATAGATGACTGGGCGGCATAAATATAAAACATTTATTTCTTGCAGTTCTGGAGCCTAGGAAGTCCAAGATCAAGGTTCTGGAAGATATGGTATCTGGTGAGCCATGGAGCACTTTCTGCTTTGCAGATGGCTGTCTTCTTGCTTTATCTTCACATGGTGGAGAACAGAGAGTGACAGCAAGGATCTATCTCTTAAAAGGATACTAATCCCATTCGTAAGGCTTGTTGACCAAGGGCTCCACCTCCAGATACCATATCATTTGGGGTCAAGATTTCAACATATAAATTTTGAGGGAACATAAACATTCAGTCAATAGCAGCAATTAACCCTTAGAAATATGTTTTATGTATTATAAAAATAGACACATGCACTCTTGTATTCATCACAGAACTATTCACAATATCAAAGACATGGAATCAACCTAGATGCCCATCAATGGTAGACTGGATAAGGAAAATGTGCTACATATACAGCATGGAATACTATGCAGTCATACAAAATAATGAAATCATGTCTTCTGCCTCAACTTGAATGCAGCGGGAGGCCATTATCTGAAGTGAACTAACACAGGAACAGAAAACCAAATACTGCATATTTTCACTTATAAGTGGCAGCTAAACACTGAATATACATGGACACAAAGAAGGGAACAATAGACTGGGGACTGCTTGAGGGTAGAGAGTGGGGAGGAGGGTGTGCATTGGAAGGCTATCCATTGGGTATTAGGCTCACTACCTTGGTGATAGGCTCATTTGTATACCAAACCTCAGCAACACACAGTTTACCTGTATAACAAACCTACACATACTCTTTGAACCTAAAATGAAGAAAAATAATGCCTATGTTGTAAATGATGCTACATGAACCCTAAATTGAGAAGATACTTTTAAATAGTGAAATAATTTTTAACTTCTTAAAATGTGAAGCTCTTATAAATCAACTTTTTAGGGTTATGCCACTCTTCATCTGTTTATATTATAATGTAGCTTGTGGGACCTGATGTTATATGAAGTTAGTGGGTGGTGTTAAATCACTGCAAAAAGTATAAGCTTAGGAAGCAGCTAGTACTTAAAATTCTGGCTCCAATGCCTAGAAGTTGTTTAATCTTAAAGTATTTAAAACCTCTTCATCATTCTCTTAAATAATAAATGGAAATAATGATTTCTTCATCCCAGGGTTCTTGTCACTGAGAACCTGTAGACTATTACTACTACAGCTACTTATGCTCTCCTATAATATGTTTAATGAGTACCAGTTGTTTCATACAATGTGTTTGGTGCTTTACATAAATTTTACAACTCAAGGGAAAATTATTTAGCTTATTTTAAGGTATTCTAGTTCCATTTTCCCTGAAAATAAGTAACTAAAAGCAGAAAACACTTTTTAAAAATGACTGCAATATTCTTAGAAATTAAGTAGATTACCAAGTCATTATATAAATGTCTCTTTGTTTTGAAAATTCTTCCTTATAAGCTTACTATTTAACTAGTGATATATATGTATATAGGACTAAATGCCTGGAGTAAGTGCCAAAATAGGATATATTTAAAATGTAAATGAAATTAAAATTAGTTGATACTAGAATGCTCAAAAATCATAATTTGCTGCATTTTCTCTTTGTGTCACTTTTAACTTTATTTCAAACGTGGCTTTTAATTATTTTTATTAGGCATGGTTTTTGGATGACTTTCTCTAAATGCACTTCTCAGGCACTTAAGATGTTATCCACAGATTGAAGGGAATATGTAATCTATAAATTCCTCGGCTGCCTTCCTGACTTTCAATTGTCAGTTACAGACTTAAGCAAATTTTAAATCTCAGCTGCAATAGCATTTTGAATTTCTATTTAAGATACACAGCAAAAGTCAATGAACTGTTTGAACTTACCTCTTTTTATATGGTTTTTTTTTTTTCAAATCACCAGGTTATTTCTTGATTTGAATATCAAAAGAAACCTTAATAGGAAGATGATTAAACTTTGTAGATGTAAGCCCATATTAATTCTGTATCATTTTCCCATGGCCCAATAAAACCAGTTCATCAAACACATCCAACACTCCCTGCATTGAGATGTAGTAGCTGATGGGCCTTAATGTCTTCACATTTTAATAAAAGGTATTTGCAAATTTTAAATAATTTAAGGGCTTAAGAGTGCTCCTTGGGGTTTTAAGAGTATTTTCTCTATTTTCTAGTAGAATAGCAATATTATTAATAATTTTGTTGAAAGAGGATGCTTTTCATGGTAGTTAAATAAATCTAAAAAGTATTGCCAACCTTGATGGAAACTAAAATAACAAAATGCAATCATTGAAACTTGAAATATAAGTAAAGTGTACATGAAAAGAATATAATTTGAAGTTGAATGAAGAAAAATTTTTATGCCACTGGTTTTAAATAGAATGTGTACCATCATTATTTAACAGATACACTGAATTTTAGCCTAAATATGACAATTGTACCTTAATGCACAGGAGAGAAAAAGTGAGAACTTGCGTTTATGTCAAACACATTAATATTACAATTATTCCAGAATATATAAAATTAGTAAGAAAATGATACATTGTAACAGAGAACACAAACAATGCATTTGGTCCTGTCTCTACATTTTTTGGCTACATGGCTGTGAGAAAGGCATGAAGTATCCTTAAAATCAGATTTCCTATTTTTAAAAACAAGTATAATAGTAATAATCTTGCAAAGTTGTGACAAGGAAAGAGAGCGTGAGAGAGAAAGAGAGAGAGAGAGATTGAGATTCACCTCACTTCCTAATTGTAATTCTAGGATAACTTAAAGCATCATATCTCTGTGGCATTCCTTTATCTGAATCTTCAGTTCAATACTATAGTTTTATTATTGTTTCCTGATTTATTGTTAGCTGATTGCTTTATTTTGTCAGATTCAAGTGCTTATCTTGAAACTGTGCTTCCTAGAGAGGGCCCAAGGGTCCAGTTAACCTAGTTGAATGAGAATTTACTATTCCTCTTATGCAAAGGGATAATACCTATTTTTAAAAGGCTCAACAACTTTCAAGTATAGATACTGTAAAAAAAAAAAAAGTATGTATATATATGTGTGTGTGTGTATGTGTGTGTGTGTGTGTGCATATATATATATATATATATATATATACACACACACCTGTCTCTCTCAAATTGGGTGAGTTAACAGCAATTCTTCATTGAAAACCTACTGATGATTAAAGGTGTCTATGTTATATATACATCTAAAATGAAGCTGCTTTGAAAGTACTTTTTGATAAAAGCCTTTATTATTGGTGAGTCAGCAGAAGAAAAATGGAAAATGAATGACCCACATTCTTCTGGATGAACTTAAGCCTGAACCTTCTGAATCTGTTGTTATTTAATTAAATCAGTCTTGTCTCTCAAAATATTTAAGAGCATTGTTGCTGTGTCTAGAAAATCCCTTTCAGTTAAATTTCAACACTATTACCAGCATGTCATTTTGCTATTTAGTATACATTGTAGTAAAATAGAAATATAATTATGGGAAATATGTGAAAATATTTCTTATACACCTCTTTGAGATATAATGCCGGGGAACTGATTTTTGAGTTACTTGTGCTAAAGAGACTTCAGAAAATTTATTCTGCTTTTGATCTTAGTGGCTAAAGAGGTAAGTCTGACCATTTAATAACTATACCATAAGACTAAATTAATTGAAGACCACTATAGGAAATCTTTTTCCTACTGTCTTTTATAGTTATAGCATGTTTAATGTAATTTTATAACAAGCAAGAAGTGACAAATGGCATTTTCAGTAGCTGTCTGAAGGAAGCCACTGAAAAGCACCCTAAGAAAGGAGTACAATTTTATCATTCTCTGAGCTCTAGGTAGGCTGTGAATCCAGGCTAGGACACCTAAAATAATGCCATAATTCACTGACTTTGCAGACACTAATTAGTAGCTTTCTGTCGGCTAATATGAGAACGCTAGTGTACTAAGCCCTTTATGTGCATTTTTCTATTTAAAGCATTCCCCCATGATAGGTATCGTGAAAACCACCACTTCCCCATCTTATACATTGAGAGATCAAAGATAAACAGGATGACATAGTCAACATCTTCAGAAAGTTCATAGGCTACTGCAAAAAAATTTGGAATAATGAGGAAGTATTATATAGTCACATGGTTAAGATCCCAGACTCTGGGACAGATGGGTCTGATTCCTAATCTACTCCATCTATGAGACAATAGGTAAGGTTCCAGATATTAAAGTAGTTAATAGTGGTATGGTAGCTACCATACAATGTAATGACAGGTATTAAACAATATAATATGGTAAAATGCTACATTCAGTGCCAAACAATATTAGTTGCTGTTTCTGCTGTTGCTGTTGCTATTATGACAGATCCTGCCTGGAATCTAGTTATTACAGAGGATAAATAAGGTTGCATTCGATTACTGAAATCTTACTCTTTTGAAGAGGACTGAGAAAGTTTTCCAAGAAAGATAATACTTAAATCTTAAAGTATGCTTAGGAATTTTACCAAATAACTTAAGAATAAAAAGGTTTCCTGAACTTGGGATTTTTAAACAATACAATGATAGGCTTCCAATGGGATTCAGATAGCTCTCACGGGAGGTTTACATGAAAACTGTATTGATAGCAACTGCCTTTGAACACAGGCCTGCACCACTGGTAAGTTTTTGGGGAGGAGGTCTATAACAGTGAATATCAATCTGTTTTTACACATGACTGGTTAGAAGACACCCTTGCTGAAGTTAACAAGCATACATTGTTGGCCTATTTAACTAACACATTTAATAACTCTGAGAATGATTGAACACATTCTATAAAATAATAATTTTGTATAATTTGTTTTATAGCTAAATTCAAGAGAGTTTTGTACAATAAAGTCTAAATATATTCTGAAGATATACTCTTGTTCCCATATCTTGTTTATTTTTATTTATTTATTTTATTTTTGAGACAGGGTCTCCCTCTGTCACCCAGGATGGAATGCAATGGGGTGATCTCAGTTCACTGCAGCCTCTGCCCCCAGGTTCAAGCAATTTCCATACCTCAGCCTCCCAAGTAGCTGGGACCACAACTGCGTGCCACCAGACCAGGCTAATTTTTATATATTTTGTAGAGATGGGGTTTTGCCATGTTGCCCAGGCTGGTCTCCAACTCCTGAGCTCAAGCAATCCACACACCTCAGCCTCCCAAAGTTCTGGGCTTACAGGCATGAGTCACCTCTTTCGGCCCCATACCTCTTTTCAAAGAATTAGAAAAGCAATTTTTTTTCTTTCTGTCTGTCCCAAATTTCTCTTAGTCCATCTCATACTTTCTGGGCTTACAGGTATGAGCCACCTCGTTCGGCCCCACACATCTTTTCAAAGAATTAGAAAAGCAATTGTTGCTCTTCTTGTCTGTCACAAATTTCTCTCAGTCCATCTCACACTTATCTCCGCTGCAATTGTCATTTTCTTGCCCTTATTATCAAGTACTAATTGCAGAAAGTTCTTAATGTCTGTACTTGAGCACAGTTCAGATTTTAAATGTAGAGGCTTCATTAATTGCCTGGCTAGGGTGGTTGTTTTCTCCAATATGCTCACTAAGGTGCAAGCAGTCAGTTACTCATTATCTGGGTTGGTTTTTCTCATTTACATGAGCTGTAGTATTCTGCACTTGATTAGCATCCAGTTTTTTCTGCCTTGATATTCCCTCCCTATGTGCTCACCATGGGTGGGTTCATTTACTCTGTTCTGACTCTGAGAAGAAAAGCTAAAAAATAGATATGCAGTAGTACTCTTTTCAGACTATGGTACATCAGGAGATTTATTATTTAACTATGATATGTCCATTAATTGCAAAGATTGGCCAGTCGATGAAAAAATGGGTAGAAAAGTAGCAAGTCATTATTAGTGGGAAAATTTATATTATTCTTATTTTGGTAATCTTGTTGTTTTCATGGACTTAGTGTCATTTTTCTAGTAAATAAGTTCATTTAAAAAAGTTGTTAATCAACACCTAATCAAATCAAGATGTTAAAACAACAGATGTGATAACTGAAACTTTTTGAGAATATACAGATAGCCCTAAGATAGTGTTTTCTAATAATGGATACTATAAGAATTGGTGATAATACTTCTAGAATTTTCATATATATATGTGTGTGTATGTGTGTGTGTGTGAATATATATGAGATATATATCCTAAATGCATATATTCAGAAGTTAATGTATTTTGTAGGAAGAAATTTTTGCTTTCTTAAAATGAAATAAATGATATAAGTTAATTTTATTGAGTCTAAAAATATAGATGTATAAAAGCAGCATATTTAAGAACATTGTGGTGGGTTTCTAGGGTTTCCACATTGTTTTCAAATTTTTGAAGTGCTAGTATGCATGAGATTGTAGTCCTAAGGGGGAAAAATAGACACATACTTGAGCGCTCTCTCTCTCTCTCTCTCTCTCTCTCTCTCTCTCTCTCTCACACACACACACACACACACACACACAGAGAGAGAGAGAGAGATATGTATATATATGTATGTTGGAGTGGCTAAATTCATGATGCTACAAGTATTTTTTGAACTTAAAAAAATTTAACATTCAGTTGAAAAACTATCCTTCCTTAAATCTAATATAACAACCATAGGGCAAGTCTCAACTTGATGCATTTTCAAACAGTTGAATGAATGACTGTCTCCTGACAAACTGAGCTTATGCAGAGAAAAAAACTGCACTAGCTGACCTCTAACTGTATTGTTTCAAACAAGGTAGTGTAATAAGATTGAAAATCCAGTGCACATACAAGTCTCCATATTGGTTTTTCCACTATATTACCCCTGCCAGTTGTAGTTGTATTCAACTATGGATGTGAAATGAAAATTTATTTAGTTAGTTCCACAGTGAGCTACTTTCTCTTTTGTACCCCCACCCCTGGAAATATTTCTGTTGATAAAACTTATTTTATTAAGAGAGGAAAGAAAAATACCCAATAGTTTATATGGGATCATGATTTTCTGAACATTATGAAACTAAATGTTACATAATGTTGTACAGGTATGGCAACCTTGTAGAGATGCACTTTTGCTTTTATTTTCTTGTTTTTGTTGTTATTTTTACATAGCCAAAGATAATGTTTTAAGGTCTATATCTGGGAACTTTGACCATTCAAGACAATCTGTGAAGTAACTTAATTGAATTTGCTGTTTTTATATTTCCTCTGGAGATTATAAGAAAAATTCCAAAGGACATATACCTTGAAGGTCGATGTGTTTATATAATACAGCATGTCCTGACTTTCTAATATTTCAGCCCAAAGGACAAGAAGGCCCTTCGACCCAAGTCATTGATTTTAATCTGGCTTTCTGTCCTGGGAGGCTGTGTATATTGCTGTCACTGAGACTGGTTACACATTCATGCTATTTTACCACTGCAGCGTTGCAAAGGGTAATTAGGTTCCAACTTCTAGATCAGCAAAGTGGCCATGTCCAGGAACTATATGGAAACAAAAGGAAGATCTGGCATGTTTCAATTTACACAAGTAAATTAACTCTAGCCTCATTTTGGGTGTAGTGACAGATTTGATTTGAATTTATCATGGACTGTTTAGTAAATAGCCAGGAACCTGAGCACTTCTGTAAGATGCTACCACTACCCTACAGCTAAAGTGACAGATAAATGAGAGAAATGATGGGATTTGGCAGACAAATTCTGGAGAAGTAATCAAAAGAGTGACATTTTCCTAGGGCATTGTAACACAGCCTTATTATTTATTTTTATTGCTACATGAAGGTATCTTTTAGGTGTTAATTATCACCACCTCAGTGAGAAAGACCACCAAAAATGATTTTAGATATATTAAGTCCATCTCCTACCTGGCAAAGTGATTAAATACCTCTTTAAGTCTGTACTCTTCAAAAATCATGTATCTAAGTTCTGTCTGTCACATTAATAATTTAAATATACATTGAAATTTAAGATTTGTTTTTATGATTTAGGAAACAATTATGGGATTAAACTTTTAAATGATGACTGTTTGTCTAACAGCAAAAGCGTGCTTTCAGTCATCATGAAACCTGCAAATCAATGACAGCATTTTTTGTTTAAAAGGTGATGGAGAGGAGGAAGAGTAAATGGATTCAGAATATCTCAATTTTTTTAATGAGGAATATAAATGACAGCTGACTCGGTATCAGCAGCTGTGGTTGCCATAAGTAGTATTTTTCACCTTTATCTTATGATTCTTAAACAGAGGTACTTAAACCTACTATATTCCATGGCTGTGGGGCAGTAATCTCTATGGTTTCTTGTCAAGTCACTCTGGGAGGAATCTTTTCACAAAAGAGCAACATGATAGCTCTGAATTGTCCCTGAAGCATGAAGGATTGCAGTGGCAGCACTGATAAAGTTGTTCATATACTTTAGTGTGTGTTTGTGGCTAAGCATGTATGGGTATTTCTATATAAGCCAGAGGAGGGGTTTGGGAGGGGACGCCGGGGTGAAAAAGGGGAAGGGGGAAGAGAGAGAATATGTGCCACAGGATAGAGTGAGATTGGAGTTGCAATCTCAGGATACCAAAGCTGTTGGCTCTCCTGTCTGCTTGTTGTTAACTGAAAAATATCTCAAATTAAGTAAGCTGTCTCCAACAACAACAGCAAAGCTTCTTGTTTCTAAGGACTGCTTAGACTACTATACAGACAAAACCTGATTGGGGTAGAGGAGTAGCCACAAGCATAAACATCACACATTTTTTTCTGCTTTTACTTGAAGTTCAGTAAATTTTGTGAATAAATGTTCACACAACAGCTTGTTGTATGTTTACGGTCCTTCTCCAGGATATTGGAATGTTGGTTTTCTTTTGGGGAGAGTATTTGAGAATTTTTTTTTTTTTATCTCCTTGCTCTGACATGCTAGAAATGAATCTCCTGTAATCATCTTTTTGAATATTTCAAGACTATTTCATTTTTGTTCTTTGTAATTTTACTGCTAGAAACATTTTTTACATTTCATAGCCCAGTTTATAGTATTTTCCTAAGAAGAGAATCTTATTTATTACTGTGGAATAAATTACTCCAAAGTTTTATGACTTCAAATAACCAACATTTATCATCTCACAGCTTATGTGTGTCCAGGATCCCTTCATGGCTTAGCTAGGTCTCTTGTTTAGAGTCTCAGGTAAGGCTGTCATAAATCTGTCATCTAGGAGAAGTTTGACTCGGGGCAGATTCACTTTCAGGCTTACTCACATGACTGTTGGTGGGCTTCAAGTGCTGTTCCCTCACAGTCTGTTTGCCAGAAATATCCGTTCCTTGCCATGTGGCAGCGCACAACATAGTAAGCACCTTCTCTTAGAGCAAGCAAGAGAGCAATAGTGGACACCCAAGAAGGAAGCCACACTGCCTTTGTAACATAATTTTTGAGATGAAATTCTATCATTTCTGCTGTATTCTGTTTGTTAGAAGTGAGTCAGTAGGTCCAGCCCACATTCAAAGGGAAAAGCTTATACCAAGACATGACTATCAGATAGAGGCAATCATTGGGTTTTTGTTTTAGGAGCTATTTATCACAAATAGTGACATGCAACCAACGATGTTACCAAATAATCTAACAGAAAAAGACAGTTTCCTGAGTCATTTTTACAGAATCTCTAATGGGAAAATATTTTTTCCTTTAGACTGTTGTTACATTCATGTTTTTACTACACTTTTTGTAATTTGACGGAGTATTTGAAACATAAAAAATGTACAGCAATAAGACACACACACACACACACACAAAACCTACTTTAATAATAAAACATGAACAATGTAGTTAAAATCCCTGATGTACCCTTCCTTTCCTAGGGATGACTGACATCCTGACTTTGATGATTTTCCTCCCAATATATTTACTTGTAATTTTGCTAGATATATGCACTATTAACAATGTGTTATTATTTTGTTGTGTTAAAACTTTAATGGTATCTTTATGTGTTCCCATGAATAAATGTTAAAGATTGTTGGAAAGTGCATTGTTCATAACAACCAAAAAATCTAAAACTTTTAAAGAGGAAACAATCAACATATCTATTAATAACAGAATGGATACATAAATTTTGGTGTATTCATAAAGCTGAATATTATGCACAGTGAAAATGAATGAACTAGAGTCACATATTAACATGGATTCATCTCACAAGCATTAAATTGAAGAAAATATGTTTAATACATATTTTTACTCACCTAATTTTTAAGTGGTTCAAAGTTACTTGCTAAAAATGCATATAAGTCACCTTTCCTGAAACTGAAGAAATTATATCTTACACTTTGTTTCTTCAGTTTGCCAACTGTTTATATGGGGAAATTAAACAGAATATTTCTGAAAACTCTTATGAAAGTGTAAACTTTTAAATTACTAATTCCAAGCCTATCTTATGACTATGCTTATTGTATATATTAAGTGTAGCTGGGATTTACGTAGGCTTATTCAATTCAAAGTTTAGTGCCCTGGAAGCAAATTATTATTTCTTATTTTTTTTTCTTTCATATTTTATTCTGAATGCCTAGAGAATTGATAGATGTAGTTGTGCCCCCATTTCCCCACCTCATTTCGCTTTCTTACAATTGGGAAAATTGCAGCAGCTGTGGCTAACTATTTACATTTTAAATAATAACATGTGTAAATAGCATCTTTCTAACTCTTCATTATTGGCAGCAGAAATAAATGGGAATATTGGCCCGGCTCATTGTAGAAACAGAGCCATATTCAGAATGAGATAAAACAAATGATTATAAACTCATAGCAAAACAAGAGAACAGATTGTCAAAAGAAGGGTGGTAATAACGATAATCAACAATACATAATAATCCTAGAAAATCGAAGAAATCTAGCAGATATATTTCTTCAGAGAGGATTAGATTCCATCTGTTGATTTACAAATGTCGAATAATTTGAAAAGGATTAAATTACTAGAGGTTTCAATGACAGTTAAGTCAACTGATATTTAAGGCACATTGGTTCATACCATGAGCTAGACTGTCTGGATTTGAAAATCAACTCAATTACTTAATAGCTATGGAATCTTGACAGTTTCCTAAATACTCCAGTTCTGTTTCCTTGCTTGTAATCCTCCTATGCTTCATAGGATTTCTCTGAATATTGAGTTAATTTTCACAAAGCATGAAGAAAAGTAACGAGGCTATGGTAAGCACCCTATAAATGTTAGCTCTTACAAGTGATTCATGTATGTGTGGATTTCCGATTATTTGAAAATAATTTAGTATTATAGGTTTATAAGAAATTCGATATTTAATAGGGCAAGTCCTTCCACTCCTCTTTTTTCAAGTTTGTCTTATTATTTTGGCAATTTATTCTTTTATGTGAATTATAAAATTAATAAATTATAAATTAATAAATTATAAAATTAATAAATTAAAAGCTGAATTCCATAACATAATCTTTATGTAATCATTGCATTACATTTATGAATTGATATGGGGTGGGAGTTTCTGCTTTACAATAATGAATATTTTTATCTGTGACCACGGAAATTGTTTCAATTATTTAGGTATTTTTCTTAATGACTTCAATAAAATAGTTCTATTTTTTTCTAATAGTTTTGAATTTATTTTGTTTAATTTGGCCCTGAATTTTTTGTGGAATCTTGTTTTATGAATGAATTTTTTCTTCTTTTTTGTCTAAATGAGTATTGATGGTATGAACATATGTACACATATTACTGATTTTGATGTATTAAGCTTGCATATAGCAAGACTTCCATCCTAATTATAAATAGGTATTGAAATGTTTGAATGTTATTTTCTGTCTGCATTGATTTGTCATCTATATTTGTGGTTTTTTGTATCTTTTATATTAATGTGGCTAAATATAGTACTCAACTTCCAAACATCAAATTTTACCGATATTTCTGTGATTAATACAATTAAGAATGATCTTGCTAATATTTAAGATTTTTGAATATGTTTATAAATAAGATTTGTAATCATAAATGAGATTAGCTAAATGTCCTTTCTCCTATGGTATTAACCAGTTTTACGGTTAGGATTATGTTAGCCACATGAAACAGATTTTTTCTTTCCTAGGTAATTTGGTAAACATTCTCTGTAAACTGTCTACATGTTTCTTTTTACAGTTTTGACTCTCATTTAATTTTATTGAATTATAATTCTATTCATGTCTTCTATTTACTCTTGAGCCAATTTTGATACTGTGTACGAATGCTTATAGTATATATATAGCCATCATATAATAATGTGTGGTAATAGGCAAATTGCTTAAACTTTCTGACCTTTAGCTTCATTAACTAGAAAATGGGAATATTAATAGTACCTAAAGCGTAGGGGTGCTTTTAGGATTAATTAAGATAATACATGTTAAGTGATTAAAGAACACCACCTGGCATATAGTTTTTCATTTTTTCCAGAATAATTATTCTGTATTATAAAGTAATGACACACTATATCACTATTGCCTTATTTTCTACATTAATAGTGCTGCCATAATATTATTCTGGTTAATATTTTCTTTTTCCTATTCATATTTTTTATTCAAAAACTTTATAAAATTATGTTAACATTATATTTTATGTATGTCTCCTGTAAAAGATCATTAGACTTTTTGAAAAGCAAATTATTATTTTTTTCTTTTATTATCAAGTTAAACATATATTTGATATATTTCTAGCATATTACTTATTAATTTCTACTTTGTATGGTTTATTTGCTTCATTTTTTTCTTTCATACCTTTTTTTTTTTTTTAGTTTTATTTATTCTTTTAACGGGTTTTAAATTCACACATTCTATTTTTACATTTTAACAACTAAAATTTTAGCATGCATATTCAACCTTCTGTGTTAAACACTAAGCAGTGTCTCAGTTCCCTTCATGATATATATGCTTTAGATATATTTATTCAACTCAATCTTCTATGTGCTACAAGTCTGTTAGTATAATCAAAATTTTTTAATATAGTATTGTTACTACTGAAAATTAAAGAGAGAATATTATGCTCTGCTTTTATAAAACAATTATTTCACCTTAAGTGTCATCTAATTAGTGGTATTTTTAAAGAAGTGTCATAGAATATTTGTTGTATATAGCCATATTGGTATCAAAGAGCCAAACTTCCTTTGAAAAATGCAAATGTTGCTCGTCTTATAGGTTATGAAACAGTGTAAGAACTTGGGAAGAGAAAGAGAGAATATAGAAATGAATCTGGGCTACATGGGCATTTAATAAAATAACCCAAAGTTATACCAGTATCAATTTATAAAATTTGTCATTATCTGGGTTGGTTTCCAATTGACTACATGGACAAAAAAATGTTCTAAAATATCCCAATGGAGTTCTAATTTGCAGCTGGTTGATTGTTTTACCCTACTATTATCTACAAAGCAATTATTCATGAATAAATACATCTTAGACTAGCTTTCAAGGAAATATTGACCACTAATACATTTTAATTAAGGAATATGGAAGCAAAAGAGTTTAAATCAATAAGACAATATTAAAACAGGGTGAAGTTTAAACAGTAAACAATTATAAAACATATTAAAATAAATATTTTTGTTCCACATTCATACATACACACATACACATAGATTTTAAAATTTATTTATTATATATAGTGAATGTATAATAGAGGAAATAAAGTCTTTCATCTAAATTGCATGGAAAGAGGATTTAAGTCAGTATTTGTAAACAGGAGGAATTATGGAAGGCATATTCCTGGAATTGATGTCTAAGTTGAGACCTTAAGAACTATGTAAGAGTTAAGGATGTAAAAAGAGAGGTGGAGATTTCTATACAGAGGAAAGTATAATATATAAGGCACAGAGGCAAAAGTACCCAGGGGATTTTCGTGTCAGGTAGACCTGGATTTGAATTCTGGTGCTCAACTATTTTGTAAAAGTCATTTTATTTCAAATACTTGTATAATCTCTAATAATAATATCTATCTCGAATTTGTTTTAGAGATTTGCTATGCATATATATGTGTGTGTGTATGTTTTGTGCAATTCCTAGCCCAAAGTAAGTGACCAATAAATATGCTATTATAATTATTGTTGCAGTGTTTGCTGTCATTATTACTGTTGCTTATTTAAGATACTAGAATTATTTCAACATAATTTGAGCACACCTAAAATGAAAGAGTAGTAAGAATTAAAGTAGGAGAAAAAGACAAACTAGGGAAGATCATGAACCATCTTATCAACCTCATTAAAACATATGAACATTACTTTATGGCAGTAGGGATGTATTGAAATGTCAAAATTGGAATATAGAAAGCTCTTTCTTGCTATACTGTGATGAATGAATGTAGGGGCAGGTGGAATGAAACAGAAAGGAAAAATGCTTGTAACATAAGAGATGATGGGCCTAAATTGTGGTAGATGCAGTAGAGAGTGATAAAATTGGAGAAATACTTATGGGTTCAACTGCGCTGGGCTTAGTTATTAGATCCAGCAGTTGAACCAGAATAAATCAAGGCTGATGAAGATGTCTCAAACATAGTAAATTAGATAGATGATAATATAGTTCCCTGGAAAAACAAACAGAGGGATGAGCCCATATGCAGAGGAAGATAATGAGTCTAATTTTGAACATGTACACATATAAATGTTCAGAAAACAACCAAATGTATGCGTCTAAGCAAGCAGTTTTTTGAGCTGGATTTCAGTTTAGGAGATATGTCAACTAACAATAAAGAATTAGACATTATCAACATGTAGATTAAAGCTAAAATCATGAAGTGAATTAAATTGAATTGAGGTTCTGTGAAGAGTGAGAACACACCTGAGAAACACCCACCCATATTTAAATATCAAATGGAATAAAAAGAGCTCACAAAAAAATCCAAAAAAGCAGTTTAATTTGAGAGCAGATTTGTATGTGAATTTCATTAGGAAAGCAGAAAATATAAAACTGTATGAGTTACAGCTCTTGTAATATGTTGGTGTTATTTTCAACTAATTCAAAATGTCAACTACAAAGACCAATTTTGCGTTAAAGTATACATCTTTGGTTACTGTCTTAGTCTGCTCAGTCTGATATACAATACTGCAGACTGGCTGTAAACAATAGAAATTTGTTATCTCCCAGTTCTAGAGATGGAAAGTTCAAGATTAAAGTGTCTGCCCTGTGGGTTTCCAGTGAACCTCTCTTCCTGGCTTGCAGATGGCTGACTTCTTTCTCTGTCTTCTTCTGCTGGCCTTTCCACTGTTTGCATGCACTCCTAGTGTCTCTTCCTCTTCTTATGAGGACCCCAGTCCTATTGGATTAAGACCCCACCTTTATGAACTTATTTAACTTTAATTACATCACTAAAGGCCCTATTTCCAAATAAAGCCACATTGGGGGTGAGGGCTTCAACATATTAATTTGGGAGTGGGGTATATAACTTAGTCTATAACAGTTACAATATCAAAACTAGTTGAAAATCCTAATCTGCTGGAGGATTAAAACTACCTCAATGAAATAATTATTACAAGCAAAAAACCTAGCCCTTAAGAGTATTTTATATGAAGAGATAAGAGTAATTATCCTGATATCATAGATAAACAGAAGAATCAAATATTAAGGAGGGTGCCTGCTCCCACACATATTTGGAACAGTTCCTAGCATAAATTAACGTGTTAAACTATTAAGTTTTGAATGAACACTAAGTGAAAAATCAGTCGAAATGCTTTTCAAATGTCACACAGTTATTTAATGGAAAAATTGTGTTTAGGACATAGTATTTTTAATTTTTGTTTCATCCACACTAGTTCATGATGTATATTGGTTTACAGGAACAGCAGTATAATGTGACTTGCAAAGCAAATTATGAAAATAGAAATCAGGAGAGAAAAAAGATCAAGAGAAGTGACGTTCACTTATTTGATAGGAAAAAATTAAATAATTGAAAAGATAAAACTAAATTTCAACTAAAATGGACTGTCATCTATGAATCTGAAGTGAGAAGTAGTAAACCCTGGTTTCTAAAAAATCACAAGCTAAGATTGTATTAATCTATTCATGATTAAGTAAAAGCATAGTGATATAAATGAAAGGATTCAATAATAGAATAATTTGCTGAGGATGATGGCTTCCAGCCTCATCCACGTCCCTGCAAAAGACATGATCTCATTTCTTTTTATGGCTGCATAGTATCCCATGGTGTATATGTACCACATTTTCTTTATCCAATCTGTCATTGATGGGCCTTTAGGTTGCTTCTATGGCTTTGCTATTGTAAACAATGCTGCAACAAAACACAACAGAAAACCAAACACCACATGTTCTCACTCATAAATGGGAGGTGAACAATAAGAAAACATGGACACAGGGAGGGAAACTTCACACACCAGGGCCTATCAGGGGTGGGGGACAAGGAGAGGGAGAGCATTAGGACAAATACCTAATGCATGCAGGGCTTAAAACCTGTATAACTAGGTGCAGTGAACCACCATGATTCATGTTTACCTATGTAACAAACGTGCACATTCTGCACATGCATCCTGGAATTTAAAGTAAAAAAAGATTTTAAAGAAATAGAATAAGAGGAATCACTACATTGTCTTCCACAGTGGTTGAACTAATTTACACTACTAGCAAGTATATAAACTACTACCAAGTATATAAACGATCCTTTTCCTCTGCAACCTCACCAGCATCTGTGTGTGTGTGTGTGTGTGTGTGTGTGTGTGTGTGTGTGTTTGTGTGTGTGTGTTTTGAGAGGAAGTCTTGCTCTGTCGCCCAAGCTGGAGTGCAGTGGCATGATCTCAGCTCACTGCAACCTTAGTATCCTGGGTTCAAGCAATTCTCCTACCTCATCCTCCCTAGTTTCTGGGACTACAGGTGCGTGCCATCATGTCCGGCTAATTTTTGTATTTTTAGTAGAGACGGGGTTTCGCTATGTTGGCCAGGCTGGTCTCGAATTCCTGACCTCATGATCCACCACCCACCTCAGTCTCCCAAAGGGCTGGATTACAGGCATGAGTTTAGTAATAGCCATTCTGACTGCTATGAGATGGTATTTCATTGTAATTTTGATTTGCACTTCTCTAGTGATCAGTGATGTTCAGCTTTATTTCGTGTGCTTTTTGGCTGCATGTATGTCTTCTTTTGAAAATTTTCTGTTCATGTCCTTTGCCTACTTTTTATGGGGTTTTCTCTTGTAAATTTGTTTAGGTTCCTTATAGATGCTAGATAGTACACCTTTGTCAGATGCATAGTTTGCAAAAAATTTCTCTCATTTTGTAGGTTGATTCCTCTGTTGATAGTTCCTTTTGCTGTTCAGAAGCTCCTAAGTTTAATGAAATCCCATTTGTCAATTTTTACTTTTGTTGCAATTGCTTTTGGTGTCTCTGTCATGAAATCTTTGCCTGTGCCTATGTCCTTTTCCTTATAAGTGGGAGCTAAATGATGAGAACACATTGGATGCATAGAGGGGAACAATATACACTGGGGCCTGTCAGAGGCCAGAGGGTGGGTGGAAGGAGAAGATCAGGAAAAATAACTAATGGGTTCTGGGCTCAATATACCTGGGTGATGCAATAATCTGTACAACAAACCCCCATGACACAATTTTGCCTGTATAACAAACCTGCACCTGTACTCCTGAACTCAAAATAAAAGTTTAAAATAAAAGTTAAAAAAAGAATAGAATAAGAATAAAATAATGAAGATGTCAAGTTTATTAGAACACCTTAAAATATATTAACATAACTAATAAAAGTATGTCTAACAATCCCAAAGTAGTCACTAAGAAGATATTGACAAATTAAGGAAATATTCAAGTTTAGTTCTACAAAAGATAATCTGGTTAAGACAGAATAAAAAATAGAATAACTTTGTGTCATGAATCTGTGAGTAACTACTCCAATATAATATTTTAGTGAGAAGAAATATTTGAGTTTGAAATATTTCAATTTGATAATAAAATTTTTACAATTGTTAGTTTAACATTCTTTACCTACCTCTGTGAACCACAGAACCTTATAATTCTGTGTTTTAAATACTTTTATGTGATGTGTATATAATTAAATCTCCAATATCACAGTAGCCTATTAAAATATATAACAAAAAATGATTTTACAAAGAAAACCCCAAACTTTAATTATGTATAAATAGGATTTTAATTAATACAGGGATGTGTTGTGAACATGATTTTAGGAGTTGAATAGTATGAATATGTCAGGTCTTCACAAATATGTAATGGTTTACTTGCAATAATACAAATATTTAAAAGTCAAAGAGTTATGAAAAAAGTGAGGATATTTGACCTCAAATATTATTAAGCTACAGTAGAAAGAATTATGTAGTGTAGATATAAATAGAAGAAAAATAGTAAAAGTTTCAAGTAATGATTCTATCAAAATTAGAGAACATAAATATAAATATTTTTATTACATATGAAAACTTTATGAGTCCTGTTGATTCGGTTCAGCATATAATATTGTACACATGTAATTATTATTTAATCATTATTATTTGTTGAATATTTGTCTTCCCCATGAGGACAATCTCTGTGTTTTGGTCACAATCAATTGTTTGTCTTCTAACAAAAGGCTGTGCACAGTAGGTTGTCAACTAAAATTGTTTACCAAACAAATTAACATTCTAATAATATATAGACCTGTTATCTACCAAAGTCCCTGGTGGATCTTCATTGCTTTTAAGACCAATGCTCCCATATGTCGCTCTAATAGATAGCTCTTTGCAGTTTCCTGAATATACCTTGTTCTCTTACACCTACAAGTATTTGCTGTTCCCTCTACCTGGAACAGTACTCACTTTCTAAACTCAGGTAAAGTAGCCTTCTCTACATTCCTTCAGGTAGAATTTATTGCTATTTCTGACTGAGTCTCTCTATATATTTGGACAGGTTGTGTAGTTAATCACATTTCTATAACATAATTTTTTCTGATAGTTTCCATAGCACCACAACACAAGATGATGATGGTTTATATTTCTGTTTCTTTCTGCCTCATTGAATTGTGACTTCTTCCAAAGTAGAAATGTTATTTTATTTATTTATTTATTATACCTAGGTCAGTGCCTGGTACATAAATGGTAAACATGAAACCTTTTTGTATAATAAGTGAATTAACTGAACAATGCATTTTGTAAAGCTCTGAAAGAAAATAGACTGGGAAAAAGGTATTTTGTATCTCCAAGAGCCCAAAGTTAGAAACCAATAAAAGGCAATATAGTCAAAGGTTTCCAGGCATAGTCCCAGCTTTAAATATCTATTATGAATAGTGAAAAAACATTGATGTCAGCCTCATGGCTCTCAACCAAGTAGAGATGCTTTTGAATGCTTTTTAGGTATGGAAAGAAACAATGGCCCTAGAAAAGACCTGGGAATTTAATGAGTTGCCAAATGTGAATTTCTTGTTTTAAAACGGAAAATGACAGTACTATGTCAGTTACTTTAAAACACCATGGTACTTTTCAAATGAATTTTAATATTACTTAATGCCTTTAACATTTTTTTCCAATCAAAATGGAGCTGTCCTTGACTATATTTTTGGATTATGAATCTACAACACCCAACCCCTTCAATGTGTATATTAAGTAATATATCCCTGGGATGCACTCCAAGGGGAATCTTCTTTTGTGACACTATTCCAAGGGGAATCTACTTTGACACTAATAGCCATGGAACAGAATTGATTATGATGAAATATTACTATATATATTTGCAGTTAATCTGCTAAGCAGTTCTATTAACCTTTGTTCCTCAACAATTCATCTGTCAATCAGATATAATTGTACCTATAACTTTTCAAAATATATAATGTTGCCTTCACTTATCTATAAATACTACTAAAAAGATTCATATTTATTGGTAATGAGTAATTTTGCTAAGAATTTCCAAAAATTGTCAACATGGAAATAAACTACTACTTACATATGAAAAAAAATTTTAATACTAAGGCATAAATTTATGGATCTAATTAGAACAAAAGTAAGCCTAGTATTAACTTAAAAACTGAGATTTTTATATTTGCTAATAATACATAATCAGTTTTTCTACTTGACAGTTATGATAAAATAACAATGGTATAATAGACAAACTTTTCTATAGTTTACTAAAACTGAAAATTTCTGTATTTTCTCAGCTTATTAACTAGATACTACTTGATTAAAAGTTTTTAAATGATAATTTCCTCTAAAATATGATTATAAATCAAATATATTTAAATGAGAAAACTCATCCAGAAATTTAAAAAAATTACATATACTGTTAAAAAATCACTCCACTCTCCTTCCACATTCACAACATTCCCAGTCAGGCCAAGACAATACAATGAATTACTAAGTAAATACAGAATGTTAAATATAATATTGCAACAATCCTGAGTTAATCTGCCTATACTGTCAATCACCAGAATAAATCCTAGAGTTCATACATGAACACAGAGCTCTTCTGATTAGAAAAAAAACAGTTCGTGCCCTTTAATCGCAGGGATTGACACACTAAATATTGGCTTCATGCATACAACTTAATTCAAATATATATATATATATATATGAAAAAGTAACATCATATAAGCCATTGGCTCACAATTCCTTGTATAATTAATTAATTATAGAAATATCTATGAATATTTTAAGAACAAGAAATGGAAGAAAATATTCTGAAAGGAAATTAGTTGTTAAAATTGTCAAAGTTATATTTGGTCCTATCGAACTCATAAGTAAGCTGAGATTCAATATACTCAGCATGCCTGTGTTGAAGGATGTATGTAAATAAAGCAAAATGACTTTTGTTTCCTGTCACCTTACCATGCCCATTGGGAAGGGGAATTTAGGTAAGTTCATATGGAACTCCTTAATGCCTAAGAAAGACCAACTAAGTAAATAAAACTAATTAATTAAATTTCTAACTATATAGATATCTGAATTAGCCACTTAATTTTATAAATAATGCAACAACAAAAGAGTACTATTTAAAGTCTCATGTTATTTTAGTTATATCCAGAAATATCAGGTCTAAATGTTGCTAAGGTTTAACAGATTGAAATACTTCAGGTGATTCAGTTTTCAGTCAAAAGGAAAATCGTTGAATTAGTGTCTTGAAGGCAAAATTTCTTCCATTAGCCTTATTAGCATTTTATTACTTTGCTGTGAAATTTCATCTTCTTTAATTTAACATATAAATGTAATTTAAGGTGAATTAATTTGAGTTTGAGGCAGTTTCTTAAAATGAACTTAGTTGATAGCTCAATATCAGAATATAAAACTTAGCACACATTTATTCAAGTTATCTTTGTTTCTAGAACTCAGTACATGCCATTTAACTGCTCTACATCTAAATTATGTAATGTATTATTAGTTTTAACACTCTCTTTAGTAATAACTTTTCATCAATTGTCCAATGAGAAACAGGTAATTAGGGGAAAAGAACTTGAGCAAAAGAAATACAATAGCTTATATCAGTTAAGAATACCCAACTTAAATTAATCTGAAGAGTTGTGTATTACTTTAGCAGTATTTTACTCAAATTATGGTAATGAAATTATATGATGAAATTATGATGAAAAATTTATAGAGTATAAACATTACTGAAAACAAAATTGAACTGGCATTTAATTGAGGTCAAGATGTTAAGCTGGAGTGCAATGGCACGATCTTGGCTCACTGCAATCTCTGCCCCTGGCTTCAAGCGATTCTCCTGCCTCAGCCTCCGGAGTAGCTGGGATTATGGGTGCACGCCTCCACGCCCAGCTAATTTTTGTATTTTTAGTAGAGACGGGGTTTCACCATGTTGGCCAGGCTGGTCTCGAACTCCTGACCTCGTGATCCACCTGCCTCGTCCTCCCAAAGTGCTGGGATTACAGGCGTGAGCCACTATGCCCAGCCCGATGTTAAGCTTTTATGGTGAGACTTTTTGCTAACGTAATATAATGGGTGGACTACAAGACCTCCTTCATAAACCTGCACATGGGCAAGCTTGACAATTTCATCTGACAATTTAAGCATGTCTAGCTTGCCTTTTTAAGCACAATCATGGAATCATGACTCTGGTTTCTAATCTGAAGGAATTCTGTAAAATGTCTCTAAAAAAGATTTTTTTTTTTTTTTTTTTTTTGGAACTTAAGGCCTTACCTTCTATGTCTGCTTTTGATGATGCCACTCAGTGTTGAAAGTGAAGGTACTGAATTTCAAATATCTCATCGTTACCTGAAGTCTGGCCAATAGCTGACCTTATTATTGCTCCCATGCTAGAAATTTATTTACAAACTAGTGTGGAGGAATCCTAGCACATTTTGACAATCATGAATAAGTAGCCATTGATCATTTTGATTGAGAGCCCCTAGTTCTGCAGAAACGATAAATCTGACCCAAATAAATTATGTGGGTTCTTAACCTTAGAATGTTTTAGCATTCTCAACAGCAGGAAACCAGTTCCTGACTCCCTTTTTTTTGCTTTTTGGTGGTGGTGGTATGGGGGAGGTTTGAATGCTGGATTCAAAGACAATCACACAGCAGATGATAATGTCATAAAGCAGGATATCGACGTGAGGTCATCCCAAGCCGGTTATACTTTTCTCTTGTGTATGGTATTCTTGCTGAAATTCCCATTATTTTGATTGAGATTTTTTTTTGTCTGTGTGTGTGTGTGTATATATACAAACTGTATATATATACACACACAAACTGTATATATATATAAACTATATATATAAACTATATATAAATAACAGCATTTTACTCAAATTATGATAATGAAATTATGGTAAAGTTATGATGAAAAATTATATAGAGTATAGATGTTATTGAAAATAAACTGGCATTTAATTGTGGTCAAGATGTTAAGCCTTTTTTTTCTTTGGAGATGGAGTCTCGCCCTGTCGCGCTATATATATATATTCATATATGTATATATGTATATATATGTGTATATATATTTGTATATGTATATACGTGTGTGTGTGTGTGTGTGTGTGTGTGTGTGTGTGTGTGTGTAGAGAGAGAGAGAGAGAGAGAGAGAAACAGCAAATAGTTGCTTTTAGGCTTCTTTTTCTTTTTAAAAAAATATTCTTAGAAACTCCATGAGAAGAAAAGCAAACTCGCTCGTGGCAGAGAAGGGAAGGCAGTTGTCAAATAAAGAGATGTAGACCTACTCCCATTGCATCCAAGCCAGTTACAGATACACAGGTTTTCTGTAACACATGTCTAATATGTTGACAATCCAATCCTGTTAGTTTAAAATGGTGAAATAGAGATATTTTTCCATAAACAATGCATAAATGGCCAAATGCAATGGAGTTGTACATTTTATCAAATGGAAATATGCAATAAAAGAGATGCAGCTGTGGTTGAAATGCAATTAAGTTATATACTTGGGACATTACACAGGCAGCAGTCACTCATTATTGCAAGGCTGGTCTACCAAGATTTTCAAGTTTTACCTGATTGAGACTATAAATGAAATAATTATACTTAGAGTAAAATATCATTTTGTTCATATAACCACTCACTTGTCAAATAAGAAATTGAAATATTTTTCTAGGATTGACCTTCCTGAATTATTTCCATAACTCCGTGAGATGTTTTCCATGTGTATCTGGAATGTGCTTTAACTCTTGTAATCTAATATGCGTGAGAGGAGTGTCAATCAGAACGCTCCCTGATGCTTGGAAGTCCTTCACTTTTGCTATTCTTGCCTCCCTTCTGCTCCTTTTGGCCTCTGTAACTTTGTCTCTTGTGAGAAGAACACTTACTGCTGCTGATTTTTTCTTCCTAGAAAATCTATATTGCCTTTCTCCCTATGCACTCACTCAGAACGTGCTTTATGTTTTTCATAATCAACTGGCTTGGAGGTGCTTCCCACAGCAGAGCCTTTATAAAGAGAAGACATGAACACACAGAGAGGTTAAGTATCTTGCCTTAAATTGCAATATTAGTTTTATAAGAAGAGCAAAGATCTTGGTGATTACTTAGTTCACCTTGTAACCAGTATGATAAACTAATTCTTTTAATTATTATTATTATTATTATTATTATTTATTTTTTTTTTTTTTGAGACAGAGTCTCGCTCTGTCACCCAGGCTGGAGTGCAGTGGCCAGATCTCAGCTCACTGAAAGTTCCGCCTCCCGGGTTTACACCATTCTCCTGCCTCAGCCTCCCGAGTAGCTGGGACTACAGGCGCCCGCCACCTTGCCTGGCTAGTTTATTGTATTTTTTTAGTAGAGACGGGATTTCACCGTGTTAGCTAGGATGGTCTCAATCTCCTGACCTCGTGATCTGCCCGTCTCGGCCTCCCAAAGTGCTAAGATTACAGGCTTGAGCCACGGCGCCCAGCCATAAAAACTAATTCTTATTCAACTTAAATGAGAATTTGTTTTATCCAGTTATTTTTTAAAAAATATGTATCAACTTCAGCAATAATAGTCTGGACAAAGAAAAAAAAAAGATGAATGATCACATCTGCATTTGGAAAGCTTATCCTAGAACAGCATTGAAAGTATATACAGAGAGAGTCGGTGGATTTTCCTAAGTTAGGCATACCGGTGGTGACTGGTCAGAGTTTACATTTGAGAATATTGTTAATTTTCCCCAATTTTCTGAGAGCTAAGCCCAGACCAGAGATGGCAACTGAGAGCAGAATCCTATGTGCTGGGTACTTGGCTGGATTGTCTGATTATTCTAGCTGACACAAACTGTCTTGTCAGCTTGGAGGCCCTGTTTATCAGTTTTAAAAGTAATAATTAGAATGAGGAGCATTTGGTAATCAGTGGAAGGTACAAAGTTGGTTATGCTCTTAGTAGCATCAGGCTACAACTGGAGTCATGTGTATAATATGCTCTTATGTCAGGTGAAGTTTTTGTTGTGGTGGTTCATATTTTTGTTTTGGCTTTTGTTTTTCATTTTGATAATCATTTGTTTCAAGTTTTATTCCTCCTATTCCTTCAAGCTTTGTAGACTAGAAGTCTAGAACTGGAGATAAAGTTCTCTCTTGGTTGTATCTCTTTTGAGGACAATTCTAAAGACCTATTCTTAGAAGAGGTGCTAATAAAGCTATCTTGCCTAAGACCAGACAATGCTGATGACTGCATTGTGGATGACAGAGCCAGTGTTGTTAAAAGAAAGAAATGCAGTTATGTTTCCTTTGAGTAGATAGAAAATATAGGAAATTATATATCTATAACTATTTTTTGAACTGATGAAATAAATTCTATATATGTTATTATTGGTATTAAATCTTTTGAAAGTTTTTAAGAGTGAATTAAAGGTTAAAATAGTAAACAGTGGTGGGACGCCGTGGCTCACACCTGTAATCCCAGCACTTTGGGAGGCTGAGGCAGGCAGATCAAAAGGTCAAGAGATCAATACCATACTGACTAACACAGTAAAACCCTATCTCTACTAAAAATACAAAAATTAGCTGGGCGTGGTGGCATGCACCGGTAGTCCTAGCTACTCGGGAGGCTGAGGCAGGAGAATCATTTGAACCCAGAAGATGGAGGTTGCAGTGAATTGAGATCGCCCCATTACAGTCCAGCCTGGGTAACAGAGCGAGACTCTGTCTGGGGGAAAAAAAAAAAAAAAAAAAAAAAAGTTAACAGTGCCGCTCATAAAATGGGATAAATCAAAACAGAGAAAAAGGTGTATACGGGCCTTCAAAAAATGGAATTATCTCATATTTAGCCACCAATTCTTTTTTTATTTATGCAAATCAAGGTAGAACACAAATGTGTGTTTTTATTCTGCCTATCAGTATGTAGAGATTAGTTTGGGACAAGGGTTTGTTACAAGAGCCAAAAATATCTATGTATGAGGGCTTATAGTTCCATTATTACTACTAATTTGTTCTGAAAATATTATTTTTAACCGAGCCTCTTTGTATATCAGTTTTGGCAAAGGCCTAAAAGGTGAAATCTTTTTTTTTTTTGTTTGTTTGTTTTTTTTGTTTTTTTTTTTTGAGACGGAGTCTCGCTCTGTCGCCCAGGCTGGAGTACAGTGGCTGGATCTCAGCTCACTGCAAGCTCCGCCTCCCGGGTTCCCGCCATTCTCCTGCCTCAGCCTCCCGAGTATCTGGGACTACAGGCGCCCACCGCCTCGCCTGGCTAGTTTTTTGTATTTTTTAGTAGAGACGGGGTTTCACCGTGTTAGCCAGGATGGTCTCGGTCTCCTGACCTTGTGTTCTCGGCCTCCCAAAGTGCTGGGATTACAGGCTTGAGCCACCACGCCCGGCCTAAAGGTGAAATCATTTTAAAAGACCATCCATACCAGCATGGGAGACCCTTCCACTTTGGTATATATAAGCAGCTGAGAGTGGAACCTAGAAATGGAAGCAATTGAGGGATCCTTCAAGAGTTCCACCCTAAGATCTGTAGACTGTTTCCTCTACAAAGGATGGGATACCTCTATCCCTTACCTCCCCTCCTTCCATCATCACCTCTACAACCCTGAAGGAGTTATACCCTATGGCTAGTGGAAATGGAAGGGTCAAAGAACAAAGTAGGTAAAGAGGGAAGAAAGGATAAGTAACACCACTTCCACTCTTTCCCCCTCAAACTTTCAGGATATCAAGCCTGAACTAGAAGACAGCTGGGAGGAATAGAGAAATTTTAAAGCAGAAACTTCACAGGTCTTTTTCAAAATTATTGAACTGGACATTTTAATTACAGAAATGGGACTGTTCTTGTGATTGACTCAGGGGACTGGGAAAGCTGTGGAATGTGCCTAAAATTTCATCCAATAGTGGGATAAGAAATAGCCTATCACATAGGCTTTCTGGGCCAGTGGGAGGGGGAATGGAGTTAATCTATAGCTCTATTTATTGATTAATACTCATTTAATAAACTGTTCCATACAAGCAGCAGATTACAAAATTGGCTGATTTAAATTAATCAACTAACTTAGTGACTCACCTCCTAACTAAACAAATAAATAAGTAAAAGTGAACTTTATAGAATTGCTTTATGGTCATAGAATGAAATTTGGAAAACAGTCTGTGAGCTGGATGACATGGAGAAGCACAGCCCTCGATCCCTCCACAAGCCAGTGACGACATGGCTGCCTCTTTTGCAGCCAGTGTGTGCTGAATTTCTTAATGTGTGCTGTTGTTGCTCATATTAAATTCAGGGTGCTGTAATTAGCACAGTTGCTTCTGCTTCCCAGGAAACAACATTGTTGTCACTACTATGACCATATGCCACTGGAATGGGTCCTTCCAGTTCTTCACCAACAGAATATTAGGGGACTAGATTTGTCTGAGTACAAGGTTGGCTAAATGTGTTTTCCTCCTCATGCTGAAACACAAAAGTGCATTGTATTAGTTCATTTTCATGTTGTTGATAAAGACATACCCGAGACAGGGCAATTTACAAAAGAAGGAGGTTTATTGGACTTACGGTTCCATATGGTTTGGGAGACCTCACAATCATGGTAGAAGGCAAGGAGGAGCATGTCATATCTTACACGGATGGCAGCAGGCAAAAAGAGAGCCTGTGCAAAGAAACTCCCAGTTTTAAAACCACCAGATCTCACCAGACCCATTCACTATCACCAGAACAGCATGGGAAAGGCCCCCCACCCCAACAACCCGCCACCATGATTCAGTCATGATTCCCACCAGGTCCCTCCCATAACAAGTGGGAATTATGTGAGTTACAAGATGAAATTTGGGTGGGGACGCAGAGCCAAACCATATCATGCACATAGAAGAGATAGGCTGGGAAAGTGTTCTCTGTCCTGAGGCTGAAAGAAGCGACAAAGAAGGCAGGGAGATTGTCTCCAGTGCTTCAGAAGAGGCTAGCCTGCCTCTTCACCACCACCCAGATTAGAGCCCCAAAGATCTGACAAAGAAGAGTAACCTATCAACAGTGTCCTGTGTCAGAAGCAAAGGTTAGTAAAAATTAAATGGAATATATACCCAGTGAAACACAGAACAGCTTAAGTGTTAATAAATACAAATAAATAAAAAGAAGGCTAATATTTAAAGAGATTTATTTGCCAGGTACATACCTTTGAGTGCATGTGCACATATATACACATATGCATGCTAGATTTGGTGATACTGAAAATCATAATTTCTTAACTAAATAGTTCAGTAAATAAACTGAAAATGGGAATCAAATTAGTGGCCTAGGACAGGAAGTGCTAGAAATATCTCAAAATACAGAGCACGAAGTATGAAGATATATAAATCATGTGGAGGGGGAAGAGGGAGAAAGACTTGGAGGATATAGCCTATGGAAGTAATATACAAATACCAGAAATTTTAGAAAATAATTACATTAACTTGAAAAGGCTTGAATTTGTAGCTGTGATTACTGAAAATCCTGAACCCATACTGAATGGGGAGAAAAGATAACCGCCTGAGCTAATACAAAAAAGTATGAACTCCTAGGAGAAAGAGGAAATCACGAAGCAAAAAAGGACAAATTTTAAAAAAGGATTTATATCAGAGTTCTTATATTTGATTTCAAAAGATAAAAGGCAGCAGAATACTATCTATAGGTTATTAAAGAAGAAGACTGCAACTCAGGAATCCTATAGCCAGTGACCATATCATTGACCATAAGGAGAAAATATTATTGTACAGGAATCCAGTGAGAATTCCTTTACATTATACAGTCTAAGGTATATACTCTAGAAAAGATTGAAAGAAAAAAATAGTGACCTCAAATGGGGCAAGAATATGGGTTGGCCGGGCACGGTGGCTCATGCCTGTAATCCCAGCACTTCAGGAGGCTCAGGCCTGCAGATCACGAGGTCAGGAGATCCAGACCAGCCTGGCTAACACAGTGAAACCCTGTCTCTACTAAAAATGCAAAAAAATAGCTGGGCGTGGTGGCACGCACCTGTAGTCCCAGCTACTCGGGAGGCTAAAGCAGGAGAATCACTTGAACCTGGGAGGCGGAGGTTGCAGTGAGCTGAGATTGTGCCATTGCACTCCAGCCTGGATAACAGAGCGAGACTCCATCTCAAAAAAAAAAAAAAAAAAAAGGAATGTGGGGAGTGGGGTGTTTAAATCTAATGGATATGAATAAACAATCTGCAGTATGCAGAATAAGAACTCAACTAGATTCTTAAAATTGAAAGCTATGAGTTTAAGGGAAATCTAAAACTACAAAAACAAAATGTAGGAGTTGAGGTTGGCAGCAGAGAAAGGAAGAAATAAAAAGTGTTCTAAGGTTCCTTATCAGGGGCAAGGATGTGGGCAGCAGAGGGTGGGGTAAGAGTGTGCCCTGAAGGGCATCTAAAATTTTTGCTTTATTGAAATGAGGGGAAGAGGGAGAAATTGATCACCTTGGAAATGAAAAAAATTACCTCTTCTTGGGTATTCTCTCAAAAATTATTGTATTTGACTAAATATATATATATATAAAACCTCAAATTCCAATATGTAAATATTTGGGTGGCATAAGTTCTAACCATAATAGAAATAAGTAATAAAAAGATGATTGTTAAATTATTTCTTCTTGGACATTTTAAACATACCTTGATAATCTCTGTACCAAAGGAAAATCAATAGGCAAATTATATACCATTTAGGAGGCACTTAAAGAGATAATTGATAGTAAAAACTATGAACAAAACAAATGCTAAATTCAATGGAAAATCAGCTCAAAATGCCGTAGTTATTAAAAAGAAAGTAATGGAACACTGAAAATTCTCATCCTAATGAATCATAAAGGTGTAATTAAATTAAGTAAATTAATACAGCATTAGTAAAGTAAAAGCTGAAAGTAGCATAACAGCAAGGAAATACAGCTAGAAATTTTTTAAAATGCAAATCTGGTTATTTTAAAAGGAAAATAAAAATGACAAACTTGTCATTCTAATAAAAGAGGGAAGAAAGGAAGTAAAAACATTCCTGATTCAGAATGAGGAAAGAGACATAACCTTAGATAAAGGAGAGATCACAAAATTAAGAGATGCTTCATGCAGTTCTTAAGGAAATTGATTATTTTCTAGCAAAATTTAAATTGTTAAATATTGTCCAAAGAGCAGTGCCAAGTAAAAAAATATGCTTTTAAAGTTAGTGTTAGAGGGGGGCGGAGCAAGATGGCCGAATAGGAGCAGCTCCAGTCTCCAACTCCCAGCGCAAGCAACACAGAAGACCGGTGATTTCTGCATTTTCAACTGAGGTACTGGGTTCATCTCACTGGGGAGTGCCGGACGATCGGTGCTGGTCAGCTGCTGCAGCCCGACCAGCGAGAGCTGAAGCAGGGCGAGGCATTGCCTCACCTGGGAAGCACAAGGGGGAAGAGAGTCCCTTTTCCTAGCCAGGGGAACTGAGACACACAACACCTGGAAAATCGGGTAACTCCCACCCCAATACTGCGCTTTAAGCAAACAGGCACACCAGGAGATCATATCCCACACCTGGCCGGGAGGGTCCCACACCCACAGAGCCTCCCTCATTGCTAGCGCAGCAGTCTGTGATCTACCGGCAAGGCAGCAGCGAGGCTGGGGGAGGGGTGCCCGCCATTGCTGAGGCTTAAGTAGGTAAACAAAGCCGCTGGGAAGCTCGAACTGGGTGGAGCTCACAGCAGCTCAAGGAAACCTGCCTGTCTCTGTAGACTCCACCTCTGGGGACAGGGCACAGTAAACTAAACAAACGCAGCAGACACCTCTGCAGACGCAAACGACTCTGTCTGACAGCTTTGAAGAGAGCAGTGGATCTCCCAACACGGAGGTTGAGATCTGAGAAGGGACAGACTCCCTGCTCAAGTGGGTCCCTGACCCCTGAGTAGCCTAACTGGGAGACATCCCACACTAGGGGCAGTCTGACACCCCACACCTCACAGGGAGGAGTACACCCCTGAGAGGAAGCTTCCAAAGCAAGAATCAGACAGGTACACTCGCTGTTCAGAAATATTCTATCTTCTGCAGCCTCTGCTGCTGATACCCAGGCAAACAGGGTCTGGAGTGGACCTCAAGCAATCTCCAACAGACCTACAGCTGAGGGTCCTGACTGTTAGAAGGAAAACTATCAAACAGGAAGGACACCTACACCAAAACCCCATCAGTACATCACCATCATCAAAGACCAGAGGCAGATAAAACCACAAAGATGGGGAAAAAGCAGGACAGAAAAGCTGGAAATTCAAAAAATAAGAGCGCATCTCCCCCTGCAAAGGAGCGCAGCTCATCGCCAGCAACAGATCAAAGCTGGACGGAGAATGACTTTGATGAGATGAGAGAAGAAGGCTTCAGTCCATCAAATTTCTCAGAGCTAAAGGAGGAATTACGTACCCAGCACAAAGAAACTAAAAATCTTGAAAAAAAAGTGGAAGAATTGATGGCTAGAGTAATTAATGCAGAGAAGGTCATAAACAAAATGAAAGAGATGAAAACCATGACACGAGAAATACGTGACAAATGCACAAGCTTCAGTAACCAACTCGATCAACTGGAAGAAAGAGTATCAGCGATTGAGGATCAAATGAATGAAATGAAGCGAGAAGAGAAACCAAAAGAAAAAAGAAGAAAAAGAAATGAACAAAGCCTGCAAGAAGTATGGGATTATGTAAAAAGACCAAATCTACGTCTGATTGGGGTGCCTGAAAGTGAGGGGGAAAATGGAACCAAGTTGGAAAACACTCTTCAGGATATCATCCAGGAGAACTTCCCCAACCTAGTAGGGCAGGCCAACATTCAAATCCAGGAAATACAGAGAACGCCACAAAGATACTCCTCGAGAAGAGCAACTCCAAGACACATAATTGCCAGATTCACCAAAGTTGAAATGAAGGAAAAAATCTTAAGGGCAGCCAGAGAGAAAGGTCGGGTTACCCACAAAGGGAAGCCCATCAGACTAACAGCAGATCTCTCAGCAGAAACTCTACATGCCAGAAGAGAGTGGGGGCCAATATTCAACATTCTTAAAGAAAAGAATTTTAAACCCAGAATTTCATATCCAGCCAAACTAAGTTTCATAAGTGAAGGAGAAATAAAATCCTTTACAGATAAGCAAATGCTTAGAGATTTTGTCACCACTAGGCCTGCCTTACAAGAGACCCTGAAGGAAGCACTAAACATGGAAAGGAACAACCGGTACCAGCCATTGCAAAAACATGCCAAAATGTAAAGACCATTGAGGCTGGGAAGAAACTGCATCAACTAACGAGCAAAATAACCAGTTAATATCATAATGGCAGGATCAAGTTCACACATAACAATATTAACCTTAAATGTAAATGGACTAAATGCTCCAATTAAAAGACACAGACTGGCAAACTGGATAAAGAGTCAAGACCCATCAGTCTACTGTATTCAGGAGACCCATCTCACACGCAGAGACATACATAGGCTCAAAATAAAGGGATGGAGGAAGATTTACCAAGCAAATGGAGAACAAAAAAAAGCAGGGGTTGCAATACTAGTCTCTGATAAAACAGACTTTAAACCATCAAAGATCAAAAGAGACAAAGAAGGCCATTACATAATGGTAAAGGGATCAATTCAACAGGAAGAGCTAACTATCCTAAATATATATGCACCCAATACAGGAGCACCCAGATTCATAAAGCAAGTCCTTAGAGACTTACAAAGAGACTTAGACTCCCATACAATAATAATGGGAGACTTCAACACTCCACTGTCAACATTAGACAGATCAACGAGACAGAAAGTTAACAAGGATATCCAGGAATTGAACTCATCTCTGCAGCAAGCAGACCTAATAGACATCTATAGAACTCTCCACCACAAATCAACAGAATATACATTCTTCTCAGCACCACATCATACTTACTCCAAAATTGACCACGTAATTGGAAGTAAAGCACTCCTCAGCAAATGTACAAGAACAGAAATTATAACAAACTGTCTCTCAGACCACAGTGCAATCAAACTAGAACTCAGGACTAAGAAACTCAATCAAAACCGCTCAACTACATGGAAACTGAACAACCTGCTCCTGAATGACTACTGGGCACATAACGAAATGAAGGCAGAAATAAAGATGTTCTTTGAAACCAATGAGAACAAAGATACAACATACCAGAATCTCTGGGACACATTTAAAGCAGTGTGTAGAGGGAAATTTATAGCACTAAATGCCCACAAGAGAAAGCAGGAAAGATCTAAAATTGACACTCTAACCTCGCAATTAAAGAACTAGAGAAGCAAGAGCAAACACATTCGAAAGCTAGCAGAAGGCAAGAAATAACTAAGATCAGAGCAGAACTGAAGGAGATAGAGACACAAAAAACCCTCCAAAAAATCAATGAATCCAGGAGTTGGTTTTTTGAAAAGATCAACAAAATTGACAGACCACTAGCCAGACTAATAAAGAAGAAAAGAGAGAAGAATCAAATCGACGCAATTAAAAATGATAAAGGGGATATCACCACCGACCCCACAGAAATACAAACTACCATCAGAGAATACTATAAACACCTCTACGCAAATAAACTGGAAAATCTAGAAGAAATGGATAATTTCCTGGACACTTACATTCTTCCAAGACTAAACCAGGAAGAAGTTGAATCCCTGAATAGACCAATAGCAGGCTCTGAAATTGAGGCAACAATTAATAGCCTACCAACCAAAAAAAGTCCAGGACCAGATGGATTCACAGCTGAATTCTACCAGAGGTACAAGGAGGAGTTGGTACCATTCCTTCTGAAACTATTCCAATCAATAGAAAAAGAGGGAATCCTCCCTAACTCATTTTATGAAGCCAACATCATCCTGATACCAAAGCCTGGCAGAGACACAACAAAAAAAGAGAATTTTAGACCAATATCCCTGATGAACATCAATGCAAAAATCCTCAATAAAATACTGGCAAACCGGATTCAGCAACACATCAAAAAGCTTATCCACCATGATCAAGTGGGCTTCATCCCTGGGATGCAAGGCTGGTTCAACATTCGCAAATCAATAAACATAATCCAGCATATAAACAGAACCAAAGACAAGAACCACATGATTATCTCAATTGATGCAGAAAAGGCTTTTGACAAAATTCAACAGCCCTTCATGCTAAAAACGCTCAATAAATTCGGTATTGATGGAACATACCTCAAAATAATAAGAGCTATTTATGACAAACCCACAGCCAATATCATGCTGAATGGGCAAAAACTGGAAAAATTCCCTTTGAAAACTGGCACAAGACAGGGATGCCCTCTCTCACCACTCCTATTCAACATAGTGTTGGAAGTTCTGGCTAGGGCAATCAGGCAAGAGAAAGAAATCAAGGGTATTCAGTTAGGAAAAGAAGAAGTCAAATTGTCCCTGTTTGCAGATGACATGATTGTATATTTAGAAAACCCCATTGTCTCAGCCCAAAATCTTCTTAAGCTGATAAGCAACTTCAGCAAAGTCTCAGGATACAAAATTAATGTGCAAAAATCACAAGCATTCTTATACACCAGTAACAGACAAACAGAGAGCCAAATCAGGAATGAACTTCCATTCACAATTGCTTCAAAGAGAATAAAATACCTAGGAATCCAACTTACAAGGGATGTAAAGGACCTCTTCAAGGAGAACTACAAACCACTGCTCAGTGAAATCAAAGAGGACACAAACAAATGGAAGAACATACCATGCTCATGGATAGGAAGAATCAATATCGTGAAAATGGCCATACTGCCCAAGGTAATTTATAGATTCAATGCCATCCCCATCAAGCTACCAATGAGTTTCTTCACAGAATTGGAAAAAACTGCTTTAAAGTTCATATGGAACCAAAAAAGAGCCCGCATCTCCAAGACAATCGTAAGTCAAAAGAACAAAGCTGGAGGCATCACGCTACCTGACTTCAAACTATACTACAAGGCTACAGTAACCAAAACAGCATGGTACTGGTACCAAAACAGAGATATAGACCAATGGAACAGAACAGAGTCCTCAGAAATAATACCACACATCTACAGCCATTTGATCTTTGACAAACCTGAGAGAAACAAGAAATGGGGAAAGGATTCCCTATTTAATAAATGGTGCTGGGAAAATTGGCTAGCCATAAGTACAAAGCTGAAACTGGATCCTTTCCTTACTCCTTATACAAAAATTAATTCAAGATGGATTAGAGACTTAAATGTTAGACCTAATACCATAAAAATCCTAGAGGAAAACCTAGGTAGTACCATTCAGGACATAGGCATGGGCAAAGATTTCATGTCTAAAACACCAAAAGCAACGGCAGCAAAAGCCAAAATTGACAAATGGGATCTCATTAAACTAAAGAGCTTCTGCACAGCAAAAGACACTACCATCAGAGTGAACAGGCAACCTACAGAATGGGAGAAAATTTTTGCAATCTAATCATCTGACAAAGGGCTAATATCCAGAACCTACAAAGAACTCAAACAAATTTAGAAGAAAAAAACAAACAACCCCATCAAAAAGTGGGCAAAGGATATGAACAGACATTTCTCAAAAGAAGACATTCATACAGCCAACAGACACATGAAAAAATGCTCATCATCACTGGCCATCAGAGAAATGCAAATCAAAACCACAATGAGATACCATCTCACACCAGTTAGAATGGCAATCATTAAAAAGTCAGGAAACAACAGGTGCTGGAGAGGATGTGGAGAAATAGGAACACTTTTACACTGTTGGTGGGATTGTAAACTAGTTCAACCATTATGGAAAACAGTATGGCGATTCCTCAAGGATCTAGAACTAGATGTACCATATGATCCAGCCATCCCATTACTGGGTATATACCCAAAGGATTATAAATTATGCTGCTATAAAGACACATGCACACATATGTTTATTGCAGCACTATTCACAATAGCAAAGACTTGGAATCAACCCAAATGTCCATCAGTGACAGATTGGATTAAGAAAATGTGGCACATATACACCATGGAATACTATGCAGCCATAAAAAAGGATGAGTTTGTGTCCTTTGTAGGGACTTGGATGCAGCTGGAATCCATCATTCTTAGCAAACTATCACAAGAACAGAAAACCAAACACTGCATGTTCTCACTCATAGGTGGGAACTGAACAATGAAATCACTTGGACTCAGGAAGGGGAACATCACACACCGGGGCCTATCATGGGGAGGGGGGAGGGGGGAGGGATTGCATTGGGAGTTATACCTGATGTAAATGACGAGTTGATGGGTGCAGTACAGCAACATGGCACAAGTATACATATGTAACAAACCTGCACGTTATGCACATGTACCCTACAACTTAAAGTATAATAATAATAAATAAATTTAAAAAAAAAGAAAGTTAGTGTTAGAAATGTGATTAAATATCTGTATTTGGTGATGGTACCATGTCAGATGGATATCTGAGTTTTCACTTACCTAAAATTAAAATTTATATGTGAATTTAATTGATTCCCAATGAACAATCCCAGCATAGTTTTGTTTCTCCCTGTGTGTGTTTATTTATTTATTCATTTATTTTAGAGACAGGGTCTCGCTGTGTGGTCTAGAATGGAGTGGAGTGGCATGCAATTATGACTCACAACTGCAGCCTCGACCTCCTGGGCTTAAGCGATTCTCTTACCTCAACCTCAGCAAGGATTACAGGATGCACCATGCCCAACTAATTTTTAGTTTTTATAGAGGCAGGATTTCGCTATGTTGCTCAGGCTGGTGTTGAAATTGTAGCCAAAGTGCTGGGATTACAGGCATGAACCACTTCTCAGCTGCTTTTTTGTTTGTTTGTAAAAGAAAATAATGTGAGCATTAACTGCAAGATAGATGCCTGAGAATAACCAAAAAAGCACAAAATAGAATAGCAGCAAGGGACTGGGACAGGGTGAAGTTTTATTAGTAGAGTTCAGAAGCTAAAAACTTCTATGTCACACTAATATGGTTTTGCCCAAGAAAAGAAAAATAAATTCTTGTAACAGAGAAGATAAGCCAGAAGTAGATCCCAACATGTGAAACTTTAATGCATGGTAAATTTTGGGTTCAACTCATTGTGGTAGAATGAGTATTCAATGGTGGTGTGGCTACTATATCTCCATTAAAAGAAAATAAAATTAGATCTCAAAGTGACACAACATTCAAAATTCGGTTCTGGATGGAGTAAAGACTTCATCTGCAATCTAGAGGAAAACTAGTCATACTTTATTATACTTTGCCATCCAAAGCTATGCAAGAAAAGACAGTCATATCTTACCATATAAAAATTAAGTTATGTATCTATGAAATGAGATTTGCTGAACAGAATTAATAGAAAAATAATAACCAAAAGATTATCCATAATATACCAATATTTTTTTTTAATTTTTAAATAAAAAGATAACTAATCCAAGATAAAAATAGACAAAGGATCTAAGTAGACAGTTCAAGGAAGCAAAAGTCTAGAAAATCATCAAATGAAAGCCAAATCAAGTTCACCAGTCATCAGGGAAGTGCAAATATAAAGTAACAATGAGCTATCACTTCACACAATCAGAATGCACAAAAATTTAGAAGAGCAAAAAAGCCTGTTATGGCTGAAATTCAGGAAGAAGAATACTCATATGCTTGTGGTGAAATGTACATTCATTTTGGAAAGCTATCAGACAAAATTCGATACAACTAGTTACAAACCAGGTTCCTTACAAGAATTTCTCCTAACAAAATAAAGCCACCAGTTTGAAGGTATGAGTTTAGAGTCAATTAATGGGAATGATTGACTAAATTAGAAAACATTCATGACCAGGAATATTATACAACTATTTTTAAAAGGTTGAGGAGGATTAGAGCTCTACCTTGGAGGAATTTCAATGAAGTAGTTTGTGTGAGAAAAGTAAGTTGTTTTTTTTGTTTGTTTGTTTGTTTTTTTAAGTGTTATTTTAAAATTCCCATGTACTTCCTCCTCCATGCATGCACAACCCCTCCCACTGTCTACTTCCAGTACCAGAGTGACTGATTATAGTTGATGAAACTGCATTGACATATCATTATCACCCAAGTCCATAGTTTACATTAGGCTTCACTCTTACTGTTGTAAATTCTATAGGTTTGAAGAATGTATCATGACACATATCCACCATTTTAGTATCACACAGAGTAGTTCCATTGCCCTAAAAATCTTCTGTGCTCTGCCTATTTATCCCTCCATCTTTACAAACTTTTGACAGCCACTGGCCTTTTTACTGTCTCCATTGCTTGCCTTTTCCAGAATGTCATATATTTGGAATCATATCATGTTGCCTTTATAGATTGGCTTCTTTCACCTACTGATAATGCTTTTAAGATTCCTCCAAGTGTATTCATGGCTTGAGAGCTCACTTCTTTTCAGTACTGAATAATATTCCACCGTCTGTATGTACTACCTTTTATTTATCAGTTCACCCACTGAAGGACATCTTAGTTGCCTCCAAGTTTTGACAATTAGAAATAAAGCTGCTGGCTCGGCATTGTGGCTCACGCCTGTAATCCCAGCACTTTGAGAGGCCAAGGCAGGTTGATCACCTGAGGTTAGTAGTTTGAGACAGGCCCGGCCAACATGGTGAAACCCTGTCTCTACTGAAAATACAAAAATTAGCCAGGCAGCTGCTCGGGAGGTTGAGGCAGGAGAATCGCTTGAACCCAGGAGGTGGAGATTGCAGTGAGCCGAGATCGTGCCACTGCTCTCCAGCCTGAGTGACAGAGTGAGACTCTGTCTCAAAAAAAAAAGAAAGAAAGCTTCTATAAATATCAAAAAAGTGTTATATGATTTAATTTTTACAAAAAGACAAAAGTCTGTATACATTATATGTGTGCATGCACACACACACACACACATACACACACCAGGGATATGTTCTGAGAAATATGCCCTTAAATGATTTCATCATTGTATGAACATTGTAGAGCATACTTATGCAAACCTAGATAGTATAGCCTAATACACACCTAGGTGATATGGTATAGCCTATTGCCCCTAGACCACAAACCTCTACAGCATGTTACTATACTGCATACTGTAGGCGATCGTAACACAGTGATATATATTTGTGTATCTAAACATAGAAAAACAACAATAAAAATATATATTGTGTATCTAAACATAGAAAAACAACAAAAACAACAGCAACAAAAAAAACAACAAAAAAAACAACAATATATATTTGTGTATCTAAACATAGAAAAACAACAATAAAACAACAATACTTTGTGGAACCACCATTTTATATGCAGTCTGTTGTTGACAAAAACACGGTTATGCAGCACATGATTATATACTGTATGTGTGTGTGTTTGTATGTGAGTATAGATACTGTATTAGTCTGTTCCACATACTGTATTAGTCTGTTCCACACTGCTGTGAAGAAATAGCAGAGACAATAATTTACGAAAAAAGATGTTTAATTGACTCACAGTTCTGCATGGGTAGGGAGGCCTCCAGAAATTTAAAATCATGGTTAAAAGCACTTCTTCACAGCGCAGTAGGAGAGAGAAAAATGAGAGCTGAGTGAGGTGGGGAGCTCTTATAAAACCACGAGATCTTGTGAGAACTTACTATCAGAGAATAGCATGGGGGACACTGTCCCCATGGTTCCATTACATCCCACCGGGTCCCTCCCACCACACGTGGGAATTATGGGAACTATGATTCAGGATGAGATTTGGTGGGGACACAACCAAACCATATCAGATACACACATACACACACACACACACACATATATATATATATATATATATACACATAGTTTAAAAATTTATATCCTTTGTTATTTTCATTTTTCAGGAGTTTGATAGAAAATGAGTGAGGAAGAGGTAAAAGAAAAATCCTCGAGAGTTTTTCCAGGACATATCAAGGTTCAAAAACTATTTCTCTAGAATGATACATAAAACCATCAGGATAATGTTAACAAAGATATGTGAAACAGGTAGTTGCATATATTTTTAAAAACTTATTGAAGGTGCAATGGATTCTAATTTGTGTGAGTAAATGAGTAAAAACAAAATTTCACATTAGAATGAATGAATCTAAGTTTTATACATAGCCTCATTCTTAGAAATATCCAATTTGGGGAAGTTGGCTGTAAGTATTCATTTTGTCTTTTATTATGGATGATCAAATAAGATTACCCATTGTTCAAAAATTGCTATGTAGGAAAGATATGAAACATTTCCTGTCATTAATATTTGCACAAAATTTCCCATTGATTTATCAAAGAAAACAGTGCTTTTGAATTGATATCTGCAGAACTACAAATCATTTATATTGATGCTTTGTTCTTAATTATTAATGTCTAACAATGATTTAATTTCTCTTTTGTATAGCTTCACAGTAACCATTTCATTCAGGTTGTGGTCATTGACAGTCATATGCATGTAATTAGCATTATCTATTATTATGAGCTGTCACTCATATAGTGCATTCATACTATAGTTATATTAGTAATATAAATTCTTGTTCATAAAGTGAAAAAATAATACACTTTTCTAGCTTTAGTGCTTCCAAGTATATTGAGCAGTTATTTTCCTTAAGGAACCACATTTACATATCTTCTGTATAGGTTTTTAAGATTTCTGGAACTTTCCAGAGAAAAAAGATGACATCCAATATAGTTTTTAGTGTGTCTTTCCATCTGGGTTTTCAGATTAATTTGGTTTAATTCAAAGATTAAAGACAGAAAAATTGGACCAAATGGTGGAATAAACCCCTGTGGAAAACATGCTTCTGCTGTGATTATTTTTGCGATTAACTGATTTTTTAATTTGTAACTGCACCCTGTGACTTCAGTTGCAGTTAATAACTGATTAATCATAAGCTTATGGATTAATTGCGCCAGTGCATGTTGGGAGGTGAGTGAGCTTGTTTATGTCACTAGAGAAACTTGAGTGGTAGTGGAGAGTGGACTAAACAAATGCTTCCATAATTTAATAACTAACTTTGGAATTTTTAAAGTTAAGAAAGCGTATGCCTTGATGTAAGTATAGGGAGGGGTCAAAAATAATTTTAAGTTTTCTAGCCTAGAATCCTAGAATCTGAAATGAAAACCTTCTGAAAAATAGGGACACACAACTGATAAAATAAATCTTGGTCAGGTGCAATGGCTCATGCCTATAATCCCACACTTTGGGAGGCTGAGGTGGGCAGATCACTTGAGGTTAGATGTTTGTGACCAGCCTGGCCAGCATGGTGAAACCCCGCCTCTACTAAAAATACAAAAATTAGCCCGGGGCGCACCTGTAATCCCAGCTACACCGGCGGCTGAGGCATGAAAATCTCTTAACCTGGGAGGCGGAGGTTGCAGTGAGCTGAGATGGCGCCACCGCACTCCAGCCTGGGTGACAGAACGAGACTCAAGAAAGAGAGAGAGAGAGATCTTACTAATGTCGAGCGTGGAGTTGTAAAAAATTCATATAAAAAGTGTCACAAGGCCCTTGGGTGGCACCTTTGCCCAAGTTTTGCTCAGGTCCATTGGGTTTGTTTTGCCCACTCGGCCTGTTAGGCTGCGCTCAGCTTGCGCTACTGGCCTGGATCTCACACCTGTCAAGAGTGAGCCAGGCACGGAATGGTGAAGGCTGTGTGAGCAACCACAGGGTCTGGCCACTGTGTACAGCCAGGCACGCCAGGTGTGGCGGGGTGGGCAGCTACCGGCACTGGCATGGGCATTTGCTCCCTGCTAGGTCGCAGCTGGACCAGGCGTACTGCAAGTGGCTTTCACTGCAGACACTGGGGAATGTGGTGGTGCCCTGAATCTTGGAGATGCAAGAAACTGCAGAGCTCCAAAGAGAGTGTCATGGCTCTGGCTTGGGGAGCTCCCAGGTCTGGCTTTCCCGAAGGACCATGGCTCTTCTCTGTTTCTGTCTTCTCTTCTTCTCATCACCCGCAATGTGGTGAGCAGGGGTGCATGTTTCATTCCTGTTTGTGTTACAACTCTTTCAGTCCTGCCATTCAGAAGGTCCCAAGTTCTTGTCCCGCATCCAGAAAGCATGAGGTACAAGGACAACTACAAGCGTGAGCAAGGCAAAGAGGAGCTTTATTGAGCAATAGTACAGGTCTCAGGAGACCTGAAGTGGGTAGCTCCTTTCGCAGGCAGGTCATGGAAGCATCTGTGCGGCCCTCGGCAGAGAGGAGACTCAGAGCGGGTAGCTCCTATCTGCAGGCAGGTTGTCATGATGAGTGTGCAGCTCTCAGTGGAGAGGAGACCCACAGTGTGTAGCTCTTTTCCCTAGGCAGGTCATTCCATTGTCTATCCCAGTCTGGCTGAGTCTGGGAATTTAATGGGCTTAAGAGGGGATGAAGTGCGTGCTGATTGGTCCATGGGCAGCCACGGGCAAGCCTGGAAAAAGCACCATAAGTTCTCACTTTAGTAGAGGGAACTGGCAGCCTGGGCACCATGCTAGAGAGTCCATGGTTTGAAGGTGGGATTTCACAGGGGTCCTGCCCTTTTCTGTCTAGGTGCCTATCTGCCTTCTGCCCTCTTCATGGCGCCCTGGCTATTCATGCTAGGGGGTACCTGCAGGCCGGTGCCAAGTGGCCCTCAGCCCCATCTGGGCCTCTGTACTGTATTTGTCAGCACCTAAAGTCCAGAGGTGGGTGAGACAGTAGGAGGCTGGTGTGTCAGTGTCAACCCTAGCACAAACACACCAGGCCTGGTCATGACAGCGCCCGGGCTGGACCACAACTTTGCTCCAAAATTGGAGCAGGTGCTGGGAGCCGGGAGAGGCCAGGCAGTGGGAGCCGGCACTTCCAAGTATGCAAGGGCCGGGGGGCGTCGCGGGTCAAGAGCACAGGGATGTCCGGGTCTGCTGCTGCGGCTGGGTGGCTGCAGCTGCACCTGGGATCACAGGGCTCCCACCCTACCAACTTGGAAGGGGGCAGGGCTCCTGCCTGTTCCCGGCTCCTGCAGCGTCCATGGAGTGCACAGCCCTAGCTACATCTCCTCCACTGCAGTCATCGCCTTTCCAGCTGCCACTCCAAATGGTGCCACTGCTGCCATCAAATTGTACCACTAAAATAATAATTATTTACTACAAAAATAGCTATTTCAAACATTGGGTATTTTCCTAAAGCTCCTTATGTTTTATTTTATCCTAGGAATTTAAATGCACTCAGCTTAAGGAAAAACAAACTCTCCGCTTAACAAAAAACAAAACAAAACAAGACTCTCTTGATCACGTGTCCTCTAGCCCCCAACTCCTTTATTTTTATTTATTTATTTATTTATTTATTTATTTATTTATTTATTTATTTTCTGTTAGAGCGAAGTTTCTTGAAAGGAATATACCCATTAATCTCTCCATGTTTTTACTTGACTTTCACTCTATAAAGTACAGGAAAATGCTAGACCCATCACTCCACTGACACAACTCTGGCAAAGGTCACCAGTGATCTATTACTTGCCAAATTTAAAGCCACTTTCCAGTTCTGTTGTCTTTTCACCACTTATTCTGCTCTCCAACCTCTCCATGGCTGTGGAAGTGCTATTTTATTTACTATTGATTTGTTTTGACTCTACCTCTCTTCCTCTTTATCACTTTTTCCTTAGTCTTTTACAAACTTCTCCCACCCAACTTTTTTTTTTTTTTTTCCCTGTACTTAGTGCTACCCAGACCTCTGTCACTGGGTCCTTCCCTTTTTCCATTCTGCATACTCCTCGAGTGGTCCATTGCCCTCCACAGCATACTGATGACTCTCAAATCCATATCTGTAGCCCAGACTTATTCTGGCTCTAGGTCATGTACATTGCAACTGTAGGAGCTGCGTGAGCCAAACACCTAAAGTATTGAGCAATAGTACAGGTCTCAGGAGACCTGTACTTTCTTACTTTTTACAACTTTTTCTTACCTTTTGCACCTCCCATCCCACCTCACCCACAGCCAGGTAAAGTTCTCTCTTTACATTTCATGTTTCAGTTAGTGCACTGTCTACCTAACTGCCAAATCCAGGTCCTTAGAGACCTTCTTTAACTCTCACCTTTTGCCCACCCTGGTTTCTAATCACTCACCCAGTTCAGTTCATTTAAGCCTCCTCTCCATGCCCATTGTCACCCTTATTTCAAAGCCCCCGTCATTGTTCATCTCAGTTGTTACCACCACCTTCTTACTAATCTCCTTACCACTCTTTTTGCCACCTCCAAATCTATTCTCCAGAAAGAGCCAGGATAATCTTTCTAAAGTGAAAGCCTGGCTAAAATAGTAACATAATGGAATGGATTTTCTTTAGTATAGATGGTGCTACTAGTGATTTGGCCCATATTTGTCTCTCAAACATCATACCAAATTATTATTCCCCAATACTCAGAAGTCTTTTCTAGTTTTGCTGGTATCTGATATTGGCTCTGATATCTCAGAACTTTGTATGTGCTACTTCCTACTCTTCACATGTATACAATACTGTATACTTGTGAAGAATTTTGGCCCCTGTTGAATAATAAAAATCATATGCTCTTAAAAGAACATTTTACAATTTATTTTAATATATTATCTGGCATACTCTCTTCACAATTTAGGATTTATTTCAGGTATCATCTTTTCAGGAAGTCTTTACTATTCTTTCTGGAAAGAAATAGTTGTCCGTATTTGGCTTAGATCTCTATAGGATCATTTATTTTAACTGCGTTGTTTTTTTTTCTTCTTACTCATATATTTTCCTTTTTTGACTCATGAACTGTAGGCTACTTGTAAACCGAGTGATTTATATAATGCTCAGCATATTGTTGGCATGTAAAATCTGCATGAAAATAATGAACATAAACATTTTAGATTAAGACGTATTTGGTAATACTCATCATGTTACATATATACTGGCAAATTACTTCATCTCTCTGAAACTCGACTTCCCAGGACATTAAAAGAGATGAAGTTGCTATAAAAATGAAATTAGTTGGCATATGTAAAGTTTCTTCCAAAACATCGTAGCCCCAAATAGGTTTTCAATAAATATTAGGTATATCACTCATTAGTTGATTATTTGTACGCCATGTCCTGAACACCTACATGTTGAGATTAATAGAAGCTCAAAAAAAATATTGCAAAGTAAAACTGGGGAAGTAGATGATTCTTTTGTTTTCTATTTGATAGAATGTTTATTTGTTCATTAATTCACTCACATATTTGTATGATGACTATTTACATCATACTATTTAAAATTAATTAATTTATTTTTTATTATAGTTTAAGTTCTAGGGTACATGTGCACAATGTGCAGGTTTGTTACATATGTATACATGTGCCATGTTGGTGTGCTGCACCCATTAACTGGTCATTTACATTAGGTATATCTCCTAATGCTATCCCTCCCCCATCCCCCCACCCCACGACAGGCGCACAGGCTAGAATGGCGATCATTAAAAAGTCAGGAAACAACAGGTGCTGGAGAGGATGTGGAGAAATAGGAACACTTTTACACTGTTGGTGGGACTGTAAACTAGTTCAACCATTGTGGAAGACTTAGAGTATAATAAAGTATAATAAGTATAACTTAAAGCATAATAAAAAATTAATTAATTTTAAAAAGTATGATGTAGTCATCATACAAATATGTGAGTAAATTAATGAAAAAATAAACATTCTATCAAATAGAAAAAAAAATCATCTACTTCCCCAGTTTTACTTTGCAATATTTTTTTGAGCTTCTATTAATCTCAACATGTAGGTGTTCAGGACATGGTGTACAAATAATCAACTAATGAGTGATATACCTAATATTTATTGAAAACCTATTTGGGGCTACGATGTTTTGGAAGAAACTTTACATATGCCAACTAATTTCATTTTTATAGCAACTTCATCTCTTTTAATGTCCTGGGAAGTCGAGTTTCAGAGAGATGAAGTAATTTGCCAGTATATATGTAACATGATGAGTATTACCAAATACGTCTTAATCTAAAATGTTTATGTTCATTATTTTCATGCAGATTTTACATGCCAACAATATGCTGAGCATTATATAAATCACTCGGTTTACAAGTAGCCTACAGTTCATGAGTCAAAAAAGGAAAATATATGAGTGGTTTTGATTTGCATTTCTCTGATGGCCAGTGATGATGAGCATTTTTTCATGTGTCTGTTGGCTGCATAAATGCTTTCTTCTGAGAAGTGTCTGATCATATCCTTCACCCACTTTTTGATGGGGTTGTTCGTTTTTTCCTTATAAATTCATTTAAGTTCTTTGTAGGTTCTGGATATTAGCCCTTTGTCACATAAGTAGATTGCAAAAATTTTCTCCCATTCTGTAGGTTACCTGTTCACTCTGATAGTAGTTTATTTTGCTGTGCAGAAGCTCTTTAATTAGATACCACTTGTCAACTCTGGCTTCTGTTGCCATTGCTTTTGGTGTTTTAGATATGAAGTCCTTGCCCATGCCTATGTCCTGAATGGTATTACCTAGGTTTTCTTCTAGGGTTTTTATGGTTTTAGGTCTAACATTTAAGTCTCTAATCCATCTTGTATTTTTTTTTTTTTTTTTTTGTATGAGGTGTAAGGAAGGGATCCAGTTTCAACTTTCTACATATGGCTAGCCAGTTTTCCCAGAACCATTTATTAAATAGGGAATCCTTTCCCCATTTCTTGTTTTTGTCAGGTTTGTCAAAGATCAGGTAGTTGTAGATGTGTGGCATTATTTCTGAGGTCTCTGTTCTGTTCCATTGGTCTATATCTCTGTTTTGGTACCAGTACCATGCTGTTTTGGTTATTATAGCCTTGTAGTATAGTTTGAAGTCAGGTAGCGTGATGCCTCCAGCTTTCTTCTTTTGGCTTAGGATTGTCTTGGCAATGTGGGCTCTTTTTTGGTTCCATATGAACTTTAAAGTAGTTTTTTCCAATTCTGTGAAGAAAGTCATTGGTAGCTTAATGGGGATGGCATTGAATCTGTAAATTACCTTGGGCAGCATGGCCATTTTCACGTTATTGAACTTCCTATCTATGAGCATGGGATGTTCTTCCATTTGTTTGTGTCCTCTTTTATTTTGTTGAGCAGTGGTTTGTAGTTCTCCTTGAAGAGGTCCTTCGCATCCCTTGTAAGTTGGATTCCTAGGTATTTTATTCTCTTTGAAGCAATTGTGAATGGGAGTTCACTCATGATTTGGCTCTCTGTCTGTTTTTGGTGTGTAGGAATGCTTGTGATTTTTGTACATTGATTTTGTATCCAGAGACTTTGCTGAAGTTGCTTATCAGCTTAAGGAGATTTTGGACTGAGACAAGGGGGTTTTCTAAATATACAATCATGTCATCTGCAAACAGGGACAATTTGACTTCCTGTTTTCCTAATTGAATACCCTTTATTTCTTTCTCCTGCCTGATTGCACTGGCCAGCACTTCCAACACTGTGTTGAATAGGAGTGGTGAGAGAGGGCATCCTTGTTTTGTGCCAGTTTTCAAAGGGAATGCTTCCAGTTTTTGTCCATTCACTATGATATTGGCTGTGGGTTTGTCATAAATAGCTCTTATTATTTTGAGATACATTCCATCAATACCGAATTTATTGAGAGTTTTTTAGCATGAAAGGCTGTTGAATTTTGTCAAAGGCCTTTTCTGCATTTATCGAGATTAATCATGTGGTTTTTGTCTTTGGTTCTGTTTACATGCTGGATTATGTTTATTGATTTGCATATGTTGAACCAGTCTTGCATCCCAGGGATGAAGCTCACTTGATCATGGCAGATAGGCTTTTCAATATGCTGCTGGATTTGGTTTGCCAGTATTTTATTTAGGATTTTTGCGTCGATGTTCATCAGGGATATTGGTCTAAATTCTCTTTTTTTGTTGTGTCTCTGCCAGGCTTTTGTATCAGGATGATGTTGGCCTCGTAAAATGAGTTAGGGAGGATTCCCTCTTTTTCTATTGATTGGAATAGTTTCAGAAGGAATGATACCAGCTCCTCCTTGTACCTCTGGTAGAATTCGGCTATGAATCCGTCTGATCCTGGACTTTTTTTGGTTGGTAGGCTATTAATTATTGCCTCAGTTTCAGAGCCTGTTATTGGTCTCTTCAGGGATTCAACATCTTCTGGGTTTAGTCTTGGGAGTATGTATGTGTCCAGGAATTTATCTGTTTCTTCTAGGTTTTCTAGTTTATTTGCATAGAAGTGTTTATAGTATTCTCTGATGGCAGTTTGTATTTCTGTGGGGTCGGTGGTGATATCCCCTTTCTCATTTTTTTATTACATCTATTTGAGTCTTTTCTCTTTTCTTCTTTATTAGTCTTGCTAGTGGTCTATCAATTTTGTTGATCTTTTCAAAAAACCAGCTCCTGGATTCATTGATTTTTTGAAGGGTTTTTTTGTGTCTCTATCTCCTTCAGTTCTGCTCTGATCTTAGTTATTTCTTGCCTTCTGCTAGCTTTTGAATGTGTTTGCTCTTCCTTCTCTAGTTCCTTCAATTGTGATGTTAGGGTGTCAATTTTAGATCCTTCCTGCTTTCTCTTGTGGGCATTTAGTACTATAAATTTCCCTCTACACACTGCTTTAAATGTGTCCCAGAGATTCTGGTATGTTGTATCTTTGTTCTCATTGGTTTCAAAGAGCATCTTTATTTCTGCTTTCATTTTGTTATGTACCCAGTAGTCATTCAGGAGCAGGTTGTTCAGTTTCCATGTAGTTGAGTGGTTTTGAGTGAGTTTCTGAATCCTTGGTTCTAGTTTGATTACACTGTGGTCTGAGAGACAGTTTGTTAAAATTTCTGTTCTTTTACATTTGCTGAGGAGTGCTTTACTTCCAACTATGTGGTCAGTTTTGGAATAAATATGATGTGGTGCTGAGAAGTATTCTGTTGATTTGTGGTGGAGAGTTCTGTAGATGTCTATTAGGTCTGCTTGGTGCAGAGCTGAGTTCAATTCCTAGATATCCTTGTTAACTTTCTGTCTCGTTCTGTCTAATGTTAACAGTGGAGTGTTAAAGTCTCTATTATTGTGTGGGAGTCTAAGTCTTTTTGTAAGTCTCTAAGGACTTGCTATATGAATCTGGGTGCTTCTGCATTGGGCGCATATATATTTAGGATAGTTAGCTCTTCTTGTTGAATTGATCCCTTTACCATTATGTAATGACCTTCTTTGTCTCTTTTGATCCTTGTTGGTTTAAAGTCTGTTTTATCAGAAAGTAGGATTGCAACCTCTGCCTTTTATTGTTTTCCATTTTCTTAGTAGATCTTCCTCCATCCCTTTATTTTGAGCCTATGTGTGTCTCTGCATATGAGATGGGTCTCCTGACTACAGCACACTAATGGGTTTTGACTCTTTATAAAATTTGCCAGTCTGTGTCTTTTAATTGGAGCATTTAGCCCATTTACATTTATGGTTAATATTTTTATGTGTGAATTTGATCCTGTCATTATTATGTTAGCTGGTTATTTTGCTCATTAGTAGATGCAGTTTCTTCCTAGCATCGATGATCTTTACATTTTGGCATGTTTTTACAGTGGCTGGTACTGGTTGTTCCTTTCCATGTTTAGTGCTTCCTTCAGGAGCTCTTGTAAGGCAGGCCTGGTGGTGACAAAATCTCTCAGCATTTGCTTATCTGTAAAGGATTTTATTTCTCCTTCACTTATGAGACTTACTTTGGCTGGATATGAAATTCTGGGTTTAAAATTCTTTTATTTAAGAATGTTGAATATTGGCTGCCACTCTCTTCTGGCCTTGTAGAGTTTCTGCCGAGAGATCCATTGTTAGTCTGATGGGCTTCCCTTTGTGGGTAACTCGACGTTTCTCTCTGGCTGACCTTAACATTTTTTCCTTCATTTCAACTTCTTGAATCTGATGATTATGTGTCTTGGAGTTGCTCTTCTCGAGGATTATCTTTGTGGCGTGGTCTGTATTTCCTGACTTTGAATGTTGGCCTGCCTTGCTAGGTTGGGAAGTTCTCCTGGATAATATCCTGCAGAGTGTTTTCCAACTTGGTTCCATTATCCCCATCACTTTCAGGTACACCAATCAGACGTAGATTTTGTCTTTTCACATAGTCCCTTATTTCTTGGAGGCTTTGTTCATTTCTTTTTACTCTTTTTTCTCTAAACTTCTCTTCTTGCTTCATTTCATTCATTTGATCTTCAATCACTGATACCCTTTCTTCCAGTTGATCAAATCAGTCACTGAAACTTGTTCATTAATCATGTAGTTCTCATACCATGGTTTTCAACTCCATCAGGTCATTTAAGGATTTCTCTACATTGGTTATTCTAGGTAGCCATTCGTCTAATCTTTTTTCAAGGTTTTTGGCTTCTTTGTGATGAGTTCAAACTTCCTCCTTTAACTCATAGAAAGTTGATCGTCTGAAGCCTTCTTCTCTCAACTTGTCAAAGTCATTCTCCATCCAGCTTTGTTCCATTGCTGGTGAGCAGCTGCGTTCCTTTGGAGGGGGAGAGGCACTCTGATTGTTAGAATTTTCAGCTTTTCTGCTCTGTTTTTTTCCCATCTTTGTGGTTTTATCTACCTTTGGTCTTTGGTGATGGTGACGTAGAGATGGGGTTTTGGTGTGGATGTCCTTTCTGTTTGTTAGTTTTCCTTCTAACTGTCAGGACCCTCAGCTGCAGGTCTGTTGGAGTTTGCTGGAGATCCACTCCAGACCCTGTTTGCCTAGGTATCAGCAGCGGAGGCTGCAGAACAGCGAATATTGCTGAACAGCAAATGTTGCTGCCTGATTGTTCCTCTGGAAGCTTCCTCTCGGAGGATACCTGGCTGTGTGAGGTGTCAGTCTGCTGGGGGGTACCTCCCAGTTAGGCTACTCGGAGGTCAGGGACCTACTTGAGGAGGCAGTCTGTCCATTCTCAGATCTCAAACTCCTTGCTGGGAGAACCACTACTCTCTTCAAAGCTTTCAGACAGGGACATTTAAATCTGCAGAGGTTTCTGCAGCCTTTTGTTTAGCTATGCCCTGTCCCCAGAGGCAGAGTCTACAGAGGTAGCCAGGCCTCCTTGAGCTACAGTGGGCTCCACCCAATTCGAGCTTCCTGGCCACTTTGTTTACCTACTCAAGCCTCAATGGCGGGTCTCCCTCCCCCAGCCTCCCTGGCGCCTTGCAGTTTGATCTCAGACTGCTGTGCTGGCAATGAGGGAGGCTCCGTGGGCTTAGGACCCTCTGAGCCAGGCACAGTATATAATCTCTTGGTGTGCTATTTGCTAAGACCCTCGGAAAAGTGCAGTATTAGGGTGAGAGTGACCCGATTTTCCAGGTGCTGTGTGTCATGGTTTCCCTTGGCTAGGAAAGGGAATTCCCTTACCCTTTGCATTTCCTGGGTGAGGCGATGCCTCGCCCTGCTTTGGCTCTTGCTCGGTGGGCTGCACCCACTGTCCTGACCCACTATCTGACACGCCCCACTGAGATGAACTCGGTACCTCAATTGGAAATGCAGAAATCACCCATCTTCTATGTCGCTCACCCTGGGAGCTGTAGCCTGGAGCTGTTCCTATTCGGCCATCTTAAGAAGATAATTCTTACAGGTATACAGAGAAAAACTGTGGAAATGTTCAGATTGTCTTGGAACATTTCTCTTACCATTACATCAAAACCTTTGTCAAATTTTTTCATACCACAAATTCTTTTGGGAGACAATTGGGAGATAGTTATTTCTAGAGTTAAGGAAAACAGCATACATTACATTAATTTTCTTAAACTGACTTTAATCTACTAGTGTTTGGCACATTTAATCAGCCAAAAAAAGTTTCAAGAAAATTAGTTTAGTTATAAAGGGGTAGCTACTGCATTTAAATGAAAAAACAAATTTTTCTTAGATTATCATTATGATATATATCAGTTTCCTTGCTGAAAACTGACATTGACTATATTCATGACAGATTAATCTTCCTTTATATTAATTTATTAGATTATTATTGAGTATTTATGCCCATTATATTGGTTTTTAAGAATATAAATATAACTATGGTATGAGTCCTATACACATAGAAATATATTTTATAGGAAACCATATTATGTTATCAAAATATATTTAAAATAAATATTCGTATATCAAATAAGATACTCAATTATGTATATTACTGTATACATGTGAAGAATTTTGGCCCCAGTTTAATAATAAAAATCATATGCTCTTAAAATTACATTATTTAATATTTATATATTTGAATTTAACACATTTAGCCTATAAAATTAAATTTATTTTAAAAAGAATAGATAAATACAAATAAAATAACAATAACAGAAAATAGTTCAGTGTGGTTATGTAATGTTGTCAGGGTCATAGAGTATGAATTGACTATTGAATAAATATGGAGACATTTTATGCTCTCTGAACTACATTCAAAAGCTAGAGAAAATTATGAATAGTAACTTCAGGTTCTTATGATAAAAGTGTGTAGCAGGTGCTTTTTCTTCCTGGAAGCATTGGAAGATGTTGGCTCTGAAGTCAGTCCTTCTAATGGAATTGTCCTCAGCTGGCAAAAGCCACCTCACTATGGGAAGTGCTAATGCAGTGAAGCATCAATATCCTTTGTAGGAAAACTCTGCAGGGTGACTCTGAAAGGCCTTCTCAACTCAACAGCTCCATCTGACCTATTTGGAAGTAATACATCGCAGTTGAACTCATTCCACTGCCTAATCCTTCTTTTTTTAAAACACTACCACATGAGTTGATTCTCAGGGCACTCTCCAACATCTTCCAAAATGCATGTCTTCATCAAAGAATAAGATTTCCAAAGAACCCATTCTAGGTGATCTGAGGAAGATAACTTTAAAATGGAACTTTAGAGATGGATCACTCACCAGCCAACTAGCTGGCTGTAATGAGGGCCCCATTGCTGTTGGAGGGTAACCACTGATAGCTCTTTTTTTTTTTTTTTTTTTTTTTTGAGACAGAATCTTGCTCTGTCACCCAGGCTAGAGTAAAGTGGCATGATCTCGGCTCACTACAACCTCTACCTCCCGGGTTCAAGCGATTCTTGTGCCTCCGCCTTCTGAATAGCTGGGATTACAGGCGTGTGCCACCATGTCCAGCTAATTTTTATATTTTTAGAAGAGACTAATTCACCATGTTGCCCAGGCTGGTCTTTTAATTCCCTATCTCAGATGATCTGCCTGCCTTGGCCTTCCAAAGTGCTGGAATTACAGGCATGAGCCACCACGCCTGGCCAACCACTCTTGATTGCTATAGTGGGAAGTTTTTAAAATCTTCACCTGTGATAAGGATAGGTACTGATGAAAGGTAATGCCTTCTGAATTCAATATTTCAGGCTTCTGAGGAATTCAGAGGAAAGTAATAATTATAAGGACAATGGAATCAATTAGGTTCTGCTGGGTTCCTGTTATGCAGTGGAGGAAAAAAAATGAAAGGCTAAGTGTAATTAATCATCACTTGACCATGGTATGTGAGCATAAGACCTCTTTGGAAAAATACAAAGAGATTCTTATCTTCTGCAGTCAAAGGTCATACCAGCAGATAATAAGGCTTAGGGCTTATTTAAAAGTATAACAGAATTTCAAGAGGCCTGCATCCTCAGCTATGCCAGAGTCTGAACCCTGGTTGGGAACAAGGGGAGTCTTACAGGGGGTGGTTACAACTGGGTTTATGGACTCCATAACCTTGAAGTCTCAAATTTTCCTAAACCATCTGGACCTACAGAACTTGCCTATTCCTTCCAATTAGAGGCAGTCATTTCCATCTTGCTTGAAGATGACACAGAAACTTCTTCCCTTGGAGGTAACTCACACCCTTCTTAGGAAATAACCCCACCTCCATTCTGGCCACCAGATCCATATAGGGCCATTAGATAACATTACTTGGCTCTGGAATTGTTGGGCTTCTAAGAGAGGAAAAATATTATGCTTTAAATTAGCTGTAGACCCCAGCCAGGAGTTAGGGAAGTATGTATGGAGCTAGATCCTGAGGCTGCTGGATGAGATGGGATGGAGAATAAGAGACTGAATAACAATGAGGGTGGAAAATAGGATCAAGTGAGGATAGTGACATAGATTCTTGATATGGGAACATTCTACCATGATACAAGATTTAACACTTAGACAAAGACAGCAGGAAATAGTGTCATACACTGCTAGGATGGCTCTTGGAAACTTGGGGAAAGCAACACTAAATAAAGTATAAATGCCCAAACAGCTGTGCAGACAGTGAAAAAAGGACCAAATGACTCAGAGAAGTGTGAATGCTAAAGTGAATATGTCATATAAGTTCCAGAAATATCATCAGCTCACTTTTTCTTTGTAAAGGCTTGGACAACACCTCATTGACTAAAGCAGTAAGAATATGCTGATGACTGAGACACAAGCATCATTAAGAAGCTCAGTGGTGACTGGACTGTTCTCTATAGGCAAATGTTGATAGCAGTAGATGCTATTATAGAATTGGCCTCTCTCATAACAGTGGGGATGACAGATTTTCAAAATAATAGAGGCTAGGAGGTAGTTCTTAGTTGTCACAAGAAAAGTAAGCACACTTATTTTTTGTTTTTTGTTTTTGTTTTTGAGACAGAGTCTCACTCTGGTTGGAATGCAGTGGTGCGATCTTGACCCATTGCAACCTCCACCTCCCGGGTTCAAGCAGTTCTCCACTCAACCTCCCGACTAGCTGGTACTACAAGTGCCTGCCACCATGCCTGGCTAATTTTTGTATATTTGGTAGATATGGGTTTCACCATGTTGGCCAGGCTGGTCTCAAACCCCTGACCTCAAATGCTCCACCCAACCTGGGCCTCCCAAAGCACTGGGATTATAGGCATGATCCACTGTGCCCAGCCAGGCGCACTTATCTTAATGAATGGCTTGTTCAAATATATCTAAGACTCCAGAATCACAGAGAGCTATGGAGATGGTTAACAGAACACAGCATCTCTAGGGGAAAATAAGTGGACAGCCAACAAACTATTGCACAATCTACACAATTTAAATAAATTAAAAATCAGTGAATAAGAGTCTGCATATGGCTGCCTAATAAAAAGCCACCATCCTTGTCCAATTACTGTACCTGAGGCAGTTTTCAGACTTTGAGCTTGTTAACTGAAGACTTCAACTGAATCACCAGAAAGAACCCTGAAACACCATAGCTAATGTATATGGTAATTATTCTCTCAGTTCTTTCTACAGAAAACCTACATCGATTTACTTGAATAATCATACACTAGGGAAAATGGACTCCTGAGATACTTTGAGAGATGTCATACACAGGATCCAAATTGACTTGGATATCAGGATTCCGGAGTGGGCACATTGCCATGGATTATCTGGTCATATCACGTACTACGTCAACTAAAATTGCCAACTTAATAGAGAGATGGAATGGCCTTTTAGAGAGGGCAATTGAGTTTTACAGAGAAAATATCCAGTAAGAGGTGGGTTCTACCCTCCAGGATGCAGTTAAATTCTAAATCAATGACCATTATTATATGCTGCTTTTTCTCCTTATAGAATACACAGGTCCAAGAACCAAGAAGTGACCTCACTATCATCACATCCAATGACCCACTGGGGGAATGCTTTCCTTCCTGCAACTCTGGGCTCTGCCAGTTTAGAGGTCCCAGTTCCCAGAAAGGGAAAAACCTTCTATTAAGTGACATAGCAAGATTCCCATTAATCTTTAAGCCATGGCATCAGCTCAGCTACTTTAGGCTTCTGTGTCAGGAAGCAGCAGATAAGAGGAATCACTATCCTAGTGGGAGTGACCAGCCTATATGAGGCTGTGTTGGTAGGACTGTTGTTACATAGTGAGGCAGGGAGCAATATGTTTGATAACCAGTTAATGCAATGAGTCATTTCTTGGTATTCTCTTGTTCAATTTTGGTCATAAACAGACAAGTACATCAACCTTGGTTTGAGAAGGATATGATGATCAAGGGCTCAAATTTGACAAAATTCTAGTAATGCAACAAGGTAAGCTACCTACACCAAAAAATGTACTAGCTCAGGGTGAGAGGAATCTGGAATGGCAATAGTAGAAGGAGATGATGGATATAGTCCTACTATAGTTCCTTTTGAAAGTTTTCCCAGGAAGAGACTAACCAGAGTCTTGGAGTAGCTTTTCCCAGATAGATTTATCACACCTAGCAAGTAGATCTGCCTGGATACTGCAGTGCAGCAGTCACATCCCTTCCTCGGGACTGAAGCACTCATTCCTCCCACTGCTGAGAGTATTAGCAGATGATTGTTGTCAGCTAGAACTGCCCTCTCTAGAAATAAGCCGAACAGAGCAGGCCCTCCTAAGGTTATGTCTCCTAGTGAGGAGTAGCATAAATTGAATGACCTGTTGATAGGGGAGGGGGTGGGTGTATAAAGGCTTAGCACCTTTGCCTCAGGGCAGGGCAGCTTTGAGGGGCTATCACAGCTCAGAAAGTTCTGCAAGGCTACTGAGACCTTTTGTAGTTCAACCCTCCCCTTGATCAATCCTACTTCTTTCACTCTCTCACATGTGTTGATCTATAAGGTACTTACCAGAACCATTTCTGCACACACATCTCTTCATCTGTTTTCTCAGAAACCTGTCCTAACTCAAATACAAATATTTGATATATATTTAGTAATCTAAAGAATATATATTAAAATAGATTTAACTGATATGTGTGTATAAATTACTTACATTATATATTATTATATATAATTATGTGTATCTACACATGTGCATAGATGTAGGCACACACAAACATACATATATAATCTCCCTTAAAATTATATATTTTTAGCTGTGCTCCCATTTCACTTGTCTTACACAAATCTTGTTCTGGCATGTTGTTTTTAAATCTGAAATGTAAAAAACACTGAGAAATTTCTAAGCATGAGTGAATTCAATAGATAACCTAGCCAGTACAATAAGCCATTGTCACAAAATTAGAATCTTGAAGACCAATGACCCACAAGTCATCCAGACCAGGGAAGAACAGGTTTGGTCTATTCCTGACTGAGTCTGTTGACACTACCACCTAACAAGAAAACAGCTGGGGATACATCAATAAATGGGTGTTGGAAAGTACAACCATATTAACTGTTCGGAAGTCATCATTGTTACACTGTTTACCATCCAATTCTGTTTTATTCCTGAGCTTTCTGAATTCAGAATTTAATCTTTACAAAATATACAGCTCATAACTTCTAAAAATGAGCCTGTGACTAAAGAAATTATGTTTTGAACAAGAAAAATAAATAAATTTTTTACAATTGAATCAGAGTATCTTTCTTCAAGTCACTAAGGCTAAATTCAGTTAATCAATATATATGATATATATGAAAGGCTAACCACCAAATTAATAAATATTTGATAGATTTTTAAAATCTCAAAACATTTTATGATAATGATGCTGGTATCCCTAAATATCCCAACTTAATAAAACCTGACAGCATATATCACTGCACAGCTAATAGAGTGAATTTAAATGGAAAGTTCCTTTAAGCTTTACCAAAAAGCAGCAGTTGTTCTGTAAATTTACACTACTAAAATTAGAGGCCTTTGAGGTAGCTGTGAAAATATTCTGATGTTGGAAGAAAAAAAAAAAACCCTCAGAATGTTGCAAAACTAGAAATCAAAGTAGGACTGTCAAGCAAATCACATTTGAAAAAAAATTAAAAACTTTTTAAAGAATGGGGAAATTTTGGATTCTGTTCTTTACTTTGATTCTCTAGGGTAGCTATTACTTCACTACTTTGGTTGGCTTTTTATTATGTTAACACATCAGACAGAATCTTTTCTAAGGACCAATGTCTTTTAAAAATTCAGGGTAGCATATGCTCACACACTTCACTATTCTTATGTCCACATAAATACTGTAGGTTATTTCCAGGCCTTTGTAAAAGTTTTTGTCATGTAGAAGCGTTTGATAGTCTGGACAATGGACAAGTGGCATTTTACTTATTTATAATAAGAGTTGAATGTATTATGAATTGGTGAAATAAAAACAAGAAAACAGCATAGAATCAATAGGAGTTTAAATGAGACTCCAATAATGATAGTAATAATATTATTAATAATAGTAATAGCTAACTTTTATTAAGCATTCATTAAAAGTAATGACAAAAACTGAAATTACTTTTGCACCAACTTAAAACTCTGTGTCCAGGGCTTTGTGGACTATCTAATTCAATCCTTCAACAGCCTAAATAATATGGTATCATTATTATTCTGATTTGCTGACAAGGAAATTGAAGACTCCAAAGTTAAGTAACCTTTCTTGGTTATAATTCAAAGGGGTAAAGCTGGGTGAAGGTGGTAATGAACACAGCAGGTTTTGTATCATACTTAAAGTATATACTAAGTTTATACTAGCACATGGAACTAAGAACTTGCTGCTTTAATGCAAGTACACTTTTAAAATTTATTTTACTCTTAAGAAAAGAACCTGGAATATGCCATGTCAGGGTTGGCAAATTATGGCCCAGTAGCCAAAGCTGGTTGAGGAGTGTCTGTATTTATAAATAAAGCTTCATTGGAACTCAGCAACATTCATTATTAATTTACCTATTGTGTTAGGCTGCTTTCACACTGCAATGGTAGAGATAAGTAGTTGAAACAATCATTTGACCTCCAAAGCCCAAGGTATTTATGAATCAACCTTTTTCAGAAAATGCTGAGCCTCTGCTGTACAGTCTTTCTTTACGACACATGCAAAATGACACATAATTGGTTCCAATATCCAGTAATAGAAATAGGAGTGCCTTTTTTTTTTTTTTTTTTTTTTTTTTTTGAGACGGAGTCTCGCTCTGTCACCCAGGCTGGAGTGCGGTGGCCGGATCTCAGCTCACTGCAAGCTCCGCCTCCCGGGTTCACGCCATTCTCCTGCCTCAGCCTCCCGAGTAGCTGGGACTACAGGCGCCCGCCACCTCGCCCGGCTAGTTTTTTGTATTTTTTAGTAGAGACGGGGTTTCACCGTGTTAGCCAGGATGGTCTCGATCTCCTGACCTCGTGATCCGCCCGTCTTGGCCTCCCAAAGTGCTGGGATTACAGGCGTGAGCCACCGCGCCCGGCCAGGAGTGCCTTTTAATAATACCTTTTAGCACCCTTCAAATTAACAAATATAATCTGGAATATAAAATTTGAGATAACATTTAGTCCTGTGCAAGATCATATTTTGGTACAAAACATAGACTAATAATTTATAAAGTTTTTTATTATTTTTAATATATCAGTTATAAATAATTGGAAAAAGAAGTATATTAAGACAAAGAGGTCTAGTATAGTAGTTCATGCCTGTAATCTAGCACTTTGGGAAACCGAGGTGGTAGGATCACTTGAAGCTAGGAGTTTAAGAACAACCAGTCTCTGTCTGTACCAAAAACATAGCCAGTCCCTGTATGTACAAAAAAAAAAAAAAAAAAAATTAGCCGGGCATGGTGGTACATGCCTGTAGTCTCAGCTACTCAGGAGACTGAAGCAGGGGGATTGCTTGGGTTCAGGAGGTTGAGGCTGCAGTAAGCTCTGAGTTGTGCCACAGGACTTCAGCCTGGTTGACAGAGCAAGACCCTGTTTTAAAAAAAGAAAAAAGAGAAAGAGTAAGTCAGGCAGCTTGATATTAAATTTTTTGGTCACTGAGGTTCATTGTTTTGGCTAAGCTCTTGAATTTGAGTGTTTTAATTTTTTATCTCTCTCATGGAACCCTGTTTTATGTGGCTATGGACAAAAAGTTAGAAATATACAAGATTATTTGTACTATATCAACAAATAGAGATACTAATATGCTTTACTTCTTATCATTGGAAATGTCTTTGCAAATGAATTCAATAAGCTGAGTGAAAAAAAAGTACCTAGTGATAAGTAATACAGTCAGTGAGGAATGTGCATTTTTGGTTGGGTCGTATATGCACAATTCTTTAAAAGTCATCTATCTCATAACATTGCCATTTGGTTGTTTTTATTTCTTCTAGATTTGGATGATCCAGTAGTAACTGTTCATCAAAGTATAGGTGAAGCTAAAGAACAATTTTACTATGAGAGAACAGTGTTCCTCCGGTGTGTTGCCAATTCCAATCCTCCTGTTCGGTATAGCTGGCGACGTGGCCAGGAGGTCTTGCTGCAAGGATCTGATAAAGGAGTTGAGATTTATGAACCATTCTTTACCCAGGTATGAATTAAGGTACAGTATTTCCACCCTACTCTGCTAGGATACTTTCCTAATTCAGGCAGCATGAATTCATAGCTATTTGAAAACATAGTTTCTCTATTCTGGCCTTTCAAAAACCAATATGTGCTTGCCTTAAAGATTAGAGAACTTAAATATAAAGGACAACTTATTTTTATGTGGTTAAATTTAAAATGTTAACTCTTGAAAACATTTTTTAACTTAATATGTCCTAACATATTTTTTTAATATGTAAGTTTTCCTATGTTTCACTATAACATACATAGTTATACATTTTGCTGGCTGATTTGGGTTTTGTGGAAAGTATTTCTCAAAAGGAGAGATTTTTATTTCCCCATTTGCAAATGGTGAATAGCTATTAAACACATGAAGAAACCTGTTTGAAATGTATTTGGCTTTGGTTTTAGTAGAGATATATCTTTAATTTCCTTTAGTCATGTTCGCTTTTGACTTGGTTTAGAAATAGAGCTTTAATTGTGCTAAAAATGAAAATATTTAAGGAGTCATTACAAATGTATTTAATAAAAGTTGAATTAATTTTACATAGAATGAATGTAATATGAAATATTATTGTGTAATACACGAAGAGTAAGGAATTAATAAGTCTTCAGGAAGATACTGAAATTTGTGGGAATATTTGCGTGCTGTTATTATAAAGGTTTTTTGATGACTAGAAAGAAGCACAAACCTAAATTAACAAGGAAAAAGTTTTAAATAAAAAAAATGTGGACGAATGTTCAAAAGTATTGTGACAATGAAAAATAATTTTTAAAATTATATAAATTGGCTGGGCGTGGTGGCTCATGTCTGTAATCTCAGCGCTTTGGGAGGCTGAGGCTGAGACGAGGTCAAGAGATAGAGATAATCCTGGACAACATGGTGAAACCCCATCTCTACTAAAAATACAAAAATTAACTGGGCATGGTGGCATGTGCCTGTAGTCCCAGCTACTCAGGAGGCTAAGGCAGGAAAATCGCCTGAACCCGGGAGGCAGAGGTTGCAGTGAGCCGAGATCTCGCACCACTGTGCTCCAGCCTGGCAACAGAGTGAGAGTCTGTCAAAAAAAAAAAAAAAAAAAAAAAAAGGATATTATATAGATCACAAGATAGGCAGGAATTTGACACATTGTACATACATTTGAGATATCTATATATCCCTAACTAGGAAAATGTATAATTAATCTTTAATTATTATAAATATTTTACTCTACAGTTTTAAAGATTAATACAGCTTTCATATCTAAACTCTAATAACATAAGGTTACTTTGACTTTGTAAATATCCCAGCATCCCATTTTTCACCATTGAATATATTTCCTTATATGGTAAACTAAGGCCTGACCTCTTTCAGATTAATATAATTGCCAATATTTAGACATTAACTGTGGAATAATGCAGTGATTATATAACATCTGCACATGTCATATATATTCCTGTTTTGCAAATAGACTGTAAATAAAAATATGTATTCTTTATTTTTTAAAAGGTATAGAACAGTTTTAACTTGCCAAAATATAAATCTCTGAAAATCAGCATCGCACATGGCATTGCTAGTCAGTTCACCATAACATAGTACTGAGGCCTGTTCTAATCTGATTGTCTCTTGATTTAGGCCACTGTGACACTAAGTGTTCTCTGCCAACGGGTAGGACTGAATTTTCCCCCATACTTTCTGTAATGCTTTAATTCATTCTTCAATTGTTACTAAAATGATTTTTTGGTTTAAAATATTATCCAGATAAATGATCATCTATTACGTATTTTATTTTTCTATTGTCAATTTATTTTTAAAATATGCACATTATTAAGATTTAGAAAACATCTTTTCCTCTAGAATCTTTTCAAACATGGTAACATTTATAGAAAATAAGGTAATTCTAAACATCTTTTCACTATATGGTTATTTATTTTTGTTTGCTTGTTTTTGAGATGGAGCCTCGCTCTGTCACCTGGGCTGGAGTGCAGTGACATGATCTCTGCTTACTGCAATCTCTGCCTCCAGGTTTAAGCGTTTCTCATGCCTCAGCCTCCTGAGTAGCTGGGATTAAAGGTGTCCACCACCACACTAGGCTAATGTTTGTAAATTTAGTAGAAATGGGATTTACCATGTTGGCTAGCCTGATCTCAAACTCCTGACCTCAAGCAATCCACCCGCCTTGGCCTTGCAATGTGCCGGGATTACAGGTGTGAGCCACCGTGCCTAGCTATATGGCTATTTCTAACCTGCAAATGGGTCCAATCACTTGGAATTGAACACATGGGTCTTGTCCAGATTTTGGAAAATCTTTCATACTATCAAAATATTTAAGGATTTATTTTAAATTTACTAAACAAGCACAGTCAAACTTTTAAAAAATTGATACATTATAACTGTCCATATGTATCTGGTATGGTGTGATGTTTTGATACATGTCTGCACATTGTATCATAATCAAATCAGGGTATTTAGCATATCCATTACCTGATACATTTATCATTTCTTCATGATGATAATGATCAAAATATTCTCTTCTAGCTGTATTGAAATATACAATACAATATTGTTAAATGGTCAACTTATTCTGCAATGGAACACTAGAATCTGTTCCTCCAAAGTGTAACTTTGCACCTATTGACCGATCTCTTTCTATTCTCCCTTCTACCTCCCTTTCTCTAGCCACTGCTAACGATTATTGTGCTCTCTAATTCTAGGAGGTCAACTTCTTTAGATTCCACACATGAGTAAATAATATAGTATTTGTCTTTCTGTACCTTGATTATTTTACTTAACATAATGTCCTTCAGATCCATCCATGTTGCTGGCTCTGGGACAGACCCATCATTTGCAGCAATGTGGACGGATCTGGAGGACATTATATTAGGTAAAATAAACATTCATTATTTTATAGCTGCATTCGTTATTTCATAGCTGAATAGTATTCCATTATGTACATATTCCACATTTTCTTTATCCATTCATCTGTTGATGAACACTTAGGTTTATTACCTATTTTGTCTATTGTGAATGGTCCTGTAATAAATATGGAAGTGCAAGTATCTCCTCAACATACTGTTTTAATTTCTTTTGGATTTATCCAACAGTAGGATTGCTGGATCATATTATAGCTCTATTTTTAATTTTTTGAGGAACCCCTATACTGTTTTCCATAATGGCTGTACTAATTTGCATTCCCGCCAACAGTGTATAAGTGTTCCTCTCACTCTGCATCCACACCAGAATTTGTTATTTTTTGTCTTTTTGATAATAGCCATTCGAATGGGAGGGGGGTGATAGCTCACTGTGGTTTTGTTTTGCATGTCCTTAGTAATTAGTGATTTTGAGCATTTTTTCACATAACTGTTGGTCATTTGTATATATTCTTTTGAGTAATGTCTATTTACATCTTTTGCCCATTTTAAAATAAATTTTTTTTTTTGCTATTAAGTTCTGTGTATTTTCTAGATATTAACCTCTTATCACTTTGAATGCATAGTCTGCAAATATTTTCTCCCATTCTGTAGGTTGTTTCTTCACTGTGTTGATTGTTTCCATTCATATGCCCAAGCTTTTTAGTTCAATATAATTCTATTTTTCTATTTCTGTTTCAGTTGCCTGTCCCTAGACCAATGTCATGAAGCATTTCCCCTTTGTTTTCTTCTAGTAGTTGTGTTATCTCAGGTCTTACATTTAAGGGTTGAATTCATTTTGAGTTGTTGTTTGTATATGAGGAGAAATAGAAGTGTAGCTTTACCTTTCTGCATGTGAATATTCAAGCTTCCCAGCACTATCTACTGAAGACATATTTTCCTTTCCCTAATGTGAGATTTTGGCACTTTTGTTGAAAATTCATTGGCTGTAAGTGTGTTGATTTGGTTATGTGCTGTCTATTCCATTCCATTGGCCTATATGTCTATTTTTATGTCAGTACTATGCTGTTTTGGATACTATAGTATTGTAGAATATTTTGAAGTCAGATAGTATGATGCCAACTTTGTTGTTTTTGCTCAAAATTGCTTTGGCTGTTTGGGATTTTTTGTGGTTTCATACACATTTTGGATTGTGTTTTCTTATATCTGTGAAGAATTTCATTGGTATTTTAACAGGATTGGATTGAATCTGTGGATCACTTTGGATAGTACAGACATTTTAACAATGTTAATTCTTCCAATCTGTTAACCTGTGATATCTTCCAATTTAATTGTATCCTCTTCAATTTTTCTCATCAATGTTTGATGGTTTGCATTGTATCAATCTTTCCCCTCCTTGGTTAAATTTATTTCTAGGTATTCTTTAGTTAGATAATATGGCAGAGGACTTCTTAACACTGAAGACTCATCATCTCAGGGAAGCTGTCTCTGAAAAGCTGATACAACGTCTCATTCCTTCCTTCTTTATACCTCCATATTGGGTTACTCTTTCTCTGTTTACTTTATCTTTTGCTTATTGTGCTAATGTTTTTATGTCTCTCTCTCTCTATATATATATGTATATATATGTATACATATATATGTAGGGAAGGACAAAACATACGTGTGTGTATATATATGTATATATAACTTTACACAAACATATACATATATACTTCTTAGATGTTATTGATTTCTTGAACTACTGTTTCCCATACTGCCATGTGTACTTTATAATGAAAAAAACTTTTATGTTAGCATTGTTCATATTGGGGCACTTCAATAATATTTTAATTTTTAAATTTATCTCCTTAGGTTGATAGCCATTGGCCTTTGTGGCTTCATGACGTAAATAAGATTCAGTTAAAATAACTAAGATCTACTATATTCAAGATATGGGCATACCTTTGCCAGAAATACAGAGGTACTAGGCAAGGCTCCTCCTCTGATGTTTGTTGATATATAAAGGAAAACTTAAGATGATCAATAATTATGATATAAAATAAAAATCATTGTCAAAATAGAGATACACAACACTGCTATGGAGGGAGCATTCAAGGTGGAGACATTAGCACCTGCAAGAAATGCAGAAGAAAGACAATGTCTCCAAAGAGTATCCATGTCTCTCGTTAGTTAGAACAATACTTAGTATGTGTGGATGACAGGGAACTGTGAAGCTGGGGAGGCATATTGGGAATATATGGTGGAAGGGTTCAGATGTCTGCTGAAGTTTTAATGTTAGAAAATGAAACTTCTTTTCAAGATATGTTTTCAATAATAATGTTATTTACTAACGTCTTGTTTTTAATAAATAGAATTTCTAAGATAATGAGATATATCTATTTTGTATGCTGATTAATAATATGCTAATAACTATAGTAATTTGAATTGAATATTTATTCCTAAATTCTGTTGAGTGACAAAAATCTTGTTTATACCTTTTTATAGACAATGTTTCCAGAAAAAATTCCACTCACTTACTACTAAAAGACATAGGCTAGCATATATAATTTTCTATTTATAAGTTTGTAATAAATTAGTCATTAGAGCTTCATAAAATGAATCTAACTTGACAGGCTTTAGTTTTTACTGATATCTAAGTATCAAAATGAATGAATATAATTTTTTTAAAGTTCTGCTTTATTTTATAAGTAATATGGAAATACCGCTTGAGGCTGTGTGTATTCCTTCACTAGAGCAATGTCAGCATTGGTAAGGGCCACTAACTAATATACATTGTATGTCTTCCTTTTATTTATTTTGTTAAAAAGTAATGTCAAAAGTTAAATATATATATTGCAGATAATTTTGTAATTGTTTAAGAAATGTTAAACAATTACTTAAATCTTACAAATTGAAAATTCACTTTCCATTTGTCTAGAACTTTTGTAAAGATGTTCATGACATCATCTTGTGTATTGTAATTACACCATCTAATTACAAGACTGAACATGTTTACATCAATTACATAATTAGTTGTAATTAGTCTAATTAGACTAATTATACAATTAGACAATAATCAACTCAAAATTCCTTTTTACAAATCATGAAAATTCACATACAAAAAGCCTCCCAACACCCAAAATATCAAACTCAAATGATCAACAAAATGCAATTAATGTTATGTGATAAAGTAGTTATAAATAGTAAAGTCTAAATGATACTCATTACCACATGTACACATATATGCCATTTGATAACATTAATCTGTGTGTGCATATATTCTCTGCTTTCTTATACATTCTGCCGTGTTGTTTTAAAATATTTTTATTATATCCTGACTGTCATGAATTAAGAAGGTAAGCCTCAAAGTTTTCCATAATTCTGTTATTTTAAAAAATATTCCATTAACAGGCTTCATCTGAATTACCCACTCTACCCATTGACATGGTATATACATTAATCTTATATATTGACTTACAGACCATGTTACCTGGCTCCTCTAGTTTCACATATCTTGGTATCTTGTTTTCTGACTGCAAGAAGTAATCATTTTAGCTGACCCAGAACAACTCTCCAATCCCATGATAGCTGAACCACTGGGAAATCATGCATCTAGAGGCTTTTCTTTCTTTTTTTGTCTATTCTTCTCAGTCCGTTTTGTGTTGCCATAAATGAACGCCTGAGATTAGGTAATGTATAAAGAAAAGATATTTATTTGGTTCTCAGTTTTGCAGACTGTACAGGAAGCATGATATGGCATCTGCATCTGGTGAGGGCTTCATGCTGCTTTCACTCATGGCAAAAGGCAAAGGGGAGCTGGTATGTGCAGAGATCCCATGATGAGAGAGGAAGCAAGAGAGAGAGGGGGGATGTTCCAGATTTATTTTTAACAACCAGCTCTCAAGGAAACTAATAGAGTTAGAACTCATTCACAGCCCCCCTCAGTAGATTAATCTATTCATGAGGCATCTACCCCCATGACCCAGATATCTTTCATTAGGCGCTACTTCCAACATTGGGATTAAATTTCAACATGAGGATTAAGGACAAACATCTAAACTACAGCACCTTCTCATGTGTCCATTTTGCTGCTGTGTTCTGAATAAGAATTAACTAGGATATACATATGCATACCATTGTATTTATAGGGCTATACTTGTAGGTCTTTAAAGAATAGAAATCATCTCAAACAGTAGCACAAATTCTCTTTTGTAATCTCAATATTACCACCAAATTCATATTTTTTACCTTTAGATAACATAAATACTAGCAGTGTCCCTGATCACAAAAATTCAGGTATACAAAATATTTTAAGAATGCATCCTTTACAAAAACCACCTCTGCATTTTAATGGCCAGAGCTGCATTGATATTGGTTCTCTGTACTTGATTATTATATATATTTCCTTGGGGCTTACCTTTCTTTTACATTCTCTTTTCCATAATTGACTGTTCAGCTCTCCTATGGATGGCCCCAAATGCAGCTTCATAAATCTATCTTGCAGGCTACCCTAATGTAAAGATTTTTTAAATTTCCATTACTACCATTAGAGTCAACATGGTTCAGGAAACTTACTAAAAACTTACTATGTGCAATATGATGAGCTGGCTCTTCCTTTCTAGTCAGCAATCTTTTCTGAGTTGACAACATGCAAAACACTGCCCAAATGGTAGGGAAGAGAATTTGAAGTGATCTCATTAAATGAAAAGGCAGGATCAATACATAGACATAATATAAACAATAAAAACATATATAAATATATACTCAAATGTGATTGATATAAATAGACAAAAAGCATTAACTCAAAAAGTAAAGGAGAATACCCATAGGAAGAATACACTTTTAGAGGATGGATCAGAAGTAAGAACTTTTAGGTTGAAATCTCTTCATATTGAGGCTGGTGCAGCGGCTTATGCCTGTAATCCCAACACTTTGGGAGGCCAAGGCAGGCAGATCACTTGAGGCCAGGAGTTACAGACCAGCCTGGTCAATATGGTGAAACCCCATCTCTACTAAAAATATAAAAATTAGCCCAGTGTGATGTCACGCGCCTATAATCCCAGTTACTTGTGATGCTGAAGCATGAGAATTGCTTGAACGTGGAGGTGGAGTTTCAGCAAGCCGAGGTCACACCACTGCACTCCTGGGTGACAGAGCTAAACTATGTCAAAAAAGAAAGAAAGAAAGAGAGAGAGAGAGAGAGAGAAAGAGAGAAAGAGAGAAAGAGAGAAAGAAAGAAAGAGAAAACTCTTTCTTGAAATAATGGCTGTCAGATAATTTTCAAAAGGACTGGAGAGTAGAGTTGCTTGGTGAAATGGAGAATTAGGGATGGTGGAAATCAAGTTTAAAGTATTTTCCAAGAGGAGAAAGCAATCCTTGGTGAAAAAAATTAGAAGGAAGAGACTAGTAGCATTAAACACAGAATAAGTAACTTTAGAATAAATACAAATCTGCAATCATAGCCCATCTAATATGACCTTTTCCAAGCTTTGAAATCTTACCTCATTTTATGTTCTTTATTGTGCTGCACTCCAGTCACATTAATTTTCTTTCTAGCTCTCCAACATGCCAACGTTACTGCTGTGTCAGGGTCTCCACGGTTGTGGGTCCCAGTGTCATTCTGTATCACTCATCTCTCCAGTGTATTTCTAGCCCTTCAACTTTCAACTCAAGTAAGACCTAATGAGAGCTGCTTTCCAGTCTGTTCCATCTAAAGTAGCTTACTACATCTTCATTTCTCTCTCTCTATTCTCTTGTTTGATTTATTTGGTAGTATTTAATACTCTTTTAAATCATCCTCTGTATTTGTGTAGACATTTATTGTTTCACACATATGCTCCATGTTCTTTCCGCTGTGTTCCCAGCGTTCAAAAGGTAATTGGCACAGAGTATACACTAAATGATTGTCTGTTTGTTGAAATAAGGCTATAGTTAATTTTACATAAACTTTTATTGAAATGTATGTGTAGAAAAGCACATGAAACATAAGTGTACAGCTTGATGAGTTTTTAGAGAGATCACACCCCTTGTAGTAGCTTGAAGATCAAGAAACAGAACATTAGAGGAGTTCATCCCCTCCTTGTTTTTAGTTAATTTAAAGTAAACAACTGACTATTTCTTAAACTGTGAGATAGGACATGCCATGGCAAGATAACATTTAAAATCATTGAGTTTCCTTGATATGATTTTTATGTTTTACAGGGAACATGGAGACAGTTTGGCCATGTACAGGTTTTAGTAGTTCAAGTAAAAATATTTAAATATAGAAACATTACAGTGAAAAAATCAGACAGTTTCCAGCTGATTATTAATATGACAATATTTGTAAAAGGGGCAAAAAATTATAAAGTAATGAGGATAATATAAGAAGTACAGCAGACATAAGCTAAGGGCAGAGTTGTTTAATGAGGAAGAATGAAGATGTCTAATTTGTATAGATAGATTTTATGTTTTCTATCTTTTATTATTATAAAATCATTGTGGGCCGGATACAGAGGCTCATGCCTGTAATCCCAGCACTTTGGGAGGCCGAGGCAGACGGGTCACTTGAGGTCAGGAGTTCAAGACCAGCCTGGCCAACATGGTGAAACCCCGTCTCTACTAAAAATACAAAAATTAGCCGGGCATGATGGCGCACGCCTGTAATCCCAGCTACTTGGGAGGTAAACGTGTTCATAGGGGTTTGTTGTACAGGTTATTTCATCACCCAGGTATTAAGCCTAGTATCTATTAGTTACTTTTCCTGATCCTTTCCCTGCTTCTAGCATCTACCCTCCAATAGGCCCCAGTGTGTATGATTTCCCCCTTATGTGTCTGTGTGTTCTCATCATTTAGTTCCCACTTATAAGTGAGAACATGTGGTATTTGGTTTTCTTTAACTGCATTAGTTTGCTAAGGATAATGTTCTCCAGCTCCGTCCATGTTCCTGCAAAGGACATGATTTCATTTTTGTGTGTTTGTGGCTGCATAGTATTCCATGGTGTATGTGTACCACATTTTCTTTATCCAGTGTCTAACATGATGGACATTTAGGTTGATTCCACGTCTTTGCTATTGTGAATAGTGTTGCAATAAACATGTGTGTGCATGTATCTGTGTGATAGAATGATTTATATTCCTTTAGGTATATACCCAGTAATAATAGTATGGCTGGGTTAAATGGTCTTCCTGTCAGAAAGACCAAAATTTAAGTATGTCTTGTTAATCCAAATATTTATTAAGCTATGGATAGGAAATGCTTTCTTTTAGCTGTTGTGGGACATACAGGATACCTCTGCCCCTAGGGGGCTTACGATTCAGTTAAAGAGCACAACTCAACACATCAAATGATAACTCATAAGCAAACACTAAATAGTGAGTTACAAATATATGTCATAGTATAAGATGCAGTGGATATTCCAAAGAAAGGTAAAGTACTTATAACTGATAAGGTCTAAACTGCTGAGGTGTAAATTACAATTTTTACAGAAATAGGAGTAGGTTTAAAGGAACAGATTTGAAGTTCAATTTAGGATATGTTGAGTTTAGATGTGTCTGAAGCATCAGAATGGACATATTGACAAACATTTGTTATGTGTATCTGAAACTTCAGGGAGAATTCTGGAATGGGGGCTCAGACTTTGGAGTGGGGCAAGAAATAGAGCTTGTAGTAGAAATTCATCAGCAAGGATAATGCCACCTAATGAAATATTATAAAGTGAGGTTAACTATGGAACAAGTAGAATTCCAAGGAATAACACTAGTCATATAGAGAGGAGAAATAAAAGCAAAGAAATCTGAGCAATAAGTGTGACAAAGGTAGGAGAGGTAAGATGTATCACTTTATTCAAAAATTATCTGAGTTGACTAATTCTAGCATATCATTTTCTTTCAACTATTCTTTCTAGCTAAGCACATTTTCTAGGCATTTTATATCATGTATGGGAATTCTGTAACGCAAGATAATAGTTTTTTATATAAACTCTAGAAACGCATAGACTTCCGTGTATATTTGTACGGGATACATTTATTTTTATTGTATGTTAAAAATTCAGTGTTTCCTCTAAACAAAAATTGAAAGGTATTTTTTTTTTTTATACCACTGAGGGAAATGCTAAAGGAGTGACTGATTTAAGACTGAATTTGAACAGTGAATGAAAATACTTATGACCATAATTCCATGCACACTAGAATAGAGATTCATTTGACACATTTGCAAAACTGTGTGCCTATGTCTGGGTAAGCTTTCTTGCAAATGAACAGCAGTGTTTTTATGTAGTAAGTCACTAAGTATTCCAGTCCTCCTCAGTAACATATGAAAGTATTACAAGTTTTAGAACTCGACACATGTTACCCAGGTAAAGTGATGAAACACATTGTTCCATACACACATTATCTGGAAAAAAATTAACATTTTGAATTTTTATAGTATCCCTAATACTATAAAATCACTGGGACACTATTTTGCCATCAAAATAAGTAAGTTATTTACAAGAAGAACTGTTTTGAGATAATGCATTAATAACTTTAGAAGGCAAAGAAAGTCCAGGGGACCTAATTTGAATTGGGCAGGAGACTAAATTTTGTTGTATGTTCTTTTTTTCCCTTCAGCAATTTCAATCCAATGTTTTTACAAAGTTTTTCTTGGCTCATCAAGAGTTTGTTAGATACTTCTGACCACTTGCTTGATTTGCATCTATCTACAGTTGTGCAGATTTACCTGGAGGGTTAGCCCTTAAACTCTTGAACATGAAATAACAAGAACAATAATAATATAGAAACACTCATGAATGCTTCCTTCCTTCAGTTTTAGATCTGTCACCTGTCATTGCTCCATATACAAAATATTTATGTTTATAAATTTAATTATCTATCATTAGATTTACTTAATTAACTTTGTTCTAACAACTGTGTTTCATTTGTTGGCTCTTCTTCAGATTCTTTTCTTTGTCTTCTCACGTCAATGTCTGAATAGCTTGCAGTGTTTGTTGAATGCACTCCATTATTAAGTACACTGTTCTGATCCTTGTATAATAATTTGTGTAACTACCACCAGAAATAGACTTTTCCCCTGGGGAAACTAGTTTGCAAAGAAAATGTTATGAATTTTCATTGTAGTCTGTTAGTTTTTATCTCCAGGCATACTTAATATTACAGTATTATTTTAAAATGCAGTGTTATTTTAAAGTTAGTTCATTTATAACTTATTTTAAAGTTAGGGCATGCCCCTTAAAAAAAGACAGCCTGTCATATTCTCATAATAATATGATTTAATACAATGTAATGTGATGTTTCATTCTTTCTGGTTGTGTTGGCTTTTTCTAATGCTTTTTTTTTTTTTTTACATTTTCAGGGTGAAACAAAGATCTTAAAACTAAAGAATCTTCGACCTCAGGACTATGCTAATTATAGCTGCATTGCTTCAGTGAGGAACGTATGTAATATTCCTGATAAGATGGTGTCATTTAGACTGTCCAATAAAACAGGTATGGAATTATCTCCATATGTTACATGTATCTTATCTACAACTAATGTTTAAAAACTCTCTTTAACTTTTTAAAGACCAAATTATTTCTATGGTGTATGTAGGAATAAGCACCTTTATTCCCAGAATATCCTGGGATATCTGAAAAGCTTCATACATGGACACAGTAAAATGTCATTGTAATATACTCCATGTAATATGTTTACATGTAAACATACAATATTATAGCTCTTTAAAGTATTGCATTCTAAAATGTCACTAATGAGCGTATATCCTGTTCAAAAATATTCTTGAGAAATACTAGATGCTTCATATAAAAATTCATGATTGAAGTTGCTAAATGAGTTTTGTGCTTTCAGAGTTAAGTAAAATAATCTTTCTTTTGCTTTATGTCAAATCAAGAAAACTAATAGGTAATTTCAGATAGATGTTTTTAAAACAGTATTTTTGTAGAAAATGACTGGGCACGGTAGCTCACTCCTGTAATCCCCAGCACTTTGGGAGGCCGAGGCGGGTGGATCACCCGAGGTCAGGAGTTCAAGACCAGCCTGGCCAACATGGCGAGACCCTGTCTCTACTAAAAATACAAAAATTAGCTGGACGTGGTGGTGGGTGCCTGTAATCCCAGCTACTCATGAGGTTGAGCCAGGAGAATCGCTTGAACCAGGGAGGCGGAGGTTGCGGTGAGCCAAGATCGCATCATTGCACTCCAGCCTGGGCAACACCAGCAAAACTCCGTCTGAAAAAAAAAAAAATAAAAGTTAAAGCCTTAATAGGATTGAAACTTAAGTTAGCCTTTGTTCAATAATATAGACCCCAGAATAATGGTAAACATCTTAAAAATAAATTGATGAATGAAAGAGCAAAGAGAGAGTATATGAGTAAAACATATTTTGTATGATTGTGCTTAAACAATCACCTTAATAAATTAAAATTTGAACTGGTCTTGAGAAACTCCAACTTTTTGTGTCAATTAATATAAATTTTTACTTTTAAGTAACTGTATTAAACTAAAGATTTTTAAAGACCCTTTTCCCATTAACAAAAATCTCTAAAAGTATGGGCTTTTTTGTGTCTGGGTCTAGACTCTGCTTGTGCCACTTACTAGCTTTTGCACCTTGTCGAGCAAGTCACCTAACTCTTCTTTGCCTGATTTCCTCATAAATTCATGAAGTTGTAGAAAGAATTAGAGTGGATACATATAAAGCATGTGGAACACACTTTACTAGTTCTTCTAACAAAGAGCTGGTCAGCAAATCCAACCAACTTAGTTGGTAAAAAGATGAAACTTAGGACTTTATTGTAAAATATATTTTAAAAAGTCAGCTACGGCATTGGTTCATCAACATATGTTCCATCGAGCTGCCAAGATTTTGAAATGTTCATTCATTTATACATTAATTTTTCTATTCATCAAACGTATTGGGACCCTCCTATGGTTCAGCAATGATAGGAACACTGATTTTGGCTAAGATTTAAATTGTCTTAAACTAGAGAATGCTCTATTTCATATCAGTTAAAAGTCATTAAAGTACAAGAACAATGAGAGAAAATTAAACTTTGTCAATAATCGTAGGAAATTGTTGATGGAGGCAGGGCGTGGTGGCTCACACCTGTAATCCAAGCACTTTGGGAGGCCGAGGTGGGCAGATCACGAGGTCAGGAGATCGAGACTACCCTAGCTAACACGGTGAAACTCTGTCTCTACTAAAAATACAAAAAAATTAGCCGGGTGTGGTGGCGGGCGCCTGTAGTCCTAGCTACTCAGGAGGCTGAGGCAGGAGAATGGCATGAACCTGGGAGGCGGAGGTTGCAGTGAGCCAAGATAGTGCCACTGCACTCCAGCCTGGGCAACAGAGCGAGAGTCTGTTTCCCCCCCCAAAAAAAGTTGATGGAAATTATGTTGCAGAAAAAAAATAGAAATATAAAATCTTAGTGGACTTGGGACTTACAAAAGTTAATATCATCTGACTTAAAAAAGGGGAAATTGGATATTGAGAAACAAGAATAAACAGGTTAACACGTAAGAACTGGTTGTAATTATGTTATTCTTCTTGGCATGAAATGCATTGTGCCTTATAACTAATTTTGTTTTTCTTAGCTTCTTTGATATTTTTCTTGAAATATATATGATCCACAGAGAAAAAAATAAAATGAAAGTATGACCTATGGGATGAATAAAAGCATTACTCTGGAATGAGGAAGAAAAAAACACTGAGATATATTATTACTTAAGTTACCACCTTGCACTTTAGCAGTGCCTTATAATTTTTAAAGTCTTTAGTGTTTTTTATCTCAGTTTATTTTTATAATTATAGGAACATAAACAGATTTTTCTTGTCATGTCTTTTTCTATCATCTGACACATAATGAACTGTCCTGCAGTAATGAAACATCCTCATTGGATTGTTTTGAGAATGAACTAAATTGACATACACAAAAATTCTTTAAAGACAAAGATAACCAATAAAATTATATTTAATATATTTATCTTGTAGATGCGATTTTTATCATTTTCCAAGGTCCCACAGCTCATAAGGAATGGGGACTAGATTGACTCCAATGTTTGAAAAGTTATTCTAAATAGGAGACTGACAGCTCTTCTTAGTTTTCGTAGAGATGGAGAAAATGAACTTAAATCTCAGCCAGAGTGTTTTGTTAGGAATAAATAAGGACTTCATACCTTAAAGCCAAAAGGGGAAGATTACCGGGAAAAGTGGTAGAATTTCTGAAATCTTTTAAAGTAATTGGATGACTTTATTTCTGTGATTATTAAAAAAAAAAAAAAGGCTCAGAAAACAGTCGTTGAATACCTGTTCTATGGAGGGCACAGTAGTGCTATAACTAGAGATATTTTATTTAACCTTTCAGCTTTATGTTGCATTTTTTATTTTTCAGCTAATATGTATCTAGACTGGGCAAACATAAAAACCTATTATTCACCTTTATAAATTATCTCACAAAAATGTTGATTGATGTTCACTACAAAATAAGTATTAGAATTATGGTAAGTAATTGAGTTTAAAAATATAAGCTAGTATCCGTTCAACTCTTCAGTAACTGTAATCAGACATGTCATATGCCTCATACTTTACACATTCAAACTGGGTTATTTCAGAAATTTTTCCATCTGGTGGTGCTCATAGTTGGAAGAGTTTATGAATTTCAGATAGGTGAAATTATTGAGGTAGCTTTCAAAGTACACAGGCCATAAATTAAGCTTAGAACATCCTCATGCAAATAGGTCTGTAAACTACAAATAATTACATGCAAGATATTTCAGTGCTCTTTTAATAGTGAAAGAGGAATATTAGTTACCATTGCTATAATCAATGTGAAAGTCAGTTGCTCCTAGTGATTCTTACTGTTTTGAATCTCTAAGTGATGTATGTAAAATTACCGTATTTTAAACTGTTGGTTTGCAAAATGTCAAGGAAAATGTGTACCTTATTGACAGGAGAAAATTATAAATATTGTAATATGTTTGGTTAATCTTCTCTGTAAGGCAATATGTTTATAAAAGTCTTACTTTAGTTTAGAAATTATTCTTACAATTAATGTCAAATAATTGGCTAATAAATGTACTTTTGGTAGAGACAAAATGCCATTGGAACACCTCCACAATCACATCAACTTTTTAATTGCAATTAGTCTATGGACCTGATTTGCACAATGCCCAAATGAAACAGGATGTAAAGATGGAAATAATGTATAATAGAAGTAAAAATTTCTAAAATGTTCTTACAGTGGAACAGTTACACCATGGAGTAAGTTTTCTGGCTCCCTCCCATACGTGCTGAATTAGACTTTCTGGCAATATATACACTTTAAACAAGTTAAATAAGTACTTTGGATGATAGCAATATGTAGTCTTTGTTATCCTACTGTTTCCATGAGCCCATTCCATTTTGTGAATAGAAATTAATTTTCTAGAATTGCTCCGAAAGGCAGTGTCTGGGTGTCATGGTAAAGTCAATGTCATCTGTAGAATTACCAATAACGTGGTTTCTTAACTTTCCTACTATGAAATAGTGTCGTGATGGAACTCATAATTGTCTATCAGCCATAGAAAGTGTTAATTAATTTGTTGGCTCCCATTTCTTGTTTGGCATGCTATGAAAATGTCTCCTGCCACAGAAGTGTCATTATGTATCACACCTAATCTAGCTGTCTTAAAATTTATTGAGACAGTGCATAGAATTTTATAAAAGATAAAGTGACTTATTTATTTATTTATTGTCATGCACCCTGATCAATTGACACAGTGCTTGGGAGGGTCTAGAAGTTGTTTTGGTTGTTTCCCTACTCATATTTGGATGAAAAGGGGTATCACCTCTTGACTGGTAAATTATCTTTAAAACATGTGTATATATATATATATGTATATATTTAACCTGGGAGCATAAATTCAAATTGTCGTGAATATATACTCCCTTGATCCTTGATTGGTAAATTCTTAATGTAGCTATATTTCTCATAGTTTATTAAAATAAGCCTGTTAAAATTTATAAGTTTAGATGGTAATATAGGTGTATTTTGAAATTATCATAATTAGGATGACTGAGTATAAATTATTTTAAGTTTCTCATATTATGTGTGTTACCAACACTAGGACACATAGAAATTATGATAAAACAAATTTTATTTATTTTAATGAATTTCAAGCACTTAATGACTTGATGTCTCACAATTTCAAAGGCAAATAAGAATTAAGTACGTTACCTATATTAGGATGAAAAACATATTTTTTACCTGCTTGAGAGGTTATGATGAAGTGTATAAAAAAGGGATAGGTGTGGCTCATTTGGCCTAATTATATAAGTCCCTTGATTTAGTCTGCTCTACCTTAGCATTTATAAACGTTATCTAATTAAGATATCATCTTTAAATGGGATTTAATTCAAGGAACCAAGCCATAAAAGTATTACTGGCTATAGAAATAGGGGGAAAATATATATCTTTCTCCTCCTTCCCTCTCTCATTTATTCTTCAATTTTTTGTCCTTTCTCTTCTACTCTGTTTTTGTTTTTTCTTTTTGTCTCAATAAATTATCATGGAAGAAGATAGAGGTCAAGAAACGTCTTTGTTAGGCTGCTTTGTTAGGCTGCCTATGTTAGGCAGCTATTATCTCTTTTTATTATTTTATGTAGCTCTTAGGGAAGTTGTAATATAAATGCCCAGCAATTGTTGTGAATTTCAGTATAAAACATTTTGTAGGGCCGGGCGCGGTGGCTCAAGCCTGTAATCCCAGCACTGTGGGAGGCCTAGTCGGGCAGATCACGAGGTCAGGAGATCGAGACCATCCTGGCTAACACAGTGAAACCCAGTTTCTACTAAAAAATACAAAAAAAACTAGCCGGGCGAGGTGGCGGGTGCCTGTAGTCCCAGCTACTCGGGAGGCTGAGGCAGGAGAATGGCGTAAACCCAGGAGGCGGAGCTTGCAGTGAGCTGAGATCCGGCCACTGCACTCCAGCCTGGGTGACAGAGCGAGACTCCATCTCAAAAAATAAAAAAATAAAATAAAATAAAATAAAACAAACCCCCCCCCCACATTTTGTATACTGTTATCTATTCATGATAGTTCCCTTCATGTTTAGAGGAATTTAAGTAACTTACTTAAGCCTTATGAAAAAGAAAATATTTTAGTTATAGAATTTTTGATAACTGTGAGCATGAAACAAAATACAAAAACAATTTGTCTTGTGATATGCTACACCTATGGTCATAGACAGCCAATGTAAGTGCAAGAGGAAGTAACAGTAAAAATTTTGCCCTAACCTGCACCTTAATACTAACATCAGCCATTTTCCTTAGTCATATGAATTTTTCTAGCCTCTTGGGTTTAGATGATCTTCATAGCATCTAGATAATCAAGAGAATCATTTATTTAGAATCTAGATATGCTAGTTAACCATCAATATCAGTTTTTAAGGACTATTTAGATTTGTGAAAATAGATGGTATACATATGATGATGTTCTATGTTAGTCAGCTTGGGCTGCCATAGCAGAGCACCACAGACTGAGAGACTGAAACAGTAGAAATTTAAATTCTCATAGGTCTAGAGGCCACAAGTTTAAGATCAAAGTGCCATCAGGGTTGGTTTCTCATGAAGGCTATCTTCTTGACTTGAAGATGACAGCTTTCTTGCTGTGTCTTCACATAACCTTTCCTCTGTGCTTTCATGGAGGGAAAGAGAGAAAGCTCTAGTGTCCCTTCCTCTAGTGTCCCAAATATGGACACTAGCTGTATTTGATTAGAGTCCCATCCTTAGGACCTAATTTACCCTTGGTTACCTCTCTGTAAAAGCCCTGTCTTCAAATACAGTCACACTGGAAGACAGGATTCGGGATATGAATTTGGAGGGAAGGACACAATTCAGTCTATAATACTCACAAATTACTGAATGTGAACTTCACATTTAGGATTGCTTTTCCTTAAAATTTCAGACATAAGTTTATAATATATGCTAAATCAAAGCAAGAAAATGAGTCAGATGTGTTAAAGAGCCTATTCCTCACTGGGAACTCAAATTAAAGAAGTGACTCCATTGATAGCATTTATGGCCCTGTATTCTTAGCTTTCAGGAAATATGAAGAATGCAACTCTAAAGGAAGAAAGTAAGATGAAATTTTAGGGAGAGACAGATATCACTCCTGTAATACATCATGAATTTTTAAAAGCATGGTCAAAAGATTGCAGCAGGGACATAAATGATAAGTCAGTGAACTTGTGCATTATTCTTGGATTTTTTTTCCCCTGAGTCTCTTTTTCAGTGAGGGCAAAGCTAATATGTGAAATGGGAGAAAAAACATTGGACTTTTCACGTTTCACGTGCTAAAATATTGGAAATATGGGTGCTTTAATAATTTTTTGTCATAGATAACAATCCAGGTTATCTGAACAACAGTGTTTACTGCTACAGCCAATAATGGAACACAACAAAAATTATTAGAATATTGTAGATATAGAGAATAAGATGTTCCCTATAGCTCTTTTGCATACGTTTTAGCATTCAAAAGTCTAAGGTTTAAATTTTGGTTCCTAAATCTTTTAGGAAGTTACTAATAGTTAGCTTCTCTTAACTTATTTTTCACCTTCTTAAAAATGAAGAAAACATTTTTGTTTTCAAAAATAATAACACATGGGCATCTTTTGGGGAGAGCATTATTCTGCCTACAGTGTATAGCTTCAATCATTGATGATTAATCTTGAAATAAGTTCACAATCATTTTATGGATGACTTTTGTCACTGCGTATGTTAGATACTAGTATTTCCCACTAAAATCTATAGAAATGATTCATATTGTAAGTATATTTATATCTAACCTATTAAGAGAACAAATGTTTAACATAAATACAAAATATTATTTATGAAATTGATAGTGGTTTGTTAGGAAATGAAGAAACTTCAAGGTTGTTGATATTCAACGGATTCTTCATTTCAGTGCTCTGTCATTTCCTGAGGTAATCAAGCATATATATGACCTATTTTCACTAATGTAACTTCAGAGAGGAAAAATATAGATGATGATAAGTCAGCACATCTTAAATAGAAGCAATGGTCATTGTGAGGTTTCAACTTTGGTTTTACTAAGGCAGTATATAGAGCAATAAGATGATCCAGATTTTTCAAAATTCTATTGCTGTCGTAAAAGGAAGTTTACATGTTGCTGGGATCTCCCTACACCTGTGCATTTTGTTGTCCTAGCAATGAAATTTTTGTATTTCTTTATTCAAATGTATCTTGAAACTATGGGTTCGTACATAAATATACCCCAAAAACTAGTAACTCTCCCAGAAGATGTCATAATCCAGATACAATAAACAACCTTAGTCAAATGAAAGGCAACACTAAAAGCCATCTCACAATAGAAATACTTTGGACCATATCCAATAATCTGTGTTTTAGCAAACATCTAGGATAGTCATTGATTATATTTTTCTAACTTTAAGTATTTATTATTTTTAATATGCTCTTAGATTATAATTCAAAATTTAAAATAGTTATTCATGAGAAAATCTTGCAAAAGCTCAGACCATGTATTTTATATTTGTTTCAGTAGATTGGGTTGAGGATATGCTAAAATAAAGTAATAGGATTTTTATACTACCAAAAACAATTAATTTTTAATTTTCAAACTGTTCCTAGATTATGGATTTGTAGACCAACCTTTTCAGAGTTTTACTAGTCTAGTGAAATACTAAGAATTGCATTATCATAGGCAATAATCCATTTGGTAGAAATGCATTTTACAATTTCTTCATGATTTTGGAGCTAGCCATATATAACTTGTGGCTTGGAATAGCTCCATGATCATTTACTGACAATTTGCTTTTATAGGTTACTGGCTCTAACAAAGGAGATCCAATAAAATACAAAATATTATTTTCTTAAGTGCATGTAGCCAGTCATATTGCTTATTCACTCCGAATACTAGGATAGATTATGTCAAAATGTCATCTTTAGGCAGAGCAACCATCCCAATTTGCCTTGGACTTAGTGGAAGTCCCACATCCTGGGAAACCCAATAGTTCTCCCAAAACAAAACAATTGGTCACTCAATGAACTAATCAACTATCCAACCTACCTCCATATAAGATTGAAGTCTTGGCCGGGCGCGGTGGCTCACGCCTGTAATCCCAGCACTTTGGGAGGCCGAGGCGGGCGGATCACAAGGTCAGGAGATCGAGACCATCCTGGCTAACACTGTGAAACCCCGTCTCTACTAAAAATGCAAAAAATTAGCCGGGCGAGGCGGCGGGCGCCTGTAGTCCCAGCTACTCGGGAGGCTGAGGCAGGAGAATGGTGTGAACCCGGGAGGCGGAGCTTGCAGTGAGCCGATATTGCGCCACTGCACTCCAGCCTCGGCGACTAGGCGAGACTCTGTCTCAAAAAAAAAAAAAAAAAAAAAAAGAAAATGCAGGTTCACAAGCAATCTAAAAGGAAAGAAGATTGGTACGCTGGGCAATAGTGAACAGGCAGAGTATCAGAGATGTATTAGCATCAACCTTTGACTGTACATCTGGATGCAGTGTGTACTTTTGGTCTATAGGGTCTATAGTTGTGGCAACTATTTCCAAAGCATCACAGTAGTTTCAGGGGTTCCCTCAATTTCCAGCTTCTGCAAAGTCTCTTCTAAGAGCCACCTTTATATTTATTTTTTTCTTGATAACAACATACTCTTCTTGCTACTGTTCTGTTGCTGAAGAAAATAGGTATGTCCAGTTGTTTAGTAATATGCTTTTGTTTATATTTTTCAAAGGTATTTCTTTCTTCTACGTCCTTAGTCATTCTGCTTTAGTTGCTCTATTCTACTGTTTAATCATTTATGGACTGCATTTTCAATCATATTCTATCCAATAAATCTGCAGTTAGTCAGCAGTATTGATTTTTGATAGGCACCGTGTGTCATAGGAATTTTTGTATGCATACAGATCCACAGTTAAAGAATATGTAGGGCTGGACCCAGTGACTCACGTCTGTAATCCTAGCACTTTGGGAGGCCCAGGTGGGCAGATCATGAGACCAGGCGATCAAGACCATCCTGGCTAACACGGTGAAACCCCATCTCTACTAAAAATACAAAAAACTAGCCAGGAGTGGTGGTGGGTGCCTGTAGGCCCAGTTGCTGGAGAGGCAGAGGCAGGAGAATGGCGTGAATCCGGGAGGCGGAGCTTTCAGTGAGCCGAAATTGCACCACTGCACTCCAGCCTGGGCAACAGAGCAAGACTCCGTCTCAAAAAACAAACAAACAAACAAAAGATAATATGTAGGCTGGACGTGGTGGCTCACACCTGTAATCCCAATCTCTGCTTTGGGAGGCAGAAGCGGGAGGATTGCTTAAGGCCAGGAGTTTGAGACCAGTCTGGCAATATAGTGAGACTCATTTCTGTGAAAAATATTTGAAAAAATTATCCAGGTATGGTGGTGCGTGCCTGTTATCCCAGCTACTTGGGAGGCTGAGGCAAGAGAATCACTTGAGCCTGCCAGGTCGAGGCTGCAGTGAGCTCTGATCACGCCACTGCACTCCAGACTGAACAACAGAGTGAGATACCTTTTTTGTTTGTTTGTTTGTTTTTTCAAAAAAAGCATATATAATATGGGTCTAACTTTCAAGTCATTGGAGAGTTAAATAGGCAAATCAACACAAACAGACATTAAGAACTTGAAAACCGTAAATTAAAATAATTCTATATTGAAAACAAATGGTATTTTTGTTTTTGCTCTACAAGGATATTTTAGTAGCTCATTAATCATATAAAAAAGAGAAATGTGATGGTACCAAAATCTATATTGAAAATACCAGAACTAGAATTTGAAAGCTGTATTTTCAGTAGCTTCAAGAAGTAAAATATTGACAGAGAGGAAGTGAATTCAGAGGTGAGCCAATGTTTTATCTTTCATTTAAAAATAGTATTAAAAAGATTTTATTGCTTTTTAATATTTCCTTAAACAATATTCCAAAAATAAAAAACAATATTCCATTTTGTGTAGTAACCTATTTAGTTCTTCTATATGTATTTCATTACAGTATTATCTTATTCAAAAAATAAATACCTCCTTTATCACATAGCAGCATTGTCCTAGAACATGGCAACAATCTGCTCTGACTGTCTGAAATCCCTGATAAGAAATGTAGCTAGTTGAATAGTTAGGCTTGAATTAGCTCTTGTTGAAATTAGATCTGTAATAACAGTACTAAGCAGCATTAAGTATTTATGGTAAGTCAATAAGTAGTGACACCTACTACAAGTTCTGTAGTTTAAAATTGTCATTTTATTCAGGTAAAACACTTTTTTATGGCTTTGTAATTCAGTTCATTAAATTGACTTCTAACTGCATGCAAAACTTGGAACTAAATCCATCTCCTTGGCACATTTATTTTTTAAAATATGGTTTTTAAAATTTATTTTATTACAGTAAGAACTCAACATGAAATATATGCTTCTAAAGTTTTAAGTGCACAGCACATTATTGTTGACTATAATTACAATGTTGTACCACAGATCTCTAGAGCTTATGCTTCTTGCTTGACTTAAACTTTATACCTGTTGATTAGTAACTCCCCATTTCCCTCCTCACCCAACCCCTGATAGCCACATTTCCATCCTTTGATTCTATGAGTCTATGAATTTGACCACTTTAGGTACCTTATATAAATGCAATCATGCAGTATTTGTCTTTCTGGCTCCTTTCACTTAGAATAATGTTCTGAAGGCTCATCTATTTTGTCACATGCTACAGACTTTGCTTATTTTTTAACACCGAATAATATTCCATTATATGTACATACCACATTTTCTATATTCATTCATCAGTTGATGCACATTTAGGTTGTGTGCACCTCTTGACTATAGTCAACAGAGCTGCAGTGAATATAGGAATCCTTATATATCTTTGAGATCCTGATTTCATTTATTTTGGAAAAATAAGCAGTCCTGGAAGTAGGATTACTGGGTCATATGGTAGACACAGTTTTAATATTTTGAGGAACCTCTATATTGTTCTCCATTGCAGCTGGACCATTTTGCATTGCACAACACTTCCAATTTCTTCACATCCTTGCTGACACTTACTGTCTCTCTTTAAAAGTAGTAGTTATCCTGACAGGTGTGGGTTGGTATCTTATTATGATTTTGATTTGCATTTCCTTAATGATTTGTAACACTGAGCATTTGTTCATATATTTATCCATTTGTGTGTCTTCTTTGGAGGCTGTCTGTTCAAATCTTTATCCCATTTTTGAATCAGGTTATTTGTTTTTTGTTTGTTTGTTTTTTGCTATGGAGTTTTGGGATTTCTTTAAATATTTTAAGATTAATCTCAATTGGATATATGGTTTGCAGTTTTTTTTCTCCCACTTAATAGACTGTCTTTTCATTCTCTCTTTTTTTTTTCTATGCAGAAGCTTTTTTTTTTTTTTTTGATGTGGTCCCACTTGTTTATTTTTGTTGTTATTGTCTATACTTATTGTGTTATATCTATGAAATAATTCCCAAGATCAATGGAATGAATCATTTCCCCTGTGTTTTGTTATAATAGTTTTGTAATTTCAGGTCTTATATTTAAATCTTTAGTCCATTTTGAGTTGCTTTTGGTGTATGGTGTAAATTAGGAATCTGATTTAATTTTTTTTTTTTTTTTTTTGCATATGAAAATCCAGTATTTCCAATACCTCTTGACTTTGTCTAGGAGACTGTCTTTTCCCTGTTGTGTTTTCTTGACCCACTTGTCAAACGTATATTTGTGGATCGGTTTCTGGGCTCCCTATTCTGCTCCATTTGTCTATTTGTCTGTCTTTATGCCAGTGCTCTACTGTTTTGATTACTATAGCTTTGTAATACAATTTGAAATCAACTAGTGTGCTACCTCCTGCTTTGTTCTCCTTTCTCAAGATTGATTTGGCTATTTGTGGTTTCTGTGGTTCCATATGAATTTTAGAATTTTTTTTCTATTTCTGTAAAAAATACCACTGGAATAATAAATGAGATTGCATTGAATCTGTAGATCACTTTGGGCAGTGTGGACATTTTAACAATATTAAGTCTTCCAATCCATAAAATGGTATGTCTTTTCATTTGTTTGGGTCTTGGTTTACCTCCTTCACCAATGTTTTGTAGTTTTTAGTATACAAACCTTTTGCTTCCATAGTTAAGCTTATTCCCATGTATTTTATTTTTTTGGTGTTATTGTAAATGTGACTGTTTTTCAAATTTTCTTTTTAGACAGTTTGTTGCTAATAGTACAAACAGAACTGGTTTTTGTACATTTATTTTGTATCCTGCAATTTTCCTGACGTATTTTTTCATAGGGTTTTTAGGGCTTGCTATAAATAAGATCATATGTTCTGCCAACCGGGACAGTTTCACTCCTTCCTTTCCAGTTTTAATGCCTCCTATTCTTTTTTCTTGCTGAATTACTCTGACTGGTACAAACAGTACTGTGTTGAAAAGAAGTGGTGAAAGCAGGCATCCTAAGACCTTATAGGAAAACCTTTTTGATTTTCACACTGAATATGATATTATCTGTGGGAATTACATATAGGATTGTATTAATTTAAGGTAATTTCCTACCATTCTTAGTTTGTTGAGAATGTTATAATGAAAGGGTGCTGAACTGTTACAAATGCTTTTTCTACATCTCTTAAGATAATCATGTGTTTTTTATCCTTTATTCTATTAATGTAGTGTATCATATTAATTGATTTTCTTATGTTGAATGATACCTTTAACAAATGACGCTCTGAATCTTTTTCTTTCTCTTCCCCCCGCTTTTTTTTATTTAATTAGTCATGTGGAAGGCATATCAATATAAACATAAAAATTAAAAAACTTGATATATCTGTGCCTGAAAAGCAAATATCTCACACAAACATATAAAACAAAATCTATATATTTCTTGGGTTTCTTAGGGAAGGCCTCAATTTATTGAGGCATTTCTGCCTTCTAGAATTAGACTCCTCATCTGGACATCTTCAATGCACACATATCCATTAGAAGGTAGAGCAGCAATCCCAGACATGAACTAGTAATGAGTATTTGGTGAGATTTAAGGGATACGTGACACTGTACTTGTCTGAGTTGTGACCCAACTCAAGAAATCAAGGTATGATATTCTTATTATATTTTATAAAATTACTTCTAAAATTAAAAGTAATTGACAATTGTAATGCTTGAATGTGTTAAGTATGAATTTATATGTAATTTGAATACTTTTTATTTATTTTATCTGCCCTTTAGTCTAGAGTGTATTCAGCAAAATGTTGATCACTTTTGTCCTTTTGTCCACTTCTTATATTTTATAGCACACCCTAAAAGCATAAGCAAAAATTTTCTTCCATTTTGTAGGCTGTCTCAGATGATAGGTATTTCTTTTTTCTTTTTCTTTTTCTTTTCTTTTCTTTTTTTTTTTTTTTTTTCTTTTTTGCTGTGTAGAAGCTGTTTAGATTAATTAGGTCCCATTTGTCAATTTTCACTTTTGTTGCAATTACTTTTGATGTTTTTGTCATGAAATCTTTGCCCATGCCTATGTTCTGAATGGTATTGTCTAGATTTTCTTCTAGAGTTTTTATAGTTTGGTGTTTTACATATAAGTCTTTAGTCCACCTTGAGTTAATTTTTGTATAAGGTGTAAGGAAGTGGTCTAGTTTCAATTTTCTGCATGTGGCTAGCCCATTCTCCTAGCACTATATATTAAATAGGGAATCCTTTCCCCATTGCTTGTTTTTGTCGGGTTTGTCAAAGATCAGATGGTTGTAGATGTGCAGTTTTATTTCTGAGAACTCTATTCTGTTCCATTGGTCTGTGTGTCTGTTTTGTACCAGTACCCTGCTGTTTTGATTACTGTAACCTTGTAGTATAGTTTGAAGTTGGTAGTGTGATGCCTCCAGCTTTGTTCTTTTTTCCTTAGGATTGTCTTGGCTATATGGGATCTTTTTGGGTTCCATATGAATTTAGTAGTTTTTTAACTAATTCTGTGAAGAATATCAATGGTAGTTTAATGAGAATAGCATTGAGTATATAAATTATATTGGGCAGGATGACCATTTTCACAATACTGATTCTTCATATCCATGAACATGGAATGTTCTTCCATTTGTTAGTGTCCTCTCTGATTTCCTTGAATAATGGTTTGTAGTTCTCCTCAAAGAGGTTGTTAACTTCCCTTGTTAGCTGTATTCCTTTGCTGTTTTATTCTTTGGTATTTTATTATCTTTGTAGCAATTGTGAATGGGAGTTCACTCATGATTTGGCTCTCCGCTTGTCTACTGTGTCTGTATAGGAATGCTTGTGATTTTTACACATTGATTTTGTATCCTGAGACTTTGCTGAAGCTGCTTATCAGCTTAAGAAGCTTTAGGGGTGAGACAATGGGGTTTTCTAGATATAGGATCATGTCATCTCCAAAGAGATACAATTTGACTTCCTCTCTTTCTATTTGAATACCCTTTATTTCTTTCTCTTGCCTGATTGCCCTGGCCAGAAGTTCCAGTACTATTTTGATTAGGATTCGTGAGAGATGGCATTCTTGTCTTGTGCTGATTTTCAAGGGGAATGCTTCCAGCTTTTGCCCATTCGGTATGATATTGGCTGTGAGTTTTTCATAAATGGCTCTTATTATTTTGAGGTATGTTCCATCAATACGTAGTTTATTGAGAGTTTTTAACATGAAGGGATGTTGAATTTTATCAAAGGCCTTTTCAGTGTCTATTGAGATAATCAAGTGGTTTTTGTCTGTAGTTCTGTTTATGTGATGAATTACATTTATTGATTTATGTATGTTGAACCAACCTTGCAAGTTGAAGCCAACTTGATCGTGGTGGAAAAGTTTTTTGATGCACTGCTGAATTCAGTTTGCCAGTATTTTATGGAGGATATTCGCATGGATGTTCATCAGAGATATTGGCCTGCAATTTCCTTTTTTTGTTGTATCTCTGTCAGGTTTTGGTACTAGGATCTTGCTGGCCTCATAAACTGAGTTAGGGAGGAATCCCTCCTTTTCAATAGTTTGGAATAGTTTCAGTAAATCCGTCTGGTCGTTGGCTTTTTTTATTGTTGTTGGTAGGCTATTTATTACTGCCTCAATTTCAGAACTTGTTATTGGTCTATTCAGGGATTCAACTTGGAAGGGTGTATGTGTCTAGGAATTTATTAATTTCTTCTAGATTTTCTAGTTTATTTTAATGGAGGTGTTTATAGTATTCTCTGATGTTTTTTTATATTTCTGTGGGGTCAGTGGATATCCAGAATCTATAAGGAATTTAAGCAAATTTACAAGAGAAAAATATCCCCATTAAAAAGTTAGCAAAGGACATGAACAGACACTTCTCAAAAGATACTTATGCAGCCAACAAACATATGAAAAAAAACTCAACATCACTGATTACTAGAGAAATGCAAATCAAAACCCCAATGAGATACCACCTCATGCCAGTCAGAATGATGATTATTAAAAAGTCAAGAAACAACTGATGCTGGTGAGGCTGTGGAGAAATAGGAACGTTTTTACACTGTTGGTGGGAATGTAAATTAGTTCAACCATTGTGGAAGACAGTGTTGGCATTCCTCAAAGGCGTAGAAACAGAGATATCACTTGACCCAACAATCCCATTACTGGGTATATACCCAAACTAATATAAATCATTCTTTTATAAAGATATATGCATGCATATGTTCATCGCAGCACTGTTTACAATAGCAAAGACAGGGAATCAACCCAAATGCCCATCAGTGATAGACAGGATAAAGCAAATGTGGTACATATATACCACGGAATACTATGCAGCCATAAAAAGGAACAAGATGTTCTTTGCAGGTACATGGATGGAGTTTAAAGCCACTATCTTTAGCAAACTAATGAGGAACAGAAAATCAAACACGGCATGCTCTTGCTTATAAGTGAGAGCTGAACAATAAGGACCCATGGACACAGGGAGGAGAAAAACACACACTAGAGCCTGTCTTGAGGCATAGGGGAGGGAGAGCATCATGATAAATAGCTAATGAATGCCAGGCTTAATACCTGGGTGATGGGTTTATAGCTGCAGAAAACCACCATGGCACACGTTTACCTATGTAACAAAACCGCATGTCCTGCACATGTATCCAAGAGCTTAAAATAAAATAAAATATTTTTTTAAAGCATAAGCAAAAAATTTTCTCATTCGGTCTCTCTTTTTCTGCTCACTCTTTCTCTTCTCTCCCCATTTCTGTCTTTTTCTTTCCTTCCCCCCTTTTCTTAGTGTTGAATAAACTTTGCCATTGTTCTGCATTCCAGGTTCCTCATCTCTGTCCTTTCAACTTAGCCCATTCATTGTTCATATTATACATCCATGATACAGAGTTAGCCTGAGCAGAGAGTAAGAGCATGAGCTCTGCAGTCAGACAATCTACATCCTTGTCAGGCTCTTCTATGGAAAACTATGAAATTTTTGTATCTCAAAATCTTCATATTATTACCAACATCTAGCTGCTCAAGTGTATTACCTCTTATCTTTTTTAATCTGGCATTTTGGGATGATGGTTGAAACATATGGAAGCTAGGTTAATATTGTTCTTTGTGACCCCATTTACTATTCTATATTAGATAGTTGTTTCTTTTACCCTTTTCTTGCTGGTGGATTACCAACTGCAACTGTTGCTCTCCATTTTCCTGCCTCAAGAAGTCTTTCTATTTTAAATTTCTCCTCATTACCTCTTAGATTCTGAGAATTTAAAGCACTGAGCCAATTAAAAAGTTTTTTATGTGTGAGACATGAACACATCCACAGCAATGGCTTAAGAACCTCTTCCACAGACATTTCAGAATTTAGGCTTTGTAATTATGACTTATGTGGTTCACAAACCTTTTCAACTTCTATTTTGGATGGTGAATATTTCTGGAATTCTGACTAGCAAATCAAGTTTGTTTTTACTCTATCCAATTTTTTCATAATATACTAGAGGTCATCAATGTTATTCCTTCTTTCTGTTAGAGAGGCAGCACTAATTCTTCTCCTGGCCAAAATATCGTCAAATATTCAATCAAACTTGGAAATTATGAACTTTGTTTATTTTGCATTAGAGTTTACAGCCCTTTACATTCATCTTAAGCCAGCCTCCCTAGAATAGAATCCTGGCTTCACCTTTCACTAACTGTGTGACTTAGGGGTTATCAAAAGTGTTTCTAAATGGTTTCTCAAGTTTGGTAAAAAGTAAAATAAAGTAATAATAGTACCTATCTCCTATAATTAAGTGAGTTAATATATGCAAAGCTTTTGGAGAATGTCTAGGACATTTTAAGGGCTGTAATTGTTTCCATCTAATTACAGACTGCACAAGGGCAGGATTTTGGCCTGTTTTTTTTTCTAACATCCTCAATGCCTGGTATGCAATTGGTACTTAATAAATATATGTTGAAATAACATTTTTTCTTAAAATAGAACATATGTACATCTCTAAATTTACAATGAGTTTATTTGGTAGTAATCGTTGGCCTACCTAATTAAGCTCCTGATGTGATTTTTAATCTTTGCCATATTATGGAACCAATGTAGACATTTGAGTAGCCAAACATAGATATATCATAGATATAGAGGCTATATGCCCAGGTGTTTTCCTAATCATGATAAAAACTTACTCTAAGCAATCCTTTAGAAATTATTTAACAGAATTTTCTTATTTTTTAGAAGAGCAAACAGAGGTCCAGCAGAGTTAAATTTATTCAACATTATTCTTTAAGATTGGCTATAAATAAATGTTAGTCGAAATTTCTATAAAATAAAATTACAGAGTCATAAAGGTGCTCAAAATATTACACTGCGATAAAGTGTCCCCAGAATGGATTATGAGAAAGAAAACTAATCTTTTTCAGACAAAATCTTTTTCCCAATAGGAGAGTACCTTTCCATATGGTACAAAATGAAAAAGTAAAAACTATAGCTATGAGATCAACACCAGTTGGTCTTAGAGGTGATGTCTTTATCTCTTCTGCTGTTGCTATTTCATACTCAGAAAAGAGCTTTAAATCTTGACTAATTTGCTAAATCCCTATTAAAGTATGTACATACTAGCGCTCTTGTGAAAAAGGCCATGTAGCCTTTATTTTGGTTTCAGAGTCAGCATTTGGCTGAGTTACATGGTTTATTAAAAATAATGTTCGATGGTATAACTGAACAAATAAGTACAAAGGAGTGCAAACAATATGCTGTATTTACTTTTTTGTGAGTGGTGCATTACATTTTGATAGATAAATGCTTTGTCATCTCCTTGTTAATAATATAAAACATAGGTAAGTTTAAATGGGTAGAACAATGAAAGAATTTGCAAGTTGTCATAACTAGAATTTGTCAATAAATGGCTCATGAAATTCTTATCATCTGTCACATTATTTCACAGTTGGTAGGTTTTTTTTTATTATTTTATTTTATTTAGTTTTTGAAACAAAGTCTCACTGTCTCCCTAGGCTTGAGTGCAGTGGCCCAGTCTCAGTTCATTGCAGCCTCCATCTCCCGGGTCCTAACAATTCTTGTGCCTCTGGCTCCCAAGTAGCTGGGACTACAGGTCTGTGCCACCATACCTGGCTAATCTTCGTATTTTTAGTAGAGGCATATTTTTGCCATGTTGGCCAGGATGGTCTTGAACTCCTGACCTCAAGTGTTACTCCCGCCTCAGCCTCCCAAAGTGTGGGATTACAAGTGTGAGTCATCATGCCTGACCTTTTCATCATTTTAAATTAAGTTTGATGAATATTCAGAGCTTAGGTGGAGTTTCAGTTTACTAATTTTTAAATTCAACTTTCTTTTATTCAGTAAAACTTTATTGAGCACCTATTCTTTGTCAGATATTCTTCTGGGTGCTGGTGGTACAAAGATGAAAAACACTACCCTTTTTACTCTGGTGTCCTATTTCTAAATATCTCACAGTGAAAGCATAGGGGCAAATGTTCTAATGAGGGGGTATCATAAACAACTATTCTCACACAAAGAAAGAAGCAACTCAGTTGGTCTGAACAAAAGCTGGAAATTTTAGGGAAGAATTGTTGTTGTTATTTGAACATGATAAATTTCCTGATGACTGGTTTAATGAGTGGACAAGCACTGGAAGAGAATTCCAGGCAGAAGAAATAGAAAGTTCATTCTTTGCTGATCTTGTGATGAAAGTGTCTTTACAATCTAGTACTGTCCTTAAAATTCTGGTGTTTTCCATTAATAATAGAAAATTTTATGGACAACAAATACTTCAGTTGGAAATGCTTAGCTTGGATTTTTCTCTCTATAAGAGATTACCCTCAAGCCTGTAATCCCAGCACTTTGGGAGGCCGAGGCGGGCGGATCACAAGGTCAGGAGATCGAGACCACAGTGAAACCCCGTCTCTACTAAAAATACAAAAAATTAGCCGGGCGCGGTGGCGGGCGCCTGTAGTCCCAGCTACTCAGGAGGCTGAGGCAGGAGAATGGCGGGAACCCGGGAGGCGGAGCTTGCAGTGAGCCGAGATCGCGCCACTGCACTCCAGCCTGGGCAACAGCGTGAGACTCCGTCTCAAAAAAAAAAAAAAAAAAAAAAAAAAAAGAGATTACCCTCTGGGATTCTGCAGCAAATGAATGCTCAGCTTCCTGTCAACTTGAATGAGACCAAGTTTGCCGGGGGCTCACCTGTTGGAAAGAACAGTAAAGGACTGTTGATCAAGGGAAGGAGATATGTGCAGTGCTAATTTTTTTCTTCACCATACCTTGACAATGTTTATAAAGACCTTTCAAGCTGCTAGGTATTAGTACCCCAACTATTGGTATAGCTTATACACGGGGATCATCTTTTTTGCTTCATTGACTTTTGCTCACCTTAGAACACAAGTTCTATTTCTCTAGATTTTCTACTTGTATTGTTCAGTGATTAGATTCCAGCGTGTCACTTACTGTATTTCGTAAAGTCTTAGTTTACTGAAGCATGTACCTTTTGGCAGTTTTCTTTGCTCACTGTGCTCTGATGACATAAACATCCCAGTCAAGCATGATAAATGCATATGACTTTAGAGAACAGGCAGGTGAAGTAAACATACAAAGTCAGTTAAGACAAGGAGAGTCATGCGGAGTGTGCTCTTTCTCTTCTTGTTAAGTTGTAAGCTTCTGACTGCAGGGATTCTTTGACTCTTTTGTTCGCTGATACCTCACAGCTTACTATCACAGGGCCGGACACATAGTAGATGCTGTAGAAATACTTCTGAATGAATGGATAGGGAACGTATTGTACTCGGGAGAACAAGCAATGCCTAAAGGCATTCATTCACTCATGATAACAACAACAATAGATACTGTGCCAGGCAAACAAAACCCATCTAGGGTATCTCTCATTTAGGACCCATGGTCATATGAATCACATCTCTTCCTAAAAGTTATACAATTGTCAAAAAAGAAACAGTTACTCTGCCTTCGCAATCATTTCCATAAATGTCTGTCCTGTGAATATTAAAGTAATGAGAAATGCATGTTGGCTTCAATATTTGTAGTAAAAGTTTACTCCTACATTAAAAACTGTTTATGAATACAATTTTAAATATTGTTATTTCCTAGAGCATCATTTTAAATAGAATTTCCCAGCATGATACCAATCTTGGGCTTAATGAGAATCAATCAATATGTGAATGATAGTATTTGAATAATAACTCCACATAAATGGGTAGATTATTTTGAGTTTTCATATCAACTTCTAATATATTATCTCATCTTTATTTTGTGAAATATTCATTGCTACTTCTATTCAATGAAATACATGTTGAAAATGAATTTCAATGAAATATATGAAAATACAGTGATATCTTCATCGCAGTGAAATGACTAGTTCTTCCAAGAGAAATATTTTTCTGTTCCTTGAATCTGTAAGCACAGTTTAAGCATGTTTCTCTACATACAAGCTGGATTTAATTTGTTTAGCATCTGTGTATGTTCTATGATTTAAATAATGTAGAGTCATGGAACAGAAGCAAAAAGTTAATTGTGTATTTTTACCTCGTCTCTCTTAAATTCATACTGTGCTCTCATTATTTCATTTTTCAACTATATCTTGATTGATAAGGGTGCTTTCACTTACCACCTACCCCTTCCGTGTTCTTTCTTTACCCTTTACACATTGTCTCCATGTAGCCACTCGCTGATCACTGGATTTACATGGAAAAAAAGTCATAGCAGACACTGTGTGTGTCTTGCCTTTCCTCCTGTCCTGACCTGGAGGTTACTGCAGTTTCTTTGGACAGATTGCATGTTTATTATTCGATCTGGCAACTTTCACTGAATGCAGGAATGTGTTCAGCCAGAGCATGAGATGGGAAAGTTAAGGCCCAATTAATGAGGAGCAGGAGTTGACGGATAAACACCTGAGTCAGGCACCTTGTTCTTTAGATAGAGAGCTTTGAGGTGCCCTCAACTTGGTCTCTCAGAGGGTTCCTAGCAGCAGGGAGCCAAGTTTCCCACAGTGATAACCTGCTCATTAGTGCCCCTTTACTGGCGTTTCTTCTATCCTTGGTTTGCCCTTTTCTGCTTCTTCAATGTTTCCTGTGATCTCAGCCCAAATGAACTGCTGTGCCAGGACCTGCTTTTAAGGGGATTCAAACTAAGCAGTTATTTCCTACCTGAGCATTTTAAAATTGGAGATTTTTTCTGTTTTTTTTTTTTTTTTTAAATTATTATTTATTTATTTGTGTGTGTGTGTGTGTGTGTGTGTGTGTGTGTGTGTGTGTATGTGTGTTTCTCCTTCCTCACAATGTTCTCTGTGAATTAGGTTACTCTATAATACTTAGATTATTTCCATTCAAAAAAAGAAAGTCTTGAGCTTAAGTTAGAATATCTCTAATTCAAGGCAACTGGAAGGTTTATACAGTTGTTAACTGCTTTCTAATTTGCTCGGAGTCTGGATGGAAAGCTGGGTTCCTTTTTCATAATTAAGTGCTCCAGATCTACAGAGAGTCAAAGTCTGTAAGAATGTAAAGATGATTAACACTGTATCCTGCTTTCAGATTTTAAAAAAGATGCTTATCTTCATGTTTACCTATTATGTTAGGTAGCGACAAAAACAAAGCACCTAAGAAGTCAATGACTTCTGCTAAAATAGTATTTTCTTTCTATATAATGTATTCTTAGTTAACCCCCAAATTAAATATTTGCATCACACACCCAGAATACGTCATGAGGAACTGAATCACTACAATTTTTAGTGGGCATGAACCCCAGTATACAAACTTGGGTTTGAAAAATATGTATCTGTCTCTACTATTTCATAATTCAATATTATTTTTTCTTTCAACTCCCTATTCTGCCATAACCTCAGAAAACTTTATCAATTTGGAATTCCCACTTAATTTAAATTCTAGGAGATGCTGTTGTACCAAGGCCTGGAGCATGAGATCTGAATCCTTTGACAGGCATGTATTTCCTGAGACTTCTCTCATCCCTATTGTTTTGGCACTTTTTAGTGCTAGCTGGTCTCTCTGCTCCCTCCATTCCACCACTGTGGACTGGGAGCTGTTTCCCTGGAACATGGGAGTCTTTTCCATGAGATGACTATGTCCTTGTCTACATAGGCAGCCACACTCAGTGAGCTCAAATAGGAAGGGACAAATTGATCTCCTATGATCTTGAATATCCAAATGTTTGGGATTTGGTGTGGGTCAAGAGGCCAGTTATTCCTCTCTTGGACCCACTGAAATGTCTGTTGCTCAGTCCAAGAAAACTTTGTTTGCCAGGAGAAGAGGTGCTTATGGGGACATAGGAAGAATTCCTTTTTCTCAAAGGTATTTTCTAAAATATACTTTCTATGTTGCAGTTATTGAAATTCTATTAAGATTTTATGATTTTGGAAAATAGAAACCACAGACTTTTTGCTCCCCTTTCCCTTCCTTTCTTTCGCTTTCTTTCTCTCTTCTCTTATTTTCTTGTCATTCAACTTCGCCATGCCTCTCCAGGACCAATTATTTCTTTCTATCTATCTATCTATCTATCTATCTATCTATCTATCTATCTATCACTTTGTGCATCCTTTGTACTAGCTATTATTGAAAGGGCTTTAGATTATGCATGTTAAATTATCTAAATGCTGCAAGATAGTTACAATTATTTTCCCCATTTCAACAATGGAAAATTGAGACCCTCAACTGAAGACAAAGAACTTACTCAAGTTCACATAGGTATTAAATGGCAGAGTCAAGACTTGAACCAGGTACCTTGCTCTGGAATTTGTACTCTTACCACTTAGCTATCACATTATATAATACTTCACAGAATGCAATCATGACACTTTTCATCTGGCTGAAGAGTCATAGTGGTAGCCTGGCTAACATACAAGGTAATATGAAGAAAAAATTGACAGGGGTAGCTATGGAAACCTATAAAAAGAGAATGACTAACCTAGAATGTTTTATGTTACTCTTTGTATACCCCCAAATTAGCAAATGATTCATCCAATATGAGATATTTCCCTTAAAATATTTTAATAGACAAAAATATGTTTATGTTTTTCCTATATCAGTTTTTACTCAAGGACATGATTTACACTGAAGCTTGATAAATCCTAATGTCTCTGGTTCTTAAGCAAAGCCTTACAGTTTTAAAAAGCTGATATTTATGAAAGAAAAAGTAAAATACTAGAACAAAATGACAATGATTTCAACTTTTTTTTTTCATTTTTTGAAATTTAAAGCTAGCAAATTTTGGTATTAAAATATATATACATGTTTTAAAAGTCTTGAAATTGTTATGTGTTTTGTGGTCTACCTGGGCTATTTTTAGTTTCAGGTATAATCAGATAAAATAAGTGCCACCATCAATAAAAGTAACTTGAGCAATACTGTGTTTTCAAGTCAAATTTGGAAGAAAACATTTTTAATAATGTTGTGAAGGTAGTTCTAAAATGTATTATAGTTAGAACAGTGATCTTGTTATATATGCATTATTTTTAAACTTTGAAATTATCTTAAGCTTTTGTTCATTAAATAATATCTAATAGAAAACAACTCATCCGATACAAATCAATTTCAGGGGCAAATATTCCTTGACTTAATGTCACCATTGTGTGTGTCCATAGTCCAAATATAAGCTGTTTATGACCTTTAGGCCTTGGGTCTTTTAATTAGACTAAAATGTGATGTAAAAGAAATAAATTTTTGTTAATATGATATAAATGTTGAGATCTCTATAGTTATATTTTAATCAAATAATTTTCTATGATTATGCTATTTACTTTAAGTCAGGCTATAGAGATTTTCTTTACCTCTTCATGACGATATGTTAATAATTAAGTATAATGTCTATTTTCAGAATATTTAATTAGTAATGTCCTCCATCAATTTAACATTAAATAACTCTTTGAGATTTTTTTCACCAAAATATGGCAACTTTTGCATACTTTTTCATGATGTGCATTTCCCAACAGATTTTCAATCATAAATATTTATAATTTCATATTAACTCTTCAGAAGGGCTAATAGTATGACATTTAAAAAATTCCCATATTATTTAAAGTGAAGTTGGAAGAGTCAACATGAAACATTGATGTTTAAAAAGGTCATACAGGCACTTCATGCCTTTCCCATAGAACTATAATGTGGAATTATTTTCTTGCCTCTTCTGGCGTGTTTTTTTTTTTTTTTTTCAAATAAGGCAGACAATTTTGAACTTCACAAGTAGTCTAACTTTTATTCTGAGTAAAACACTCAACTCTAAGCTGAAGTTAATATGTTTTTAAAAATCACACAGTACAATTGAATAGTTTAAATATTTCTAATATAGATTGATTTCATACAATACAGCTCTAACATTGACAAAATATTTCTGAATGTGTGACTTGAAATGTCATTATAATGTATTTCCCCTGTTTTTATTTAGGGATGCATTATTTAGGCTAGCACGGCAGTGGAAGCAGAAAAAAAAAAGTGCTATATGTGAATAAAGTTTTTGTACAGTTTCTATTTGGAGTGTTTGATGAAAAGGCTGCACACAGCTTTTTCTATTGAATGAATGTTTATCTTTGTATTTTTTAACCTAAAAGATTACAAAAGACTTGTTTTTAGTAAGGGATTATTATAACCCAAACAGTAGTGGCAAGCATGGTTTAGTGGCTGTTTGAGCTCTCAAATGTTTGTTTATAAGTTTTAAAGCAGTGTTTATAGGAGCTCACTGCCTTGACCTTTGTAAGTGAAGAGGTTAGAGATGAAGTATGGACACTGCATTAGAATTAGATGATTTTACATTTTCTTTTGAGAACAAAAATCAGGCTCACTGAATGGTAAAAGCCTGGGTGATCCATGACTTTATCTGTCACTTGGTTGTATTCAGATTGCAAAAAATTATCATTTCATCTCAGAATGATCCAAAAAATAAATGATTAACCATCTTCACCATGAAAATACAAGGACTGAATATCTGCAGTATCTGTACTGGGAATGATAAAAACAGAAGACGATTGTCAGCATTAAAAAAGAAAGGGATATTTTGTTTTAAAACCTTAATCATGCTTATTATTCCAATTTCAGAACAATAATCCAGGAAATATAAATTTTATTTCCCCTTTCTATGTGTAAGATTCTTAATACAGTTCTACATGTTTATACCACTTAATTAAAATAAGAAACCATTAAATCTTGTTTAAATTTGAGTAAGAGAGTATAATACAGTATGATTTTGGCAACAGAGGACTGTATTTCATTTTAATTTCTTGAATGAACCAATATAATGCATGCTGTTGAATTCTAGTTGTGGCATATCTAAATAGGTGCATGTTCTTTTGTTTATGTCTTTTAGCATCACCGTCAATTAAACTCTTGGTGGATGATCCTATAGTTGTAAATCCTGGAGAGGCCATAACATTAGTATGTGTTACAACAGGAGGAGAGCCTGCACCTTCTCTCACCTGGGTCAGGTCCTTTGGGACTCTGCCTGAAAAGACTGTTTTGAATGGAGGAACTTTGACCATACCTGCTATCACCTCAGATGATGCTGGTACTTACAGCTGCATTGCCAATAATAATGTGGGAAACCCTGCAAAAAAGTCCACCAACATCATTGTGAGAGGTAAGTTTGCTGAGAGGATGTTACAACATAGATTCCTAGGTTAGGCTCTCAAAAAGCGAATAATGCTTGATACAAAATTACCTCTTCAAATATTGCATATATCTTTACGGAGAAAATCATGTATAAATCATAATGGTGGGTAATTATAAGTGGAACTTAAACAGGTTAAAGATTAATAACAGTGCTTTATATTTGCATTGAATAGCTTTCATAACACATTCTTAGTGATACCATCAAATGCTTTTTATGTGTTGTTAAAAAAATTGAAACAAAAAATGTGGCATACAGCTTAAAACATTCACTGTGTAAAATATATGGATTGTAACATAGTTTAGGAATTCAGTAAATTTATCAATTTAATAAACTTTCATTCAGCCCCTATTACAATCATGGTTTTAAATTGTGAGGTTATATAGAGATCTATCAAACATTATTACCCTGTACTCAGGATTTCACTGTCAGATAGTGAAAATAATATTTATCAATAGTCATGTGATAAGGTGTTTGAAAAGAACAAAAGATATAGAAATTAAAGAGAAATGTATAGCCACTTCAGGCTGATGTTATTAGGGAATATCTAATGACATTTGTACTAGATCTTATAAGTTGAGTAGTGTTTTGACAGATTGAAATTGAGAAAAGACAGAAAATTCAGAGATAGAACATGCAATGCTTATTTGAGGAACTGAAGCAAAATGTAAGTCAGTAAGTCAAAGTAGCAATGCTGTTCTAATGTGGCCATTACCAGCTAGTATGCTGGCACCACGCAGGCATGTTTTCCCTCCGTTTTGGAAGATGGAAAGAAGTTCTGAGGCAGATGTACAAAGAGACCATATGCTTCTTCATGTCTCACTTCACCTGGTATGGTCCTGGGTTGGAAGTGGAGGGTGGACACTGATGCCTCTGAAGTTAAAATAGACATCCATATGCTGAAGATGACCTTTTGAACATGCAAATGAAAATTACTTATGATGGAAGCAAAACATAATCAAGTGTATAGAGATAAACATGTGAATATAGACTGTGGTGGTTTTAGTTTTCTGTTATGCAAATTATTAGAAATATGCAATTTGACAAAAGTATACTCTATTCAAAACATTTCAAGTTACAGTGTAAATCAAAACACTGTGAATAGCATACCATCTGCCACAAAATTGTATACCATACAATATTTAGTAATTATAACATGTACAATTATTTTACATATCAATACAAAATAAAACATACTGCCAGTTAAACTACCATAATGTGTTATGAGATAGAAGATTATTGAAAAAGCTCTTCTAAATTTGTTTATACTTAGATTTTCTTTTAAAACATGCTTTTAAAATGTTTCTTTTAAAACATTTATTAGCCTACATAAAAAGGCCAATAAAAGCAAACTAAATTGATTAAATTATTCATAACACTTCACACTCAGAACTCGACTTCTAAATTAGTTTTTATTACAAGGTCATTGATGATGATTTTTTGCTATACGATATTGTTCTTGTGTCATTAAGAGCATTAATAATTCCAAATTATAGAGAAATACTGTCTCTGAGATTTTCTTTTAAGTCAGGTCATGATTACTAATAGCAACCATGACAGACTATTGAATGTAAGAGGCATTCTGATCTCAGAATTGTTAAAATATAAAAATAAAGATGGATTTTAGAATCAATGAAATGTGCTCTTTGTTTCAATTGTTTAACAAACTTCTACTGCACAACTACCATATGCTAAGGATGCAGCAAATGTAAGGAATGCATGAGTGTGACTGCAAAGATCAGTGACTAAACGTCTGCCCTCAAAGGAGTTTACAGTCCGTTATGGAATATAGAAATACAAAGGAATTGTATATGGAAATATATAGAAAACAAATAATTCACAATGGAAGTATCCAACTTTTATTTTTAAAAATATTAGTATTGAGAAATGGGGCACATTTTAAGCCTTGTGTCAGTGAGCAACCAGATTCTGTTCTCTTTCTACCCCATTTTTTAAAAAAGAAATAGAAAAATTGTATTGTCCTCGGTGTTTGTTTTATTTCTATTTTTTGTTTGTTTGCTTTAAAATACTTGTTTTTCTAAGTAGGCATAAAATAATCTACCAAATCTTACTGTAATTATGAAAGTATTGAAGTATGATGATTAAAGCATTGAAGTATTGAAGTATAATGATGAAAGTGTAATATCAAAGTACCACAACATCTGTCCTTAAGTGCCGCCGATACAATGCAGAATCTTTTATTCCATTATTTTATCTTTTTTTTTTTTTTTTTTTTTTGAGACAGAGTCTCGCTCTGTCGCCCAGGCTGGAGTGCAGTGGCGCAATCTCGGCTCACTGCAATCTCCGCCTCCCGGGTTCACGCCATTCTCCTGCCTCAGCCTCCTGAGTAGCTGGGACTACAGGCGCCCGCCACCGCGCCCGGCTAATTTTTTGTATTTTTAGTAGAAACGGGGTTTCACCGTGGTCTCGATCTCCTGACCTTGTGATCCGCCCGCCTCGGCCTCCCAAAGTGCTGGGATTACAGGCGTGAGCCACCGCGCCCGGCCGTATTCCATTATTTTATCAAGAACAGTAACTTGTTAGAGAAAAATGATGAATTGAATTTAATTTTCATAATGGAATCATTTGCAACTATATGGAACCCACATACAACTGGCAAAATGTCCAGTATAAAATATCTATGTGGCTTATACACCCTTTATAAGGGACTAACCCAGTGAACAGCAAATATGTGCCTAGAGAATGATTTTCTCCTCTCTACCCCACCTAACAGGTTTCACCTGTATTCTTACAAAAGAAAGTTTCCAACTTTGACATGAAAGACCTGAAATCAACAAAGCCTTAAAAATGTATTTCTTCAATCTTATGATTTCTTTTTATGCCTTTAATTTGTCTGATGTGTACATTTGCATAATCATATTATATTGCTAGTGGGACTTCTCAGCAGTGGCATTCACATAATTCATAAAATCAAGTTTGTATATAATCTTAGTGAATATAGAAGTAGCCTTGGTTTTAAAGGATCCTAGATTAAACTGTGGGGAGAAAAACCACTGCAATAATATGAGGCATCTGATTTCTGGTCCACAGAAGTCAAGAAATTCAGTTAAGGAAAGCAGTTTTCTTTTTATTACACAAAGAAATTATTTTCAAGCCTTCTGAATGTATAGACCTCTGTGAGTCTTAGATGAACTGTGTCATGGATACAGTAGATATAGAAACCTAGGTTTATCTCCTCTCATTCTTCTCTGTAATTAAATCAGGATCCATGGACCAGGTTTCTGAGTAAGCACAAAGATATTTTGTGCATGGAATTCCCATCCTCATTTAAGAAGGTCCATGCACAGAATAAGAGTGTAGAGTGCTGATAGAAATAAAATTCAAGAAACATTTCTGAATTCAAATTCCTCCCATAGCTTTTCATCTCACCCAAAATGGAATTAAAATTCCTCATCATCATTTCATATGCCTCCCATTTTTAGTTGCTCTACTTTAGACACATTGGTCTTTCTGCTTTGAATGTTGTTTTTCAAATACTACCCTCTGGTAAACACCTTCTCTGACTCCCCTATCTTAACATAGCATATCTCTAATTTCCATACCATGATTTATTGCTTCTTATCACATCACTACCTGGAATTATTTTATCCATATTTCTTCACTTATTATCTGTCTTTTTAATAGGACTATAGGGGTACAGAATTTGTCTGTTTGTTGTCTTATTTAGTGATGTAGTCTTGGAGCCTAGAATATTACCCAGCATATAGTAGATGCTCAATAAACATGTGGTTAGTGAGAGAATCTCTTTTTTAAGTTCATCGGCTCATATTAGATTTCTTTTCTGGGTATGACTCTTTGATAGCCTAAGTATGTATTAAATGATGTTAAGTAAAACTAGAAAATTCCATGTACATACTCAATCATTAAATAATTTGTGTGATGTGACCAACTTGTTTGAAAGGCCACATTGTTCTAATTATTTATTGCTATGTAACAAACCATCCCAAAAGAGTAGCTTATAACAATAGTAATCATTTGTTTTGTTCACAAATCTGGGAGTTGAGAGGCTCAGCTAAAAAATTCAGGGTATCCCATATAATTGCAGCTAGAGGGTGGTTAGGTCTGCAGTAATCTTCAATTTTTTTTTATTCAAATATCTAGTGCCTGTACTAAGAAGCTCCTACAGCTGGGCTCCTCAGGGCAGTCTGTCTCTTCTCTTTGTCTCTCTCTCATTCTTTTCTCTTTACATGATTTCTTCACATGGCAGCTTCAAGGTAGCCAGACTTCTATAAGACTACCAGACCTAGTGTTCCAAGAACTGCATGGGTTTTTGTAATGTAGCTTCTGAAGAAATGCAGTATCATTATTGTATTCCATTCTTCAGTGCAGTGACAAAGTCTGACCCAGTCCCTGGAAGGGTCAAATATCTCTACCCTGTTATGGAACAGACACGTTTTAAAGCCACTGTAGTATGCAGTATACTTCATAAACTATATTCTTCACATCATGCTCCCATGATGCCTTGATACTCATTTAGACCTTTATTTTTTCCATTTTTGAACCCATAGCCTCTGCAAAATGACACTGTAAATGATTTTAGAATCAATGAAATGTGCTCTTTATTAATTTTAGAATTATTTCAGCATTTTTTTTTTTTTTTGGCTAGGATCTAAGAGTCCTAATATAAAGAAGTAAAGAAGTATGTCAATATTGAAATAGAGTTAACCTTTGTGGAAGAAGTCAATATGTATTCAGTGAGGCATGAATTTATACTTTCCTAACTGCACAGAAATATCCTGTAACCTACAGGAACATCATAACTCTGTTCCAAAAAGTGATGATTTAACTAATTCTAGTTTATCGACGTGAAAGGACTGTATTTTTTAAAATATCAATTTTAATATTAAGTAATTTATTCTGAATATATTTGACTAAAACATGTAAAATATTAGCACTGCTAATATTTCTAAATTATCTTTATGCTTATTACAGAAAGACTTGTAATTCCAAAGTTTTATGATTAAAAGTTTTTGACATTTGAGTGTACCAGTATGTTTAGAGAATAGTAATAAATAACATTGATTGAGCACTTATTGTGTACCAGGCTACCAGTAACACTATATGCATAAGCTTTTTAATCATCTCAACACAGTTATGAGGTAAAAAATTATTATTCCCATTTTTTTTTCAAAAGTAAAACAGAAGGCCGGGTGCGGTGGCTCATGCCTGTAATCCCAGCACTTTGGGAGGCTGAGCAGGTGGATCACAAGATCAGGAGATTAAGACCATCCTGGTTCATCCATGTCCCTACAAAGGACATGAACTCATCCTTTTTTATGGCTGCATAGTATTCCATGGTGTATATGTGCTATACATATGTAACAAACCTGCATGTTGCTCATATGTACCCTAGAACTTAAAATATAATAATAAAAAAAATACAAAAAAAAGACTATCCTGGCCAACACGGGGAAACCCCCGTCTCTACTAAAAATTACAAAAATTAGCCCAGCGTGGCAGCATGTACCTGTAATCCCAACTACTTGGGAAGCTGAGGCAGGGGAATTGCTTGAACACAGGAGGCGGAGGCTGCAGTGAGCTGAGATTGCCCCACTGCACTCCAGCCTGGGAGACAGCCTTTGAGACTCCATCTCCAAAAAAAAAAAAAAAAAAAGAAAAAGAAAGAAAGAAAAAAAAAAAAGAGCATTAGGTAACTTCCCCAAAGCAAGCTTTGTTTAAATAATAGAGCTGGGATTCAAAGATCACACAATAAGTTTCCAGGGCCATTTTCTTAGCCAAGGAGCCATTCAAATTTTAGCCAAGTTTTTACAGATATTTAATTTTCTCCCAAATATTTGAACTGATAATGGCCCTTTTTTATTTCCTCTATTCTTGCATTGCCAAAGATGTACTAGGGATTCTTTCTAGATTGTGAATCCCTTCTTTTTATACTCATGAAAAAAATCTCAACAATACTGAGTCTTCAGACATTTTTCTTAGTAACATTGTTTTCTTTCCCATATATACAGACTCTTTGAATTGAAGGAAATTCTGTTTGTGTTAATCAGTATTTTTCCTCCAGTAATGGTGGACATAATCTTACTTAATGTCAAGTTCTAACTATCATAGTGTTTACAGTTTATGATTTTCTGAATATCATTATATTTTGAAGAACTTGATATGACTGACTTTCACTGGCTGTCTTATAAATGACTGTACAAAGTTTTTAAAGAATTTGTAGTTACTGGAAGAGATCAATGGGATCACTAAAGACAAATATTTACGTAACAAAATATTTGCATAACTAAAAAATTTAGCATAAGCAAGAAAATGCAACGTATACTTACAAATGTGTGTTCACTGTTTTTGTTGAAAGGTATGTATCTTAAGCTATTAATCGGAGTGTCAATCAGAGTTCATTGGCAATTTCCTAGAATGATTTGATAAAATTTAGCCCATGTGCCCATATCCATTTCTGAATCTAAATTAGTGGTGAAATTCCAGTTACTGGGCCAGTGTCGTTCTTCCCAAGCATTTAGATTCATCAAATTTAATTTTTAGTCAATAGCTTTGTTACATAATCTTTCATTATTAAAACTATAATGATGATGGCTAAAATTGTAGAAAACCAATGCCTTCACATTCCCCAACAGCAGAACTGTCTGCTGTGTGCAGGTGTCCCAATTATTCATGCAGATTAAGTGCTTATTTCTCTTTTCCCAATTTAATATTCTGTAGTAATTACACCTCCCCAAAACACCAGAGCGAATTTTATTGTATTATTTTGTAGCTCAAAAATGGTTTCATTATTATCTTTTAAAAATTAATCAAGGTCATATAAAATCTAAAAATTATCATTCAGTAGTTCTCATCTGAATTTAGGTAGCTCAGTTTCCTTTTGTAAATAAAATAAATATAACTTACCCTTGTTAATTAAAATAATTTATGAAAATTATCATAAATACAATTTCAAATAAAAAATTTTGTCTAGATATTGAAAAATCTTATAATTACTTTTATGTAGTGATATTCAGGCAGCTTAGTTATACATGATTATTTTATTAAAACTTTTAAATTTTCCTACTTAGTAAATGGAGTCTCCTTTGTCATATTTACTCTAGCCAAGAGAAAATCTTTCAGTTTTCTTTTAAAAATGATAATAGTGCTCTAAAAGTCAGCACTGGTTAGTGTCCAGAAAAGGGGGATTTTATTCAAATAATAACATTTCTAAAATTTTTTAATTAGTTTCTGTGAGACCCTTGGTAGTTTTTTTTGTTTTTTTTTTTTTTTTGATACCCTACAGTTGTAAAACAGTGCCAAGACAATGAATACTAATATGAAAACACATAATTCAGCATTTTTACCATTGTTATGGCATGAACTTAATTCCCAGATTCACTGGCTTACCAGATTTAGTTTGGACTAAATGATCTATAGGCAGGAAGATATCGGGCAAGGTATCTGTGATCTGGTTGTGGTTTTGCCTTAAATTAGCTTTCACATCATGGATATGTAAATAGGCCTTTGGTTACTTCTCTGTGATACTAAGAAACTGCAGTACATAAGCTTTAAGATAGATTTGCTCTATCTATAATTATTATTATTATTATTATTGAAATGGACTCTGCCTCTCAAGTTCAAGTGATTCTCATGCCTCAACCTTCTGAGTAGCTGGGATTACAGGCACCTGCCACCACACCTGGCTAATTTTTTGTGGTTTTTTTGTAGAGATGGGGTTTCACCCTGTTAGCCAGGCTGGTCTCAAACACCTGATCTCAGGTGATCCACCCCCCTAGGCCTCCCAAAGTGCTGGGATTACAGGTGTGAGCCACCTCACCCAGCCAACCATCTATAATTTTATAAGAGCAAAATGCTCCGTGATCCATACTCATTACAAATGGAAGAGGACATGCGTCTTTATGGATTTACATGTATTAACATATAATTATTGAAGAACACTAATTTCCTAATGAAGTTATACTCTAAAAAACTATGTATAGATTATTTATGTCAGGATATTAAACCAGGAAAATAAATGCAAGTGATGCTATAATAGGTATTTTAATAATTTCTCCTCTTTGCTATATCTGTGTTAGTTGCTACAAGGGAAAAGTCCTTGAGGCCATAGAGTTCATATGCTTATGTGACAAAGATATCAGGGCAATTCTCTCCATATAGCATGCAAAAGAATAAACTAACATCACAATTGATGCATAGGCAATGTGCTGTTCAAATCTCAGATGAAGAAACAATTAATTCTGATTAGGGAGATAGAGAAAATTCCTCAGAGGATGGTTCCAATTAGCTGGGCTTTGAAAAATGAGAGTCTCTACATATTCAGAAATAAAATATCTCTTTCATTTGCTGCCCAGAATGGTGACATTAACTAGTTTTTTTGAACTTACTTCATTTTCTTATTTATGAAGTATTAGAAACTGTTGATAATTATTTAAAGTAAAAATATCTATGTTTAACTTCTATCTTTAATAATAGAATCTTTTCAAAAAGTATACATTCTATTCTCTGATTTCAAAATAATGCTTAAAACTTATTTTTGCAATTTTGAATTGCATGAGATTTTACATACAATTTTTAATTGAAATAACAACCTGACAAATTTTCCATTTGCCGTGTTTTTGTTTCTCTTTGAATTCTGTCCAAATTCTTCCAATATCAGTGCTCATTCTAAATGCTTCCAATTATTTCTAAATATATTTAATCAAATATAATTCTTTGTTTATTTTCTAGATTCCATAGGAAAATTTCTTAATTTTAGTTTTCAAAGAATCTTCTCATCTTCTTTTTACTTTGTTGGCTCAACAAATATACTTATCTGAAAACTGTATGAAAATGGAAATCATCAACCCAGTAATTCAAATCCATCTTAGCCAAACAATCTGTTAAGAGGAACTAAGAATTAGTGACTGCTTAAAACAAAACAAAACAAAACAAAAAAACTTACACATTCAAAGTCCATAATCACAGTAGTTAAAACTGATTAAACTATACATTTAAGACATGAACATTTCTTTTTTTTTTTTTTTTTTTTTTTTTTTTTGAGACGGAGTCTCGCTCTGCCGCCCAGGCTGGAGTGCAGTGGCCGGATCTCAGCTCACTGCAAGCTCCGCCTCCCGGGTTCACGCCATTCTCCTGCCTCAGCCTCCCGAGTAGCTGGGACTACAGACGCCCGCCACAGCGCCCGGCTAGTTTTTTGTATTTTTTAGTAGAGACGGGGTTTCACCGTGTTAGCCAGGATGGTCTCGATCTCCTGACCTCGTGATCCACCCGTCTCGGCCTCCCAAAGTGCTGGGATTACAGGCTTGAGCCACCGCGCCCGGCCGACATGAACATTTCAATGTATGTAAATTATATTTCAGTATTCAAAATAAGATAATTAATTTAAAAGCATTGGGATATATTCTTTTCTGCTTTCTTGAAGTTTATGTAAAATCAGTGTTACTTTCTCTTTAATTGTTTGAAATAATTCTGAGGAGAAGCCGTCTGGGCTTACAGATTGCTTTGTACAAAGATTGGCAATTTTAGATTTACTTTTTATAATAAGTATAAGACTAGCCAAATGTTCAGGAATAAACATTTTTACATCTTAGTTTTGTTTTTATAGGAATCTGAATATGCCAGTTCAGTTGTCAAGTTTATTAATATAAAGTTGTTGTAATTCCTGTAATTATGTTTTTTAATTTGGGGGGAAGAGGGTCCAGGGTGTGCTGGTAAACCAGCTCTCTGGGGAAAAAAAAGACTTGATTTACAGTATTTACCAATTTTCATGGCATATATAATCAGATCATGGCCAATATCCAAGTTTTGTAGTTGGAAAGAGATGCATATAATCTGCTGTCTTCCAATTCAGTGCTCATTCTAAATGCTTCCAATTATTTCTAAATATATTTAATCAAACATAATTCTTTGTTTCTGTCACAAGCAAGACTGAAGTGGTTCCAACAAACTACTGTTGTAATCTGTAGTGAGACCAGACTGTGATATTGATCATCTGTGTCAATATCATTCAATTTTTCTCTATTAGTTTTGCTAGAGGTTATTCAAATTCCTTAGTTATTTTGAAGAACCAACATTTGAATTCTAGGTTTTCTTGATTGTTGTACATGTGTTTTCTATTATAATGATTTCTATCTTTGATTATTCCTTCCTTCCATATCATTATATTTCAAATGCTAATTATTTTTCTAATTTTTAAAGCAATGATTTGAGTATTGATTTTATCTTTTCTATTTTTCCTCATGTAGCCTCTTAAGACTGTAAATGTTCCTTTAGAGGTACTATTAACTGTATCCCAAGAGTTCTGATATGTAATAAGTTTATTATTATTCAGTTTGAAAGACTTTCTTATTTTCACTGTGATTTTTTTTTTCTTTGACCCAGGGATTACTTAGAATTTTATTTCTGAAGTTTCAAACATGTGGGTTTTCTAATTATATTTTTGTTATTGTTTAATTTCATTTTGATCAGAATTTAGATTCTGAATATCTTAGCATGTGTTCCTATAACAAAAATACCATAGACTGGGTGTTTCTAAATAACAAAAAGTGATGTCTCACAGTTCTAGATCCTGGAAGTCCAAGATCAGTGCGTCGGCATGGTTGGATTCTAGTGAGGACACACTTCTGGGCTGCACGCTGCAAACGTTTCATATCCTCACATGGAATACAGCAGAGAGGGAAAGCCAGCTCTCTCTGTAACTCTTTTTTTTTTTTTTTTTTAATTTATTTATTATTATTATACTTTAAGTTGTAGGGTACATGTGCATAACGTGCAGGTTTGTTACATATGTATACTTGTGCCATGTTGGTGTGCTGCACCCATCAACTCGTCATTTACATCAGGTATAACTCCCAGTGCAATCCCTCCCCCCTCCCCCCTCCCCATGATAGGCCCCTGTGTGTGATGTTCCCCTTCCTGAGTCCAAATGATCTCATTGTTCAGTTCCCATCTATGAGTGAGAACATGCGGTGTTTGGTTTTCTGTTCTTGTGATAGTTTGCTAAGAATGATGGTTTCCAGCTGCATCCATGTCCCTACAAAGGACACAAACTCATCCTTTTTGATGGCTGCATAGTATTCCATGGTGTATATGTGCCACATTTTCTTAATCCAATCTGTCACTGATGGACATTTGGGTTGATTCCAAGTCTTTGCTATTGTGAATAGTGCTGCAATAAACATACGTGTGCATGTGTCTTTATAGCAGCATAATTTATAATCCTTTGGGTATATACCCAGTAATGGGATGACTGGGTCGTATGGTACATCTAGTTCTAGATCCTTGAGGAATCGCCATACTGTTTTCCATAATGGTTGAACTAGTTTACAATCCCACCAACAGTGTAAAAGTGTTCCTATTTCTCCACATCCTCTCCAGCACCTGTTGTTTCCTGACTTTTTAATGATCGCCATTCTAACTGGTGTGAGATGGTATCTCATTGTGGTTTTGATTTGCATTTCTCTGATGGCCAGTGATGATGAGCATTTTTTCATGTGTCTGTTGGCTGTATGAATGTCTTCTTTTGAGAAATGTCTGTTCATATCCTTTGCCCACTTTTTGATGGGGTTGTTTGTTTTTTTCTTGTAAATTTGTTTGAGTTCTTTGTAGGTTCTGGATATTAGCCCTTTGTCAGATGAGTAGATTGCAAAAATTTTCTCCCATTCTGTAGGTTGCCTGTTCACTCTGATGGTAGTTTCTTTTGCTGTGCAGAAGCTCTTTAGTTTAATGAGATCCCATTTGTCAATTTTGGCTTTTGCTGCCGTTGCTTTTGGTGTTTTAGACATGAAGTCTTTGCCCATGCCTATGTCCTGAATGGTACTACCTAGGTTTTCCTCTAGGATTTTTATGGTATTAGGTCTAACATTTAAGTCTCTATATGGGTACTAATCCCACTCATGAGATCTCCACTCTGATTACTTTGTCTAATCCTAATTCCTTCTGAAAAGCCCCACGTCCTGATACTATTACAAATGGGTTAGGGTGGGGAAGTAGGGTTACAACAAAAGAAATGTTGGAAAAACACATGCGTTCAGTCCATAACACTGAATTACTTTTATTTTTACTTTATGACTCAGCATGTCAGCTTTATTTTTTTTAATTTTTGCTGTTTTTTTAGCTTCTTGAAGTGAGAATTAGATAATTTACTCGAGACTTTTCCTCTTTTCTACTGTATGCATTTAGCAGTGCAAATTTCCCTGTCAACACTTCTTTAGCTGTCTTACAAATTTTGGTATCTTCTGTTTTCATTCAGTTCAGTGTATTTGTTTTTTTAATTTCCCTTGGTACTTCTTCTTTGACCCATAGATTATTTAGACGAGTGTTGTTCAGTTTCCAAGAATTTGGAGATTTCCTATAATCTTTCTGTCACTTATTTCTCTTTTAATTCTATTGTGGTTAGAGAACTCACTCTGTACAATTTGTTTTTTAAAAAATATGTTGAGGTTTGTTTTTAAGCAGCATATGGTCTATCCTATGTTCCATGGGAACCTGAGAAGAGTAAGCATTCTTCTGTTGTTGGGAATAATGCTCTATAAATGTTGATTTGATACTATTAGTTGAGTTCTATGGAATCTTTGTTGATTGGTTATCTAGTTTTTCCATCTATTTAAAGGGGGGATGTCAAAGTCTCCAAGTATAATTGTGGATTTGTCTATTTTTCCTTTCAGTTCTATTTGTTTTTGCTTCACATATTTTCTGCTTGTTTTGGATGGGGAAAGGTATATACAGATATACAATTGCTGTGACTTTTTAGTGGTTGGACCTTTTGTCATTACATATGTCCCTCTCTGAATCTGGCAATTTTCTTTGCCCTAAAGTCTACATTATCTAGCCACCCTGCTTACTTTTGATGGTTGTTTGCATGATATATATTTTTTGTCCTTTTACTTTTAATCTACCTATATCATTATATTTGAAATGAATTTCTTATAGATAATATATAGGTGAGTCAAGTTTTTAAAATCCACTCTGCCAATCCTTGTTTCAATTGGTGTATTTAGATAATGTACACCTGAGTATAATTATTGAAATATTAGAGCTTGACTGCAACTTACCTTTCGTTTCTAATTCTCTATTTCTTATTTCTGTTTTCTTTGTCTTGACCTCCTATGGGTTTCTTGAACATGAAGAACTTCCTAGAATATGGAGTAGTGTACTTTTCCCTGTTCCTTTCACTAAGTAATCATTTTAAAGCAATGATTTGAGTATTGATTTTATCTTTTCTATTTTTCCTCATGTAGCCTCTTAAGACTGTAAATGTTCCTTTAGAGGTACTATTAACTGTATCCCAAGAGTTCTGTTTTACATTTTGATGTAGAGTATTTTTAAGTGTATGTTTTTATATAGCTTTCCACCCTCCACCCCACCCACCTAGGCCCTAGCTATATTTCTAAGAGTTTCTCTGTATCTTTAGACATTTTATAGTAAGTGCTTAAATGTGGATTTTTTTGTGTGTTTATTGTGCTTGGATTTTTATGAGCTTCTTGAATATGTGGATTACAGTTGTGTAAGTTTTAGAAAATCTTGGACCAGCATTTCTGCAGATATTTATTTTTTCTCATTCTTTTTCCTGTTTCCTTCATTAATTCAATTTTTACTTATGTTAGACCTTTCACTGAGTTTTACATATTTTATGCTGTTTCCTAATTTTTCCTCCTTGTTCTTCTCCATCTGTGCTTCAGTCTACATATTGCTTATTGCCCCATCTTCTTGTTCACCAGTCTTGTATTCTCCTGTTTCTAATCTACTACTAGACATATTTATTGAATTCTTCATTTCACTTATTTAATTTTTTTCATTGTAAACTTTACATTTGATTTAGTTTTATAGGTTCCAATTATCTGGCAAAATTTTTCATCTTTTCATTTAGCTTTTCCCAGCTTTGTATCCTATGTTCTTAAGCACTGCTATCATAGCTATTTTACTATTTTTATCTGAGAACACCTGTTTTGATCATCTGTGGTCTGTTGACTTTGCTCTATTTTTCTTTGTCTTCTCTCTTGACACGTCTTATTTTTTACTGACTGCCATTTATTTTGTATGAAAAACTGGCTCAGGATTAGGTTATCTTTCTTCAGAAATATTTTTCTTTTCTTTTTTATATTACTTCATCTTATGTTAGGCAGATAAAGTAGTCTTATTGTTTCATTCCAATCAGGGGCTGAGCATATTGAAGATTGGCTTGGTAATGCTATATTTGTCTGCTATTTGCCCTATTCCTAGGACATAACCTTTCAGTGTTTCCAGTCGAATACTCTGGGTCATTCACTGCAGATTTTTGCTTGCATTTTCAGCCTACAGCTATATACCTGAAATAGACAATGACTTGAAAGAAAAGTAGCTATAGTATGCGAAGCTCATTTTTTGTTTTGTTTTGTTTTGTTTTCCTTCTCTGGAATTAGATCTCTCAAGTTGAGGTTGCCTGAACTGATATCTGATACTTTCAAAAAGGACTTAAAAAAATCTCATTGGATTTTCTTTTTTCTCTATGGGAGTGTTGATCAGCTGCCAGTGACCCCAGAAAAGTCAGAAATGGAAATGCAATTCAGTGTACTTTGAACAGAATGTATTTGTAGTGAGATAGACTAAGTTTGTATGAGTATTTGAAGAACAATGATGATAGAACACAGAAAACTCAAATTTTATAAGTGAGTAAAATAAAACATAACTGAGTAGCTTAAGTTGGTTCATTTTTCCAGCATAAATCTGATACTGCCTTAAACTCCTATAGTTAAAGGAGCTTTTGCTATCTCTTAAATTTGAGTAGCAAAAAATGTAACAAAATCTGAAAAGACTTATAATCTGATGTATTTACATAGTAAAGGTGATAACAGTAGCATAATTTTACAACGTAATGATCAACAGCCCTGAAACAATAATTGGCAAATGGTTCCATCAGAAAATGACGACAACATTTAAATTGAGCAATAAATTCAGAATTCTTTCTTCCCTAATTGGTTATGTCTGAATTGCAGTCACTGCATACTAAAAATAATATGGTAATGGATATGTGTTTTTCCAGTGATAATTTAGGAACCATTCATAATTACCAGTTAACATATGATATATGGTTGTGGGTAATACAGCAATTTTATTTACATGTCATTTCCAAAAATAAGCTCATAATAGTATTTTCTAGATGAATAAACTCTAGTGTTTTTGTTTTGTTTTTCTAAAAGCACATGTGTCCAAATTCTCTGCCTAGTTTTCCTGACCTTGGAGAAAAAAACTAAAGGCACAGATGTTATATGTTTAGAAGTTGCATTATAAGTGGGTAGTATATTGTTTTACAAAAATACTTTTGTGAAATTATATTTAAAATATTAGTTGGAAAATATTTGATTTTTATAAGCTTGATACTTTCGATACTTAGAAACATCTTATCACTAAGTTTTTCGTGTTTCTGTTTCACCATCTATAGACTAAAGACAATATGGTATAAATGACCTGGATATGAACTTTTGAAAAATGTATACAATTAATAGCTAATTTTTTTTTAATGAGAAAGAGTTGTTTATGAGGTAAAATGAGAACCAGAAAGTAATACTATTTTAAATATTTTTAAAGGAAGTTTTAAAAATGAAGGTGTCAACAATGTAAAATGCCAGAATGAGTTAAGGTAGATGAAGACTGAAACATGAAAATAAAGCCGCTGGTATACTGTAACATAGAGACGCGAGTAAGAAAGCACATTTTGGCAGAGCGTGGAAGTAACTAGTATTTCAGAAATAAAGACTGAAGTTGGATGATTTGCAGAAGTTGACTGTAAATAAAAGTAAAAGTAGGATTTGTGAAAGAATGGTTTTTAATATTACAGAGACTTGAGCACTTGCAAAAGCTTGAGTTAAGTAATTAGCACAAGATGGAGACTGACAATTGAAAAGAAGTGAGCTGAGCGCTGGAGCATGATAGATCCAGGCCCAGGTACAATAGCAATAGGACAAAGAATGAATCATTATGAGACACAATGGAAAAGGCTAGAAAGAGGTGGAACTATAAATGAGCTTTGACGTGGTTTGCAATTCACTTTGGGCATTTATACTTAATGCCATTTTAGTGAAGTAAGAGGCCATAGTTTTTGCTGACTGTGACCATTAGGCTCAGGTATGGATTTGAGGATAATACGAACAGATTCTGGAAGCAAAGATAAGGGCATGTGAGGGAGGATGCACAAAACATCACTGAGTAACAGAGAGATTGTTGCATATTAAGTGGCCATGTTCTTAATATTTATTAATAACAAATAAAATAACTTAAAACTAACTCATATATATCTCAAGATTTGTTTTATGGAAAAATATTTTTAATTGACGGTCAGAAATTATATTTTCTCATTGAATAAAACCTTTCCAAAATCTCGGTGGGAGAAAATTAGCTTGATCTTGTGTTATAAATTGAATAGACATCTCCTCCAGAAATAATTGAATTAAACGTAAGTGAAATGTAAACTTATTTTTACTACTCTTAGTCTCTAGCATGTCCAGCTTGATTTTACAATCATTTCTTCTACCCTATCTGTAATGATAGGACTATATCCCACTAATGCCTGAATTATGTAATTGACATTTAGTATGTGTTAAATTGAATTAGACAAAGTGTTAACTTTCACCTTCCTATACTTTACTCATTCTATTTTACTGAATTTCAGGTGTACGACAAATAGAATTTAGGAGAAAATCAGCTGCATCAAATAACACAGTATTTGGCAACATTCATATTTTGTCAACACAGCCTAAAACTACTTATTACCACATAACTACTGACATTTGGATGCAATAAATGTCTTTCTAAAGTAAAACTGAGTGCAAAGGGATAATTTGGCTGTTCTTATCACTAAAATGTATTGCCAAATTTTAAATAATGCTATCAGAAATTATCTGTATTTTTCATATTTGATTTGCCTGCATTCCAATATTATTTCATTCTAGCTTGTACCCCAAGTAGTGTTAAGAATAAGGGAATACTTAATAAAAATATAATTCCATGCTGAATTTTTCTGATATCTAAAGGTTGAAGTTATGACATTTCATCAATGCTTGGGTTTTGCTCAGTTTTGCAAACAGAAATGTTAGAATCAAGGACAAAATTAAATGTTTGGCTCCATTGTTTTGAGCAGTGAGTAGTTGTGAATCTCTCAATCTATTAATGAGAACTTATCCACATAATAACTTGTCCTAATTTATGCCTTCTTTAAATGACTAAAAATATCACCCAAGCAATCTGTAAATTACAAAGGGTATTTTATTAAGGAATGTTTATGTCAAGTGAAGATTAAGTAACTGTTGATGTTCAGAAAGTTTTCTTCCCTTTGTCCCTCTCTTCCTTTCTTCCTTCCATCCTAGTTTTCCTTTTTTTTTTTTTTTTTTTTTTTCCGTCTCACTTACATGTGGAATCTAAAAAAGTTGTACTCACAAAAGTAGAAAGTAGAATGGTGGTTACGAGAGACTGGGGCCATAGAGAGTACTGGGGAGATGTTGGTCAAAGCATACAAAATTTCAGGTAGGAGGAATAAGCCCAGAGAGGTCTTTTTGGCAAGGCAAGTGCTGGTCAAATATTAGTAGCTTCCTAGAGAACTATGTCCTAAATAAATTCTAGGTGTTATCTGGCCTGGATTGGAAGGACTGTTAGGATCATTTTTCAGCAATTGTTATAGATAGAGAAAGTAGAGATGGAAATATATATTTGCTGTGCTTAGTAGTCAACAACATTTTCTTTCCAAGAGTTTATTTTTGAAAGATTATTTTACTTCTCTAGTGAAAAATGTGTGAATGAAGTTATCTCAGTTTTTTCTTAATAATTTCCCCCCAAATTTTAGAAGGAAAAAACAGGCACATAGGTTGATGGGTTGTGCTGTCCTAATGTTTAAATTGGATTTATATTTCAAAAATTTGATATGGATGTTTTCTTTGATATATTGACATTCTAATGAGTTTGTGAGAGATTTTAGCTCCTTGGTTTTTATGGGAGGCTGTCTCAGCTTGACTGACTGTTGAAGCACATGATTCTGTACTTAACTGTCATTTCAGATTACTTGCCCTGTAGTTATTTGTCGGGGAGTATAAACTCAGTTATTGCTACAAATATCTTTCAAAGCCTTAATTCAGGATATCAATATATATGGAGGAGAACCATGTACTATATGTTTTCAATTATTCTTCTAGGTCAGTAGATCTCATTCTGAAGGATGAATCAGAATCTTTAGTAGACCTTAAAAATCTAGATCCAGTCTCTACTCTAAAATAACATACTTGGAATCAGTAAGGGATGTAATTCAGACATTGTGGTCTGATGTTTACCTTTTGTTAAGAACAACTGGCCTCAATGAACTGAAATCTGTCCCTGGATTGACATATCCTATCATATTATATCATATTTCCTCATCCCTCACGTATTATAATTCCTTTTGCTTATTTCTCTTCACCTGATGTTTTAAGTCCACACTAAGCAATTTTTAAATAAATAGTCCTCCAAAATTGTTTCTTGTTTGTTGTAAGAAAGTTTTCAAAGATATTATTAATCACTGTATCTTATACCATTTTTCTGAGAAGCATAAAAGAGAAATTGTACTTCTCTTGTACAACTATTTTTTTAATCTGCAAAAACTGTCCGTTTTATAATTGACCATGGTTTCCTTATTATTTTGGTTGCTGTAATGTTTATTATGTAATATATGACTTACCACTGTAAAATATATAGAATTTATTGTACTTCTTTTTATCAATGTCAGTTCTGGCTTTGTCTTATTTTCTTAACTGGATATTGTCATTGCTTCTTTGTGTGTGTGTGTGTTTTTGTTTTTCTGCAGGATGCACTATGTTAACAATAAATATGAACGCCTGGCAAAATGTTCTTAGAACATGGCTAGGTATAAGTAAATTAATTTCAGCTTCTAACTTGGGTTAAGTCCCATTATGTAGAAATACAAAATAACATCACACATATACAGCAATCATACTGAGCCCGGAAGAACACGACTAAGAATTGGAAAACAACAAAAGGAAACAAAAAAAAATAACAGTAATATAACTATGAAAAGGTAGAGAACAACTGCATATGATAAAGTTCACATACATCTTTCACAAAAGAGGCTGTATAGGAAATTAGGAAAGGAATAAAGCTTTTGCACTAACCCTATGATGATTGTAAGGAATAAGAGCTGATAGTTACTAGCAAAGAAAGTGACCAAAACCAAAAGCAACTGACACCAAGTAAAAAATGCATGCCTGCCTGTAGCCATTTAGTGAAGGGGGAAAAAAAATAATCAAAAGGAATCCAGTGCCTAACTGTGCTGTTCAGTAGTGTAAATTCATGATGCTGGTGCCTCAAAATGCTTAATGTTTAAAGTTGTGGTTTTAGAGTGGTGTTTTCAATGATACTAAAAACAAACAAACAAAAACTTGTTACAAGTTCATGATGAGTTGCCAACCGGGCAAGTTTTAACTTTGCTGCAAAGCCCTATTAAATGAGAAATCATTATCTTATAAAAAATGGATGAGTAGAAATGTGCAGGATGTTCACGTAAGGAAGTGTTTTCCAGGTCAGATAAATTTCAATTACGACTCTGTTTTGTTTCCATGAATAATAACGATGAAATAAAACATATGAAGCTAATGTATTGCACTATCGCCTTGGTCAAGGGAGTGGATTCAAGGGAATTAATTCTGATATAATCTTCAGAATAATAGCTTTATAAAATTCTCATTGGTTTGTTCCCAAGTTTCATGTGGACTTCCAAATAAAGGTATATGGTTCATATAGTATGATTTCAAATATGTAGATAAAATATGAAGTGAAAAAGGAGAGTCAGAGTAATTAAAGATGTTTTTAAAAAATAATGCTCATTGGGTAATACACACACACACACACACGTACATACACACACTCATACACATATGTTGAAATACGTCATACCCTGATAAAATGTGATGGAACATGGCATTGTACTTTCAGCAGCCCCATTTATACATCTTCATTTGGCCTAACTGAGCTTTCACAGAGTCATATGTGGCTGCATAGGTGTGGGAAACATTAAGAAAAATGTATCCTTTTGACTTAATCTTAAGAAATTATGAATATTAATGGAAAATATTACACATGGTATATATTGGATGGCTCCATATTTTATATTTTTGTTGATTTTTTTTCAAAATATCTAGAAGTATTAACAGTTTTTTTTCTCTGCATGTTTTTCAGAATGACAGTTCATTTGTTTTAATTAAACTAAAAAAATGTTGTATAAGTTTCTATGAGATATTGAGTAGTAGTTTACAAAAAGTATATAGTATTTATCAGGCAACATCACTAATTGTACCCATTTGTATAAGAAGGATTAATTTATTTGCTTGACAAATATTTTATTGAGTAAAAGTCAGTTTTCTTCACTAGTTTTATTTGTTATTCTTTCGGTTTTTTGTCAGTATTCGATACTAATTTTTTATGTTGGTGATAATTTTCAAAGGGTCATAAATGTTAAGCTTAATTTGAGGAGAATAGTTTAATAGGAGGAGGATAATCTAGAAATGTAACATACTCCACTGTTATCACTGGAGGGTACAGATTTTGTATCTGTAGATATAAATAACAACAACAAACCAGTTGATTTTTTAATATTAATTTCTCAACTTCTTAAGAAAACGGTTTTTAAATATCAAGAATAGTACAAAAAACTCTCATATACAGCCTTTACCCAGCTTCACGGTTAGTTAAGAGTTTTTCTATTAACATTATCATTCTTTTTATAAATACATGTATAAATGTTTTGTGAGTCCTTTGAGAGTAGCTTGGAGATATAGTGCCCCTTTACACAAGACACTTTAGTGAGCATTTCCTGTATAACCACAGTATAGTTATTAAAATGTGGAAATTTTACCTTGACAAAATACGACTCCATCGATAGCCCATTATTCAAATTTTGTCAGTTGTGTGATAATTTACAAAATTGAATAAATTTGTTCAGGTTAATTATTAGGTGTCAACAATCAATCTGATGACTACTTGGTAATAGCTTCAGATATGTCCCTTGTGGATGAAAAGCTTTACATGTGTTTTATCTTCCACATCACCAACCTAAGTGCTGTGACAGTTTTTTTCTGTGGAAGAGAAGGTGCTCAGGAAGACAGTAATATGAAGTACTTCCGTTTTCACGAAGCTTGCGAGTCCATAGAATATAAAATATCTGGAAGAGGGTTTTCTTATAGACAAAGAATAGTGGCAATTCTTCAGACTCATTACATGAATTGGGGAAAGCATTATAAAAAAGATGACATTAGATCTGGGCTTCAGTGACTGGATCCAATGTGGACAGAGAGCATGGACAAGATGTCATACAAGGTGAATGCAACAGTAAGGGCAGATTCTGGGAGACTGAAAACAGTAAAGGAAAAGGCGGGGAAAGGTTTAATTATGTGGAGAATGTGTCATAAATGAAAGAGTGAGAAGGAAAAAAAGATCAGACATACCTTAGTGATACAAGACATTTAATTGAGGAACATTGACTGAAGTGCTGCATCACATAAAAATCGAACAGGCATTGGGAAATAAGCAACTGTATCTCAGAGAGTTGAGACCAGAGGGTTTTACTTAAGTAGCACCTGTGCTGAGATAGAAACTATGGATGTAAAAGCAAGCTGTGAAGAAGTGATAGTGTAGACGGAGAGGAGACAAGAGGTGCCCAGATTCAGGACAAAGGAAATGGCAGTCTAATTAGTCTGGGAGCTATAAACAAAAAGTCAGAATAGGTTGTATACAGCAAATGCAGCAGGAGTTTGGACTGAGCTGTCGCTCCTTAGAACATACTCTCCCTGGCAATTGTTAAAAGTTCTGTTACTAGGCCAGGCGCTGTGGTTTACGCCTGTAATCCCAGCACTTTGGGAGGCCGAGATGGGTGGATCACGAGGTCAGGAGATGGAGACCTTCCTGGCTAACACGGTGAAACCCCGTCTCTACTAAAAATACAAAAAAATTAGCTGGGTGTGGTGGCTGGCGCCTGTAGTCCCAGCTACTCGGGAGGTTGAGGCAGGAGAATGACGGGAACCCGGGAGGCGGAGCCTGCAGTGAGCCGAGATCGCGCCACTGCACTCCAGCCTGGGCGACAGAGCGAGACCCTGTTTCAAAAAAAAAAAAAAAAAAAAAAAAAAAACTTCTTTTACTGGTGGGAATCAAAACTATGGAAAGAAGTTAAAAGTGAGTAGTTTATATATTACTATATTACTATTTTGAGAGTGAGAGATAAAGAGAGTAAATAAGTCGCTTCAGAAGATAAAGAAGTTGAGGAAAGGCTTTCTGTATTATGTAGTTGTCTCTTTGTTTTAATTAATGAAGAGGTTCTGATCATGTTCATAAATACATGGGAAAGAATTTTCGTATAAAAAAGAATTTTTTCCTGTGAGGAAAAAATTTAAGAGAAAATTGATGATGTGTGAATGATGTTCAATGCAAAGCTGGATCTGAGTTCAGACGCACAATTTAAAAGGTCAGCTTTAGCAAGATTAACCCCACATCCTCAGAGATGGGAGGGAAATGAAAGTGAATGTTTGAAATCATAGAGAAACACATTTTGAAGGAATATGAGAGGATTGTCTAGAGTTATTGAAAGCTGAGCTGAAACCAATGGTTGGTACTGTAAGAATTCCTGTTCTAATACCCATGAAGCTGCCACGGTCTGGAATGGCCTTTCGGCATCTTTAACTGTCCGTCTTCCTTTTTACCTGAATTCTCGGGCGCCACCAAATACATGAAGTCTTCCCTTACCATTTCACAATAATGAGTTGTCTTATAATAAAGTACTGTCACTCCTTGTCTTTATAAGATTTTTGGTTTCTATACTTTTCCTCACCACTAAGCTCTTCATCTGTGCACCCTTGGCAGCAAGTATAGTGATAGACATGTTGTGAGTGCTCAGAAATACAGAATAAAAAGCAGCTCACATCTAGTGTTTGGTTATTCTGTGTTGGGACTAGCGTACTAGAGCTTCATGGATCAATTGTATGCTTCATAATTACTACTATTTTACAGATTTGGGAGATTGAGTCTCTGTAGAGCTAACCGTATGTTACACTGCCAATAAATGATGAAATCATATTAGAACCAGACAGTCTGACCCCAGAATACTTGCTCTTCACTGTTTTCTGTGTTGACTCTCCCAGAAACCATTGCCACTCACAAAAAAACTTAATAAACTATTAATCGCTTACCCCTAAATTATGACCATATCAGGTATTTAGATATTCCCTAATGAGGATTGGTTACCTTCTTAATACTCAGTGTTAGAAATTCGTTGGTAAAGAAGATTGACTTTAAGGTGCTTAATATTGAGCACTCTACATTTTTCTCATTTTCTGAAGAAATCTGGAAATAATAAGTGTTTTTGTGAAATTTTTCTCAAGCTTTGGCCCTGTGGAAAGGAAGTAGTTCCATGTTAATCTATGTGAGACAATGTTAGACTCTTTTGTTAGATATTATGGTAGCTTTTTAAAAATAATATTTCAAATGTTATAATTAGGATTAACAGGCTTTTGAAGACCCTGTAAAGTAAAAAGATATTCTATGGCACTTTTTAGTTTGTGCTTTAATATCTCAATAATCCTTCTGGATAAGCTGATGACCTGCCTTCTCTCTGTATTTCTAAAGAATGGTAGCATAAATGTTTTCAATAACAGAGGTTCTCAAACCTGAGAGTACATCAGAATCACTCAGAGAGATTGTCCAAATGCAGATGGCTGAACTCTATCCCCAAAACTGAGGATTGGGTCCAGGGTGTCATCCAAGAACTTGCCTTTCTAACAAATTCTCAGGTGATGCTGCTGCTATTGGACTAGGGTCCATACTTGGAGAACCAATATTTCAAACTATCGCTATCATAGTTTTACTTTCAAAAAGTAGAGATAACTTTAGTGGATTACTGGTCTTACCATCAACTCATTTTTCTTTGAGAATGAGTTTAGATCAACTCCTCCAACATAATAGTCATTGTTTCTGTTAAACGTGTCTTAACATTAGACTGGCTTATGTCCAACAAGTCTCTAAGAAATGCAAACAATTGAATGCAAAATATTTTCTTGAGGTGCTCACAGTTTTTGCACTGAAAAAAATTGTATTTTTACTGTGTATAGGTACAATATAAGCTTTCTATAATGTCTCCCTCCACATATATTCTTCTATCTACCTCACTACAGCATCTAGGTCCTAGTTTGTCTTTTCTCCTTTCTAAGATTATGTGACTCTTATTTCTTATCAGTTAACTATTAATAAATATATTTTCATGTATCTGTAACATTTAATATCTGCAAAACCCCCTCCCAAACAACAACCAACAACCTTCCTAGGTCATTTTCATAGAACATAAACTTGTATTCACTCTTGTTTAATACTTACCCAGACAATGTCTTTGGAGTTTTCCTTAAATTGAGCCTGAACAACTATACGGTGATAACATACTCATTTAGTTCCTGTATAAAGTTACAGTAGTTAGCTCACCTTGAGGTATAGATTGACAACTAGGATTGTGAATTTCATTGTTATGATTACTCTAAAGAAGTGAGTAAAAATGCTACTTGTTGCATGTCTCCTTTATGCAGGTGCAGAAAATAAATTCAATTCAGATCTCTGAAACAGGAATAGTAATTTTTGTTTGTTGTTTATTTGAGGAATTAGAGTATTTTTAAGTCCCAGATACTGTGAATTGTGAAATTAGTATTTCCCTCTTTGCCTTTCTTACTGCAAAGAGTAAAGCCAATTTGTGGCTCAACTAACAATTGTACAGAATGGAAAAGTATGTCTATACCACCATCATTTTGACCTATCTTATTTGCTTATTTGATAGAATTTTCTCATTAAAAAGAGAAAAAAAATCCACACACATAGTATGTATTTTAAAAATATACTTTAAACACATCTAAAGAAAGGTAGGGTATATTTCTTCAAAAAGGAAAGGTTATACGTTTCTATTTATAATACATATAACATATTAAATTTATTTAATTTTGAGTCTCTTCATGCCTCTGCAGTCCTGCCATCTTTTAATTAACCAACACATTCAGATCTTTGTTTTGTGGTTTATTATCAGAAACTCTATACCTGCAGGGCATTAAAGATTAAATAGAGCTTACCACATTGGAGAAGATAGCTTTATAAAGGGATTAAATTAACGTCTTTAACTCTCTAATACTCTTGTACTTATATGACATTCCATCTTTGAGCAACATACTGTGGTGTGTGTGTGTGTGTGTGTGTGTGTGTATGTGTGTGTCTGTGTGTGTGTGTGTTGTAACCATAAGTATTTCTTTGACATTTGAAATTTTGTAGCAACGAATTTCCTAGACTGATCCTATTTTCATCTATTTTAAAAATGCACATGATTAAATTTAATGTTGTGAAAGAAAAATTACATTGGACGCTTGTTAAAAATAACAAGGAATATTTAAAACCATTACAGTGGGGAGAGATATTTAACTCAACTCAGGTGAAATAAAAGCAGGAGGATTTTTAAATCCTGGGTGAACTAATAGAAAGTACTGGAATAGGCTGGGTGTGGTGGTTCACACCTGTAATCCCAGCACTTTGGGAGGCCAAGGCAGGTGGATCACTTGAGGTCAGGAGTTTGAGATTAGCCTGGCCAACATGGTGAAACCCAGTCTCTACCAAAAAAATACAAAAATTAGCTAGGCTTGGTGGCATACGCCTGTAGTCTCAGCTACTCAGGACGCTGAGGCAGGAGAATCACTTGAACCCAGGAGGCAGAGGTTGCAGTGAGCCGAGATCACACCACTGCACTCCAGCGTGGGTGACAGAACGAGACTATGTAAAAACAAACAAAACAAAACAAAACAAAAAGTACTGAAAGACTTTATGGGAGAGGTTGGTCAATGTGATTAAGACATCTGTCTTTGCTATTTGTCTCTTTTCACATTTCAAAGTTAAGCTCTTACCCTCCTCAGAGAATGGGAGATAGCGACGATGTCTCAGAGACTTCAAAGATGATGATTGTATTTCAAAGGGGTGGCTCCCAGATACTTGAGAAAAAACATTTTTGAGTTTCAGATTATTTACAACTCGATGGAGCAGAGGAAGAATTTACAATTTCTCTAAATTTTCAAGTTTTCTAGCATAAATGCTCTGTGAAAATGAGGACCAGGGGCCTATAGTAAAAAATAAATCTATGTAACAGAAGAGAAGGATGATTACTGGAGCCTGGGAAGGAGAGTGGTGGTGGCGGGGGTTGGGGGGAGGAAGATGAGCATGGTTAATGGGTATAAAAAAATAGTTAGAAAGAATGAGTATGACCTTGTATTTGATAGCACAACAGGAGGACTACAGTCAATTATAATTATTTAATTGTACCTTTAAAAATAACAAAGTGTAATTGAATTGTAACACAAAGGATAAGTACTTGAAGAGATGGATAACCCCACCCCACCCCTCCCAAAAAAAAGAAAAAGAAATAAATCTGTCTAAAGTTTAGTTAAAATAAGGGGAATGTTTAGATGGACCAGGTCAATAGTATTCACTTTTCATCTTCTTATCAGATAAGGTAATTAAGATAATTTATATAAATTCTTAGTAATTAAAGATATTTCTCATTTAGTCATTCAATATATCTAAGTTATTTTATTTGCTTTGTAGTGTTAAAATGAAAACATATATTAAAATGATTTTAACACATTTTTCTTTTAAATTGAAATATGCACAAATATGATTGCAATATTCTACAGCTCAAGAAACAAAACAAACAAACAACTATCTCATGTTCTAACATGGGCAGCAAAAGGAAAGAGAGAACATCAAGGAAAATCTCCATGGCTTCCAATTATGGCAAAATAATTTAGAAAAATCCTACCTTTCTCAACAAGCCTGACTTTACAACTGCTGTTCAAATGATAGAACTGGGAGAATGTCGTGACAATTGTGATGTGAATGAGAACAGTTCACTAATTTATTTTCTAATGTTAGAACTGTTCAAGTGATAAAACTGAAATGAACTGTTCGAATGACAGAACTCAAATGAACAAGGGAGACTCTCCTGACAATTGTGATGTGAATTAGAACATTCCATTAATTTGTTTTCTTAAATGTTATATCCTACCAGTTATAGAGGCCAGTATAAAAGAGGTGTTCAAGAAAGAAGAGCCAATAATGTAAAGTGACAAGAAGTGGAAAGTGTGAATAATACAAACATGAATGGGAGCTAGAAAATATTGGATTAATTGATTAGGAGATCATTGCTAATCTTTGAGCCCTCACTGCCAGAGTAGCGCCAGTGAAACCCAGCACATAAGATATCCTAGTGAGTGAGTGCAACTGGTATGTCACCATTTTATCAAGCAATATGCCACAAATGGTTTGAGGGATTATTGGGGTTAAGAGAAGGGTTTTAAGTTTAGATGTGACCTAAACAAGTTTCCAGTCTGAGGGAATAAAGTATGGAAAAGGAAATATTGATATTTCAAAAGAAGTGGCCAACTGAATGTAGGGCCTCAGGGTCCCATGAGAGAGGCTGGCAGAGGGGCAGAATCACTTTAGAAAGGGAAAGAGCACTGCTTATGAGACAGAAAATAAAAAAGCTCAATAAAGGTAATGAAATATTTTAGATTAAATTAGTCTCATTATCTCATCTAATTTTCACTACTACATGATCAGTTTCATAAATATTAAGGATGTACTATTTTCAAAAGGATTTCAAATGAATTATATTTTGTACCAGTCTTTCTCAGCTGCCATTCATCTGATGGCTGCTTCTAGTCCTAGGTCTTTAGCAACTAATAAAAAATATAATATACCTGAACACATTCTCATTTCTCATAGTGAAAAAGTATTATTAAATTTCATAGAAAAGGTGAGCTCAAAATACCCACTAATTTTTAACATTATAGGACCAGCAAAGTGATAATCTTCTATTCAAGTAACTGGTGCTAAGGTATCATGCTAATTCAAATACCATATACATGGTAGCCACATGTAAAAGATTTTTATTTATGACACTAGTATAGACATTTTGGTAATTTATCAGCAATATATATATTTTTTCCTACTTAAAATAGGGCTAAAATGGCAAAATAGGGCTAGGAATGGCAAAATAATAATGATAATAATGTTATTATTATTTTAGTTCACTTTTTCCCCCTTCTTAAGAATTTACCCCAAAAAGCATAATTTGTGCCTGCCTAAAATGTCCTTTCTTTCTTTAATTCTTACCCAAAATGCTTACCTACTGATGTTCTTTTGAGAAAGGACATTCAAAAGACACTTTCAATTCAACCATACTATGCTTAAACAATTTAAATGATTAACTGTACTAATTAGCTTTGAGTAAATTCACAAAATAAATAAAGCCTTGATACTTTATAATTAAATAGAACCCCAACTTCATTTCATCATCTGATTCTACATTTTGATGATCGGGGTGCTATGTTAAACCACTTTTAGGAAAGGGTGTAATGTATTTTTGTTCTTGCATTATTAATGAACTTCCATTCAGACTAGATTGGCAATTGGAGTTGTTAGATACAGAAAAGTGAATATAAGAATACTTAATAGCTTATCAGAGAAAAAAAATTTAAAAGACCTTCCTGCTCATATCCATTTTCTAGAGGCTTTAATACTTTTAAGACTAACACTGCATATACTTTTAATAATAACATAAGATATAAATAAATTAACTCAAATTATTATTTCTTCAAACAAATGAGAAAGATTAAGTCTTGTTGACACCAGTGCTTGGAGTTGTACAAAAGCTGATGCATTTATCTTCTTTTTAATGCTTTTTGCATATTGCAAAATGTACATTTCAGAGACAGGAACAAATTGATAAGTTAATTTTGTTTTCTAAATTGTTGGTTGGAAAGAAAGAGGCATGCGGCCCTTAGTGTAGGTGAGTTTATTAGATGACTCTGAAATATATTTTTGTAACTTCAATGTACCATTACTTATTAACTTAAAAAATTAAGATCATTGCCAAGCCCTTTAGCTTTTTAAATAATAAATATTATTTTCACTAGAGAGTCACACCTTGTTGAGTATTTCGTGATGTTCATAAGGGAAATGCCTACAATATTAAGAATGGAATCTAATTTTAGTGTCTTTTCACTGACTCTCTTTGACTGATAGATTTTCTTAGGTCATTGTTTCCCAAACTTCATTTTCTGGGATGCTAGTCGTCAAAGAGATGTTCCATAAATAAAGGGTCCCTTGGTAGATGCAATCGCCTCTCTAGTAATGTGACAATGTGCATGTTAGCATGTTCAAAGTGCTGAAAAGTTTGGGAAAAATGCAAACTTTTATTCATATAGTCAATCTCCAAACTTTGTTACACTTTGGTTTTTTGTTTGTTTGTTTGTTTGTTTGTGTGAAATGGAGTTTTGCTCTTGTCACCCAGGCTGGAGTACAGTGGTGTGATCGCGGCTCACTGCAACCTCCAGCTCCTGGGTTCAAGAGATTCTCCTGCCTCAGCCTCCCAAGTAGCTGGGATTACAGGTGCCCGTCACCATGCCGGGCTAATTTTTTGTATTTTTTAGTAGAGACGGGGTTTCACTGTGTTGGACAGACTGGTCTTGAACTCCTGACCTCAGGTGCTCTGCCCACCTCGGCCTCCCAAATTGCAGGCATGAGCCACCACACCTGGCCTACACTTTGTTTTAATGTAACCTCTATTAACCTTTTTCTGAAACAGATTTTGGCAAATACTATTTCAGACAATATAAATCTGCTTAGATGTCAGTTTTTTTCCTTCTTCCATCTTTCCTCAGATTATCAACTGATTATCAGTTGAGTAATTATCCATATTTGCTCAGAAATGATTATTATCTGAAGCATATAAACAAGCCCTTTTGGATGAAATCCTCCTTTATAAAGAGAGTTGTTTGATAGTTGATGTCCCATACACATAGCTAACTAGTCAGTGGATGTGCTAGAATGAGGTTTCTTGTGTTGTGTACAGAATTCTCTTCCTCACATATATTCCCATGTTGATGCTGTTTGTTCATCAAGTGTTATTCTGTTCCCACAACAAAATCACTGAATCCTTGAGGACATCAGATCTGTTCTTTTTCCTATTCTATTTCCCCAGATGCATCTCAGAACACACGACTGCAACACAAAATCAAAATTAACAGGAACTTATCATACTGTTGGCATCTATAAAGTTAATGCTTTGAAATGTCGATTATAATTAAATTCAATAAAGTGTATTGAGTACCAACTGTAACAAAGCACCATATTCAGGATTTGGGGGCAATGAAGAAGAGTAAGGTGTACCCACTCCAACCCCAGGTGTTCACAGTCCTATTGAGGAGAAAGATAGATTGCTAGGTATAGTAGGACAGATTATACATACTATCATTTACTATCTTTTTTTTTTTTTTTTTTTTTTTTTTTTTGAGACGGAGTCTGGCTCTGTCGCCCGGGCTGGAGTGCAGTGGCCGGATCTCAGCTCACTGCAAGCTCCGCCTCCCGGGTTCACGCCATTCTCCTGCCTCAGCCTCCCGAGTAGCTGGGACTACAGGCGCCCGCCGCCTCGCCCGGCTAGTTTTTTGTATTTTTTAGTAGAGACGGGGTTTCACCGTGTTCGCCAGGATGGTCTCGATCTCCTGACCTCGTGATCCGCCCGTCTCGGCCTCTCAAAGTGCTGGGATTACAGGCTTGAGCCACCGCGCCCGGCCTATCATTTACTATCTTTTAAGTTGCTTTGCTGATGTAACCTATTTCCAACTGCTTATTTAATTGGCATTCGGTGGGTCAGGAAAATACTTCATCTTTCACACATAGATATTTTTATTTTCTTCAACAAAGAATAAATAAATAGGAAATTAATTTTTATTTATCTGATTACACTATTAATGGTTTCTATATCCAGATCTCAACAAGGTTTTGTCAGTTCTTCAGGTTGTCCAGAATCCTACAACCTGATTATAAAACATAATCAATTAAGACACTCTGTTCAGCAATTTATCAACCTGAAATGGTGATCAATGGTCACTCTGTATCTTATCATTCTTCTGAAATAGATACTTAACAGAAACTTAAAAGCTGACACCTCATATTTATTATCTCCAAAGTGACGTTTTTCACATTAAAGTATAAGACTGTTGTCTTTTTTTGTTCTGTCAATAAATTTTAGTTTATTATTGAATTACTATGTATTGCATACTTCATGGAACATTTGACCAACAAAACAGTGTATGTTATAATTTTAAATCTATAACTACAGTCAAGATACAATCTCTCAGCCTCCTCTTTGTGGAAGCCACAAGCCTAGACTTCTCTGAAGGCAGTGTTCCCTCTTTCAAGCATAAGTTCAAGATGTAATCTAGTTTTACATAACTGAAGTCTTCCATTGAACCATTGGCATTCACATTCACAGGCATGGACTCTTATTTCTAGGGAAGGTCAGCAACAAACCCTACCCAAATTTTTGCAGTGAGTGGCCTCCGTTTCAGTACATGGGTTTCACTCCATTTACAGAGCACATCTGTATAGCCTGAAGAAGAAGGATTTCAGTAAGTGCAATTAGAATGTCCTTGCAAGTAAACTGCTAAAAAATGAATGTAGAGCCAAGCCTGCATTCAATTCACAATATTAAAAAAAGGGAAGCTATAGTTACATTGCAGTGTTTCCAAACTGATTATCCAGAACAGAGGTTCAACTTGATGCCAATCTTTTACATGCACTGCCAGACTAAACAAGTACCTTTTAAGGTTCATCCATCACGATTTATGATACATTAAGCCAAATCTAATGTTCTCTCAGGCTGGTGTTAGGGGATTTTCAATATTCAGACTGAGAAATTGCATCTGGGGAAAGGGATTTCTCTGATCCTTTTTCCATAGAATTTCTTTATTTCTATAGAGTCTCGTTAAGTCTATTGGACCTCTGTTATACTCCAGTACTAATCACAGATTGATTTTAAAAGTTTGAAATCTTAACTGGTAGCAGGAAATGGCTTTAAATTAACATTACGTGAACTACTATAAATTGTTCACTGAAAAAGAGAGTGTTTAATTATAAACGAAGGAACCTGCTGCCCAGTTGATTAACTATATTAAACACTCTATATTTTCAAAACTCAGGCACAATTGTTAATAAGCTATTTCTCACAATGTGTCTCTAAGGGAGCCTAACTCTATCACCTTCTATTTTTATAAATGATGTGCTTGATCCATAAAAATGAGATTGCCCATCTTGGACTACATAGACATGAAAAACTGGAATTAGGTTGCAAGTTCTCAATGTACCCAGACCTAGTTTACAAAGCTATGCTCTTAGTTTTCTGAGCTTAATAAGAAAACAAAATTTCTCTGTCCTCTGTTACTATATATAAGTATACACACACATCTTTTATCTGAACATTTCTTTTTTGTATGCAAAATCAGTTACGTTATTTTGTTAGAGGGACAACATAAACAGAGAAATGACTCTCTATTAAATAATCTATGTTAGTTATTCTGATATTTCTTAACTTGAACTCACTTAGCAGACTTGTTTCTCTTTTTCACTTTAGATTCTGTGTCATTTGGAAGACTAGTACAATTGACTTAGGCCAAATCATAGAATTATCTGATACTAAGATTAACCAATGTTTTTTGCTGCGAGTTCATTCTTAAAAGCATGCTTGATTATATTGCTTTTTATTAATTTGTATAATTGCATATTATATATGATCTTAGGTATTAATTGATTATGGGTTTATAATCTCTAATATTTTTACTTTGGGTTTTAAAGTTGTTATATTCTATAACACATAATACAGATACTGATTTCATATTTTTAATCAGTGTTTTTTGAGTTGTTTAGTACATTAAATCTAATTTGATAAGTTTGCAGTTCTCTCAATGTCACTTTAATATGTCACTATGCAGAGCACAGAACTAGAAAACAATAGCTGCATGGTAAATAAATGACAACCACTTAAACATCTCCGTTTTGTGTGTGTTTACATACGCAACCAACATGTATCTTTGTAGTGAAAACTATTCTAAAAGGTATCCCATATGAACCCTGATATTAATCATATGGTTATTAATAAATTAATATATGCAATAGTAAAACTTTCAAAATTATGACTAAAATTTCTCTTTAAAAATAGGATAAAGAAAATTCTTAGCAAATGAAAGGAAACTCTCCTTTAAGTGTTACGGTGTTAATAAAAGTAAATGCTCCTGACATATTAAATTTTACATCTGTTTTTAAAAGAAAATATGTTTTTACTCATATAATTTGCTTTGTACTGTAAAACTTCCATTACATTGGCATTGTATGAGCACGATTATTATATACCAAATATAGCAGCCAGATATGGACGTTTTCATCACATTTCCCTTCCCTAATACAATGCAAAGTCATACTTCAGTGCCTGTGAAAATATAAATATATGATTCTAGGTAACAGAATACCAAAATGTATCCTAATTTCACCCTAGAGCAACTTACTGATAAAGATATGGTTCGGGGTAAATAAGATTCATAAGTTGCATTTTATTATGAAAAAATGTAACAAATGACAGTATGAGAATGTGATTTAAGTATTTGTCTTCTCATGTTTTCATTAACATTAAAGCTTAGTGCATTTTCTAAACAATAATTTAGAGACACTGTCCTCTGAGATTGAAACTTCTTCAGGCATATAAAACATTTCATTGCTATATATGTCTGTGGTTTCTCTAGACATAAGTATCATAAGTGTTGTGTGAATAAGTTGGCCTCTAATCTATGAATCTGCAAGCTGCAGTACATGAGGGCCATGGTTATGTCTATTTCGTTCATGTCCTGTAGTCAGAACCCAGCCTAGTGGCTAGTCTTGAGGAGGAGCCCTTCAAATAAATGAAAAAGAAAGATACAAACATTGTTTTTGATATCTAATTATATCTTATTAAGATGTCAACAAAAAAGCACATGAAAATATTTGAGGCTAAAGAGTTTTAAAACCTAGAAAAGTTTTTCACATTTAAAAGTATATTCATCTCTAGTTCATTCTGCATGATTTTATAGATTTTCATAGTTCTCACTGGTTTTTATTGGACTAACTGACAAAAATGTGGTTAAACTAAAGAGGGGCTATCCAGAATGCTGTTAGCAGCCTTCTAGTGTCTGCAGGTCCACTAAATTCATGGCATTTTTGACAATATCATTACATATTTGGGCTTCATGGTAAAAGTGAATGACCAATATTTTATCCTGATAATTGTGTTTCACTGTTTATGCTACATTTTGTCATGTGGGGACAGTCATGTTAAAGGAGAGGGAAATGGGGAAGATGATGAAAAAAAAGAAAAATGTGTGCATAAGAGAATCACTATCACAATAGAGAGAAAATGCTTTTCCATATTGAGTACTGTAGTATCATTCAACGTTCAGGCCCTTACTAGAAAGCCTATAGATGCTCCCTTGGCAGCCTTCTGGTAGTCATTACTACTGATCTCTTGTGAAAACAGCACTGCATTTAGACCTAGAAAACACTTCTGTTAGCATACAAACCTGTTTTCTAAGCTATCTGTGGAGAGGTTCTTTTGGTCATCTGCATTAGAGAGCCAACAAATAGTTTTAACTGGAAATGGACTCAAATGTTACCAAACTAGTGTTGGTCAACATGTAGATACAACTTAGGAGAATGTTCATATGTCCTTTGTGTAATTTTTGAGTTGTTTGGAAAATTATACGATAATTAAGTAATGACATAGGGAAATAATTAGATTAAATGAGACCCATATTCTTACTTTTAATTTTAATACCCTATGACTACATAGAATCTGTTATTTGTTCAAAATTAAATGTCAATATTTAAGTATAATTGCACATAGACCTAAGGCATTACTTTTAATATCACTGGAAAATATTACCAAATTTATAAAAATAAGTGTTCACAGTCTTTAATTGACTTAGATTTTTTAAGATTATTTCTGGATTACCTGAATGAGGTTTACTGATATGCACACTACTTGGCTATAACCAAGTTTGGTTTTACTTTATTTCAACTCAGAGATGATTATCTAGAGTGAATGAATACTTAAAATTATGAAAGTAACACTAACCCCTTATGGAATTTTTATGTTGTAGCATTAAAAAAAGGACGATTTTGGATCACACCAGATCCTTATCACAAAGATGACAACATCCAGATTGGCCGTGAGGTGAAAATATCTTGCCAAGTAGAAGCTGTTCCTTCTGAGGAGCTAACATTTAGTTGGTTTAAAAATGGTCGTCCATTAAGAAGTTCTGAGCGGATGGTCATTACACAGACTGATCCTGATGTCTCTCCAGGAACAACAAACTTGGACATCATTGATTTAAAATTCACGGATTTTGGAACGTACACATGTGTAGCGTCTCTGAAGGGAGGAGGAATATCTGATATCAGTATCGATGTTAATATATCCAGCAGCACAGGTAAGAGGCATATATTTATGATGTAAAAGATGTTCACATTCAGAATAATTGAAGTTTAGCAGATCAAGTAGTTTTTAGTTAAAAATATTTTTTCCCTTTTACATTTCCTAAAAACAAAATTTTAATGTTCTGAATGCTCAATGAATATTAGGTTCTGAAATACCGTTTTCATCTGTTTTGATTTGGATTTACATGAGATTTTACAGAAATTATCCAAATAAAATTAATAGCATTGACTAAGATGGATATAGGCTTCTAATAATACTAGTATTTCATCAAAATACTCTGCAGAATCTAAAATTATATTAATAAAGTTAAACAGCAAATGTCTAGAGTTAAGACAATTTTCAGACATTTTAAAGAAAGCATAAATGCATAGTGCTAAGAAGAAAATACTGAGATAATTTAAGACTGTTCAGATGCAAAATATGTAAGAAATGTACCCTACACTAACAAAAATTGATATGTTAAAGTTGTAGTCAGATGTGATTTTTTTTTTTTGCAGAATCATATGGTGAAATCTGTTCATAATGAAAATACTTAAGTACGAAAATATATTGGAGTGAAATTCTTTCTTTTAAAGTTAAAAACGAAAACATGTTATTAGTTTTTTCTTGATTAAATGTACATCTGTTGACAAGGAAAATTACAGGGATTTGTTGGAGGAGGGTTCATTCAGATGCTTTAAAGCCCTGTGATTCTGTGAGGCACAATCAGCACACATCCAGAGTTCCAAAGTAGCTGTATTTGTTTTGCCAACTTGTTACCAAATTGAATTTTAATGGAAGATTTTTACATCATTCAAGATAAATAATATGTGTTGAAAACATACAGACAAATGTAGTAGACACATGATCAGGCAGCATTTTGTATCTTGTACATTGAGGTATTCACCTATAATTTTGTGCCTTCTCATGGTTCCAAATTGCAGTGAACACTGGATTGATTTTACTTCTTAAGAATAGAAGCTTATGATTCAGGCTGACAAAAGTGTGGTAACTTTGTACAATTGTGCTTTGTTCCTAAAAGATATTTAATTTTTTTAATCTATAACTAAAACAAAAGGAAATTAGGGTGATGAAAATTACTTGTGTTTGGACATTATTTCTTTTCTAGCTTAAAAAAAAGCTAGAGACAAAAAAAAAAAAAACTTTTTTTTTTTTAATCTAACTGACATTTAAACATTGGTGCTAGCACTAAGAGAGGGATTCTTTTAGGATCTCTGAGGGAAAACTGTTGATACACACAGTCAGTTATTACTTGTTTATGTATTCATTCAATCAACAAATATCCATTGATTCTTCACCTCAGTGTGCTAGGTGACACTGTAAACTGTACTATATGACATTCCAATATGATATTTCCTGTAAGAGAGTAAGAACAATTTTGTAGATCCAGGATAATTTGTCCTCATTTTCTGAGGGATAGTTTCCAGAAATGTTCTAGACTTAATCAAAACCATTGCTTTGTTTGGTTGGGTTTTGCTGTTTGTTCGTTTTTTTTTTCTTGTTTCCTTTGCAGAACCAGTGACACAAAGCTCAGATCCAAAGAATCAATGCTTTTATCTAAAAGAACTCCTTTGATGGGAGCACAGTTTATATACCATTAAACTTAGACAAAAGATGGAGCACAGAATGGAGAGAAGAAAGCAGCATTATATATAGGGCTCACAAAACGAGCCCTAACATTTATTTTTAAATATACTAGTTATATGGCCTGTTTGAAACTATGTGTTATATGGGACAAAATAGTAAAGATGACCAACATTGATTTGTGAAATGTCCAACAATCCTTTAAAGAAAATTCAAGATTAGTAATAAGAGATTGGTTGTAATCATTAAATTTTCTTAACTATCATTAATTTTCCTGGCTACCAAAGGTAGCACTATTGGAGATAAAAGAAATATATTGTCTTCTTCCAAAACACTGCCCCTGGAAAGCCCCCACTTACTATAGATAGATGTGGTTTCTCCATAGAGTGGAAGCTCCACGAAGTCTGAGATTTTGTCTGCATCAATCATTGCTATAATCTCAATAGTCGAAACAATACGTGGCACATAGAAGGTACTAAATAGATAATTATTAACTAAAAAATGACTAATTTATACATACGCCTTTCATTTTAGGTTTTCCTTCCTCCCATTGTCTCTGTAATATAGACATTTACTGTTCTGCTTACTACCCTTGTTTTAATTCCTTACTGACTTAAAGTTATTTGATAGATAAATTTATAGTGACTTAATGTTTTATCACTCCCAAAGAGAGGAGCAGCTTCTCAATCAGTGGTGTCCAGTGAAAATAAAAATGCCTGCCCCTTTTTCAAAAATTAATAAATTCACTATGGCAACATTAGAGCATTAAGGCAAAGTTGGGGCTCTTCTTAGTGTGGCTACACAGATGGCAGACTCTTGAGTCTAGATGGACCAGGAGATTGTATTGTGATAGAAGGCCTAGAAAAGATGATGCCTAACCTAAAGAATGAGTTACTGAAGACAATTACATATTCTGTCTTCAAGCCAAAACTGACTTTTGATATTCCAATTTGCTTACAATAGAGTGGAATACTAGAATGCAGTATAAAGTTCTATAAATCTGAGATTGTATGATTCAACTGACATCATTAAAATGATTTTTATCCCAATACTATTGAGGACTGAAGTGCTTTAATATGAAAATAGATGTATTCTAGGATATAGTTTGAACAGTGAAAATGAATAAGCTATAGCATGAAAGGAAATCTTGGATTATATCAATTTTATGAACCCTGGAGGATACTGAGGAAATTCGCACAAATGGGGTGAGTGAGTCAAAGAAAAGGAAACAATGATGTAAGACATAAATATATATGTGGTGATGTGTTAGATTCTTGGTTTTGCTAGTATTTCTATTATAGGAAATCGAGCATTGACCAAATGGTCAGTAGCTTACCTGTGTGCTAAGCATTTCTTTATGTTAAATATAAGGCATTTTGGGGTGACATTTTAAAACATTTTGAACATTTCTGAGCTTTTTGTTTTTCATATAAAATCTTACATCGAATTTCAATTGTTACTGTGTTGTTTCTTTTTCCTCTCTCTTTAATTCTTCATCATTCAATTTGAGTGTTACTATGTTTTAAGAGACATATAATGATATTTTTAAAGTAGAGGCTGAGGTACCACAAGGCATTTTTACCTAAGACAGAAAATCATTTTTCTTAAATGACAGAGCCACATTTCAACCTGTTTTTGATGACTTTTAAAATTGAAATAAAAAATATTTCAGGGAAGTAACTCCTAATTTACAGAATTATTCATATTCTTAAAACACAGTGATTTGATTTTCAAAGACAGTTAAGGGCCAGGCATGGTGGCTCACACCTGTAATCCCAGCACTGTGGGAGGCTGACTCAGCAGGACTTCTTGAGGCCAGAAGTTTGAGGCTGCAGTGGGCTACCATGGCACCACTTCACTTCAGCCTGGTTGACAGACCAAGACTCTGTCTCTGTCTCATAAAAGCAAAGCAAGGCAAGGCAGGGCAGGGCAAGGTATGGCAGGGCAAGGCAAGGCAAGGCAGACTGGAGAGGAGAGAAGAAGGGAGGGGAGAGAAAGAAAAGGAAAGAAGAGAGAAGAGAGGCCTCATGTATTTTGGAGTTTGAATTTGATTGAGTGATGAAAACTATGATATATATGATTATAGGTTGTCTTTCACATTAATTGAATATTAGATACCTTTTTCCTCCTGATTCTTTAAACATGCAAATTGTTTCATTGGGAGTATTTTTTTATTTAAAATGAGTGTTTCCCTTAGATTTCTTTCCTGTATTACTGCTGCATACACACTCTGTGTTATATGGTGATAGTACAAATGGGCCTTGCCCTTAAGGAGCTTAAAATCTAAATCGTCAAGACAGATTACATAGAAACTAGGCAATATGTAGTGGTTGCATACTGTGCTTAAAGCTTGTTTGGACTTCTGTAGAAATTGTGAATTTTTTGTTCATGTGAATATAAGAAACTTTCACAGAGAAATGACATTTGAGATAAATGTTGACAAAAGTAGCATTGTGCTCGTGACAGTGGAAGGAGGATATATTTGGCAGAATATATAGGATGAAGAAAGTCTCAAGAATATTAAAGTGATAATTATTGTTTTTACTGTAGGACTGATATTCACTGATAGGAATATAAGCAAATTTTATTGGTTTATCACAACTTTATAGTTTTTTTATTATTGAAACTATGTTTTATCTGGCTAGACTGTAGGTAACTTAAAATTGTTATAAATGTTTCAATTAAAATTTAAATATACTGAAACTTTAATGGCTATAATTCGATTTTACAAAATAAAAAAAACTTCACATATTTGCTGAAAAATGCATGTGAATTTTAGCCTAAAATTTTGACGAAAGTTAAATTCTTAATTATTGTCACTTGATTGTCACACATTTGCAAAAAAGTAATTGTTATACAGCAGTAGACTTAATTTTCAGAGGCATTGTTGCAAAATATCTCATTGCTTCTTACAGTATTATTCCATGGTAGAGTCCTTGGATGCTCATTAGCTTGCATTTATTTCTTCGTATGACTTGACAAACTTGTAGGTTTATAGTAAACTCAGAAGCATCTGCATCATGCCTTGAAAACCTAAACAGTGAAACTGCTGATCTGTGGAATTCCCATGATGAGACATCTGGTGGACAAATATAGCAGAACAGTCAATACACATTCTGATGATTTTTTTTTCTACCTTGTTAGAGCACATGGACATTTTATAGGCAGAAAGTGGATCAAAATTTAGAGGTTTAAACAAGAAGCTGAAGCATAGGCATAGGTGCATAGTGGTGACCAACTGAGAAAATCTGTTCAAATTTTTAGTTTGCTGCCACCCATCTAGTTACTATAATTATTTTATTTAACCAGTGTCTGTACAAGTATTCACATCTGCAAAATGACAGTTGTTGATAACACAGGACAGGACTACAGTACACAAGAAAGAAGAATAGTTAGTAAACAGGAGGGCAACAGAAAAAAATTACTAAGTCCGCTTAATTGGATTTGCTTCCTTGTCCTTTTCCCAGTTAAGGAGAAATAGAAACTCATGAAATTCTGCTGATTAAAACTGAAGTTCTATAGAATGGCTATAGTAAGGAATAGGTTATTTTATGTAAGTAGAAGTCCTAAGATTATCACATAAAATACCCTGGCAAACCTTTGATCAGAGGAAGCTACCCTGAAATCAAAAGTTATGTAATTAGCATCTGAGTTACTGAACAGATAAACAATTTCTTTCCTTGAATCCAAAATTGTGAAGTACAATCCATGACCTCTGAATTAATGATGGACATCAGAGGCTGGCAAACATTTTGTAAAGGGCTGGATAGTAAATATTTTCAGCTTTTCAGGCCATATGGTTTCCATCACAACTATTCCACTCTGCTATGATAATGGGCAAGCTGCCATAGGCAATAAATGAATGGGCACAGCTGTGTTCTAATAATACTTTATTTACAAAAACAGGTGGTAGCCATATTTTGCCCACAGGCTATAATGCATTGACCTCAAACCTACACTTTTGATACCAATTAATTCAGAAAGAAAATAATTACAAAGCTGAACCTCATGGGCTTAGTAAAAAAATTAAACTCACACATAACTGTTACTTTTCTATACAAACATTAATAAATTTTGTAAGATTGAGGCAAAATCTTATTAACAGATATAATCTAGCACTTGCTTTAATAAACTATAGAAATTATACGGGAGCATACAGAATAATGTTTTGAATCTGGTCAGCAAGAGTTCCATAGAGCAGGTAGCATCTGAGCTGGATTAAGAATAAGGCACTTGGCCGGGCGCAGTGGCTCAAGCCTGTAATCCCAGCACTTTGGGAGGCCGAGACGGGCGGATCACGAGGTCAGGAGATCGAGACCATCCTGGCTAACACGGTGAAACCCCGTCTCTACTAAAAAATACAAAAAACTAGCCGGGTGCGGTGGCGGGCGCCTGTAGTCCCAGCTACTCGGGAGGCTGAGGCAGGAGAATGGCGTGAACCCGGGAGGCGGAGCTTGCAGTGAGCTGAGATCCGGCCACTGCACTCCAGCCTGGGTGACAGAGCAAGACTCCGTCTCAAAAAAAAAAAAAAAAAAAAAAAAGAATAAGGCACTAGATCTTAGAAGGAAATGAATCTCATTAGATCTTACTAGCTCACATTCACACAATCAAGAATGACCAAAGTATTTATCAGGGCAGCAATATGATCTGATTTGTGCTTTGGGGGCCTATTCAGTTGGTGAATCTTCAGAGTTCAGAAAAGAGACAATTAGAGAAATGATGGTGGAGAAATAAAAGAGAGTTTCAAAAGACATTCTTAAGGCTTAACAATCAATCTGACAAAGATAGCTTTTCCTGTTTCCCAAACAGTGAGACTACCTTTACGTCGTGACAGAGTATTCAGTGAATTATTTGGAGATAATGTAAAAGAGAAAGGCAAAACACTCTTATTAGAAAAATTGCCTGGGTGACAGAGTGAGAGCTGTTGAGAAAAAAAAAGAAAAGAAAAAAACAATTGGACAATGGGGACAAGCAATATTTTATGAATAGTGGCTAGGTAAGAAAAAAAGATACAGAAAGCTTAGCTAACAAAAAAAGCTTTGAGACTCAGGAACAACATCTGAGAAGTCAGTTAACCTCTTTGCATGTTAGATTTCTTATCTCTCCACCACGGGTTTGGAATATTTACAAGGCAGAGCTTGAGGAAACAGAATGAATGAAAGGGAGCATAAGAAAAAATTCTGCAGATTGTGTGTGAAGGGTACCACTTATTCAGCTGGATGGATAGATAGGAATCAGATAAGGTGCTGAGTAGTCCTCATAACCTCTCATAAAGGGACAGTTAAGTCAATGACCAATGTTCTTAAGTCAATTTAAGAAAGAGCCTGATTGACATCAGGCAGACTAATGCAGTGCAGAGTCCAGGCCCAAATTTACCTCCTAGTAGCTTTATGACTTTGGTCTGGCTGGGCCTCAAAACTTTTCATCTATAGAACAATGGGATCAGCTGGAGAACTGATTTCCAAATAGTGTTTTAATGGCAATTTGGAATATTTGCAAGTGCTACTAAACTGCAGAGAGAAAGGAAATAACCAGCAGAGAATTTTACTCATTTCTTCCCTTTCCAACTTCAATCAGAGTGAAATATGTTTCTCTTGTATACATAGAACTTCTATGTAAGATTATATTTGGACAAAGGATTCTGATTCTCAGTGTGTGTGTGTGTGTGTGTATATATATATACACACACAAACACATATATATACACATACATACACACTAGTAGTATTTACTACTCATAGTTGAAAGCCATCGGCTTAGATGAATTCTTCCATTCCTTTTAAGTGTGTTGTTTTGCTACTATGATCCCAAAATGTTATGCCTCGGTCATTTAGAATACAGTAATGTCACATAAAGGATTTATGTCTGTGAGAAGGTTTGAGAGAACAAAGTGGTTTGAGATTAGTTGTAGCTGAAGGGATGGTGAAACATCTTCATGCTTCTGGTGAGCAATTAGAAAATCAGTTCTGATGATCAGGAAAAGGTCAGAACTAAGACTTCACAAGTGATTGTATTAATTTGAAACAGATGGTCCCACCCAAGAAGAGAATAAGAAGCAAAGCTATTACTGTCCACGGAGATGACAGCAAAAAGAAGAAACCATGAAGCAAATGAGAAGACTGATCAATGGAAATCAAGGAAAATCAGCTCTCTAATTTGAGTAAAAAAAAGAATATCGGCCGGGTGCGGTGGCTCACGCCTGTAATCCCAGCACTTTGGGAGGCCGAGGCGGGTGGATCACGAGGTCAGGAGATCGAGACCATCCTGGCTAACTCGGTGAAACCTCGTCTCTACTAAAAATACAAAAAATCAGCCGGGCGTGGTGGTGGGTGCCTGTAGTCCCAGATACTCAGGAGGCTGAGGCAGGAGAAGGGCGTGAACCTGGGAGGCAGAGCTTGCAGTCAGCCGAGATTGTGCCCCTGCACTCCACTCTGGATGACAGAGCGAGACTCCATCTAAAAAAAAAAAAAAAAAATTCATGCAGTGGAAAGCTTTTTGTATTTAGAGCATCTTCATAGCCTTCAATACTTCTTCATCTGCATGAAAATAAATGTGAATGATTGTATTTGTCCCAGAAACCGTAATATTGATGCATAGATTTTGATAATGGAAGTGAGCCCTTATTTTCATTTAAGTGAAAGGATTGAATATGGTGAGGGAGTATGAAAGAGACAGTATGAGACAGAGGAATAAGAGGAAAAGAGGAGAGGGGAAAATGGGAAGGTAAAGATAAGAGGTCATCAGAGTCTAAATAGAGTATTTTGGTATGAAGAACATACATCCTCAGATTATGTGGCATCTTCTTTAAAAAGCCACAGGTAGCATTATAGACACTTGTAGAAGGTGACAATTATATGAATCCTCTTTTCAAGAAGACCATTTAAAGGAGTGAAAGGGATTATTTAAAACATCATTAGTTGCAAGTTGTTTTGAGAAGCATAAGTTATATCAATATTTTATTATTGATATTTTGAGGGACATAAATATAAAAATGGGCCTATAATCATTCAGTAAACATTAAACATGTTTTTCTATTGGAATTTTTCACATAAAATTGAATCTGTATTACTATGGAAAGAACACTGGATTTATAATTTCCCTCCAATTATCATCTGAAAATACTCCAATATTTTCCCCAAATATCAGAACAAAGGTTTGACTTTACAACTTGTTTAACAGTGGTTAATTTGCTTTTGTCTAATTACTATCCCAGGTGTTGGGGACTTTCTTCATTTGATAAAATTAAATACTTTTTCAAATTCTCAGGTGATATGAAAATAAGAGCAGATCAATGAGAAATAAGAAAGTATACCCAATATATGCTTCCTATGCCCTTCATTATTTTCTAATGCAAGCAATGGGAACATAGAAACTCTCTGAATTTTGAATGACTGGATATAAAATTCTCCAATGAGGACTGAAAATAATATTTTAGCTTCAAAATTTGCATTTAAAATGATAACAGTGAGTAATGTATTAGAGTTAAAGAAACACTCGTGACAAATATCTCCATTCACTGATAAAGAATAAATGCCTCCACCAGATTTATAGTTAACAATGGAATGTACATTACAGCATATTATTTTAAGGCTGTAATACAAAGACCTACCCTGAAGTCTTTTATTAGAGGAGAAGATAGAGGTATATAGGAAATGGTATGTTCACTACTAATGTAGTTATGATCACACTTCAGATTTTTATGGTCACCCATGACACTACTAACCTACCATTCACAACTGGCAAAAAGAAAATTAAATAGAAATATTTATGATGATTGGATCCATAGGCTAACAGTTTCATCACCATTTTCTTCTATGTGGTAGTGAAAGCTCTAGAACTCTAGACCTCCTAGCAACAGAGAGAACAGTTACTAAAGTGATTTAATTTGTATGTGATGTGTTTAAGTTTCATTTTACAGTTTGGAATGTCTTAAAGCTCTTTCTTTCAAGGGTTCCAAATAGAAACTAGAACTATGATTAGTGCAAAGAACTTCTCCCCTCAAATCTGCTTGCCAATAAATATCTTTTCAGTTTTAAAAGAACCTAATTAATTTTCATAATCTTTTGATTATTTTTCATTCAACATTGTTAGATATCAGTGAGGTTTGGGAAAGGGACTAGAAAAATGTAGAAAATCTTGAATTTGGGTTTTGGTGGTGCCTTTATGGAATATGTGGTGTATTCTAAATATCTATTCTTAATTTAAAAAGGAAATAAAGGATTATTGGTGCAGGTCCCCACATATTTGTTTCACAAAACGATTTTAAAAGATCCCTACATGTCTTAATTATTAGCACAGACTTAAAATACTGAGGGCTTATTGATGACCTAATGCCTTTCATTTTGTAGAGAAGGAAATAGAGCCCAGAAGTATAGATACTATGTTCACTTCCTAAAGCTTTATCCTGACTTGAGCTTGAAATCTCAGATTTCAAATCCAGTATGAAAGCTTGCAGTATGCATTAGAATCTTAGATTAAATGAATATTTCCCTTTATTATCTCAGGCAATTCAAATACTCAGTCATACCCCTTTGATAAAGGCCTTGCAAGAAATGGTCGTTGTAGACAGGTGTTGCAATATTCTAGAGGTGATTCAGGTAACGTTCTAGTTGGATCATGTGATGACATATTCTGTTGATCATGGGGCACAAGATTATCAGAACCGTATTCCAAGGATGCGACTCCAAAGAGTGTTAGGATGTTAGGCTCTGCTTGCTAGCCCCATATCCCGCTCGCAAAAGTTGGGAGAGATCTTACTTATTCTAACCAATGCAAATATCTTTAATAGTATTTATTTCACCACAGAAGAACATATTCAACATCATGCTACATTAAAATTTCTCTGGTTCAGCTCAGGATGATACTTGGCTTCTCCTAGCTGCCTGAAAATAGTGGACCCATGGTTTGGGTTTCTAAATTGCTATCTAACTGCAACTGGAGTGTATACACATGAGTAGTATAATATTAACAGCATCGCTAGAATATGCAATAAAATTTACAGCACACAAATGAAGATCACATTGTTTATGGTGAATTATTTTTTCAACCCTTATTGCAGTATATAACAGAAACAGAAAAATGCATAAATTGTAAGCATGCAGTTTTGTGAAACACACGTGTCAAAACCAAATTTAAGATACAAAGTGTTGCCATATGCTGAAGTATTTCAAAGTAAGTTACAAATAGACAGAAAAACTAAGGTGTTTGGAGTGCTTATTACATTCTGGTTGCTAGGTTAAACACTTTACAGTTGGTATTTCATTGACTCCTCAGGACACCATTTAAGCAGATTTTGTGATTATATTCATTTTACATATGAGAAGCTTAAGCTGTAGAAAGCATAGGCCTGACTTTTATCGACATCACAGTTACTAAGTAGTGACATAAAGTGTTGAACATAGGTCAATTCTGGCTGAAGAACCTGGGTTCTTTACACAGAACACACAAGAAATGGTCGTTGTAGACAGGTGTTGCAGTATTCTAGAGATGATTCAGGTAACGTTCTAGTTGGATCATGTGATGACATATTCTGTTGATCATGGGGCACGAGATTATCAGGTAATGAGATTTTAGGCTCTGGAGATACACTGTGAGAAATGTATTTTTGATGAGGGAATCCATTTTAGAAACTTCAAATCACATTGTGTCTGCCTTCTGACCTATTTGATTAAGGAATTGGAGCCTGGCAAATCCTGTTGGGTGTAATTTAGCCCAAGAGGATGCTGAGGATCAGGACCAAAAGCTTTAGAAAAGGTTGCAGAGCAATGATTTGCAGGGGAGGGAAAGAGTTGAGAACAGTGGACTCCTCTCCAAGTATATGATGGGTAAAGAAGTCAGAATTTCCCAAATTTTATAGATGGTCTGTCAGCAATAATCACTAGACCAAAAATGTGTGAAATGAGAAGACTGTCACTGCACTTTTGAAAAGATTCTATGCAGAATATGAAATGAAATACAGTCGGCTGTCCATATATAGTGCTTCTACATCCATCAATTCAATCAATCTTGAACTGTGCTCACTGTGTGGTGGGATCATTCCTACCCCAAAGGTCAGCGTCATGCAATATACTCATGTAACAAAACTGCATGTGTACCCCTTGAGTCTAAAATAAAAGTTAAAGTTATTAAAAAGTATTCAGAAGAAAAACAATTAAAAATACAACAATAAAAATTATACAAATAACTAATATAGTACAGCTATTAAATAGCATTTACATTGTATTAGTATGACTACTCTAGAGATTATTTAACATGTGTGGGAAGATGAGATACGTTATATGCAAATACTGTACCATTTTACATAAGGGGCTTGAAAATCTACAGATTTTGGTATCTGATGTGGTCTGAAACCAATACCTCCCCCCACCTCCATCTCCATGTCCTGTGAATATCAAGGAAGAATTGTATCTGTATGCTGGTAATTTAAATATGTGAAGTAGAAATAATAAAATGAAAAGCAGTTGAAATGTCTATGTCTAAAATGCGTTTAGCATGAATGACAGTCCACTGCAAATGAAACATAAGTAGTCCACTTTTACCAAGGCTATCTAAATAATACTTGCAAACAAAATAGATACAGTTGACATTTAAAAAGAAATGTCCCTTCTTGGGAATAAAATGCAGCATAAAACCATATTTAAAAATTGTTTTAAACTCTTCACACTCACATATTAGCGCAGAATGAGTTGTCTGTCATTCCAATCAACCACATTATATAAGTTTTTATGTGGTTTTAAAATCAGGTCCATAAGTTTATTGTAGACTTCTATATACTTCTACAGACTAGCAGAATGGTTTGTAAAATGCAATCATGCTTCAGTAGAATATTTGTTAATAAGGCCTTCATGCAGCTATAAGAAGACACTCCTTTTTTAATTAACCAGTTATCTATTATCGGATCTGTTAATTAAACCTCATTTGCTCTAAAGAACATGTGACCCTGATCCGTTGATGGAACATTGTGTTCACTGGTTGTTTCATTTTGCTCTTGACAAAGGATGAGACAGCCAGCTTCGTTTTATGTCAAAATGTTTATTAAGGTGGCAGTAGTGTCTATTTCCACAGGATAAGGCATATTCAGTGGTATACAATCAGTGGTGTAATTAGGGAATTTGTAAAACAGGCATTGTCCAGAGTGATCATTTATAAGAGAGCTAACAATGTCACGTGGGTTCTACAAGGAGACAAATGGCCTTTTTATTGCAAAAGTAATAAAAAATTGATTTTTTCTGGCCATTCTGCATTGAAGAGTTTACCACTGTGAGCAACAGTTGCTCCAGAAAGTAAAATAAATTGTGAATTACTTTAAAGCATCTTTCTTTTTCAATGCTTTTATAAAATGCCTTTAATGTATAATTTATAGCTTATCTTCCTTTTAATTTAGAATTCCTTTATCTACCAGAAAGCAATACCATAATTAACATGATCAGACAGCTCCTGATACGTTACTAGTCCCTGGTTTTCATGGCAACACCTTGACCTTTGTAAAAATGGACAGCACTGACATTTTGTTATCCTTGTAAAGGAGGTGTAGATGTATATAGAGATGTCCAAAACTCATTATTTCAGAGAAATAGAGTGAGAGCTGAGATATCTGTATTATGTGTCATTTTGTTATATTAACCAAACATATGGATCAAATTATTATGTCTAATGGGAGACAAATGCAATCTTCTTTCCTTGGATGGCTTTGGGCGAATGCGTCTGACTATTCAGATTAGAAAAGGTTTATTCCTGTCTTTTCTAAAATGTCATTTTCTTCAAATAGTATCCTCATCTAAAATGCGTATGTGTCTCCTGGACAACAGACAATAGCAATAAAATGTATTTATATAGGTATAAATATATTTATATATTTGAATTATATAAACCTTTGTTTGACCATGTAAGTACCTATGCTCAGTACTTGAGACATCACAAGTATGAATAAAACAAAATCTATGCCCTCTATATAGAAATGTATGCATAATAATGAAGTATGGTTATTGATACTACACAAAGTACAGTGATAAGAAAACATCATAATAACTAACCTATTAATATATTGAGTGTTTACTATATGCCATACCTTGGCTTAAGAGGTTATGAGTGTTAAAAAATGTGAAGTAGGTACGATTATGCTCACTTTAGGTAAACTGAAAGGTGCAGACTAGCCAACTTTCCCAAGGTCACCCAGCTAGTAGGTGATAGAGCTAGGAACTGAATCTAGGCAGCCAGACCTAAGTCTTGCTCTTTACAAATATATTACAAAATTCAAAGTGTTTAGAGGACACTTTCTTGAGCATTGTGCCATTTTATCATTACTCATTAAATTCTTCTTTTCATCAGCTTAATCTGCAGACAAGAAAACTAAAATTAAGACATCCCTTTGCCAAGGTTACACAGCCAGTATGTGGATTACAACCTGAGCCCAAGTCAAATTTCTAATCTTGTAAATTTACAAGCCTTCCAAACTCTCCATGTTTATTAAAAAGAATCTTTTAATTTGGAAATAATCGTTAGCAACTATCAGCTACAAGAAGTCTTACTTCTTGTGAAGTGTAGTTCTTGTGAAATACAAATATATGTTTTCATAATACATAGTGTAATTGAAGATAATGAATAACCAAATTTATCAGTCTTGCCCCTAGTCTTAGGCATATTTGTTGATTCAAGGGAATCAAAAATGTATATTAAAATAAATTGGTATTATCTCTAACATTGGGTACAAATTGTAACATATGTGACTCTGCTTTTGTTACTCCCAGAGTGCTTGCTATTAATTTAAAGGCTAATACATTTGTATAAATGTATAAAAGTGTATTTGGATAAATCATGGCACCATTTCTAAGAGCAAGTAGGCAAGGATGCAAATATGTTATGGAATATAAGAACTGTAGGAATTTGCGAATCTTAGTTGGCTTTTTAGCTATAGGATCCTCCTGCCTATTATTTGTGGTTTGTATAATAAACTGTTTGGAGTGCAGTATCCAACTTTTAAGGCTAAAATTCTTTATTGCCTGCTTATATATAAATAATTATAGTTTTTCAGATTTACTCTGCATTATTTGAAAAAATAATAAACATGACTAAAACTTGATTAAGAAAGTTAATTTGAGGAATTGGTTTCTAGTTCTCAGAAATGGTTATAGGTTACTAGTTCTTCATGGAATGACCTAGTCATTTCTTAGTAAATAAGTATCTCATCGCTTTACTTGATGTTTTGCATTCTATCATACCCCCTTTCTTTTATTTACCTTTTTTTTTTTGAGATTAAGTCTCACTCTGTTGCCCAGGCTGGAGTGCAATGGCGCAATCTCGGGTCATTGCAACATCCACCTCCCAGGTTCAAGTCATTCTCCTGCCTCAGCCTTCCAAGTAGCTGTGATTACAGGCGCCCACCACCACGCCCAGCTAATTTTTGTATTTTTAGTAGAGACAGGGTTTCTCCATGTTGGCCAGACTGGTCTCAAACTCCTGAGTTCAGGTGATCCACCCACCTTGGCCTCCCAAAGTGCTGGGATTACAGGTGTGAACCACTGTGCCTGGCCCCCCTTTCTAAATATAGCAAAAAAAATCCAGTGTTTCTTTTATAGAGTCCCCTCCAACATTCTCAATCTTATATTTGTTGCTTACTACAATTTTGACATAATTCTTTAACAAGTTGAAATATCTTGCTCCTGTTTACATGTTTCAGAAAAAAAATAGTTTTCCACATGTGAGACTTTATATACTTAATTAGTGATGATTATTTATTTATGTATTTTAGTATATGAGAAACTTACAAGTCAGGGAGGTTAAAAAAAGAAAGAAATATTTGCTTTTATGTTTCTTTTTTTTTTTTTTTTTTCCCCAAAGAGGTTAGGACATTCTCTTAAGAGATTTATTTTAATTATTCTAAAAATGTTTTATTATAAGCTCAAGTTAGAAAACCAAATTATATGAAAATCATAACAATTCGAGATACTTGAAATCTTAGCCGAATAGTACCGTAGCAACCTTAGCTGAAGTTCCATTCACTTATCTGTTCATGAGGCAGCAAGAATAGAACCTGTGTTTATTTGCAACTGGTCTTGTAGCTTGAGTAGCAGGGAAAATATGAATGCCACGCAGAGAATGATTTTCTATTTTGTTCTTTCATCTTACACTTTGTGTTCTACTGAATCCCTCAGAGACTATTCTTATGCCATAGCAACACCTGCTGGGTGAGGGAAGTTGGAACAGCCACAACTGTTGCCTGCCAAACCTGTTTTCCTGATTGAATGGCACTGCATGCTCCCCATGTCCAATACCAAACCTTTTAGAGTTGCTACCCTCTAGGAACCTATTTCTCCCCATATGTTTCAAGTAATGAACAATGCCATTCTAATAAGATTTCCCCATTTCTTTCAAATATAGGCATTGTGTATGTGTGTATATGCACGGACATTTCCCCTTAAAACTTCCAAATGCACATGCTGTGATATTTTAACCTCATGTTTGTTTTTAATGTAGGTTTTCATCCTGTTCGATTGCTAGATTTGTAAACATTGTCAATCCTGGTTTGTTAGCATCTTCTGATTTATTATGGGTGAGGTACTTGAAAGTGTCTGTCAGTGTAAAAAAAGGCAGTTTTTATTTAGAGTGTGATAAGAGTTGTATTATGCTTATTCATATTATGGACAAAAACACTAGGCATACCATCTGGTGTGAAGATGTATTTATAAATAACTGCTTGTTTCATATATGAAACATTTACACACAGGACTGCAAGTAATACAAGTCTTAGAATATAGATCCACATGGACATTCTATCATAAGGCCAACTAGCCTTTCCTTTACTGCTGATTGAGGAAAGTCATGGAATGGACAGATTGCTCAGTATTACCAAGTGCTGCCAATATTTTAGCGTATTATTTCTACCTCCTTGTATCGTTACTGTCTCCAAATCAAAGTCTAGTAGAAGTACTAACATTACAAAAATATATTGTTTCTTGGTGGATATTTAAAATTTAAAAAGAAAATAGTTCATATATGAAAAATGATCTTGAAATTTATATGCTTTAAAATTAAGCCTTGGATAATCAAGAGCTGATTATTAATCAATGGTTTTCTTACTTCGGTTGCTTAATAACCTTGATTGGTGCTCCATCAATCAATCCACTTATTAAGCACCTCAAAAAAAAAAAAAAAAAAACCTTTAAAATATTACATGATGTGGGAGCTACTGAAGAAATAATAAAACCCTGATGCTTACATCAGGACACTTTAGTTACATATGTAAGTGTACATTTCGTCATGACATATACAGAATAAATTGGACATGCTCTAATTCAGAGACATGGAAGATGAATAAAAATACAGAAATCAGGAAAGACTAAATACAACATGAAATTTAAATTGGACCTTAAAGAACGTAACAATCATTGGATGTGCGGTCAAACTCATTCCTGAAGAGAAGGAAGGAAGGTTTGGGGTTTTGAATAAGTCAAGTATGTTAAGCAGATGAAAAGACCAGCCTCAACTGAATAGAGAGCTTTCCACAGAAGCACTATGGCTTATTAAGGTTTGACAAATAAGATGGAAAACAAGCAGTGGGATTTAGACCTTCTGTTCTGGTAAATGGGAAACTACTGTAGCTATTTAAATAATATAGTGACATGATTTTTAAGAAAGATTTAATTGAGAAATGGTAAATAATTTTTTTAGATGAAGAAGAGACATTAGTCAATCAGATCTTAGTAATTCATTTAAAAGGGGAAAGACAATCCAGAAGGACGTGTAACAAGATAATATTATTATATTAACCTATGGCTCAGGCAAGTTCTGCATATTTTCAAACAACCACCACACACAAAAAAATTAGGTGCTGCATACTATATTACTCACCATGTTAACTTCACATTTTTATATACTAAGAATTTTTTCCAGTAAGTATCCAATAGCAACCTTTATTCCTTTAATAAAAAATGAGTTGTAGTTTAGCCATCTTCCATCAAACCGTTTGTTGCCAATCATGATCTCTAAAAGGAAGCAAATATCAGCAGGTCCATTAATAAATGAGGAATGTCTAGCATGTTGGATTTTTTTGGTCACCCTGAACATCTCTCAAACGCACATTATTGTGTTTTAAAAATTGACACGCAGTTATAATCATACTGGAAATGGGTCAACATACTAGTTTAAAAGGTATTATTCAGCCTTGGAATGGAATTATTTTTAATTTGAATGAAATTCTCAAATTTGCCTTGTATCATTATATGAATATTTTCCAGTGGCCACTGTGTTCTTATAAATTTTGTATTTTAAGGCAATTCTTCCAAATCTCAGTGGTGTGTTCATATCAGCTGTGAGGTATATGGTAATTATAATATTTCAAATATTAATGTATGGAGGTTTTAAAATACATATTACAGTCATGACATTATTCTCACTTACACTGAATGTACTTTCTTGAATGGAAGAGAAATGAGTGGAGTTACAACAAGCATACTGACAATTTCACTTAACCAGAGGCTTATCTTACTTATCCTATTGTGAGCTCTCATTACTGATGTGCCATTGACAGTTGTTGCAAACGCAAATTATTTAGTTCTTTGCTTCTATGTAAAACTACTTTGTGACTTCTCAAAACTTCAAAATCTGAGTATATTCATGTGCATGTCTCATGCTTATGAAGCCAATCTGTAAATGTGCTAGCAAAGAAGAGATGGAGGACTGCTGACACAAACACTGAAACAGCACTCAAGTGTGACAGAATATCTTTCCTTTAAAACTGTGCTCTGAAATAAAGATGTTGCTTACCTTGGAGTCTCAATCAGATCACCAAAGATGAAACTCATCAAGTCTACAGCAATTTTTTAACCCATCTCTTGTTTTGAAGAAACGCACCTGTGTGCACACGCATACATACACACACACACACACACACACACAACACAGATTTGGTTCATTTGGATTATTTGCATTGACACATTTACTACTTACTTTAGTTGTACTTTTTTACATTTGTTTATATCTGGTCAGGATGAGAATTATTGAATTCTGTTCTCTAAGGGTAACTTTCATAAACACACTATCTCTGAAGTTTTATTTATTTATATGTTAAATGTAGACTATACATTCTACTTGAGAACATACATATCTTTTATAAAGTACTTCCCTCCAAAATTCAGGTATAATTGAATTAGTGCCATGCTTATTTTAGGATTCTTGGAAATATATGTCTGATTGTCTTTCGGAGGAAAATTCTATTTATTACTGAGCTTCTTATGATTCTTATATTGAAAGAAATATAGCTTTTGTTTCAATATTTACTATTAAAGTACACTACAGTCATCTATTTAAACCAATAATTCCATAAAAAGCACATTCAGATGTCTTTGTTTCAGACAGCATGATATTTTTCCGCATAGTTCAAATGAACTAAACTTCTGCATTCTTTTTAAGCCATTTTCTAAGTAAAGAATAAAGATTAAATTTTCTCAGCTGCCTTCCCAATGAAGAAATGAAAATATTTTCTTTTTCTATATTTGCTTTATTTTACAGTCTGTGATCAGTGGAAAAGTTGACAGAAAAGCAATTTGTTCTAGTCATTTGTCTATTTATTTACATTTGGAATGAGAAACTTTGGTGTCATATCATGTTTTTCCAGTTTCTCTGATTACATCTCCTACAGTAGCATTTCAGACAAAAAAATATCAAGGGCTGTGTATAGACTGTATGTTAGAGAATGTATCTGCATTTTTTAGTAGTGAATTTTTCTTTTTTCTTGTATGTGTGTGTGTGTGTGTGTGTGTGTGAGAGCAACATGGCTGTTTATTTCACCTGGGTACAGGCGGGCTGAGTCCGAAAAGAGAGTCAGCGAAGGGAGATAAGGGTGGGGCCGTTTTATAGGATTTGGGTAGGTAAAGGAAAATTACAGTCAAAGGGGGGTTGTTCTCTGGTGGGCAGGAGTGGGGGTCACAAGGTGCTCAGTGGGGGAGCTTTTTGAGCCAGGATGAGCCAGAAAAAGGAATTTCACAAGATATCATCGCTTAAGGCAAGGACCGGCCATTTTCACTTCTTTTGTGGTGGAATGTCATCAGTTAAGGCGGGGCAGGGCATTTGCACTTCTTTTGTGATTCTTCAGTTACTTCAGGCCATCTGGGCATATATACGTGCAAGTCACAGGGGATGCGATGGCTTGGCTTGGGCTCAGAGGCCTGACATTACTGCCTCCTTATATTAATAAGAAAAATAAAACAAAATAGTGTTGAAGTGTTGGGGTGGCGAAAATTTTTGGGGGGTGGTATGGAGAGAGAATGGGCGATGTTTCTCAGGGCTGCTTCAAGCGGGATTAGGGGCGGCGTGGGAACCTAGAGTGGGAGAGACTAAGCTGAAGGAAGATTTTGTAGTAAGGGGTGATATTGTGGGGTCATTAGAAAAAACATTTGTCGTATTGAATGATTGGTGATGGCCTGGATGCAGTTTTGTATGAATTGAAAAACTAAATGGAAGACACAAGGTAAGAGAAGGAGAAAAAACAGGTATGGAAGGACTAAGAATTGGGAGGACCTAGGACATCTAATTAGAGAGTGCCCAAGGAGGTTCAGCATAGCCTTGCCAGCAAACATTATTTATTTACTTTAAAAGGGAATTTAGAGTGGCGGTTTCGGATAGCACTAGGAGATATCAGCTGTGATGGCTTGGAGAAACAGTGTAAACCGGCAGTGTACACACGAGCAGGGCATTTATGAGTAGTTGAGAACGGTGAATAGGAGTATGACTAGACAGAAGACAGTAGGGATGAAAGTTTTTTGGGGTGCAGTCTAAGTTGATCTGGTGTCTGGAATGAGACTGGGACCTAATAAAAAGGAGTGTCCACACAGGAGCTCAAATGGGCTGTAACCTGTAGCATTCCGAGGACAGGCCTGAATTCTGAGAAAGGAAAGTGGTAAAAGTATTGTCTAGTCCTTTTTAAGTTGGTGACTGAGCTTGGTGAGGTGTGTTTTTAAAAGACTATTAGTCTGTTCTACCTTTCCTGAAGATTGAGGACGGTAAAGGATATAAAGGTTTCACTGAATTCTAAGAGCCTGAGAAACTGCTTGGGTGATTTGACTATTAAAGGCTGGTCCATTATCAGACTGTATAGAGGCAGGAAGGCCAAACCAAGGAATTATGTCTGAAATGACCGCGGTGGCCTCCTCAGACTCTGTGGGAAAGGCCTCTACCCATCCAGTGAAAGTGTCTACCCAGACTAAGAGATATTTTAGTTTTCTGACTCGGAGCATGTGAGTAAAGTCAATTTGGCAGTCCTGGGCAGGGGCAAATCCTCGAGCTTGATGTGTAGGGAAGGGAGGGGGCCTGCACAATCCCTGAGGGGTAGTAGAATAGCAGATGGAACACTGAGACGTGATCTCCTTGAGGATAGATTTCTAGGATGGAAAGGAAATGAGAGGTTCTAAGAGACGGGCTGCTGGCTTGTAACCTACATGGAAGAGGTTCTGAAATGACGACAAAATAGAATGGGCCTGTGAGGATGGAAGGAGATATTTTCCTTGGTCTAAGAACCATTTGCCTTGTGTGGGAAGAGATTGATAGGTGGAAGTTTCAGCGGGGGAGTAGGTGGGAGTGGCCGAAGTGAAGAAGGAAAACTGCCTTGAGGGATAGAAGTTGGAAGCTAGCTGCTTTTTTAGCTAACTTATCAGCATAAGCATTGTCCTGAGTGATGGCATCTGATGCCTTTTGATGGCTACTGTTTTAGCTACATTATCAGCATAAGTGTTGTCTTGAGCGATGGTTGGGGGAAGAAAATAGATTTTGGAAGTTATGAGAACTCTAGAGAGTTGAGCATAGTTTGTGATTTTTAGGGCCTCTAACAGTATTAAAGCAGTGGCAGCCGCTGCGCGCAGACATGAGGGCTAGGCTAAAACAACAGTAAGGTCATTTGGACAGAAAGGTTACAGGACACGGTCCCGGCTCTTGTATAAGAATTCTGACTGCACTAACCATGTCTAGGAAGGAAAGGTGTTGTTGTTTTGTGAAGGGGTTGGGATTTGGGAGATCAATCGGACACGATTGGCAGGGAGAGCACGTGTGTTTTTATGAAGAATTATGCCGAGGTAGGTAACGGATGGTGAAGAAATTTGAGCTTTGGAGGGGGATACCCAATATCCTTTGGAGAATAAATGCTGAAGGAGCAGAAGTGTGTCTTGTTGAGAAGATTCAAAGGAGGGGCTACAAAGAAGAAGGTCATCAATATATTGAATAAGGTGAGAAGCAGAGAGGTGGAAAGAAAGTAAATCATGGGAAAGAGCTTGACTGAAGTAATGAGGGCTGTCCCTGAAACCTTGTGGCAGCACAGCCCAGGTAAGCTGCTGGGACTGATGGGTGTCAGGGTCAGTCCAGGTGAAAGCAAAGAGAGGCTGGGACTAGGGGTGTAAAGGAATAGTAAAGAAAGTATGTTTGAGATCCAGAACAGAATAATGGGTTGTGGAGGAAGGTATTGAGGATAGGAGAGTATATGGGTTTGGCACTACAGGGTGGATAGGCAAGACAATTTGGTTGATAAGGTGCAGATCTTGAACTAACCTGTAAGCCTTGTCTGGTTTTAGGACAGGCAAAATAGGGGAATTGTAAGGGGAGTTTACAGGCTTTAAAAGGCCATGCTGTAGTAGGCAAGTGATAACAGGCTTTAATCCTTTTAAAGCATGTGGCAGGATGGGATATTGGCGTTGAGTGGGGTAAGGGTGATTAGGTTTTAATGAGATGGTAAGGGGTGCATGATCAGTCGCCAAGGAGGGAGTAGAGGAGGAGTGAATTTTTCTAGCAAGTACATTGCATAAATGTGGATCTTACATGGTATAGACATTTCAAATATTTATGCTAAATTTGATATGTTTTCATTATGAGACAATTTTTTTAAAAAAATAATTTGATTTAAGACCTAAAAACCAAATGATAAAATTAAATTTCATGTCTTCAAATTGCCTCTTTCCTCTGTGTTATTTTAAAATAATTCATAACTTATCTATTCAAATATTTAAATGAAAGAAAAAAGAAAACTGGAAGAATCTTTTCTTGACTTCTTTAACTTTTTCACACACCCACACATCTCCAGATCTGCATCAGAAATATATTCTAACAATGTATTTTGCATAAGATTATGCTACTTGTATGAGCTACTAATTGTAGAATTACTATATTTCATTATTATTTATCACATTTCTTCCAAAATACACGATTCATATCGATTATGTTTATCTCTATTATCTATTATTTGATAGCTTTTTATTTTCCTATGTTCCTACCATCTTCTGCTCTGCCTTTCTTTCTTTCTCAATTATTTCACAACTTTCTTATCTGTGCCAAGCAGGAAAGCAAGACCCTAGACTTTAGAGACAGCTTAAGGCTCTGTGCCTTTAAGGAGCTGCCTAGTCAGGGATATAAACATAGAAGAAAATACAGGACAAAGTCACAAGGACAAGTTAAATGGGTAAAACATACAATGTAGTATGTAGTCAGGAAGAATAAGTAACCAGGTCAGCCTGGGGTTACAAAAGGAATAAGATTTGAACTGAGTTTCAACACATGGGGCAGACAGAGGGTGCTAGAAGACAGCAAGAGCCAGACGCTCTGACCATGGAAAAGAACTCCTCGTTCAAGGGCTCAGAGGTGAACTAGTCGGTGAAACTTCAGTAAAGGAGTGTTAACAGGAGTTAGTGATTTTAGAAAAGCATTTCTCAGTCTATGTTTTCAGAGTATCATTTCCAGAGTGAAACATTTGTGTTACTAAAATGTGAAGTTTTCATTGAATAAGTTTTGGGAAATAGATTGAATTAACATTTTTAAATTTTCTGGGCTTCTTGGGCCCTGTAATATGTTAATATGTACTATATATATTGTTTAAACAGTAAAAAAAAAGAGGGAAATAAAGAAAATAAAATTTATCAGTAATCCCACACTCAGAGAGAACCACTCTTAGTGTTTTGGTATAGTTCTTTCTAGGATTTCTTTTCCTCTAGACTTTTCCCTATGTAAGTCTCCTCTTCCCTGAATTGGTGCCCAATTACCTTGCTACTTAATGTACATATTCTGTGTAAAATTTTGTACTCTATTTCTGTATGTGAGAGATGGTGTGCTAGATAATAATATAAAGACAGAGCATGTATGTACAGCCTACCTTTCAAGAAGCTTCCTGTTAACACTCATTGAAATTTTTTTTTAAAAAAATTTATTGTATATATTTGAGGATTGCAACATATTATGGGATACATATGGATAGTAAAATGGTTACTATAGTGAAGTAAGTTAACATATTCATCATCTCGCATAGTTACTTCTGTGTGTGTGTGTGTGTGTGTGTGTGTGTGTGAGCCAAGAGCAGCTAATACCTAGTTATTTAATATATAAAAATTAGATACAACTGTTTATACTGCACAGTGACATGTTTTACACACTGAATAGTAGTGGTTATAGCTATTTATACTACTTGCTAACATGCTTTTCCCACTTAATATAAATGCCTTATCAATATATAGGTCTATTGCATCATCATTTAAAAAGACTGTGTCATATTCTATTTTTCAACTATTTTATGATTTATTTAACAACTCCGTTAAGCTGTTTTCAGGTTGTTTTTTAAACTAAACCAGTGTTGTGACAAGCACTCTCATCTAGGATTGTAGTCTTCATAGTGACATGAACAAAACTGTTTATGATGATAAAGCTTAGACAGGGCAGCAGGAAGCCTGGAAGATGAGGCTAGTGACAGAGAGACCACTTAGGATGCTGTCACAAGAGGATAAAATGATGACTTCTACTGAGAAAACTGCCTATGGCCATGAAAAGAAACAGGCAGATATGAGACATAGTTTTAAATAAAGAAACAACAAGATTTGATGGCTGTTTTGAAGTGGTGAACAAGAGGAAATGGTGAAACATAATATTGTATGGTTTTCAATTAACAGATGGAATCTGTTGAAATTAAGTATTAACCAAGTCAAGAAATAAAATAGTGTTTAGGTTTGAAAGACTTTTGGAATATAAAGACAGGCTGCAATTATGAGCCATTGGAATAAAGTTATAATTTGTTATTATCAACACATAGAGAGAAATCTATGAGAACAAATGAGATCTCTCAACAGAAAAAATTATAGGAACAATTAAGAGAGTTGAGTAATTCTAAGGGATAGAAAATTTAGTGGGGACAGAGAGATAGAGAAGCATATAACAGCTTTGAGAATTATAGTTTTTTGGCCAGGAGAGTTGTAGGGAAAGGTTAACCCTGACTTCTAGATTTAAAATTAATTTATTTATTTATTTTTGAGATGGAGTTTCCCTCTGTCACACAGGCTGGAGTGCAGTGGTGCGATCTTGGTTCACTGCAGCCTCCACCTCCCGAGTTCAAACGATTCTCCTGCCTGAGCCCCTGAGCCTCCAGAGTAGCTGGGACTCCAGGTGCACACTGCCTTAACCGGCTAATTTTTATTTTTATTTATTTTTATTTTTTTTTTATTTTTAGTAGAGACGGGGTTTACCGTGTTGGCCAAGATGGTCTTGATCTCCTGACAGTGTGATCTCCTGTGGCCCTCCTCGGCCGCCCAAAGTACTGGAATTATAGGCGTGAGCCACCACATCTGGCCTAGGAAGAGATAGATATTAAATAATCTTTTAGCTAGATTTTGCTATTTTGTAAAACCTGGGCTAATTTATCTAAAAATCAATTTTTGTGTTATTGAGATTAAAATTGAGGTTTATATTTCTGTAACTTTAATTCGGCAGGGAGGAAAGTTTATCTAAATACATGAAAAACATAAACAAATTTTAAAAGGGATATTTGAACTATTTAGCATGATAACATTTTAAAAAATATAGCTAGTCAAGAATCTATTGTGATTTGAATGGTCTAATGTAATAAGTTGTTTAAATATCCATTTTATTAAGTTAGGAAGTAAGCACTATCTTTTGACACCACTTCTCTTTTTAACTTTTTACTATTCATGTAATCAGAACATCATTAACGTTGAGGCTAATAAAGTACAAATTCTTAGTTTCAAAAATGGTAAGGTCAAGCACAGTGGTTCACGCCTGTAATCCCAGCACTTTGGGAGACTGAGGAAGGTGATCACCTAAGATCAGGAGTTTGAGACCAGCCTGGTCAACATGGTGAAACCCTGTCTCTACTAAACATACGAAAAAATTAGCTGGGTGTGGTGGTGCACACCTGTAATCCCAGCTACTCAGGAGGCTGAGGCAGAACAATCACTTGAACCCGGGACATGGAGGTTGCACTGAGTGGAGATTGCGCCACTGCACCCCAGCCTGGAAAACAGAGCAAGACTATCTCAAAACAACCACCACCACCAAAGGTAAAATTAATACAGACAGTGTTTTTGGTTGGCCAAGATCATGTAGCTTGTTTTTGGAACAGATATGGATTGTATATTTCAAGTAATAACACTCCATTAGTCTTTAAAGTTATACATTTTTTCATTTATTTTTCACAGATTTATCTAAATTTGGATATTTATTTTGGGGTTGGTATATCTTATAAGCAGTTTTGACATATGAAAAATATTCAGATATAGATAATTGATCAACGTAGTTATTTAAGAAATATAGACGTTGGCCTTATCCACTGTGATAGCAGTAATAAATGACTAAATAAATAAGATGATAAAAGATAGATAAGATAATTTGCAAAATACTTACTGTATATTCCCTCACATTCATCTTGACTCTTTCATATTTGAAACAGTGACCAAACGACAGGCAGGGATTTTGTCCAATTTGTCACGAGCATGAAGAGAGGAGTCTATTGCGAACACTCAAAAGTTATTAATTCCAGATACCATTGTTTATTGAGCCTGCTTCAGTATTCATATTTATACATTAGCTACCTACTATAAATTAGTTTTTGTTTGTATTCTGTTCAAATTGAAGTATTTATTATCTCTTATTCTCAATGTTCTTAATTGTTTATTTTAATATTAAATATTTGGTCCTTAATATTATCAAGGGGGTTTAAATGAAAACATAAAATACTTAATTGCGCCTGTCACATAGTAGGGGGATAATAAATGTTAAATGCTGAGGTTATTCTGCACCCTTTCTCATGGAGGGTGAGTAAGTATCATAGTTCCATTCCAGTCCCATTGTTACAGTATGCTGCTTAGATTTTAATTACATCATTCACTTTGAAAAGAACAAATACTTTGCCAAAATTATTTAATTGTTTCTATATACCAGAACAAATTATTTAGCCATTTGGGTTTATAAAATGAAGCCATTTTAAACATGTATTTTGTTAATGTCAATTTCTAGGATGTATATATCTACTTCAAAATGATGGTGGTTAATATTTCATATTGTTTAAATTCTAAGATGTTATGCATTATGTAATTTGTTTTTTAAACAATAAGTAAGTGAAGGAATTAAATTAAAAAGTGAATTGAAGATATTTGAATAGGAAGATAGTTGTCATATCACTTTGAACTTGAATTTATTTGTCTCTATAATAAGGGCAACAACATTTCAAAATTAGTTGAAAAATAATTTTAAACGTAACTATGTTTGGTTTTGTACCTGGACACTGGGGCATAATCAAACTAAAAGGAAGAATAAAACCTTTCACTTTTCATTCATGTGCAGTACTACTTCCAAAGGGAACAGATAACATTTATCAGAAGGATAGAATTATTCATGTTTCTGGTTATTTGTATTTATAGCATTGTATTTAGCTTGCTCTTTTTTGATAGATGTTCTACTGCACAAATGCATTTGAAATCATATACAATTATAAAAGAAATAAGAATCTTCCAGTAGAACTAGTGATAATGTTTGTAAGAAAGATCGTTGTATAGTACTTCCCTCATATCACTTAATGCTTTTCACTGAATTCTAACCTAAATATATTTCAGCACAATAAAGTAAGTTACAGTAAAATCAATCTAACTTTTCATAAATATCTGCTGTAAATCAGAAACTAGCTTTACTTGAGAAAAAATATAATTCTTATATTCATTGAAATATATTTTGAAGATTTAATTAAAATTAACTTTGTAGAAATATTGGCAACATTATGGCAAACTATTTACAATGACATCAAAATATTATGAAGTGAAATAATAAGAAATTCAAATATCACAAAAAATTAAAAGTCCAAAAATGGAGAATAGAATGGATTGTCAAATTGCTTGATTTTACTCCCACTAGGGAAAAAAAACAAATCTTAAATCTTAGCAATTTGGCAAGTTTTAAACCAGTCAAATCTTATGATTTTAGATCAGAGGTTTCTCTTTTTCCCTTTCTGACTACTTGCACTTACTGTGACTGCTAAGTCTACACAGCTGAATGCTACTCTCCTATGAAATGCAAATGTTAAAGCCCCAGTTAATGACTAATTATTACAGGTCATTCAAAAGATTATTTTTATGTTGACCATTCATTTTTCAATTGAATGCCTTATTTATTTTGCTAATGTTTGAAGTCCTCATTTTAAAATATACAGTGAAAACAATTAAGAATGATTTTAAGTGAGAGTATATTCCATTTATTCCCAAGGTTTTTGAGCATCCGAATTGTCACATTTCTTCCACCAGCAGAAATTGTTTCCTTATGATTTTCTGTATCTGAATATGCTTTACCAGTTTATACTAACCTTGAAAAATTTTCTTTTTCCCATTTCAAGTTCCACCCAATCTGACTGTTCCACAGGAAAAATCACCATTGGTCACCAGAGAAGGAGACACAATAGAACTACAATGTCAAGTAACTGGCAAACCTAAACCAATCATACTTTGGTCTAGAGCGGATAAAGAAGTTGCAATGCCTGATGGATCAATGCAAATGGAGAGTTATGATGGAACACTGAGGATTGTGAATGTGTCTAGGGAAATGTCAGGAATGTACAGATGTCAGACCAGCCAATACAATGGATTTAACGTGAAACCAAGGGAAGCCTTGGTGCAGCTCATCGTTCAGTGTAAGTAAATTCCCTTTTATGCATTTCCATGTGGGGACAAGGGAAGAATTGTTACCATTATTCTACTAGTAATATGAGGTGATTTTTGTAATGGGATTGAATGAACTATTTCTACATTAATGATACCCAATTTAAACTGTAATCTACCCTAAATCTGCTTTTTGCATGAGTTTATACACACTAATAGTGTGTGTGTGTGTGTGTGTGTGTGTGTGTATGATAATTATGATGATGTTATCTGGTTAGTTAATGCCAAATAATCAACAAATCTAATGGTGAGAAACTGTCCATGTGCAATAAGCAAAGTGGAAACTGGAAGTAATTGCTAATTCAGGTTGTAATACATGTTTGTTTTCACAGTCCATGTTTTTACTTCAGGCAATTGCATGTCCTTTTCCCAAATTATCTACCTATTTCAAGCATCTCTTTGCTTAAATTTTGGAGATCTAATCATTGAAATGTTATATTTGCATACCTGAAGTTGTAACAGTGAATTACATAATTATCTAGTAATATAGTGATAATTCAGGAAAGTCTTAGATGCTGAATTTTTGCCTGATTTAATCTTAGCAGGTAATTGTTTTACTCTGAGAACTGAATAAGATACATTTTTAACTATTTTTCTATTTTTACTGAAATCACAGTTATAGTTCTAATTAAAAATATAGATATTATGGACTTTACATTTGCTTTTAGCATTAAAACCACCTAAATCTACACACTTAAGGGTCAAGAAAATGCACCAGTGTTACTATTGTTTGGTTTTTACAGAATGCCCTGGTAACTGGGCTGCCCAATGGTAAAGACACTGCTGAAAGAGAAGAAAACGAAACACAGTCTACTCAGTTTCTAATAGTTCTACTGCAAATTTTAGTTGATATACTATTTGTTAAATATATGGCATAAAGTTTTCATTAAACAGATGAATTAGGTTAAAACCATGCACATCAGTAAACAATGTCATTTTTATCTAACTCTTTTGTAACTCAGGAACTTGAAAATAGAATTTAGTCCAAGAATGTCTATTTTTATATTAGACTTAAAGTTGTTGGCAGAATGAATTAACTATTTTATATTTTAGAGAATAATGAAAGTATGAAAATATGCGTGGAACTGCTTAGCTACAAATGTATTTGTGTATGAGATATGAGTGTGGGGTGAGAGACAAGGTTCTGGGTGCTGCGTAACCATTCCCTGCCCCTCTCCTATAGAACCTCAGATTCCAGTTATGCTATTTGTCCTATAAAGATGCAAACTGATATTTGCAAGCAAATGACAAATAACTTGGCTTGATTTCTAATTGATTATGAGTTTTTTTCTCCAAATAAGGTAGGTTTTCAATGTCAGGTTCCATTCGGCAATGGAATATTGCCTTTTTCTCACTGGTCTCTATACTCATGACAGTATGTTCATGGGTATGAGGATCATGTGAAAACAGGTTTCTGAAAAAAAGAAAAGAGAGAGAAACTGCTTCCCATTTTCTAAAAAAAAAAAAAAAAAAAAAAAAAAAAAAAAAAAAAAGATACCTTAAGTGACCACAAAGGAATTTGATATACTTTGGAACACTTCAATCTTGTTGGTAAGCACAGAATTCTGAGCTGCTTCGAGTTATGCACAAAGCTTCAGTGTTCTTGCAGCTATTAGTGCAATTAGTTTTCACTCTGCTCACTCCTTTCTGCAGAGGCTCTGATGCTAATAAAAGCTACAGAACCCAGATGGCTCTAGAGAACTTCAAATTAAAGTTTCAAGAAATCAGAATCTCCGTTCTCCATAGAATATACTTAAATCCAGAATTTTATTGATTAACTAAATTTCCTGTTTTTTCCTTTTTCCTGCCTCTTAATTAGTCCCCTAGAAAATAAATTCAGCATAAGATTTTAAAATTCAACTTTATAATAGGAATGACAATTAACAGTGGCACAGTTGTCTAGTGTGACAGGGATGAACATAATTGAATAAAAAATACCGATAGACACAGGCAAAGTTTAGTTATTTTAACATGGGTAAGATGATACAATTTATCTGCATCCCAAGGTGACTTCCTGGAGCAGGGGGTATAATCCAACAGCATTTCCTCTCAGAGGCAAACTTCCCTGGCCTGCCCAGGAAGGCAACCGAATGCAGGCAATCTTGCCAGCTCTAGGTGAGGATCATGTTATCATGGCTTTCAAGGACCTCGCTTCCATATATTTCCAACTCTTCTGAAGAACCTGGTACAACATGGTAATTTTCCAGGTACAAATAACTGGTAACAACTCCAGAATATTCCTGAGTACATCAAAGGTTCATTTTCCAGACATATATTCTCTGCCAGCAGATCTTGCCTACATGCCTATCTAAGGCTTATTCTTGCAAAACTAATAGTATAGGAATTCAGATAATGTTTTTAAATTGATAAACAGTCTAACTTTTATAGTCTTTTTTTAAGAGACAGGGTTTCACTCTGTTGCCCAGGCTGAACTACAGTGGCATGATTATAGCTTACTGCAGCTTTGCTCAGTAAAATCGGGCTCAACCGATGCTTTCACCTCAGCTTTCCGAGTAGCTGAGACTACAGGTGTGCACCTCCATACCTGGCTAATTTTTAAATTTTGTGTAGAGACGGGGTCTTGCTATGTTGCTCAGGCTTGTCTCTAACACCTGACTTCAAGTGATCTTCCTGCCTCGGCCTCCCAAAATGTTGAGACTACAGGTATGAGTCACCATGTTCATCCTGATTTTTTTTTTTAATTTGAAAATAATTTATCATTTGCTTAACTTGGATACCTGTGCTACATGTAAGAAATATATGTAATATTAAAACTAAGTTATATCATACATATGTGAACATACATATGTATACATATATATATATTTTTTGTATCATCCTTAGCAATTAAGTCTATCAATGCAGATAACAAGCTATGCTTTATATATTTTGTATTCCCAGCATAATATATTTTACATTATAGCTGTTCAGTAAATTTGTTGAGTAAATATAAGTTTACTCAACAGTAAATTTATTGTGTAAACACAACACACAAAAAGTTCATGCCTGGTTTGTTAGTCTATTGTTGCATTGCTATAAAGAAATACCTAAGACTGGGTACTTTATAAAGAAAAGAGGTTTAATTGGCTTACAGTTTTGCAGGCTGTATAGGAAGCATGATGCTGATATCTGCTTCTGGGTAGGCTTCTGGAAGCTTACAATCATGGCAGAAGGTGAAGTGGGAGCTTGCACCAGAACAGGGGCAAGAGAGTAACCTGGGATTCGCTACACATTTTTAAATGAATACATCTCACGAGAATTCACACTATCCTATTGCAATGACAGTACCAAGGGGGAATGGTGTTTAACCCATTCATGAGAAATCTCACACCAAGATCCAATCACTTATCACCAGGCCTCACTTCCAACACTGAGGATTACATTTCAGTATGACATTTGGGCAGGGACACAGATCCAAACCATATCACCTGTTTCTTTATTACTTAAGTTTCAGGGGTAGCTGAGGATTTGCTGCATACAGATTTCTTCCTTAAGATGTTTATTACATTGGTTAATTCTGGAACTGCCTATTTTACACACGAGCACACACACGTTTATGTATAATTTTATCTTTTAAGACATAAAATAATGTAAAAGAGGTGGCAATAATAAATAAGATAGAAAAAATCTAGTATTTTCAAGACATTTTTTACTTGCTTAGTTTTACTTGCATCCAACTAAACAATAACCACTCAAAAAAACTAAAGGAGCACAGAATGAATTGTATATAGGACATCAATGAGTGAAGGGCATCCATCCCTAAAAGGAAATAGTACATATATATATTTCTAAATAATATAAATAATGGAACCATCCACTTATGGGTCTAAATATCCAAATGAGGTTTATTCTTAGCTAATGTTATGCTTAAAAGGAAGCAATATAATTTACAAAATTATAAAGTTTATACAAACTTTTCAAATTATTTACTCTCACTAATTAATTTGCCTCTTGTTAAAATTTGTACAAAATGAAGGACAGAAGCCTAGAGATATTTTAGACCCTTCTATATCCTGTTAAGAGTAACATAGTCACAACAACGAAACAGTTTGATTAATTCTTGTTCACATTGCTAATTTGTAGAAAGCAAAAGGTTTTTTCTTTATGACTTTTAACTTCTACAATTGTCAGTTACCACACAGTTTATCGACCAGAATATGAAGTTGAAAATATAAGTTTTTTGAAACAAAAATATTTTAAAATTAAACTTAAAAGGTTTTTCTGGGTAAAACTTTTAATAACATTAAAAAATTTTATCCATTGTTTAATTTATTCCCATTTTTTGGAATGATAATATGATTTTTTTTTAAGTATTTGACTCATTTTTATTTGAAGCAGCATTAGAATAGCATAATTGAAAATAAAGGTATTACATATATTAATTTATTCATAGTATTTAAAAATCACAGTATGTATAGAGCTTACCAAACACAACTGAAACAACTTTCTTTTTTTTCCTCTTTTTTTTTTCTTTTTGAGACGGAGTTTCATTCTTGTTGCCCAGGCTGGGGTGCAGTGGCATGATCTCGGCTCACCACAACCTCTGCCTCCCTGGTTCAAGCAATTCTCCTACTTCAGCCTCCCGAGTAGGAGATTACATGCATGTGCCACCATGATCAGCTACTTTTGTATTTTTAGTAGACATGGGGTTTTTCCATTTTGGTCAGGCTGGTCTCCAACTCCTGACCTCAGGTGATCCACCCGCCTCGGCCTCCCAAAGTGTTGGGATTTGACAGGTGTGAGTCACTGCGCCCAGTCAAGTAAAATAACTTTCTAAACAAAGTACCTGATTGTTTGAATATTAATTAAACAAAAGTTCCATTGAATTTTCAAATATATATGTTAAATGAGAAACCAGGATATGCGGGCAAGCAGGTGGCTCATACTTGTAATCCCAGCGCTTTGGGAGACTGAGGTGGGTGGATCACGAGGTCAAGATATTAAGACCATCCTGGTCAACATGGTGAAACCCCATCTCTATTAAAAATACAAAAATTAGCTGGACGTGGTGGTGTGCGCCTGTAGTCCCAGCTACTCGGGAGGCTTAGGAGAATCGCTTGAACCCAGGAGGTGGAGGTTGCAGTGAGCCGAGATCTCGCCACTGCACTCAGGCATGAGTGACAGGGCGAGACTCGTCTCAAACAAAACAAAACAAAACAAAATAAAGCAAAAACAAGATACAGGATATGCTTATTGTCTTCCTAAAAGAAAGTATTGTTTTTCATATCTGTATTATATAACTATATTTACACATAAAATTATATGCTACAATTTTAATTTGATAAACTATACATTTTATTTTTAATATAAGCTGTCCTTTAGTTTCATCTCAAAGCACTATTCAAGTCTTTTAGAAACGTGAGTATATTTCAAAGTATAATTCCTTGAAAATTAACTGGAGAATATATTGCATTGAATGTTACTTTTGCTGTTAAGTCTCCACCATGGATATGCACATTTGTTGTACCTTCAACTAATGACATGATATTTCTGTTAAGAGGTATAAAATATATACTGAAAACCAAAGACAGATGTTAGTGTTAGATTGTGTTAAATAACTGCCTTTTACCTAATTCCAAATCTAATTAATACACCCCTTATAATTTGTATTTTCCAAACAAAGAAAAATTATGAAAGAAAATAATCAGGACTGTTGATAAACCGATGTTCCTCACCTGTTTCAGTTTCCAAAGCAAGACCAAATTAGGTGAAGGAGAGAAAGCCAGAGATCAAGGTTTTATTTTTGAGGCTTTTTCTCAAGAAATCTAATGAAGAGAGTATGCCAGTTACTTTTAATCAAAATGAATATTCAACAAAAGCAAAATCTCATGAACCTTGCAAAGAAAAAGAAAATTAAAGATAGATTGGAAAGTGCTCTAACACATATGCTCACTATTGTTAGACAACTTACTGAGTAATGTTCTGTAGTGTTGACATAGATAGAATTAGTGTACTGAGGTAATATAACAATTTTGTGATTTTTTAAAAGCAAAATTATTCTGGAAATATCAGTGTGACTAGGGATTAATCTAAAACTAATATCAAAGACAAGGTAATTACTGATAAAAGAGGAAATACAAGAGGATCTAGGCCAGGCAAAAAGGCTATCCAAAAATTTTACAAATGAATAAATGAATTTTTAATTTATTAAGAGGGTAATAATGACTTTCAGCTCAGTAGCCTGAACAAGTTTTACTTGTCCAGGTCTGTTTCTTATTTTTTGTAATAATTCAGTCCATCTCTTCTCAGTCTCATAAGCATGGTAATTGAATGTTGCCTCTCTGGCTAGGCTTTTATGCTCCTCTTCTGTTTATAACAATTCTTCCAATCTTTTTGCCATTTAAGTCCTAGCTAAGTCGCACCCCTCTATACTGCCTCTTGATGATGATGAAAGATCTTTATTGATAGCTCCATGGACACTAGCCTTAGTATGTAGAAGACAATTTAGAGCTTCAAAGTAAAACTTCATTTTGAAGATACACATTAGATGATATGTTTCTTTCAAAATCACTAGGTTTTATTTCAGTATTGCCTTTCTCAGAACTATCCTGTAATATTGGCTATACAGATAGTTGAGAAATAATTCTAATGGTTGTGTATGTTTACACTGAACTGTTATTATCTAATTGTATTTATTTCTTAATACCAAAGTGACTTGGTTCTAACAGCCTTTAGTTTCCTTCCATAATATAAATTTATACTCAAAATTTGAAGACTTACGTTTGAGATTATTCCAAAGACTCTAGTAGAAACATTAAGGTAAGTTCAAAGTTATTTTCCAAATGTACTTAAAGATGGAGTACATTGCGTATATATATATATATATATAAAAAATATCTTCAGATACAGCAATTGACTACACATTATCTGAAAAGAAGATCAGTTTATCAAGTATGTGGCTCATGTAAGGAAAATAAGTGCATAGTTTATTTTTCTGGTTTCTTCTCTGCTGCTGTCTTAATGTAAGTACAACCAAAATTTAACGTTTAGAAAAGTGTATGGATTAAAATTTTTATTTTTCAGAATCTATGCAAAGAAGTGTGAGAGTGACCAGGTAGTTTTAACAGAATGATTAAAGGTACAAATTAAGCCAGGCAAGATTTATTTTTATTGGTATTGTCAGCTAGGTACTTCTGTCCACGCCAACTATGCAAAATGAATTCAACTGGATAATATCATTATATCATTTCCATAATACCTTAAGGCCGTGGGATATTTTCTTCCATTGAAACCCTTCAGATATGTGATTAAGTTAAATTTATTTTATAGGTTCCCCCCCCCCGCCATTTTTTGAGACAGGGTTTCTCTCTTACCCAAGCTGGATTGCAGTAGCACAATCATAGCTTACTATAGCCTCAACTCCTTGGCCCAGGCAATCCTCAGTCTTCTGAGTAACTGGGATTACAGGTGTGAGCCACCATGCTGGGCTAATTTTTACATTTTTTTTAGAGACAGAGTCTTGCTGTGTTGCCCAGCCTGGATTCAAACTCCTGGCCTCAAGCGCTCCTCCCATCTCAGCTTTCCAAAAGTGCTGGCATCGAAGGTGTGAACCACTATGCCCCACTGAGTTAAGTTTTCAATAAAAAGTTTACATGCCTCTGTTCCTGCGGGCTTTTTTTTTCCCCCTTTTTTGCTTTATGGAAATATAGTTTCTTCTAAGAAAAATGAACATAAACACATATATAAATATATATGTATAACTATAAAAATTCTGTGCCTTCATAATCTTTCTTAGTTAAAAAGGAATTTATCTTTATTCCAAAAACTAAATTCATTCTTCCCAAATACAGAATTTGAGCATTTCATTCATACTGTGATCATCTCCCCTGTAACACAAAGGTAATAATAATAAATAATTATAATAAATCACACATAAAGGTGAACAATAATATATCATATGAACATTCCTGTGGTATTATCAATTTATTTTAAATATACCAACAATAATATGCTTAGTGCAGAGGGAAATATAAAGTGCTATCAAATTAACTTACAAGGGTATAAGTTAATTTTTTCTAATCAAAGACCCATGTATTTTGGTCTTTGATTAGAAAAAAATAAATTCAAAGAACTTCAGATGTTAAGTAAAATATAAGAAATTGATTGTCAAAAAAGTACTTTAATTAATGCATGATAAAGCCAATCTGAAAGTGAGAAATCAAAGGCGGTATTTGAGAGAAAGACATGACTTCCTCTCCCTCCAGCAATGGGAGTGTTTAATTTACTGGAGTGTTTAATCCCCTCCAGGCAGTATTCATGTAGATTTTTAGCTGATATGTTGTTAGCAATTGTATCTTTATTATCAATTTTTGATGTAATATCATATTTTAATATTCAGTACCAGCCACACATTTTTTGGTTTTGTGTATATCATATTATGTTGGGTTATATTACATGACACTAATAACTTTACTTTGTAGTAAATTCCTGTATTGAATAATCTACCAAGGGTCTTAGATTCCACTGCTTTTAAACTTGCGGGACTACTAGAGGCATATTTGGTATCAAAATTCACATACAAGGGTATAAGACAGAAACAATAGCTTGCCAACATGCCCTTCCACTCCCATTCCCTGCAGATTTTTGAAAATGTCTAAAAACATGTTTTAATTGAGTCAGTGGAGGAAAAGGAATGCTCCTGGCATCTAGAGAGTAGAGACCAGGGCTACTGCTAATTGTCCCAAACGCATATGGCAGTCTTCCAACACAGAGTTTTCTTGCCCAGAATATATATATATTTTTGTGGTGGAGGAGGCTCTAGCTTGTTTATTGTATGGTGTTTAGAGGCTACATAGGCTTGTAATCTTTAGATTCCAGTAATATGTCCTTCTTCCCTATGTCATGATGATACAAACTGTCTCCAGACATTGCCAAATATCCCCGACTGGCAAAATCACCCCCGGTTAAGAACCACTGCCTAGATGATGACTCATAGACAAGGAGACAAGGTCTACATAATTTGGGGATGGGAACTCTGGGAGAATCCTCTGCCCCACAGGAGCCAATGTCTCTTGCAACAAATCTATAGGCAGAATTTCCAGGGTCCTTGAAGAGACATGCCAGTTACAAGAACCGCTGCACTAAGCTCAAAGCCATGGCTTCCTATTAAGTATTAACATTCCTCTCAAATCCAGAAGCAACTTAATGTAGAAATGCCACCTAAGATTATAGTTGACATTCTTCTCTTGTCAGGTTATCAGGGGATCAGAGATAGAATTTTAAAAGAAGGTCAAATTCTCATACAGAAGGGAAAAGGTTTATTCCTTTAATTGCACCTACTCTTTTCATCTGCCATACTAAACTCTTAGCAATTCTTTTACTCTTATTTTTTTCTGCATTTGATAATAATAATTATAGTTTTATATATTAAGAAAGTATGTTTCCAAAATATCTTTTTGTTTTTTAACTTGGCTTTTGATTCATCTTCTAAGAACTGCTGTGCCTGTATTCTTCCTTCATAAGCCTTTTGGCTTTGTGTCTGGGTTTGGCAGGGAGTAGCTGTATTTCATGCTGTTCCATCAAATCATTTCAGTCTACCTTGTGAGTTCCTTTCTTCTGGCAAATGAATATTTCCTTGAAGCCTTAAAAATTATAATAAGCAAAAATAAAGATTCTTCAAAAGGACACCTCAGGACTTAAACTGACCATGCATTATAACATTAAAATAAAATCTCCTTGATTATATACCATTAAGACTTATTTTAAATGTGGAAATTACTCTTTCTTCTTAATTCAAACTATTTTCATAAAGAAATAAGTCAAATACTTTTCTTGAAATTTAATATGTGTATTGTTTTCTTTGATACTGTTTTTCATTCAATGAAATAAAAGTTTTAAAATATTTTTCTAGAAAAAGATTATTTAACTTGAGTAAGATTTCTTTTTAAGAAGATAATTGCACTCAATTAATCAAGGGAGGAAACTATTAAAAGCTAAGCAGGAAACTGAAATGTATTTAAGAAAAATAGGAAGTATTAATTCTTATAATTTAAATTATTTGCATTGAAATACATGGATGAAATGACAGAAGCGATCAGATGTTTCTTGAGTATTTTGTTTCTTTGTGCCCATCAGTTTCAACAGTTTATCCAGTGTTTGAAGCCATATGTTCATAAACACAACATAACTGCCTTGTGTACAACATAAAATGATGAATAGTGCTTTATAGCTCAGTTAAAAGATGTAAGTAATTCGAGTACACAAAGTTTTCACTTTAAGTGCTCACTTGAAGCTCTAAGTCACAATCATTCAATCACAGATATACATAGATATAGAGGCAGATGATGCAGATATTTAGAGAGATATGTATGAATGCAGTGATGTATCCCTATTTACTTATTTATCCATCCACCTGTCTGTCTGTCTATGTCTGTGTTGTCTCCATGCAGAGGAGGCATTTATTGAGTGAACACTCATTCCTGTTAATGCATTTTTCTTCTTTGTCTTTTATGATATTGTAAATGCTAGTTCTGTTTTTACTTTTCAGTCTTGTTTTGGCTGCTATTTATTCTTCCTATCTTTAAATCAGATTTTGATCCTATTGTTGCCTTACTCTACACTTTCTTGCTTGGCAGTATAATGACTTAAACTGTCATTGCTAAGCAGATCTTCCCCAAATTTGTATCTGAGATATTTAGCTACTGCAAAATGTCAACTTAGTTTCTGCATGAATTCTAAAATCTAATGTGACTAAAATTAAAAGTATAGTAATTCCTTTTCATTATTTTTTTCCTCTTGAATTCCCTGTTCCTCCAAAAAGATCCCTTTCCTCTCTATTATCAAGAGCAAAGTCATTCTGTCTTTCCTTTCTCTACCATACATTTCAAATTAGGATATTGTATTCTGAATTACAGACCTGGTTTGAATTCCAGCTTTGCTCTTTATTCATAACTTCTCTAAATATTCACTTTCTTATTTGCCATGATGAAAAGAAATCTTGTTATGATGGATTTCTCTGAGGATTAAATTAGATGATGCCTACAAAGCATTTAGACCAGTGTTTGACAATGTTAGTAGTACTCCTTAAGGTACCTCTTCTTTCCAAAATCCTCTGAATTCATCCCTGCTTTTCCATTCCAACTTTTTTTCAAAGGTCAGACCCTTTTACCTCCTGCAAGAAATTCCTACTATTTTTACAACCTTTGATCTCTTTACCTTGGCAACATTGCTGCATTGCTGTCAGATGAACTTTTTTTTTTCTTTTTTTCTTTTTATATGAGTGAGAATACTTTCAGTTGCAACTGGTGGAAAATTCTTATCTAACTGTTATAGGCAGGAAAGTGTAGTGGGTTCCAGGAATGTAAACATTACCATCTTCTCAACTATCCACTCAGTTCTTTCTGTATTTGCTTCACTTAGTGGTTCTCATTTCAGTCCACCTGAAAAAGCTTGCCCCTTTGTCTCTCACCCAGAGATTAACTACAAAGAGACGTGATTGGTTTGGCCTGGGTAACCACACTCCACAGCAGAGGCATAAATGCAAGCATTGTTCTATTTGGAAATTCTCTATGACTACTCATTATCTGTGATTCAAAGTTTGGTATCCTAAACTGGCAAATAGCATTCCCTACCCTTTGTGAGATCACATTTCATGTTCCAGTCAAGGTGAACAGTTCATTCTCTTATGCACATTTGAACTCATTACTTTTTGTCATTTCATTCCCCATGTCATGAATATCCTTAAAATAATCTTTATGAGCCCACTCTTTACAATCTTCAAGACATTACTCAAATGTCATTTCTCTAGTGCTCTCCCCTGAAGTCTCCAGCTATGTGTAATTTTTTAAAATTCTGAATCTGTACCTTTTTAAAAATTTTCTGAACTTAGCAATTTCAGTCTTCAACTCCTAAGTAATATACAGAGACATTTTCCGTGTTTCTTTTTTTCTCTCTGTCTCTCTCATAAGAGATTATAAACTCCTTTCTTCATGACATAATTGTGTACTCTAAAAATGCCTAGATCAGTAAGTGTGTAAATTGGTGAATTATTTGAAATATGGTTATGTTTTTCATTTATTTCATTTTCAATGTTTATTTATTTAGGCTGGGTGTGGTGGCTCATACCTGTAATCCCAGCTCTTTGGGAAGCTAAGGTGGGCAGATTGCTTGAGTCCAGGAGTTCAAGACAAGCCTGGGAAACACCCCATCTCTACAAAAAACTACAAAAATTAGCCAAGTAGCTAGAACTATGCACACCTATAGTTCTAGCTACTTGGGAGGCTGAGGTGGAAGACTTACCTGAGCCTGGGGAGGTCAGGGGTGCAGTGAGCCATTGTTGTGTCACTGCACTCTAGTCTGGGAGACAGAGTGAGACCCTGTCTCAAAAAAAAATTTTTTTTAGATTCAATTGTTTTATTTTCAGATAATTCAGATTGTATTTTTCAGCTACAGTGTCGTCAGAGAAGATATAACTCTATACACAAAGTTTTTTGATACTGCAATTCAACCCAGGTGACATAGTACAATAATAATAAATAATAAAATACGAAACAGTTTTAACCATAACTATGAATATGGTTACAGTCTGGAATAGGGGCATAATAAAGAACTATAAATATGGAGGATTGATTCTAAGTCTGGCTCTGGATTCAAATTCTAGCAGTGCCAATTTTAATTGTGTGACTTGTGTCGGTTTCTACCACCAAATTTTCTATGCAAATAAAGGGCTTAGTATGATGGTCTCTAAGTAATCTTTGAGTATGGAGGTTATTACCAACAAAATTTTCTGATTTATATAATAATGCATATGTAACAGAAACCGCATATTCTATTAATTGTTTCAGAAATCTCCTAGAAACTACATGCTTGAATTAAAGGATGCATGGATGACAAAATTTCATTGCAACAAGTTATCTGTGTTAAAATAATTCAGTTATCTGTTATAATGAAAGACAAGAATAAAAAATAAGAGATTGAAGGCTAGATGCATACATAATTATATATACTTAACTTTGTTTCCACTAGAGAAAATGCAGTGCATTTGCAATCTTATTAAAAAAGAATTCTTGCTATATATAATGACAAAATTTCAGTGCCCGTTGAAATAAAATTTTCAAAGTTTATAAGGGATGATGTCTTGTGAATTTTACCTTAATCTTTCTCTTTCGTTGTTTTGTGGTTAGCTTCTGTTTAGAATAAGGATGGTTGCTAGGTACACTACTGGATCCACATATCGTGCCTCTAAACGTATGTTATTTTACAATTCCTTAGTTTTAAAGACTGTGGATGTGCTAACTTATGAAGGATACTATTATTTTGTTTCTTCTTGATGTAGCCAAACATTTACATAAATACAAAGAAAAACATCATAATGCTTGATAAATCGACTTAAATTGTTTTATTTTTGTCTGCATGTCTGTTTCTTTGTAGATATTCTTTGCAGCTTATCTGTAAAGAAGATAAATTTTACAAAGCGATGTAAAAATATAGTAGTCTGGAAATTCATATTTCTCTCTCAAAGGCCATTTTATGTCAAATGCCTAATTTAAAAATTATTTTCTTTTTCTTTTAGTATCTTTTTTAAAAAGCTTCTTCTTTTTTTTTTTTCTCTGAAAGTACACTGTCATAAAGGTTTGCTTCCAGTGTTTTACATGTATTAGTTCATTCGGGTAAGAAAAACTAATTTGTTCAGCACACAAAAATTCCTTTGTCTGGAGTTGAAAAACATTTGAATTGAAATGACCATTTTGATCTTTGGCAGCACACAAAGTAACTTTTAATAAGTCATGTGACAATGGCACAGTAGGTGTGTTAGGTTTCCTTCAATAGTCTTGGGAAAATGTGATTATTTTCTTAGGCTGCTTTTGAATATTCTTAGCTTTCTTAGCTTCACACAGTTTTTCTCTGTCTTTCCTCTTTTCCTCTCTCTTTCTATACACACATGTAGGTTCATACATACTTTTAGGGGATTGTAATTTGAGTCTATTGCTCCTTGTGTGAAGATGGAACATATCTGTCACTTACTAGTTTTAAACAATCAGATCGGTTTTCTCTAGAATTCTACATAAGACATTCTTGATCTTTTTTTCATTTTTGTACATAAGATGGGTACCATCCTATGAAATACGCTTGGCCCCAAGTTGTAGCTTGACCATAATTCTAGAGTTTTGACATTTATGACTAAATAAATGTATTCTAGTATTTATTAAGAATCCCATCTGATGCTGATCTTACAACTCTCAAATATAGGCTCCAGTAATTTCATATTTTTATATTTTAATTAGCTCATCCATAGAATTCCTTAACACTGATGCATTTTCATTGTTAGATAAAGAGGTTCCCATAGGTGGAAAAAGATTGAAGATCTGCATTTATATTCTCTTTGTTGACAATTGATCCTAAAATATCTGTGCCTTGAATTCTCAGCTTTAGTTTTAAAAGTTGTGCACAATATGTCTATAAAATGTATGTATGACCCTACTGAAAGTGAAGTTTCTGCATTCATCCAATTACACTAAAACCAATAGAAATATAAATGCATACTATTTTCCTTTTAGCAATAGTAATGCTGCACAAATCCGTTTAAATATGACGCTGAGGTTTTAAAGTGTTTTATCTCTTTTACCAGGTAGATTTTTTTTTTTTTTTTTTTTGAGACGGAATGTCACTCTGTCGCCTAGGCTGGAGTACAGTGGTGTAATCTCGACTCACTGCAAGCTCCACCTCCTGGGTCAGGTCATTTTCCTGCCTCAGCGTCCTGAGTAGCTGGGACTACAGGTGCCCACCACCACGCCCGGCTAATTCTTTGTATTTTTAGTAGAGATGCGGTTTCACCGCGTTAGCCAGGATGGTCTCGATCTCCTGATATTGTGATCCGACCGCCTCGGCCTCCCAAAGTGCTGGGATTACAGGCATGAGCTACCGCACCTGGCCTACAAGAAGTAGATGATGTTTTGACTTGAAATGTTGATTGTTCCAAATCCCTTTACATGTTGTTATTAGGTTGGTGAGAAAGTAATTGAGGTTTTGGCCATTACTTTTAATGTCAAAAATCACAATTACTTTGCACCAACCTAATAAAACAACAGCAACAATAAAGATAACAACAATGAACTGACTTTTAAAAAAGCCAGATTATAAAAGAACATCTACTTATAGTGTATCCTCTATATCTCATTATTATTGTTTTGTGTACTTACATATTCCTATAATTTTGTCAAAATTATGATGATTCTTCCTGCATTATACTCAAGACATCGGCATTGTTTTCATTCTTGGCTTAGTGATGTTTATTTTTTAATGCTTCATTATTTTCAAGGTAATGAAACTATTTTTCATGTATTTCAACTTTAACCAGTATTCAAATTTGAAAGCTTTAAGGAATTCAGTCCATAAATATTTACTTCAATTAACTCATCAATAAATATTAATTCAGTCAATAAAATTTTACCAATTTCTCTGATAGATTAAGGGAAATTCAAGTAAGAATTAAAGGTAATCTGTATACCAGGAAGTTTATAATCCAATGTAGAATCAGACAAAGACTTTTAAGGAAGGTTTCAGAGGTGCCATGTGAACACAGAGGAGGGGTGGTGGAAGCTAATTATGCTTTGTCCTGACAGCCATACGTGTCTGGTGTGTATTTTTACATTTGAGTTTACCAGTATCAATAGGTATAGATGTGAATGTGTAAAAAGATTTCCCCCATTTTCTCATTTTGTTTTGATTCTCTCAATAGAAACTTTTTTTTTTTTTTTCTGTAAAATGGCTTGAGCCTTACAGTTTGGGAAGTTGCTTGGCCTGCCTTCCTAATATTTCTGAGAATTTCTGGAGACTCCAAGTCCTCTGCGAATCTCTTGCTTTGAATTCTTCCTGTGTTCTCAGTATCTACTTTGCTATCATCCCTTAGCAATTATAATTTAACCCTCACATTACTTCATTTGTTAGACATAATCTCTTTTTATAATTTTTTCAGAGCAGTTTTAATCTAAGGACAAGAGGCAGAACAGATTATTGAAGATTTCTAGAAGCCAAGAGGAGGGGAAATGAAAGAGATATTCCGAATGAATTATCAGTGTTCCCAGATAGCCATCATTAGCATTTTTCTGCATAAGCAACTTTTCCTTTGTAAGCCTTTGTTAATTCCCATCTGAGTGAGATCTTTACTTCTCTTTATCCTTAGTGCTAAAGTCACTAGCAGAAGGCACAACTCAAAAACATCCTACTTCTCATGTACAGCAATTTAGTTTTTTCATGGTAATGTTCTCCTATTTAGACTCCTGTCACAATCTAACAGACTACTAAAGTCGTTTCTTTAAAAAAAAGAACAGGGGGGAAAAAAGTCAATTACCCCAGGGGAAAAAAAATTATATTTCCACAACATAGGGTCAATTTGGACTTTAAAACAGTACATTTTTTTACTTCTGTCTATAGTGTGTGAATATATATGTTTCTGCATGTACTAGTGCTCTTGTGTCTGTAGGAAGGAATATCAAAGATAAAGCAGGCAGAATGCACTGGGGAAAAGAACAGAGAGCAACAAATACCAGAAATATTGAGTCTAAAATTCGGCATAGTGATAAAATAAAAATATCTAAGCAAACAGACATTTTGCATGGAGTCCTCTTGAGGGTTTGACATCATGTTAGTTTCATTTCTTGCAATGTGTTTTAGATCATTAGAAGCAATATTTAAAACACAAGATGGTAGTGTAGATTTACATGGGATCTCTGGAATTTGAGAACATATATTTTTCACTCACTAGAGCAGGAAGATAGGGCCTATATCTCTAATAAATGAGGGCAATTATTTTTATTCTGTATTTTTCAGCTTTATGTGGAATTTTAAAACAATTTTCTTAAGAAATTATGTGAATATTGTATTGTATTTTTCCCCCTGAATGTTGAAGATTGCATATATTTATATAAATGTTCCTGCTCTGATTTCAGGGTTGGTTAAACCCTGAGACTGTGTCATGCTTTGTTTCTCTGCTCTTCTCGTTTCCCTTTTTATGGCTCTGTATCTTTGTAGTTGGACATAATATAGAATTGGAATGTATTTTATTTCTTATTATGTGTATTTCCTACTCAGTTTAAATATCAATCAGTGGAATATTTTATATCTCTCACTAAAGACAATGCAAAAATAAAACTAGATTTAAATCTTCTTCTTCTTCTTCTTCTTTTTTTTAATGTGGGCCTTGATGAATTCTTTTTGACCCTCTGGGTCAGAGGCCCTTATGGAGCAATGCTTCCCTTTCTAGATCTAAACTAAAACCTATGGACAGCAAAAGAGCATGAAGTCAGGAAAATGTTTACCTTTGATAAGCTTGAAAAGTCAATTTCAAGGATAAAGCACCTTGATAAAAGTCAATCAGACTAGATAAACACAAATGGAAACCAAGAGAAATAGAGACATAAATAGATATGCAATATCATATACTTTCCCTAAATAGGAAAGGAGGTTACACATAAAATGCAAGTATTTTGCAAGCTGGAAACACAACAAAACAGAAAATGGGATAGAATGTGGAAGAAAACAGTAAAAATGACTATGAATAAGACATATAAAAATATTCTGAGCAAATGTTTTAGAGGCTTTTGCAGGTGAGTTGCGTAAATGCTCCATAATTTCCTATTAACTTGGATCTATATGATGTGGATTAACAAAACAGAGTTTAGACTATTAATTTTATTTCTTTAATTTTTTTATTATGAATATATATTTACAATAAATAATAAACCTTGCTTTAAAACATACTCATGTTAGTTATATTCACTATGAATTTGTTTCGTAAAACATTTTCACAGTTCCAAAAGCTGTGTCCAAGTTGCATCATCATAGATTTCAAATTAGTAGAGTAATAATGATGGTTTTGAGCTCTTTCCTCATACGTAGATATTCAGAGTGAGTCATGGAAATTCATACGATCATAGCCTTTTCAGTGCATTTATTTTTTAACTATATATTTAGAAATACTTTTCATATAAAGTTATAACTTTATGTTGACTATACAAAGTGAAATATAAAGAACAATTTTTTTTTTTTTTTGTAAATCTTTGTAAATCTTAAAAAATTAGCAGGCTTAAGGATGTAACATAATAACAAATACTACATTATTTGGGAAAATACTTGAAGTGCTATTAATGATTTAATATAATTTGGACCTCATGTTATGAAGGACTTACTGTTACTCTTCAGAGCAATCCTATGAAGAACACATACCTACTCAACAATTTTTAAATGACTAAGCCATTAAAAACCATGCAAATATTGTAAGTGAGTTGGCAATTGAAGCAACTAAAAGACATGGAATCCACAGGACAGCTTGCAGACTCTGTCCACCTAGATAGTTGTAAAAAAATACAATTAAAGAAATAAGTTTAAAAATTCTTAAATGTGTTTTTGCCTGTATTCTAATAACAACGTTATGTCTCTACCAAATAAACAGACAAGCAGGATCACTTAATGCTTTACTAGTACCACCTTAGTGGTTAGTCTGGGATACTACTTCCAAATGGTTTACCTTTTTCTTGGTCATTATACCTCTCCAAATTCTTTCTTCATGTTTTGTTTTTGTTTTTTATGTCTGGGCTCCTTAGATTTCTGTAATTCTGCATTTTGGGGGTTTATTTTTTTTCTCCTCTCTAATTTTACCAGTATGTTTCTCAGACTCCTTATTTGGAAGCATATGTTACATTCTTGTTTTCACTTCCAAAGTCCTAGTTCAGACACTCCTTGGCTCTTGCCTACCCTTTCTTGACTCCTGGCTTCATTTTTTGATATTCTCTTTTCTTGGAATTCTGTTATTCTCATCCTTTAGCCTTGGATTATTGGCACAACCTAATTGGTCTCCAGCCTTCCCAGCCATGACTTTTCCACATGTGCTCTCCATTGCAGCCATAGATGGCTCAGTTTTCACTTCCCCACGTTTTCATATTGCCACTTTTTGTTCATGTCGACTTGATTTACATTTCTCCTTTGCTTTTTTTACCTGAGGATAGTGAGGCATACTTCGTTTTGTTGTCCTTTACTTCTTTGACTTTTCACATACTATGTTTTTTATAAATTGAAGCTTTGTTTCCAGCAAATCTATGGTACCATTTTTTTTTTTTTTTTTTTTTTTTAACAGCATATGCTCACTTTATGTCTCCATGTCACATTTTGGTAATTTGAAATATTTCAAACTTTTGTATTATTATTATATCTGTGATGGTGATCTGTGAGCAGTGATCCTTGATGTTATTATTTTAATTGTTTAGAGGTGCCATGAACCACACCCATAAAAGACAGTAAACTTAACTGTTAAATACTGTGTTCTGACTATATTACTGACCGGCTGTTCTCATGTCTTTCTTCCTCTGTTCCTTGGGTCTCCCTATTCTCTGAGACACAACAATATTACAATTAGGCCAATTAGTAACCCTACAATGGCTTCTAAGTGTTCAAGTGAAAGGAAGAGTCTTGCATCTCTCATGTTAAATAAAAAACTAGAAATGATTAAGCTTAGTGTGGAAGGCATGTCAAAAGCTGAGAGGGTGAAAAGCTAGGCCTCTTGCACCAGGTAGCCAAGTTGTGGATGCAAAGGAAAATTCTTGAAGGAAACTAAAAGTGCTACTCCAGTGAACACATGGATGATAAGAAAGCAAAATAGCTTTATTTCTGATACGGAGAAGGTTTTAGTGGTCTGGATAGAAGATCAAACCTGCCACAACATTCCGTTAAACCAAAGCTTAACTGAGAACAAGAAGCTAAATTATCTTCAATTCTATGAAGGCTGAGAGACATGAAGAAACTGCAGAAGAAAAGTTTGAAGCTAACAAATGTCAGTTCATGAGGTTTAAGGTAAGAAGCCATCTCCATAACATAAAAAGTGCAAGGTGAAGCAGCAAGTCCTGATGTAGAAGCTGCAGCAAGCTATCTGGAAGATTTAGCTAAAATCATTAATGAAGGTGACTAGCCCTAAACAACAGATTTTCAATGTAGAAAAAACAGCCTTCTATTGAAAGAAAATGTCAGTAGGATTTTCATAGCGGGACAGAAATCAATGCCTGGCTTCAAAACTTCAAAGGATAGGTTGAATCTCTTGTTAGGGGCTAATGTAGCTGGTGCATTTAAGTTGAAGCCAATGCTCTTTTGCCATTTCAAAAATCCAAGGGCTTTTAAGAATCATGCTAAGTCTACTCTGCCTGTGCTTCATAAATGGAATAACAAAGCTTGGATGGCAGCACATCTCTTTACAGCATAGTTTATGGAATATTTTAAGCCCACTGATGAGACTTACTGTTCAGAAAAAGATTCCTTTCAAAATATTACTGCTCACTGACAATGCACCTGGTCACTCAATAACTCTGATAAAGATATACAAGAAGGGCCAGGGGTGGTGGCTCAAGCCTGTAATCTCAACACTTTGGGAGACCAACGTGGGCAGATCACCTGAGGTCAGGAGTTCAAGATCAGTCTGGCCAACATGGTGAAACCCCGTCTGTACTCAAAACACAAAATCAGCTAGGCGTGGTGGTGCAGGCCTGTAATCCCAGCTACTTGGGTGACTGAGGCAGGAGAATGACTTGAACCCAGGAGGCGGGGGTGCAGTGAGCTGAGATCACACCATTGCACTCCAGCCTGGGCAAAAAGTGCAAAACTCTGTCCAAAAAAAAAAAAAAAAGGAGAGAGATACAAGGAAATTAATGTGTTCATACACCTAATAACACAATATCCATTCTGCAGCCCATGAATCCAGGAGTCATTTTGACTTTCAAGTCTTTAAGTAATACATTTTATGAGGTTATAACTGCCATAGGTAGCAGATCTTCTGATGAATCTGGGCAAAATAAATTAAAAACCTTCTGGAAAGAATGCACCATTCTAGATGTCATTAAGAACATTCATAATTCATAAGATGAGGTCAAAATATAAACATTAATAGGTGTTTGGAAGAAGTTGATTTCAACCCTTATGGATGACGGATTCAAGATTTCAATGGAGAAAGTAACTGCAGAAGTGCTGGAAATAGCAAGAGAGCTAGAATTAGAAAGTAGAGCCTGAGGATGTGACTGAATTGCTGCAATCTCACAAAAGAACTTCAGTGGATGAAGAGTTGCTTCTTGTGGATAAGCAAAGAAAGTCATTTCTTGAAGTGGAATCTACTCCTAATGAAGATGCTATGAACATCGTTGAAATGACAACAAAAGATTTACAATATTACAAACTTCGTTGATTAAGTAGTGGTAGGGTTTGAAAGGATTGACTCCAATTTGAAGGAAGTCCTACTATGGGTAAAACGCTATCAAACATCATGACATGCTTCAGAGAATCCTTAATGAAAAGATGAGTTCATTGATGCAGCAAACTTCATTGTTTTCTTATTTTAAGAAATCACCACAGGCCGGTGGTGGTTAACAACCACCACCCTGATCAGTCAGCAACCATCAACATCGAGGCAAGACACTTCAGCAAAAAGAGTACAACTCGGTGAAGGCTTGTATGATCATTAGCATTTTTTTTGCCTTAGAGGATTTTTAAATTAAGGCAAGTACATTGGGTTTTTTTTGGTTTTTTTTTGTTTTTGTTTTTGTTTTTAGATCAATGCTATTGCATGCTGTATAGATTGCAGTATAGTGTAAATGTAATTTTTATGTGCACAGGGAAACCAAAAAATGTGGTGGCTTGCTCTTCTGCAATATTTGCTTATTGCAGTTGTCTGGAAGTGAACTGCAGTATCTCAGAGGTATGCTTGTACATGCCAACTCCATCAAGATGTCTGTACTGAACCTTCCCACTGAAATATGACCTCCTGCCTCTACACCCAGGTTAATCAACATAACATCAGTAACAATGAGAACGATATTTGTCGAATACTCACTTTATGCTAAACACTATAGTAAGTGCTTTATATGCACTATTTGGTTTAAACTTTAAGTCACTCTCCAAATGTACATGTATTTTTATTTGGTTTTGTGTTTAAGTCTTCTGTGTTCCTTTCCTAACCTAGGAGCTAAGCTTATTAAGTTTGTTAAAGCTAAAGTTGTGATTGATTTATCTTTGTATTTTCTGTTATAGACAGTTTAGTAGTTGACATTAAATTGGTATTTGAAAATGAAATATTCATAAAAAATTACTAAATGATGTAATAAATCAGTGGAAAATGTTACTCTAAGAATGCAGCACCTGAAGTGTATGTTTTAACTGATTTACCTTTTGCATCATGGAGGTTGATTCAACTGACTATTTTATGGACAAGTCAAATCATTTTATGCAAACGAGTATATTCAGTTTATAGAGAAGAGATTTTTCAGGAGACATTTGAGTGAATCTCTATCCTTTATACCAATCTTTGATTTTTAAATTAATTCACTTTTGCATTTTTTTCTCTGATCTTGTCATCGTACACTATTTTAATTAGTATAGTCCTGGCATACATGGAGATTGAGGAAATCATCAAAATCTTAAAGTAAAAAAAAAAATGTAAATACCTAAAAGCTAATGATGACAACACAATTCAGGAAAGTGCTGATGACAATAGCACATATTCAAATGAACACGTTGACATTACATTTCTTCTTTGCTGGTGAAGATTGAAATTGAGAAAAATAGCAAAGAGAGAATCTGAGAAAAACTGTATACAATTTCATGATTTCTACTTTTACATGACTTACAAAGTATGTTACTGTTTTCCATAGTGGATATCAGAGCTATCCACATGCTGATATTCTCTACTCTCCTTTGGATCTCTTAATGTAGATTGTCCTAATTGTTATACAGTATCAGAAATAAAGTGTAAAAAATAAACCATATATAAAAGCATCCTATTACAAATATGCATTTAACACAGTGTCATTTTTTGTCCACATGTCATTAAATAAATTAAAATATATATACTAAAGTGTGAAACTAATAGACTGTACATACACAGTCAGTGGAATTTATGAAAAATTTATTTCTAGAACTCCCAATATACTACTTTGAAACATGTTTTGATGAAACACTCTATGGGTAGAATGTACAGGTTCAACAGAAACACCCAACTGAACTTGTTACTTTTGTTTCTCAACATATGAGCAGAAAACAGATTCATTAGATTATCTTATAAAAGTTCACTTATAAGGCAGTTATTTAAATTTTAAATTTTAGAACATGCATTCACATAGAAAATAATGTGATGAATGGTGTGTACATTCCTATGGCCAACCACAGATTTATGTAATGCTCATGAATTATGGCAAGAACAATGTTATTCCAAGTTCATAGTTCTAATTTCATGCTATGTAGGAAGTCATTTTTTTTCTCCGAGCTCTAATTCCACAGTAGAGTAAGTTTTTGTGTGTTTGTTTGCATGTTTGTTTGCAATTGTTCTGCTTTTCTTCAGATTATCTTTGCCCAGTTCCAAATTCACTTTTCCCTATAATGCTAAAAAGTTACCTACTTTCTTTATTTTCCAAAGTAAACTTCTAATCATTAACCTCAAATACTCTCTCTACATAAACATAATGTGAAGTATGAGTTAACAAAATAAAACTCCATTATCTTACTGCAAATGGATATTAATGGAAAATAAATCTGATCTAATTAATTCATGTCCATCTGTCCATGACTTACATTTATTTAATTATAATGAGGTACCAAGTTTAATTAATACAGTATTTAGTTGGTTAACAAAAGGAAACTAGACATTCGAAAGCATTGAATAAGTTAGATGAAGATATTTCTATGCAATTGTTTATATTCAATGACTAGAAAAACTTAAATTTCACATTGTATTAATTACTTAGGTAGGGACACTTACCTATGTCATTAATGCAATGCCAAAAACTTCATGACATTTTGTGGGGACACAGGGGAGTCAACAATACAATGCAAAATTTATGTGTTTTGCATTGTGTTAATGACTCCCTTAAATGTTCCCACCAAATATTTAAAGTGGGGTAGGAGACAAAACTGGGAAATGTATAGTTATGAATTTAAATAATCAGTTTTATAATAGGCATAATAAAAGAAAAAATGATTAGTTTATTGGAATATGTCAGAAAGGTAAATAAAGTACCCATATTTTAACCAGGTAAGTCCCCCAATATTTTACCTCAGAGTGTATACATTCCGCTTTAGTAAACTAGAATTTTATGTTATTTTTTCATATCTAATTTAATTTTTCCTAAGATCTTAAATCCTTATCTGATTACCTTTAAGCTAGCACTTCGATTATCTCTAAGATTTCTTTGTATCAGTTCAAAAAGCATATATTGACTATTTGCATGCCAGCAATTGGACTAAGTGCTGAGGATCCAAAGATTATTACGATCTAATTTCTATCCTTACACAATTTCCAACTGGCCAGGAAGTCAGTAATATCCATGGATCATTTCCATGCCAGTCAGTAAAGGCAAAGACGCCACAAGGACTTGATGTTACAAGATCATTAATGGAGGAAGATTCAATCCTACATAGTAGAAGGAGTAATCAGAACTCTTCTTTAAGGTGGTGTCTAAACTGAGTTTTGAAAGATGATCAGACTTAATAGGTTGGGAAAGGTGGGTAAGGGGCAGAGAAACCAGCATGCATGAAGATTCAGAGGGCTAGAAATAGCATGATGTATATGGATGACAAAGATAGGCTCAGCATTTCTAGAGTGAAAATTAAAGATAGAAAAGGCACAGCTTGGACGGAAAATGTGTGGTAGGGATCAAGTCATGGAATGCTAAAGTGTTGTCTGTCTCTTCCTACTGCTGCCCTCTTTCCCTAAGAAACTAAAAGTTCAAAATTCTTACCGACATCTAATCTGATTCAGTAAGTATGTCCAATTGAGGAAATTAAATGCACTGCCTCACTGGGAGAAGATAGAATGACAATTTAATGTTGTATACATAGTGTTCATTCATTGTATCACATTGACCATAAAAAAGTAATTCTTACATCCTAGTTGCTATAGGTCTGCCTTTTTTCCTTTTGAGTTTGTATTGCTGATAGAACTTAAAATGTGCTTGGTTAGAGAAAAGTGGATATTGATTAGATTTTAGTAATTGGGAACCAGAGGGATAGAGAGGCCAGATAGCATGTCAGGATTCCATAATTAGGTAAAGTGGTAAAAAAGTTTCAGGTAGTCTGATTCGTAAAGAGTAGTCAGATTGAAATCAGCAGCATTTATGTTTTATTCTCGTAGTAGTTATCTTAGGAGAAACTATAGCATATTAAATTGGCTAACTTTTTTAGAACATCTCATCTCTTTGAGTATTTCTATAATGTATTATTGCTTTAATGTTCATTCCAGACAATAGAATAAATTTATATATAAGCAAAAACTTATTGTAGTACTAACTTGATTTATGTGGAAAATGTAAACTAAACTATAGGACTATTTGGAGTGCTATACTGTACCATTTTATTTATCTATCAAATGAGTGCTACATTAAATTACATTGCTTAATAAAATATTGTAAACCTGTTGATATTCACTAGGAACAAATGCACATTATTTTATTTATGAGTTGGACAATGGGAATATTTTCTTGTCCTTCCAAGCCCCTTTTTTAAAAATAGAAAGAAAGATAATCACAATTTGCTGAGTAAGATTTAATGATTGAACAGCTAAGATGTGCTCAGGGAGAAATAAACATTTGAATTAATATTTAATAAAGATCTTTCCTAGTTTTAAAATCATAAATATTATTGCAGAAAAATACTGGAGAGTGAGATCTGATAGAATGATTGTTAATTATATTTTTAAAGCATTTTAATTTTTAAAAACCCCTCCAAGCACATTATTTTAACTGTACTTCCAGAGCAGATATTTTATAGACAATGACATTATAGCTTAAGAGGTTAAGTGACTGAACTAAATCACACACCTTATTAGCGACAGAACTGGGGCCAAAATTTCTAGACCTGTGCCATTTTTCACCCATGCTGTCAAATCCCGTAAAGTATTTAAATATTTAAGTCTGTCTAAAATAGCTTTGCTGGGCAGAAATGTAAAATACATCATGCTTCTTAACTGTAGAAACCAAGGGATATCAGTCTTAGAAACTACAGCTTGTTTAGCAAGGCGGTCGAGGGAATATTTGGTTTCAAAGACTTACTTCCATATGCCAGATATATTGTTTAGCTGCTTGTTTGAGCCAGCTAGGAGAACAATAACATTAGGTATGGTCTTGTTCTGCCAACACTACCTGTTAGGAATCTTTTTATCCACCTTTAGCTTTGAAATTGTATTTACCCTTTATGTTTTTGTTTTTCTCATAGTATCTTTGCCCTTCTTCATATTTGTTCGGAGGACCTCTGAAATGTTTTTGTTTCTCTAACATACACATTTCTAAAACATAGGTCCCCTGGTCCACATAATTTATATATAGAATGAGACTCAGTACATACTTATCCATTATGGAATATTTAAAGACACGGTTATCCAGTAGTTGACTACTAGTTGCTATTTAATGCTTAGTAAACTCAAAATTGGAATTGTAGAAACAAATAGAGGTCACAAATAAAACAAATGCATTTGGAAATTGCATGCTTTCAAAAATTTTTATCATTACAATACACTCTGTGCTGATTTTATTTTCTTAGATCATAATTGGAAATGAATATATTTGAGTACTTTTAGAATTTGTTCCACTCTAATTTAATATAATTCTAGCAAATGAAACAACTTATGACATTAAAATGAGTATCACTTACATGAGAGGCAAAATAATCTGATACACATTTATGTCGGTAAACAGATAATTGAGGAACAAGAGGAATGATTGGGTGATCTTTGAAAAGTATCAGTGCTTTTGCACTGTGTTTAATTTCCCTACCTATCTTCTTTAATTTTCTAATCTTAGAGGAAACGCAAATTGACCCTCTGTAATGATTGTTACATTCTAAACAGGCTACGTAAAGTTTTATTCCTTCTCAAAGTAGCAAGCTCATGTTCAAGGTGTCTTCATTAAGTTATCTGTGTGCCTCTCACACCTAAGAAGATACCATACAATTTTAGTGTATACTAAAATAGCCTTTATGAGTAGGTGTATGGTGAGCACTTACCCAACATGAAATCTCAAACTTCAGTTCATTAAGTAGAATCAATGTGAAAAATTGTAGGGCAGCAATTTATGACTGGATGTTTGGATTTTTTTCCTTAAGCATTTGTATTTGATATTTATTACTCTGCTTGTTCAATACATAATATTACTCACCATCAGGTATCTCTGTTCATTAGTCCATCCTTTCTCTAAAAATCTTGACCCAGAAGTGGGGATTAAACCACAAGACCAGATTATCACTCTTTTATGATGCAAATTCCATATGAAGTCCTCGATGTATCCTCCATGGATGTTATCACAGTTTATCAGTTACCCGGAACTTGGAACTTTTAAAAAGAAATATTCTTTCCTTAAAGTTTCTTGGTATATACATAAATTTGTGGAGGCAATGAGTTGCAATGAGAAAGAACATTGCTTAAATTAGCCTTCAAAGAGTTCATCTAAGTCTCCAGCCTGCTCCGGGACAATAATAGTCTGTTAATACTATTCTCCCAGAATAATGCATACTTTTCTATTTTACATCTACCTAGCTAAAATTGGAGACCTAGGGGGTCATTTTCTGACACAAGAACTCTGTTTAAAGATCAGTTTGCATCTTGCCTTTTAAAGGAAAAAAGTTAGCAAATTTTAAATGGAATTCTTATAGCTTAAAAAATAATAGAAAATAAAAGTTCTATGTCCATTTCCTCATCAGGTGATACTCCAAGCAAGTCAATTCTGAGAAAGAACTAAATAATAGACATCATCAGCTTCCCTAACAATGGGGGATTAAAGACATTTTCCTTTTCTTATTGTACACTTGATTTATATTATTTAAGTTATCTGATATGATAGAATAGTTGACTGGTGCTCATAAATACACATTTTATCACATTCACAAACTGGAATTCTGTTCACTCTTTATGTTATTAATATATTTTATATATTTTAAAATTATATTTATAATTAAAATATAATTATATAAATATATAAATTTTATTTATATATTTATAATTATATAAATATATTTTATATAATTGTATAAATATATTTATAATTAAATATATAATTATAATAATTGTCATTTTATTTTTAGTTTATGTTGTAGTGAACCATTTTTGCATCTTTTTTTGTGAAATGGAGACTGAACATTATTTCAAATTTAGCTACTATAAGCACTAATACCACAAGATTCTGAAAATAAGATGAGACGAAATGAATTGCATCTTGACAGCTGAAAGATACCTGAGATTAACTGACCCTAATAGTCCTTGCAATGTATGCTCAACACTTGAAAAAAGTAATTATTTTTAACAAAATTTTTTTGAAAATAGTTCCTATTCATAAATTTCAAATTGGTAAACAGAGGTGAAATAGTTGAACGTACTGTTATTTTCCACAACCATGTTTACTGATGACCACATCATAGGACTCCAGATAAACTAGTGATTCTCAGAAAACATTTTGAAAAGTATAGTCCTCTGACAATCAGCTTAAAGTGCTGACAGCATCCATTTATAATTGCAGAATATTATAATATAGTTTTTAATTTTTTAAAAAAATTTAACACATAGATTTGCATAGTTTTAAAAATACTACACATGGCTTATAAACATACAATCAATGTTTAAGTATACAAATAAAAATATAGACAAAGCACTATAATTCTTACCACTCAGCAGTTAGTATCAATAATATTAGATTGGTATCAATATACATATAGGGAGATGAAAAATAGAAAAATAACTGTATAAAATTTTAATATCAAAATTAGGTTCGTATTATACACATTTTTTCAGAAAACCGAAGTGTAGCCAATACTTCCCAAGTCATTCTATTATGCCAACATTATTCAGATATATAAAAAAGGAAATAACCATACAAAAATATAAAAAAATCCTTACCAACGAAAATCCTTCATGAACATGGACATGAAAATTCTAAACAAAACTTTAGTTGCTGAATCAAGCAATATATAAAAATAATAATATGTTATGATGATGTGGAGTTTATCCTGAGAATATGAAGTTGCTTTAACACTCAACAGTTAAGCAATATAATTCATGTTAATAAACTGAAGAAAAAAATCCATGTGCTTCTTTCAATAAGTGCCAAAAAAATTTGTTGAAATCCAACAACAGTTCCTAGAGAACCCCAAAAAAACCTCTTAGATAACTAGACATAGAAGGGAACTTACTAAGTCTGATAAAACTAGATACCAAAATCCTAGTTAACATCATATTCTATGATAAAAGACTGAATGCTTTCACCTAAGTTAGGAAAAGGCCGAGGATGTCATCGCTTATTATTTCTGTTCATTAACCTACTAGAGGTTCTAGCTACTACAATAAGACAAGGAAAAGACATAAATCGCATCAATATTTCAAAGAAAGAAATAAAACTGTCTTTATTCACAGATGATCTTATCTATGTAAATAATCTGATGGAATCTACAAAAGATACTAGAACTAATGAGTTCAACAAGGTTGCAGAATAAGATTTCAATATACAAAAATTAATTGTAATTCACCACATATCTTCTGTTTATGTTCTATGTATGACCAAATAATAAACAGAAGTTAGAATTAGGAAAGAATACCATTTTAAAAACATTTAAAATGTGATGCCATATGATTGTCAGGGAAAAAAATCTGTGAAAAGATATGAAAGACCTGCACACTAAAAGCTATAAAATACTGCTGAGAGAAAAAAATTAACAAAGTCCTAAATAAATGGAGAGATATGTGGTATTGTGATATAAATTGTGATATTCAATATTGTTTTCAATTCTCCTCAATTGAATCTATATTTTCAAAACAAGCTCATTTGAAATTCTTGAAGTTTTCTTTGTGTTTTTGGATTTTGGTGTGGCAAACATTGACAAGTTGATTCTAAAATTTAGATGGAAATACAAAGGAACAACTATGGCCAGAGTAACTTTGGAAAGGAACAACAAAGTTGGGTGACTAACACTATCTGATGGCTTATTACAAAAATAGAATGTGGTCCTGGAATAGATGGACTTAGATTAATGGAACAGAATAGAGATCCATAAATAAACCCACATATATGTGGACAACTGGTTATTACAAAAAATGCTAAGGCAATTTAGCTGGGAAAGGATAGTGTTTTAAACAAATTATATCATCACAATTCAATTTCTCTACACCAAAAAGTGAACTTTGATCCACCTGTTGATCGACATACAAAAATTAACACAAAATTTATCATTAATTTTTATTTATCTGATGACTAACAAGGTTGAGTATCTTCTCATGTAATTATTAGCTATTCATATATCTTTATTGGTGAAGTGTCAGTTCAAATTTTATCTATTTTTAAGCCATTGTCTCATTGTGTAGTTCTGAAACACCTTTACATATTCTGAATATGTATATTTCATTAAATGTATACTTTGCCAATGTTTTCTCACAGTCTGTAGCTTGTATTTTCATTCTTTTAAGTGTCTTTCAACAGAAGTTGTTTTATTTTTTTATTTCGATACAGTCTAACTTATCGTTTCTTTCTTTTATAAATTCTGTTTTGGTATTGTATCTAAGAAATCTTTGCTTAATCTGAGGTCACAAATATTTTCTTCTACAAGTTTTATGGTTTCATGATGTCTTAAATTTAACACCCAAAATGCAAACCACAAAAGAAATAAATAATAAAATAGACACTACAGAATAAACTCCATAAACTTCTGCTGTTTGAAAGATACTGATAAAAGAATGAAAAGACAAGCCATAGTTTGGAAGAAAATATTTGCAAATTTAGAATATGTAAAGAATTTTAAGAACTCACTGATGAGAAAATTATTTTAAAAAGTAGTAGTATAGACACTTTACCAGAGAAGATATATGGATGGCAAATGATCACCAGAATGAGTACTCAACATTATTACTCATCAGAGAAATGCAATTCAAACCACAGTGAGATTCCACTACTCACTTATTAGGATGGCTCATATTAAAAAGACTAGCCATACTAAGTGCTGGAGGGTATGACTAGGCAATGGAACTTAACATACTCTGCTGTTGAGGAATGTAAAAGGGTACAAACCACTGTGGCAAACAGTGTGGTAGTTTTTTTTGTTTTTTGTTTTTTTTTGGATTAAACATTCACTTATTATAATCCACATCTAGGTATTTACCAGTGAAACATGAAGCCATAAGTCTACTTAACAACTTGTACACAAATGTACATAGCATCTTGGGTTGTGATAGTCAAAAGCTGGCAACAACTCAAGTGTCCACAAATAGGTGAAGGAAACAAACTTCAATCATGGACACACGCAACAACATATATGAATCTCAAAATAGTTATTCTTCATGGAAGAAGCCAGATTGTTTCTAAAAAGTACATATTGTCTGATTTGAGTTGCATTAATTCTAGAAAATGCAAACTAATGTACAGTGAGAGAGAGTAGATCATTTCTTGTTTGTGGACAAAGTGAGGAGGAAGGATTGAAAGGAATGATTTACCAAGGAGCATGAAGAAAGTTGGGGTTGATGGACATGTTCTCTAACTTAATTGTGGTGATGACTTCACAGGTTTGTCAAAGTATATATCGTTAATCAAATTTTATACTTACATATGTGTAGTTTATTTTTTGACAATTATACCTCAACAAAGCTAAGACAGGCTTACACAAAATGCATATATTTATCTAAAAATATCATATTAATTATACTTTATCAAATATGTTAAGTTCAAGTATAAATAAATTTAAATTTTTTTAAGATGGAGTCTCGCTCTGTTGCCCAGCCTGGAGTGCGGTGGTGCAATCTCGGCTCACTGCAACCTCAGCCACCTGGGTTCAAGCAATTCTCCTGCTTCAGCCCCCCAAGTAGCAGGGATTACAGACATGCACCACCATGCCTGGCTAATTTTTTTTCTACTTATTAGAGACAGAGTTTCGCCATATTGGTCAGGCTGGTCTTGAACTCCTGACCTCAGGTGATCCACCCACCTTGGCCTCCCAAAGTGCTGGAATTACAGGTGTGAGCCACTGTGCCTGGCCTCAAAATTTTTAATGTAAGAAATAAGTTATTGAATTGCTTAATCCGTCAGGAATATTTATTCACCACAACAGATATTTTGTTCTAAAACATTTCTCTAAACTTACAAAAAGAAATTATAAGAAAAATTAAGACACATAAACCATTATATATTGTTTAACAATATATAGAACTTCAGACCATATTCATGAATTTAAACCTTCTTATTCCTTATTCAAGCTGATTTTCTAGCCTTGTTTTTGTAAGTTTTGTCATTAGTTTTACATTGGGAAGGTTTATCCAATTTACTTTGTTTTATAATTATTATTTTTTAAATTTAGTGTTAGTCTAATAGTTGCATTACATTAGTTTAGTGCCCACCACCACTTCCGTTTACTCAGCACTTCTCCATTCCCAGCATCTTCAATTGAATTGCCCCCACTCCACCACCTGAAGATAATAGATACAATATATTTTGCCTTTAAAAATGTGTAGTTGAGAATCTTAATTCTTGCTTTCATAGCTTAGCAACATTTTGGCTGGAGATCTCTCTTGCCTGTGCTCTCCCTCTCTCTCCCCACTCCAATGATTACTACTGTGAAAATGTCTAGAATGTATGTATATACCACCACTGCTGCCACCAATACTTCTCCCAGGCAGTTTATTCTGTCCATGTGAATTGCTGAAGAACTATGTCTTATATCCTTGCAGTTCAGTAACCTAACCAGGATATGTACCAGTGTTGAGTATTATACATCGTTTTGTTTTTCTCTTGGGATAACGTGCATTATTTATTTTAAGGAAAAAAGAATAACATTTTGTGTAGTTTGCAGTTTCATTTGTTCAGGTCACTACCTCAGGAATACTTTATTTTTGTATTGAATAGTGTTTGATTTCTCCATATATTAGTTCCTTTCTTATTTGAAAAGTCTCTTTTCCTATACGCATGTATCCTGGTAGAAAGACACCAAGTCTTTCTACCATGTTAGTAACAACTTTCAGCCACATAAGTTTTGTTCCCTTTTGTTTCTAATTTATCTTCTTGGTTGTTTTGGTCCTCAGATTGTTTTCATAGTGCCTAGTATTTCTTTTCATCCTGTTTTGTTGCTTTAACTCCTCGTTTATGAACACCTATTTTATAGAACTCAATTTCTTATTAAGATATCCTATTTCATAGAGCACTTATATAAAATTTTCTTCTATTCCTGCAATTGTGATTTTTTTTTTTTTTTTTTTTTTTTTTTTTGAGACGGAGTCTGGCTCTGTCGCCCAGGCTGGAGTGCAGTGGCTGGATCTCAGCTCACTGCAAGCTCCGCCTCCCAGGTTTGCGCCATTCTCCTGCCTCAGCCTCCCCAGTAGCTGGGACTACAGGCGCCCGCCACCTCGCCCGGCTATTTTTTTTGTATTTTTTAGTAGAGACGGGGTTTCACTGTGTTAGCCAGGATGGTCTCGATCTCCTGACCTCGTGTTCCGCCCGTCTCGGCCTCCCAAAGTGCTGGGATTACAGGCTTGAGCCACCGCGCCCGGCCGATTTTTTTTTTTTACTCAGCTGGATTTCTTGTCCACATTTGTACATCATATTCCTTTCCTTTTTAAATTTTTGCTTATATTTTGTATTCCTAACCTGGCTGCATCAATGACTTGAAACTTTTTCCATCTTGTTCCTGATTTCACAGGTTAAAAGAGAAAATTTACTTGCTGTGATATGATGCAGTTGACTTCCTGACTGTAGTTCCACTGTTTCCTCCCCTAGTTCAGTGTTGGAAGTCTGAGTATTTTATGTTCTGTACACATCATGGGCTGATGATGTAGTACTTTTTTCTCACCTAAAATACTTTGATAAGCTAACCTATTTTCTTTATGTGTCATATTGAAATAATATGTAGTTTTCTTAGTTTTAGGATCAAACTATGGTTACTTTAATAATCAAAGAATTACTTAGGTTTCAAGGCCGGGCGCGGTGGCTCAAGCCTGTAATCCCAGCACTTTGGGAGGCCGAGACGGGCGGATCACGAGGTCAGGAGATCGAGACCATCCGGGCTAACCCGGTGAAACCCCGTCTCTACTAAAAAATACAAAAAACTAGCCGGGCGAGGTGGCGGGCGCCTGTAGTCCCAGCTACTCGGGAGGCTGAGGCAGGAGAATGGCGTAAACCCGGGAGGCGGAGCTTGCAGTGAGCTGAGATCCAGCCACTGCACTCCAGCCTGGGTGACAGAGCGAGACTCCGTCTCAAAAAAAAAAAAAAAGAATTACTTAGGTTTCAAATGTTATATTATTTTCTTCTATATGTTGATACTGAAAGGAACATCATCTGTGAAAAGTCAAATATTCAAAGCGTAGCCTCCTTTGGATGCTAAAACACCATGATTATGAATCTAAGCTATTCAGTTCTCTTCCCAGGTCTGCTGCAACCTCATTGCAGACCTTAGGCAATTTACTTGACTGCCCTATATCTAATATTTGAACTTATGGATTACAAAGGCCTAAAAGATCTCGAAAGCTTTTGTTTTATATTGAATGTTAAAACTTTATAATCATTCTATACCATTTTCTTATGAATTTGGGAGTTAAACCTCCTCTTATATTTAAAAATCATGATATAATAGCCAACAATGCAGAGATAGCAATTTAACTTACAAAGATCTTGCACATAGTTTTATATATATATATATATACACACACACACGCATATATATATATATATACTCACAGCTGTCTGGAACCTAAACAAGAAAGCTATTATTATCCTTAGAGCAGTTACATGCTTTGAAGTCAGGCTTTCTACCCTTTAACTTCCTTGTGTATTAAATAGATGTAATTATGTCTAACTCACAGTGTTGTGAGAATTAAATATGTCTAGCATATAGTATCAGATAAATGGCAACCACTAATATTAGTGTATTTTTTAGCTATAATAGTTTTGTTATTTTTATACATATAATTGCAGGTTTTTTTAGGCAAGATAACTAAAAGTTGTAAAGGGTAAATGACTTGTAAAATGTGTGCAGCTATCAAAGGACAATGCTGGTATTTCAATCCAGGTGATTCACTTCAAACTTCACCATAATTAAATACTATGTGTTAAATCTAATGAGCATGTATCACCACTTAGACATGTGTGAAGGTAGACAGAGCAGATGATCTTACATGTCCTAATTTGTTTGGTATGTGTGCCCTTCCAGGCTGTTTCTTCACCAATGGAAATATTAGTCAGGATGATTCAAAATTTCAGAAGAGGGATTTGATACCCACAAAGATAATCCAGAGAAAAGGGGGTGGAGGAATGCCTTCTTTTTGGTTTCCCAGCTGTCAGAAGAGGGAAGATACAGTGGCCCTTGTTTCCTTGACAGCCCCCTTCTTTCTTAGTCAATACTTTAAATATTTAAATAATGATGGATTCATGTTTATTCAGTTATACTTATGAGAATAAGTCTACCTCACTGCAAATACATCTATCAATAAATTGCAAAGAGAAATATCAGGGGAAAATTTGTTCTACTCTTCAATTACAATGCAATAAAATACATTTTCTTTTTGAGATATTACACCGCATTTAGAATCAAGTAATTTTGTGCCTATTTGGGCTAGTAATGACGAATCTAGTTTTGCAAAACCTTTCCAAACACTTGACCTTAATTTAAAAACCAATCAATAGTATCTGCAAATACTGCTTTTTCACTAGTGCTTATGATGTCAATAATTGGGGAAAAAAGGGTTTTTTATTTATTACCTTAATTACCTTTATTAGCATTATATTGTAAAATAGGTGGACTGCATTGCTTTGCAGATTTTTTTTTTTACCTGCTGTGACAACAGTAGAACTTTTGCCTTCTGATTCCACAATGTATACTTAAATCATATTTTAAGATGCTGTATTTTAAATTTGACTAAAAAAACAACACTACTGATTGGTGAATAAAAATAATAATAACCAGCGTATGCCAGAGATAGTATTTTTCATCTACTATATTCCATTCTGCATTTCTATTTCACGTTATCATTTTATTGACAGATTATTTAGTAAACAGTGGATTGTTTCCTACTGGGAAGGGTAAGTTCCTGAGATTTCTTATGATAGAACAATTTGTAGTTGAACAACTTAACATTATATAGGAAAAACAGAGCAAGGGAAATCAAGGTTAGAAATGAAGGCATCAAGTTCCTTGTCCAATTTGTAAGTACCTTGAATAAGATAAAAGTTGATCCACTAATTAAGATTATATAAATAATATCATACACATATTTAGTTCATATTGATGGGTAGTGGATAATTAGTGTTCATTTATTATTCACAATTGGCAACATAAACTTTAAAATTCTTTTAAATTCTTTAAATTTCTTTAAAATTCTCTGAGTGGTTTGAAAAATGATTTTAATTATTTTTATTTTGCAAAGAATAGCTATACTAAAAAGTATTTTGTACCAGTATCAGACTTTCCACGAGCTTTTCTCATTTTGTGACTCATACTTATTGGCTTTCAACTTCTGGGTCTCACACTGGATTCAGAAATGCGGAAGAGCTTGATATTGGAGTTTTAAGATTAAATAGAGAAGTTTATGTAACCTTTATTTAGACAACTTAGCTTTATTAAATATGTCCAGATAATATATTTCTAAAGTTTCCTCTAATACATATGTTTATATAACCCTAGGTTTTTCAAGATAGCTTCATTAGCTCCACCCTTCTTACAATTGACTTGGTTTCCTCACTCCTCATAGACAGATAAATTATTATTTTTTCTTTTCATCAGTTTTTATAGAGACTGGATCGCACCGTGTTGCCCAGGACAGTCTCGAACTCCTGGGCTCAAGCAATCCTCCTGCCTCGGCCTCCCAAAGTTCTGGAATTTTAGGTGTGGGCCACCATTCCTGGTCTAGATAAATTATTTTCTAAGCCCTATGATATTTGACTTCATTTCCCTTTTCTTCTTCAGGGGTCTTCAAAAATAACACTTTTTTCCTTCTCTTCCATCTATTTGTTTGTCTAAATTTCTGACTCTTGGTTCTTATTTTTTTCTGATGATATTCAGTAAGGATTATTCAAAAATCTTCAAATAACAAAACCACCATTTTCCTGATAAAGCACAATCTACATAAAATCCTGTATTCACGGGCCTTTAAACTTAAAGTATCTACAGAAGGTTTGATTGTTTATGATTTTGAAATCAGCCACACACAAAACTTGTTCACCCTACTTCCTTCCCATTATAACAGAATTTCATTAGTAATACTCATAAATATAAGAAGCATTTTATATTCTCTTTTGCATTTTTTTTTACAATACAACAGTTTTATTAAGCATGGGGAAGCATTTATTCGGTACAAAATGTAGTCACAATTCTTTCTCTCCTCTGCCCCTTGAGGCCACCACTCCAGAACCTTATGTTCCTATAAACTCATTTTTGGCAGCAGTAACAACAAAAAAGTGAAAGAAAATGCAATTCTGACAGTAATGCTAAATCATCAAAGTGAGAAACACAAATAGGCAGGGGTTAGTGGGTTTCTTAGCTAGTTCTTTAACCATGGGCCTTGGTTCTGCTCATTTTCTCTCAACAGGAAACATTTTAAGAATACAAACCCCCAAATGTTATTTAAGTAATACTGCTTACCTCTGTTGGTGGCACTTTTCTTCCTTCTAGCCTGATGTTATAACAAGCTTATTTGTAATTTCTTCGGGAAATTCTTGCCTAGAATATGCATCTCTATCAGTTCCCTTTGAGCTTAAAAAAATCAACAACAAAGCAGAAACAGAAGACTAGGAGGTTTCATAAGGATGCCACTGAAACTATTATGAGACCTACTTCTGAGAAGTCAACTGGCCAAACATAGACACAGCTGTAGCCAATGGATTCTGAAAACAGGTCCTGCTGGAAAATATCTCCAATACCCAATTAAATCCAGTTATTGGTGTCCATAGATTTGAAATGATCATCATTCACAGTGGAATAAATGTATCCCTGTATTCTAAGAAAATTCACTGCTTCCTTGATTGAGGCTACAGACATATTGGAGTTGTTTCTTAAGATCCTGAAAGCTCAATCTTTCAAATCTTGGGCAAACCTTAATCAAATCCAGCACCTAGTTTTTGGCCACTATAAAGCCATTTCCTGGCATGAAGCTATTCCCACCAAAGTTCCCTACTTCACCCATTCCTGGTTTGCTGCTAGGTGCTCTCCCTTGCTGTTAGATTTGCTGAGCATCATATCCGTTGGCTACTTCCAGAATATGTGTGGAAAACTCATTCATATCCTTGAGGGGCATGATGTTAAAAGCTACTAGGCTCTTTTTGTTCTGAAAAGATCTCAGATGGCCGTCACTTTCCCATATGTTTTTGAAGGAACCACAGTGTGGTTACCACTGACACCCTCTGCATCAAATCACTGGTGAGCACCCATTGATGCAACCGTTGTGTCATCCATTTCATCAACAATATTGACTGGAGTCCTCTCTGCAGTATCTCATTATCTCCACAGTAATGATCTGAGAAATCTCAACATTCCAAATTTTGAATATTTCACCAACAAGAATAGCAAAAAGCAGCTGAGATACAGTACAGAGTACAATGTTCTGGGCTTAGGCTCTTGATATTTTTTTCTGAGACGACATCAGTGTTCCAAATCCCCAGGGAACTCTGCACAACCACTGGCTCTTCCATAGCTGGAGTAGCCATGGATTTCAAATGCACTATTCCACATCTTGGTTGTGGTTCCCTCAGGAAGGAGGCCCAGAAGGCTTGGGTATGGTAGGTTCCCAAGACACCTCAAAACCCTGTTGCTCCTGCAGCAGTCTACCTTTCACTGGTTTTCCTTGGCATTTTGGATACAAACAATGTTGAGTAAACAGAGATTTAGAAAGATAATTCAAGTATGTAAGAATTTAATTTCCTATCAGCAGAAATTTGGTGCTCTTTGAAAGTAATGGTAAAACTTAGACAATAAGAAACTTTTCCTAAAACCTGTGAAAATAATGATGCTTATATCATATCTCCCAAGATGCTACTTAAGGATTTTACAGAACTCTTAACACAAACTTACAATTTTCCTCCTTTTGTGACCACAGGCTTAGAAGTGAGTAGACACTGGATGGATATAGACCACTGGATATAGACCAGTGCTTTTTTTTAATATAAAAAATAAATTGGGGTCTTCATTTTTTCAACCAACTGAGTTAAACATCTCACCTTTACACAAAATATATAATATACAGAATTTAAGAAATTTTTTGTTTAACTTGCTTTAATTCTAAATATTTTTATCCTGTTAGGTGAATAATAAAATAAATAATTTTATATTAAAGAAATGAATATAAATGTTTATTATTGCATTAAAAACATTTGATAATTTTCTTATACTAATCTTTTCCTTATTTTAAATGTGTGAAGAACGATTTTTCATATTTATAAAGGTATATTAAAGAAGTTTCTGCTGAAAAAACTTTGATATAAATATTATCAAATGAAACATTAAAACATTCAGAACAACTGGCAAGACTTATTTTTATATAAGGGATCAGCAAAATGTATAGTCAAAAAAAAGCAATGGTTATGAAATAGTTTAAACACATTGATTACCTGTCAAAAATCACAAATTAATTTAAAAATGTTAATTCATTAACTTCCTAAAATGTAATTAATTTAAATTTTGCCATATTTATTTAACACAAAGCAGTGTTCTAGGTCCAGTCCTTAAGCTTTTAAATTATATTATCAGTAGTTCTTAAACTTTGGTCTGCAACAGTACTATCTAGGAGCTTGTTAAAATGCAGAAACTCAGGATTCTGCCCAGTCTGTCAATTTGGGATATCATGAATTAGGATCTGAAAATCAAAAAACTCCCTAGTTGGTTCTAATGGACATTGATTTGACAGCCAGTAATAGTACTTTAGTAGTAGAACAAAATGGAATTAAGGTAAACAGAATAATTTTTTGTTTTACTTAAATTGTCTTTTGATGCCTCAAATCCTTTTCATAAAATATTTGTTGCCATCTCTGTTTGATCAGAGAAATGCTATTTTACTCTTATTAAATTTTAGATATATGATTTTACTCTGTACTAAACAAGATAAACTTAGAATTCAGAATTCCAAATTTTTTATTTTAATGTTGGTATTGACCAATATGGGTGTATCCACAAGAATGATACCTGTGGACAAAGTAATGAGGCAAGATCTGAAAATGATGTCTTCAGAAAACTGATTAAAGGAGCTATCCTTTGTGTTTTAAAGAAGGAACACATTATAGGGAATTATATTTAATTGCATTTCCACCATCCTATGTTATTACCTTTTCATCAAGACAAACAATTAATGATTTAATATTTTCAATTTTAGAAGCTTTATACTTAAGGGTGTTTTGCTCTTATATTTAAGGCTGTTTTGCATCAACACTTGAATTGACTATTAAAATCCATTTATAGTGCAAGAGGCATGAGAGGAAGTAACGTGGCACTGACAGTAAGTTATTAAAATATATTTATTAATCTACAGTTTGGTCTGTTGATGTTCCTTTTTATGTGTGGACTGAGTTTCTGTGTTAATGTATTCGAGTGTTTTGGGTGTGCGAGTGTGTGTGTGTGTGTGTTTGTATGTGTGCGTGTTTGCCTTTTAGTTAATTTGTCATCCAAGCACTTCTGCCCATGAGTTAGTACAACTGCAAAGCTTGAGGACACAATCCTTTGCAGACTGCCCTAACTCCTGACACCAATTGCAAGTCCTGAAGGTCACTGTTAGGTTTGATAACTAGAAGGACTCAAAACTCATTGGGAGCGACTGTATTTAAAGTTACAGATTATTATAGGGAAAAATACAGACTAAAATCAGCCAAAGGAAGAGTCATGTAGGGCAGAGCTTGGTAGGGTTCTGAATGTTAGGCTTCCATCCTTTTTCCAATGGAAGCAGGATGGGCATTACCTTCCCAGCACTGATTTGTGACAGTATGCACAGAGTATTGCCAACAAGAGAAACTTACTCAAACCTCTGTGTTCAGATATTTTTTTGAAGGTCCATTATATAGGCATGACTGATTGATCGATTACCTCGTGGTTGAACTCAGGTCAACTGAGATGGTCTGACCCAAAGTCTCCCCTCTAAATCACGTGGTTGGTCCTTCTGGCATGTCTATACTACAACCTAAGATTGTTGGGTGTGGCCAGTTCCCAACCTAAGCAAAGACACTTGTATCAAGTATAACATAGATAGCTCCCAGAAGCTGAATACAAAGGCAGTACCTCTCTTTGGGCAAGACGAAATCTTATACTACATAGTTTTTTAAAGCAGAAAGATTAAATTAAAAGTCAGTATGGATCCTAGTATATAAGAACAACATAGGGGCCAGGTGCAGTGGCTCATGCCTGTAATCCCAACACTTTGGGAGGCCGAGGTGGGCGAATCGGTTGAGACCAGGAGTTCAAGACCAGCCTGGCCAACATGGCGAAACCCATCTCTAGTGAAAATACAAAAATTAGCTGGGCGTGGTGGCATGCACCAGTAATCCCAGATACTCGGGAGGCTGATGCAAAAGGATGGCTTGAACTCGGGAGGCAGAAGTTGTAGTGAACTGAGATTGCACCACTGCACTACAGCCTGGGCCACAGAGCAACACTCTGTGTCAGAAAAAAAAAAGTCTCAAAAAAAAAAAAATAGAAAAAAAGTGACAATTGTGTAAAATGTACAATAAGTATTATTTATCATCAGTGGTGTAAATGTTCAGTATTTATAAATAGTTATTAATTATGAAGTATTGAGAACCAAACTAAATTTGAAACCAAACTAGGAAGTAAATAACCTTGCTGGAAGTAAAATGTTGATAGGGAAGGTAAATTGCTTCCAGGTGTTTTCAAGCAATCTCTATTCAATTATGAATAACTGGGACAAAATATGCTTAATAAACAATGCTATTTTATTAAAAGCATGCCTCACATCATCATAATGCTAGAATAATAAAATGTATTTATTTATTTCTAATAATCTGTTAACATTTTTTATCAGAGGTTGCTTTCCTAGTGTATGAGAAGAATCTTTTTTTTAAGGATAACTATTTACGACGAATAACTAAAGAGCCAAGTAAAGCTTAAGATTGAATAAGTTATAGTTATTGGGGAACGAAGTATACAATTTCAGTGCTTTTGGTTGAAAATGTTTTCATATCACTCATTTTCGCTTGTCAATATTAAATTATATGTAAGTGATTAGGTTTAGTCAAGGCATATTGCTATGCTATTAATAAACTTCATGCATGGCTCAGGAATCATCAGGACAGACATGGATGCTATTTTTGCTCACAATTCATTTTGCAGCACTGAACTCAAAATTTAATTTCTCTACATATCAAAGTGAAACAATTTCCACAGCTATGCTCATCTTATAGGAGCTTTTGGCAAAGTACAAATAAGTATATGATTGCTGGAGAACTCCGGTTTCTATCAAATTACTATGAAATAGTACCAACAAATGATCCGAATGATGTGATAGAATATTCTATTCTTGAGTGAAAAACATTATACAAATAAAAGTCACTGCACTGTACTATTCTAATGCATAATAAATTTAAGCATAAATGATTTCTACCAACTGTTATAGTATATAAATTACTAGGAAATTGTTCTGAAGCATTTCATTGTAACAAACATGGAGTTGCCAATAATTGTCCCCTTATGGGAAGAAGAAAACTGTGAGATTTAAAAAAAAAATAAGTTCAAAACTTAACTAATCACTTAAATGGTAAATAGTCCTTAACTTCTTCTGGTAACATTGGTAGATTTTAATCTACATTTTATTTTTTCTTTTCAATAAAAATACAGATTTAATTTTACTGTGGACATTTTAACAATTTTAGCCACCTCCAAATTTAAAATTCCAAATTAGATTTGCTATAGTTATTACCACTCTTTTCTTTCTTTTGCTTATGTTCATATTGTGGATAGATTTTAATTGAGAATTTCTTAAACTTTGTCAGTGGAAGCAGTTTTATTGTCGTGTTGTGTACCTCAACTATTGAAAGTATCTGCTAGTTTTGATCTTTTGACAGAAAGAATATATTGTTAGGAGTAGCTTTTATTACTAAATCATGAAATTATGAGTTGGAAGCAATTATTCTCCTCCTAGTGAGATCATACAACTGTGCAAGTTTGTGAGTCCATGACAAAATGCTAACCTATAAACAAGTCTCTTTTTGTATTTCGACCTTTGGATGGGATCCAAGAGAGTCTTATCCTGAATTCTATGTTATTACAGATAGTGATTTAGCTGAGTTCTAGCCAAGTGATCTAGCTAGTGTATTGACGGAACAAAAATATTTGAACATTAACTTTTAATTTTAGGAGTTTATTATAAAACACAGTTGTCTTAACTATTTGTTTCTCTTGCAAACATTAGGGAAAATGACTAAGTTTTAGTTTCAGTGAATGAAGGAATTTCATATTTTTCCCTTAGAAACATTCCAGTCTGAGGGGAGAAAAACTGATTAACTATTGTTGTAAGTTTGAAAATGTTCTCACAGACATCATTAACTTTTTTCCATAAAATGTATTGTTTTCATATGTACCATTTAGTGAATATAAAATTTCCAAATAATTTAAATGTCCAGGCCATAGATGACTAAACTTTACTGCTTTGACTCTTAAGACACAAATGAAAAAGGGATGGTGCTAGGGACTATCAAGGCAAATGATTGAGTGACAGCTGGTATTGCTGTTTAATAAGTGTTCTCTTTGATAAATAGAATGGACAAGTCAGTACTTAAAAATAAAAGTTGTTTTCTAAGTCCCAAGATGAGCATAATATTTCTTTTCTTTCTGAAAACTATAAGATCTCCTTTACATTCTATAAAAGATTTAAATAATCCTCAGGAAATGACCTTTCTAAGGCAGAGGATGTCTTTCCTTTTATTATTCTGTATCTTGATGCTCCTGTCGAACTATGTGACATTTCCACAGAACTTTAAATAGAAATATGAAAGGACAGAACAGGAAGTACATTCATAATAATAAAAAAATGTCTAGCTATATGACCCCAATAAGACAAGTTAAATATATTACCACTACTTATTTCAAATTGAAGGACCAGTTGGTAGCCAGACAAAATCATTTAGATAAAGCCTAATTCAGAGTGTGTGCTCTGATACTTGCACTGTAATCCCATAATCCTTTAAAGAAGCAATCAATGATCTCTTGCTTCTGTATTTTCCAGCTCTGTCTTATGCAGTGTGTGTCTGTGTGTCTGTGTGTGTGTGTGTGTGTGTGTGCGTTTGAATCCATATATGATTATTCGAAGCTTGATGTTTATACCTCTTTGTACTTAATCAGATTAGTAATCATCTTTCTATAACCAACAAAGTAAAGTTTGACATACTATCCAAGCAAAATTTGTATTTTATTATCTATCTGAATCTAGGAGCCTTACTATAAATTATTTTTAATCTTTGACCTTGCTTTATAATAAATTACACAATGTTTCAAAGACTCCTATTTTCTAATGTGTAATTAGACATTAGCAGAACCTCAAAAATAAAAGGAGTGGTGACCAGTTTTTTGAAAATGTGTAACAAATGTCAACATGTTTCTTTACCTGTTTCCTGTATATGTTTACAATACTTCTCAGAACATTTTTTTTGTTAAAGAATATCATGGATTTTTCAAGAGGAGAATAGAAACTGTAGCAGAATTTCTAAACAAATTTTACTCTAAAGGTTTTAGTTTTCATGAAATGTTCATGATTTATATCTAGTAATGTATTTAAGAAATATTAAATGAGTACTTGAATTACTATAGTAAACAAAGCATTACAAGTCCTAATCTCACAGTAAACTAGTCTATTATGACTAATATTCCACAGAAACTTTCTAATTGCTGAGAGGGAGTAAGGGACTATAATTAAGTGCTTCATATATGATATCTCATTTGATTTTCAAGACAAACCTAAGAGTTAAGCACTGTTATCTTCATTTTAAAAATGTGGAAACTGAAACCTAAGGGAAATGAAGTTAACACATTTCAAGGTCACATGTCTAACAAGTGATAAAGTCTGGATTTCAACCTATGAACTCTTAGGAACACTGTATTATATAGAAGAGTATTCTTTAATAACAGCCTGTCCTATAAAAGACAAAAGCAAATATTCTGTCATATACATAAAAATTGGGGCTGTTATTTTAATTTCATAATATGGATAAATTGAATGCTGGGATACTGGTACCAGAAATTTCAGTTCAACTAAATGGGCTGTTGACATGCTAGCCTCTGTTGTTCTTTCAAATTCTGAGAATTCTTTTTGATTTTATGAAATATTAATGATTTACTTGGTGGTCCCTGCCAGCTGTCTCCTCTGCCATCTGGTGTGGTCCTGCCTAGGTAGCTAATTGTGTAGAATATATGTAAGTCCCTGTATATAGCTCTATCTGAAAAAAACACAATCTATATGGAAGTAGAAGCAAGTAGAAGCAATCCATTATCTCATATTGTCTACATATTTTTCTTTCCCACTGGCAAGTTACTCAGTAGTTTACTGGATCTTTATTGAGTAGCTATTGCCAACAGAAGTTTCAAGTTGATGTAATCTTTAGTCTTTCCTGTGATAGTACTAGCATTATGTAATCTAGCCATGAAGAAAAAGATGGATTAGTCACATATTGTCACCTGCCAAGATGAAAAATTATGAGCTTTCCACTTTGTGTTTAAATGTACCTGGAGTTCACTCTGGTTAGAAATCATGTTCCCCAAGGCAAGTCTTTTTTATTGTCTTCACAAGGGTACCTTTTTTTTTTTCCTCCAGTGCAGCCATCCTTTTCTGATATGTGTGGGGGAAGTTCCATTTTCCCTCCACTATCCTACAAGTATTCCTAGCCCATATAAATGGAGCAAACCACTAACAGCTGCTAGTGGAATTGGGGAAAACTACATAGACACAGAAAGTGGAAGTTCGAAATGGCATTAGAACTCAGAGTTGTGTGGACAGATACAAAGAAAAGTGATAGCCGAGCAAAGAATTATAGGTGCATGTAATGACTAATTTTTTATTCATGTAAAGTACTAAAGTCTGTGACTTGGTTTTTTATGTAAGTATAAATGATAAGAGATTATTACAAATTTGAGCTTATGCCATGGATATGCTTTCTTTAAAATGAAGGATGGAGTTTAGCAGTCCAGAAACTGTACTTTGCACATAGCCTTTTAAAATCCTTACCTCTAATCTGAGAACACATAGGATTCTGTTGTGCATAGGACTATTTTCCAAGCATTATGGTGGAGAAACAGTTGAAAATTACTCTCCTAAAGAATCTATTCTGAAATACGTCTCATTCCTGCTGGTAGAATCATTATAGAACACAAATTTCACTTCTACCTGAGAAGAGATAGATAAATGACATCTCCCTAAAATTCCTTAAAGCTCTACTCCATCCATCCCTCTTTCCAGCTCACACAGGGCATCCTCACTGATGCATATGGAAGCTGCACTTATTTATTATCTTCATTAAGATTTGGTTTTCTATGAGTCTTTCTGCCACTCATTAGCTTCTTCCTCACCATAATATGCCTACCCCGGTGTCAAACTGCTACACTAAATCTTTTGAAAACTGAAACATAACTGTCACCATACACCACGTCAGCAGCTTCCTATCAGCAAACATGTCAGAATCTAACCTTTGCTTCCCTGGTGTTTCAGTTTTTATTAAGTTGCTTATGTTCAAATTAAACTTTATGGCAACAGCTGTCTCAGTCGTCGAATCAAAATTATGCTACTGTTACCTGATTTTTTTTCCCATCAACCCTTCTTGTTTCTATTCATTCTGTAAGGTAAATATAAATTCTTAGTAACTCTGCTTCTTTTTATTTGACCCTAGTTTTCTATTTCGTTCTTTATGATTTATGGAATAATCAGCATGATTCTCCAATTATGAATCTGAGGACACAATAATAGACCACAGAGAGCAAAAAAAATACAACCCTTCTCATACATTCATATATGGCACTGATAGCTAGCACCATCCTAAGAAGCCATGTTCTCCACTCTTTATTACTATTTTACTTTAATAATATTAATTTCAGTATTATATTACTCATTTTTCCTTTCACCGTCACACACTATACTCTGTACTTTACATAATAGTAACATACTTCCACAGCAAATTACAACATACACACATGCGCACACACCCCTACCCCAGAATATTCAGTCCCAACACTTTTTGGCATATATAGTTCCCTTACTTTACTAGATATAGCAGTTTATTAATAAGGAAGATGTTCTCTTCTGAGGCCCTTAACAGTTTTATATTACCGTATTTTGAATTAACTTAATCCAGGTTAAATTGCTTTGCACATAGAAGCAACATAGTAGTTGCCTTTCACATAGTTGTAAGTTTCACTGTCATTTCTTTCCCTTCAAGATCAGCGAGGCATTGTTCTTTTTGTTAGTCTTATGCATACTTAGGAGCTTAATTAAACAAAAACGATCAGATACACGAGTGTTGCTCCTTAAAATGATTTTCTATTTTCGTATCACCAAGGTAAATTCCTTCTCAATTTTTCTTTTTTTTTTTTTTTTTTGAGACGGAGTCTCGCTCTGTCACCCAGGCTGGAGTGCAGTGGCCGGATCTCGGCTCACTGCAAGCTCCGCCTCCTGGGTTTACGCCATTCTCCTGCCTCAGCCTCCCGAGTAGCTGGGACTACAGGCGCCCGCCACCTCGCCCGGCTAGTTTTTTCGTATTTTTTAGTAGAGACGGGGTTTAACCGTGTTAGCCAGGATGATTTCGATCCCCTGACCTCGTGATCCGCCCGTCTCGGCCTCCCAAAGTGCTGGGATTACAGGCTTGAGCCACCGCGCCCGGCCCCTTCTCAATTTTTCAATGTGCTAAGTGACACGTGGCTGCATCTGACTTCGGGAACACTCAGAACACAGGCCTTCTGCCCTCTGCATAAAGGAGAGAATATCTATTAAGCTGCTCTGTGATTTCTGATAAAGAGTAGCTCTTGTGGATATCATGAGTAAATAGTGAATAACAACATTTTGTAAGTTAGACATTTTTGTGTCAAATTCTCAGTTACGCCTTGGCAGGGCAAATCACAAAAATATTTTGTGACAGTGCTTCAGTAGTAATCAAGAGGACTCACTCATCACATGGACTAACAAACCAGTGATGAAAATACCAGCCCTGTTTGCTTGACCAGTCTTATCCCAAAGAGTCACCATGGGCATATTAGTGTTCACCATTTACTTGAGAGAACTGTCATTTGAAAATAAGCTTTCTGTCAATAAATTTATTAAAATAAGTTGAGGTGAATGTACATTCTATGTTAGGTGTTTAGTATCACTATCATGAACTATTATTACTACTAATATGCAGACACATACATACACACATGCATACCTACATGTCTACTTACATAAAACTGGGACAGAGTTGTGTCACTGTAATGACATGAAATTGAGCTAGGGCCACTTTGAGCAAATGTGAAAAGTTGCCTTCATGAGTTGTAAAGTACATCTCTCAGAATGGTCGTGAAAATCAATAAGCATTCTTAACCAAGCTTGCTAAGTAATTTCTGATAGAAAATCAGACACACTTGGCAGATTATGCTAAAAAGTGTAGAATAAGTTACTCAGTTCTACTGACTTCAATAATTAAATCAGTCCTAGGCAATAAAATATAGCTTACTCTTGATGCTTTGGGACAAACAATTTGCCAGTACGTTTATAAGACAACTAAGACAGCATGCTAAGCAGCTAGTTGTGTCTTTTGGGTAGATGATTTCTGTTGAAACTAATTTCCTTGAGACATTTATCTTTTGGAAATTTCATCAATAGCCTGTTTGAGGCTATCTGGAATCCAGCAAAGTTAATTATGAATTTACTCAACCTGTACATGATAATCAGAAAGAAGATCTAACATTAGTATTTTGGGGGAATATGATTGGGATATTCTGGCATCAGGGTTGGCAGACGCCCAGGTTGTCAGCCTTCAATATTGTTTTCCCATTTTATGCAGTCATTAGTGTTGAGCAAAGCACCCTGGTGCTTTATAATTAAAGGGAGTAGCTTTATCTCAGAAAGAATTCCTGAAGAGGTTTTGTTGGTATAAATAATAAAGGCACAGATGTAGAGGTAGCTGATAAAACTTCTTGTACAAAGGACTTGTGTATCCATATGTGCATAATTGAGTTCTGTGTGTGACACTGCTCTTGAATTGAGAACAATCGATATATTTGTGCCATCTGTTATGTTGTGTCTGTGCCAAGTGCCCACACTATAAGCAAAAAACAGTGGTCTGTGAGCACTATAGTGTACTAGCTACAAGCTTCACTTGGAACTTGATATTTTAGCAAGATTCCTCAGGCTGTCATGGCTAACAAACTACAATGGCACTTTTTTGGTAGGCAAAGATAACACTCCTAATGTTTGCCTCTTGCTGAATCATATTCTTGCAGAAACTTTTGAAACCTTAGAAGTCTTGGAGTTTTGTGTCTTTTTCCTAGAAAAAATGACTCACTTGTAAATAACTAATGGTGACTCTCAATAAGGTGAATAAGAGCATTATTAATGAAATAAGATAAGTGGAAGAGGTCTGTGATTCTTAACACTCTTTTCACTTGATTAACCTGTTCATTGAAATTATGTAAGGTCCATGAAGGTGTTCTTTGACTTTGCTTTGTGTTATTTTCGTGATCAATATATGTTACCATGCCAAATGTGCAGCTCACTGATGCTCGACTTCATCAGCTCCACAGTAAACCATTCAAGCAAAGGTTTGCTGAGTTGTCAGGATAAGTGCCGTATTCCATTGCTTAATTTTAACAGATTTTTCTACTATTGTTTGAATTCTTTTTAAGTATACAATATCTTTTTGACAGAACAGTATTTGGGGTAGCAGTAACTCAGGTAAGAAACAAGTATGCCCCACAAAATTTACTCTTCTCCAAAAAATTGATAAAGCAATTCAGCATTCCATGGTACATAAAAACTTAAATGTATGATTACATATAAATGCCTAATCCTCTAGGTTCAGTTCAGCTCTTTTCAACAGATTCCTACTTATACTTAAGTACTTGCACTGGATTCCTTAAACACAGATCAAACAAATTAGTAGCAGAAAACAAAATTGATGCTACTAGATTATCCCTTGCCAAGGTATTATGTTATATTTGTATTACTTCTTTCTAGCCATTTTCACGTTATTTCATTTAATCTTTATAAGAACTCATTTATAAAGACAGGAGAAATCTATATCTAAGTTTCACAAAATGCAAACTAGGAAATTGAATCCCAGAAAGGTCAGTAGCTTGGTCCTAGTAACTCAAGCTATCAGCTTGAGCAATGGGAGGAGAGTTCTCTTTCCATGTCTGTAGCTCTACTCTATTCTTCTCTTACTGCAGTCTAATTCTCTTCTGAAGATTTAAGGGAGAAAATGAATATGAAAAAAAATATACACTACTGATATTTAAAGAACAATTACTAGTTAAAAGTACTTTAAGGGAAATTCAGCAAGTGCCTACTTAGAAATTTCAGAATTAAGTATAATTTAGAATGACTGTTATTAGGCCTAAGCTTAAGTTTTGCCAGTGTTAGCAAAACTGGGTGTTAAATATGAAAGTGCAAAGTGGAAACTTGAGTTAAGTGTAAATTTTGTATTTTTCTTAACAGAAAATTACAACATGGAAGTAATTGTTGATTCTTTTGCAAATTGGCAATTGCAACTAACTATTCATCTATCAGTACTTTGATATCGTTGCCAGAACACATCTAGTTAAATAGTTGAAGACAAACTGTAGTACTATAAATCCACTGTGTAAGATTATAACTGGGGAATTGATGGACAAGGTAAATATTCTTGAGAAATGTAGTGGGGACAGCTGGATACAAGAATCCATTGGAAACCACTATCATGATTTTGATATAATTGCATTGATTTTCTAGTTAGAGATGTGTGAGCAGAAAGCATCTATTTTCTAATTGGCAATATTATGGGTGCTTTGATTATATAAAATATAATCAAAAATAGAATTATATAAAATATATGAAATGTAATTGAAGCACTCATAATATTTCCAATTAGAAAATACTTTCTGCCCACACACAAGTAAAAATAAAATAAATGCTTCCATATTTGTATGACAAATAGGAACACTTTTACTGAACATTATTAAGGAAGAGGAAGTGGAACGGTTTAAGGACACAGAAATTTACACCAGATACTCATTTGGAATACCAGGAAAATGAAATACTGAGTATATGATTTTCTGTGTTTGATAACATAAGTAAAGAAGCAAGACTGAGGATGCAGATGTAGAGACCGGTACATATGCCCTGGGGGTTGAAATCTAGAGTTCTAAGATATCCAGTGGAATCATGTAAAATATTTGACATATTTTTATTCAAGTAATATAACTATGTTTTATTACTAATATACTTACAGCACTGTATTTGCACTTATAATATTAATCATATTAGTTATAATATAATTAACATAATATACAAATATAATTGTAATATTCTATAAATATTAATTATAATATTAATTCTATACACTTAAATATTCAAACTAATTTTATTGAGCGTCCCAGTATTATGTGGTTAGCAGTTTGTTGGATGGAGAAGAGAATTAATCAAAATTCTTACTGTCTCTCATCTGTTTTGAAGGGCAAAGACAAGAAATATGTCAGTGAAAAGTTACCATACAGCTGAAACTATTCTCTTTTAATGTGTGGAGTGCCAAAAAATTTAAATTTTGACACTTTCAGCACCTTGATATTACTGAAAATCGGGTCTGCAACCGGCAAGATATTGAAATTCATCCTACAGAGCAAGTAGACTAAACAAATTAAACAAGTTCTCAAATGTATGACATTTAATTTTTAATTCTCCAGTGGCACTTAGGATATCTCAACTTGTGGTAGGAATTTTTTGATGATGCTTTGCTGGAAGCACACTTAAAGGCATTATTTTATTAATAGAACATTTCAGTTGACAGAGAAAAACCAATTCAAGATTCTGTTAATTTCAAATTTATAAGTCATAAAATATAACTGTGAAGAAAATTTCAGAAAATTTTATTTAAAAATTAAAAATAATATGAGACATTAGAAAATATATTCATCAGAAAAATATTAATGAGAATATTAGAGGGATTCAGCTAAGCAACTGAATAAGGTACATGATTATTTGCCAAAAACAATTTTGTTTATTTTATTTATAATGCTCCTTTAACCAATACAATGTAATTAAAATATTTCTTTAGGAGTGTGCATAGATATAGGCTATATTTTACTTTTTAAAAATATTTTTGCATTAGTTTATTTTTTTATTATTATTATTTTTTTTGATGGAGTCTCCCTGTGTCGCCAGGCTGCAGTGCAGTGGCGCGATCTTGGCTCACTGCAACCTCCACCTCCTGGGTTCAATGATTCTCCTGTCTCAGCAGCCCAAGTAGCTGAGATTACAAGCATGTGCCACCACGCCCAGCTAATTTTTCTATTTTTAGTAGGTAAAGGGTTTCACCATGTTGGCCAGGATGGTCTCTATCTCCTGACCTCGTGATCTGCCTGCCTCGGCCCCCCAAAGTGCTGGGATTACAGGCGTGAGCCACCATGGCCAGCCTGCATTAGTTTTTTAAAGGAACTAATTTTTGGTTATACCAATATATTAAAACTAATTTGTCCATCTGTAAATAAATATTTTTATTTTAATAATTATATACCATTTTAATAGTACTAGTTTTACACCATTTTAATCATAGCATAATACTATTTTAATAATTTATGGACCTCCTTTACACAGTTTGGAAGATAAATTATATGGTTACCCTACTAGTCTTTTCATGTTAGTACTCGTATCATATGGTGTCTTTTATTGTAGTCACTTGTGTATATAGCTGAAACACTGAGGAAAATTGAAAAGTTCTTGTTACAACACTTGTGTCAGACATCACTCAGAAATACTATGTCTGAAAGACTAGTTAATATTTAGGTGATGCTCAAATACTTTTGAATGGATGCATGGACTCATAAATCCGATTATATGCATATCACATATTGCTCAACCTCTGAAGCTCTAAGTTGAACTGATAGTATCCTGCTATCCATCACTTTTGTCAATATGCTTTTGGTGTGTCACCTCTGTGATTTTGTTTAAAGAATCATTCATCTTTGTGGCTAGTCCGTATCTTTTAGTTGACCAAGACCCAAATATATTAAAAATGCAGACTCAGAAGGTGTACAATGCTCTGATTTTTAGTCTCAGCCCCTCTCTACTGTGAATGCTACCTTCTCACAATTTTCTCGACTTCTTTCTCTCTGTCTGATCAAAAGATTATTTACAAAACAGGTCATGATAACCTAGATCACTTCATCCCACAATGATGTGCTCTTCTTATGAAAACTTACAGCATTGGTACTCTATATCACTCTTTTGACACCTACCATTTGACATTTTTAAACTATTAAACTTATCTATTGTATTATTTAAATGTTTATATATTTATGCCTTATCTTCTTTATCTTAGCCATAAACCCTATAAAAAGAGGGCCTGAAATGCATATTTCCATACAGTAGTATTAAAAACATAAATTTATATTTTAATTTATTATATTCTAGTACAGACTTTCTTTTTTTTTTTCTTGGAGACAGAGTCTCGCTCTGTCACCCAGGCTGGAGTACAGTGGCACTATCTCTGCTCACTGCAACCTCCGCCTTCCGGGTTCAAGCGATTCTCCTGCCTCAGCCTCTTAAGTAGCTGGGATTACAGGTGCACACCACCACAGCCGGCTAGTTTTTGTAGTTTTAGTAGAGACAGGGTTTCACCGTGTTGGTCAGGCTGATCTCAAACTCCTGACCTTATGGTCTGCCCGCCTTGGCCTCCCAAAGTGCTGGGATTACAGGCATGAGCTACCACGCCTGGCCCAGACTCTTAAAAAGTATTTTGAAGGGTAAAAAAATGTCTTAGATGGTAGTCTTCAATCTCAATAGATATTTATGTATTATCATAAATATATGCTGTTATCCAGAGACAAATAATAAAAGGCTTTTTAAAGTCTAAGATGATCAAAAGTCAGAATTTGAAACACAGGCATTCCTCAAAGATATTGGGAGTTCAGTTCCAGACTACTGCAATAAAGCAAATTCTGAAATGAGACAAGTCACACAATTTTCTGGTTTCCTAGTGAATATTAAATTTATAGCTACATTATACTGTTGTCTATTAAGTGTGCAATAGCATTATATCTAAAAAGTGTACATAGCTGAACTAAACATACTTTATTGTTAATAAATGTTCACAATCATCTGAACCTTTATTGAGTCATTGAGTCATACTATTTTTGCTGGTGGAGGGTCTTGCCTTGATGTTTGTGGCTGCTGACTCAATGTGGTGGTGGTTACTGAAGGCTGTGGCAATTTCTTAAAATAAAACAACAGTGAAGTTTGCCACATTAACTCATCATTTCATTTCATGAGAGATTTATCTTTAGCATGTCATGATGTTTGATAGCATTTTATCCACAGTAAAACTTCTTTCAAAATTGGAGTCAATCCTCTCAAACCCTGCCACTGCTTTATCAATGAATGTTATGTAATATTCTAAATCCTTTGTGGTAATTTCAGCAATGTTCACAGCATCTTCACTAGAATTAGATTCCATCTCAAGAAAGCACTTTCTTTGCTTATTCATAAAAAACAACTCTTCATTCACTGAAATTATTTTGTGAGATTGCAGCAGTTCAGTCACATCTTCAGGCTCCACTTCTAATTTTAGTTATCTTGCTATTTCCGGCACATCTGAGGTGATTTCCTCAACTGAAGTTTTGATCCTCTCAAAGTTTTCCATGAGTGTTGGAATCAACTTTTTCCAGACTCCTGTTAGTGTTGATATTTTGACCTCCTCCCATTAATCACAAATGTAGATTGTAGCATAATTCATAATGTTGATTTAGCATAATTCTTAAGGGCACAAGGATTTTGGAATGGCCATTGAGCATTGACTTACACTTACACTAATGCACTTACCCCAGCTACATTAGCCCCCAACAGTATAATCAATCTGTAATATGAAGGTTTGAAGCCATGCAATGACTTCTCTTTAGCTATGAAAGGTTTAAATGGCATCTTCTCCAAAGAAGGCTGTTTCATCTACATTGAAAATCTGTTGTTTGGTGTAGCCACCTTTGTCAATAACCTTACCTAGATCTTCCAGATAACTTGCTATAGCTTATAAATCAGCACTTGCAGCTTCATCTTGTACTTTTCAGTTATCATGATGGCTTCTTACCTTTAACCCCATGAATCAACCTTTGATAGCTTCAAACTATTCTTCTGCAGCTTCCTCACATCTTTCAGCCTTGATACCATTAAAGAGAGTTAGAACCCTGCTGTAAATTAGGGTTTGGGGTAAGGGCATATTGTGGCTGGTTTGATCTTCTATTCAGACCGCTAAACTTTCTCCATATCAGCAATAAAGTTGTTTTGCTTTTTTTTTTTTTTAATCATTTTCTGTGTTCACTGGAGTAGCACTTTTAATTTTCATCATGAACCTTTTATTTGCTTTCACCAAGCAAAAGGCTTAGCTATTGGCTTATCTCAGTTTTCAATATGAGGTATGAAATATCTTTCATATATGCTTTCCTTAGTAAGTTTAATTATTTTAAGCTTCGATTTAAAGTGAGAGATGTGCAACTCTTCCTTTCATGTGAACACTTAATGACCATTGTAGTGTTGTTAATTGGCCTAATTTCAACATTGTTGTGTCTCAGAGAAGAGGAAGGCTTAAGGAGAAGGAGAAGATGAGAGACAGGGAAACGGCTGGTTGGTGGAGCAGTCAGAACACACACGACACATATTAAGTTTGTCATATATGTGCAGTTCCCAGCATTCCAAAACAATAATAGCAGTAACAATAGTAAGATCACTGAAAAAAAGGTTACCATTTTGCATATAATAATAGTGAAAAAGTTGGAAATATTTTAATAATTACCAAAATGTCACACAGAGACACAAAGTGAGCAATATGCTATAGGAAAAGTGACACTAATAAATTTGCTCAATGCAGGGTTGGCACAGATCTGCAATTTGTAAAAAATGCGTTGTCTGTGAAGCACAATAAAGTGTAATGCAATAAAACAAGGTATGTTTTTAAATAGTTACAATGTTGAATAGCAACCTCTGTTTACATGAGCAGTCAATTCACGTATATATTGAAAGTCTATGAAATGACCTGTTTTGCAAACTCAGTATTTAAGAAAAATGTAGTTACCATAATACTGAATGTGAATGGAGATATAAATATTAGCTTGCCTCTCTGAGTCATTCAGGAAGGATTTAGCATTTTTTATAATAGGGATTCTGTAGTATTTTCTCAATGTTTCTAAATGCAGCAACTATGACTTGGGAGAGGCAATGATAACAGCTTTTTTCCTGTTACCAACAATAATCTCCAAAAGCTGAAACTTCATATTTATAGCTACTTGATATAAAGGAATTTATGGCACATTAAAAAGTGCATTGCTTCTTCTGTCAGTACCTGTATGTGAAATATAGTGAAAAAATATATTTTTATAGTCACTATTTTGAAGTATATCATGAGAGCATCCACTATAATGCTTGGTAATTAATATCAGCAGCAAAACTCATTGCTGTCTAAATTATTGCCCATATTCTTCATTTCATTTCTTCATTTAATGCAGCACTTCAATATTAGCACATATGTTAAATATCTTCCTTAAATTACAATAAATGAAGAAGCCAATTTTGAAACCTAATAACAGTGGTATATTAAAACATTTTCTAAATATGAGTGGTTCCTAACATTTTTCATCAGAATGTTTATCTTTGTTAAAATAGACAAAAGAGTAAAGTAAGACAATGTGATCACTATGCTTGATATGACACAATTTTACAGCTACTGGAATTATAATCATTTTAGTTTTATTTTCTTGCTTTATTTTGTTTTGTTGAAACTATTATACCTAGAACATAATGAATGTCTTTAATCCTCAAGAAAAATAAAATGACAAACATACTTCTTCAATATAAAGATACTCTGAAAAAAACTGTTAAGCCATAAGCAAAAACTGGAAAGAAAACAATCTCTACTCACTCACATTTTTGGTGATGAAATTTATTTTTATAGTCCCTTACTACTGAGACTAAAGCAACACATTATCTACTTTTTTGGCCTAAGACGAGTCTTCACAATTTCTCCAGCAAGATTTTCAAGGATATTTCTTTTGCCGAGTCCCCCTACATTATCGCCCCAATTTCTGTTGTTGTGAAAAAATTATTTCTGAAAAGTTTTATACCTACTAAGTTTACTACCATGTTATTGATCAATAGTATATCTGTAACTGGTTTGTAAAAGATGATCAATTTATACTGCATTTGTCAAACTAAGCATCTGTCTTCTTAAGTAAAATTCTGACTTAATTAGAACTATCAGCATATAAAATGGTTAGTTATAATAGACTTCCTGGTGTAAAAGGCTGCATTTTAACTACATTTCTGGGAGGCCAATATTTGCCTAATTGTGGCTATTATCAAATGGCCATTTCGTATTTGGATGTAAAAATGTGGACAATGATAAAATAGATGGTCTAATTATGATTACTTACTAATATAGTTAGGGTTACTTATTCTAGGAAATGAAATCTCTGTTTTCATCTTTTTTTGTTTCTTGCATTAATGCTTGTCAATCTTTGTGACAGGGAAAAAAAATTAGAAACGCAACTTCTTATTTCAACCCCTCCCATTCATATTATCCTTTAAGAAAAAAGGGAGGGCCTTGAATTCTAGAGTGACTAGTGAAGTGTTTTTAAAAAAAAAAAAAAAAATGAGAAGAAATTTGAAAATTGGCTTTTTTTCTGATATGAAATTCTATTGCTGTGTAGAAGCTCTTTAGTTTAATTAGATCCCATTTGTCAATTTCGGCTTGTGTTGTCATTGCTTTTGATGTTTTAGACATGAAGTCCTTCCCCATGCCTATGTCCTGAATGGCATTGCCTAGGTTTACCTCTAGGGTTTTTAGGGTTTTCGGTCTAACATTTAAGTCTCTAATCCATCTTGAATTAATTTTTGTATAAGGTGTAAGGAAGGGATCCAGTTTCAGCTTTCTACTTATGGCTAGCCAGTTTTCCCAGCACCATTTATTAAATAGGGAATCCTTTCCCCATTTCTTGTTTTTGTCAGGTTTGTCAAAGATCAGATGGTTGTACATGTGTGGTATTATTTCTGAGGGCTCTGTTCCGTTGGTCTATAGCTCTGTTTTGGTACCAGTACCATGCTGTTTTGGTTACTGTAGCCTTGTAGTATAGTTTGAAGTCAGGTAGCATGATGCCTCCAGCTTTGTTCTTTTGGCTTAGGATTGAAAGAGCTTCTGCACAGCAAAAGAAACTACCATCAGAGTGAACAGGCAACCTACAGAATGGGAGAAAATTTTTGCAATCTACTCACCTGACAAAGGGCTAATATCCAGAACGTACAAAGAACTCAAATTTACAAGAAAAAAAAACCCTTCAAAAAGTGGGCAAAGGATATGAACAGACATTTCTCAAGAGAAGACATTTATGCAGCCAACAGTCACATTAAAAAAGCTCATCATCACTAGCCGTCAGAGAAATGTAAATCAAAACCACAATGAGATACTATCTCACACCAGTTAGAATGGTGATTATTAAAAAGTCAGGAAACAACAGGTACTGGAGAGGATGTGGAGAAATAGGAACACTTTTACACTATTGCTGGGACTGTAAACTAGTTCAACCATTGTGGAAGACAGTGTGGTGATTCCGCAAGGATCTAAAACTAGAAATACCATTTGACCCAGCCATCCCATTACTGGGTATATACCCAAAGGGTTATAAATCATGCTGCTATGAAGACACGTGCACATATATGTTTATTGTGGCACTATTCACAATGGCAAAGACTTGGAACCAACCCAAATGTCCATCAATGACAGATTGCATTAAGAAAATGTGGCACATAAGGCTGGGATCGGTAGCTCACACCTGTAATCCCTGCACTTTGGGAAGCGAGGCGGGCGGATCACGAGGTCAGGAGATCGAGACCATCCTGGCTAACACAGTGAAACCCCATCTCTACTAAAATACAAAAAAATTAGCCGGGTGCGGTGGCAGGCGCCTATAGTCCCAGGTACTCGGGAGGCTGAGGCCGGAGAATGGCGCGAACCCGGGAGGCGGAGCTTGCAGTGAGCCGAGATGGTGCCACTGCACTCCAGCCCAGGCGACAGAGTGAAGACTCTGCCTCAAAAAAAAAAAAAGAAAGAAAGAAAATGTGGCACATATACACCATGGAATACTATGCAGCCATAAAAACAGATGAGTTCATGTCCTTTGTAGGGACATGGATACAGCTGGAAACCATCATTCTCAGCAAACTATCTCAAGAATGGAAAACCAAACACCGCATGTTCTCACTCATAGGTGGGAATTGAACAATGAGAACACTTGGACACAGGAAGGGGAACATCACACACCAGGGTCTGTTGTGGGGTGGGGGGAGGGGGGAGGGATAGCATTAGGAGATATACCTAATGTAAATGATGAGTTAATGGGTGCAACACGCCAGCATGGCGCATGTATACATATGTAACAAACCTGCACGTTATGTACATGTACCCTAGAACTTAAAGTATAATAAAAAAGAAAAAAAATAAAAAGAAATTTCTAGAGTTAATTTTTACTCTTGGAGCTTGATGATACATATGTCATATAGTCATGCATACTCTAATGTGCTATATCTATTTTATAAAACAAAACTGTAAATAATAAAGAATTGAGAATTTGGTCGCCATGTCATTAGTAACATAATTTGGATAGACAATCTTTTTTGACTTCTGTCTTAATTTCCATGAGAATGATGAAGTTTGAATAATATAAAATGGTATGTTTACATTCCAAGGCACAAACTTGTTAAAATTACAATTAATCTGCAATTATCTACTCATTAGTTTCAATAATGGTGCATGTAATTTGAGAGCAGATGAGTAAGAAAAGCACAGTTCCTTTCTACCTGTGAAATTATATTCCTGAAAACTCAATTCTAGAAGAATTGCTTTTAGAAAAATATGAGAAAAAAGTATGTTAAATAACTGAAGAAATGTGTGAATGAATGAAAAATCTTGACAGTCATTAAATAAAACAATGAAGACAGCACACTCAATTCAATATCAAATTAATAACATTATATGCACCAATAATGGATATGATAGCTTTGTTTTGGGATCAACCTTTTTGTATTTTCAAAGAATTATTCATAGATTGGTTTTTATGCATGCTAGATCATGTAAAATAAAAGCAAATTACTGCCTGAATGTCTAACCAACTGTTAGAGAAAACAACTCTAACAAAACTGTTTTCTTACTTCCTGATTCACAACTATGAAGTCACATCAAATAGTATCATTTGTTCTAGAGGTAAAGAATGATGTCACTGTCCTTTTTCAGTTCTATTTTTTAAAATTTACAGTAATCTTCTGTTAACAGTGGTTTATTGATCAATAAATAAACAATTTCTGTAACAATTGATTATTGATCAATTTCTGTAACAGTGGTTTATTGATGTTCTGTTTTGTTTTTTTTTGTTTTGTTTTAAGCCACTGTGTTTTTGTTTTTGTTTGTTTTAAGCCTCTGAGTTCATTTTTGTGACTGTGGTAAAATACACATAATTTACCATCTCAAATATTTTTAAGCATATAGTTTAGTGGTATTAATACATTCATAATGATGTGTATCCAACACTATCATCCATCTTCATAACACTTTTCATCTTGTAAAACTGAAACTCTCAATATATTAAACAATAACTCCTCATTTTCTCTGAAAATTATTGTGTTGAAACCTATTCACCAATGTTGTTAGGTATTAGAAGGTTGATCCTTTTGGGAGGTGGTTAGGTCATGAGGGCAGAGCTCTGAAGAATGGTATTAGTGCCTGTATAAAAGAGGTTCACGATTGTTGTCTTGTTCCTTCCACGTATCAGGACATAGCAAGAATCCTTATGTCTGAACCAGGAAACTGGCCCCCCTCAGACACTGAATCTGCGGGTTTCCTGATCTTGAACTTCCCTGCTTTTAGAACTGTGAGAAATAAATGTTCATAAGCCATTCAATTTATGGTATTTTTTTATAGTAACTCAAATGGACTAAGAAATCTCCACCAGCCTCTGGCAACCACTATTTCATTTTGTTTTTAAAAGTTTAACTTATCTAAGTACTCTATATGAGTGAAATCATAAAGTACTTCTCTTTTTGTGACTAGTTTATGTCACCTAGCATAATGTCCTCAAACTTCATCCATGTTGTAGCATATGTCAGAATTTCATTCCCCTTAAAAGCTGATTGATATTCTATTGTACGTGTAGACCTCATTTTGTTTATCCATTCATCTGTTGATGAAAACTTGCTTTGATCCTATATTTGAGGTGTTGTGAATAATGCTGATATGAACCTGGATGTACAAATATATCTTTGAGACTCTGCTTGCAATTAAGTGTCCACTTAGAAGTAGAATCCCTGGATCATGTAGTAATCCTTTTTTATAAATTGTGAGAAACAACTATACTGTTTTCACAGTGGCTGTACCATTTTGCATTCCCTCCAACAGTGCTTAAGGGTTCTAATTTCTCTACATTCTCACCAACATTTGTTATTTTCATTTTTTTAAGTAGAAGCTCTTCTAATAGCTCTTCTAATGTTAAATGGCATCTCATTGTAGTTTTAATTAGCATTTTTCTAATGACTACTGATGTTCAGCATCTTTATGTGCTTACTGGCCATTTGAATATCATTGGAGAAATATCTGTTCAAGTTATTTGCCCATTTTTGAATTGAGCTATTGCTTTTTTATTGAGTTTTAGGAGTTTTTATCCATTCTGTATACTAATTGCTTACCATAAATGAGAGTTGCAAATATTTTCTTTCATTCTGTGGGTTACATTTTTACTCTGTTGCTATTTTAATGCACAATTTGAAAAAAAAATTATGAATTCCATTTGTTTTCTGTTGTCATCCGTGCCTTTAGTGTCATACCCAAAAGATTACCAACAAATTCAATGTCATGAAGTTTTGTCCCATGTTTTCTTCTAAGAGTTTTATATTTTTAAATCTTACATTCAGGCCTTTGACTCATTTTAAATTAATTTCCGTATATAGTGATCTAACTTTATTCTTTTGCATGTGAATATCCAGTTTTCACAACACCGTTTGTTGAGAAGACTATCTATTCCCCGTTGAATGACCTCGCCTCCTTTTTACAAAATAACTTTACCATATATGCAAGGGGTACTTCTGGGTTCTCCATTCTGTTTGATTGATCCATATGTCTATTTTTATGCCAATACCATGCTGTTTTGATTGCTGGAGCTTTGTGGTGACTTTTGAAATCAAGAAGTGCAAGTTTTCCAGCTTTGTTTTCTTTTTCAAGATTTGTTGTGGCTATTCAGGGACCCTTGAGATTAATAAGAATTTTAGAATGGGTTTTTCTATTTCTGCAAAAAACAAATGGCATGGGGATTTTGATAGAGATTACGTTGAATCTGCATATGTCTTTGGGTAGTTTTGATGTATTAACAATACTAGGTCTTCCAATTAATGAACATGTGATATATTTTCATTTATTTATGTCTTGTTTCTTTCAGAAATGGTCTGTAGTTTCTATTGCACAAGTCCTTTAATTCCTTGTTTAAATTAACTCCTAAGTATTTAAATGAATTCTTACATGTTTTATTACTTTTGACACTATTATAAATGGATTTTTTTTTGTAATTTCTCTTTCGAAATGTTTATTGTTAGTGTATAGAAATGCAACTGATTAGCTGGGTGTGGTGGCTTATACCTGCCATTCCAGCATTTTGGGAGGGTGAGGTGGGAGGATCACTTAAATCCAGCAGTCCGAGGATGCAGTGGCTATGATCGTGAATAAAACTGTATCTCCAATAATAGTAGTAATAGTAATAATAATAATAAAGAAAGAAATGAAACTGATTTAGTATGTTGACTTTTTTGCTTGCTTACTTTTTTGATTTATTTGTTATAACAACTATTTAACATGGAATCTTTAGGGTTTTCACATAGTTTTCTATCATCTGCAAACAGAGGTAATATTAGTTTTTTCTTTACAGTTTGGATACCGTTAGTTTGGAGTTTGTTTCATTTTACCTGAAACATCTTTAGCTGAAACAATCTTTTGCCTTTTAGAAAAAACTGCCCACATGTCACTGATAGCTATATTTTTGAATGCATATATTCTAAATCTCCATTCATTTTTTAATTTCACAGCAGGCTGAGTCCTGTCATGACAGTTTTGCCTTCCGTACAGAGCTTCCTGCATTGTCTGTTAAACATTGACCAATTATTTCATTAAGACATGGAGTCCAGGTCAGTGTTTCTCAAAGGGGCTTTTTGTACAAGCTGCACAATAGGATTACATTGTTTGTATTAAAATGTAAGTTGATGCACTACTTCCTTTATTGAACAAGTCTTCTTCAAAAAAATTACTAGCTGAATTTAACTGCACTGTGATATTGGTTGTTTTTTTTGTTTGTTTGTTTGTAAACATAAGTTTTCAAATCCTTTGAGTAAATACTAAGGTCTATGATTGCTGGATCACACGGTAAGAATATGTATACTTTTGTAAGAAACTGCCAAAATATTTTCCAAAGTGGCTGTGCCATGTTGCATTTCTACCAGCAATGAATGAAAATTCACATTGCTCTACATCCTTACCAGCATTTGGTGATGTCATTCTTCTGGATTTTGGGCATTCTAATAACCATATCAGAGTATTTTATTGTTTTAATTTGCATTTCCTTGATGACATGATGCACAGCATCTCCTCATAATTTCCATCTGTTTTTCTTCTTTGGTGAGGTGTCTGTTAAGGTCTTTGACCCATTTTTAAAATAAGGTCATTTATTTTCTTATTGTTGAGTTTTTAGAGTTTCTGTATGTTTTCAATAACAATCATTTATTAGATATGTCTTGGCAAATATTTTCTCCCAGTCTGTAGTTTTTCTTTTCATGTTCTTGACCATGTGTTTGCAGAACAACGAAATAATAATTTCAATTAGAGTTCAGCTTAAAAGCTACTTCTTTCAGTAATTATTCCGTTGTTGTTGTATCTAAAAAGCTATCACCAAGCCCAAGGTCATCTAGCTTTTTTTCTATGTTATTTTGTAGGAGTGGTGTAGCTTTGGACTTTGATGTCATGTGATTTGGATTTGGATCTAAACCTGTTATCTGGAATGCGTGGGTTGCTTGAAAATGTAACTTCTCATATTTAATTTCCTTATCTATAAAATGTAGCTAGTGATAATAGTTTACAAATTTGTTATAAATATTAAATGAAGTAATAAGTATGTGAAATGTGCTAGCATAATCATACTGAGTTAATCTAAAAACTGTTGGTCATCTCAATCCTTTTTTCTTCTATATACATTCAGACAGATCCTACAAACGTCTCAGTATCTTTTCTCAAGTAGATGATTTTCATATAGTTCTCTACTGAATAAATTGGATTTATTTTAAAACTTAATTGGCAGTTCTTTTGTTCTTTCTGACACCAAATACCTGGTGTGTTTTCCACATCAATTCTCCAATTCTCCGGCACTAACTGGGTATTCAACAATTCAGTTCAATTCTCACAGTAAATATCCTGAGGTAGCACACATCCTATAAGTTAAAGGACTCAGCCCCACTAGATTGGCCCCATTTCAAATGCCAGTCACAAATCCCAGTTTGCCACCCATGTTTCTAACCTACCAGCTATAGATTCTGAGGTTCCTATGACAACCCCTGCCACCTCAGGTTAGATAGTTGACTCGATGAACTCATGGAACACAAGAAAACATCTTAATTACATTTTTAGGTTTATTATACAGTAGGTTTTACTTTCCATTATTTCAACAACCCAAAGTCAACAGTGGTCCAAAAAATACTACAGAATTTTAAAAATTGTATTGATAACAATGTATTTTACATATTTATGAGGTACATGTGAGGATGTGTTACATGTATAGAAGGTGTAATGATCAAGTCAGCGTATCTGGGCTATCCATTACCCTGAGTATTTATCATTTGTATGTGTAGGTAACACATGGCTCTTTTAGCTTTTTTTTTTTTTTTTTTAAGCTGTTTACCTCTTTATTTACCTCTCCTTTAACTATTTTTATTATATAATACATTGTTGCTACCTATGGTCTCCCTAATCCGCTATCGAGTTTTGGGGTTTATGTCTTCTATCTAACTGCATATTTGTACCCAGTAATCAACATATCTTTATCCCCTCCTCCCACCCATATACCTTCCAAGCCTCTAGTATCTATCTATACTCTATCTCCATAAGATCTAATTTTGTATCTCTCACATGTGAAAGAGAATATGTGGTATTTGTCTTTCAGTGACTGTCTTACCTCACTTACGATAATGTCCCCCAGTTTCATCCATATTACTGCATGACATGATTTCATTTATTTTAATTGCTGAATAGTACTCCATTGTGTACATATGCTACTTTATCCATTCATCCATTGGTGGACGTAGGTTGATTCTATATCTTTGCTATTGTGAATCATGCTGTGATAAATGTGCAAATTCAGGTACATATCCCTTTGATATATACATTTCTTTTCCTTTGGATAAATATCCAGTGGGATTCGTGGATTGTGATAGTTCTATTTTTAGTTTTTTTGAGTAATTGCCATAATGATTTCTATAGTGGGTGTACTAATTTACATGCCCACTAGTAGTGTATGAATTGTCTTTTCTCTGCATCCTCACCAGTATCTGTTTTTTGTTTTTGTTTTTGTTTTTTGTTTTTTGTGTTTTTTTTTTTGGTCTTTTTAATAGCCATTCTAACTGGGGTAAAGTGATTGGTAAGGTAATTGTGGTTTTGATTTGCTTTCCATAATGATTAGTGATGTTGAGCAGTTTTTCAGATACCTGTTGGCCATTTTTATGTCTTCTTTTGAGAAATATCTGTTTATGGCTTTAGGCCACTTTTAATGAGAGTTTTAAAAAATTGAGTTATTGGGTTCTTTGTATATTCTGGACATTATCATTTGTCAGATAAATAGTTTGAAGATATTTTCTCCCATTCAGCAGGTTGTCAGTTCATTCTGTTTTTTCTCTTGCTGTGCAGATGCTTTTAAATTTAATATAGTCCCATTTGTCTATTTTTGTTATAGTTGTCAGTGATTGCAATGTCTTAGCCATGAAATCTTTGCCTAGACTGATGTCTTAAAGTGTTTCCCCTATGTTGTTTTCTAGTTGGCTTTATAATTTTAAATTTTACATTTAAGTCTTTAATCCATCTTGGGTTTGTACATGGGTAAAGATGGACATCCAGTTTTCTTCTTCTGCATGTGGATATTCAGTTTTCCAGCCCCATTTATTAAAAATAGTATCTTTTCCCCAGTGTATGTTCTTGGCACCTATACAGAATGTCAGTTGGCTGAAAATATGTGGATTTATTTCTGGACTCATTATTCCATTCCATTGGTCTATGCCTGTTTTTATATGAATACTATACTGTTATTGTTACCATGGCCTTGTATTATATTATATTTCGAAGTTGGGTAATATGATGCCTCTAACTTTCTTCTTTTTGCTTAGGATTGCTTTGGCTATTCTGACTCTTTTTTGGTTTCATACAAATTCTATGATTATTTTCTTTTTCTAATTCTGTGAAAAATGACATTGACATTTTTATAGGGATTGCTTTCAATCTATAGATTGCTTTGTCCAGTAGAATCATTTTAATGACATCAATTCTTCTTACTTATGAACATGGAATGTCTTTCCAGTTGTTTGTGTCCTCTTTAATTTATTTCATCAGTTCTGTAGTTGCCCTTGCAGAGATCTTTTACCTCCTTTGTTAAATTTATTCCTATTTATTTTTTGTAGCTATTGTAAGTGGGATTGTTTTCTTGATTTTTTTCTCAGCTAGTTCATTATTGGTATATAGAAACACTACTGATTTTTATGTGCTGATTTTGTATCCTGCAACATTCCTCAATTTATTTATCAAATCTAGGATATTTATTTATTTATTTATATTTTTATTTTTATTTTTTTGAGACAGAGTCTTGCTCTGTTGACTAGGCTGCAGTGCAGTAGCATGATCTCAGCTCACTACAACCTCTGCCTCCCAGGTTCAAGCAATTCTCCTGCCTCAGCTTCCCAAGTAGCTGGGACTACAGGCATATACCACCACACCCAGCTAATTTTTGTTGTTGTTGTTGTATTTTTAGTAGAGACGGGGTTTCACCATGTTGGCCAAGCTGGTGTTGATCCACCCACCTTGGCTTCCCAAAGTGCTGCGATTACAGGTGTGAGCCACTGCGCCCAGCCCAAATCTAGGAATTTTTAAATGAAGTCTTTATATTTTTCTAGACCTAAGATCATGTCATCAGCAAAGGGGTCACTTTGACTTCATCTTTTTCAATATAGATGCCTTTTATTTCTTTTTCTTGGCTAATTGCTCTGACTAGGACGTCCAGTACTATGTTGATGTGCTGCTGGATTCTATTTGGTAATATTTTGTTGGGAATTTTTACACCTACCTTCAGAGATTTTGGCCTGCTGTGCTGTGAGCCTGTCTCTGGAGAAGGTGGAACCACTGTCTGTGGGAGCAGCTCAGGCAGGCACCTGTGGGGCAGGTGATCTCCCCTTGTCTTGGTCCCATAACAGCCTGCAGCAGCAGCATCAGGGCGATTTGTCCTCAGGGTGTGTGAAAGTGCCCAGCCTCCCGCCTTCTACCTTGGCCAGCTGCGCCAGAGGTAGTGTTAGCCCCAGGGCAGTTCGCAGGTCTTTGAGGACTGAGCTCTCAGAATGGCACCATGTTGCACCTGCTCAGGTCTCAGAAACATGTGGGACCCAGAATGAGTTCCTTCTCGGAGCAATTCCTCTACATAATATCTAGGCAGCTTTCTGTGTTCGCCTTGAGGCCCCCAGAGAGTCAAGGGGTTTTCTCATGCTTAGGATTATTGAAGTTATTGGTGTGGTTGTGAAGTCCTGGGGGTCAGTCACTCACTCCCTGAATCTGCAGCTTCTTTCCTTTTTATAGTATTTTGAGAGAGAAGAGGAGGGATTATATTTACATTTTTTTATTACTGTATATTATAATTGTTCTATTTTATTATTAGTTATTGTTGTCCATCTCTTACTGTGCCTAATTAATAAATGAAAATTTGTCATAGGTATGTATGTATGTATAAGGAAAAAAAACAGTAAATATAGTGTTCAATACTATCTGCAAGTTCTGTCATCTGCTGGGGGTCTTGGAATGTATCCTGCATGGATAAGGGGGGACAACTGTAGTGAATACAACTCAGGGACAGCCAAATAGAAAAGATGTAGTAGGTAAGGACTGATGAAGGTGAAGTACAGATCTTCCATGCTCTCTTCAGGGACACCACCCCGCCAACACTTCTATATGTTCATGGAGACAGAGGTTGTCATACATTAATTGTAGCAATTTAACTCTTTTTAATGGGCAATGGAAGAATTTAATTCACTGACCTAATACTCTAACTCCTAGATTTTCTTTTATATTGCTTTTGTAAATAATTAAGAGCACAATTTTCCTTAAATGACTTTAATCCCAACAAAGAACCAGACAACAAGTATTTGGTTGGGCATGCTTTTGACTTGGGAAGATGTGGCTCGAGAGGAAATCACTCTAATGAGTACATATTTCTCAGTGCTCCTCTAATGGTTAAATAATTAAGACTGTACTTACATGAAGTCCTCCAAATAGACAGAACTGTTTCAACTCCTCTTTCAACTGTAAGTGATTGAAGACAGCCCTATGCATATTTAACATCCATTGTCTCACACTCCCTTAAATATTTAAAAACAGGTTATATTAATATTTTTAATATTAATTTGAAGGTTTTATTTATTTCAACATCTTTTATTGTTTTTAAAATTAAAATTATTGCTTTGCCTACACTTCTGGTACTCATTGAAACTGGCAATTGTTTTTCAAGAAATAAAGGCAAAATTTTATTCATATTGTGAAAAAAATGCATGAACTACTCTCTCATCCCCTTATTAAGAAATATACACAAATAAACATTTTCCTATAATCTGATATTTTCATGCGTTATTCTTCCCAAATAAGGTAGATATCTCTATATGGATTTGAACATTAGAACTGAGTATTTGGAAACCTTGCTGGACATCTTGAGCCAGTAGATACAAAATGAAAACGCTAAAATCATTAATTTTGGGCACGTGTTACTTAATGACTTTATTACAACTAAAATCCTTAGTTACTTTGAAAGGTCACACTTTTACCTTCAGACATTTCATATTCTACAAACACTTGTATATATTATAATATATGGGTACTACCAAAATTAATTTACATGAAGTACATTGCCATATAAACTGCAATTTGAATTTGATTTAAAATTCTGTAATATTTTTCTTTAAATTAGTAGTTTTATTGTAATACTTTGATGCTTTCCACAAAGCGTGACTTTTCTTTTAATGCCTTTGCAAGTTTGTGAATTCTAAATGATGGTGTGAGTAGGTCAACCTCTGTTTTAATTGACAACTTTATATAACCAGTAAGGCAAGATTTTCAAAGTCCTCTTTTAGGCAGAGAGCTAATTCATGAACCACTGGTAGTATTTGCAATTGGAAATAATGTGACATAGGCTGTGGAATCAGATTGCCTTGTTTGATTCCTTATTCTGCTACTTTTTAGCTGGGTGATTTTGCTTAATTTTTCTGTTCCTCTTCTCTTTTTCTTCTATAAATGGGTTATTGTTATAAAAAGATAATCTGTGTGAAGATCTTTTTTTTTTTTTTTTTTTTTTGAGACAGTCTCGCTCTGTCGCCCAGGCTGGAGTGCAGTGCCTCGATCTCAGCTCACTGTAAGCTCCACCTCCCGGGTTCGTGCCATTCTCCTGCCTCAGCCTCCGGAGTAGTGGGGACTACAGGCGGCCGCCACCACGCCTGGCTAATTTTTTTGTATTTTTAATAGAGACGGGGTTTCACTGTGTTAGCCAGGATGGTCTCCATCTCCTGACCTTGTGATCCGCCCGCCTCGGCCTCCCAAAGTGCTGGGATTACTGGCGTGAGCCACGCGCCCGGCCGTGAATATCTTAATACAATATCTAGCATTTAGTAAATATTCAGTATCAAGAAATATAATCTTTATTTTTGTTTTTATAATCATCATCCTTTAGTATACATGTAGTGTGGTAGTTTCATAGACTTTTTAATCAGATATTTCAGTATAAGTGAAAAACTTGTATAATATAATTGAACAAAACACAGGCACCTACTTTTCTTAAATCCTACTTTTTAAGCATTTCAGAATATGCTAAGTAGATTTTCTTATAATGTTCCTATATATTTCATTTCCTTCATGTTAAATATTTCATAATAACATTCTGAATAAATTTTATGCCATAAAAAAACTGATTCTATCAGAATAGTGAGCTCTAACTTTCTTTTTTTTTTAACACCTGAAGCTTTCTTTCATCATGTTCAAATTTTTCACACTGTACATTTAATCATAACTGCAAAGGCCTATCCTTCTCACTGGATATTCCAAAGAATGAAATGTCAAACTATTAATAGCTAGTATGCTTAAAATGAACCTTCTATCAGGAGAAAATTTCCATTGGCAGACTTGAGTGCACTATAATGAGTGTGCTTGGTTTCGTATTATTTAGCTTTTTTGAGGTGAAGAAACTACCCTGGAATCAAAGTAGTGTGGGCAGTCTTTTAAATAAAAGACCTTTTAAGTAGCCTTTAATTTAGGGATGCTTTCCAACTCAGACTCTATTAAACTGTATGAAAATAGACTATGTTTGAAGAATTTTAAGCCAACATTATCATTCTTCCTTACTGGCCATTGAAAATTGAACGGGCTGAATCTTTCAGATGTGGACAAATGACATAGAGAGAGAGAGTCTAGAAAAACCCCCATTGCTGGTAATAATTCATTAAGTCAGATACTTTCAAAGAATTCTCACAAAAATAATCTATAAAAAAGTAAATATGCATTTGGGGATATTTTCCCATTAGGTATAATTAATTACACTGATAACTACTTCCACTTAAAAGGAAATTTCTCCTTTTATAAGAAGAAACAAAATAGCTGCAAACACATTTAGCTTTGTTAGGCAAATACAAATATAACTGGAGAGCGAAGACTGTATTCACTTAACTTATTAGCATTTGATTCTAGTATCATTAATCTTCACTCCACTTCAGTATTACATTCCAATGATCATATCTTTGATTTTGTAATCATTCCAAACTTCTCTACCTGTGAACTATTAAATTGCAACAATATCCTGTGTATTGACTGCAACATTCTGGCTCTCAGACACCTTTGTTCTCAATATATTTGCTTTTCAAGTTTTTTAGTAGTTCTAGCAAATCAATCTGTTGGTTGTCTTCCCCCATGAGTTTCCTTCTGAATTATTTCCTTCCGGAACCAACTTAGACTGTCCCTTAAACTGTGCCTTAATGTTTTGCCTCCTTGTTCTTTTGACTCCACTCATAGTGTCAGACTCGACTTTTGAAGGAGAGAAGGCATCTGTTTCAGTTATTTCTTGCTGTATAACAAACTACTCCAATACTTCAGAGCTTAAAAGAACCACATTTTATTATATCTAATCATAGTAATTCTAACCAGTGGATAGCTGATTTGGTCTCTAATGTCCAAGATGATTTCATATGTCTGGAACCTTGGTGGGGACAACTGGAAGTCTTAGCTAAACTGTGCCCTCTGCTTCTCCATATTGTCTCTGGGCCTCTTCATATGGTTTCTGCAGAGGAGAGGTTGAAGTTTTACATGGGGTTCAGAGCTTCCAGAGTGGGTACTTCAAAAGATAGGAAGTGGAACTGCCAGACACTTGTGTCCTGGTCCCAGCAATTGGCACAGCATCACTTCTGCTCTGAGTTCCAATAGTGAAAATAATCACAGAGCCCATCCAGACTTAATGAAATAAACGTAAACTCCAGGTCTTGATGGGAGGAATTTTGAAGAAAATGTATACATCCTTATTCTTTTAACACCACTCATGTATTCGTTTATTCAATGAATAATGATATATCACCAACTATAATGACAGATACTGTGATGGACACATGGGATGCAACAATGATTGGAGAATTTTAGGTCCCTTTGTAATGGAGCTTACATAAACAAGATATGAACAAATAGTGAAGATATGCAGAAAATACATGCAATAATAAATAAAAATTAACCATGGGAGAAGTTACTTTACCAACTTGTCATCAAAGATGGGCTTTCTGAAGGGGTAAAATCTGAATGATGAGAATGAGCGAGCTATTGAAAAACCAAAGGAAAGAACATCTCAGGCAGGAAGAACAAATTAGAGGTCTAAAGTCTACAAAAGTCTTGTCATGTAGAAACAAGAAGAAAACTTACGTGTTTGGGACATAGTCATCAAGACAAGAATGGTTGAGAACATGGGCAGAGCCAGAACTTGCAGGACCTTGAAGTCCTGAATAGCAAGCAGGGGTGAGTCCATAAAGTTTTTTGAACAGGAAAGTAACATGAGCTTATTTTTCTGTTAAACGCACATTTGAAAAATCTCAGAAGAATGAGAGAACAAAAGGAGTACATTGACCTATTACAAGTCCACTGCAGGGAATTTGTAGTAGTCCATGTGAGAAACAATGGTAGTGGTAGTGGATAAAGTGACAAATTTATAAGCTCCTAAAATATTTTAAGGTAGAATCAACATAAATAATTATCTTTTAAAATCATGGACAGTGTTCTTGAACAGTTATCACTCATTATTTCCACAGTTTAACCATCAATTCACATACCCCAAACCCAAATTACGTATAATACACAGTAAAACTGCTTTTACTGTATTCCTTAATGGTACTAAACTTGTCAAAGAAAAAATATATATTCTACATATCATCAGTCTTAACTTGGTTTTTGATAGCATTTGGTACTTTTGACCGCTCATATTCTCTAAAACATGCAGCTCCTTTAATTTTTGTAACACAACACTCTGGATCCCCACATCTCATTGATTGTTTATGATTATTCTCCTTTAAAAGCTTTTATTTTTCTCTAACCCCATAAGTGATTATATTCAAGAATAAAGTCCATATTTGGCATTTTACTTATTTTTTATCTGTATTCACTCTGAGCTATCTTAATAACTGTAACCTTTGGTCAGTCCTTTCTTCTGAGTTTTAGATCCATATTTTCTCTTGACAATTAGATACATGCTTCTAGGCATGTAATAGACAAAATATTATGTAAAACCTCTCCAATGTAAACAACTAAAAATTCTGGACAATATTGTAAAATTAATTTTAAAAACATTTAAAATGTTTATTTGAAAAATTACTTTGTCGAATTTAATGAAAGAAGTAAAATGAAGTTACATTTGCCTTGAGGATATTTGTTGAACGTGGACAAATCTAAGCTTCAATTCTGATGGCATCTTTGGGCAAGAGGTGCAGAACTTCAAACCCAGAGTATTCACTAGGGGAGGGATCTGTTGGTGGAACTTTCTGCCAAGAAGTTGGAACTCAAAGGATTATATCTGTAGGGTAGGAGTAAAGCAGAGGTAAACCCAATCTACACATTCCCACTCCTAAGGGAGTGCAAGAAATGTGTGACTTTGAAATGAACAGGATGGGATGATGTGGTAATGCATTCTTGAAATTATAGTTGATAGTTGACCTTTATATGGATTTTTAACTCAAATTCAAGTCACTTGATAAATCAAATTAGCCTGAGGTCATGCACTTAAATGTGATCCTAGACAGTGATGTCTATAGTTGCCTGCGGACACAAATTTTCTCTGGAGAAAGAAACCATCATTTTAGTCATTGAAATATCCTATAAATATTTTTAAAGGTCAATGAATAGCATAGAATCAAATTTATCGAAAGTAATCAAGAACACACAGGACGACAGTACTTCGAAAGAAAACCAACAGAAAAACTTCCTCAAAACTTCAATTGAAATTATCAGGCAGTGGCCCGGTGCGGTGTCTCACGCCTGTAATCCCAGCATTTTGGGAGGCTGAGGTGAGTGGATCACAAGGTCAGGAGATCGAGACCATCCTGGCTAACACGATGAAACCCCATCTCTACTAAAAATAAAAAAATTAGCCGGGCATGGTGGCGGGTGCCTGTAGTACCAGCTACTCGGGAGGCTGAGGCAGGAGAATGGCGTGAACCTAGGAGGAGGAGCTTGCAGTGAGCCGAGATCGTGCCACTGCACCCCAGCCTGGGTGACAGAGTGAGACTCCATCTAAAAAAAAAAAAAAAAAATTATCAGGCAGTATAAAACAATTACTTTGTTCACAAAAGTGTAAGATAAGCTTAACTACTTTTTCAGGTAGTGGAAACATACAAAAAAGTTGTATGGCAGGTGTACAAAATAACTACACAGAAAAGGAATAAATGAAGTATACATTATTGGAATTAAAAACACAATATATATTTTGCAGATTAAGTAGGATTGGAGAAAGAATTAATGAACTGAATTAGTTCAGATGAATTTATTCATAATGCAGTTCAGAAAAATCAACAAGTGGAAAATTTGAAAAGGGGTTAAAAGACATCAAAAACAGAATGAACAGGATCATCTAACGAGGATATAAAGAAGGAAATAGAGGTGTTATTTAAACAACTAATCATGAGAATTTTCCAAAATTACTTCAGATGAAAGACACCAAACTTAACAGATTTAAGAAGCCCAACAAATTTCAAACCCGTAAGTGAAAAAGAAACCCATCCCTAGGAACCGTATATTGAAACTGCAGAACAGCAATGACACAGATATTTTGAAAGTGGCTGGAGGAAAAAAAAGACATTCATGTCAAAGTGTAAGACTTTGAGTTGACCTCTTTACACCAACAAGAGCCATCTGAAGACAGTGGAATTATATAATGGTGCACTGAAAGAACAAAGCCTGACAACCTACAAAGAAAATACCTTTTAATGTTTAATATGTGTGTGTGTATATATATGCATACACATATATGTATATATAAAACATTAAATATATATACACATACATGTATGTATATATAAAACATATTTATATGTATATATAAAATATTAAAATATATATGTATTTTAACTTATATGTACATATATGTATGTTATACATAATATGTATAATTCTATATATGTATATGTACACACAAATTCTACATGTGTATATGTGCATATACACATATACATATGAAAAATGAAAATTATATTTCATGTACACATATATGTATATATACATATATGTATGTATATGTGTGTATGTATATAACATATACATGTATACACACACACACGTAAATACATATATACATACACTTTGGGACCTTTGTTTACTTCTCCACATCACTAGTCATGGATTATTGCATGCTTATGAGTGGCTAAGTCTTGGATTTCCTCAGGAAAACATAACACTATTGCATGTGTATGGTTTCCTATAGAGAACTTCAGTCTTTGGGCATAGCATTAAGAGCTCTTGGTTTCCCAGCCCCACAAACTGAAATATATTTTTTAGAAAATCATGATCGAAGAGTTCACTAAAGATATGATAGATCTAAATGATAACTTCAGACACAAGGAGAGTGGTCACAGATGGAAAGTCTACAATGAAAGAAGGAATGAAGGGCAAATAACCTAGCAAATATCTGGACTTTTTAAAAATACTATAGGTATACAATATTATACTATAATGTACAATATAATTTTTTTTTTTTTTTGAGACAGAGTCTAGCTCTGTTTCCCAGGCTGGAGTGCAGTGGCACAATCTCAGCTCACCACAACCTCTGCTTCCTGTGTTCAAGCGATTCGACTGCCTCAGCCTCCTGAGTAGCTGGGGCTACAGCCACACGTCACATGCCCGGCTAATTTTTGTATTTTTAGTAAAGACGGAGTTTCAGTATGTTGGCCAGGCTGGTCTCAAAGTCCTGATCTCATGATCCGCCCTCCTCAGCCTCCCAAAGTGCTGGGAGGCTCACAGGCATGAGCCACCACGCCCGACTATGTACAATAGACTTTTTATTAAAAAAAAGAGAATTGAAATTCATGACTCACTAACACATGTTAGAATGAGAATAAAAGGAATAAATTATCCTTAGATTATTGTTTTCTTCAGTAGTATAATAAGGGTATTGATTGATGTTTTTGGATAACTTAAGTATGCATGTTGCAAGCTTTGAGATAATCGGAATAATAGAAACAGAGTAAATAAATCTTCAAGTAGTAGCAGCAAAAAGATCAGAATGATAATGTATGTAATCCATCCATCTAAAAGAAGGCAATAAAAAGTAGCAGAAAACAAACAGTACACAATAATAAGTTACAGTAAATTTAATACAAAAATGCAATAAAATAAAAGTACAAAATAAGTAGTTACAGTAAATGTCAATGAATAAAGTGCTAATAAGTGCTCTGGGTTAAAAAACGATTGACAGACTTTAAAAATATCCTAAAAAATAAAACATAAGCTCATGATGTTTAAAAGAGATGCTTGTAAAATTTAAAGATACTGAAAGTATAAGAATAAGAATACTTATAAAGATATTGAAAGTATAAGATTAAAAGGATGGAAAAAAATCACATGCAAATACTAACAAAATAAATGCCAATGTAACTATAATAATGTTAGACTATATATGTGTGTATATATATATACACACACACACACACACACACACACACACATATATAGATATCGCATTGCTGGAGACAAAAGAGACCATAGTGATAAAATATTCAATATTCAACTCATGGACAACATAAACCAGTTCTAAATTCATATCTACCTAATAGCATAGCCTCAAAACAGGTCAAGCAAAACGGAGGCAGAACTACAAGGAGAATTTTTAAATTAGGTATCTAAAACTTATAACTTTTTTTAGAGGAGTTTAACATACTCTTCTGAATTAATTCAACTGGAATAAGTAGGCAAAAAATAAATAAATAAACAACTATATGGATGATTTGGACAACTCCTCAATATTAGACTCGGCCCAATAGATACATATCACACTTCAAAAGTGCAGACTATTCCTTCTTAGCGAGCACACCAAGAACAGAAATCTTCTGTATATTGTGTCATACAGCAAGTGTTAACAAATTCAGAGGATTGAAAACGTGGACTATTTTATCTGACTACAGTTCAGTTAAGCAAAAAATCAAAAGCAAAGAGAAAATAAAATGTTACGCATATATTTGGAAATGAAGAAACACTGCTTCTGGATGTGTGATTGACAGATGCATAAAATTGACACATTAAACATACATCGATCTGCCTCTCCTTTTCCTCGCTGTCTTCATGACTGGCGCTATTATCCCCTTCATTGCCTAAGGCATCATTTTTGGTCCCACTGACCTCACCTTGGTTCAGACTTTCACCAGTGATTTAATTTTTTTGCAACTCGTCTCTTCCCTCTGTGGTTTCTGCTTTTCCTATCTACCACAATATTTTTCCTAAAAAAAAAAAAAATAATAATTTGATCATATAAATCCTTTATTTAAAAATTTTAGAAGATCTCCTCAATACCAAGAAAATGCATTCCTTGAATAGAGTCTCTTTCTTTTCATCTTTATTTCCCACCAAGCGCTTATGGTCTTCTTTTGTGCATCAGCTATGCTAATCCATCTGCATTTCTCTGAACATCCCTTCCTCTTCAGATTTTGTACCTTTGAACATACACATCTCTCTACCTGGAATACTTTCTCTTACTGCTTACTCACCTGACCATTCCCTGTACATTCTTGAAGACACAACTGAGTATCATTTTTGTAACATATTTGCCTGGTCAACTCTCATACTGTCATTCAATTCTTATTTACTTAGCACTGTAGAATAATTTGTCATACAGTTTTGTAAATTAGCTTTTTAAATAGCTGCCTTCGGTATCAGACCATGAAGTGAATGAAGGGAGGAATCTTTTCATTTTACATTAAAAAAGGAATTCTTACCACTTTTAAACAAAGGGCCCTAAACAAAAAAGAAAAGAGGAGAATATTGATAATATTAGAATTAATAGGTAAGTTTAAAAATATTTGCTGAAAGAGGTAAGAAGGATCAGTCAGCTCTAGTAGTTTCACCTGCAAATGCATTTGTAAAGCAAGGAGACTCATTTACTTCCTACCCTCAGGAAATCACATTTCCCAACCCAAGCTAAAATTTCTGGGCTTAAATGTGTTCTTCATTCACTTCTCACACTCCTCCTCTATTGCTGCATGTGTTATTAAAAATGGCTTCTTCTAATAAGAGTAGCTTTTGGCTTATTGCAAGTCACATCTTTCATCTGTTTTTACATATCTTTTCTACAGATCCCCCTGCAGTGGAACCAGCATTCTTGGAAATCCGGCAAGGACAGGATCGAAGTGTCACTATGAGCTGCAGAGTACTGAGAGCCTATCCAATACGGGTGCTGACCTACGAGTGGCGCTTGGGCAATAAATTATTAAGGACGGGTCAATTTGACTCTCAGGAATACACAGAGTACCCTGTGAAGAGTCTTTCCAATGAAAACTATGGAGTTTATAACTGTAGCATCATAAATGAAGCTGGAGCTGGGAGATGCAGCTTTCTTGTAACAGGTAGGATTCCAGATATTTTCTTTTTATATGTTTTGTTTTTTTAGACCAAGAGAGTTTAGAGCTATGCCAATATAAGAATGAAAACACTTTGTAAATCAACGGAGCATAGAACAGCTTGACTACTCAAGTTAGAGCTTCTACACATTTATTTTTAAGTCAAATTTATTTTAATAGTATAAAGGGTGCACGGGTCTACAAAATTACATAGAAGTTTATCTGAATTCTAGTAGAGTTAGTGAGGAGGAGGTAGGTTATTGTATTAGTCGATTCTCACACTGCTATAAAGAACTACCTGAGACTGGGTAATTTATGGAGAAAAGAGGTTTAACTGACTCACAGTTCTGCCAGCTGAACGGGAAGCATGACTTGGAAGCCTCAGGAAACTTACAATCATGGCAGAAGGCAAAGGCGAAGCAAGGACCTACTTCACATGGTGGCAGGAAAGAGAGAGAGAGAGTGAAGGGGGAAGTGTCACACACTTTTAAACCATCAGACCTCATGGGAACTCACTTACCATCACGAGAACAGCAAGGGGGAAATCCACCCCCATGATCCAATCACCTCCCACCAGGGCCCTCCCCTGACATGTGGGGATTGCAATGCCACATGAGATTTAGGTGGGGACACAGAGCTAAACCATATCAGTTATTTAGAGTATTTCAGTAATAATGAGACATACTGTGGTGTTGGCTGGCTTTAATTAGATCAAGTTGCAAATTTTTTTTTTTCTTTTCAAATCTCATGTGAATAGATAATTGCTCTGGTTTTCTTATTACCAGAATTTTTTTCTTTTGTTTATTTGCTTATTTATGTATGTATTTATTTACTACCTCTCAATATATGGTAACTTTCAATTTTGTCTTTGACTGGCCATGTGTTTACAAATATTCCAAGAAAAAGCAGTAGAGTTGTATCTGACAGATAGTAAATTAGGGAGAAGTATTGACTTTTGATGTCATTGTCTTTTAAACATTCCCTCTGTATTATGACTTATGTAATTATTTACATTGTTTTTATAATCTATATACTGCACATTATTTTTGAGTGACAAATTAGGAATGCATTAAAAGAAAATACTCCTCATTTTTTTTTTTGTCATAGGTAGTTAGTTGTAATAGTTGAAATGTTCATGGTAGTAAAAAAAGAAACTGGACATTGTGTATTATCTAAAAAGAAGTCATAAAAGTGATTAAAATGTTCCAAACTTAAAACTTATTAATAGCATAAATTATAAGTGATAATTTCTAACTTGTGAGGGAACTTTCTAATTATGAACTGCCTTTAGCCATTTTTGCTTTCTGAAATGTAATATTAGCTAGTCTAATCTAGGAAAGCATATCAGATGTCTGGATGAAACTTTGAAACACCAATTAGTTCATCTACTAAAGCATATCAGGATTAGTATTCCTTATGAATTTCTCATAACTCAAAATTTTGAATCTAACATAAGAGAGCCATGGAATAGAAGTATACAAAGATCCATATATTTTTAATGCACAAAACAAATCTTTCAAGATAATGCTGTTTACTTCTGAGACTCAAATTAACTAAAAACATTTTAAATTTTATTTTTTACAATTATTTTACTCTTCCACTTACCATGAATTTTGTATAGTCATCCCAAAGTAGACTTGATCTAACTATACACCAAAATGTATAAAATCAAACTAAAAGGCAATGACATCTATACCTGTATTAACTCACAGGAAATCTTAAAAGATTATTCCTCTTTTCTTTCTTCTTTTAGAATTCTATGTTTATGATGTATGTTAAAGTAAGGGGCTAAAAGAATAGAGTTGTGTTCACTTAGATGTCAGAAGAGGTGTGAGAATATTTTCCTGCTAGGAAAAAGAAGAAAGTAAGCCAAGGTATTTTGGAAACTGTGATGAGCCTAGCTTGTAGTATACTATCTATGTTAAAGATAATTAACTATAATACTAAAAAATACTTTGCATTTGTATACATTTTATGTATTCATATTTTAATGGTGAAGTCACAGCAGTTTTATGTGGTTTAAGTGAGCTTCATGAGCTTTAGTAGAAACCCAGATGCCATTTTTCATCTTCTACGATGGGCTATGTTTTACAAGTTCTAAAGGTTAATGTAGCATATTGATTTATTAGAATAAGCCCATTTGTAAATTTGAAATTCCAAGTATTACCTATATTACTTATATATTAATATGTAGACATAAATATTTCCATTTTAATAGTTCTGTAATATTACAGCACAGGATTTAACTGGAGTATGCATTTCAGTTTATCAAAGATTCAAAATGTCTCAATATTTAACTCTGGAAAAACATATTCTTCAATACTTCAAAATATCTGGGCTTATTTTTTCATGGCATGACTGAATATCATTCTATGTTATACCCCATTATGTCCCATCACATTGCTTGATCTAGAAAAGAAAACCAGTAACTTTAGAGTGATTAAATAGATGAAGGATGAACAAAAGAATTAATGATTCAATGAAAGAAAATTTCTGAAAATAATTTTTAAATGAGAAAGAAAGTGAATACAGAGAGAGTAAAAGGATGGCTTAAGTTGAAAATAAATCATATATATTTTAGAAAGCTAGCTAGTGCCCTCCGAAAAAGGTAAGTCTATGTCCTAATCCCTGGGAACTGTGGATATTAACTTACAAGGCAACATATGTAATTAAGTTAAGGATTTTGAGAGGAGGAGCTTATCTTGAATTATCTGGGTGGGTCTCAAATGCAATAACATGTATTCTTATAAGAGAGAGGCAGGGGGAGTTTTAAGAGAGAAGAGGAGGCAATGTGAGTATGCAGTAATGCAACCACAATCTGAAGAACCACTGGAGCCACCAGAAGCTGTAAGAGGCAAGGAATATATTCTCCCCTAGAGTCTCTACAGAAGTAGGAAGTAGGGTCCTGCCAGGACCTTGGTTTCAGACTTCTGGCCTTCAGAATTGGGAGAAGATAGTTTTTGTTTGTTTGTTTGTTTAAGCCGTCCAGTTTGTGGCTGTTTGTTATGGCAGTCTTAGATAACAAATACACATTACAACTCACTATTTCAAAGAACCCCTCTCTTAAAAATTATACGTGATGAATAGAACAGTTTTGTCAACTGTCCTCAGCTTTATCACACTAAGCAGGCTAGACCCTGGAGACATGGGTGCACGTGTCTTACATCTCAGCAAAGTTGTAAGAAGGGGTTGCTTTTGCCACCTAAAAGGCCAGCTGGAACAAGTGTACAACTGCAAGAGGCAGTCAGTGCGGAAAATCAACCTGGGAGGTCTCAGGTCATCTACATCAGTAGATTGTGTAGGTTTAAGCTACACATTGGCTTAAACCAACCACAAGGGATGCTTCAACATTGAAATGTTATGCCCATTACATAATATAGCAGAGAAAAGATGTTTCCAGCAGCTTGAATATGTAAGAAACCAGATGACAGAATCTACTGGTAGATTCTGTTGACAACACCACAGATTAATGAAGATGCACTTTTATTCTTTTTTTGAACATGAAGACCCAGGTAATCTGCAGCCAAATGCAGTGTTTATTTGTAAAGTTTTAAATTATCTGTGCCTTTCAAATTGTTCTAATTGATATTCCTAAATATTTAGCAATCAAGATGTTTGCTCTAAGCTATTCTAATTATGTTCCCACTAACTACACTTTCTTCATATTTCTTCACTTTAACAGACTTGCTTCTGATATTATGTTTTTATTGAAATGTTTATGGGTGTCAGGAGACTAAGATTTCTTGACAAGTCAGGCAAGGCAATAAATAATGTGAAAAAAGTATAATTTTTATATTAGCTTTTTTGTCTAGTTGCTTAAATGCAATAGTCTAAACATATGCATTTATTACATGGTTTTTTTTTTGTTTTTTTTTTTTTTTTGAGACGGAGTCTCGCTCTGTCGCCCAGGCTGGAGTGCAGTGGCAGGATCTCAGCTCACTGCAAGCTCCGCCTCCCGGGTTCACGCCATTCTCCTGCCTCAGCCTCCCGAGCAGCTGGGACTACAGGCGCCCGCCACCTTGCCCAGCTAGTTTTTTGTATTTTTTAGTAGAGACGGGGTTTCACTGTGTTAGCCAGGATGGTCTCTATCTCCTGACCTCGTGATCCGCCTGTCTCGGCCTCCCAAAGTGCTGGAATTACAGGTTTGAGCCACCGCGCCCGGCCTATTACATGGTTTTAGATAAAAGAAAATAAGAGCAAAATAAAATGGTAATCGATGTTCCCTATATAATCCAGGAGATAAAAGTAGAATGCCCTTCTAACTTCCAGAAAGTGCATGTATACAGTTATATATACTTAAACTTGTAAAACATTTAGGAATTTTATCAATGGAGACATTTTAAGATTCTTTTAAATGAAAGATACTAAAGGAGTGTTTTTTTTTTTAAAGGTAACAGTGTATATATATAATAGATTTTTTATTGCATAGCCATAAATTATAATTGAATATAAAACCACCAGTATGTACTCTCAACTGAGTTGTTTTTTACAATCAGGAATGTATTTAACAAGTATTTCCTGTCTACTTACTAAGTGTGAGGTACAAGATTAAACATCAAAAAGAGAACAATAAAAACTTTCTCTGAAAAACTTTGCCAGTTTTACATGTGCATAGCATCTTGAAGTAATTTTGTTTTTGTATCTATTGCACTTCTTAAGCCTTATATTCTCTTCTGGGACATTGCAGTTTCCTTTTATCTGATCTCTGAAATTTTCATATTGTTGGGCTTTATTTTCCTTGAAAACCTAGCTTATCTTAAGTGAGAAAGGTTGATTCTGTTAATTGCCTATAGGATGATATGCAAATTCTTCACTGTCATAATTCTTCAAAGCACTCATTAATATCTCAAATAAAATATGTAGCATAATCTCTACTTCAGTTCTACCAGTTATTCCAAATTCAATTCAAATGTGACTATGCTGCTTCTCCCAAATCATCACACATTTGTAGGACTCTGTCTTTCTTCACATATTTCTTTATTCTGAAATACTAGCCTTTTGTGTATCTCTATGCTACAGTTATAGTGACTTTTGCATATGACTTTACCAGGGTTATGTCGATCATTGTTCTTCAACCAAATACACAGGTGCAGGCTGTGATAAAATTTTATGATTCACAAATTCATGATTACTGCTGTAACTGCTTCTCTCTGAACGTGTAAATAAACTCCAAATAACCAGGATTTAAACATGGCTTAACCATTATTTAAACAGTCTAGAAAATTATTTCACTCAGGTTGTGATGTATCATTTCAGAAAGTAACACGATGATTCTGCTCCACAAAGTCCTTGGGAATTCAGGCTTCTTCCATCTTAATCCTCAACCATCGTCAATAAATGGTACATCTTATAACTCTGACTACTTAAATTGCAGCTATTAATTCCACATTTCCTCCAAAAGTGAAGCATGCTTCTTCTTTTTGAGGACACTTCCCAATAATTTTACACATTTTTTTCTGGTTGGATATTGAAAATAATCATATTTCTTCACTGTCAATTAATGTTGTGGGCATATATTTTATTTTAAGAAGATTAAATTGCATTATATATATACACATATATGTGTGTATATATATGTGCATATATATATGTGTATATATATGCGCATATATGTGTGTATATATACATATATATACTATATGTGTGTGTGTGTATATATATGTTGCCTTTATTGAAAATAGTACAATGAAATTAAAATGAGATTGCCAAGGAGAATCCTTGAACTATAGTTTTATTTGTGTAAACTTTCCACCAACACTATTATACCCCTTTTTCAGAGCCATGAACATTTAGAGTCTCAGAATAATTTCAAAAGATAGATGATAAGAGGTTTGATTAGTGACTCAAGATATTTTAATGCTAAACATAATAAAATTGATGGTGCTGTGTTGGTTATTATTTCTGCATAAAGAATTACTACAGAGTCAAAAGCTTTAAATAACATATTTATTGTCTCACGGTTTCTATATGTCAGGATTCCAAGCATGGCTTAGGTAGGTCCTCTGTTCTGGGTCTCACAAGGCTGCAGTCAGACTGTTGGTTGGGCTGTGTTCTTGTATAGAGGCTCAGCTGGGGAAAAATACCTTCCAAGCTTATTCACATTACAGAAAGAATTAATTTCCTTGTGTTGTATGATAGAGGCCCTGGCATTTGCTGGCTATTTGCTGGACCTACCCTGAGACCCTAGAATATGCCTGCAGGTCCTAGAAGCTGCCCTCAATAGTTTGTCCCATGGGCTTCTCAAAAATGGCTGCTTATTTCAAACCCACAAGAAGAATCTCTAGCTCCAGTCTGCTAAACTGGAATCTTATGTACATAATACAATCACAGAAGTGACATTCTGTCACAGTTTTTAGATTCTATTAATCAGAAAGAAGTCACGGTTTTTCCCTGACACTGAAGGAATTATGCAAAGATATGAAAAACAGGAGACAGGAATCACTGGGAGTCATCTTAGGGTCTTTCTGCCACAAGTACCAGCATTTCCTGCCACTGGGAGTCCTTTTTGAACATAGCCTACATAGGAATGAAACTGCTATATCTATTGAAATATTAACTAAAGAAATCCTTCAGAGTTTAATCCCTTTCCTTAATCCTGCCAAATAGGGTTTTACAAAGCAAAATTTTGCCTGTAACTGCTACTCTAACCTTTAGTTTGGAAATATTTGAGCTAGGATTTCACATCCTGTGTTTTCCTTTTGGCATATGACAATATTCATATTGACATATTGAAACTACCAATTTCTCCATGTTCAGTATATGAAGAATTTCAAAATGACTGAGGATTTTAATATCACCTAAAACAAGATGTTGGAGGAATCTAGCATTTCTTATTCCTGAAGAATAAGTGAGAAGAAACAGCTACTAAAGGAGATTTGACTACACATCAAAACTAAAGTGTTTTATCTTTTTCCTTTCTAATTTTGGATTGAATTAATAGTGACCAGATAGAAAATATATTTTAGTCTCTGGCAGTGTTTGTATTTATTTATTTATTTATTTATTTATTTATTTATTTATTTATTTATTGCTATTCAGCTAGATATTTCTTTCTTAATAATGTCTAAAAATGAGCAAAATAATATTGTTGAAAAATCATTAATAACTATCAGAAGTAGTCTAAATATACTTTGAAAATGAAAAATAATTGCCAGTAAAATTGCCTGTGATAACTCTAAAAGACAAGAAATTTCAGTGTCAAATCAAAGTTTCTCAAGGCCAGAATTTTGCTAAATTTATTAGAATTTTATTTATGATGATAACAGGTGGACTAGTGGATCCCAATATTTTAGCCAGCTTATGAGTTGCAGTTGTATTACAAAATAACCTTAAGTAGAAAATTATAATATATCCTAACCATTCCATGTACAGCCTTCTGTAGTTTACTGAGTGATTCCACACATACCCTTATCATCTCCAACAACCCTACTACATATGCAGAAGAGATGGTATCACCCTCCTTTGACAGATAAACTAACAGAGGTCCAGGAAGCCAAGAATAACATAGTTCAAACTCTTTTTGACACATGTCAGTGACTCTTTTATTAGTGATGATAAAGGAATATTTGAATAATCAAGCCAGATAAAATATAAGAGAGTCCATGCAAAACTGGAAAATTAGGGATAAAAATGTAAGTATCACTTAACGAAGTTAATGCTGTCACTTATTACTAAAATATATACCTTAATATTTGACTTAAATTCATATAATGTTTTTAAAAATTTATTTTTCTCCAGTAAACGTATGACGAGGTATTTATATTTCATATTATACTTAAATAAAAACTTCAATTAAAATTTTTGTTATTTGTACAGCAGTTTGATGGCTCCTTAATTTATTTGCATTACTCATTTTCTTCATTATAAAATCATGTAATTTCTTCAATAAAAGATTCAGAGCAATATTACTATAAAAAATCTACTATTGGACCCTCTTAAAACTAAAGCATTGCAATGCTAAAGATCAATTTAAAGCGCAACTACCATTCAACCCCGCAGTCCCACTGCTGAGTATCTACCCAAAGGAAAAGAAATCATTATATAAAAAAGATACCTCAACTTGTATGTTTATCACAGCACTATTTACAATAGCAAAGTCATGGAATCCAACTAAGTATCAATTAATAGGTGACTTGATTAGAAAATGTGTTATATATATATGAGGAATACTATATAGCCATAAAAATTAATGAAATCATGTCCTTTGCAGCAACATGGATGAAGCTGGAGGCCATTATTCTAAGTGAAATAACTGAGAAACAGAAAATCAAATACCAATGTTCTCATCTATAAATGGGACCTAAACGATGGATACACATGGACATAAAGATGGAAATAATAGACTTTGGGGATTCCAAAATGAGAGAAGAGAAAGGGAGGTGAGGGTTAAACAATTACACATTGGGAAACATTTCAATGCTCACTATTTGAATGATGGGTACACTAGAAGGCAATTTTACATGGGTATATTATGCAATATACCCATGTAAAAAGCTACACATATGCCCCAAAAATCTTTAAAAAAAAAAAAAGAAATCACAGTATCAAATTACAACATGGAGAAAATTACGTGAACTCCTCTAGTCCACATGGAACTCTTGTGGATAATCTGTTGTGGGTACAGCTGTCTTTTATTCTTGGTCAGTATGTAAAGAAAGTTCTCCCATGAATGAAAGATTTTAACATCTTCTAACAGATTAGCTCTGTACAAGCGATGTAATTCTTTGTGGTCTTTCTTCCTCTATCTGTCGAATGGGAGATGATAAATCTGCTTCCCATGACTCACATAATTTTAGGATTATCTGATAAGCTAATCAATGTGAGTGTTTTAAAAACAAAACAATATGATCATATAAACGTAAGATGAGAAGATTTCCAGATTTAGCCATAGGTAAGCTACTTTCTCTCTGAGTAACACAACAATTAAAAATGCCCCTCCAAAAAGGCAGAGATGGGGAGGATGACTGATTTCAGAGATAAAGTAAGTAATCAATGCACAACTGAGCTTTGGTTGGAAGAGAAGTGTGGTAAGATTATTAGGCTGGAGCCAATGAGGCCAGTGACAATATTTTGTGGCTAGTCTGAGAGAGAACTTTGCATTTTAGGTGAGCTTTTTCTGCTCTGTGTATTATTCTGGATGGCTTATTGCCTGACATTACCAAGGAGCAGAAAAGCAGCAATTCTAACTTCAAATATTAGGAGAAAAATTGAGAGAGAACAAGAGCTGGAATGGACAGTGTCTAGAAATGAGGGCAGCCAGAGTGGTTGGCTCTCAGAGTTTCTACTGTTCTTCCTCTCCTCACATCTCCATTCACACTGCCTCAAGCTAGACCACACCCAAGAGGCAGGCCAACCTAAGATAACAGCAGGGCCTGGACCTAGAGTATTTTAAACTGGGAGAACTGGAGGGAGAAAACTGAAGAGTAGAGGGAAGAGAAGATAGAAATGGTAAAAATGATACTGCAATCAGATCTCTCCATCCTGAAGCACTCCTTCTCTTTACCTAAGGAACACAAGCAAGAGCCTAGGTCATCCTTACTCTCATAGATGGTACAAGGCAATTAGGGCTCTCACAGGAATAAAATCTGCAAAATCCGGAGCAAAACAATTATGAAAGAAAGAAGACAAATGGAATAATCTATTCCACATTAGGTAGCAGTATTAAGAAACAGAAAGTAAGAGTTTTAAATACATAAAATTTCATCCTCAAAGAAAGCAGGAAGGATATAAAAAACATGAAGAAGAAAAAAGAGCATTGCAGAAAAGAAATTGATGACAATGGGTATACAAATATAACAGTTGATAGAAATAACTACATTACTAGACTAAATTGCAGAATAGGGACAAGGCAGGAATAAGTAGTTTGAAAGATATCATAGAGGAACTCTCCCAGCAGGGGACACAAAGATAAGTCAAGTGTTAAGAGATGTGAAGGAAAAAGAATAAATATCTGCTTAGCAGGAAACCCATAAGGAAGTAAAAGACCAAATGCAGAAATAAAATTAAATTAAAAAAAAATAACAGATATTTTTTAAATTAGAAAGTAAAAAGCACTAGTGTATTAGTCTGTTTTCACACTCCTGATAAAGACATACCCGAGACTGAGACATTTACAAAAGAAAGAGGTTTCATTGGACTTACAGCTCTATGTAGCTGGGGAAGCCTCACAATCATGGTGGAAGGCAAGGAGGAGCAAGTCATGTCTTACTTAGATGGATGGCAGCAGGCAAAGAGAGAGAGGGAGCTTGTGCAGGGGAACTCCTCTTTTTTAAAACCATCAGATCTCATGAGACTTATTCACTATCAGGAAAACAGCATGGGAAAGACTTGCCCCATGTTTCAGTTACCTCCCACCTGGTGCCTCCCACAACATGTGGGAATTCAAAATTAGATTTGGGTGGGGACACAGCCAAACCATGTTGGCTAGACCTCTGAGTGATGTGGCTCATGGAATGACAGTAGCAATAGATTGGGAGAAAAATTTACATGCTCTGATAAATTTAAATGAATTTTAAAATATCAAGTACAAAAATGTTTAAAAAGCTATTTATAGAGATAAAGTAGATCATTTATACAGGATTTAGAATTATATAGACATTAAACTTCATGCAACTTGACATGCAGAGAGATAATGAAGTTATGTTTTCAAAATATTAAAGATAAAATACATTGAAAAAGAATTTTGCATGCAAATAAGTGTACATTTAATTGTGAGGACATGATAAAAATACTCCTATTCTAAAAGTTGATCTTACAAAGATTATTTTTAAAAAAATTCTTGATTGTTGGAATTAAGCAAGAAAGAGATGAATCTGGGGGAAAAGAATGGAATATGAGAAAGAAGAAAGGATGAGTAAAGACCTAATCAAGTCCGTTTTTTGTAAATAAGTAATGCTTAAAATATTTTATTCATAATAATTCAGTATTAAGACTGGAGTCGATGCCAATATAACGTAAGGGGACAGGTCTTATGAGGACATAAGGGGAAGGACCTGGCATCCTTCTTCTGACCTGTCAGTCATGGTAGAGAGTTATTGACACTAAAAAATCAGTGTTTCACTCTATTGTCAGTTTTCTCTGGGCCTATGGTGTAAGTGAGGTGACTGGAGGAACTTAGGGATAAAAGAGAAAATTCTAGTTTTGGAATCCTCTTCTCTGGCCTTGGTATGACTAGCCTTTTCTTGTTCTACAAGTCTTAATATATGTCATCTCTGAGATTGTCTTCAGAATATTGTCAAACCCAGAAATTATGTAACTGTTTGTTGACTACATCCACATCATAATGTATGTTCCATAGGAGCAACCATCAGTCCATTTATTGAATGAATATTTCAGGCCATTAAGATTTCTCTTAACAAGCACTTATTCCTGCTTGTTAGCCTTTCATTTACTGCTATATTGGCAACACAACTCCAGTGCAATATTAGTTCACAAGCAAATGCATTAATTCGTTTCGAAGTACAGAAACCTTTGAAAATGTCTTTTTTTTTTTTTTTGCAGGCACGTTAATAGATTGTTTTGTGAGTAAACAAGGGAGAATATACCAAGTTTCAATAATTATCATATAAATTGGCAATATAGCTGTAAAATCAAACAATAAGGTTATATCATATTGAGCTCACTGCCTACAATCTCCCCTCCAATATCTGTAGGAATTCCTTATACATAGAGCACTACCAGTGAATACTTGTTCAATGAGTGAAGCTATAGGAAGAGAAGGAAAATTTAGAAGTTTAGATCTCATACCTGAATTTTTATTTAGATTAAATTAAAACATCATTTATAGTTTTAAAGATTTTTGTCCACTTTTTGACTCAGTTTATCTGTGTTATAGCATATTTTTTTCTTTATTCTAATTTTCTTTGACTTCTAATTTAAGCAACATTATCTACTTAACCATATGTGTTAAGCATGTCTTTAAAATACATGCATTATACAACTCATGTCTTCGTTAAAAGCTTTTGAACACTGTGTTGTAGCTTTACTAAAATCTTGAAAGTTATCTGGAAAATACTAATGGAGCCAGCCTTTCTACTACAAACAACCATAACATCGGGCAAACTACATGAGGTTACAATTTTAAGGAATAAAAACAGACAGTGCAAGACTGCATTTCCTGTGAGAGGGAAACCAATGAATTGAGCCCCATGATTATTCTAGCTCTCCATTTTGGGGAATTTGCTATATATAAACATAGCAAGGTAGAGTCCGAGCAGAGCATGAATTTCTGGCTAAGCTAAAGAAACATGTATTAAAACTCAAAGCAGCAAAAGCATCTATCCGCAGGACAAAATGTATAGTTAAAAAACTCTGTAGAAGAAGGGTCATAGGGGTTAGTGTGGATCCTTACCACAGGACTAGACTCTACAAGGATGAGGTGATTTACCATTTTCTTCTCTATGGGATTTTTGCAAGCAGAAAATTGATAATAGAGTTCTAGCAATGCTAAAGGAAGCCGGAATTTCAGCTCATCAGGATAGATTATACCTCCTTAAATTCTAAACAACTCCAAAAGGATTAAGTCAGAGCAATAAAAACCATGTCAGAGTAAAGACTTACTCTAGGTACTCCATAACAAAAACGAATACCAAGCTCTGCTAAAATTTAGAGGGAGGTAGAATTTCACAGTGAGTCCCACCAAGTTAGAAGAGCTTAGGAACATCCTTGGATTTCCACAGATTTCATCACTTTTTACATTTAATGAAATGTAAAAAAGCTGGCAAACAAAGGTTCAAAAGGGACAGCAGGTAATTGAACTGTCTACTAAACTAAAACTTGACACTCTTTACAGGGTGAAAGAGAGCACAGACCAGTTATTTATAATATATTATTCATGATGTTCATTAAACAATAAAAATTACCTGACATGCAAAGAAAAGAGGAAAATGTTACTTATGGTCCAGAATAATAGTAGTTTATTAAAAACTAACCTTAAGGTAGATCAGATGTTGGATGTAGCAAACAGCTTCAGGTAGCTATTATAAATATTTTCAAAGTATTATGGGAAAATATGTTCAAATAATTAAAGAAAAATGCAGATTTTATGAGCAAATGAATAAGAAATTTTAGCATACAGAAAACCCTAAAAAAGAACTAGATGCAAATTGAACAACTAAAACTCAAAATAATTGAAATGAAAAATTCTATGGGTGGGCTTAATAGTATATTGGAAAAGGCAAGAGGACTGGTAAAATTGAAAACAAATTGAAAGAGCTGATCCAACCTGGTAGATTAAAAAAAAAAAATAGAGGGATTGAAGAATAAAGAGAAGAGACCTAAAAACATGGGGCACAATGTAAAACAGTTGAAAACAAGTGCACTTGAAGTTCTAAAATAGAGTGAGAATGGGGCAGAAAAAATGGCTGAAGTTTTCTAAAAATTTTTGAATCGAACCCTCAGATCCAAGCATATCATGGTGCACAAAGCAAGAAAAATACAAGAAAACCACACGTAAGAATACCATAGTCCAACTGTGGAAAACTAATAATAAAGAGAAAATTTTCAAAGCAGCCAGAAAAAAAAAAAAAATGATATTCTGATGATATGCATGACAATTACTTTCTCATTAGAAACAATACAGCCTAGAAAAAAATGGGACATCTTTAAATCTTTAAATATCTTTTGAAAATACTGTCAATTTATATTTTATGTCTAGTGAAAATATACTTTAAAAATTAGAGTCAAATAAACATACATATTCTGAAAAATAAAAGCTAGAGAATTGGTAGTTTGCAAAACTGCAGTACAAAAAATGCTAAACGGTGATCTTTATACTTAAGGGAAAGGCTATCAGTGAAAACCAGTTTCTATAAAAATAAATGAAGAGGATTAGATATAGTAAATAAGTGGATAAAGATAAAAGGTTATGTTTCTTTTATCTTTCAATTTTCCTGATAAACATCTGTATAAATGGTGGTCAACAAATAGCAGCCTGAGGTCCACAAACTGTTTCTGTAAATAAAGTTTAATTGGAACACACCTTCCCTGATTTGTTTATGTATCGTCTATACCTGCTTTCACGCTACAACCGCAGAGGTGAGTAGTTGCAACAATGACCATATGGCTCAAGCCAAGAATATTTACTGTCTGGCCCTTTACAAATAAGTCTGCCAATCAATCTTCGGTTTGAAGAAAAAATAATAACATTGTAAGTTATGGTTCACAGCATGTTTAGAACTAAAACATGCCAATAGCACAAGCGATGGAATTAATTTGAATTATACTGTTGTAAATTTATTACATTTGTGATGTGGGAAGTGAAAAGTAAACAGAGACCTCAGAGAAGCACGAAGTATGGAATGTGATATGTTAACTGGTACAATATTGACTCTAAGTAGAATCGGTAAGTGAATGTTGCATACTTTAAGCCATATAAAAATCTTTAAAAAGTTTTTTTGAATTAGTCAAAATACCCCCAGGAAATGAGTAACAGAAGAATGAAATATTGAAGAGACAAAACAAAGAGAAAGATGGCAGACTTTAACTCAGTCCTGTTAACAATTACGTTAAATGTAAATGAATTTAAGATTCCAATTAGCTGTCAGAAATGGTAGAACTGGATTGAGAAAAAAAATGCAAACTATCTATAAGATACACACTGTTTTCTATGTGAAATGCACTTCAAATAGAAAGACACAAAAAGACTGAAAGGAAATGGGGGAATACATAGCTTTCAAACAGCAGACATAAAAATGCTGGCATGGCTGTACTATTATCAGAAAAAGTAGACTTCAAGATAGAATAATTACAAGAGTTAAAGAGGAACACAATAATACTACAACAGGAATTTATAGGGAAGACAAAACGGTTCAAATTATGTGAACATCTATTAATACAGCCTCAAAATTCCTAAATAAAAAATACTACCAGGAGTAACACCCTATTCCACAATTATAGTTCACGATTTTAATACCCATTTATTCGTGATTGATAGAATATGGAGATAAAAAAATCACTAATGTCTTAGAAGATTTTAAGCATACTATTAAGTAAATTAAATTAATTTACCCAATAGATATGAAACCATATGTATACACAAAGACTTAGGCACAAACTTTAATATCAGCTTCATTTGTAATAGCCTCAAACTAGAAACAATCCAAATATCCATCAACAGGTGAACAACTTGCGATCTATTCATGAAACGGAATTTTACTCAGTGTTAAAAATGGAAAGAACTACTGATACATGCAAGTGGATGGATTTCAAAAACAATGTCGAGTGAAAAGAACCAAACACAGAAAGTGCTTATTTTATTATTTCATTTGTATGAATTTGCTGAATAGGAAAAACTAATCTTTATTAATGAAAAGTGGATTTTTGTTTGCCTGGGCCAAGGGTGGAGGTGACTAATTACGAAGGGGCCGGAGGTAACTCTCTGCAGAGATGGGAATCTGTATCTTGATTATTGTGGTGATTACATACCAATATATATTTTTCCAAACTCATCAATAATCACACTTAAAATGTATGAATTTTATTATATGTAAATTATATCTTAATAAGGTACTATGGTGTTGTAAATGGATAAAAAATCTGCCAGCTAAGGTAGGCTTGAGAATAGGAAGTGTTTCATATTGTGAATGGCATTTGTTCCATGTAATGTTAGAATGTATATAATTTTTCTAATGCATATTGTAGTAACATATGCAAAGTAATTTAGCAAAATTAATTTTTCCTCAAGAATGATTTGTTCCTTTTTCTTCTCCACTAGCCTTCAAAATTCTTTTAGTTGGGGGAGCGAAAATAGTTATTCTTCACAGTATTTCGCCTCTCCATATCATTGTTTCTCTATTATGTTTCTTGCATGAAGAGACAGCAAATGTTACATCAAAAATATGGAATGACCCAATTTGTTGGTAGCAAATTGGTAGCAAAAGTCATATATAAAAGTTGAATCAGAAAGATATCAATTAGGTTTTAGAATATTACCATTTTGTAAGCAGAGATGGTCACTGCTGTATAAAATAATGGAAAGATGAAGATATCAGTCTCGAACAAGGTAGGGTGTAGGGTTGCAAACCGTGTCTTACAGCTTGCTCACATTATTTTTTTAGTCTGCATTAGATCTAATTTGTAGATAATAAGAAACGGTCTAAAATTTCAAACAGTTTCCTCTGAGAGAAAAGAAACTTTCTAATATTTACTGACATCAGAGAAGAATGAAACAAAGAAAACTGAATGTAGAAAAGCACATCTATGTATATTAATATCCTATGTTTAGTACTGCTATTCTTAAGGGCCTATTTAGCTCTTAGCACATTTGGATTTTTCAGTAGATATTGAGTGGTAATAAAACCAATCTGTGAAGGAATCACAGAACTTTTTAGTTCAGTGGAATCAAAGCCATCTCTCAAACCTCCCGGTGTCTGTTTAAGCACCTGGCCTCTGTCTTTCACCCTGAAGGAATGATTAATGGATAAGAACAGTTCAGAGTGTGTTCCAAGGGCATACCTGAAGCCAGACTTAAAGTGGTCAGGAGAGAGATTCCACAGATGATAGCCCACAGCCTGATCTGGCATCATTTCTCAAGAGAGATTTTGTGACAGGTCTCTAAGTTGAGAAAGTCAATAGAGGTTTTCTTGTTAAAAATTCTGTCAAGGATTCAGACCAGAGGATATAACCAAAGTCTTATAATTTCACATTACTTAAGTGAGCATTACTTGAGAAATCTCCTTCTTTTATCATTCTAATGACTATTTTAAAAGAATGTATCACAATGACAGTTACTAGGAGCCTTGGGATCCAACTGCCAGCAGATAGATACCTGCTTTGCAGTCAGATCCAGTCCAGTGATTCCTTGCAAGGTGATAAGAGCAGTTATTTGTGTTGTATTCTTTTCCTTGTTCTAGGATTCATATTCAAGACTTTCAGTTATTCCTGGAGAGTCACAGTGATGCAGGTTCAATAACCAGTTTCCTTTATTCACATCTATATCTACTTTATTAACTCAAGTTATATATTTTGGAGAAAATAAATGTTCCTATAAGATAAACAGCATACCTTCTGGGCTTCTCTCCAACTCACTTGAACACCTCTTGCTCCCTGCCCAAATGATATTCAGCACATTCATATTCAGCAATGGACCACCCACATGTGCAGCAGCAGCACTTGCCAAGAAGTTAATGTGGTCTATAAGTACACCACTGAACATTCAGTTCTTTCAGCCTGAGAGTCGCTGGATCAGTTCATCCATCTGTTCCCCTCCACGCACACACTCAACCAATGGTCCTTTAAATGAACACAAGGCTTTTAGATATTTTGGAACTATTAAGTTTTTTTTTTTTTTTTTTTTTTTTTTGAGACAGAGTCGCGCTCTGGCACCCAGGCTGGAGTGCAGTGGCATGATCTCAGCTCACTGCAACCTCCACCTCCCGTGTTCAAGCGATTCTTCCACTTCAGCCTCTCTAGTAGCTGGGATTACAGGCTCCTGCCATCATGCCTGGCCAGTTTTTGCATTTCTGTAGAGACGGTGTTTCACCACGTTGGCCAGGCTGGTCTTGGATTCCTGACCTCAGGTGATCCGCCCGCCTCGGCCTCCCAACGTGCTGGGATTATGGGGATGAGCCACCGCGCCCGGCCAGTACTATTAAGTTTTAAGGAAATGTATAGCTTTAGTGAAGACTAAATACATTTACTTGCAGCTTATAGTATACTTATTATTCCTGAGTTAAATATTTAACAAAGTACTTGTAGTTCTTATTCTAGAGATTTAGTCAATCCTTATCTTTATAAATTTCTGAGTCGACAATACTTTCAAATAATGATATACTATAGCAAATATGGTTGAGTGCTAGGGATAAACTTGTAGTTTAAGTTTCCATACTCAGAGAGGCAAAGTGGATATCCTTTTGCAGTAAGTCCTCCATCCTATCAGAAAGTCCACTAACCTATACAGTAACTCTGTACATTAGGAGGGGAGAAAAGCTCCTTTCTTGAAGTAGATGTAGTTCCTATACCAGGGCACAAGTGGTAGCAATAGTAATATAGCCTGGATTTCAGCCTCAGTCATGCCTTCAGCCAGGCATGCACTTGGTTGTGAGAAATCATACCCAAAGGTACTGGAAATTAGTGTAAAATGGTCTTTGGACAGCCTGAGTTCACAATGTAGCTTCGTGACTTGATGGTTGCTTACTATAGGGCAAGTGGTTTAAGATCTCTAATCTGCACTTTAGTCTTGTGAAAGGACAAAATGATAATCATATTGCCATCTTGCATGAGACTGTAAATATTTAAAAAAATATATGTATACAACTTGATTAGCATGGTGCCTGACAAATACAGCAACTAACAACAAAAGTGCCTTAAAACATCTTGTTCTGTCTGGGAGAGATTAAGAACCAATTCTTCCTTAGGCCTAGAAATAATTGTTTTATCCAAGATTAAGCTTCCAAATAATGCTTTAGAAACTGCAATTTGTAGTATTTACTGTGAACAATGTTCTGTGGTAGAACACTGGAAGCAGGTTTACAAGGTTATGAATAGAAAGATCTCAGTGGAAAGCATTTCATGAGAACCTTGTTAAAAATTTTTTAAGTGACATATAACAATTTACATATTTATGGAGTCCAAAGCAATGTTTTGATACATACAATATGTAGTGATCAAATCATAGTAATTAGCATATCTACTATCTCAAACATTTATTATTTCATTGTGTCGGGAACATTCAATATCCCCTCTACTAGCTATTAGAAAATATATAATATATTGTAAACTGTAGTCATCCTATAGTGCTATATATAGTACAATTTATCCCTCCTATCTGTAATTTTGTATTCTCTCACAAATCTCACCCTATTCTCTCCCTCTCAACTACCCCTCCCAGGCTCTAGTAACCTCTTCTACCCTTTACATCTATGAGATCAACCTTTTTAGCTTCCATAAATGCATGAGATCATGAAATGTTCAACTTCCTGCTCTTTGCTTATTTCACTTAACATAATGCCCTCCAGGCTTATCCATGCTGTTGCAAATGACAGAATTTCATACTTTTTTATGGCCAAATAGTGTTTCATTGTGTATATATACTACATTTTATCTTTCAATTCATCCCTTAATGGATACTAAGGTTGATTTCATATTCTGACTATTGTGAATAGTGCTACAATAAATATGGGAGCGTAAATATCTCTGTACTGTACTGATTTCCTTCCCTTTGGATAAATGTCAGTAGAGGGATTGTTAAATCATATGGTACTTTCATTTGCAGTTTTTTGAGGAACTGCCATACTGTTCCCTGTAGTGGCTATACTAATTTACATTCCCACCAACAATGTTTGCATTCCCCTTCCCGTCTTCACCAGCATTTGTCATTTTTTGGTTTTTTCATAATAGCTGTTCTAATTGGGGTCAGATGATGTCTTTTTTTTTTTGAGATGGAGTTTCACTCTTGTTGCCCAAACTGGAGTGCAATGGCACGATCTCGGCTCACTGCAACCTCCACCTCCAGGGTTTAGGCAATTCCTCTGCCTCAGCCCTCCCAAGTAGCTGGGAATACAGGCTCCCGCCAGCACACCCAGCTAATTTTTGTATTTTTAGTAGAGAAGGGGTTTCACCATGTTGGTCAGGCTGGTCTCGAACTCCTGACCTCAGGTGATCCACCTGCCTTGACCTCCCAAAGTGCTGGGATTACAAGAGTGAGCCACCATGCTCGGCAGGATGATATCTCACTGTGGTTCTGATTTGCATTTCCCTGATAATTAGTGATGTTGAGCACTTTTTCAAATATTTTTTGGCCATTTATATGTCTTCTTTTGATAAATATCTTTTCAGATTGTTAGTCCATTTAAAACAGATTGTTTATTTCTGTGCTAGAGATGTTTGAGATCATTGTATTTTCTGGATAGTAAGTCCCTGTAATATGAATAGTTTGCAAATATTTTCTGCCATTCTGCATTGTCTTTTCGGTCTCTCAATTTCTTCTTTTGATGTTCACAATCTTTTTAATGTAATCCCATTTGTTTATTATTGCTTTTGTTGCTTGTGTTTTTGAAGTCTTATTCATAAAATCTTTTCTCAGCCCAATGTTCTGAAGCATTTCCCCTATGTTTTCTTCCAGTGGTTTTATAATTCCAGATCTTACATTTAAGCCTTTAATCTGTTTGGAATTAATTTTTACATAGAGTAAGAGATAGAGGTCTAGTTTCATTCTTCTGCATATGGATATCTAGTTTGCATAGCACCATTATTGAACAGACTGTCCTTTCCCAAAGAAATGTTCTTGGCACCTTTGTCAAAAATCAGTTGGCTGTAGAAATGTCAATTAATTTCAGTGTTCTCTATTCTATTCCATTTGTCTATGTGCCAGCACCATACTGTTTTGGTTATTATAACTTTGTAGTATATTTTGAAATTGGTAGTATAACGCCTTCAGCTTTGTTTCTTTTGCTTGAGATTGTTTTGGCTATTTAGAATCTTTTGTGGTTCCATACAAATTTTAGGATTTTTTTTTTCTATTTCTGTGAAGAATGTCATTGGTACTTTGATTAGTAATTGATAGTGATTGCATTGAATCTATATATTGCTTTTGTGTGTGGTCATTGTAACAGTATTCTTCCAGACCATTAACATGGGATGTTTTTCCGCTTTTTGGTGTCTTCCTCAATTTTTTTAAACCAGTATTTTATAGTTTTACTTATAAAGATCTTTTACTTCCTTTGTTAAATTTGCTTCAGGTATTCGTGTGTTGGGGGGTGTGGTATGCCTGTTGTAAATGGCATAGCTTGCTTTATTTCTTTTTCAGACTGTTCACTCCTGGCATATGTAAATGCTACTGATTTGTGTATGCTGATATTGTATCCTGCAACTTTTAAAAATTTATTTATCAGTTCTAAGAGTTTTTTGGTAGAGTCTTTAAGTTTTTCTGCATATAAAAGTATGCCATCTGCAAAAAGGGACAATTTGACTTCTTCTTTTCCAATTTGGATGCCTTTTATTTCTTTCTCTTGACTAATTGCTCTGACTAGGACATCTAGTACTGCGTTGAACAAGAGTGGGCATCCTTGTCTTATTCCAGTTCTTCGAAAAAAACATGTTTAGCTTTTCTTCATTCAGTATGATGTTAGCTGTGGGTTTGTCCTATATAGACATTATTGTGTTGAGGTTCCTTGTATTGTGGGCCTTCTATGCCTAATTAATTGAGAGCTTTTGTTTTTTTCATGAAGGAATGTTCAATTTTATCAAATGCTTGTTCTGTGTCTATTGAGATGATCATATGGTTTTTGTCCTTTATCCTGTTGATGTGATATATGAGAAGCTATCCATACCACAGTATATGAAGGGAAGAGAAAAGTCCTTCAATATCTGATATTACAGAGATGAACAAAAATAAATTAAATTTCTAATACATTATCAGTGAGATTTTTTCCTTGTTTGGATATACACTCTATTTCAAATTTTGTATGTTGGCATTTTTTCACATATTATTTTACTTATACAATTCAAATTCTTATAACATCTCCCTACATGTACCAATATACATGGACCTCCATTCCCATAAATAAAGATATTTTATTTAATAATGGGGGGCGAAAAGTAGCAGTCCCTCATGGGAGAGGAGAAGGCCCAGCAGAAGAGCAAAGATGATGTAAGGGAAAGGTGTATATCTGTTCTCTGATTGTCTGGTTGCTTGTGGTTTGCCCCTATCTTATGGGCTGGTGTCAGAAGTTGACAGAACTTTTCAAGAATGAAATTGTAGACATGAACATGAGCTCAAGTGATTGACTGGCAGAGACAAATTATGACTTTTAACCATAGGCACCTTTGTCTTTGTGGACCACTTCCTTCATTAAAAAATAAAATAAGTAATACATCAATTTTAAAATTATATATTTATGACTGCATTTATATAAATAGGATCTACAATCCCAAAATTATTATTATTATTATTATTATTATTTATTTAGTATTATGTTAATTTTTTCCAATTTTAAAATGAATTAAATTTAAAACATTTTCTTGGACCTCTAAATTATCATAGGTCCTAGGTGCTGTGACTCCTGTGTCTAATGAATAAATCAGTTCTGTCAAGTAAAATGGAAGTGTCACAACTTCCCCCAACTCTCCATGTCAACCCAGGCACTTTCTGCCAAACCCCTCCTTGCGTTCCACACTCATGGAAGTGTTGGAAGCCTCTAGATAGAATATCTGGTAGTGGCGATGGTGAAGGTGAAGGCAGTGGTTAGCTTTGTCTAGCTAGCTTTGTGGGCATTTACCGTGGACTGGTGGAAGATGGAGCAAGAAAGGAAGGGCAGGAAAACCTGATGTAAGTGGCTTTGTGATCACATGTGAGAAATCTCTTAGGGATTCTCAGAAAGAGCCAGGAAAAGGTTTTAGGGCTTGTAAGAATGTGGGTTCTACTAAATAAACTGAGTTTGGGGTTATTTTATATATTGGCTTATAAATGCTTTTGTATATCTTGTGTATTTAGGAGGAGTACAGATAACATTTATGTTTCTTTTATGGCCCACATGCAAACAAACAATTGAGTTTCTATATGGTTGGCTAGATACTTTAGAGATTGAGTCTCAGCAGAGAATCAAGTAGTATTTCTTAGGTGTGGGATATATAGGGTGAGCTGGATTGGTAAGAGAACTAAAGTGTGCTCACGGTGCCTATAATGTGGGAGATTTATAACAAAGGTGCACTCACTGCAAAATGGGTGATTTGTGCTGATCTCAGAAATTGGGCATAATGTACATTAATCATTTTCTGCTTCCATCTCATTAAATAACATCCGTGGAATTTCTTCTGAACTCCTGATAATGTCTGTGCTCTCCATGCCACCAATTCACATTCTCTACGGTTGGTTCAGTAAAACATATGGTGGTGAAATGTGAAATAAGTGGCATAACTCTTTTTTTTTTTTTTTTAAATTCTGACACTATCCACCTGGAGATGAAGTGGCATAACTCTTGAAGCAGTAGTTTGCAGAACATTCTGTACAAGCAAAAGAGAATCACAAAATTGACCCAGAACCGTAACTGTGACGAAAGCCAAATGCAGCATGTCATGGCTATTCTGACCTGTGCTTTCCTCACCCACTGATAAAAAAAGTAGTAATGACAATTGACATACACCGTGTATTAATGAAATGATTTTTTAAAATATAAAATGAAGCAAAAGTAGGTTTGTGTTCTTTCTGCATTCTTACAGCATTTGCTGTAATATTTCCATAAGGAGGGATTTCTGAGCATTTCATTTTACCATAACATTCCTGATATAACATACCTTAAGGAAGGTAGTACTCAGAACCTCTCAGTTTGAATGCCAGCTTTCTTTGTAGATTTAGGTGAATTATGCAACTTCTCTTCCTTCAAAATATCCATTTAGATCTTTTTGAGGTATGATCTGCAGACCAGACAAGGACAGTAGTATGTGTCAGTTCAGTAATTATGATTATCTTATAAACTTTTAAGATTTGCAATTCAAGCCAAGAAATATGCCCTGTGTATTTGATCTCCCTCAGCTCTGTGAAGAGTGAACTAAGTTAATATTTGTGAAAGTTCTTTGTGAGCTGTAAATTCCTATATAAAACTGAGATACCATTTTCATTTATCAAGGTTTTTCTTGCTTCATAAGTCCATGTTTTTAGTGGTAAATTATAAAAGAATAATTTATAAACAGCAGTGCAGGTCCATAATTCTGGTATGTGTCTTAAATACTTGCTACAGTAGTGATGAATGAAGGCCCCTTGGAAATCTCTATAATAGACAAACAAGAGGATAATAAGAGTAGAGAATTTGAAGATTCCAAGTACAACATAAATGAAAATATAGTTTTTATTTCCCAACATTTTTTAAGTCCTAGACAATTTCCTACTTGCATGCCAAGTGTAAACACTATCATTTCATCAAATTTAAATAATCTTTTTGAATTTTTGGACAAAATTCTTAACTAAACTTATTTTGAGAAAAAAAATTGACAGGTATTACTCATATTTTTCATCATTTTTTGCAAAGTATATCCAGGATTTCAGAGTCAAGGAGTTATTCATTTAAGTTGAAACACTATTTATCTGTTAAATCATGAATTTATTTTATATTGTCCAAGAAAAGCATATATATATATATGTTATATATATATTTGTTGCATAAGCCAATAGAACTTTGTATAGTTCTGTAGGGCAATGCCAAAAAGAAGCCATGGGTGACACAATTGCGTTGAAATAATGCCTCACTAAAGTTTCAAGAAAATAAATGCAAACTCATTTAAAATTGTCTAGTTAATTTTAAAATTCCTTCAAATTCCTTTGAGGAATTTGATAACAATCAAATTTGATTGTTAACAATAATCAAATTAACTTATGGAAATCTTCCTAAAGAATGTTATTTGATTTGATTTTCTTTTGTTGTTGGAGTGGCAAGGGAAGTGTAGTGGGAGATCAATATTTATTAAACACTTATATTTTGCCAAGTGTTATGATAGGTATTTTATATAGACTAATCCAGGTACTTTTAAAAATAATTTGTGTATTATGATCCTTTTGCATCTTCAGATATGTCTTTTTATTCTAGCCAAATTCATAAAGTAATTGTCCTTTTGAGAACCAAAATATTTTTTGAAGACTTCTTGCTAGTAATGAAATCAATCTATTACTAATATTATTTTGCTAATTAACTATATTTATTAATTAATTTTATGAGTAAGAACTCTTGATTTTCCATGACAGTGCTCTACTCAAATGACATGAATTCTTCTGGAATGTGTCTTAAACTAGGGGAGAAATTTTACAATGGGAAATATATCAGGTTAGCATTCAACTGATGTGGAGTATGTGTGGAGTGAACATTTGGTGGTTTGGTAAAACAGACATGATTTTGTAAGGATGAAGTAATTACTAAACCATGTTATTTCTACCCTTCCCAAGTAGGTTGCCTACCTATTTCAGTCTGAGTGACTTGTTTCCTAATAACCAATGGCAGGATTCTTGGTGAATTACACAGTCTTGGGATCTGATCATCATTTTTCTAGTTTCTAATTCTTAGCAGTAAGCCTGGAGGGCATCATCGTGGGCCTTATTTTAATGATCTTTGCCTTCCCAATGGTTATAAAGTATTAATACAGGAAGATGATTTTAGGAAAGGTTATAAAACTAGATTTGTGTTCATCCTGTATTTAAAATATTGAAGAAAAAATGATTTTTAAATTTAGATCATTTTAACTCATTATACTTAAATAACTTTTCAAGTATATATTTTTATAAACATACATTCTGTGAATATCTAAACATTTTAAAAGTATCTGTAAAGGAAATTAGATTATATAACATAATATTATATTCGTGTGAACTTAAATTATTAAAGCAAATTATAAAAAGACTAAGTTACAAGTTTTCATACAAGTCTAAAGATCTTCCTTTCCATTTTTTTAATTAGGAAAAGAAAATTGAAGTTGCCATAATTTTAATTACTTCATAGCTATCATTCCTTATGCTTATACATATTAATAAAGGAAATGATCTGTATATCATGAGAATCCTGCTATATGGCATTTTCTTTAAATGCGTCTCTGAAGATTGGAGTATTGTAAAAAACTTAAAGCTTAAATAATTGGAATTTGTCAAATTATGGGTTATGTACACACACATTATTCCATTTTACTCTATATTAGTTACTGTTATTCCATGGATATTTTTGATATTCTATGGATTACTCCAGTCATTTTTATGTACTTAAAAATATAATGAAAAATTTAAAAATGTTTTTATTCATATGACTACAATTAAATTGATTACATTTCTCAATTATACTAACGAAAGTAGGCTGGGCGCGGTGGCTCATGCCTGTAATCTCAGCACTTTGGGAGGCTGAGGCAAGTGAATCACCTGAGGTCATGAGTTCGAGACCAGCCTGGCCAACACGGTGAAACCCCGTCTCTACTAAAAATACAAAAATTAGCTGAGCGTGGTTGCTCATGCGTCTAGTGCCTGCTACTCAGGAGGCTGAGGCAGGAGAATCACTGGAACCCAGAAGGCAGAGGTTGCACTGAGTTGAGATGGCACCACTGCACTCCAGCCTGGGTGCCAGAGCTAGACTCCATCTCAAAAAAAAAAAAAAAAGAAGTAAAAATAAACAAAGAAATTGGAATGAAACACATTTTTTTTCAGCCTGGGTGCCAGAGCTAGACTCCATCTCAAAAAAAAAAAAAAAGAAGTAAAAATAAACAAAGAAATTGGAATGAAACACATTTTTTTTCTAAATTATAATTGAAAATTATAAAAGAAATTGTCCTCCAAGGTTCTACTGAAAAACGTGGTACACATTTGAGTGCTTTATTCAGAGGAGATATTTTCCCTAATATTAACAAATTTTAAAATATTATTTCAATTGACAAAATGTAAATTAACACATTTCTGATGATAACTCTGTAAGAAGTGCCTAAATTCCTGCTTCTTCCCTACCAGCTGCAAATGACTATCTCAATAAAAAGATTTTGAGTTTTTTTGTTTTGTTTTGTTTTGAGACGTAGTCTCACTCTGTCACTCATGTTGGAGTGTAGTGGCATGATCTTGGCTCACTGTAACTTCTCCTCCCTGGTTCAAGTGATTCTCCTGCCTCAGCCTGCGCTGGGATTACAGGCGTGTGCCATCATGCCCTGCTAATTTTTGTATTTTTAGTAGAGACGGTGTTTCACCATGTTAGTCAGGCTGGTCTTGAACTCCTGGCCTCATGATCCGCCCGCCTCGGCCTCCCAAAGTGTTGGGATTACAGGCGTGAACTACCGTGCCCAGCCCAGATTTTGAGATTTTTAAAAAGAGTTTTATTTTAAGTACAATTGATTTCCTTTTAGATCCTCAACCGATGGGACAATATATGAAAAAGAGATATTTGCCATCTGCAGCTTACAATTTATTTAAAAAACAGGAAGATAAATTACGACAATTAACTATTGAAAAGGTGTTAAAATATAATGTGGTCATTGCATGGAGGTATTTTCGTTAGTAACAGCAGTCATTTTATCAAAATGAAGGTAGTTATAAGGATAGGGATTTTATGAATAATCCTAAGGAAAGAAAAGATATGCCAGAGTGATTAACTCTTTCTCATTTCAAGTACATGTGACAAATAGAATCTTCTTAGTCATTATTTGTCATTAAGCAGGTCTTATATAAGATTAGTTAAGCAAGGAAAATAAGCGCTTATTTTAGCTGAAGTTTTCTTCTAAGGGTTTTTAAGTTTGTGATTTTTAAAAAGTCCATTAAATATTCTAAATATTACTGTTTTTATTTACCAAAGTTTGTTTTTTTCACTGGTGTTGGTGTATGAAAGAATAATGCATAGAACACCAAAAAGGATATGACAGTAATTTGGCTTAAAAAAATACTCTGATGACATCTTAAATCTCTTTTAATTTGTTCTAGAGAACTTTTGAAAAGTATTGTTTGTACTGCATCTACAAAGTGCAGTGGGGACTAAGTTTTAATTATCTATCTGTGGGAGACAAATTCTGTTAAACTTTATTGAAGCCATTTGCCAACATTTGGGTATTACATATTAGAAATATTGAACTTCTCAATCTTTTCAGTTTTATTTCTTTCCTTCTTTGGGTGTTGCATATTCATGAAATAAATAGTTTTCAGTTGTAAATGAATACTTAGAATTGGAATGACATGGTCAATTCTGAAAATAATAAAAATAGGAGCACAAATAACCTGTCAACTCATTGCATGATTAGGTGAATTCTGCATTTGTCACCCTCTCAAATTATACAATCATGGGCCGGGAGCGGTGGCTCATGTTTGTAATCCCAACACTTTGGCTGGCTGAGGAGGGCGGATCACCTGAGGTCAGGAGTTCGAGACCAGCTGGCCAACATGGCAAAACCCTGTCTCTACTAAAAATACAAAAATTAGCTGGATGTGTAATCCCAGCTACTCGGGAGGCTGAAGTAGGAGAATCACTTGAACCCGGAAGGCAGATGTTGCAGTGAGCCAAGATGGCGCCATTGTACTCCAGCCTGGGAGACAGAGTGAGAGTCCATCTCAAAAAAAATAGATATGTGTGTGTGTGTGTGTGTGTATGTATATGTATATCTCTATATATGTGTATACGAATATATATACACATATATATATATATGTTTAGCAATCATGGGTCATAGATGTGACCCCAGAGCCAAATTCGGCTGGCCAACTGTGTATATATGGCCCATGAGCTAAGAATGTTTTTTACATTTTAAATGGCGTGGTTGCTTTGTATTGCTCAGTACCCTCTACTGGCCTCAACTATATTATGTCTAATCCTGGGAAAGGGCCTCAACAAGAAATAAAAATGATTTTATAGAATGCATTTTCAGAAATTATTTTGTATTGGAATAAAATTATGACATTTTTGTAATTAAATGCTAAGTACTATGATGTAAATAATTATCATAGAACAAAGAGTTACTAAAGGAAGGAAGGATAGTCGTGATTTTGGTGTTAAAAGATAGATAACAATTGAAAAGCAGAGAGGAACTGCAGGAGGAAAGTATTTTAGTTTATGGGATCAAGGTGTGTGAAGATAAAACTGGGGCTTTAGAAACATTCAGTCATTGGCATGCTGAGTCACTAGAAAGTGAATAGGAGAAGTGAAATCATGTGGAAAATTCATTGATTGATTTATTCAATAAATACTGAGTTGCAAAGCTTTTGTTGGTGTGAAGTGATAAGAGTGAGATCCAATGTTATTAGAATAAACTCTAATAGTTACAAAGAAGAGGCATTCTAAAAGATGAATCTGTAAATGCAAGAGAGGAATCAGAAAAAGATGAGTGGGCAAGATTTCCTTTTATAAGTGAATTTAGCCATAAGTTCCATAAAGCTTGTTCCCAGTTTCTCCTGGTATATGTTCATCATAAAAATGCTTTAGACATATTATTATGACTTTATCAGTTCATAAATTCATATATTGGCTGAATGTATTGTTTTTGTGACTGAATTTTTAAAAAATAATGCTAAAATTGATTTTTGTAAACAAGTTTTCCAGATTAATAATAAGAATACTAACTTGACACAGAATGTTTTAAATAAAATCATTTCTGGGAAATGAGACATTTATTTCTTCAGCAGATTTATTTTGAAGAGGCATAACCTACAAGAGAAATCATAATATTGTAACCAAAGCAATTGTACCTTATGCCTGAGCAGATTTAAAGGCTTTCTATAAAGATCCCAGAGATTTGTAAAGACTGACAATGTAATCAATAGTTTTATTATTTAACTAATCAGTAAACCTACTTTCCAAGGCTATAAATTCTTAGGAAGTTCTTGAGTGCTGAAATGTAGTCCCAGGGTAGTCTGTCTTAATGTGATGTGTACAGCTCTGCCTCCAGCAGAAGAAAATGAATTCAAGTAACGGATGAATAAACCAGCTATATTGCAATTTAAAACTAATGTCGTGATAATGACTGGTCATTGAAGAATATATTCGCTGTTACTAAATGGGAAGACACAGTTTTGATAAACACTTCTCTGTCTCAAGTACAAAGGCACTTGACCTAATTGACTTAGTTGGATTATAAATTGTTGCACACATCTTGCATTCATTTTAAAAATGAATCTTTAACTGACAGATGTTGTCATTGACTTCACAGTTGTATTAATTTTTTGTTATGTTTTTATTTCCTGCATACATATTGACAAGTTATCACTGTTGAACAAACTATTAATGACATTGAGTTTTATTGCTGCTGTGACATTCATCTTAATTCCAATATATTGTTTAAAAGTCAGATACAATTGTTTATTTTGTTAAGTACTGCCTGCATGTTTAACATTTTTAATTCCTTCCTCATACTAATTTAGCATCTTTCAAGCCACTGAACTAGGTAGAACTCATCAAATTGGTAATAATTCCTGTATTACTTACTTTTAATATGATAAGACCTAATATTAAATACCATACAAATAAATGCCAAATAAAGATAACTGAGATGAGTATATTGCTATTTTTAAAATTTTTCTTTTGACTTGACAGAATTAAATCTTATTTTCCTCAAAGTACTCTTTATGCTCCTAATTTCATGACACATATTTTTATATGGCTTTGAATCTAAACAATAAGCCTTCAGATGGACAGAATCTCAAGAGGTGATGAAATTTTTCACTCCTTTTCCAGGATGAGATGCTCACAGTCATTTTCCCTCTCAGAGATGCTAGTGACCATTCAGTCTCTCAAGACTGAAAATTTAGTAGTCTATGCTCAGGATCCAGTCAGAAGACACATGCTGATCAGGAGTTTATGCACAATCACTTTTGAATTCATCAGCTTTTCTTCTTTTCTCAAATAATATATCTTTTGTTTTTTTTGGCAGTATTTTTTTACTAGTTTCCTGCCTAAGGTTTCTCACTCATTCAATCCATTAGCTTCTTTCCCAGCAGTTATTGTTGTAAAACATAAAATAAATTTATATCATTTCCCTGATTAAATATTTAGAAAAATGCCTTTTTTTTTGTAGAAACATTTTTTTCTCTCTTCTAATTAATATGACTCAAGATTCATTAATTTGAAGAGAATGTAAGTTTGGTTCCAATAGTTGCATGTTAACATCTGTGATTTGCCCTATGGAGGAACGACAGAGAGCTGCATATATTTTTATTGTATATTTTATCTAATATTTTAACACATAACCCACCGCCTTAGCCAGTCTATGTATGTAAACACAATATGACTTTGATTCTCAAATAGTTTCACTATATTGATTAGCTTCTAGAGCTGTGATTTCTGATTTTTAGAAGGCTTTTTTTTTCTTTTTTCTTTTTTTTTTCAAATCAGTGTATCATCAGTGTTTAAGTTCACCTTGGATTTCAGTATACATTTGAGAAGTTTTAAATTAGGTTTAATTATTTTTGATACTTTGCAAATGTGTTTTTTGTGAAATTCTTTCCTTACCATCATTTAAATTATTTGGTTCCTATCCAATTATTTGCCATCACTCAATTCTTTTCACACTAAAAAAATGAAAATCAGTGGATTCACTATAAAATCTTTTCTCCCATTTACATGAGAACTGGTTAAAATCATTTCAGAATAACTGGACTTTAGAGTAAATATTCAACATCTTATATCACTAAGATGCTTCACCAGTTAGCACTGACATATTTTTCCTGTATTCTGCAAGCACATGGATTATGTCAGCCATTGTGGTAAGAGCTGATGATATCATCCCTGTTCTTGAGAAGTGCACAGTTTGGTAGGAAAGGTGAGCACTGAATGTTACAACAGTACCGTATCCTAAAGTAGTTTCAAAAGTATCTATAACATATTCATTTTTCTCCACATACAGTCACACTTTATTTCTTCTCCTTTTTATCCCTTCATGAACCAACCTTGTCTGTCTGAGAGATTTTATTTTTTCTTCTTCGAGATCAGTTAAAATGCCAGACATTTCTCTTGTGAAGGCTTTCTATGGTCCCAGTAGAGAGTATCAATTATTCTTTCATAGAATGTTCCATGGTGTTCGTTTATATTTTTCTATTGTATGACTTCAGTCTTATTAAGTATACTTATGTATACTTACAAATTCTATTTTCGTTTCTTTTCTTTTTTTCTTTTTTGTTTTTTCATTTGTTTGTTTTTGAGGTAGAGTCTTGCTTTGTCTTCCAGGCTGGAGTGCAGTTGGGCGATCTCGGATCACTGCAACCTCTGCCTCCTGTATTCAAGCAATTCCCCTGCCTCAGCCTCCCAAGTAGCTGGGATTATGGGTGCCTGCCACCACTCCCAGTTGATTTTTGTATTTTTAGTGGAGATGGAGTTTCAACATGTTTGCCAGGCTGGTCTTGAACTCCTGACCTCAAATGATCCTCCAACCTTGGGCTTCCAAAGTGCTGGAATTACAGGCGTGAGCCACTGTGCCCAGCCTAAATTCTATTTTATTTTTCTCTTATCTGATATCTAATCTTGCTATTTATTTACCTTGTTAATCTCTCACAGTGGAATGTTTTCTTGTGTATTTGTGTATTCAAAATGTTTGTGAATTTATAATCATTGGGATTTAGAGGAATTATCTGCACCTTAAATTGACAACATGTCTTTCAAGATCATTTTGGCATTAGCTCTTTTCAAGCACTCCAGCAGTATCACTAGTCAAAAAACATTTTATGGTAACATAAATATTTTTGTCATCTTCCTATACTGGTGAGAGTCAAATGTTTTCTAGTATATCCTATGTCTGAAACCATAACTTTTCTAGATTTTGTTCATAGGTGGTGGCCTCATTACCAACGTCTCTTCTTGCAATAGTCTGTTAACCTTATCTCCCATGGGCCTGAAAATCCATCTCCCAATGGTAAAAAAGACCAACAGCACTCTATTTATCTCCCCTAACTCTCATTAAATGTCTTGTTTTCAGTGGTGTTTTGTGATCCCTAGAGACTTCTTCTTCTTGCTTGCAAACATACATCTAAAAAGATGTTTGGCATAATTTTATCTAGCATTTCTAGATGAGAGATATAAATTTGTTCTTGTTTTTAGTCAATTATGCCAACAACTGTATCAGAATTTGTTGTATGAGTTTTCTTTTCTTTTTTTTTTTTTTTCTGAGATTGTGCAATTTGATGATAAAGTGGGCTCATTTTATTTATCTAGATTTTCTCAGCACCTCGTAGGAAAGCAATATATATTAGCTACATATTGTCTCTTTTACAAAGTGAAAAATTAATAGATATCCCTAAATTTGCACACATGTCCTATAAACCTGTGTAGTTCTTTTAAGTTTATCTTCCTACAGTCTGTTTTCCAAAATGTGAATTATTTTCAAAAGCAAGATATGTTTGGTCTTGATCACTATTATATATTTTTTTGTTTTTATTTCAAAAACTCTATTGACTTTACTAAAATCAGTTCCTTTATCCAAGCACATTTTAAGTGTTCATAGTGGGAATAATAATTGTTTTTAATTTATGTTTGAACTTTATGCATAAAATTATATTTCGTAATCTCAATGTAATTATTTTTCAAAACCATTTTGCAAAATACCAGTATTTCTATATAAATCTATAGAATATTTTCAAAAACAAATTTTTCTATATAGATGTTTTAGGGATTTTTTTAAATCCAAGATTTATATATAATCATACATGATGATTCCAAAAATTACCTCCCAGTTCAGTTAATGAATATAGTTCTAGGTCAGTTAATCTGAAAATATTTAGATTGGAACAACATTGTATAAGAATAAAACTAGAATGTGAAAGAGTAAGAAAATGTTCTTGGTATGCTTACTGGAAGAATTAAAATGCCTGAGGTATAAAATGGAAAAAAATATTTACAAATTCTTTCCCTTTTCAACCAGTAGATGTCATGTTTGGATGTCAAAGCCCAAGATTATTATAAGGCTATTTCCTTAGTTTTACTGTGTCTTTTTTACAAATCAGTATATAAGCATAAAGTATAATTGGCTCTGAAATTAGAGGAGAAAATTAAGTGTGTCCCATTTCAAAAAATTTAAGATGCCCTTTTCCAATAAAATCAAGAAGCATTTTTCCTTTTTAAAGCTTTTCCTTGGTAGGTTCAGTAGAAAGTATGCCGTGAGGCGTAAGTAAGCACGTCTATATTTAATAAGTAAGCACGTCTATATTTAATCGTGATAACTGAAAATTATTTCTGATTAGCAATTACTTATTACTAAACATTACTATTTATGCACCATCTAAAAATGTTTTTTACCTTTAATTCCAAGTAATATGATTATTCAACTAAAAAAAACTTTCACTAATTTGTTTTTTAATCTCATGATTCTAAGTAAAAAAAGTAATAGATCTTATTGTATTTGATTATTTATTTGTATAACCTTTCATATGTTATCCCCATCTCCATTCTGCACCTTTATTTATTTATATATAATATGAGATATTGAAATAGTCTCTAAAGTATTTTCTAATCTAATGATCCATGAAAAAATATTACCTGTGGTTTAGCCAATGCAGATAAAGCATTTTTAAAAATACATTGGAAAACCTTTGTAATAGCCTGCAATTAAATATAAAGATAACATTTTATAGTGAAATTGGATCTATTTGTAATATTTTAATGGGTTAGATTGGAGCTTAATTTTTTACTACCTTGAAAATGGATCTTGATAAACAAATTCATATTACTCACAAGATCATGAGGATCTGTTTTTTAACTTCAGGGTAAAACTATTTCAGTAACCTCAAAAGTGTTCATTTAGATAAATAATGTTCCTAGAACAATGGCAATTTGTATTCAGGGCATGCAGCCAGTTATCCTCGTGGTAGTCAACAAAAGTCAACTATACTAGGATAGCTACTTCCTGAAATGCTTCGAATATTCCCGGTTATTATTCTATCCTACTTCGCCCCATCCCCATTATCTGATGTCTCTCAGTCTTGCCCCAGAGAGATCCTGGCTGTCGGATCAGGCATCCAGTCTCAGAGGAGGAAGAAGACCAAAGAGATGTTTCTTATGACTTTAGGATAAGTTTTTACATCTTTTATTATATAGACTTGGAGGTAATTTCAGAGAGAAATTTCAGCCTGTTTAAAGCATTCCAAATTGTAAGACCTGTATTTCCTTGCATCAGAATAACCCAGGGTATTTGAGAATGTCTGAATTCCTGGTCACCACCTTAGAGGTGAATTCATCCTTATGAATACTATATTTGGAAAGATAGTTTTCTTTACAATAAATACGTAGCCTTTCAAGAGAACTTTTTTTTTTAATGTTATGAGATAATTTTGAAGTGCCAGTTCCTCTGTATTTAAACCATATTTAGTCTAAAATTAGTTAACATATCAAATCCAGTTTGACAGGCAATGTTTTATAGCAGCCTACAGTTCAGTTTCAGGACTGAAAGTTATTTTAAATGACCATCTTGTGGGCAGCTACCCACCTCAGCCCTGCTAAATGGCTGTTTAAGTGTTGACTAAATACCTCAAGTAAAGGGAAATTTATAGTCTACTGAGGTAGGCCATTCCATATTCAAAAGTCATTGGTAGAATATTTCTAAGTCAAAGTATGTACCCATTTTAATAGGAAATCACTGGTGTTCATCTTATTTCATATATCTGTTAACGTTTATTCTGATTTTATCTGTGATCTATTTCAACTCCTAGAAAACTCTATTCTCCCACCCCCCACCCCCGCTTTTTTCCCATGCTAAATAATCCCTAGTTGTGCCAGTATTCTCTTCTTGATTCTCTTTGAATGAATTGTTTACTTTATTAAGAATGGGCTACCTAGAACTGAATCAGTCACCCTTAGGCTTCTTCCTTGATTAAATAACAAAAGCAACCCCTCAGTCTTCATAGAAAAGAAACACTAGACTTTTACCTCCCCAATTCAATCTAGATACCAGTCTGTAATGAAAACACTCTAGGTTTATGTTACTCATCTAAGCAGCTCATTACTTCTTTAGTAAATTTGTAGGTATTGAATGTGTATTTTTAATTAAAACCTCTAGCTATCTGACTCAGCTACTACTAAATTCACCACCTTTATTTCATTTTGAAAAATTTTGTTTCAAATACAAATTACCAAGAATGTTTTGTTAATTGATTCCTTCACTCAGTATGTTGTTTTCCTCTCATTTGGGACTTTGCTTTTTTTTTTTTTTTTTTTTTTTTTCTTCTGGTAGAGGCATGATTTCGCTTCGTTGCTCAGATTGGTGGGTCTTTAACAACCGGGCTCAACAGATCCGAGCACCTCTGCTGCCCAAAGTGTTGGGATTACAGGCATGAGCCCTACAGCTGGCCTAATCTAATTAAAAGAAAAAAAAAAGAAAGAAAGAAAAAAAGAAAAGATGTTAAATGAGTGATGACAGAAATGCAGCTTTTCCACTTATTAAGAATTGCAAAGCTACATGAAAAGTCTGGAAAAAATGTAATAAATTTCCATGAATGAGGAGGCCACACCTCCTCATTCATTGTGTTCTTAATATCTAGGACAATATTTTTCATTGAATAGATTGTCATTAAATATTGTTGTATTATTAAATAAATATGTTATTTGTAATAGAAAAAGTTATACTTCAGAATATTGGGAAGTTGGATCTATAATTCCAAATGGTGTGTAAACTTTTCATTTTGGCAATTAAGAAAAACAGATGTTTTTTATGTGCTATATACGCTATATGTAATTCATATTTCTTTAAAAATCTAAATATAAGCTAAATATTGACTAGATCTTTTATTAAGTAATTGTTTTAAGTTGTATTAAGTTCACTTTATTGATGAAAGCCGCAGGTAATACAAACACAAATTTTCATTTCTGCTAATTGTTTTCTACACAGTGAATCACTCACTTCCCAAAATACCTCTTTTGACCTCTAGGATACCACATTTTTAGTTTTCCCCAAATTTATGGTTGTTCCCTCTTGGGCTTCTGTGTGATTTTTATCTCCTCCCATAACTCTCAACCTTGGATTGCCCCAGTGTCAGACTTTCACCTTCTCTATCTACTCACACTCCTTCGGTATCATGGCTTTAAATTTAAATTCTATCTGCATACCTACGGTTAGCAAGATTATATCTCCAGTTCTGATCTCTCTTATATTCCAGACTAGTTATATCCTACTGCATACTTGATGTATCCGTTTAGATCACTCAAATTATTTAAAAATGACTTTGATCTTCTTTCTCCAGATTTCATCCTCCCATAGATTTCCATTTTGGTTGATGAAAATCCCATTCCTCCAATCACTTAGACCAAACACTTTGTGTTCATCCTTCTCTTCTCACCCTGCTCATCCAGTCAACCAGGAAATCTCACATGGTTCTCAAAATGTATCCAGAGAATTGACTGGATTTTTACTAGTGGAAGGTAGAGTAGAAATGGTAAAAGGGCCAAAGGGAATAAGTGTGCTTACACTACAATATGTCATCATTCAAATTTAAACACACTTCTGTTTTCAGGAAAGGCCTATGCTCCAGAATTCTATTATGATACCTACAATCCAGTATGGCAGAACAGACACCGTGTTTATTCTTACAGTCTACAGTGGACACAGATGAATCCTGATGCAGTGGATCGGATTGTTGCATACCGGTTGGGTATCAGACAGGTGAGAAATCTAATCGATGTCCTTTTTACTTTGTGGTCCTCTGTGAAGACCTTGTTGTTACCATTTTTCTAATAGTTTTGCATGGATTCCAAAATATATTTTATGTGTATGTGTTTGTGTGTGTGTGTGTATCTATACACACATATATATATGTTTTCACCATATGTATATTACTCTACACAAATTGTTCCAAATTACTTAAAAATCTTTGAAATTACACATTTTTCACTATGACAGCAGACATATTAAAGTGACAGCCTTTGAGCCTTCTAAAATCCTTCATCACTAGATATGTGAGATAAATTACATGGTATAACTTCATAAAAGGAACTTACTTCAGATGTGCTCACACTCATCTGTACTGCATAAGCATTTGTCTTGTTTCCTAAGAAGCCAGAAGTCATACATATTTTTACTTTAGGAGTTCAAGATATATACAGAATGTTGCATAAGCTAATTTAATATGTCTGAGAAATAGAAATATTTTTGTAAAATGAACAGAAATTAAAGTATGATAGTTTCTTAAGGGAGCTGAAAATCAAGGGTTATGTGGAAAAAATTGTATCTTTTTCAAAGGGTTAAAATGTTAAATTCACGTATCCTTTGTATAAATGATATTTTTGAAATTTAAATGTAGGTCTTTACATTGTTTCTTGTTAGCATATTATCTGGATGAATTTCAGCATAACAAAACATTTTTGAAGATTTATTTGATCATCACGTAATCTATTAGCTCTCTCCCAAAATCTTGTATTATCCCTGGATTGGCAAAGTATGTGTTCCACTTCCTTAACTAAATCACAGAATAATCTTTTGAGTTGGGATGGTAGAAAGGATAAAATTGTCATAGAGTAAGATTGATTAACCGCCAATGATTCATTCAGCTATTCTATCATAAAACCATTGTTTTTTTAATCTTGCTCACAAGGTTACAATAAAATCACTTGTATAATACATTACTCACATTAAGATACATTGTGAATTGCATATTCTTATTCAGCCTGTTTAAGATTCTCAAAAAAGTGAAAGAGCTTTTCCTATCCTGGCCTTTGGTAATTACTGGAATCTTCTCTAAGTGCTCACAGGCTACCGATATAGCAGACCATAGTGGATCATTCTTGATGTTTCCCTGGTTATCCCTCATTGAAAAAGGTCTGTAGGTAAATCTGAGCAAAACCAAAATCTATATGAACATTGTTCTACTCATTCTAATTTGCTAATTTTCTTTAACAGAGAAGATACAAACAATAGCAGCAACAAAACAAATTAGCAGTTCTTTCTCCCTCAGTTTGTGGGCTTCTTTTTTTCTTAACACAGCTAGTATTTTATAACCTTTCATATTTGGAGTATCTATAAGGATTCTTGACTTTACACCCTAATACACTTTTTAAAACTCTTTACTACATTGTTTAATCATTCACATTCACTTTTTTGTTATACATTCTTTGTAAAAATGTAAGAACCTATGACTAAATTTTCATTTGTAAAACTGTTTTCTTTAGGTAATTATTGTGCTATTTTCTGGTTATGGGTTTATTTGCAAAGATAAAGTCATAATTGTATATTTAGTTTCTTACTTTCTTCCTCAGTTGTGTTTTCTTGGAGTCTCTGGGTAACTTCCCATTACTAACTGTGTGTTTTAAATTCATAGAATTTACCCAACCCTTCTCATCATCCTCTTCCTTTACTCGTATGCACCTCAAAAACTTTGTTTCCACACAGTATCTGTGTTGTGGATGCAAATCAAATCCTTACCTATAAGCCAAATTTTAGTAAGTTAGAATTCCTCCCAAAAGAGATCCCATTATTTAAGCCTTCTCTTTCTCATCCATATCTTGTACTTATTCGCAAACTATCCTCGGTAATATTTTTGTTAGGATTGCTGCACCATTTTCCAGTGACAAATTCTTCTTTTATTTTCCTTTCCTGACATGAACATCTCCAAATTCAATTTTTAATATTTTTATCATAAAACTGGTGTTATAACTCCCTGATATGCAGTGACACACATTTCTCAGTCATTGTATTGTTCCTTTTGAAAAATTAGTGAATTTTCTCCTACTCCTCTCCTTTAGAATAAATTATATATGTTTCCATATGTATATATAAATTTCCCTTTTCTATGTTTTTTAAAAATAATGAATTCCAGACACACTTGGCTTCCAATTCTAGCCAAAATAGCCTCATATTTTTATAGCTACATAACCTTGAGCATGTTTCTGAACATATCTAAGCCTGGGTTTTTATCCTGTAAATTGAAGATTATACCTGTCAGGCAATTGGAGTATGAAGTGGATTATGTCCCCCACTTGTTCCACAGGCCAGGTACTCTTGTGCAGGGCACTCCTTGCACAAACAGTTATGGCAATTCTTATACTCAGCTGTCAGTGTTGTATACAGATTTTTTAAAAGAGTACATTTCATGAGCTGAGCATGTCTAATATTTTTATTATTTGAGTTTTATTTAGTATACTCTATATTCTAAGCCTATGCATTATTTCAAGTCATGGTTTTTACAAAACAATTTCTAGACCTTTTTTTTATTATTATTATGTCTCATTTTCATTTCAAACCTATTGTCTTCTGTAAGGTCTGTGTTATTGATTCACATTTTTCTCTTCCACTTCAAGTGTTCATTTCAAGCCTTCTTGATTGGATCAGTAAGTCTGATACTAATACTCTTCTTTCCAGGTTTTGTAAGAGGCATGCTATCCACTAGAGAAAGAAAACATATTTCTGGTGTAATAAATCATGGTGCAGAAAACAGATACTTCCCTTACTCAATTTTTGAAACTAACTCCTTACCTGCCACTATGTACATTCTTTTCTGGACTCCTTTGTTCTTAGGATTGTCTTTTATATTTAGAAATAAGTATTTTTTTCTAGGGTGCTTTTCATGATGCCATATTCTAATTGGTAATTTTACTCTTTCCATGGGAGAGAAAACTTTGATGTACCTTTCAGGGATGTCTCAATAAAGAGTAATGACTTTGCGCTATTCTGCCAATGTGAATAAGATGGTGCTGTTTGTAGATGGAGTGTAAGAAGAGTAGGAGCACGTAGACACACACCTCTTTTTTTTTCACAACTATAACCCCTGCACTGAACTCTTGCATAAAACATCTCTACATGCAAAATGGTCCCAGCAAGCAACATTGCCTTTGAAGATTCACTTACAAACAAAAGTTTAGGATGATAAGGCAAAAGTATTCTAGATACAATACAATCGATGTAGTTCTTTTTAAAAAATTCTTTTGTAATAACAGGAAACAAAGACATTAATGGAAATAGGTGTATTTTTATATTATCTCAGAAAATTTGAATTTCTCCTTTACCAGGCATTGACATTTAAATATCGATATTATCTTAGGACACAATCAGATACTAACTTTTAAAAATCACCTTTGGGGAAAGAAATTGAAATCACTCTTGAATACTGAACTGTTTATTATTTTAATGAATATTTTATATTACATGCATGTAGACTTTTTCTTCTGCCAAACTATTTCAGAATCCTAAATCAACGAGCTTTTGAACATAGTAAACATAACTTAGATGGTTTAAATAAACTGAGTTAGGCATTGGCCTAAGCAATATACATTTTTAAATACATGGATTTCTGTCCTAATAACTGTAGTTCATGTCTTTTACTAGAAGGCCAAATTTTATTCAAAGGATTATTAATTTATGTTAAATATTTTGTGATTTTAAAGTCTTATTATTTTAGGCAATATTTCTATTTTTAGCCTATACATGTAAATGATTTCTTCTATCTATAAAATACCTAGGTTATCTAGTACAAAATATCTCACCTCTTAATATCAAACATTGCCTTGATTTCACAATGCATTTGTGTATGAGATGAAATCTGAAAACAAATTAGATTCTTTAAGACTAATAGCAAATTAAGTTCCTAAGACTTTACCTTGTTTTTAATCCAGAAACCTTTAGAAACCTTATTAGTGATTCTTAAATAAAATAAGACTGTAAAAACCATTGCTGTGTTATTAAACTCATAGATGTATGGGGTTGATAAATTGAACCCAGCATTCCCTGTTGGTTAAACTGTATGGTCTGTATTTAAATCTGATTAGGAAGATTGTCTCAGATTTCAGTATTGACTTATACAATTTTCTTATAAAATAATGCATTATATCTAGAAAAAAAGTACAGAAATCACTACTTTAAGAAACTTAAAAAGAGAACCAATATATAATGAGAAGCTAAAACATTAATTTGTGGAAAAAGTTTTCTCAGAATCTTTATGTCCTAACAAAGTTGTACTTTTTAGGCTTAGCTAAGCAATTGTTTAATCTCCTTAGACAGCTACTAACCTCCAATTATTTGCTTCATTTGTTGCTTAACAGGAAAGAGAAAAAGGTTATTTGAATGTCTACTTTCCTTGGTATCTAAGGAATTTAAAAAACAGGGAAAATGTTTCTAAGTTATCTAAATATACCAAGCAACGTAAACATCATTTGACTTCATTTGAAATGTACACAATTACAGTTTTAAATAATAAACAATTTTATACAGCTTCCTTTTTTATATTCAGCCATAGAAATACACAACGATGTGACTTTTTGACTATACCTTTGGAAAGTAGGATATTTTATTTAAAAAAAAAAAAACCTTAATTGACCCATTCCTGTCTTTTTAAGTCATGTTGTATTTAAAAATTTAGAATTATCATACTTATTTGCTCTCCCATTCAGTCAATAAAATTTTGATTAGATTAGTTATATGGTAATTTCCAGGAATTTAAAAATGAAGAAGTATTGTCCTCAGCATCTTATAAAAGTAAGTGGTATAATACAAATAAACAAAGAGTACTATAGAAATCCATGGGGGCAGTTAGTACTGCCAGGTAGTGGGGCAAGAGACAAGATCACTAAGGTGCAAACTTCATTTGTTTGTTAGTTTTATAAGTTTATTCCTCAACTTTCTTCTTAAATGGCGACCACTAGTAATCACTAATTACTAATAAAAAATTACTAAGCAAATACATGTGTTTGATACAATTGATTGTTGGATAACTTTATTACAAATTTAATTTTGGTCTTCAGTTGATGTGACTGTAACGGTTGAGCTGTTGCTTATTTCTCCTTTCAGCTAAAACATTTTTAAAAGTTATTGTAGTGAATAATTGTTTGCTTATTGTTGCTTGTTGAAGGCTTAATAGTGTTGTACAGTCTACAGGTGCTGAAAGAGAACGGTAGGATAAGACAAATGAAATTGGGATAACCTGTGTGCTTGACTTAACCCATTTAGACAGATTTTATTGCAAGAACTGTTTGGAGGAACATTTCATGCCAGTTCAGGAAAATCTGTGGAGATTTGATAATCTGGATTCTTTGTATAATCTTATATCATGAATAAAATGACATCTTCCAATAGATTAATCTTATAATACCATACTGAGTATACTGAATGTTTTTACAATAGAGACAGGTACAATAGTTAGGCACATATTTGGGGTACGTACTGATGATTTAGATTAGAATAGTGAAAGGGGAGAAGAAGAAAAATTGAATTAAGAAAATGTTAAAATAGGCAGAACTTGAATTTTGACTTTGTTTTGAGGAACTATTTTGAAAAAGATAGTGACCTTATTTCTCTGATATTCACTTCAATTTCTTTAGTGAATGCTCTGGAAAGCACTAAACATATAGAAATGAAAGAGAATGAAGGACTGAGAGAAATGTAGAGAAACCATTTTGTAAATGGTCTCTGTGGCTCTGGAAAAGAATGCCATATGTCAGTTGTAAAAAGTAAAGTTTATCTTCATGTTCCAAATGAAGGACATTGGACATACTATTTCATTCCTGCCAACTAATTTTACAATGTGTTTATTAGAAGGGATATATAAATGGTAAATTTGAGAGACCTGGCTGAGGGATTGACCCTTGATTGATGTAGAAGTTTCTGTAAAATAAGGGTACCTTGTGTTGGAAAACTCCAAGTACTTCCTGAGGATTTTCTCTGTTGCCTTTGTATAGATTTAATGCTGTTTAGAAATACGGTTTGAGAAAACTAATTAGGAATGTGGAGGAAACAAGCAACCTCAAAGACACTTAAAAGAGTGAAAGAAGGTTAAATTATTGACATAAATGAGATTTTTAATCAATGTTTACAAGTATTCCCATATTTCCAGATGTGGACTTGTTAGGCTGAAGTGACAGGGGAGCATAAAACAGTTATCCAGATTAGAAACGTGCTACTAGAATTTGGGTGAATACTTTTTCTTCAATATACTAATTTATAAGTCGAAGCATTAGATATGAAACTGAAGGTAGCAAAAATTTAGGCGTAAATTTTCCATCTGAAGACAGTAGTCATAGAATTTCCGGCAAAAACGAACTGAAAGGTAGAAAAATCTTATATTTGTATGGAAACTAAGAAGACAGTGTGTGAATGTGCATTTGTGTGTATGTTTGTATTACAAACAAAATTTTAAAATATGAAAATGCAAATTTGCTTATGAGCAAAGTACAGCAGATCCTTGAATAATATCATTTGTTTAAGGTCATATGGCTATAATGTTGATGATAAAAAAATTCAGTTCCTGGCTGGGACCACTGTCTGTATGGAGATTCCATGTTCTCTCTTGTCTGTGGATTTCTCTGGTTTCCTTTTACATCCCAAAGATGTGCACATGAGGTGAATTGGCATGTCTAAATGAATCACTCCCAGTCTGAGTGAGAGTGGGGTGTGTCTGAGTGTGCCCTGCAATGGGACAGAGCCCTGTTCAGTGTTGGTTCCTGTCTTGTGCCCTGGCTGCTGGAATAAGCCCTGCCCCCACACCAGGAACCTCAACTGGAATAACTGGGAAATAATTATCTTCCTTGTTTTTATGAATATTTCTTAAATGTATGTATAGCTCACATTTATTTTATGTTTAATATTAGAAGTGTTTAGGGCTTTATTTAGAAGTTTGGTGATGTTTTTATTACCAGAACTATGCCATGGGATCTTAACACTTGTTTAGATATCAATTAACTTAAGGTAAAATTGGTTTCCTTATATGTCATTTCACTTAAACTTGCAGTTGATTTTGAATCTATCATCAGTTTAAATTGCTCCTTTTAAGTTTAATGATAAATGACTATTAGTTTAGCTTTATCATTTTCAGTTGCAGTTCAAGTTTCTTAAGTTATCTTAAAGTGTGGAGTCATCCACATTTTCCCATTACTTTTATACTTTTATACCAAAAATCTGACGGTTTTTTAACATTTAAAAGTTTAACTAAAATAGCTGAAACAATATCTATCTTTGAATAATAAGTGTTTGACATGACAGATGTCAATAAAACTACATAACTAGTGCTGTACAACTACTCAATAATGGACTGCCGTGTTTTCTCAGCTTCTGTTTTCTGTTTTAAAATGTTCAAGAAAGAAATGCAAAATATCACTGAGTGTTTAAGTTGCTTTATCAGACTTCAAGTTTTGGAAACCATTTGTAAAAAGATGAAAGCAATAATGTAAGTGGAAATTTGAAGGTAATGGTTTAGATATCATAGGCATCACTTATCTTTTTTATTTAACTTTTATTTTAAGTTTAGGTGTACATGTGCAAGTTTGTTATATGGGTAAACTTGTGTCATGGGTGTTTGTTGTGAAGATTATTTCATCACCCAGGTATTAATCCTAGTACCCACTAGTTTATTTTTCCTGATTCTCTTCCTCCGCCCAACCTACACCCTTCAATAGGCCCCAGTATGTGTTGTTCCCCTCTATGTGTCCATGTGTTCACATCATTTAGCTACCACTTATAACTGAGAACATACTGTATTTGGTTTTCTATTCCTGCATTTATTTGCTAAGGATAATACCCTCCAGCTCCATCCATGTCCCTGCAAAGGATATAATTGCATTCGTTTTTATGGCTGCATAGTATTCCTTGTGCATATGTACCATGTTTTGTTTATCCAGTCTACCACTGATGAACACTGATGGCCAGGACTATGGGTTTACTAGATACAGGATCATGTCATTAAGTCTGATAGTTTGACTTCTTTCCTACCTATTTGAATGTCCTCTATTTCTTTTTCTTGCCTGATTGCTCTGGCCAGAACTCCCATTATTATGTTGAATAAGATTGGTGAGAGAGGGCATCCTTGCCTTGTGCTGGTTTTCAAGGGGAATGTGTCCAGCTTTTGCCCATTCAGTATGATGTTAGCTGCAGTATTGTCATAGATGGCTCTTATTATTTTGAGGCATGAAGGGCCATAGGAACAGTTCCAAAGAAGTTAAACTTTACCTTGAAAAGTGGGGAGACACTGAAAGAGTCAAAAGAGAAAAGTCAAATACTCATTAATATGGTACTAAATTAATAGGCAACGAGCACGAAGTAAAAGCTGTTCTTTTTTTCAAATGAAATATAATGACCTGAATCTGATGCTGCACTGGAAATTTGAGAGAAATATATGTGGCAAAATCTGGAGGATTTGATGATTGAATGGAGGCTGGGGGAAGGGAGAGAGTAAAAAGGCACGAATGAAAACAATGTTCACTATTTACATGCTTATTGTCTTTTGACAACCTTGTGTCAATTCATATAAATATTTTTCTCATTTCTATATATTGAGAACATATCCTTGAACATGATTGTTATATTAAAAATGAAAATTAACTGTCATTGAGATGGATGTTAGGCACAGGTTTCATGAAATGTTTTCAAGGAAATGTAAAATTATAACATTTATAAACAAAATCTGTGGAAAGCTTCAAGTTAAAATGTAAAAATATCTGCAATGTACTAATATATCCATGAGGTTCATTTGTTTTGTGTTCTAAAGATCTTAAGCTAAAATTTTTCCTTTAGAGTTCCATATCTTAGCAAAATGACACAATACAAAATTCATAGTTTTCTTATATTTAATAAGCAGTTTATCTGCTTAGATAAGCTAATTTTGAAGATATATGTGTTCATGCTATAATATAAGGTACTGCAATGATAGGTCATAATTTTTAAAAAGGAAGAATTTTTAAAAATAATTTCTATTTAGATGTATTTTTTTTCCTTTACAGTATCTCCTCTATAATTTTTAATTACTCTTTCCTCATATTAGAATCTATCTTAGCCGGGCGCGGTGGCTCACGCCTGTAATCCCAGCACTTTGGGAGGCCAAGGCAGGCGTATCACGCGGTCAGGAGATAGAGACCATCCTGGCTAACACAGTGAAACCCTGTCTCTACTAAAAATACAAAAAATTAGCCAAGGCGGAGCTTTCAGTGAGCTGAGATCGCGCCACTGCACTCCAGCCTAGCGCTGGGGCGAGACTCTGTCTCAAAAAAAAAAAAAAAAAAAAAAGGAAGGTGTGTTAGTATCCCACTAATCTTAGTGAACTAGTTTAAGTGTTTCTATGTATTGATACAAAATTATCTTTGGAATGTCAACTGTATTTTGGAGGGAGCATGTTGATGCATGTACCAGGTCTCAATTTCTCCTTTTGGAAAGGACATACAGTGCTTCTGCTCACACTTTCTTCACCAAAGCAACCCCTTGACTTGATCTGAGGAAAACACAGGGAATATAAGATGTTCTTTGAACTTGCAAGAAATCAAAGAACCAAATACTTGAGAAGAGCTCAAATTACTACAAAGTTCTGCCTTTCTGAATAGCAGTATTTGATTGAATATATTAATAGTACGTTTGATTTCCTAAAAATATATAACTTCAAAAAGATCTACTTTTAAAGTTTATTTGTAGAATACTAAAGGAATAAGAATAAAGATTTGATTCCTCTTTTGCAATTAAATGTATTATATTCTACCATGGGTAAATGGGATAAGAAGTGCACCAGAAAGAAAATATCCATGATATCATGAAGCTTATAGTTTGGTAGAGTAGAAAGCAGACAAAAAATTAATGGATAAAAAGCAATTAATGCTATGCAACAAATAAAACAGACATAGAGGGAAAACTGGCATCTTTAACATTCATTCTGTGTGCCAAATGATTGAAAATTTGAGAAGGTGGCAGAAGCTGATCTTTACATTTCCCACATGTTCATTATTTTGGGACAATTTTCAAACCACCTGGGTGGAAAGTGGACTTATACTTCAATCTGGGGAAAGAAGGAATCTAATTTTGGATAATCAAGCACAATAATTAAAATGAAGCAATAACTTCTCTCATGTTCACTTGACATTTTACTTATTCTTAAAAACTATATGAGATAAGGTAAATTACCTAAAAATTTAGTGGCTACATTTAGAACCGTAAATTATGTTCAGGAATAAGAAATTAAAAATCTAAAAATCTTCGGAGCTGGAACATGGTTTAAATCTATGTATTTTGAGGATGTGTTATGTCTGGGGGATATGTAAAAACCTGTGGACAATTTACAAGACAGATCACTTGGCACAGCAAACTCTTAACGAACAAGAACTTATGAGGACCTAGGAGGCATTGTCATGGAGGCAATTAGCCCTGCTTTAAAAGTGGTTAAGACTCCTAAATGTTTCAATCAATACTGCATTTTCATGCTTACTTAAATAATTATTGTGAATTTTCTATTTCAATAATCACAATTTTTAAATAAGATAGAATAATCCTAAATAGTTCCAAAGAATTGATCAGGGTTAGAGTGTCACAAAAGCTAAGAGAGAAGTGGCAGAAGATAAAATTTTCAAGGGAAGAGTTGTTCCAGTCAGCATATAAAGTACTAGGAAATCAAGAGCTAGAGTTTTAGCTCTTTCCATCCCCTTTCAGTCAGCCTACTCTAGCAAATAACTTTTGTTTTACATTTTAAGCCTCTGAAATTTTGAAAGAGGTTTACACCACTCCAAATTGTTAGTTCATATTTTATAATAAGCACCAGAAATTGTAATTTTAAGGATCATTTTTGTTTTATTTCTGATGTGTGATGATATGTGTGACAGTTATTGTCTCTTTGTGGGGACTTATATCAATGTAACACAATGGTGCCTAAAACTCTTTTTGTTGCCTTTAAATTGGTATATAATATTCTAATTCCCAGGACAAAGATGTGCCTCTCATTCTGCACTAATGAGAAGACAGAAACAACCTTAACTATGTACTCAGGAAAAATTCCTACTTTGTGAAACTTTCCTTTTTATTTAGGAGAAATACAAATACTGTACACAAATAAACAGTTACTGTGATATCAGGTACTAATAATTTTTTTTTGAGGGGTAGAAGACAATCAGATAATGGAAAAAGAGTGGCATTGCTATTGTATAAGATAGTGTGGTCACGGAATGCCTCTCTAAGGAGTTGGCATTTGAATAGAGACATAAATGATATGAAAAAAGGTGTCACAAAATAATTCAGCTAAGAAATGAGAGCAGCACATAAGTACATCATAGGAAAATAAAAGCCTCAGTAAATTATACATATGTAAATCAAATACATATATATAATATCTATTTCTGTAGGCACTATATCATCAAAAGTCTCTTGGACAAAATTTACAGTGGTATATTATGAGAATAATAGAGGTCTAAATTAAAAAATGTAGTGTGAATCTAATCATTAGAATAATATAGAGGTCAACAGGAGAGGATTGACATTTTGCAGATTAGAAGAGTGATCAGCAGATATTCTCAAATTGTTGGAATGAGAGGACCAATAGAACACTTGTTAGTGGGAGATGAAAATGCAAAATCCACAAATGATTTGCCAGAAAGCAAGACAAGCAGGCCGGGTGCAGTGGCTCACGCCTGTAACCCCAGCACTTTGGGAGGCCGAGGCAGGAGGATCACCTGGGGTCAGGAGTTCAAGACCAGCCTGGCCAACATGGTAAAACCCCAGTCTCTACCAAAAATACAAAAATTAGCCAGGCATGGTGGCATGGGCCTGTAATCCCAGCTGCTTGGGAGAGTGAGGCAGGAGAATTGCTTGAATCTGTGAGGCAGAGGTTGCAGTGAGCTGAGTTCATGCCACTGCACTCCACTCTGGGTGACAGAGCAAGACTCCGTCTCAAAAAAAAAAAAAAAAAAAGTAAGTGAAGAATGCAATGTTGTAATTGAGATTGCTTAATGGGAGTCCATTGGTAAATAATCTGTGTATTGGCACATTTTTAATGTGCCATTAACTTTAAATAATGGCACATTTTGTCAGGGTGGGCAAAATGATTTCCTTCTGATCCAGAAAGACACATCTCTCTGTTGAGTAATTGACTCTACTATGGTTATACATCGTTTTAATAAATACTAGTCTAGACTGTGGGAATATTACAGTGATCCAAACAAAGAAAATTATCTCCCTTCATAGAGTTGTATTATAAAAGATACATGAACCTATTGTTTGTTATAAAGTACAAAGTTCTAGCTAACAGATGGCAAGTAAATATATGCTCCAATTTATATCAGCAATAGAACTGTGAAGTCTTACCAAATTTTAAACAGAACATGTGTGTAATCATATTTTTTAATTAATGGTTTTACTAGAAAGTGCCATGATAGGTTTTATTTTATAAAACAAGGAAATGACAAGGCTCAGTGTTTCTATCAATATCCAGGTTTATTTAGCATGTCCTAGGCACCTATTTACTCGCAAAAAGAAAGTACGATAATTCTGGTCCCAACTATTACTTCATATTTTAAATATTTTAGGACTATGAATTTAGTAGCACACAGTAAACTCTCAGTAAAATTATCATTATTATTATTATTTTAAGGACTCATCTCATTTTAAGCAAAGTAAGCTTATGCACTCATTTTGGGGGTATATATTGTACAGATAAATGAATGAAATCATTTCAAAAGCAAGAAAAATGTCATTCCTTTCTGAAGTACATCTCCCTCTCTCCCTGCTTATTCTGTAGTACAGTATCTAGCACAGAGTGGCTTAATATGTAATATCAATACTAACTGTATAATATTAATACTAATTATATACTATGCATAAATTATTGATGACTCTTTTATAGAATGACAACATGCCATTGTAAGTTTTGAAAATTTTATAAATTCTATTAATATAACACAATATTTCTATTTCAATTTTCAACAACTTTATCTATACAACTATGCATATTTTCAGTGCCCACTATATACCTGTTGACCCTCAGGGATTTATGTTTAATTTGGTAACTTTTACTACTTCCAACAAAGATTAACTATGGCTGCTCACCAAAGAGGAGATTTGTGGGGTTTTTTGTTTGTTTTAGTTATCTAATTTTCAAAGAATTCAACGAACATGATTTTTTTTCTTTTTTTCATCATGAATTGAACTTTATGCCTATGAATATTTCATTTTTTCAGTCATGTAGATCATCAGTCATATTGATGCTCAAAGCATCTAGCAATATAGTAACTCTTTTACAATATTTTAGTAACATATTGGATACCCAGATAATAACTTGATAAATTTTAAGATTTAAGAAACATTACATAGTCTTTTTCAATCTGCTTGCATTCGCATGTATTTCAATATGTGCATTGTTTACTGTGCGTATGCATAATACCACAAATTGGTATCAACAGTTATGTATGGGATAGTTTGCATGCAATCTCAAAATGACTTAAATAAAATTGTAAAATGGAATTTGGAAGCATAATGAATACACTTGCCAAGAGAAAAAAAAAAAAAAAGAAAGAAATTGTTTTACTTGTGCTCCTGCAGTGGTTAGTACTTATTTTGTCATAGGTTTCAATAAGTCTCAACTGCTTGAAAATAGCCTTTTCTGACCTTAAAATTGCACCATTACAAATTTCATTGACTATCTGAAATACTTTCTGTCCACACCTCCTCTTGTATGAAACGAGTTTTCCAGGACTCACTTTAAAGACTTAAGTTATCTTCTGGGAACATAATAATGATATTGTGAGAATGAAATGAAATAAAAGATAATCATCTAGGTACAGAGAAGAGTCTTGTGCAACATTAAAAATTTGCCTGGTTGTCTGGTTTGAATAGGGCTGTCCCTGCATGTTCCATTACTTTTGTTTTGATAGAATGTGACTTCCATATCCTTTCTCATAGTTACAGAGATTCCCATTTATTTCCATTGGTTCCACATAGACTATCCTGATAATACAACTTCAGAAACTGGAGTTAGCTTTCTAATGGAACAAGTGTGAATTTTCTAAGAAACAAGGATGTTGAGAGCCTGAAGTTGGATATGTCAAAAGAGAACTCACCTGAGTTCGGAGTTTCTAGTGAAGGTTCATCTTAGGAATTTAAGGATTAAGAACTATATAAGTTTTCATTATTTATGGGCCTCTACTCTTTAAATGTAAACATGTGGCTATGAACACTGAAACACATTAGCTTGTGTGGTACAGACATAAAAATGTTTGATAAAAATAAATGACTCTGGTATGAATTTTCTCAAACATTCTTAGTACATTTGAACAATCACGAGTAATGAGCAACCCTTTTTGGGTTGCTCACAGGTGGAGTGTATTAGGCACATAAAAGTACTTAGCCTCTTCAAAGCTCTGGATAGCTACATATTCTTTTGTAGATTAGATCCAATTTTGACCCAATTTTCCTAATTAGCACTTCTGCTATTAATGCCAGTATCGATAATAATGGTCATACGAATTGTAATTTCTTAATAATGACCATACAAATTGTAATTTCTTTTTATTATTATTATACTTTAAGTTCTAGGGTACATGTGCACAATGTGCAGGTTTGTTACATATGTGTACATGTGCCAAGTTGGTGTGCTGCACCCATTAACTCGTCATTTACATTAGGTATATCTCCTAATGCTATCCCTCCCCCCCTGCCCCTCCCCACAATAGGACCCAGTGTGTGATGTTCCCCTTCCCATGTCCAAGTGATCGCATTGTTCAATTCCCACCTATGAGTGAGAACATGTGGTATTTGGTTTTCTGTTCTGCGATAGTTTGCTGAGAATGATGGTTTCCAGCTGCTTCCATGTCCCTACAAAGGACACGAACTCATCCTTTTTTATGGCTGCATAGTATTCCGTGGTGTATATGTGCCACATTTTCTTAATCCAGTCTGTCACTGATGGACATTTGGGTTGATTCCAAGTCTTTGCTATTGTGAATAGTGCCGCAATAAACATACATGTGCATGTGTCTTTATAGCAGCATGACTTATAATCCTTTGGGTATATCCCCAGTAATGGGATGGCTGGGTCACATGGTATTTCTAGTTCTAGCTCCTTGAGGAATCACCACACTGTTTTCCACAATGGTTGAACTAGTTTACAGACCCACCGACAGTGTAAAAGTGTTCCTATTTCTCCACATCTTCTCCAGCACCTGTTGTTTACAAATTGTAATTTCTTAATCAAATATTTAAAATAAAATTGGCTTTTTTTTTTTCTTTTTTGAGATGGAGTCTCCCTCTCTCTTGCAGGCAGATCTTGGTTCACTGCAACCTCTGCATTCTGAGTTCCTGCGATTCTCCTGCCTCAACCTCCTGAGTAGCTGAGATTATAGGCACATGCCATCAGGCCCAGCTAATTTTTAATTTTTTATATTTATAGTAGAGATGGGTTTTCACCATGTTGGCCAGGCTAGTCTTGAACTCCTGACCTCAAGTGATCTGCCTGCCTCGGCCTCCCAAAGTGCTGAGATTACAGGTGTCAGCCACCATGCCTGGCCCAAAATTGGCCATTTTTATATGTCTTCCTTTCAGTAACAAATGGATACATTGAAAACACCCTTGTTTATAAAGCAATTCTAATTGATTCAACATGGTTTAAAAATCTTCTTCCTTTTTAGATGATAATTTCATAGTATGATCTGGATTTGACAGTTCAAATTTGATGAACACACAGAAAGCATGAATACATTGTTATATATTAAGGTATTCGATTTTATTTCAACTTGAAAAAACTGTTGCTTGGAAACCAGGCTATCATAATAAATCACACAGTCATGTTCAGTAAATGGGCAAAGCCACAAACCAAGATAAAGTAGGAACTTTTTGCCATAGAGTAAAACAGGCATTCCAGTATGCCACATATTACAAATAATGTAACCAGCATATGTATTAGACTAATATTAACTTCAACTGGAATTTTTGGAGAAAAATTAAATTATATTGATGATCAATAATAAATAGAAATATAATAATTAATTATAGAGCAATGGCTCTGTAATAAAGATGAAAAGGGGAAATGCTTTCATCTATTTGAAATAGAATGACATTCTCTGAAGTCAAGTATAGGATTAGATATTTTGATTAAGATTCTAACATAAGACTTCTAAATCATCCAAATAAAATTTATTGTTTTGAGGTAAGAAAAAGTCAAGGTATATAAGTAACTGTCATTCTTACATTCTTACCTATACAGGTTACACTAGACTAATTCTGCCCTAACAATAAAATTAAAAGAATGTGTTTCTTGACATGACATGACTCCATAACCCTTTCTGTTAACATATATTCTAAAAGGGAGATTATTGTTGCAGAATTTCTGTTCCTTAGTTCAGCTAAATCTGGGTTCTTGTGTCACAACCAGGAAAAGTTAGGCATGCAGACACATTGAAAGGTGACGGGAACGGAATTTATTGGACGAAAAGGAAAAAACAAAACAACAACAACAGAAAACTCTTAGCAAAATGAGAGGGGTTCCTGCCAGTGCTCCCATCTCACAGATGGAATAACAGGCCACAGCACAGGAACTGAAGAGGCGAGGCTCCTCCCTGCTGCACATGGCTCAAACTTCCCGTGGCTCCAACCCATTCTTGCAGTGTGTAGGGTGGTGGGAGATTCTCTGGGGCCCTCCCCCTTGTTTGCCTCCTGCATCTATCACTAGGTTATAAAATAAAGAAAAGAAACACTGATTAATCTGTATATTTAACTAGGTCTGTGTATTCCTGGTGCCTTAGAAATTATAGCAAATGAAGCATTGTCACATTAAGTAGTGTAAATCTTCAGAAAATGCTTATATTCTCTACCATAAAATTCTAGATGGCATTACCTTGAACATAAAGCAGATTCTTAGACATTATTAATTGAAAGTGTGAAAATATCATGGCCATATATGAAGCAATAAAAGTAGACAAATAGTGGGAAGGAACTCATTGTAGTCCTTGTATTATATACATTCAGCGTCAATACAATGCTATGCTTACCTTATTTCAGTTGCTTAAAAAACAAAACAAAACCTTAGTTATAGAAAATTTCTCTTAGCATAGAAAAGAAAGCAAATATTTTGGAAGGAAATAAGATTTTTATTCTTCAAAGAGTATAATTTCTGTGTATTCAAATATATGCTGGAAAGGTATATAACCATATTTGGGAAAAGAAAAAAGGTACCTACTGTATATAGTTCTTCCCTGTAGTAAGGGAGGGAGGAGACAGGTTTAAGAAAAGATAGAATGTGGGTTCCATACATATGCAAAGTTTTATTTATTTTGAAAAGAGCTCTGAGGCAAATATCCAGTTCCACTAATTACCACTTATGTTAACATTGGGAAGTAAACAAAAATAGTAATAACAATTTAAATGCAAACACTTTCAAAATTGAGGTCATGGTGCTACTATTGAAAAAAATCAACTAAACTAAAAATAGACGTATTTATATAAAGACATTTACACTTATTCTACAGTGGCATATGGTTTGCATAAAACTCTTTCTTGTAAAACAAGGAGAAAATGAGGGCAAATAATCAGTCATGCTTTTATATCCCTAAAAGGGAGGGAACAAGAAAGAGGGGTTCATCGGTGACAACTGCATTTAAACCTAGTGGCATCTGGATATACCTTATGAAGTAATTGCTTAAAAGTCATCCTCATTCCCAAGCAATATTCTTCATGGTGATGAATAATTAAGATCTCCACACAAGCCACAGTTCTCCTTTCTGAGTCTCCTTTCAGACTTGGCCATAGCTTTTCTTTTCTTCTTCTTTTTTTTTTTTTTTTTTCTTTTTTTTTTTGAGACGAGTCTCGCTCTGTCGCCCAGATTGGAGGGCAGTGGCAGGGTCCCCGCTCACTGCAAGCTCCGCCTCCCGGGTTCACGCCATTCTCGTGCCTCAGCCTCCGGAGTAGCTGGGACTACAGGCGACCGCTACCACACCCAGATAATTTTTTGTATTTTTGGTGGAGACGGGGTTTCACCGGGTTAGCCAGGAGGGTCTTGATCTCCTACTTGTGATCTGTCCGCCTTGGCCTCCCAAAGTGCTGGGATTACAGGCGTGAGCCACCGCGCCCGGCGGCCATAGCTTTTCAATTAAGATTGCCATGGCAATATGGTTCAGAGAATGCTCAGCTTTGGTCACAGGCTCAGCTCACCATCCTTAAGCCTTAGCAGTGAGCATCGGTTATTAAGGGAAAGGAAAAGGTTTGAACAAGGCTTTCCAGAGTGGTTGAGAAATGTGGAGAGCATTATAGGTTAATTAAATTGCTTTTACAATTGCATAAAAACATGGAATAAGATATTTTTCTCATTTTATTTTCTGCATTATCCTCAGTGCCTGGTACTATTTGGCACATAGTGGTTGTACAGTAAGTATTTACTGAATAAATGAATAAATACATGTGGGATAGTTTCGCTGAATATTTATTCTAGGTTTGATTTTCTTCTCCTTTAATATTGCTCCATTGTCTCTTGTATGCAAGATGCTAGGAAGAAGCATGCGAATCCGATTTTCCATCCTTTGTGCTTGAATACTCATGCTTATTAGATTTTCCAATATTTTCTATTTCTTTGATATTCTTAAAATTTACTATAACAAGCTTGTGTGTAAGTATTCATGTGTGTCATTTGTGTATCTTTTTCTCACCTTTACATATCCCCTTCAGTACTTTAAAAGCCTTTTCAATAAGGAGTGTATTTTTTTTCTTTGTAAAAAACATTTATTCTGAAATAATTACATATTCACAGGAAGTTACATAGAAATGTACAGGAAAGTTCCATGAAACCCTCCCCCACTATGCCCACTTCAAGCCAGAATCCTACACAAACATAAGTACATTATGAAAACCAAGAAACTGGCATTGGTACAATCCATGAAATTTAATCAGAGTTCATCCATTGTACATGCATGTACTCATTTGTTTGTGTATGTGTGTTTGCATGTGTGTAGCTTTGTGTAACCATAACGCAAACAAGATACTCAACTGTATCATCACCATAAGACTCCCTCATCTTACTCTTTTAATAAATCTACGCTTATCCCTGGAAACCACTAATATCCTCCTCATCTCTATAATTGTATTATTTCACAGTTGTTACATAAATGGAATTATGCAATACTTATTTGTTTGAAATTAACTTTTCTATTTAGTGTAATTTCCTTGAGATTTATCCAACTTGTTGATGTATCAGTAGTTCACTCTTTCCATGGTTGAGTAGTATTCTAATGGTATGGATGTCCTACAGTTTGTTTAATAATTCTTTCTTTAAAATACATTTGGGTGGTTCAAGTTTTTAGCTATTAACAATAAAGGTACTACAGGCATTCATGTACAAGTTCCTCTGTGAAAATAAATACTTGTTTTACTAGGATAAATGCCCAACAATGAAGTTGCTGAGTGGTGTAGTAAGTCCATTTTTAGTTTTAAAGAAACTGCCAAACTATTTTATGAAGTGGTTTTATTCTTTACATTCCCACCAGAAATACATGAGTGAGTCACTTTCTGTATATGCTTATCAGGATTTGTTGTTTTCACTATTTTCATCTCAGCCATCCTGATAGGTGTGTAGTCATATCATATTTAGTCTTAATTTGTATTTCTCTAATGGCCAATGATATTTCAGATGTTTATTTTCCATCTGTATGTCTTCTTCAGAGAAATGTCTGTGCATGTCTTTTGCCCACTTTTTAAAAATATGAGGTAATAACCTAGAAAATTGTACCATTGTATTTTCAAGTAGTGACTACTTTAAGTTTATTTTTTTCTTTTCTAAGTATATATGGATATTGACACATTTCTTTCCTACATATTTCTTGACTTCTTTTATAATTTTTAAACCATACTGATACTCTCCTGATGCCTTCTGAGAGCATTGTTTGACATAATCTGGTTCAAAACCTTCTCTTAAGTTAGATCTATTTTGCAATTCAGCCTATCTGTTGGGTTCTTTATTGCAATTAGTATTGCAGTACCCAGTATTTCTCAAAGGTGTTAAAGCTATATTTTTGCCAAGTAACAACTTACAATATCACTTCTGTTTCCTTGAGAATAGTTTTGTTAATTTAAAATTTTTATCTTACATTTGGGTTTAAAAATTAACATTAATTGCATCCTCAGCTGGTCTAGGTTTTTTTTTTTTTTTTTTTCCTATCATTATTTATCGTGGTTGAGCTTTTCTGTGAGCCCCATATTCTTGGTGAGTGCATATTCTTTTGGTGAGCATAGAGTCTTTTGCTCATGTCAATTGTCTTGGGCAGTAATATATTTCTGTGAGATAAGCTAAAACTCAAATCGTAACTTCTTTCTAACCACCTGAGTTCGAGAATCAAACAGAAAGTGAATGGTACAAATGATTCATCTCAGAGCATAGCCTTTGGCATTGCAGACTGGACTTGACTCCTCTCCATACATTATTATAGCTCTCAGGGAAATTTCTTGTACTTCTGCTTTGAAAAGGCTCCTTCACATGTAATCATTTTGGGGAAAAAAGGGTGGGGAGGAGAGAAAATACTGAGGTTGCCAGTTTGGTACAAATTTTATCTACTCCTGACCTATTACCTGGAATGATTAATTTTTGTTTTCTCAGAGGAAAAATCTTCAGTAATGACAGACTTATAAAAATGATGTGGTGTGGGACAAAAGAAATAAAATATAATATGCCACCCTATTTCCTGTTTGTGACATAATCCCCTTTCCATTAGGGGCTGCAATTTTCCCCTTAGGTTCAGAAATCTCCCTCTAATTTTATGGTGTCTCCAAGGTTGAGTTTGGGGAGAGGCACAGATTCTGTTAGTTTTTTGTTTGTTTGTTTATTTTTTAATTGAGAACTGCAGTGTGGACAATTAAATAATTTATTTGCTTATCCTAAGCTAATATTTTATACTGTTTCATTATTTTTGTTGATGCCATCTATATGATTGAAAAGATTGACACCCTTTGTTCTTAGTCAGTTGTCTGACCTTAATGAAATATTTCATTTTCCTGCAAACCTCACGTCCTATCTAGTCTTGTAGTCTTGTCCTGGAGTAAATAAATCTCTTTTTTCCCTAACTTCCTTTCTTTGGTTGTTTTCTTTAAAGGAGCCAATACACAATATGTGATTGCCATAATACTTCAAATTATTTGTCAAGTACCAAAGAACATGTTGATGAATGAAGTTGTCAGAGTTTTAATGTTACCTCCCTAGACCTCTTTATTTGAAAAACCTGTACTTGGATACCTCAGTGGCCTCCCAAACTTAATGCTTCTATATTCTAACCTATTCTGTCTCAAACCTTGTCCTCCTTTTGTGATCTCCATTAGACTGAATGACCATTATCTGTCCCATTGCTCAAGCCAGCAAGAAAATGTACCTTGACACCTTTCTCTATTTTATTCTCTATATCCAATTCATCAATAATTTCTACCAATTTTATTTTTCAATATTCTTCAAATCCTTCAACCCTTATTCATATCTACCACCATCACTAACTTCAATTTCTTACCAGAGAAATTACCAGATTATCTTCCAAAATAAACTCTTGACCTCCAAATTGTTTTCCATTTATATTTTATATTTTTAATTGCTAATATTTTCTTATTGATTATACAGACCCTGTATATATTAAGAAAGATTATGTGATATGTTTTGGAAATAGTCCTCCATGCATTTATCTTTTCATTTATTTATTTTTATTTTTCATATTTTTACATTTTTACGCAATATTTCCATTGTGTGGTCTCTGAATTTCAGATCCTCTTAGAAAACATAGTGCACTCAAAGATCTAAAAACATTCTCAAATATTTACTTGTAACACTTTATAGTTTCATTGTTTACTTTTAAATTAGGATCTATCTATCATTTATATTGGTGAATTTTCCAATTTCCAAAAATAGATAAAGATTATTACTATTCCTAAGCAAGGTCATATCTCCATGTTTTTCATATTATATGTTCCCAGATTATTATTATATATTTTGAGTGATAATTAAATTAATTGCTCACTGCATTCTTTCTGCACACGTACCAATTGCAACCAAGTAATTTTAATCATAATGGTAGTAAGAATAGAAGATGTTGTTTCATTAGCTAACACTTATATAATGCTTACTTTCTGTTAAACATTTTTAAGGGCTTTATATACATTAATTCTTCTAATCCTCAGAATAACTCAATGAGGCAAGTATAGGTTACACTTTAACATATAAGGAGAACAAAGACTGTCTAATTTGTTTAATAGGCTCTCAACAGATGGCTTTCAGTGACTGAATCAATCTATGATATTGTGCAACATTTTCCATTAAAATAGAATGTTGTAGTTATTTGCCATTCAAAATATCAAATGACCTTAATGTACATCTTTGTATAAGACATTGAGTGTCTCTCCGACTGTTAATTTCCTAAAGCAATGCATTAAGAAATCTTTGATGATTAAAAAACATTTTTCTAGAAACTGACAGGAATATACAGTACAAATATGAAGATGATATTAAGTTAAAATAATATTTAAACAGGCATATTTCAGTGGAGAGTGATACTAGATTAGATGCTTAGTAAATGTAAGTATGTTAGTAGAGAACAATAATCTAAATATGGATTTCATATAGGAATAAATATGGATATCACATTAGGGCTTTCTGAAAAACATTTAAAATATGTATTCTAAATTGTCATTGGTTGGTTCAATTATCAATTTACTTTGTGCCATTTGGGAGGCATGTTTAAGAACCCTACTGGATATATCACTATTTCAACAGTTACTACTGAAAAGATGTAGAGGCCTCACACAGCACCTCCACTTACATGTCATTGGCCAGGACTAGGTCATATGACCACACCTAATTTAGAGGAATGCTCAGAAATACAGCACTGCTAAAAATTGTTAATGAGTAAGTGGACTGGGAAAAGATTAGCAAGTAGCATTTCTTGTCATAATGTCCTATATATTCATTAAGAAAAAGTTATTATGTTTCATTGGCCATAAAATCACTAAAAACAATATTTCATTTCAGGTAATTTTAAATTTTGAATTTTCTAAGACTCAGGTAAAATGTATAGAGAGCTTAAAATTATATTAAATTATGTTTGAATATGCTTTAGATAACATCCTCATGCTCATGTCTGTTCTACCTTACACTCCCAATTTTAATGCTCATATTAAAATTGGGATTACAAATATCAAATATATAATATATAATATAAAAAGAGCTTACTCTGCTTGGTCCTTCATTACTTTTATCATGCCAACATAAGTTAGATGATTTTAAATGAATGAATAAATATATCAGTTAATGTTGTACAATTTCTATGAGAAGAAACTATTACTGACATTTTAAATCCAAAGCGTAGTAAGTGATGCTAATCTCTATTTATACATTTGTATGAGTATTCACAACAAGAAGCATTGCCTGTTTTTCTTACTTTTGTTCTATGTCTATAATTTTAGGACACTTTGAGAATTAAATTGTTTTATCATTGTCAATAATTGAATTAAAGCTACAGTACATCAGTATGTTTAAATATATGTATCAATATGCTCTACTGTGTAAAGTCTATGAAAATATTTTAACCAAAATGACTGCTCAAATGGATATTTAAGTGATATCAAGCTAAAATAGCCTAACAAAACTTAGAAAATATCCATGATGACACTATACATTTTAACCCAGTTAAAGTGAATCAAAGTGGTATAATACCTATTACTATAAATAATTTTACAAAAGAGCAATTACTCAAATAGTTTAAGCAGGGAAGTAAGATTGAACTTTAGTTGCAATACGTACTATGGACAGTAATCGGTACTCACCAGAAGCCAAGAACTTCACTTGAAAGACTGTTAAAGGAAGTTATCAACGACACACAGAAGGGACAAGCGGCACTGCAGAATCAAAATATAAGACTATTAGTAATAAATCCAGAACATAGCAGTACTAAAATATCCTGTAAGTTTATTGAAATACACCTATTCTTTTTTTTTTTTTGAGATGGGGTCTCGCTCTGTCGGCCAGGCTGGAGTGCAGTGGCGCAATCTCGGCTCACTGCAACCTCCGCCTCCCGGGTTCAAGCTAATTCTCCTGCATCAGCCTCCCGAGTAGCTGGGATTGCAGACACCCGCCACCATGCCAGGCTAATTTTTGTATTTTAATAGAGACGGGGTTTCACCATATTGGCCTGGGTGATCTTGAACTCCTGACCTCAGGTGATGCACCCGCCTCGGCCTCCCAAAGTGCTGGGATTACAGGCATGAGCCACCTTGCCTGGCCAACCTAGTTATTCTTAAAAATAATTGAAGGAAGTGATTATGATTCCCCTTATATAAAATAGATACTGTGTTAGTCCATTCACATGCTTCTATGAGGAAATACCTGAGACTTGGTAATTTATAAAGGAGAAAAGTGCCTTGCAAAGGGGTAAAAGCCTTTTATAAAACCATCAGATCTTGTCAGAACTCACTGACTATCAGGAGAACAGCAGTATGGGGGTAACTGCCCCCCGATTCAGTTACCTCCCACTGGGTTCCTCCCACACCACGTGAAGATTATGAGAACTACAATTCAAGATGAAATTTGGGTGGGGACACAGCCAAACCATATCTGATACCAAGATGAATAAAAACTAAAAAAATCAATCCCTAATTATTAATTTATTCCTACCTCCTAGAAATTTTTTTAGTAGTCCTTAGAAAACATACCTGATGAAGAAAGATGCTGACTGAGCTGCTTAATTCCAATTTATCAGGGTTGAAATCTATAACAAATGAATTTTTAGGTTGAGGTGTCCTTTCACCTGCTGATCCAAGCATGACAAGAAAATAATTAGAATGTGTTTTTTTCCAAACTTGATAGGAAGCAAGTTTTTCTTTCATAATAATTTATCGGAACCTGCTAAAGAATTATTATTTTTACTGTTACACATGGTCTCTTGGGTGGTTTTCAATGTTGTTTTGCTTTAACAGATGGAAGTAATAAATACATGGTAGGGGGATATGTCAGTAATACATATAAATTCTTTCCTGAGGCAGTATGAAATACCCTGTCATTTGATGATTTATGTAACAGTTCGGAGTACAAACTCAGCACAACCAAAACACACATTCACTGGAGTCTCTAAATAAAATGGAAAGCGGAATCCGAATTCACTCTAACTGTCATGTCTCACAAAATCAAAAGCTTTTTGTATGACTAACCCTTGTCCTAAAGATAAAAGCTAGATTTATTATCTTCCTCTGTCGCCCCTTGCTATGTAATTGAGTTCAACATAATTAGGCATTTCCAATGGTGAAAAAAAAATTTATAAATTTCTAAGGGAATGTAAATACAGCGCATATTTGTCAGGAAAACCTGTGACAGCAACACATTTGATATAAGAAGAAGAAATGGAGAATAGTGATTAAGAGAGTAGCCTTGAAATTGGACAATATTGGGTAATAATTCTATATTATCTTCTGCTTCTTAGCAACTGTATGACCTGGGAAAGTTTATTGGTTTAATCCACTTCTTCAACTGAGGAAATAAAGATAATAATACTAACCTCAATAGATTTTTATAAGATTTAAATTAAAATAATGTGTAAAATATTTAGCAAAATATCTGGCAATAGTGAGTCCTCAAAAATATTATAGTTACTACTTTTTTGTTTTTCTTAGTAAACAAAAATACTTTAGTTGAGTAGTCTCAACTGTCACCCCAAACTGCAATTCTGAAAATTGTGGAAAATGAATCAAATGTGCCATTAAAGGGGCCAGCCTTTCTGATGTCTGGTGGTGGAATTAAGGGACATATATATATAGAAGTCTAAAAAAATTTATAAAATATCCATGGTGACATTATAAATTTCATATTTAGGCACCCTACTGACGGAAATCACAGTGAATTTAAGGGAGACTGACAGTACAATTTGTACTAAAAACACAGAAGATAATGTTTAAAATAGCTCAATCTCTTTGATTACATTTTTTAATTCCTATGTAAAGAATAATGTAGTTGTCAAAGTTGTTTTTAGAAATTTGCAGTATTAAAATGTGAATGTACTGTCAATAATTTTTAAATTTCTATTTTTTAACTGTACATTTTTAAGGTATACAACATGATGTTTTGACATAAATATACATAATAAAATGATTACTACAGTCTTGCAAATCAACATATTCATTATCTTACATAGTTCTCTTCTGTTTGTCCATATGTGGGTTTATGTGGTACGAGTACCTAAAATTGACTCTCTTAGCAAATTTATACTATGTAATACTATTAACTGTGGTCCTTATGTTCTGTGGTAAATCTCTATCCTTATTTATCCTACATAACTGAACGTTGTACCTTTTGGCCTTCATCTCTCAATTTTCCTCACACTTACACCCCTGGTAGCCACTTTTCCATGTTCTATTTTTGTGTATGTGAGTTTTTGTTTTGTTTTGTTTTGTTTTAGATTCCACATATAAGTGATATTGTGCACTCTATTTCTTTCTGGGTCTGCTTTATTTTACTTAGCTTAATTCTTCTAGGTCCGTCCTGCTGTTGCAAATAGCGGTACCTTGTTTTTTTTTTAAGCTGAGTAATATTCAATTGTGTAATCTGCAATTTCTTTATCCATTCATTCATTCATGGACATTGATGTTGTTTCCATATCTTGGCTATTGTGCATAATGCTGCAATAAACCTGGGTGTGCAGTTGTCTTTATTAGTTGGTGATTCCTTCTGGGTAGGTATCTAGAAAAGAGATTTCTGGGTCATATGGTAGTTCGATTTTTAACTTTTTAAGGACGCTTCATACTGTTTTTCACAATGGCTGAACCAGTCTACGTACCCATTAATAGTGTAGAAGTTTCCTTTATCTCTAAACCCTTGCCAATACTTCTTATCTCATCTTTGTTATAATAGTTATGCCAACAGATGTAAGATGATATTTCATTTTGGTTTTGATTTCCATTTTTATGATGATTAGTAATATTGAGCACCTTTTCATCTACCTGTTGACCATTTTACTTCTTCTTTAAAGAAATATCTTTTGTCTTTTGCTTATTTTTGCAGGGTCAGATTATTTGTTTTTTTGCTGTCGATCTGCATGAGTTAATTACATAGTTTGGACATTAAACCTTTATCTGATAATGCGGTTCACACATGATTTTTACAGTTCATTGCTAGCTTTGCATTTTGTTAATTGTTCCCTTTGTTGTACTGAAGCTTTTTAGTTTGATGTAGTCCCAATTGTTTATTTTTTATTTTGCTGCTTATGCCTTTGGTTGAATATCCAAAAAATTCTTGTCAGAGCCAATATCAAGGAGCTTCCACCCCTTTTTCTTCTAGGATCATATAGCTTCAGGTCTTATGCAAAGATCTTTAATCCATTTTGAGTTAATCCGTGTATGCTGTAAGATAAGAGCCAGTTTCATTCTTTTGCATTGGATATTCATTTTCCCACACTATTTACTGAAGAGGCTATTCTCTCTTCATTGGGTCTTCCTGGTGGACTTGTCAAAAATTTGTTGACTGTATATGCTTGAGTTTATTTCTAGGCTCTCTGTTCCATTTGTCTGTATGTCTGTTTTTATGCTAGTCCAATATTGTTTTGATTACTATTGCTTTGTGAATACATTTTTATATTATTTTCTTTAAATAAGCTTATTTTAAAAACATTTTTAATAAAGTCACTTGTATCTTAAGGATTGATGTTTTCTATATTTTCTATGGCTCATTTCCCCACAGATGAGGGTATGTTAATCTGACTGTGACCAAAGTGGCTATTATGAGCCAGAATGTCTCATATTAACTTCTACTACATAACACATTTACTTCTGTAAGTTTAGATAGGAAACTTACAAAAGTTCAAATATCATTTCATTTTTAAGTCTTAAAATATTTGTTATGATATTTATTATAAGTATTATAAAGCAAGTCTCATCATTTTAAAAAATCCAATAATAAGGAAATGCTTTGGTGATTAAACTGTAGTTACTAGAATCCTATATATGTGCTAGATTTTAAATAATAATAACCTATTCTTTTAGAAACTAAAATAAAAAATTATTTAATTTATCTAAATTTCACCTTCTTATGTCCTATTCATTAAATGTCAAATCTTTTAAACTCTACCAAATCATGAATATAAACAGTATTAGTCAATATAATTTACTTAATCATGATTATAATTCATTATTAAATGTACTGCTAACTATATAACACAGGAAATAAATTATATTAATATAACATGATAAATATGCTCTGCAAGTTAAAAACATTAATCATTCCCTAAGGTAAGTGTTAGCAATTACCTTTCAAATATTACAAAGGGGCAAGAATAAGAAAGGCTAACAAGATTCATTTGAACATTATTTATTCTGTATGTTTTCTGATACCATATTTACTCTTTTCTCTTCATTTTTATTTTATTTTTTCTAGAATTATATTTAGAAACAATAATTCTACACATTTTAATAGAAAGGGTTAAAATATAAAAATATAGAAACAATTTAAAGTTAATTATCTCATTGATTTGCTTGGGATTAAATTAACTAAAAGAACATAGCAATCACTCAATAAGTATTGGCTATGTTTTAAATATTCTCACATATCTCTTTAATATACTTTAAACTGACACATTAGGAACATAAAGTCACATAAAATATGTACTAAATATTAAAGACTATGTAAAATGCCAATCTTTGTTTTCATCTTCACTTCAATTTTAGCTACTGTGAAAGCATAATAAAGAACTTACTTTTTTCAAAAGTTCTGTTTTACTGTATGTGTCATAGTTTTTTTGGAACTACATATTTAACTTTGTCATAACACCCTTCATATATGTAGGAAGTTTTAGGTTTGATGTTTTTTCAACTTCAATTTCTACTTTTTCTATTACTTCTATTTATGTGATCACTGAGCAAGAATATTTCCCTTGGTTGTCACTAAAGACTTTGTTCTCTGTGCTTAATGCTTAGTTTTCTTTAAAAAAATCCTTGAAGTATATTTGCAAGGCCTTTCATTTATTTACTGGTGAGCTTTACCAGAGACTCTGCTTGCATAGCCAGTTCAAATCTCTTCAGACAGCAGTGACTCACTAAGATAGGTGAAGGAAGAAAACTTGCTAAACTGCATGGAAGACTGAGAGACCCACTGATGCTGTGGACACATTCAATGCTGTCTTTACCTGAGAGCTGCTGTGTTTGTTTTGTTTTATAATCAGTAACTGATGCTAAAAGAAATATAAATAATACTATAGGGAATTATCTTCAAGATACTCAAAGTTAAATGCAAGTTCAAAGTAGTTTGCTATATAAGTTAAAAACTTTTTGAAAAGGTCAGTTGAGAACTTGACAAATTAACAAATGCATTTTTCTATTCTTGTAATTTTCTTTATTTCTCTCATTACTTAAAATTACAACAGAGAAGGCTAAGGTTTATGGCACAAGAATGGGAAGACTAACCCACACCTGCACAAAACAAGAAAGGTGACAAATGAACTTTTAATAGATTGTATAAAGTCCAAGCAAAAACAGTAGCCTTGAAAACCTAGTATTTAAATCTAATAGAGGTCATGGTGGCAGAAGTGAGCAGGAGGTGGCTAAGGGAGAAAAAGCGTTGAGTTCTGAAATGCTTTATGTCAGGAATAAAAATATCAGGAGCAATTCCCAATGAAAATACAGAGTTCCAGGCATGGGAAAGAGGACTATTTTAGTGTAAGGGAGAGAAGAGCAATAGAGTGGGTCCCATATTCCCTGATAAAGAAGGGCAATAGAGTGGGTGCCTATATTCCCTGAAAAAAGGCATCTACAACCCACCACAGTAGGAAAGAACAATGCCTGCTCACTTCCCGACATGTAGTTAGGGAAGATAGCAAGACTTGCCTAGAAGATCTGAGATCTAGGTCCCACTTGGGGGAGCACTCAAGTAGCATAGTAGGGTAGACTGAGTCAAATTTTCAAGGAATGGGGCCTGACTAGTTCTTTGCCTTACTGTATTTCTGGGGAAGCTGTCAGGATTCACCAATTCCACACCCCTTCAAAAGAAAAGGCAAAGATAATGATGTTAGACTCAAAGAACTTGTGATTTGCCTAAGAAAAATGCAGACTGAATAGAACTAGTGACTAAAGGCCAAGACAGTTCCAAGGACATAAAAAGTAAATGCTATAGATGCTAGACACTAGAACACAACTAGAAAGACCAGTTGAAATTGACTGAGTTCAAACAAGAAGTATTTGCCCCACTACCACGCCAGGATGCTTTCAATTTAGACGTAATTCAATTAAGAAGAATAATACAAGATTCCAAAGACCAAAGGCAGACAAAAACTTATAAATATCTGGATATCTAAAAAATACACTGTCACTTCTAAAGGTGTTAATAGCATGAGCAAAGTATGATAAGAAAAATATTTATATGATGTGAAAAGTGCCTACCTACTCAGAAGAATTATTGCTGAATGTAAAGAAGTTGATACTCAAATTTGTGGTAATGAAAGAAGAAAAGTTATGTAGTTAGTTGAATAAATGTTTGCTATTATTAGTAGAAAATAAAAATAAGATTCATTTAATGCCATGTTACTTATTATCTCCTTTCCCCTAAAAGGGGTTATTAAAACACTAGTGCATCTTAAAAATCAGTGTTACATTTTATTTGGGATTATAGACAATTTGATTTTAATCCATGAAAATGTCATCTTCATGATTTCTTATTCTGTTGGATAATCATTAGTGTGCATGATTTAGGGTCTGTAATACCTGGATTTTTAACATCAGCTATTATTTTTACTATCACTGTGGTTGCTAAACATGAACAGAAGTTTCCTATAAAATGGATATATCAATCTGTCTCTTACAGAGTTACATAAAAATAATTGAAATAAACACACATATATGCCTTGTATTCAGTTGTTGCATTTCCCCTCCTGTTTTAGTTTTCACTTACCTGGTACTTTTCAGTGGAGCTCATTATAGTGGTTAAAAAGATTTATAGTCCAAGAAAAAAAAAAAAGGAAAACATGGCCACTTCTATTCCCTTCACATTTCAGAATCTGTTGCAGCCTTCTGCTTTTAAATTAGCTAATTTTGTTTCTTATAAAATTAAGAGAAAAAATTAACATGATTTTTCCTCCTGAGACCTTTTCAGCAATAGCTTTTTATTTATCCTCTGTGGTAAAAATAACAAATTACAGTTTTTAATAAAAAGTCTCATTTTAGGGGACTTGGGGATTTTTAGGCTAACCTCTAAATCATCTGAATGGAATATACCTCCTAGGGATAAAAGAAAAATTCAATGGATTTTTAAAATTGATATGAAGAAAATAGTTTAACACTTACTTACATATCATCATGCTTATAAGTATGATCTGGGATTGTCATCTGCAGTATTGTTTAGAACCCATCTTCTTTAGAGTTTTCTGGTATTACTTTCAATCAGTGGAATAATATTGCATCTCCTTTTGTGTGTGTGCAAACATTGCATTTAGTTTTCCATTTTTACATTTTGCACAGCTCACTGAGATACAATATGAAGTATTTAATTGCTTATTCTGCCAACTGCTGAAGTATATACTTTCATTACAGCTTACATTAAAGACTTGGAATCAAAGTTATTGCTTTTTTAATACACATATGAAGTTATGGACACTGGAGTTTGTAATAAGTAAGAACATTAATGTATTTCCCGACTAAAATTACTTGAGTAGAACACTCATTATAATAAGAGGAGACCAGCAGTGTCTCCTTTGTGATGTACTACAAATTTTCAGTGGTATTAAACTCTTATTTAAACTTAGTGTTAACATCCAGAAAAGTACACCTTGATTAAACTTGTGTCTTTAGGTAACAGTAAAATGTCAAATTATTCTGTATATATTTTTGTGTGTTTAAATTGATTTTATCTATCTTTAAAAATCATAGCACTTTGCCTATTGTTCATATATATATATAAATCTAAAATTAAGAGACAGTAAAAGTGTCATCATTTATATTATGTTATAGAATTTGAACCTACTGAACTAATAGAAGCTTCATAATACTTAGTATTAACTATGCGTTCTTATCTGAAAGATAAGTACTTTCTGTGGAATTAGGTTTTTTATCCTTTACCACTGTATGTAAATTCAGTGACTGTAGGCAGTTTTCACTGAAATAACTTTGATTTTCTGCCCTACTCCTTGGAGGCCAGTTAAATATACATTGTATGCTGGCATTTAATTTCATCATATTTCTATCAAGTTAATGACCAGACATAGTGTATTGTAACTAAATATATAACAGATCTGGTAAAAACAATTAAAGGAGCAATATATTCAGGGAAAACAAAGGAGGAAGTGATACCCAAAAGAGCCATTTTTGGTCTAACCACATTCTGAAGCTGCCACTTAAAGAGTTACCTTAACCTCTCTCTGCCTCAGTTTTTTCATTCATGAAATAGGGCTAAATATAGTTACTACCTACTAGGGTTTGTGGGATAAAGTACATATAATGATAGGTATAAGACAGTTAAAATGGTGGCACATGGTAAAGACTAATAGATACATTTATTTCTTAATTTTCTGAGCTGAAAATACAAGTTAAGAAGTTATCAATGTAGAGATATTAGAAGAAGCTACTAATAGTAATGAGGTGGTTTAGCAGGACTAATCTGTGCCTCACCAAATGTAGCCTCTGGATTATTTGTATCCAGATTACTATGTGGGAGAGGGGATGCTTTTCAAAGATTGTATTTCTAGATCTCATTGAACCATACTTACTGATGGTTGAGACTTACAATTTTGGTTAACAGTGTCGTCCGGTGATTCTCATGCATGCGGAAATATGAGAACCACTAATACAGAGTACCAAAAACACCATATACAAAATTCTGGAGAACATCAACATTTAGAACACAGGAAAAGAAAATAAGGAGTAGTCAAAGATGCAGATGTGGGAAGCAATATGAGAGACAGCACTGTCATAGAATTCAAGGGAGAAAGAGTTTTAAGAAAATTCAGAATTCCTTCTCTCTCTTATTCTCTAATTCTCTTTATTAAAAACAGAGAAACATTTCAGACCTACACAAAAGAACATAATCATATTTTTTACATCTACCATTAATCTAAAACAAAACAACAGAAATCACCCAGCAGAGTTGAAGTCCTTTCTTTATCCCACACAATTGCATCATCTTCTTTTGACACTCTCCTAACCTATTTAAACAGTATCTTCAACTCAGTGTTTATTATTTCTCTGAATTTCTTTATTCTTTAATGCATATATATCTATACATCCTCTTTAAAATACATAGTTTAAAAGTAAATTTTATATCTACTTCAAAATTAATTTTAGTTCAATATTACTTTTGTGAAATTTACCCATGTTGATGTATGTGGAATAGGTTCCTTTTTCATGCTATATTTCATATTCCATTTTATGAAGAGTCTGCAATTTGATTATCACCTCTTAAACGATTGAGGTATAGATCATTTTCCATTTTCTATGCCATGAATATATTTGTTTCCAAGTATAAGAATTTACCTGTTCTCATTGTAACATGGCTTTTATTGCCAAATTACTCTCTAAACGTATACCAACTTGCATTTTCATCAAGGATATAACACAACCTCCGTTTTTCATGGTTTTCTTATATTTCTTTGTGTCTTGTGTACAGAAGCACCAGTTGCCCTTATATTACAGCCTATCTTTTCAAGTCATTTGCATAGCAAACGTGTTTTGAATGTAGTGCCTTCCTCTAGAACAGAGGTGAGATTTGTTTGATGTCCTGTATAATAAGGATGTCTCCTTTTTGGGCAATGGTTGGACACATTTGGTTACTATCAGTTATAAAGACTAAGGTTTCTTAAACTCAGAGTCCTTCAGATGTGATGCACAATCAAGGCATGTGCAGCGTCCTCCTTGGCACATCTGCAGTACTTCTGTGGAACTTCAGAGGTAAGAAGGATCAATGCTAAAATAAAGCTTGGGATATATGCTGAGTCAGTCATTTCATTTGACCCAAGTAGTCTCCAGTCTAACAAGGCTAACTTGTTAGATTATATGTAGGATAAAAATCTCATTTGTTCCCCACCCCAATCCCCTGGTTCTGACATGAACAAAGATTCTCATTGTTTTACATCTATACAAAGCCCTAATAGTTAATTTTTAAAAAGTTTTTGCCTACCTGATGGTAGAAAGTAATATTGTGGTTTTAATCTCTGTTTCCTTGATTCATTGTGAGGCTGAGGCTCTTCTTTAGTTACTTATTTGGGTTTCTTCATCTATGATTACTTGTTGTTATTTGGCTGAATTTGCTACTGAATTCTTTTCCTTGTTTATTAAAATCAGTTTTTAATAAAGTCTGGTTAATTGTGTATATTAACATGTGTATACTATCTTCTTCAAACCTCTGGCTTGTATTTTTCCTGTTAATGGTGAATACCGATGAGAACAAATTTTTTAACTTGAAAGTTTATATTTAATTAATTTTAAATTTGATAGACAAATTTATCAGTCTTTTTCTTCATGATTCATCCTTCCCTGTTCTGTTTAAGAAAGCAATATATTGGCCAGGCATGGTGACTCACGCCTGTAATCCCAGCACTTTGGGAGGCCAAGGTGGGCGATTACTTGAGGTCAAGAGTTTGAGACCAGCCTGGCCAACTTGGTGTAACCCTGTCTCTACTAAAAATACAAAAAATTAGCCAGGTATGGTGATGGGTCCCTGTAATTACAGCTACTCAGGAGGCCGAGGCAGGAGAATTGCTTGAATCCTGGAAGCGGAGGTTGCAGTGAGCTGAGATAGCACCATTGCACTCCAGCCTGGGTGACAGGGCGAGACTCTGTCTAAGTAGAAAAAAAAGAAAAACAAAAAGGAAAAGGAAAAAAAAGAAATATATTACCTGAGATCATAACATTTTCTCTGTATTTTTCCTAAATGATTTAATGATTTAAATTTAAATGATTTAAATTTTGTGTTTTAAATTTAGTTGTTTAATTATCCTGAGACGGAATTTTATGTATAAGATATAAGGTTCCAATTCAAGTGTTTTTTTTCCATATGCATAACCAACGGAATAGTTTATATTTTTCTCTCTACTGTGCAGATACTCTATAGATTTTATATTTGGGCTTTCTGTCCCATTCCATTATTTAATTTGTCATTTGTGTAGGACTGTGCTAGTAGCACACATATTGTATTTTTTTATTTCCAGAAATGTAGCAGTCAAGACTATATAATTAGGACCAACTTAACCTTCAGAAAACAAATATTTATGAACATATAGTATGTGCATATATGTGAACATATGTGCATATTGTGTGATATGTATATGTGTGTGTACATGTGCATATAGTGTGGACGTGTGTATGTGTGTATACAGAGAGAGAGAAAGTACTAGGTAAAAATCCAAGGAAAAATGGCATTCCAAAGTAACAAATAGAATTTCTGCCCAAACTACTTTTGCCCTCAGCTGTTTGCCAACCCAGACAAACTTGAACTTTGATTCTTAATAGTTTGTCACCATTGAGGCAGACAGCAATGAAAACTCAAGACCTTCTGAAAACAAGGGATCTTCTCCACTCTAATTTGTGACACCAAAGAGTTTCACAATCAAAGTAAAAGTAGACCATATTGTTGATGACCTTAGGAGAATGTCAGAAACAACGGTACATCTATTCAGAATATGTCTTTGTCATAGGCCACAGATAACCCCCAATAATAGAATTTTAACCCATATTATCAGCACCCAATGAAAAATAACCAAGCATATAAAAGGAGAAAAGCCCCATTAAAGAGGATACCATAGATTTCAACTATGAAAAATATCAGACACATATTACAAGGCAATGATGCATACTATATGTATAAATATAGATACATATGTATACTTATACTATATAGTATAGATACATATGTATATAACAAATACAGTTATATATACATATATATCTCTCTCTGTATGTAAGGAGAATAAAAAATCTGTCACAATTGTATAAGCCAGCAAAATATTAATAGCTTAAAAGTGACAATTTACAATAGCAAACAAAGCTGTGGATTACCTGTTATCTAATATAATAAATTATATACATAAATTTAATAAAGAAAGCTTCAAAGTGCTTGTAAAAGACATTCATGTGTATATGCATATGGAAGGGTAGAGCAAGAGAAAAGGAGAGAGAGAGATTCCTACGTAGACAGCTCTATAGATCTATTTTGGTTTTGTTTTTCCAATTATTATACACTTCATTGTTACTAAAGTACAATTTTAAATAGATTATGTTGAACATTCTTTCTCACTTGTAATTCTAAAAAAAATTCTAATATATAAGCATTAAAAATAAAGCATCCTTTACCTTTTTGTTGGACCTTCTTTATCAGATTAATCAAGTTCCCTTCCATTCCTAGCTTGTTCATAATTTTATTATAAATAGGAGTTGATGTTTCCCAAATTTTTCTCCATCTAATAGAAATATGTTTTTTCTTCTTTTACCAGTTAACTATGTTAACATACTTTTTTTTTTTTTTTTTTTTTTTTTTGAGACGGAGTCTCGCTCTGTCGCCCAGGCTGGAGTGCAGTGGCCGGATCTCAGCTCACTGCAAGCTCTGCCTCCCGGGTTCGGGCCATTCTCCTGTCTCAGCCTCCTGAGTAGCTGGGACTACAGGCGCCCGCCACCTCGCCAGGCTAGTTTTTTGTATTTTTTAGTAGAGACGGGGTTTCGCCGTGTTAGCCAGGATGGTCTCGATCTCCTGACCTAGTGATCCGCCCGTCTCGGCCTCCCAAAGTGCTGGGATTACAGGCTTGAGCCACCGCGCCCGGCCTACATACTTTCTAATGTTAAGCAATTCTTGCATCCTTGCAAGAGAAACAATACTGGATGTAAAACTTGATGAATTTGGTAACAGTACTGTATAATGAATTTGGAAACAATACTGTATGTTAAAACTTTATGAATTTAGTTTGTATGCATATAATTTTTCTTTCTTGTACCATCCTTACTTTTTGGTTTAAATTAAATAATATAGCTGGAGAGTTATTGTTTTTCTTTTTAAAAATATCTGCAAGATTTTATAAAAGATTAAAATTGTTTCCTGAACATTTTGATAACTGTGCTGTGAAATTATCTGAGCATTGTGATTTTTTAGTGAGGGAAGCATCGGGAAATTCATTCTTCTTTTAACATACTACAATCATCCTTTCATCGTCATTACTCTGACACCATTTATTTCAAGGTGACCATCGCTTCCATCTTGCCAAATCCCACGGTAAATTCCTAGCCTTCATCTTAACTTCCCAACATTCTTCTTATGGAGATGTCCTGGTTAACTAGATAAAAGAGTGCCCCTCTCCAGCCTTTCCACTATGACTCTTAATCCCCTTGTGATTTTTTATTTTTCTTTATTGTACATATGACTAATTGAAATTTTATATTATACATTTGTTTATTGTGCCTCTTTTTAATAGACTTGAAAAGTTACGGATTTGTCTTTGTTTTATACTTCTACTACCCAGAATATATGGGAACTGTTATATATGCAATGCATATGTTTGCTAATGTGATAAAGAGTTGTAAGGATTCAAGAATCTCATATGCCATTAATATGTTAAGCAAGGAGTAGCTAAACTTAGATCTCTCCCGACTTCCAGATCACAGACACTTTGGAATTTTCTCTTACTAAACATTAGTTGATATATTAAATCTATTACATACCTTTGATCATTTGGCAATTACCTGCAAACATATGCATGCAAACATCTCAAAATTTGTGTCTCATTATAGAAACTTGAACTTTAATGATATGTGTTCGTTAATGTACATTTTAATTTAATAAAATTTCAGAATGTGCTTTCAATTTTCTTAGTACCTCTGAAGAACATACTGGGAACATTATTCTACTATTGTTTTGATTTCAGGCTGGGCAGCAGCGTTGGTGGGAGCAGGAGATTAAAATAAATGGGAATATTCAAAAGGGAGAATTAATTACATATAACTTGACAGAGCTAATTAAACCAGAAGCTTATGAAGTCCGACTGACTCCTCTCACCAAATTTGGTGAAGGAGATTCAACAATTCGTGTGATCAAATACAGTGGTAAGTAGCCTTTTATTTAAAATTATTTATATATCAAACCGTATGGAAAATTTTGGTGCTGCTCTCTACCAAATGTAGACACAAAGTAAAACTTAGCCCATAGACTTTCTGGATCATTAGCCAGTTAACTAAACAAACCAAAACCAAAACCTTAATCACCACAAATGTGACATTTGATTACAAATATAGAGATACAGGATAATTTAATTGTGAACCTATGTGATATAAGCAATGTTTCTTTATTTTTGATCCCACAAGTTATAGTACAATATTTGTCTGCATTTTATCTTTTCAAATTACTAATGACTTTAAAACTTATTAAGAAGTAATAAAGGATCAAAATGTCATTTTCTGTTTTTTAAATAAAATTAATAGATTTCAGTTTTAGAGCAGTTTAAGGTGTACAGAAAATTCCAGGAAGTATAAAGAGCCCTGTTTCCCTGACACAGTATCCCCATTATTAACATCTTACATTATTGTAGTACACTGGTAAAAACTGATTAACAAATACTGAGAAATTATTATTAAAATCAGTATTTTACATTACAGTTACTTGCGTTGTACAGTTATATGGATTTTGACAAGTGTATATAATTTCTCCACCATTACAGTATCACACAGAATAGTTTCACTGCCTGAAAAATCCCCATGCTCTACCCATTTCTCTCTCCTTTCTCCAGTTCAGACAACCAGTGATATGTTTACTCTGTCTATAGTTTCTCCTTTTCGGGAATGTTGTAAATTTGGAATCATACAGCATGTAATGCTTTTTAGACTGCCTTATTTCACTTAGAAATACATAAGGTTTCTGTATGCCTTTTTGGGCTTTCATAGCACATTTCTTTTTATCATTGAATAATCTCCCTTGCATAAATGTACTACAGTTTATTTGTATACATATCAAAAGACATCTTAGTTGCTGGATTTTGGTCTTGGTTGTTGGTGGCCATTCATTTTTCGTATTGCTAATGTTAAAAAATGCTAAATGTTTGTGTGTGTGTTAGTCATAGTTTTCTTTTTATTAACTATATGCATAAAATATTTCTTCACTACTTAAATGTCCTATTTGGAGAAAAATAGAAATTAGCGCAGAACTTTGAAAAAGTTAAAAGTAGATCTAAAACTTTTGTCTAGAATTAATACCTCAAAGAGAAACAACGGCAATTAGATATATATTTTTTCTTTTTTTCTTTTTTCTTTTTTTTTTTTTCTGGAGACGGGGTTTTGCTTTTGTTGCCCAGATGGGAGTGCAATAGCACGATCTCGGCTCACCGCAACCTCTGCCTCCCGGGTTCAAGCAATTATCCTGCCTCGGCCTCCCGAGTAGCTGGGATTACAGGCATGTGCCACCATGCTCTCCTAATTTTGTATTTTTAGTAGAGACGGGGTTTTTCCACGTTGGTCAGGCTGGTCTGGAACTCCCAACCTCAGGTGATCCACCAGCCTGGGCCTCCCAAAGTGCTGGATTACAGGCATGAGCCACCGCGCTCAGCCTAGATATGTTATTTTACTGTATACTAAAGAGAGAAATATTTTAAAAATTGAAATTTGTGTGCATTTTAGAATTTTAATATTCAGTGTTAGTTGTAGAATTTTCAATGTATTTCAGGTTTGAATGAATCATTATTTAAAGTCGTATTTATTGTATTGTTTCAGTAGAATATTATTATTATTATATATATTTTCTTGAGATGGAATCTCACTCTGTCTCCCAGGCTGGAGTGCGGTGGTGTGATTTCGGCTCACTGCAACCTCCGCCTCTTGAGTTCAAGTGAATCTCCTGGTTCAGCCTCCCCAGTAGCTGGGATTACAGGCACCTGCCACCACGCCCAGCTAATGTTTGTATTTTTAGTAAAGAGGGGGTTTCTCCATGGGCAGCCTGGCCTCAAACTTCTGACCTCAGGTGATCCACCTGCCTCGGCCTCCCAAAGTATTAGGATTACAGGCATGAGCCACAGCACCCGGCAGGAACATGATTCTTTTTATCATTGATTATCAGAGCTTGACTTAAAAAGATAATAGAATGCTTTGTTTGCAGCTGAAGTTCTCCATTGTGTTTACCCTTAAGTATACGTTTCCTGCTTAAGGGGGAAGTAGTGCATACTGTCAAATGTGAAAAATGAAGTAAAACTATTAAAAACTCATTAAAGTTGTTTGTACTTACAATTTTTACAAAAAAAAAAAAGATGTATAATGTAGAGTGCATTAATATCAATATTTTTAAAAGATGAAGATATTAGGACCCAGAAAGTTTCAGTGTCCTGCAAAGTTAAATGACTGTGAAATGACAAACCTGATTAGAATTAGGGTTCACCACTCCATTAGAGAAGATCTTGACTTCTTTGCTAAAGTTAATTGATCATTATGACTTTCCTTAAGAGATTTTAAAAAGTTAATTAGCTCAGTAGTTGTTATTGAAAACTCTGAGGCAACAAACTAAAATGAAAAATAGATGTGGAAAATAGATATTACTTTTAATAAGTTTTCAAAATTGTTTTTACATACTTAGGCATACATGTTAAAATCTCCAACATTGTTATTAAAATTATTTTTATGTAATACAGGTTTGGGCAATGTATACTTTAATGGTTTAGAGGCAATGTACTAGTCTGTTTGAGCTTTCATAACAAAATATCATAGTGCGAGGCTTAAACAACACAGATTTATTTCTCACACTTCTAGAGACTGAGAAGTCCAAGATCAAAGCACTGGCACAGTTAGCTTCTGGTGAGAGCTCTCTTCCTAATTTATAGATGGTCACCTTTTCACCGTGTTTTCTTCACATGTCAGAGAGAGCTCTCTGTGTCTCCTCCTCCTCTTATAAGGACACCAATCCAATTGGATTAGGACCAAGATTAATTTAATCTTAATTACCTCCCTAAAGGCTTTATCCCCAAATACAATCACATTGGGGATTAAGCATTGACATATGAATTTTTGTGGGGACACAATAGTCTATAATATGCATTTATAAAAAATTATACATGCAAGTTCAAATGAAAAAAGAAAAAAATGGACTCGCCACAATATTTAGAAGTTAGATTTGCAAATTTTCACAAAGTTAGCTGCATTTTGTATAGTGAATTTGGTGACTAAAATGTTGGAGAAGTCTCAATTAAAATTCAATCTGGTAAGAGCTTTACATGTACATATGACATACTTAGAACTAAATTATAATTCAAGGATGCTTACATCTTTGAAAGATAGTACATAATTTTAAAAAATTTTCATATTAACTGTGAAATAATTTTAATTTTTATTAATTTTAAAATTAAAATACATTGATATCTTGCCATAAAATTCAGTTGTTATTTTTAGTTCACTTTCAGCTCCTTTTCTATGTTATTCTTTTCATAATTTGCAATGTGGAATGTAGAATCAAAAACAACTACAGTAATGGGAATTGTCTTCTGTATGTAGGGATAGTGAAAATCATTGAAAAACTTACTCTGTTAAAATTTATCATTTGTATATTAATGTTACAATTATATATTAATATTTTTGCCCATCAGACTTTATTAGTATTGCACAAATTTAATAAAGGTAGTTAATGACAACCACTAAAAAAATGACAAGTTCTTCTGCACTGTAGATTAACTGCCCATTGTAATCCTGGGAAACTAAATTCTGCCCATTGTAATCTTGGGGAATTACATCAATGCTCTCTATCATCCAGATTGGAATATTTTCTCAGAATGATAAGTGGTTAATTTATACATACAGATACTTTGGCCCTTAGATGAGAGATACTTTTGTTGATGTGTTAGTTATATTTAAAGTATTTGTTTCTCTTTGGGTGGAAATTCATTGGCACTTGTATTGCAAATATAATTAGTTTTCTAGGAAAAACAATTCTTTTGGTACCCCAGAACACAAAATTTGTTGCTCATCATTTTAAACTGTGTGCATGCACTCCTGTGTATGTATGTGTATATTTTAATGTAATTAGACAAAAAGGCATTGATGTAGCTATTCATGTTAGTACACATATTACAACATATCAGGATTGCTTTATTTTCATATGTGCCTTTAACTTTCTGCTTTATTCTCAGTAGAAGTAGAAATCAGCAAAAAACAGAAGTGGAAATTCTGCTAGATAATTGTTTTCATTGTTAAATCATCTAGATTATAGATTGGCCTAGTGTTAGCCTCAGTTTTGATATCTGAATATTTTTGTTTAGTATTAGTTCAGATATTTAAGAGGTCAGAAACTCTATACCTTGAAAAAGGAACATTTCCTGTACTGTTTAGCATTGGTCTTTTTGGTAATTTGAGGCTGTTATTGCTGAGCTCCAAAGCAGATTCTATTCAATCCTCTAAAACAAAATGGATTGCAGATGTAAATCTCAATGGCCACAGTGGGAAAGATCATTAAGTTTTGGTAAGGAACTATGAGACACTGATTAGACTTTTATTTATAAAAGACATTCGAGCCATGCTAACATTGTTTTGTTTGTTTGTTTGTTTGTTTGTTTCTTTTGCTTTTCTTGTAGCTCCTGTAAATCCTCATTTGAGTAAGTATATTTTAACTTACAAAATGGTACTATATTTAATAAATACAAAAATAGAATGTTTATAAATATACAAAGATTGTTTAGTAACTTAGTTGGTTTAAAACACAATGGTTCAGAATCAATAAAATTGGCATTAAATGTAGATTTTAAATTTCAAAAGATAGGAGTATAAAGACAAATTTTTTAATACCGATAATTGAGGTTTATAGATTTTCCTAAATATTGAAATATGGAGCCATTTACCAACCTACTTAATACTTGCTATTTCTGCAACTGTGGGATAATTTTTTTCTTTTGTGGGATTGCATATCATTTTTATTGTTGTTACATGTTTCTTTGATTTTCCTTCTTTGAATTTCTATATTCCACTTATAAAAGAGTATGGTTACTTAGAAAGTTGGTGTTTGATGGGTTTAATTGAGACTTTCTTTTATAGAACACTAGCTTACACCCCAATGTATTTGGTTTAATTTAGGTTATGAATTCTGTAAAATTGCTAAATTTGGGGACTTCTGGAAAGTTATTTTTATTTTGTTTTATATTAAATGTTATAAGATGATATGTATCTACCTGAAAAATATTCCCATATATTAAAACTTATCTCTCCCTGGAAAATAATTTTTAATCAACAGAGGATTTACTGTGAAGACATATTCTAAAATCCGAGCTATTTATTTGTAATTTAAGGTTAGATTTTTTACAAATTTAAGGACTAAAGAGCATTGCGTCGTCTCTGGGTGCAAAAGGACCACTGGGTATCAGGCTTCTTATTCCTGAGTTTTTATTTTTATTTTTTCATCATATTAGGAAGGATTCAGGGAAAATTCTGCAGACCAAATAAAGCAAAATTTTGAAGACCATGTAATGGAGAATATTTAAAATATCTTTAGTTATTTCTATGTAGCCCCAGAAACTCTGCCAAAATCATGCTGAAATTAGAAAACCAGTGGAAAATTCAAGATCCACTCAATTCTCAGTTCTACATCTTTGTGAAAATCCTGGACTTTATTACTTTCCTACTTATAAATTCTTTTCGTATTTTATATTACATTGGCTTTTGAAAAGTTTGTACAACTCATTGCATGATCATTATCTATCAGATATTCTTTATTCAAATAAACTTTTTAAATGATTAAATGTATTTGTACATATTTATAATTGTCTCTTTTTAAAGTGACAGGACAATCATAAAATTCTTGGGTTTTAACTAGTGAGTTTCATTTTCATTTTACCTGCCAACTTTTTATGAATTTTCTTCAGTAATAGGTTTATTTATTGTAAAGATATATGTCCTTAGAAGGAATCAAAAGCTATTGATGTTGCTTAAGTATCTTTATTTGATTTGAATTATTACACTAGTTATAATATTATAAACAACTTACACCATATAAAATAACCTAAACTATGAAAATTTTTAAGCACAACTGACATTTTTTGTAGTTTTCATAATCTGCATTATTGCTTAATTTTACTATGAAAGATTTAAATATTTAAGTCTCAAAAAGTATTGTATGGTTTTTAAAGACAAGATATTTTCTCTTTTTAACCAAGTTCAAATTACAAAAAAAAATGGTTCAACAGTGTTATAAAAATTCATTATACATAATTTTAATAACATATAAAAAGGAAGACTTGGCAGTAGATATATAAACTGAAATCCTTAATCTTTACATTTGTTCTGTAACTCTTTTTTGTGCATATGTAATATGTAATTAAATAACTGAAAACATTCAAAATCAAACGTAGCCTTTATAGAATTCAAAACTCCAGAGTAGCAACTAATGGAATTTCATGTCATGACTAAAATATCGTTAAAGAAATACATGCATGTATATAAATGCATACACTGCTACACTGCTGTTACCAACATTATTTTTCCAACTGATAGCATCAAAAGGTTATGTCTTGTTTGGTACAAGGTCTGTGACATAAATATGTGTCTAATCAATATTTTATGTATAATATTATTTATTCAGAAATTTATTGATTTATTTATTTATACTCCCTTAAATATGTATATTTCCTGTAACCTGACCTACCCAGAATATAGAATATAAATAAATACAAAGAGATAAAGCAAGTATTTAGTCTAAAAAACAAAAACAAAACATAAACTCATTTCCTAAATTTAAAGGGAAAGCCTTCTGTTTTATTTTTATTTGTAAGTACCAATAATTTTCAATTAATTGGTACATGATCTCAACCAGGGCTCCATTTCCAAGGATATCTGATAAATCTAACCCCTTGTGATAGGTTGGAGAGAGACTAAAATGGAAGTATCTGTTCTTTAAGTGTTTATATCTCTATGAATTCCAGGGAATTTGTATTCCATTTGACTTTATCATTTAATAGCTGACCTTTGCCAGCATTTTCTCCTCTGTGAAGCCTCATGAGTAAGGATTATTGTGATTTCATAGAGTTGTTATGAGGCTGAGTGAAATAATATACATTACATTTATTTTTTCTCAAGGATACACACTCTTTAATAATGTATCTAGTGGACCTTATCAACTTCTTTATTTACACCTGTTTTTTCAAGCAGTAAGAAAATCTTTGATACCTAGAAACATTACTACTACCCACACTTCAGGGATAACTGAAAGAGTCTTTCTCTCAACTTGTGTTGGCCCTGAACTCAACATACGTTAGGCATCCAAGAAATCACACTCCTTCTTCAAAGTCTTTAAAAGCTCTTTTAAACTTCATTTCCATACTGAATTTCAAGTATCTGGGAAACCCACATTCAGATAAAGTAGGAAGGATAAATACTTTTCAAAATAATTTGCTATTAGCTTGCCCTAAACACACTTCCATTTATGCAAATGGATATTTGAAAGCATCTCCAGACATGCATGAAAAATTATAAACTTTAAGTATACCTATTTAAAACTACCCTCAGGTAAATTAATAAAGGTAATTTTCCTATTGACAGTTTTGTTTTGGTTGGTTCTGTACTGACAAAATGAAAGTTGGGAAAATTCTTCAGCAATAATTCAAGCATAAATTGTATTCTTTAATTTGAGTTATCTGGATATTTTAGAGAAAAATTGTTTGGTTATTCAATGAGATATTAAATTATTCAATGAGATGTTAAATATCGGTTTTATGTTTAGTTGTAATCTTATTCACTATTATGGCTCTCATGCCATTATCACAATCTTGCATTATTATTGCTATGTAATATTTTATTTTTTCTTATGAAAATATTGCAGTATGTATATTAATTTAATTAAAATTTATCAACAGGAGAATTTCATTGTGGATTTGAAGATGGTAATATTTGTTTGTTCACTCAAGATGATACAGATAATTTTGACTGGACAAAACAAAGTACTGCAACAAGAAATACAAAATATACTCCTAATACAGGACCTAATGCTGACCGTAGTGGCTCCAAAGAAGGTATGAGGGTATGACCTGTTGTGTTCATAGCAATCAGAGACTTTTAAAAATTGCTATAAATATGAAATACTATTATTTAGCCATATACTTGAAGATTATGGAATAAAATATTAAATTTTCCATGCATTATCAATTTAGATATTTATAAAACTTTGTAGATATTAATTTTTTCTCAGAACTCACTGATAGGTATAGTAGAAAGAAGAGGAATTTTTTGATAATTCAAGTCTAAATTTCTAATTTGTCCTCAACTTTTTATACATTTTATCTTTAAATTGGTAGATCATTTACTCTTTGTGTTAAAGCCACTATTAGTTACATATACACATACAGATTTTATAAATGAGATGCAAATCTTCCTATCCATCTTTATTTTGTATGAAAACTATAAGACTTCTCAGTGATTTGAAATTTCATTATGCCTAAGAATAATGTGTTTAAACAGTTTATTTTGTCTGTTTTAAGGTTTTTATATGTACATTGAGACATCACGACCCAGATTGGAAGGCGAAAAGGCTCGACTTCTCAGCCCTGTTTTCAGCATAGCTCCCAAAAACCCTTATGGACCCACAAACACTGCATATTGTTTCAGCTTCTTTTATCACATGTATGGACAACATATAGGTGAGATAGCAATAATTACTGATTCTTATAAAATTAATGATAACTAAGAAGAAAAAAGTTCATAAACACACAGCATTTTTGGTCAAAGAATGCTACAATTTACTTTTTAAATGATTTATCTGCAAATTGCAAAATAAGATACTAAGAAGTTTTTCCCATCATCTAATTTAGATTAGAATTTGACATTTTAGAGCATCACCTACCTCCCTTTGGAATTCTAAATCAGGTAGACCATCAATTAGTTAAACTCTTTACCAAATCTCATAGAATTGACACAGCATAATTTAGGCTGCTTCTTTCCAAAGAAACTTGCTTCGATAGTGATTGAATGCATATTAATCATGATGAAAAGTAACATTATCATGTTGCCATATTGACAGTTATTTTTAGCACCATCCACCTTTTTGAAATATTGGTGTGATTTTTTTCATGTTTTTAAAGTATGCCAAACACACACCTAGAATGTTCTAGGTCCTTCACAGCATACAAAGATAAAGACACATTTCCTTCCTTTAGAGACCTTGTACAGTAATAGAGGATAAGATTAGATGCACAACTGTGCCAGATAGAGCATGACATTACACTGAGAGTAGACCTAGTAAACTCTGCAGGGAAAAAGATCATGCAGGTCTACCATTCTTTATCTGCAATTCTAAAATCCTGAGAATTGAATATCAATTTTTAAAATTTAATTATTTGACATTACATGTTAGCCTGATATATAAGCTGAACTGATATGAACCTATTTATATTCTCTATCCAAATCAATGTGAACATTTATACCATTTGCAGCAAAAATGTTACTCTTCTTAATAATAGGATTCTACTCCACATCATTCCAGGACATATCACATAATATAAATGATATAATCTCTCACCTTTCTAACATACGACAAAATTCTGAATAATGAAGCATAGAGCTTGAACCAGGGATTGTGGATCTATATCTAGTTAAGGAATGAGTCAGTGCATCAATACAAACGAGAGCATTTCTCTGGGTATGCAAAAGGGGTATGTTTTCAATAAGCAGAGATTAGCACAGGGAAGGTTAAGGCACTGGTAATAAGGAAGTAAAATTTGAGAAGTTAGGATTACATTAGTGTCTTTATATAAATTAATAAAATAATAGTATAAATATATATGATATAAACTAATACAATTGGACACATAATATATATCAGCCACCATATTATTTAAGCTAAGTAATACTCTCAATTAAGTCTGCAAAAGTGAACGTCACTGTCCATCTTTTACCACGGAGAAAACTGAACCTCAAGAAGTTTGTGTGAACTTCCAAGTAAATGGTTGTGCTGGGATTCAAACTCATACCCAACAGTATTAACTAGTATTCTTCACAGTATACTGACAAGCCTAAATGGATAGCACTCGAGTTTTTTTTTGTTTTGTTTTGTAATTTATTTTCATTTTTATTTATGAGACAGGCTCTTGCTATGTTGCCCAGGCTGGTCTCAAACAACCTTCCCACCTCCGCATCTCAAAATGCTGGGATTACAGGCATGAGTCATTGTGCCCAGCCAGAAAGCTCTTGAGAAGTTAAACTACTATATACTTGAAATCAGGAGACCTGGGCAGGAACTTGGCTGTAGCACTTAATCACTATAATACTTTAGAGAAATCACTTAAAATGTCTGAACCTTAGTTTCCCTTATCTGTAAAATGAGACTAATAACTCTTATTTCAGAAAGCTGTAGTTTAAGTTAAATTAGGCAACATACATAGTATCTTCAACCAGATGGCAGACACTCATAATCTTAGGTTACTTTGAATCTGAAAAAGCAATAATAATAGCAATAATAAAGTAATAGTCGACATTTATGAAGTATTCATCGTGGGCTAGGATACTTTGTGGATTATTTCTCTTAATTTTCATGATCAACATTTGTGCTTATTAAAATCATTATCCTGTTTCATAGATAACAAAATTGAAATACAAAGAACTTTAGTTACCATGCCCATCATATGGCTAAGTAGTGAAGCCATAATACAAACATGGGAAGGTGGACAGAGTCTGCCTGTTTTATTACTGCGCAGGAACACTTGCTGGAAGATTTTTGCAAGCCTAGCTAAGTATGTGACATTTATTTAGTAGTGGCATGAGTTTATTAGATTTTTCCTCAAAAAGCATAATGAGATATTTGATTTAGGAAAAAAAAACATAAAAATAGGTAAAAATCATTCAGAAACAAAATCTAAACTGGGAAAACTGGGAATCACTTAAAAAACCAATGAAAGGAAACAAATCGCATAATTGCCAAACCATTTTATTTATTGCGGGATTACTATATTATTACTAATGTAGGATTAGCTCAACTCTAGTTCTTCCTTTTTGTCAATAATGTATACTCTATTTCCTCTTTATTTTGAATATATTTCATGTACGTTCCTTCTCCTCTTCTGATTTACATTGGATCGCATATTTTAATTGATTTTTAAATAAATATTTCCAAGACCAATATTTTGAATTACTTTAAGTCATAAAATATGTTCACCTTATTTATAAGACTAGATTTTAGGGCTTTATTTTAAAATAATTTTAAAAATACTTTAAAAATACTTTTAATACATCATTGTAATATACTTTTAACTTAACAGTTGTTAGTTAGTCTTATCTTCTTTATTGTCAATGGATGTCCAGTTGACGTTCTGCTAGTTTTATTCTGATTATTTTGGGATAAGGGCAAATTAGGAGGACAGTTCTCCATTTCTTGGCAAACATTTATATTTTGACCCCTGTGTCATTTCTTTGCTTCATCAGACTGAAGGTTGCAGTCTGGGAATCAGGTCTATTACTTGGGTTCCTCTCAGCAAGCTGCAGGCATGGCATGCTGCTTAGTAAAATCTAGGCAAAAATACCTGTTCCAGACATTGAGTAATCAGTTAAAACTAGATGAGATAGTTCATTAGAGAGATCTGCTGGTAGTTAAAACATTCCCTCTTTGCATATATTATTCTCAGACTTTCATTCATCTGTAAACTCAAGAGGCATTTATAGTCACTGGTTTTACAAATTGTATTTTCAGTTTTAGTCATTCTTTTGGAAATCCAGGTTCAAAGATGCCTTGTCTTGAATTTCTAATAGCCTAATTAAATTTATAACTTCTTGAGTAATTGTAAATAAATCTTGCACTTTTAACTGTGACTAAAAGGACGGTATACCATTGAGAAGGTTCAGAATTATCTAATACAGAAATGAGAAATACCCTACTAAGAAGAGAGTTTCCTCTTTGAACCAAAGTCAAATATGTTGCATTACTTATTCGCAGTATAACAAGTTTCCCCAAACTTTTGTGACTTAAAACAATAAATATTTATTATCTCACAATTGCTGTGGGTCAATACAAGTATAGCTCAGCTGAGTGCCTTTGGCTCAAGGTCCCTTCTAAGGTTGTAGTCAAGTTTTCAGACAAGGGCCCTGCTATAATTTGAAGACTCAGTTTGGGGAGGATACACTTCCAAGCCCACTTGCTTGATTTTTGGCAGGCTTTGCTCTCACAAGAGATTGGACTATAGATACTGATTTCTTGCTGCCTGTTGATTGGAGGCCTCCCTCAATTCCTCACCATTTGGACATCTCTACGGGGCTGTCGCATGACATGGCAGCAGGCTTTCTTCAAAGCAAGTAATCCATTAATAAGAGAGAGAGAATGCATGCCCAGGATTTTTCATAACCTAACCCCTGAAGTGATATCCCATAATATGTGTCTTGTTCCATTTAATGTGACTGTGTTGATAATCCAAGCCCCTACCCAAGGGAAGAGAAATGCACAAGAGTGTTCATGCTAGGACCTAGGTTGAGTTGAGCTCTGCCACACTGGTACAATTTCTTTTTAGTTAAATGTTTCATCAAAATTGATTGAAGAAAAAAAACATGTTTCCAAAGGAAAACTATAATGTTATCCTTAAAGTACCTGCTGATTTATATGTAAGTGATATAATATCTGGCCATTGATAATACTAAAATATTTTTTCAGCATTCCTGTGACTACTAATGGACATTTCAATTCTCAATGAATCTACTGAATTTCTAATGTTCTTGCAAAAAAAAAGGGGGGGATCTCATATGATATCACTAGATATGACAAAAGCTTATAAAAATAAGTTAAATACATCATTCATTTCTTTAAAAAAAGAATGTGCAATGTAAGGGTCATATCATACCAGGAAATTAAGGCACTTATAAATACATTCACTATACTTGATACGAATGGTTCAATAAAGTTGTGTCTCTACAAAGCTAATTCTACTATGGAGTAAAGCATAGTAGAATTAGGAGGAAAGCAAAGGAGTTCATTAATGAAGAAGCAGGAGAGTGTAAAAGAACTGATAAGTAGAGAGATGTGGGATTGTAGAGGGGCTTATTTTAAGAGGAAAAAGAGGTAATAAAAAGGGTAAGCTTAGATGAGAATTTAGAGCTCTGGTTGGGAAATGATACTTGAAGAGAGAAACTGATGCCATTTCCACTAAAGTGGGAAAAAAAGAATTAAGTATTAATAGTAACATAGCTTCTGATAGATTTCTAGCTGCAATAACAGCAAGCTAACATGAAAGTTGCCTTCCTAACAGTCTCTATTTTCTCTACAAAACAGATACAGATGTACATGTTCCAAGAGGAGATAGCTTTAGGAGAGTGGTAAATGGGAACACAAAGTAACTGACAATATAGACACAGTTGGAGAGGTTGGAGATGAGGACATCAGTCTTTAGGTTTCTGAAATGCATTTTGGAATATAATGGCCAGTTTGAGTCTCCATCTGTGCATAGTACTACATTTCGCTTGTTAACTGATTTTCTTGCTGTCTTTTTAGTCCATAGCTTCCAGGGTAAAGATCTTTCTCTAAAAGCAGTAACAGGACCCTAAGGATATATGCCCCTCTGGCTTCTCCTTGGGCTAACTTCATAGTCTATTCCAGTCATACTTGAAGTTTTCCTGGACAAGCTCTCTTGTGCCTGCAGCCTCTTCACAGGCTGTCTCCCTTGTCCTGATGAACTGTAGGCTTGATGGGAGTAGAAATAATGTCTCTTCTGATAACACCCTGCCCTGCATGTAAATATTCAAGTACCCCCCAAAAAATTAATAAACAAATATTTGTTTAATTGTCTAATTGTATAAGTACTTTTTCTCCTATTTAATCTTCTAAGTCATGCATAACCTTCCTTAAAAAGGCAATTCAGGCACTATGGGAGGCTGAGACGGGCGGATCACGAGGTCAGGAGATGGAGACCGTCCTGGCTTACACGGTGAAACCCCGTCTCTACTAAAAATACAAAAAAATTAGCTGGGCGTGGTGGCGGGCGCCTGTAGTCCAGCTACTCGGAAGGCTGAGGCAGGAGAATGGTGTGAACCCGAGAGTCGGAGCTTGCAGTGAGCTGAGATGCGCAAATGCACTCCAGCCTGGGGGACAGAGCGAGACTTCCTCTCAAAAACAAAACAAAACAAACAAACAAACAGAAAAGGCAATTCAGGGACATCTGCTGAAATTCTTTCCTATCTTCTCTGCTCCTTTTATTCCCAAAACTCCTGATATGCATACCTATCATAATGTTTGTCACACTGACCCCTGTAAAATTGTAAACTTCTTGAGAGCAATAACCATGATTTATTTATATGTGATTCTCTGAAACAACATTTACACAATAGATTTAAAGAATGATCCAAACTAGATTCTTTTGCTTCTGAATATACTAGAATAACAAAACAAGGGAACTGAAAGTATGCAGTTTAGTTTGGAAACAGAAGGTAGTTTCATGAAGACATTATAGATTTAAAAAAAAAAAAAAAAAGAGAGAGAGAGAGAAGAAGTTGTTTATTAGTGACTTAAATGACTTAACTTGAATTTTCATCTACATGCTCTGGCAACTAAAGCAAAAAGAAAAGCAGAAGTGTCACATATTCTTAACAATTAATGCAAACAGAAATGCATATTATAAAACTACACTTGAGTAATGTAATCAGTAATATCTTTACTTAGTAAGATATTCATATAAAGAATAAACATATAAAACTTGTTCAAATAAAAATTTAATATATTGATAAACCATAATACAGGGATAAAACAAAATTTTTGTTTTGAGCTGAAATATTAAGGACCAGGTATGTCACCTTATGATGATCTAACTTAATGTAGAGTTCGAATGTAAAGAATCTGAAATTACTCATTAAGTTTCTCTTAATAAGATTTATTAGATTAAGCAAGAGTTTGGCAAGAATGGATTAATGCTTTCAACAGATATGCTGGCATTCAAGGATTTTAAACTAGGAACTTAAATATTTTTATACAAGATATTGAGAAAGCAAAGATAATGTTTTGCAAGATTTTAAGAGTTTGATTTTTATTCTCGTCTTGGTCAAAGACTGTATTTCTTCTGATTAGAATTTAAAATGTCAAGATTCTTGCTTACATATCAAATACATTCTCAAATAGGGAATCAGCTCACATACTGGGATTTTTTTTCCGTGGAGTTAAATGCCATATGAGAAAGAATCTTAAGACAAGGAACTATTATTTTAGAGCCTTGATTACACTGACTCTGGGAGAATCTCAGTGGAATTAACATAAAATATTAAGGTACTTGTATTCTGATAAATTTTCAGAATTAAGTTCCTTGCAGGAGACAACTCTTAGGTGGCCAAGGGATAGATAACGCTACTTAGTGTTCTCCATTTAGATATTAGGGAATAACTACCAAACCATGAGCTGTTTGATAATAGTTAATATTAATTCACGCTTTCTGTTAAGAATTAGTCAATGCTGTCAGTGAAGTCCTGTTTATATTTAATACTGATGATGCCAATGCTGTCAATGTGAAAATAATGCTATGGGTGGAAGACATTCATTCAGTAAACTGCTTTGCTAAGTGAGATATATTTTAAAATTGAGGAGGTGGATAGAATCTAGCCATGACTTATTACAATAAGTCTCTTTTTACAATAAAAACTTAAAATAAAAAAGTTTACAATAAAACTCTTTTTACAGATACTTGTTACAGACCTGCTAGTAAAACTATATGTAATCTCTAATACATTTATCTTTTTAGAATCCAGGTTTGAACCACTAACTACTTCTAAACTAATCTTTTTTCTATTTAATTCTTCATTGATGATGGTCCCTTAGACAGTGTATATAATAAAATCTAGTGTGTTTAGGCAAAATTAATGTATGAACTGAGTAAGGCTGAGAACTCAGTAGCTGAGAAAGACTGTTACTTCAAACCATATGAGTCTCATTTTCAGCATAATTAACAGACAATATTATTTCATCAATTGACTTGATGGTAAGCAATTGAATTAACTGCTTCTGTTTCTCATCCAGTGTACCAAACTTTTAAAACAATTTCACTGACATTAAGGTTTTTTTTACCCTTAGGTTTTGAATTCATTCATTTCTCTACAATAAGATGAATTGCACAGGCTGTGTGCCTAATAGTGTTTAGGGTTCTATAGAGAATAAAATACAAATATGATGAAATTTTTTTATTCATAAAATAGTTCATCATCTTTTTGAGGTAATAAATTTCTGAATAAAATAAAAATTGAAAGTAATATGTATCAAAATGTAGGACAAGCCCATGGCATGGGTGAACAAGGGAGAGAACACTGAGGAGTACATTAAAATAAAAGTGTCTATGGAAGAGAAGAAATATAAGGCGTCCTCCAAAAGAGGTAATTATATAGGAGGAGGAGAACAAAGGTCAAAGAATATGAGAAATGGACAGAGCCAGTGTATGACAAGGGAGAATACTGTGCTTATGGGAGAGTAGAGAAAGTGATAGAACCCAAGACGGAAAAGGTTAGCATAAGGGATCTGACTTACATCAGAGAAATAGAAAGGAAAGCTATAATTTAAAAACATTTTGGACTCTAATGTACAAATTCACCTGTGCACCAGAAGGAATGGTAATAACTGTAGAAAATAAACTGACATTTTTCATTTAGGATAACACTGCAATTATATGTTGAAAAAATAATATCAATGGGTGTGTGCAGCTGTTTTTATTCAAGCAGAAAATAATGATTTTATAATTTCTCATTTTGTATGTATGTATAAAACAAATGATGCTAGCAATTACCTATCAGTATACACAGATCTTGCCTAGAGCTGGATGATTTTGGCACATCCTTATTTTTCATGAAACGTGAAACTCAAATTAGTAAGTGTGTTACTGATTATAACAACAATGTGATTCATATGCAAGTGATCTCCACACCTCAGAATAAACCACATTATAAATTAATTCATGTGAACTTGGCAATTTCAAGACTCTATTGGGAATATGTATGCACATTTTAGAATATATACTTAAATTATGTATCAAAAATATATACAATACATATTTATAGAAAAATAATTAAAAGTAAAATTATGTTAAGAACTTAAGAGAACTAGGTAACATTAGTGAGAAATATTATTTTTGCAAATTATAGTTTATATTATAAGATATAGTAAATAATATTAAAATAATAATCGGACTATTACATAATGCCATGAATAACCTCAAAGTTTTGGCCATTATTCATGAGATAAGACAGCACTTACATCATTTAGCATTTTTGCCTGAAGTCTTTTTTTTTTTTTTTGAGATAGGAGTTTCACTCTTGTTGCCCAGGCTGGAGTGCAGTGGCATGATCTCAGCTCACTGCAACCTCTGCCCCCCAGGTTCAAGTAATCCTCCTGCCTCAACCTCCCAAGTAGCTGGGATTACAGGCACTCGCCACTACGCCCAGCTAATTTTTTGTATTTTTAGTAGAGACGGGGTTTCACCATGTTGGCCAGGATGGTCTCGAACTCCTGACCCCAGGAGATCCACCTGCCTCGGCCTCCCAACATGCTGGGATTACAAGTGTTAGCCACCGTGCCCAGCCTTGCCTGCAGTCTTTAAACATAAGAGCTGACTAAAGTCCTCTAAGCTCTAGCACCTGATTTTTGGAGAGTGGTGATCAAAAGATGAGAATGAAGAAACAAAGGAAAAGAAAAAGTTGAGTTTTGCTTAGCTTCTTCAAACTCGTATTCTAGAACTGCAGAATTTGAAAACTCCTATAAAATTGAAAATCCTTGGGGATGATTAAATTTATACGTTTTGGTATCTGATGTCTACTAAAGCATGAACACAGTGTCTCTGGGGATTTAAACTTACTTTTAAGGAGTATTAACACAATCCATCATATTCACTTCAGAGTTTTTTTTTTTTTTTTTTTTACTATAAATCTATAATGTGCTGAATCAGCTTTGCTGAACCTAACTTCTCCCGAATAGCTTTATTCTATTTCAGAAGTTCTAATTTTGTTGACCAAGATGACTTGACATAAGTTTAAATATCTTTTGGCATGAATTTCTCTTTTATAAACTTAAGAACTGGAAACTTACTGAGAGAAAAGTTCCAAAATCATTTGTTGATTAACACTGCTTTTCTCATCACTTCTAAAATATACCAGTAATAAGTAGTTTGCATTCACTGACTGGGATAATAATATAATTATTACTATATATGTAAGACATTGAAATTATATTTGAAAGATTTATTTCAATGTTGTAGTTCTTTTGTCTTTTTCTTATCAAACAAGTAACATTTGCCTTTTTAAATACAATCTAGCCACAAATGAATATACCTTATTTAGTCTATTCTCAAACCTAACAAGAGCTCGAATAATTCAGACTTGACTTCTTTAAACCTAGGCAAAACATTTTTTTACATATTATGTATTCAACAAACAGAAATAACTCAAGTTTGAATGTATATTACATATGTAAAAAGAAAATGTTAAGAAATAAACATAATCACAGGCAAACAGAATTCCCTTAGTGAGAAACAATATTCATTACTGACACAATGCCCTATCATTATTGATATAAGAAAGATAAGTCATACATATTAATATGTTTTACTAAATCATGTATGTATTAAAACGCATGAATTCTGAAAGACATGTAGTATGCACTATTTTGTTAGCGAACTATAATAGGTCTTAAAATATTCTTTTAATATTTTTTAAAAAGTCCATTTCTTGATTGGATGGATATATTTCCTGTCAATTAAATCAAAATAAAAGGTCATGCAACCCAAGAGAAATAAAACTCTATATGAAAGGGTATAAGAGAAGCCTCAAAAATTGTCTGGTGAAAAATGCCAAAGGATTACTTCTTATTATTCAAGAATGAATAAAGATGAAGAAAATAGAGAAAAACATGAGGTTCTAATGAAAATTTCATAGAATAAAAACTGGCTCACATGGCATGTAGTAGAAGAAACACATACTGGTGAAAAAGACTTACTGAATTACTTCCAGTGAAAGTAAAATGTGTACAGCATATGCTTTATATGTTTAATAAAGCATATAAGAATATGAACTTTATGAAAGAATATAAGAGAACAGTGGACCAAGAAAAAGATGGAATTGGATAAAGTCTTGATATAAAGGAGAATTCTGAGGTCACAAAAGAGTAATACATTTTAAATAGTATAATAGCAGAATAAAGATGACATTACAAACAAAACAACAGAAACAAAAATATGCTATGGAAATTAACGTCAGTTCTGTGGAAGACAAGTCTGAGATTCTTTCTGACCCTAAAGGGGAAAAATGATAGAAGGTAATTTTGAAGCAAAAAGTGAAAATGCGACACTGAAAGATAAAATCAAAAAAGAAAACTGGAGAACCATATGGATAAATATACACGGATTATTCCAAAATAAAATACTAGCAAATTGACTCAACCTTATAATAAAAAGTCAATGGTCTATTATAAAGTACATTTTATTCCTGCAATATAATATTTAGTTCAATATTATAAAGTGCATTAATATAACCTAACACGTCAATAGAGTCATAGAGAAACCTTAGTTGAATATCTTCATGTAATAAGAAATGTAGTGCTGATTATATAAGAAATAATATATGGTTTACATACTTTAATTCTCACTAAAGCTTATGCTAGTTATCATCATTTAGTTATCATTTGCCTAATGAGGAAGTTGAGGGAATTAGAGATTTAGATATGAAGTCAGTCATCCAGCTGTGATATAAAGAATGCAGTTTTTGCTTAAAAAGTGGATACCCATATTTATATACTTCTATTATATGCATACATATAGTCTTACGTGTAAAGAATTAAAGAAAATTTCTCTAAAAATTGGAAGAATAAACTATATCATATAACGATACATATAACGATACATTGCTTTAAAAGCTAAAGCAACATACAACAAAATGTTAAGAAGGCTACCCTCTGAGTGATTTCATTTAATGATAATGTTATATTGTCTTTTCTGTTCATTAGAATTTATGTACAATATTCATATAAATAAGTCTATATACTACATTATGTGGAAATTTTATATGTCTATTGTGAAGTGTATATATTAACATATTACTAATAATTTATATAATTATCTGTTATCAAAATGAGATCGTCTTAAAGCCAAGGAGTAGTAAATGATATCAGATAAGTCCTATTGCCCTAAACAAGCATAAAAATGGGCAAAATATGTTAGAAACCATTTTTTAGAGAATAGACCAAAAAACAGGGTAAGACTGCAATGGATGAGAAAAGAGAAACTAATAGAGTGATCTCCATGACAGTCAAGCTCTCTGCCTAAGGACAATTTCCTGAACTTGCCACAGATCCCAGAAATTCAAGCAGAATGTGAAGATCCCACTCAGTCAGGGAACAAAGATTAGCGTACTGTACAATTGATGTCATTGGAATCTGTGGGTCAGGACAACAGAAAGAAAAGAGATGTGCAGGGTTGAATCCAGAAGTCTGTACGGGGTTCCCTCAGGAGTATTTGCTGAAGGCTAGACTGTACATGTAGAAGACTAGAAAAACCAAGACTTATAGCAACCTTTGTGAGACTGGCAGCACAACAAAGATGGGGAGTGCAAAGAGACCTGAGAGGAGAGCAGCATGCAATATTGAAGTCTCAGCCATGAAACTTGATGAGAGTGTAGAGATCTCATAAAATCCCTGGCAGCACGATGAAACCAGAAAGGCTAGAATCATACCTGGGAGAAAGGCCTTCTCTAGACATTCTCTAAAAAAGCCTAAATGCAAGCCCCAATAAGATTCATAGGTAACACAGATTTGGAGATTGAGTCCCATAAAGTTAGAGAATTTAGGGCAACAATTTTGGGTTTTCACAGATCTGCATTAGTAGTGGAAAACCAAGCCTATACAAGTTCAGCATGGTCAATTTATAACTGAACTGCTATAACAAGAGCCAATAGCCTTCTGAGAAACATTACAGCTGAAGAGTCTCTATAATGGTCTATCTACAATGCCCATAACTCACTGAAAGTCACTAGATATACAAATAAATAGAAAATATGATTCATAGCCATAAAAAGTTAACATCAGTTCGTAGAAACCAAAGTTAAGAAAGTAAAACTTTGGACTTAGCAGATAGAGGCTTTAAAGAAGGTATTATAGGCCGGGCGCGGGGGCTCACGCCTGTAATCCCAGCACTTTGGGAGGCCGAGGCAGGTGGATCACGAGGTCAGGAGATGGAGACCATTCTGGCTAACACGGTGAAACCCCATCTCTACTAAAAATACAAAAAATTAGCCGGGTGTGGTAGCTGGCACCTGTAGTCCCAGCTACTTGGGAAGCTGAGGCAGGAGAATGGCGTGAACCCGGGAGGCAGAGCTTGCAGTGAGCCAAGATCGAGATCGCCCCACTGCACTCCAGCCTGGGCGACAGAGAGAGAATCCGTCTCAAAAAAAAAAAAAAAAAAAAAGATATTATAAATGTGTTCAATGAAATAAGAGAATGTGCTGAAAGAATCAAAGGAAATAAAATGAGTGAATGGATAAAGAAGTTCAGCAGAGAAAGAAACTATACAAAAGGACTAAATAAGAATTATACTACAAAGTACAATAAACAAAAAAATTTACTGGATGGGCTTAACAGAAGACTGGAGATGACAGAAAAAAAAGTCAATGAACTTGAAGACAAGGAAAATTTTCTAATCTGAGAAAATAGGGGAAAATATTGAAGAAAAATAAACAGAGCCATAATGACCTATACAAGAATATCAAGTTACATTACATATATAAGTACTTAAATATATATAATATATATATAATTGACTTATATATAAGTCAGTTGTGCAAAAGAGAGGAAAGAGACACGTGGCAGAAAATATTGTTAGAAATAATGGGGCCGGGCATGGTAACTCACATCTGTAATCCCAAACACTTTGGGAAGCCAAGGCAGAAGGATTGGTTGAACTCAGTTGGAGATCTACCTGAGTAAGATGGAGAGACTCCATTCATTAAAAAAAAAAAAAAAGCTAGGCATGTTGGGGTGCCCCTGCAGTATGAGCTACTTTGGAAGCTGAGGTGGGAAGATCCCTTGAGCCCAGGAGTTTGAGGCTGCAGTGAGGTGCGATGGCACCACTGCACACCAGTCTGGGTGACAGAGCAAGACCCCATCTCTTAAAAAAAGAGTAAGATTAAATAAAACAAATTTGTAAAAGAATTAATGGAAAAGACTTAGAAGAAACTCAGCATAACCCTGAGCAAGATGAATCTAAAGAAAACCATATTTACATTCATCACAATCAACTACTGCAAACCAAAGACAAAGGGAAATTCTCCAAAGTGGCCTGAGAGAGAAAGAAAAGCATACTATGTACAAGACAGACAAAAATGAATGATGGTTTATTTCACATTAGAAATAGCATGCAGAAGATAATGGAACACCTTTAATATGCTGGAAAAAAAAAAAAAACCCTGCCATCTATACCTCACGAGCAATATGAGAGAAATGAGAATATTTTTACCTAAAGGAATCAGAGAAATGTTGTCCCTAGAAGCTCATCACTGCAAAAAACTGCTAAGGGATGCCTTTTGGGCCGTGGGTGCCAGATTGCAACTCAGATCTACAGGTAGAAATGTAAACCACCAGAAATGGGAATAAGTGGAAACTGAAATGCCATATTTCCTTTCTTCTTATAATTTATAGAAAATATATTCATATCTGGCTCTTAAAAATAGTACCGTAAGGTGAGGTTTACAATGTAAACAAAAGTAAAATATATTTGAGTAAAGAAATGAGGCAGATAAATGAATTATATGTTGTGTAAGGTTGTTACATTTGTGGAGATATAGAATCTGAAGTGAATAGGATAAGGTAATAGGGGAACATGTGAAGGGAGTTTGAATTACGATTTGTAAGTATGAAGAAGTAAAATATTGACTCTAATTAGACTCTGAAAAGTTATATATTGTTAACTCTAAAATAATCACTAATGCATAGTAAAAGGAGATATAGTTAAGAAGTCAGTAGACTACATAAATTGAAATCTTTTATTTTTTTATAAATCCTGAAAAAAATCTGTTCCTGGAAAAAAGGAATGGAAGGGGATAGGGAGAAGGAAAAACAGAAGAAAGAAATGCAAACCAACAAGATGGTTTATTTAAGTATAAACACATCAATAAAGTACATTAAACATAAGTAAACTAAGCATTGAATTTAAAATGACTAATAAAACAATGACATAAATATCATCAGTATTACACTGAGGGAAAGTCACCAAACACACAAAAATTATATACTGCCTAATTCCATTAATATGACACTCTATAAAAGAAATCATTAATTAGAGATAGAAGCCTGATCACTAGTTATCTAGCAAAGGTAGGGTGGCTGGCAAGATAAACTACAGAGGAAAGTGAGAGAATTGTTTGAGGAAGTGGAAATGTTCTGTATCTTGAACATTGATCAAGATACATTGATTGTATCTTGATCAAGTACTTACATTGTAGTAGACATTAGTCTAAGATTATTGGCGTATACACATAGTAATGAATGAATTTTATTGCATGTAAATTTTACCTCAATAAAGTTGATTTTTAAAATTATCTATTAAAATATTGATTGCCTAGTGATTAAGATGTAAGACTCTGAAACTCCCTGAGTTCAAATCCTGCTTGTGCTATGTTCTTACTGTATGACATAGAGCAAATTGTTTAACCCCTCTAAGTTTTCTCATCTATAATGTGGGGATAATAATAATAAATACTTCATAGGATTGTTGAGAGGATTAATTCCTCATCTGGAGTAAGTGTTCGAAATATATTTATTGTATTAATATCATTATCATCATTAATATCATTACTGTGTACAGCACATTAAACTGTTGAAAGAGATATCAAATGATGAGATAAAAGCTATCTTCATTTTATATTCCAATAACTATTTTAGAAGAAAAATGAGACGGGTAAAAATCAAACTGAAAAAATAAGATTCTAAATGATAATATAAGACGACAGAATTAGAGTCCAACTCTGAGCAAGTTAGTCAGTACATGATTACATGCTATATTCATTTCCTCTTGCTACTGTAACAAATAACAAATGGTCACCAACTTCATGACCTAAAACAACACAAATTTATTATCTTATTCTTGAGCATAGAAATCTACAGAAAGCATTCTGGGCCTAAAATCAAGATGTCATCAGAGCTGGCTTCTTCTGAAGCTCCAGGAGAGAAGCCCTTTCCTCTGTCTTTACTAGCTTCAAGAAGCTGCCAGTAGTCCTTGTGGCCCCTTCCTCCATCTTCGAAACCAGCCATGTAACATCTCTTTCTCTCTCATGGCCTTCCTTCCTGTATCAAATCTCCCTCGGCCTCTGTTTTATAAAGCTATATGTAATTGCATTTAGGACTCACCCTAATAATCTAGAATAATCTCCCCATTGCAAAATCCTTAAATCCCTTTTGCAGTATCCGGCAACATTCACATGTTCTAGGGAATTAGGACATGGTTACTTTTGGATCAAATGTCAAATGTCATAAGAGCAAAATAGGAAATGAGAGGAGAAGAGAGGACAAGACACTAGAGTGTTCTGTAAAATTTCAGTTTAAAAAGTTTACGAGTATTTGGTCAAGGAAAAACAAATTTGAGTTGAAAATGACTATGCAAAATAAAATTTTATTGTCATTTTTAGGCGTCTTAAATGTTTATCTACGTTTGAAAGGGCAAACAACAATAGAGAATCCACTGTGGTCTTCAAGTGGGAATAAAGGACAAAGATGGAATGAGGCTCATGTTAATATATATCCAATTACTTCATTTCAGGTAAGAATAGTAATTTTGGCTAATTAGTTGCTGTAAATGAGCATAACATTAAAGGTAGATCTTGAGGAAATATTAAAATATGAATATTCAGAAATCCCATGATATAAGCATCACAAAAATTATGATTAAGTTTTGCTTTAGTTCTAAAAGCTGCTTTATAAAGATAAATGCGCTTTTCCTTTATTCATTAATACTCATCAAGTAATTGGTTTGAATAATAGTTTATCAAAATTTAAATGATTTGCCTGGAAAAAATGTAATCCATTTCTATAAAACCACATGCTTATATTTTACTCCCTGAAAAAAAAATATATATATATATATATATATGTTTCTATAATAATGGAACTTGGTAATCAATTATCAATCTGTTTGAATTTTTCTTGATGAAGTTTTATGTACTCATAGCAAAAAGTTCCTTTTGATTTAATGCCATATCAGTAATTGATCACTGATTATTAAAATTAAGATGACTTTATTTTTCTTTGTTTCTATATAGAAAAGAAGTAAAACTTAGAGAGTTAGCTAAGAGAGTTACCAGTAAAAATACAGAAATTGTAAAGACTGCAACACTGGCCATTATACTTAGAGACAACAGATGATTAAGCTATTTCAATGGAGTTAATACAGTTTTTAATAATTTTAATGTGTATAAACATATATACATATATAAATATATATCTACATATCCAAATATTTTTATATTTTAAAAATATGGTAAAATATCTTCAAAGTCTATGACATATATCTTCTGCAGCTCTATGCCTTATTTCAAAAGAATTCAAATCTATTTCATGACACTGTATTTATAGCATTGAATGTTTCCTCTACTAGTGTGTTTTTTGGATGCATTTCATGGCATATGTTGTAAGGGTATAGAAAATCGTGCCAATTTTTAATTGGTGGAATGACCTTTTCTTGTAATCTAATCTATAAATTCTAATTGCTTTGGAGATTGCACTTCTAAATCAAACCAGGATGATAAAAATACATAGTCATTCACAATGATAAAGAATCAGAGAGTAAGACTAGCCAATTATCTACAGATATATAAAAGATTTATTCCCATATGATTCTGAAAAATAAAAGAATCATTTTGTTTCTATGAAGAACAATACAGTCGAATGAATGACAACATATCATCAAACTAAATTAAACTGTGAAGATAGGATTCCAAAGTATTACTGACAGAAGTAACTTTAATATTAAAATGTATATACTGATATTGTCATTAAAAAGCAAAATTTTTTCTAAAAAGTTGATATTATTCTAGATATACTTTCACTTCCCACATGACTGCCTCTCCAACACGAAATTCCAGCAAAGTTCACAATAAACAAAATACCAAGATCATAATATACCACACATTTTTTGAAAGTTTCCTCTGATTAAGCATCCTTGTTTTTTGTTGTTGTTATTGTTGTTGTTGTTGTTGTTGTTGTTTTTAAGAACTTTTCAGATATTGTACCATATTCTTCTTGTTTGCATTGTTTCCAGGAATAAATCTGTGGATAGCCTTAAATTTATTCTTCTGTATGTAATGTGATTTTTTTCTCTGGTTGCTTTTAAGATTTTCCTTATCATTCATTTTTATAAATTGTATTGTGATGTGCTTTGATATATTTTTCTTCCTTCTATATGTGCTTCGTGTTCATTAAATTTCTTGGATCTGTGGATTTATAGTTTTCATAAAATTTGAGGTTTTTCTCACTAATGTTTCTTCAGATACTTCTGCTAGTCCTCCTCTCCTTTGAAGATTTCAATCACACATAGATAAAATCGCTTGAAAGTGTCACACAAATCATTAAGGCATTTTCATTTTTTTCTATTTATGTTTAATTTGTGATAGTTTTTATTCTGTCTTCACATTCAACAATAGTTTCTTCCACAATGTCTAATTTACTTTTAGTTTTATTTGGTGTATTTTTCATCTAAGTCATTGGATTTTTCATCTCTGTAAGTTCAATTTGAATCTTTTTAGCAAATATTTGTATGTCTTTAGTTAATATTTTAAATGTATGCAATCCAGTTATCATAACCATTTTAAATTATCTGCTATTGCCAACATCTATATAAGTTCTTGGTTGGTTTCAGTTGACTGATTTTTCTTCTCATAATGGATCATTGTTTTCGTTATTTTTTTACAAGTCTGGTAATTTGACTGGGTACCAGACATTGTGACTGTTACCTTGATAGGTGCTGCATATTTTTGTATTCTTATAAATATTCTTGAGCTTTTTCAGGGAAGATAGTTAAGTCACTTCAAAACAGTTTCATTATTTTAGGTGTTGCTGTTAAAATTTGTCAGGTGAGACTAGAGTAATGTTTGATATAGGGCTAATTATTTCTCATGATGGAGGCAAGACTATTCTGAATCCTCCACCAAATGTCCCATGTATTACGAAATTTTTCCATGTGGTGGATGGGAGCAGTCACCATTCCCAGTCCTGTGAAGGCTGGGCACTGTTAACTCAAATTGATCCCTCTGGTTCTTTCCCAAGTATTGGGTAGATTCCTCATTTCATGTCCTGATCAGTACTCTGCTGAATACTCAAGGGGGACTCTCTGCAGTGCTCTGTTTCTCTCTCTCTTTTTCTCTGCCACTGTTTTTCTCTGGTATTCTGCCCTGAACATTCCAGCTTCCTTTGTTTTTTTGAACTCTCATCTCCTCAACTCAGATTTTCTACCAGGTTTCACCTTCTTTTCCCCTACTTGCACCATGGCCTATAAACTTTGTATTGGTCAAAAGAATTCACCTTATTTGACTCCCATTTCCCAGGGAACACACGTCTTCATTATCTGATATCTAGTATCCTTAACACTGTGGTTTCATATACTTGGCCCAGTTATTTGGTTGTTTAAAGTAGAAAGATAGCTCTTGTTCCTGTTACTCTATTTTTCTTGGAAACAAATGGAAAAATTTGTATTTGTAAATAGTTTGAATTGATGCATGTTTAAGCTATTTAAATTACCAATGGAAAATAAAGATAGATAAAATCATCTTTTTATTTTGATCTATGCTCTTTCATTTCCCAACATATTTCTAGGTCTATTGGCTAAGGACTCTATTTCATTAATCTTGATTGTTTAAGGAAACATGAAACACAACTAAATAATCCCGTGCCGCTTTTGTTGTTTTTGTCTTATTTCATTTTAGAGAAGATATGTTTTGAATTTTTTATACAAAGTATTTTTTTTACCCAAAAATCTTTTATAACTTGTCAAGCTTCTCAAAAATACTTTTTTTGGTGTGTAACATCTTCTAGGAACTCCTGATAACAACAATGATACCAATATATTACCATATAAATTAAGTTGTGAGAAGCTTTAATATTACTCAAATGTAACTTTCTGGCATTTGAGGATGTATTTACTTCAAGTGGAAGGCAAAACTTTTACCTCTTGAAATTTTAAATGGAATATAAGTGACTTTGAGTCTCTTTCACTAACATTTATGCTGTTTTATTTGTTTTGAGTTGCATGACTTTAAATTAATTTGATCCATAAATCCTTTACAAAATTACTTGGACAGTCCTTTGTTTGAGTGGGTCCAATTAGTTTGCTTAGTTGAAAATACAATTATTGTTTAGTACTTTTCAAGACAAGTAGAAGTTTTATTCTATTGAAATTTATGTTGGGTTCATTTACTAGAATTAACTTAGCATGATCAGTGCTTGGGATGAAAATATATTTTGCTACATTTGGAAAAATTAGGGCAACAATTCCAAAGAAACAAAATGGATATATTCTTATAATGTCAATTAATTTTGCATCCCATACCAAGGAAAATATTTAACCATCCCCTTTTAAAGTTTTACTTCTTTCATAGTATATTCCAAATATTTTCCAGGGGTAAAGTATATAAATAGATTATAAGACACAAAATGCTCCTTACATTTTCTTAGTTTAAGTGAAAGGGATTCTGGAAATCTCCTGCTCTTACTTATTCATTTTAAGACTTAGAAATAGGTTTTGACATAATTTTTGAGAAAATAAAGGTAGAAATGCTTAACACTGTAACAGGGACTGGAAAAGAGACTATACTGCTCTCCTTACATCATTCTGCCCTATGTTCCAACTAAGAATAATAATAAGCTAGAAAATATTGTCCTCATTAGCAGACATTACATGCTCATGTAGCATATCTGGCATTCTAAGCCACATTCCAGGGCAATTATATGGACACAATGGTGACTCCTGACTTAACCATTAAAAACATTTACCAATTGCAGCTCACAACTTGATGAATTTCTTTGTCTTTCCCAACAGTCGACTTTCATGTTATTATTTAACATTAGAAATTCTGATAGCTAATTGACATTTGTCTCACAAGTTGAACTGGCAGAGCACTGTGAAGTTAAACTCACCGTTCTGATTTGAGATGGTTTCCCCAGGGAAAAAGCCAAGGCTACCCACTAGGTCTATTATGTTGTCTCTCTTCAAATTTGTTTTGTAATGGTTGAGGATAGTTCAATTATTTGCTAAACCAGTAATAAAATAAAGATAATATTATTAATGCTAATGGTTATTTTAAAATATATTTATATCCTGAAGTTTTTCAAAGTGATATGTACTGTTGGTTTTCAAACTGCAGTCTTAGGGTTTTGCATTTGCCTTAGCAGTAATGATTAGAAGTGATTTGCCTTTTGTCAGGAAGAAGCTATGTTGTAAATATTTGCAAAAGTCACCATTAAAATGCATTTCAGAAATACTGAAGAGGAAACGAAAATGGTTTTATCTCTGTAATGTAATAGTAGTCAAAATAATGATGGAAAGTCATAAAAATATGACAATTTAACTTTTTAAACTAGAGTCTTAATTCTCAAAATAAATATAATTAATGTTTTTTGTTGTTGAGTAAAGATCACATCTTCTATGGCTAAACACATCATATTTTAATGGACTTATAATTTCTCATCTTTATATTCTACAAAATGCCAAGCAAAGATTTATTTTTAAAAATGCTTAAAAGTTTGTCTAAGGCACATCATTTAAATTTAATATCTACACTTTATATTTGTCTAATCTAACTCACACAAAAACAATGTCAAGTCAAACATGCTCTTTCTAGATCTTAGTCTAGGAGTCATTTATGAATCTGTTCGAATCTGTAAAATTTAGTTACAATAATTCAGAAATATAATCGTGGTCAAGAGCTCAGAGCATAAATAAAACAATGCAATAAATATTTCTTTGTGAAATTCAACCAGTTAAAAACTAATCTATATTTTCCTAATAGCAAAACTGTGGAAATCAAAAGGAAACAAACATGCTACACAGGACCTTTTTCTTTCTGTTCAAAAAGGACCCTGTGGAAGACTGCAAGTATTTCTCTGGCCTATTAAAATAGATTCATCATCACAAGATTACAAATAAATATTAAAAATATAAATTATGACTGTACTAAGAGTTTTATTCCTAGAAATTATTTTTATCATTCCAATAAATAACCACTAATTAGATTTATTTACACACAATGTCTAAAATTACTACTATACTTAAAGAAATTACCTTGCTTTATCAATGACAAAATGTAGTATCAATAACTGTAAATGTAACTGTAAATAATATATTTGCAAATCAGCCTACTTTTTTTTTTACTGTACCACTTCATTCATTCGGTATCACCAAGGGATGAAATATTCACATAAGGTAATGTTGTAGGTATAGGGAGCCCTGTGGACACATGACGCTTTGATTTTTGTTGATTTCTACTTTTGCTCTTCAGCAGAACACAAACTTACAGTCAACATATTGCCAGTAGGTAGGTGGCACACATATTAAATTACATTAGTCAATCTGCTTCCTGATGTTTACTACAGATGGTTTCCGACACATTCTCTCAATCTGACTACAAAGGGGTCTGTCTTTCACAATTTCACTGCTCTTGGACTTTTTTTTTTTAGCACAAGCCTAGGTCCAACCTTTTGATTTTGATCAAGCTGCACAGGGAGGCAGGAAGGCAGGATGAAAAAGAAAAGTAACAGAAAAAGGAGAATTGTTTAATCCTTTAAAGGCAGTAGCAGAAGAAGTGTTGAAATGCTTTGAGTAATGGCACAATCATTGTAATTAAACTATGACTTTCCCAGGACAGCAGCTTTGAAAAACTCAGAAATGACTTTGATGACATGTATGTTTTAGTTCTGATTTTTAAAGAAATCTCACCATTTTATATGACTCCTACCTGGAATTAACAAGAACTTACTAAGTAAAAGCAATTGTGTACTTTGAATAAGAAAAAGCGTAGGTATTTTCTTCAAACTTTTTACCTTTACATAGCTAAGATGGGAAATCCATGTACTGCCATTTTGTTTTGGCTTCAGTGATACAGAACACAGGGATGTTTTTCAAACATCCTTCCTAATAAATGGATTTTGACTTCAGCTTCATCTGTGTAAATTTTAAGTGCGAGCAGGTGCAGAGCATTTTAACCCACCTTTATTAGACTCTTCACCACATTTCACTTGCCCACATAAAGCACATGGGAATGCAAACCCCTTATCTTTGCTATGGCTACATTGTAAAACCTGTATTGCACTCTACAAACAGTATTTAATAGTAACTGTTGATTTACTCTAACATTGACTCTCTATCATGTAAGGACACATATCAAAGAGGGAAAATATACCCCAAGACTTAAAAATCTACCTTTTGGAAAAATGGAAATATTTTCTCACAGGTAGTTTGCTCATAGGGACACTTTATAGACCTTAAACAACAATGTGCTTGAAATGTAGTCACCTCAGCCTTGTTCATAATAGGAGATAATAGTTTTAATGTCTAACAATGACTATAGGGTACTGGTTAAATAAATTATATCCATAATGTGGAATATCCTGCACCTTAAAATGACTTCCCTTTCTCCATATTCAATTCTCTCAAATGTTTATACTTTTCATTTTTTTTCTAAATTCTTTAAAAGTCTTCTGAGACTTTTTAAAGCCACTTCCCAGTTACCTTTCCAGACACCATCCTATCTCAAATGGAAGTCATCAATTCCAAGCAGCCACAATAATACTTCTATCTGAGGACTGAGAATTTGCTAAACCGCTAACTTGGTTATAGTGTTTTATGTAATACACTTGTGCTGAAGTTTTCTGATGAGCCATGGTAGCTACAAAACCTTTTATCATTCGAAGGAACAAGCGTAATACATAAAACAGGAGAACCAAGCTAGCAGCTGCCATTTTGTTTTGGCTTCAGTGAAACAGACCATTTTAAATGTTTTTCAAAGAGATGGCTTTGGAGAATCTTTAAGAACATGCTTATCTTAACATAGATAAGCAGGAAACTCCATATTTATCATATTTATATATCAGTAAGAACTCACATTTTTCTCTGCTATCAAATCATGAAAATTATTCTTTGTTTATGAACTACATTTAAGTGAAGGACGGGGTCTCAATACAAAAGTTGGTAACTGATTCCCTCTGCTTACTACCTGGAAATTCCCTTTGATAAAATTATGAGAGCATATCAAAGACCATTGGGTCAATTTTCAAAAATAGCCTAAGTTCTCTCAAAATCATCGTAATTAAGCTACGGCTCTCCCAGGACAGCAGCTTTGAAAAGTTCAGAAATGACTCTGATTTGCCTTTGAGGAGATGTTTTCAAATAAAAACAAAAACAAAAACTTTGGCATTGATAAAAATAAACATTGTCAAATCTGTTGTGATGACATAAGTCTAGAAATGTTATTAATAATGTACATTACCAGATTGATGTTAGAAACAGCTTTTTATAAAACTATTCTTTGGAATGACCAAAGTAGATATTTTCTTTTAACATGTAAATATTTTTCTAGAACTATACACCCACCACTAAATGCAAGAATTGCCTTACAGCATCAAAAAGATTAAAAAGTTTTCCTGAAAGCAAGGAATAATTTGGGAGTCATAAAGAAAATTCTAAGAGTCTTGTTTCTGTAAAAATAAAATATATATATAAATTTGCTAATTGTGCTTCTATTGTCATTGTATTGAGTATTTAATAATAAAGGATTCTGATTGTACTCATTTATTCTTTCAATATTCATGCACTGAGCCTCAGTGACCACCATTGTTATAGCCACCATAAATTCAAAGGTATACCATGAGATATTCAACATAAATAGACTGATAAATATCTTCAAGTTTAAAAAATGGAATATCAGCAGTGAAACCATGGAGGTAAATTATAAAGTCAACATGGGAATATGACGAACATATTCAATCTGTTTGTGAGAAATCAATGTCAGAGATAGAAAAACTTTGGTCTGGGCTTCAATATACATATTACTGTTGTAAAGAATCCAGAATTGATTCATTCTTTAAAGTACTTCTAGAAAACTAACGTTACGAGTTATGTTCAGATAAAACCAGAAAATATCTATGTCAGAGAAAGACTTTTCAAATAAAACATTGTTTTCTTATCCTTAAAAATTAAAAGAGGATGTGTAGTCATTGTTTTTTTATTGTATTATTTGATTAAATTTAGTTTTGCTTTAAAATTGACACAGAGCTTTTGATGAGAAAAACTAATATAATGCAAGGAAGACTGAATTACCGGTTTTGGGATGAAAGTTTATGTTTTCTGCATGTTTTAATTCTGAAAGTCATCAAATCTAAAAGATGCCAGGATTACTGACAAGTTTACTTTTGTCTCCTTGATTTCTCAAAAGAAATTGATCTGCAAATCAAAGCTCCATATTTAGGTTTGTTTCATTCATATTTGTAGCTCATTTTTGAAGGTATCCGAGGTCCTGGAATAGAAGGTGACATTGCTATTGATGATGTATCAATTGCAGAAGGAGAATGTGCAAAACAAGACCTAGCAACTAAGAGTAAGTATCTTTGCTTGAGATTGGTTTGTTGTAACGTTAAAGTAATATTACTATTAGATTAACATTTAATTTAATTAATTTTAAAAAGTTATTTTTAGTTGGTTTATTTAAAAATTCTTATATCTAATACCCTAAAGTTTCTTCAGTTATTTTTAAAGTATTAAATTCAATTGCAGACATATTTGGCCTAAGATAAAATAGAAGTGAGATTTTGATTTAGATTTGTGTAAGGCAAGTACACTTTTATTTTTAAGATTTTAAAACTTTATTTCACATTACTTGTTTTAGACGATTTTAAAACTTTTATTAAAATATTTGATGAACCTGTATACGTAGCACATATTTATAATGTAAATTGTATTAGTCAATCTTCATACTGCTATAAAGAACTGCCCAAGACTGGGTAATTTATAAAGGAAAGAGATTTAATTGACTCACAGTTCAGCAAGGCTGGTCAACGCCTAAGGAAACTCACAATCATGGCAGAAGGTGAAGGGGAAGCAAAGTACCTTCTTCACAAGGCGGTAAGGAGAATTGCTGAGAGAAGGGGGAAGTGCCCCTTATAAAATCATCAGATTGGCTGGGCGCGGCGGCTCACCCCTGTAATCCCAGCACTTTGGGAGGCCGAGGTGGGCAGATCACGAGGTCAGGAGATGGAGACCATCCTGGCTAACACGGTGAAACCCCGTCTCTATTAAAAAATACAAAGAAAAAAATTAGCCAGGCGTGGTGCCGGCCCCTATAGTCCCAGCTACTCGGGAGTCTGAGGCATGAGAATGGCGTGAACCCGGGAGGCGGAGCTTGCAGTCAGCTGAGACCACGTAACTGCACTGTAGCCTGAGCGACAGAGCAAGATTCCGTCTCAAAATACATAAATAAATAAATAATAATAATAATAAAGTCATCAGATCTAGTGAAAACTCACTTTCATGAGAACAGTATGGGGGAACCGCCCCCATCATTCAATTACCTCCACCTGGTCTCTCCCTTGAAACGTGGGGATTATGGGGATTATATTTCAAGATGAGATTTGTGTGAGGACACAAGCCTTACCATGTCAGCATAGATGTTTTTATGCCTCCAGTTTGTGAATATAGTGAATATATGTCCTGACTTAGCCAATTTTTTTTTTTTTTTTTTTGAGACAGAGTTTTGCTCTCACTGCCCAGGCTGGAGTGCAACTGTGCAATCTCTGCTCACTCTGCAATCTCCGCCTCTCGGGTTCAAGTTATTTTTCTTCCCTCAGCCTCCTGAGTAGCTGGGATTACAGGCACGCGGCACCACACCCTGCTAATTTTTTGTATTTTTAGTAGAGACGGGATTTCACCATGTTGGCCAGGCTGGTCTTGAACTCCCAACCTCAGGTGATCCACCTGCCTCGGCCTCCCAAACTGCTGGGATTACAGGCGTGAGCCACCGCTCCTGGCCTTTTGCCAGCCATTTTAACAGATTCAGCATTGTAAAGAGCCTAAACACATATATCAAGTAATGAAGTAGCCCTAATATGGTCTAATCTCCTATCTGCACCAAAAGCTTGTTTAGTAATTTGATTTTCACTTTATACCCTCTTCTGAATATGACGGTTTAATGATATCTTTAATTTTATTTTTTCATCACAGGTCCATTTTATAATAGAGGAGATATAAATAAAACATGATAAATAATGCACAAAGATTTAGAAGTATGTGTTTAGCTGCTTCTTAAAATCCTCATCTCTGTATTTCACATTTGAAGCTATGAAATCTATAAAATCATTCCTGTTAAAAATGACTGCAATTGAAGGATTATCTTAGACTCATTTGGAATCTTTTATTTTGTGGTCATATATAGAGAAAGTAATCAAACTAAATTTACGCAAATTGCTCATCAATTATTTAGCACATACAAAAGCATGAAAATCTATCTTGTGTAAGTCTAGAGCAAATCAGAGTCTGTTAATTTTCTATATTTGGTGAGAAACTATATCAGTCTAGATGTTCAAAGTTAAATGTGTACAATTGTCCACTGATTACTCATATGAACTGAATTGACTCAATTCTTAAGTATTGTCAAAAGACAAAAACTAAGATTTTTATATAACAACGAGCCATTTTGCTCATAGTATCTTGTCATAAACTTAGTATTTCAAATAACATATTTAGTAAAAATTTATCTTTGTGTCTGTCTAGTTCTGCTTTAGAAAACCAGTATCTATACTCAAAAGAACAGTTTTTCTAATGCACAGGAAAACATGTATTCTCCTCAAAGGATAATAGTATTTCTTTTGAATTTCATAGTATGACTGAGTGGCAGTAACATTTTATTAAAGGCAGTTACCACTATATACAGAAATTTTACATTTTCATAATGTAAGCACAAATCTTATAAATAAATTCAATAAATTGAATTAAACTTTTCAAAGGAGGAAAGCAAAGGAAATTATTTACTCCCTAGTGCAGAAAGAAAGCATAACTGATAAAAGTAGCCTGTGAAAGTCCATAGGGACTTCATTACTGTACAAGTTCTATTACAATAGAACATTTTTATAATTAGATTTTTTCCTCTTAAACTAGCAAGTCCAAGAAATGTGCGGCAGTTTTAAATATGAAAATACCCCCTATATGTATTGGGGATATTTTTATTTAAACTCTATAAATTAGGGGAAATAAATAATCTTAATTGAACAAAAATAATCTATTTGGTATCAGAAAGTTTACTGTTACATTTGTGTCATTTAATTACCATTTATTAAGTTCATTTTGATGACTAGGATTTGATTGATTGATGATTATTAAATGAATATTATATTCTAAGTACAGACCAACCTGAAGGCTGAAAGCCTCTTCCTGATTCCTCAGGCTGCCAATTATTTCCAGGCGATAAATGGAACTATGGTCCACAGCATCCAGATATAAGATTGTATGTCTCCATTGTCAAACTCAACTCCACCCTAGATACAAGTCATTTTGTAACTTTAGCTAGGTTAATGAATTATACCTGTGTTATCCCTCCTCAGTGAGGCATGCACTCTAAGAGGTATCACCTGGACACCAGGTTTTAACAGAAATCCCAATTAAGTAGAACTTTCCAGGCTGATTGGTGGAAGGGATTTTTTAGTTAGAATGGACTTCATCATGCCTCTAAAAGTTAAAGAGAAAATGATTTGTATAATTTATAGATAATGGACTGATCTAAACATGGATAATCTACTAGTTGCAATAGTTAATTTCGGTACACATAATCATCCCTTTCTAATTTTCATTAAGATATTCTTTCAGTCTTCAAACTTATCCACTTCTGGAAGCTTGAAAAACAAAAATCTTACTTTGTGATTTCTGATAATTTTCTCCATGTTCCTGCTTTCCTAGGGCTAGCAGAACTCTCTAAGATTGAGCTCAACCACAAACCTCTGTGAATATCTCACGAACAAGTTTTCATAGCATATTATATCAATATAAAATCTGTAAATCTTTTTATCAAGTGCCTTACCATATATTCATTTTCCTTTTCACTTCCCTTAGCAATGAAGCTGATAAACAAAACAAAATAAAAATAAATATTTTCCATATACTTGTTTTATTATTCACCCAGGTTGTGTTAGTAGCTACGTGAAATGCTTATTCTTCTTTTTTTTTGTTTGCATTTATTTTCCTTATCTTTAGATTCCGTTGATGGTGCTGTTGGGATTTTGGTTCATATATGGCTTTTTCCCATTATCGTCCTCATCTCTATCTTAAGTCCTCGAAGGTGACCTTATCCTGGCAGAGGCTATAAAAGATTCACCAGGCACTGGCATGAAGAAAGAGTCTTTGTAAATGGACATTGAACAAACAAACTACCAAAGATTCCTCCACTGACTACTGACTCAAAAACAAAATAATAAAAACAAATTTTTTTAAGCACTGGGGATAAAAAGACATCATGGAAGTATAACTTATTCCAAACTAAACATAAAAGATATTCTTGACCTGAGTAGAGAAGAGACCTTCAGGTGCTTTTGTGGCTAAAAAAGATTACAGCGTCATCTGGTTGAACTCTGGAAAAAAAAAAAAAAAAAAACGAAAAAAAGAAAAAAAAAAAAGAGCTATAGAAATCCTTGTCAAAGCACAAAGTCATGGCTGGTTTTGTTTCAAATGAATAGTTTGCTTGTTACCATGGAAACCTAATGGCCTGCCAACAAAAACCTCACTGTAAACAGGGTACGTGAAGAGCTGGCATTTATTTTCCTTTCGAGAAGGTTTTCATAGAGAATTAAATAAATGTAGGCCCTTTTACCTTTGGCTGTTACCCTTCCTTGAAAATAACCCGAACTCAGAATTATTTAAAGCATTCATGTTTCTCCCCACCTTATCCCCATCCCACATTTATTATTATTATTTTTCTCCCATGGCTAAGCTAGATAACTGTATGCTGTCTCTTTTTGCATGCACTACTATCCAGGATGGTAAACCTGGGCTTACATATTACACAGGCTTATCGGAGTTTGCTTGCGGCCACTTGAACACCCAAACTACGTCATCTGTTCCAATGAAGAAACCAAACCACCATCTTTTATAAATTGCCATGGAAACCAAGTGCCTTCAATGAAACAAGCCTGAATAATTTTCAACTCAGAAGCTTGCACTGCTAAGAGTGGTTTGTGTAAAACTATTTTATAAACAAACTACAGAGCCTAAATGTGCAAATTACAGGCAAGACAACAAAGCCGCTTCTGAAGAAGAAAGGACCGAAGCTGCTGCGTAAGCCCATGCAGACAAGATATTTGTTGTTTAACCTCCTAGACAGCCATGGCCTTTCGGCTTATTGTCCATTAGAAAATTACTTCCATTGAGACCAGACATGGAGCAACACTGTTTTTCTTCCAGGTTATTAAATGGGTCAACCAGAGCAAAAGGTTATTAAGAATACTTAGTGCAGAAAGTGGTAGAACACAAAAGTGATTTTTTTTACTCTAACCTCCATTTGAAATGAAATTGGCCCTAGCTTTAGAGGGAACAAGAAAATGTTTGGGATTGCAGTGCATACTAACTCTACAGTGGAACTGGGCCTGAAAATTCTGGCTTTATTCTAAACTCTGAGGGTAATATGCCTCTGCCCTTTAGTCAGACTCTGTGCAAATTGTGAAATATTATTTTATTATTTTACCAAGATTAAAAAACACTTTTACAAAAAAACAAAAACCTGTAAAAATGATTTTGAGCTACCTGAGGACAAATCATATCTTTAACCAGCCAGTTTTCCAATGCATTGTAAATTTCACTTAAACCTGTTGGTTATGAAAATTTGAAGATCCTTTTCCTTAAATTATCTCAGCTTTTAACTTCATTTAAAAAGACTTTTGTCTAAGAAGAATATTATTATTATATGTTCTCTCAACACCCCAGGATTTAAAAAAACCTGCTTATGCAAGTAATTGGAATATAAGTATTAAATTATAACATTTGCGAGTATTAATATAAAAAGCACAACAAAATGTAGTGGAAAACGACAAAGCTTGATTTTTTAAAACAATTCTGTAGAAATGTTTGTGCAAATTCAGTAATTCAACTTAAAATATAATTTTACAGCTTATGTTCAATAAAGCCTCTTTCCAGGTAAGGTATGACAAGCAGTATGTGTGTTTGTTGAGAAATATTCACTTATCACTAAAATGAAATTAGTTATACAATTTATTGGTTACCATGGGATAAATCTTCAGTGTTCCACATACCTTAATGTCTGCAGAAAGAAATTTTAATAGGAACTCCCTGATGCACTCTCCTATATTTGTAATACATGCAAAAAGCAGTTAAACCTTTGAAAGTTAAATATGAAATATATATGAACCTGGAATTTAATGTCTATTTTCAGTCAGTTCAAAAGGGGACCAGTTTGAATATTTAGGTAATGATGGAATTGATCTGAACCAAGCCCTTTAAATTAAACATAATAAACAAATGAGTTTCATAACTTATTTGAATGAATTAGGCATATTAAAATTTTTTCAGAGTTTCACAGTAACCTAAACACTTTATCAGACCAAAGAGATTCAAGTACACGATATCTGGGGCATTTCTTTTACTTTTTACAAAATTTCTCTTCATCTTGACTTCCATTTTGTGGCAACTAGCCCCTTTTCTCCACTATCTCTTATCAGTAGATCACCCTTTTTAATTGATTTTCTGTACTTTCATTCATGATAGTAGCAATGAAAATGTTTGAGATCTAAAAGGAGACTCAACTCATTGCCTCTCCCTCCCTTGATCTTTAAATTGATTTGAGTGAGGCTTTTGCAAAAAAATAAGAATTAAATAAAAAAAGACTATTTTCAGAATATTTGAATATACATGTGTCCTTTTCCAGTAAACAATCAAATGTCCTATTATCCTAAGTAATCCTGCACAAAGAAACTACTGTAAGAAAAAGTTTCAATCCTACTACTAAGCATTTATAAAATACTAAAATCTTTCCTACCATCTCAAACAGTAAGAATACACAATGCTTCAGAAGTTGATGAGAACTGGCTGGTACTTCACAAATTAATTTTGATTAAATTTTTTAAAAATTGCAGATGAATGTGAAGAACAAAGGGGCAATCAGAAGAAGTGCAAAGCAATCAGGCTTATTGAGATGGTAATAAAATGTATATCTCAAATGGATTCTGGATCATTCACGTAAACCAACAAACAATTTGAATCAACATTTTTCACTACAGATCATATGTTCAGTTGCTTTAATTGAAAGTACATGGATAAAATGCAGAAATTTTAAAAGACTGGAACAAGTGAAATGTAAATTTTGTTAAGAAACCTCTTCTTTAATGTTAGTAAAAATAATGAAACTTTTAAAACACCCATTTAGCAACTGCCTTCCTTTTCCTAATACTTTTTGTATTTATTATGAACTGGACTCACCAACATATTTTTCCTTTTCCATTTTGATAACATATTTAAAGTGTAATTGATGCCAATATTTTTTGTTCTTTTATAGAGAGGCACCAGGCAATGGAGTTTTTAATGTTCTGGAAGAAAGAATATACCATGTAATCTCTTATTGCCAGTAATTGATCCCAATTTTAATTTGGAATATTATTCTATTTCATGGGTTCAGGAATGCTTGTCTCTCTCCATATTAACATCTCTGCAATTGGGCCCATTTTAACTGCAATTGGCAGCATTTCTTTGTAGTGATATGTGAAATGCATCATAGATATAATGAAATTCACTGAAGTCACTAACATTGCCAGAAGTGCCAAACAATGCCTAATGTTACTACTTTTCAACAAACCCTAAAGTGAAAAAAAAAACACACCCAACCATATTTGTAAGGTTTACATCAAATGCTCACTGACTATGCAGTATTTAAAAATAATGTAATTTTTATTTTGACCATTTAAAAAATCTGAGTCCTCTCTTTAAGTACATTATATATATACCTAGGTTCACTCTTTTTTTTTTCTTTTTCCTGCTACGTGTTTTTTAATTCCACCACAAATCATAATATACCCCTGTTTAAAATGTTTCTTCCTTCAATGTTATTCACAGTACTTTGTCACAAGTTTGGCCTGTCATTAATTTTTCTTAAAGAGATTTGAAAGATGCATGGTGCACCACAATGTCATGCAATAGGCTAAACTAAAGAGGAATTTCATTTCACACATAATGCAGAATTGACTTCGGCATGGCAATGAATTATGATAATTATAACATTGAGAATTACAACCCAGCTAGTCAGTTATATCATGTAATAGAGTAAAAACAATTCCATTCTTTTGTATTTTAAAATATGATGAAATACAAATTACAACTGTATTAACTTTTCACCAAACATGCATTTTTATTTTAAAAACTTTATAATAAACATATGTCAATAAAATGTGTAACTCGAAGAACAATTAATTCATTTAGTTATAAAGACTGTATGAACCTGACTGTGTTGTTTTTCATGATCGATTTTTCTTTGCTCTGATTAGTGATTTGAAAGATGGTGATGGAATAATCTGATTTTTATAGACTGATTTCCAAGTATTCTTGTGAATGCATATTATTTACCACAATACTTTTTTTTTTTTTTTAATGTGCCTTTCAAAGATCAGGGCCAATCAACAGACATTTAAACTGGAAAAATTTTACCCCAAATTAATTTGCTTCTTGGTTGATGACTACTTTTTACTAATTGCTTCATCTGTGTCTCACCAAAGCAGAAGGTACACTCTTCTTGCAACTGGGTAGTTGATGTCAATGAGGAGTTATTGCATTTTCTGTGAAAACAATAAAATCATAGGGTTCACTCCCAAGCTATTTCCTTTCCTATAATGTTCCCTTTGTGACTAATCAGTTATTAGTTTTCTTAGTGCTTATTTTTAAAAAGCAATGTCTGGCATTTTCTACTTCTATGTAGGAGAAAAGCTACCACAGAATGATCGGAATTTTTTTCAAATCTAATATAAAACATTCTTTGCCGAATATGCATAATATTTATCAGTAAACATGTATGTTGTTATTACACAGAAAAAGAAAGACTAAAGACTTGAAATCTTTATGTGAACTATGTCAGTTCTGAATCAATCCATATGTTCATGTCTGCTTAGAAAAATAAGCGAGGCTTAGAGAGGGAGAAATATTCCATATATTTGTATATGGATGACTTTATTAATATATTAATTTAAAGCTTAATAAATTAAGAGTGGTGATATCACTACCCTGAACGTACATTGAACATATTGAAATTAGGGAACTGGAATTCAAAATGTTGAGTAGGGCAGAGGTTAAACACTGGGTAGAAACTGAAATAGTTTTCTCGAGGAAATATTTACAACTGATTGAATTTAGTTTCAATTGTACTAATTTTCCATGAGTTGAGCTAAAATGTATTCTTATTTTTCAATAAAACAATGGGAAATTCTATAAAATAGGGATTAGCTTGTTAGTTTCAGTTTGTTTTTGTATGGCTCTTAATTGTTGTCCTGGGTTTCCAGGATGTCATTTTTATTTCTTGAGTTTCATCAATATATTTAAATGTGTAAGTTTAATCAAATATACATTGTATTAAATTTATATTGAATATTAGTTTCATTTCAAATCTCAAAGTTTAGATTTAATTTCATTTTCCTTTTGATATTTTCCTCCTGCTAAATAGTTTCAGATAGCTGTATGTTATTTTCCCTTGGATTTTTTTTTCAATAAATGAAATTATGTTAAATACTCTATTAGTGTTTTGGGGAAATTTCTACTGTCAATAGCACTTAAGTTAGAAACAAAAAGATATTTAGAAGAGCAATTATGTTTGCAATTTAAGATAAAAATGCCATCATTTCTCTCACTTTTGAAAAGCTTTTATAGACTCAACACTGCAGTGAGCACAATTAGCCCATTAAGATATGTGTGGATTTTTACATCCTTTCTAAGGGATCATTTATAAGATTGTGTTAAACAAGCAGGCACTAAAATCTTCCTGAATTAATGTGATTTAAGAATTATAACTCAGTTTAGTAACTCTGGGCTTCTGTATGATAGTGAAATAATTGTGGTTTAATGGTGCTAATGTTATTCAGGAAGATAGTTTTAATCACATATTTCATGGGGACACTAGGCTAAATGTGAGTTTTCTGGGAGAAACAAATAATGTTGCTTGACAATGATTGAATGAACCAAAGCATAAAGAGAATTCTAAAAATTAACTTGCGTATCATTGTTTCCCTACTGACATTTTAGCTTAATTTTATCGTTATTTTTGGTATTACATATCTAAATAAATCTAAGAAATTTTGGAAATGCAGGTACAATTAACATTAACAGACTCATTGACAGTGTTCAAAAGTCAACCCCCCAACTGCTTTCTAACTGTGCGTTAATTACTGTTTATTTTTCATATGCTTTTTTAGTTGAATTAAGGATCTTACCTATATTTGTATTCCTGGTAGTCTTTAGTTGTCTACATACTTGCTTCCCCAATGAAACTGTAACCTCTTCCATCGCAAGGATGTGTCATTCACATCTTCAGTAGTCTCTATTGAACCTAGGTAAATTGTAAGTCAGGGTTCTATGGAGACTACTGAATTAATGATTATTGAAATAATTTATGATTTAGAGTCATATTTAGACCAGAATTTTTTCATTTAACCTAAAAATAAGCAGCAACTTCATCTTTCACTAATGAGATCAATGTAATTTCATAGACAGAAGAGATCTCCTGTATATTGAGCAAAAATGAGAAGCCAACTGAAGAAACAGTTTAACCATTTGCAACATAATTTACTAACACTTCTTACTTTTACAGAAAACAATCGTATTTCTTAATAAAAGAGCAAATGTCAATGTTTCTGCAAAGAAAATCATTGTATATTTAAACTAAGGAAAATTAGATGAATTCTGTATATTTTGTGTTAGATATCATAATTATACATGAAAATAATACTTTAGGGAATCTCTATAACTAAAATGTATTAATTATAGAATATTATGCTTCATTTTACATGAGTAGGATCATATAAGCTCCAACTAAATTCAAAGTCTTAGCTCCTTTCTAGTGTTCGTTGCAGTATATATTTCTTGGGATCTAAACTTGAAGTGTAGTATACTCAGACATGCAAATATTTTTCAGAGTTGTATGATAATTTGAATTGTAAAACAAAATTTTTAAATTAAGACTATTTTGGGATAATAGTTCATGCAGCAGAAACTAGATCTTATGAATGGAACAAAATAATAAGAAACAAATTATTTTTCAAAATTGGAAACAGCCTTGAATAGAGAGGACTATTAATTTTTATTATTTTAACTTGTTTCTGCCTTGAATTACATTTTTTTTTTTTTTTTTTTTTGAGACAGAGTCTCGCTCTGTTGCCCAGGCTGGAGTGCAGTGGCCGGATCTCAGCTCACTGCAAGCTCCGCCTCCCGGGTTTACGCCATTCTCCTGCCTCAGCCTCCCGAGTAGCTGGGACTACAGGCGCCCGCCACCTCGCCAGGCTAGTTTTTTGTATTTTTTAGTAGAGACGGGGTTTCACCGTGTTAGCCAGGATGGTCTCGATCTCCTGACCTCGTGATCCACCCGTCTCGGCCTCCCAAAGTGCTGGGATTACAGGCTTGAGCCACCGCGCCCGACCTTGAATTACATTTTTTAATTTTCAAAACTAACACAATTTAACAGGTTGATGAGTCCAAAATATAAGGATTGTATGGTGCTAATATATGGCAGCCAAATAATAATTATTAAGTAAATGAAAAATAAGTAATACAATGTCTGTTTGGAATTTTTAATGAAAGAAACATACATCTTTCTTTTTTCAGATTTTGATAGTATCTTGTACAAGACTGAGATTTCGAATGTATCCAAAAGGCTTTTCCAATACAGTCGTATCTGGGCATGCTAGAAGGGTACCCATTCTGAATCAATCCCCCCACTACAGAATATGATGCAATTATTCTGCAATTTCTCACTCAGTTATCCATTCCTTCATCCTTAGCGTTACTTTTTTCCATTTAGTCTTCTTTTAAACTACAAATACTTTCATAAGACAAAGATATTAGTTCCTAATAATATGGGGCACATTTTATCAGATCAAAATCTTCCAATAACTAGAATAATAGACTGAGAAAACTTACCAGGAAGGACTAGGAAAAAGAAGGAGAAGCATGCTAAAAGAAGATGTATAGGACTTGAAAGACTACATTCATTTCATAATTTTCCTGAGAGTAGGTTCAGATCGCATACCCAATGCAGAAAATGTAGATAGAATGAGAAGAATGTCCACCTGTCAGATATATGCAGCGTATCAAAGAACAGAGTTGTAGAGTTTATAGAACAGAATCACAGACAATGAAGTCACAGAGATGGGAAAATATGAATAGGTATGGATAATGTAGTTTAAAATGAAGTTAGTTAAATGAGTGCTCACATCAGTACAAGAGAGACAAAAGGAAAATTTTGTAATCAAATGCATTTGGTAGAGACAGAATCTAGAAAGTGAAAATAAAGTATTCAAGTAAGTTTGAAAAGGAGTTGCAATAAACACATTTGCAAATATTTTACCGCATGATCTTCTTGCTTTCTCTTCTTTCCTTTTCAGTGACTATTTACAACTTGACTTCTCTGTCCACTTTCTCCTTACTGTATTATGTGAAGTCGCATTATGTAGGTTAGTTTAGAGTAAATTTTACTTTAAGACGTATTTCAACAAGCAAGTTCCTGTCTCAGAGTGCTTCTGCTCACACTTTTACTTTAGCGCTTTCTCATTAAGTAATTTTAATCAACTTATTTAATGTTCCTACAACTCAGCTTTTTTCTCCTGTAAAATAGGGATAATAGCAAGAGTAATAATATGGTATCTCACAGGATTCATGGGAGGCTCAAATAAGATAATCTGTGAAAAGCACTTAAATAATTTCCTAGAGCATAGCAAGCAATAAAGAGCACTCTTTATTGATATGCTTCCTATTATTAGAGAAAGAAAAAGAAGAATATTGAAAATCATGATGTCTGTTACAATGCACATGTGCCAAGTTTGGAAATGAGCATCATCAAGTTATTTCTACTTTCTCTAATAATCTTACTTCAAGCCCATGCTTACACTTACACTCATACACACACAGCATTTACATAACGATTTATCATTTTCAAAGTGTTCTGAAACTCATTATTTTATCTGTTCATGGGTTAGTAACTTACACACAGTATATGTGATTCTACATATGATGGAAGACTTAAGATTTTTTTTTTTTCCAGAACTCTGACTCTTACGGCATGTAGAAGGGCACCCTTTCATGTGTGACCCCGGAGCGAAAAACAAACAAACAAACAAACAAAAACAGTGCTTAATAAGCAATGTCTCTTATTTTAATATCCAGTGAACCTGCATACATTAACACATCTAAAGCAACATTATTTTACGTAGCATGAAGAAGAAAAAAAAATCTGTTTTTATTGTGATTACGGGAACCACCAGTTTTACCAGTTAGTCCTATTTCAGAGATGTTAAAGTGTTCTTAAAAATTAAACATTAACTGGCCAGGCGCGGCAGCTCACGCCTGTAATCCTAGATCTTTGGGAGGTCGAGATGGGTGGATCACCTGAGGTCAGGAGTTCAAGACCAACCTGGCCAATATGGTGAAACCCCGTCTCTACTAAAAATACAAAAATTGGCTGGATGTAGTGGCAGGCACCTGTAGTCCCAGCTACTTAGAAGGCTGAGGCAGGAGAATCGCTTGAACCCAGGAGGTGGAGGTTGCAGTAAGCTGAGATTGTACCATTGCACTCCAGCCTGGGCAACAGAGCAAAAACTCCTTCTCAAATAAATAAATAAATAACATTAAAATTGATAAAATATGGTATCATTTATAATTATTCCAGATACTTCATTCGAGCCTCATAGAAAACCTGCTTTGTGTATTAGAATGCAGCCAGATTGGGACTTTAATGTTAATCAAAACCTCCTAGGATGGTTGTTGACAATTCAGATTCCAAGGTTTTGGCACTAGAAGTTTAGAGTCAATAGAGATGCAGGAAGGGAGAGGGCCTAGGTTTTAAACAAGCTGCTTAAATAATTCTGATGTATATGATCAAAAAATCAGAATTTGGTAAACATTGGTGTAGTGGAAAGAACATACATTCAAATCCGGATTTCACCATTATAGCTGTGTGACTTTATGTAGATGGTTTAAATTATCTGTTACTTAGTGTCTCTTGGACACATCGTAGAACAGTCTGGAGCCAGACTGCCTGTATTCTTCCTTATACAATTTCCCTCCATTCCTTCAGGTGTAAAAGGGGGTAGTATGTTGTCTAATTTATGAGCTAATATATGTAAAACACTTAGAACATTACTGGTAAATAAGAAGTGCTACATAAGTGTTTACTCACCTGTAAAAAAAGGCACAGCAATAATAATACCCATCTCATAATGCCATGATGATTAAATGAGGTAATGCATATCAGGTGTAATATTTAGCAAAGAAACCATTTTGGATTTTTTTCCCAAAATAATGGCTTAATGCAGTAATCTATCTTCTAAATAGTTTTAAATTTTTGTTCATGAATAACCCTTTTTTTAACCTTGTTTTATCTTGAGGATAGACAAGGAAGAATTTTCCACGACATTTTAATGATGCAAATATTTTCACATTGTTATGTAACTGACATAAATTATATTAGCCCTCAAATGAAGTAAGTTCTCTGGTATTACTTTCTAATATAAATGACTTTTGAATAATCATGCTTATTTTAGAATGTAAAAGTTAGAAAAATTAGACATGTATTAGTGAATAAGCACAAGTTTGGCATTCTTCAAAAGTTAATCATTAATATTTATATATGTACATATATTATAGACAGAAATGTTGCTAATTTGTAAAAATTTAACCTTTTATTTTGACATAGATTTACATGCAGTTGTAAGAGATAACACAGAGGTTTCATATACACTTTACCCATTTTCCCCCAATGATAACTTTTAAAACTGTAGTACAATATCACAAACACATTGACATTGATACAATCCACTAATCTTGTTCCCCAGGTTTATTTGTGCTTGCGTGTAAGTGTGTATTTAATTCTGTGTATTTTAAACACATCCGTAGGTTCATTATCCATCACCACAGTCAATACACAACAGTTCAACCACCACAAGGATTGCTTTAGTGTTGCCTTTTGACAATACATCTCCCTTCAGCCAGCCAATTCTATACCACTGGCAACAATTAATCTGTTCTCCATTTCTACAGTTTTGTCAATTCAAGAATGTTACATAAATGTATCATACGCTACGTAAATATTGGGGAGTTGCTTTTTTCAGCCTAATTTCCTGGAGATTTATCCAAGTTGTGGTATGTATCAATAGATTGTGCCTTTTTATTGCTGAGTAATATTGTGTAGTATGCACGTACTACATTTTGTGTAACCATTTACCCATTGAAGGACATCTGGATTGTTTCCAGTGCAGGGCTATTATAAATAAAGCTGCTATGAACATTCATGTACACATTTTTGTGTGAACTTAGATTTCCATTACTCTGAGATAAATGTCCAGGACTATAATGGCATGCAACATAGTAGTTGCATGTTTAGTTGTATAAGAAACTGCCAAATTGCTTTCCAGAGTAAGTATATCATTTTGCATTTCTGCCAACGATGTATGAGTGATCAAATTTCTGTACATTCTCACCAACATATGTTATTGTCACTGTTTTGTTTTTGTTTTAACTATTCTGATAGGTGTATAGTAATATCTCATTGCAATTTTAGTTTGCATTTTCCTAAAGGCTAATAAAGTTGAACATCTTTTCATTTGCCATCTGAATATCCTCTTCTGTGAAATGTCTAACCATGTCCTTTGTTTTATAATTGCATTTTTAAATTGTTTAGTTTTGAGAGCTCTTTTTATATTCAACATCAAAGTCATTTGCCAGAAATGTGTTGTTCAGATATTTTCTCCCTGCCTGCACCTTGTCTTATCCTTTTCACATGGTATTTTGCAGAGAGAAAGTTTTTAGTTTTGATAAGGTCCAAATTATTTATTTTTCCTTTATGGATTGCGTTTTTTTTGATGTAAAGTCTAAGGATGCTTTGTCTAGGCTTAACTACTAAATATTTTCTTCCCGTTGTAATTTTCAAATCAATGTTGCCCTTATCTTAAAATAGAAAATAAAACAAATTTTTAGACTTGTATTATGTTAGGTACATTTATTTTAGCTCAAAGTACTGGCTTTTTTCATAGCAATGATGAAATATGTAAAATTATCAAATGTGGTCAAAAGTTAGATATTTTAAGTATTAAATCTAAATTTAGAAGGTAACATTTAAAGTTAATTATATATTATCTGACATTCCATAGAAACATTCGTTTAAGAAGAAGAAAGTTGCCTCTCTTTATCCCAAAACATACCCACAGATTATAACCTTGAATTTTTTGAAGTACCCTTTAATATCACTATAGGAATTATATCATGTAAAAAATCAGACAGTCATACAAATAATTATGTACAAGGATATTGTGGTAGTTTATAATGTTGAAAGAAATGGAAACGATCTAATTGCCCATCAGAAAGGGAGCATGACATAAAGCATGTGTGCTCTTATATCTACTCCAGCTTTAATAGCACAGTGCATCCTGAGGACAGCTGACTGCATGAGAGATTTTTTCAGGAACCAGGACCTATCCATGATTGTGATTCAAAAGTGTCAGACATTTACCACCACCACAACCAGACACTCTCCTGTTTCCCCACCCTGCACCACAGCCTTGGATCAACTCCTCAGATGTCCATCCCTGAGAGAGAATAGCTCTGAGGAGCCTGTTTTATAGACACCCAGAGTTCTCCAGTGAGACCAAGTTTATTACTCACCATGGTCCCTGGATCAAGAGCAATCCTTTATTGGTTGTCTTAACTCCCTTTCTCGTTTCCTCCCATCTCAAAATTTACTGGCATCACCATCCAGATAAAATACTGCATTGAAAGAACAATGATTTATTTGTAGAATAGAGAAGCAAGAATCTGTTTAAGAAAATGGGCTCAAACTTAACATCGGATATATGTATTAACATATAAATATGTCCACTATATATTGTTTAGCTAAAAAATACATAAAGTTATATGTCATCTGATACATTTATAAAAACATGTATACCCTAAACTGCTAGGATTCTTCCTGCCTGGTAGATATAGTGAAGCAGTTTCATTTTTTATTCATTTTCTATTCTGGGTTCCTTTTTTTTTTTCCCCCTACATTGAACATGTGTTAGTTGTGTTGTCTTAAAAAAGGAAGGAAAACACCTGATGAGAGAAAAGGAAGAAAATTGTTCAGTGCAAGGAAAGGTTTTCTTTGGAGTTTTTATTTTTCAAAAGTGAATCTTTTCTAGATTTGGCCTAGGAAATAAAGCTTTAGGCATTCTACAAGGGAAGTATAATACAGTAAGGAGAACCACATCTGCCTAGTGAAGTCCTAGGGATGTGCTGGGATACAGAAAACAGGATAATTATCAAAGGCAAATATCACTTAATGGTGCACATTGGCAGAGGAAATCAAGTAGGTTGAAAAGCCAAATTATGCTCTACTTGGTGAAGCATACTTAATTCAAAGTTTAGGCTGGGAATATTAGTTGGAAGAAAAGAAAAAATCTTGATTGTGAGTTCATGAAAACTATAATATGTGTATTAATGATTGGTAACAATGACGAGTTTAAATGCCAGAAGAAACATGCAGAATTTCTGTGTTAGAATATAATGGACATGTGCTTAAGACTACTTTCCCACTTTTATCCCTTCTTTCCAGTACACTAATTATTTGTTGATCTCAGTTATAGTCTCTCAATTGTATTTATTTGTTCTGGAAAATAGTACACTGCATATGAAAGTAATCGCCATCACAGTGAATGCATTTCTTTTCATCTCACTGGCCTGGCTAGCTCTGTTGATTTGGGCATGTGGTAATGAGGCCAGTGCTGTAGATTCAAACCCCATCCTAATTAGCTATACATGGAGAGATGAACTCCATGGAAAAACCTGCTACTCTTGGCCAAACATCGGACCAATGCTTATTCTCAGTCAGAAATGGGACTAAGATTGTGCAGCTAAATTGATGGTTTTCATTACCGTTATTGAATAAAAATATCAAAACTTTGTTTTTCACTGGTGTATTAATACCCTATGCTTCTCCAGTATTCCTCTTGTCTGGAATGGCAGCAACAGTCACTAAAATTTAAGGCAGAAAACTGGGAATCAACCTTGATACCTCCACATTCTTCATTCCCTCTATTCAATCAACCATCACATCTATTTGTTTTGCCTCCTGAATATATTTCAAATCTATCTTGTCATGTCTAATGTCACCACCCCAGACTAGGTTACCATATACTCTTGCTAGAATATTGCAATAACTTCTTCTTGTAGACCTTTACAACCAATCCTGCCATCTCTAGTCATTCTCTGTTATACCTTATGTGATTGTCTTAAAATGCAAATACTATACACATTCTCCTTCTTAAAGCCTTTTAAAATCTTCCCATTGCTCACCAAATAAAGATGAATTCCTTAAAGTAGGACATAAAGCCTGTATGACCTGGTTTCTTCTCACCAATCCAGCCTTATATCTCCCGTTTGGTGGGCACTTGGTACTCCCCAGGACATATCATATTTCATAATCTATCATCAGATTTAAATAAAGAAATGAATGATTATCCTACCACCTTCACTCACGTTGCTTCAGAACTTTTTTTTTTTTTTTTTTTTAGTTTCCCTAGTGCCACCTCCATACTTAGGGTTGTGTCTGCTTTTGTTTTGTCTCCTAATGCTCTAAACCCCTCTTCCTTTGTCCAGTTCATTCCTGGTCTCAGCTTATACATGCAAACCTCTGAAAATCCTTTCTTTATTATTTAGGCCAAATAGGTTTTTTTCTATTATATTTACCCTTTCCCTTAGAACATTCCTCAAAAGTTTAATGAATATTTGTGTGTTTTATTATTGTCATTTAATTATCAGCTTATTACACTGTAAGCTCTAGGAAGCCAGAGGAAATATGCTTGTTTTGCTTACCTTTAAAAAAATTCATAGGAGGGTTTCGAATATTTGTTAAAAGACAATGAATGACTATATTTCCCCTCTATTGATCCCTTAGAAGCCAAGTCCAAAGATTTCCCCAAAGATTCATTCTCTTCAGTTATTTTAGACTGTTCATCACACTTTTTAATTTTGAAATTAAAACATGTTGGTGTTACTATGTTTGCTGGTTTTTCTTAATTGTTTTGAGTAGTATCTGTTGCTTCACATACCACCTATTTCTCCTTTTATCTTCAACTGTGGTTATTTTCCATAGATCTATGTTCATCCCACCCATTACAAGAACTATATCTCAATAGATAATATCCAAACTGACTTCAATCTCCCAGACTACATTTGTTATATAGATTCAAAATTTATGATGAATCATATACGCTACAGTCCAAATCAGAAACCAGTTTCCTCTTCATCACTAAAAAACGTTTTTTCTCCTAAATTGTGATATTCTTCTGAATTCTCTATCTTGGTTAATTTGGTCACCATTATGCTCCCATTTTTCCAGTCAACTATGTTCAAGTATATTCAAAACCCATAGAATCATCTTTGCCTCCATATGTTGTATCCAAAACTTAATCAATATTGCTTCCTTATTCTGTCATCTCTAACCCTTTTAAAATTTCATTCTGCTTTCAGAGAAATTCAGACAGAACCTGTCTTGACATTGTAACAGCATACTAACTCATGTCATTACCCTTGTACCCGAGATTCATCATCACAACCGTGTGAAATCTGTCCTCCTAAAGATAGTTTTACTCCTTTACAAGAATGTGGAGCCTCAAATATTTTGGTCCCCTGCTCAGGGATCCTTAGTATCTACCTATTGTATGCTGACTAAGGTACAAACTCCTAAGTGAGTACCCACAATTTTTCTTAAATGTTTATAATATATCTTGCCAGATTACTATGCATTGAAATTTTCCTGAAAAGCATACTCTCCACTGAACATATTCACACTTTCTAAATTCTTTAAGCTTTATCTTACTATTCCACTTGACTTAAGTGACTTCTAGCTTATGATCTTGAGGTAGGAGTCCTACTCATTCTTGAACATTCGTGTCAAATGCTACTTTTTATTCTGATAACCTTCTTGAACTCCATAACACATTTTGGCAGCTCTTTTATGAATACTTTGCTTTATATCATAACTATTAGGTCTTTGTCTTATTTCCTTAATGGAGACTGTAAGCTCCTTGAGAGCAGGTATTATTTCTTATTAGTTTTATGTTCCCAGTCATGCAATTTCAAAGATTGGCATATACCAGGTGCTCAATTAATATTTGTTGAATTAAACTAAATATATAGGAAACCAGACTAATAAAAATGTACATATATAGAAAAGATTCAAGAAATCATTAAAATTTGTACATCAGAATGTATAGAATAAAGACTTTATTGTTCCTGCTGTATCATTTGTTTTATTATAAGATTTAATATTATTAATGCTTATAGGATTTGTCTTCAAATTATCTAATAAAACCTTAATGTGATATTCCCAAATGTTCTGTGAAATAGTCAGAATAAATAATAGAATATTCATTCTAAAGATCAGCAAACCGGAGTAAGAGATTTTATAACAGACCTACTAAGGCCCCAAAACGTGATGCGCATAGAACTAAAACCAGGGTCTTTTAACATTCATCACCATTTTACACTGTCTCATAATCCCAGTAATATTTATTTGCAAATATAAAATGAATTAATGTATCAATGGTGTTTGATAGTTTAATTTTTTTATCTAAAGGCATAATATATGTAAACATATTCTGAATATTCTTAAAGATGAAGGGAAGACTGACAAAACTAATGCAAAAACAAGAAATGGCAATAATTAGAATTTATTAGTTATTTATAATTATATAGGCACACATGCATAAAATTAGGAATACATGTTTATGCATATACATATATGTATGTGTATATGAATATATATGCACACACAATTTGTTGTAAATGTATGTAGATAGATCAGCACATATACATATATAGCTTATGACTGAAAATTCTAGGTATATAATTATTTCTCCCAAACATCTTATAATTTAGAATAAATGTTGTGAGAATTATCTCTCAGAAGCTAAACTAATTTCTTGACGAGGGATCATGAATCTGTATATAATATAGAAGTTCAAAGGGGAAAAAATTGGAAAATATTTACATTCTTCTCAAAATTTGACCATGTTCATTCTAGTTTGAAATTATCTGTAATGTATCAGCATAAACTAAGTTTCATATAACTGCAGCCACTTCAATTATTTTAGTGTTATTTGTACACAGCAGTCTTCACATGAATAAGTCAGATTCAAATCCCCTTGTGACACTTTGCATTTTGGATTCAGAGTCATGTTGAAAATTGTACAAGGAAGACATGGTGTTTAAACTTCAATAGTCTTCTTCATTCATCCTTAGCATTGAATACAGGCTCAAGGGAAGAACTGGAATTTCCATGGTAATAATATGAAATGTTTTCATATCAAAAACATATAAAAGACTTTTCTGACACACTAAGTACTTGGTGTGACTAAGAGATTTAAGTGCAAGTGCACTGATATTGCTAAAGAAATGACATGACTTAGTTGTAAGGAAAATCTATTTGTAATTTCCCTTCACCCCGTTTGTCAAGAAGTACTATGACTGTTTCCAATTGGCTATAAATATTAAGAAGGAATTTCTAGACTGTTAATTCTATGCTGAAACTGAGTAGAGATAAACTTCATAAAGGCAGAATTCAAGTAAGGAAGTCAAATAAACAGGATTAATGTTTTTATTTATAATGAATACGCAAAGGAGAAGGTCATGCCTCTTCTGAAAAGATTTCCCAGTATTGCTACTGCTAATTTCTTTGAATAAATTTATTTTCTGTCCCAAAGAATAAGCCTAGAAAAATAACAATTTTGCAACTTGATAGTATAAGAGCAATGTCCTACATGAAACATAATTTCTGTTAGAAAGGAAAAGTTTGTTCTAAGAAATATTTGCTGACAAAAGGAACATTTAAGTCTTTTAAAAGTCGTTTAAATGATATTATTTGTTTTGTTGAATTTCTCTGAGTTTTTTTGTGGGTTTTTTTCCTACATTTGGATTTATATTCTTTTTAATTGTGAGTTGATTGGGTGCTTAGTATTGAGGGAAAGGCAGATGGGTTGCATGTACTAACTAGAGTATAGGCCTTACAACTCAGTCATGCTGGAGTTAGACTATTCTGCTTTCTTTTTACTTCTGAATTCATTTCTTAAAGCATGCGTGAATTTCACAGAACTATAGAGTATGCTATTACAAGTTAGGCATGCTGCTTAGAACTTGGAATGCAATGTGAACAAGATGTACGACACTGCCCATTCTCAAGTTAATATCATCAATTTAAGTGAGCTTTTGTTTTTTTATATTTAAGGCAATCTAGTCTCAGTCTTCTTGGTGGGAAACAGTAATAAATCTTGAATGAAATATTTACGTGCATACTTGCAGTAGCTCTATTCAATTCTCAGTAAAATGTTTCTTAAATATACCCCACCCACCCAGTATTTGTGAATGTTGGATCTACTCTTGGTTTTGCATTGCAACATTAAGGAGAATCACATTGAAAATAAGATAAAACTCTGCCTCCACAAACTACTCTTAGCCCATGAACCCAGTATCCCTTTATTTGGTGAAACTGCTATAGTGACAAAATATGGTGGTCGTGAATGGAGGGAATGCAGACACTCTGGAGAAAGGATGCTGTGAGGCTCTGTCAAAGTCAGTTGCTCAGAGCCCTCACTTCTCTCAGATCTGATATTTTGCAAAATCATTAGTTAGAGCTATAAGGCAAGTGTATTAAAAATTCTGGGGGTATAACATAAGCAAACTATCTTTTTGTGAGGTTAGCTCTGACCCAAAACCTAAATTTAATTTCAAAAAAGAAATATACTTACCAGGAGCTTAACAAAATCTGTGATGCTGTGCAGTCAATTGAGAAAGAAGTTATATTTAAAGAGTCTTTGGGTAAATATGCCCATTTCTAAAGAAGCTATTACAAGCCTGACTTTCTTTATCCTTAAGTAAATTAATACTTATCTGATTAGCTATTGCAAGCAAACCTTCCAGGGTTGTGTTGCAAGTATAAAGGAAAAATAACCTAGAAATAACATCATTGGATTTAGAGGACTACCTGTATTTTGTTTCAACCACATTGTGTCCCCAATCTATAGAAATTTCTGCAGATTGAATGATTCTGTAAAGTGACAATTTTCAGTGATATTATAGTTAAAGTTGTTTCATTTTTGTTTAATCAATTTCTAAGTTGTAATAAAATGGTTCTATTCACAAATGTAATGGGCTTTTTTTAAATAGATGGGTTCAAGAATGTATCTGTCTTCCTATTCATTTGATAATAAGAACAACAACAAATCAGTGGCATCTATGAGCCAGGCATTGTTCTATGTGTTAAGAACACAACAGGATAAATGACAAAAATACCTACACTTATGTAGCTTACGTTCTAATAGAAGTATAAACCACCACCTGTGCCACCACAAACAAAACAAAATATACTGCTTTACACGTTGAATTGTGACAAGTGCTATGAATAAAAAATAATAATAAAGCCGGGGAGAAGGAAAGCATTGGAATTTTAAGATGTTGTAAGATGATTTGCTCTTCATAGGTTTAAGAACAGTTTAAGAAATTAATTGAAATGATGTATGACAAAGAAATAAAGAGAAAAAAAGCATTCATTTGTATCAAATGAAATGAATGAAAATTACCTAAAAATAAATCTTTTTTCTTTCTTTCTCCCCTAATAGGAGGAACAGAAAAAATAAAAATCAAGAATTGCACATGTATAGAAATAATTCAAAATCAGATATCTCTCAAACAACTATGCTAGGATAGAAAACAATAACTGATTTTTAATAGAATTTTAAAATATAAAAATTGTGATATTAAAATTCATATGAGGTGTGTTGATTATTGTACATATCTCACTTCTCTTATGCACCATATTTTGTTTTAGAAGATGGATAAAAGGGGCTATTTGCAGGTAAGCTCTCACACTTTCGCTATAAAAAAATTAGAGATGTATTTACCGTCATTTACAACTTCTGATGTGTTAAATACCTTTAGAAAGAAGAAAATTATTACATCAAAAATTGAATTGCTGTCTATAATAAGTAGCGTGAACATTATAGTTAGTATCCAAGCAATTACCTTACATTTAGAACACTTAAATCTTTATAGTTCTGTGTGAGTTACTTGCAAATTAACTCAGTTTTTGTTATATATTGTTTACCAATTCAAAGCTGGGTGTTCAGATTATTTACTTAATCTGACCAATGTTTTCTGATTTTGACTCCTTGTCTCTCTCTCCAAAAGGCACATACATATGAAAAATAAATTTCATAATTTTAACTCTAATTGATTTCTAAATATAGAGAAGTCAATTGCCTTTATCTTTAAACTTTTCTCCAATCTGTATTTCCAGAGAAAACATCCAAAATTTTAGAGTCCAACTCCTATCTTTCTTTGCTTGATTATCTGTCTTGAATCTGATCAGTAAGCAAATTCTACCAATAAGTTCTTCTTCCCATGTCTTTGCATTACTGATTTTATTAATATATCCTTTGCTCTCTTGACTATAAACTTCGCTCATGATATCTTCCTTTCCAAGGTATCTTCTTTTCTTTCTGCACAAAATGGCCTTATGCATACATATTCGTTTTCTTAAATTCTAGGTTTTCAATACGCTGTCTTTTGCTGTTTTCCACTAAAATATCTTTATTATTTTATGTTCATGTGGGTTTGTTCCCTCATCACTTATTAGCATGGCTTATATTATTTTGTCTTGCTCTAATTTAATATTATGTTTTATCGATTTGAATCTTGGCAAATGCTGAGCATTTTAGGAAAATAAAGCCCTAGAATTCTTCCTGTCCTCTGAGATGAGTGGACATTGGGGGAGACAGCTATTACTGAAGGGATCAAAGTTCAGTCTAGCAACTCAAAATTTAATCACCCTATCAGACCCAATTTATGTGTTCCCTCTTCCATGATGCACTTCTTAGCTGAGTTAGTTTTGGCTTCCTCAATTTTCCCAAAATATACTCTAACTACCTAATTTGTTTATAAGTACTCTTTAGACATCTGTCTTCTCTCTCACACTGTGAACTCCTTATTTAAATTTATCCCTAGAACAAACAGTGTCAAGCACAAAGCATTTACTAATTAATTGGTTATTAAATTAAATTCCATTGAATTACAGCACAAACAAAGATCCAAATGGCAAGAATGTTAACTTGGGGCTAAGCCCCAACATTTTGAGTCAGGGTTCCTTAAATCTTTCTGTCTAATATTAGCTTCGTGTGGGGCTGAGTTTAGAGTTAGTTGTTTTCAGTTGTAGAAAAAGGAACACTCTAGAGCAGGTATTCTAAGAAATATGAGAAGCTACAAAGTTGGGAAAAATATTGATAATAAAGAAAGAGAAAAAGTAGTTTATAATGTCTGAGAGGAGAGAAGATGTGGAGAGACATGCTATGCATATAGATGATAGAACCCCACAGATTTCTGCTGAGCTACCTTGTAATCACAACCAGAACTACGAGGTCTGCTTTGAGGCAGTCTGTATTCTCAAGTCTTTTGTTTTTCACTGTATGTTTTTCCAAGTGAGGCCCATATTTTTGAATTGTCCTTAACTCAGTACATATTCTTAAAATAAACTATCATCCACATTTTTTAAAGCTCGCCAAATGAAACATGAACATCGTAGTTTGAGAACCATGACCTGAAGGTATTGTCCACAGCTCTTATTGATGAATAAATAGGGCCAGGTACGTGGCTTATACCTGTAATTCAGCAGTTAGGGAGTCTGAGTTGGGAGGATTGCTTGAGCCCAGGAGTTTGAGGCTGCAGTGAGCCACTATTGGACCATTGCACTCCAGCCACGGGGACAGAGCAAGACTCTGTCTCTTAAAAAACAAACAAACAAACAAACACACAAACCGAAAGAGTTAATAGTTAAAAAGTTCAGAAGCATCCAGTCAACCCAGAGAAGCACACACCTGAGGTCTGTGAGGTGCCATTTCAGCCAAGATGACTTAGTAATACTGTGTGACTGACTGACTGAAGACTATTTCTGCAGTGTAGGTTCCTGAAAGGTAGTGAAGATAGATCTCTGGGATTTGTAGCTCCCCAGATCTGGGACATAAGAAGTAGGTGAAGTTTGTAGAGCAAGTTTGCCTCACTTACTGCAACATAGAGCAAGAGGATCCATACAGTGGAATGCAATGTAAAGCCCCCGAGCTGGGGAGGCAAGTGAAAGATGTAGCCCAAGCCAAAATAAATTCCCCATGCCTAGAGAGACTGTTTAAAATTAAGTGTCTTCTCAAGGAAGTTTTTGCCTTTCTTCTCATTGATCCTATAAACTACACAAGAGATTGTTGTAGGACGACTTTCTCCTTGCTTCAGCTAAAAGCTGGGTTCTTATCACACAACCAGGAAAGATTAGGCTCACAGACACATAGAAGGGTGGGAGAAACGGAATTTATTGGGTGAAAAGGTAAAAGGAAAAAACAACACAGCAAAGCCAGAGAGGGGTTCCTGTTAACAGGCCCTCATCTCGCAGACTGAATCCCAGGTTCCCATCCTGGAAAAGGAGAGGCCACGCTCCTCCCTACTGCAAAAGGTGCAAACTTACTGTAGCTCCACCCGTTTCTCCCAGTGCACAGGCCGGTGGGGAGTTCCCCAGGGACCCCTTTATACTTGACTGTCTCAAGATAATGACCACCGTAGAAAGGACCACAACTTTATCATCTCCAGTGTGTGGCTGCTTGTGTTACGTATGAGTGATCATAAGAATTAGATAAATTGCCACAGACATTGAAAAACAGTCATCTTTCCCTCTTCCTTTTTGTCTCACCCCCGAGAGCAAGGACAGTGGAAAGGCCACTTTGAGAGAAGCACACCAAGTTTACCCACCCTACAATGCATGCTACTGGGGCTTTACTTACCCTGGTAGTGGGGAAGGGGAAGAACATTCAGTAAATACGAATCTACATTTTAAATCTGTAGGATAGAATCGCAGTAACTGAATCACATTGTTGTGATAACCCAAGGTGAATAACAAGTCATGGAATCGGACTAAAATATTCAACAGTGATCTTGATGCTCAGCAAAAATAATGGTAACAGAACAGAGTGGGTAAGAGTTACAGGTAAAATAAAGCCATTTTATGTTTATACTTGACAGAGACGAAACTCTTCACAGAGTGCAGCAGAAAATTTACAGAAGCAAAGCATAAACAAAGTGGTTTCATTATCTAGCTTATAAGCTGACTCTTGATCTATATCAGTTCATTAAATGACACCAACATGATGGAAGGACACCATATATTTAAGGATAACAGCAATTTCTGAGTGATTTTAAACCTCCAATTAAACACTGCCCTTACATCAATTCCTCTCAGGATTACAGAGCTTGGTTTACCTCTCACCAACTAATTAAGAAGTGAAATGCCAAGAAATTAGGATTCCTGAAAACACATGGTGAATTCTGCTGAACTTTTAGAATTGAAACACGGAGGGTGAATTAGATCGTCTGTAACATGTGCTTATGCTTTGGAAAGCGCATCATGTTAAAGATGCTGCTTCTCTGATTGTTACGTTGACAAAGGTGAGCCACACGGCAGTGAGAGATAATGGGTGGCTTTAAATGAGCCATAAGGGAAGTCTATTGACTAAAACTAATTACTTGTTACCCATGGTTGCCTTTGATAACTGAGTAGTCATTTCGTGCAACATAGAAAATTAGAAATATGTGATTATGCCTTCAATTTGGATAAAAACTAACCATTGTTTTCTTAGTAAAAAATTTTGATGCTTAAAGAAAAAAAAATCCTGTAGAGTTTTAAATGTGGCATTCTGCATTGTGGTTGGGAAGGTATAGTATTTCAGCTATTGGAAGGAACTGCCAAATTCCTTCTCATTCTGTGATATCATTTCCTACTAACCTTTAATAAGGTATAACTGACAAATGAAAATTGTATATATTTAAGGTGAACACTATGACTTTTTTATATACATATATTGTAAAACAATTGCCACTATCAATCTAATTAACATATTTGTCACCTTTTGTGTGTGTGTTGAAAAGATTTAAGATCTACTCTCTTAGCAACTTTCAGGCATACATAGTATTATTAACTATAGTCATCATGCAGTCAATTAGGTCTCCAGAACTCTTTCATCCTACATAATTGAAACATTGTACCCTGACACTTCCGTTTCCCTCCATAACATAGAATATATTACTTTTACATGAGGTTTTTCACAGTGGATGCAGTTAAATGTAAAGACAACATGAAAATGTAGCACTGACTTATTTACTAGAGTATAGGTATGTGGCTTCTTTTATTGCATAGAGGAACAAATTTTGCATTTTGAGAAGAAAGAAAATCTTTGGCAGCATCTTCTGAAGTATCCATTATTTAGTATTAGATGGCAAAGGGGTTTATTATAAATTTTAAAGAGGCTATATAATTCTAATGACCAACCATGTAATTCTTTGGGCACAAATTCTTTTTTCATAATCATTACTAAGAGAATCTGAAAGCAAATGTACTACCATCACTGGCAATTACAAGTGCCAAATTATTAAGTGCATTAACAATTTTAGGCTACTGGAGTTGCACTTAATGCACTGGAGTAGCAATTTACTAAATGGACCTAAGTGGCCTGAAAGATCTAATGCACCCCACAAAGGTAAGCACTCAATCACTTCATTACTATTGGATTATCTGTATATTCAGGGATTGCAGGAATGAAAATTATCATTAAAAATGAAAAAGGAAAAAATACACCATAACATAAGCAGTTAGGTATTGCATGTTCTTAAGAAGTTAGAAACTTTAAGAGCCTTTTTGGAATATTAAATGGATTAAGTTTGATGTGACAAATTGTAGTTGACAAAGTTAGTTTTCTCTCAATACTTGAGAGTCAAAGTAAGAACTATCCTGAAATCTTACTGCAAATGCTAAACACCATAATGTGAAGCTGTTCAAAGGAAAAAGGGAAAAAAAACCACCCATACATAAGTAGAGAGCTAATTATTCAAGGTTATTCAATTAACAAGCAAAAAGTATATCTGACCTTATAGATATAATGTTTAATTACATAAGGACATGAAGAACACAAGGGTATAAACATGGTACATACATTGAAAGGTTAAAGAAGTTTTGATTAATTGGTGTATTTTACTTTCATATTTCAGCTCAGGCTTCAAAAAGAACACCACATACAATAGCCCCTGAGTTTGCTTTTTTAAATAAAAATAAGTTTACTCTAAGAATTGCTGATTCTGAATCTTGCAACCAGCTATCTTTATGCTAGTCTACTTTAAAATGCTTTTATAATGGATGAATATTAATGAATAGATTTAATGATCAAGTCTCTTATATGAATACTACTCAGTTATAGATATAAAAAGCCCATGGTATATTGAGAGCCAAAATTATTTTGAAACACATTTTGTAGATGCTTCGTGTCATAGTCTAGGATATTTTTTGTTTGTGTTTTTGCCTGGCATTGTTGATCACAGGAACAGGTTATTTCAGGTAGTGCAGGTTAGAAGTAAGGATGTGCCTGGGTATAAGAGAACCCAACTTTTACAACATCGATGAGGAGGAACTTTTATTGGCTGGAGAATAGAATTCTTTTTAAATCTAAGGCTTGTATAAGCAACAAAACGTTAAGAATGTGCATGATACAGCTCTCCATTTACAGTGCCTCAACTGTCTCTGTATGTTTATTTCTATCAGAATCGATTTTCCTCTCTTTCTGCTACCAATTGGCTTTCCTATGCATGCAATAAATGTTTACTGAATGCCTATCATGTGCCAGATTATATTCTTGGCATTTGGAACTTGAACATCAGTGAACAAAACAGATATATATCCAGATTTCCTGAATGTTTATCTTAGTTGTGGAGAGACTGATGATAAACAATAAATATCATTTGGAAAGTAAATTATGTTAGATGGTGATCCGTGTTATAAAGAAAAAATAAAAATGTCAAGCAGAGCAATGGTAATTTGAAACCATAATTTTTAATTTTAAAATTAAAAGAGATTATAATTTTAATAAGAAGTTTCTGTTGATAAGATGAAGTCCGAGCAGAGACTTGAAGGTGGTGAAGAAGTTAGCTCCATGAAAGTCTAGGGGGAAAATGTTCCAGAAAGAGAGAACTGTTAGAACAAAGGTCAGAGGTGAGAGTGTGCCTCTTATGTCCCAAAAACCATAAGGCGTCCTCTGTGGCTAGAGCATGTTGATCAGGGACATTAGTAGGAGGTAAGATCAGAGAGATAAGGAGGGAAAGCAGAGGATGTAGGGCCTTTTGTATTTCCTGCTGAGTGAAGCATAAAGATTTTGAAGACTTTTGAAGAGAATATGATCTATAATATTTATTTATTTATTTTAATTTTAGATTCAGGAGGTACATGTGCTTGTGTACATGGGTATTACATGCCTAATGGTGGGAATTGGGCTTCTAGTGTACCTATCACCCCAATATTGGACATTGTACCTAACAGATAATCTTTCAAACCTTTTCCTCTCATTCCCACCCCCATTTTGGAGTCTTCAGTGTGTATTCTCTTCAAATTTATATCCATATGTGCCCTTTGTTTAGCTCTCACTTATATGTGAGAACATGTGATATTTGATTTTCTGCTTCTGTGTTAACTCACTTGGTATGTGGCCTCCAACTCCACTTACGTTGCTGCAAAGGATATTGTTTCATTCTTTTTTTATGGCTGCATAGTATTCCATGGTGAACCTATACACCACATTTTACTTATCTAATCAACTAAGTATCTTTTTGTGGACACTTAGGTTGATTTTATGACTTTGCTATTGTGAGTAGTGCTGTGATAAATGTATGAATGTCGGTGTCCTTTTTAATATAATGATTTCTTATCCTTTGGGTGCATACCCAGTAGTGGGGTTGCTGGGTTGAATGACAGTGCTATTTTTAGTGCTTTAAGATATTTCCATACGTTTTTCCATTGAGGTTGAACTGATTTGCATTCCCACCAACAGTGTAAAAGCATTTTCTTTTCTCCACATTCCTGCCAACATTTAATTTTATTTTTTGACTTTTTAATAAAAGCTATTCTGACACATAACATATCAGTGTGGTTTGCATATCTCTGCTGATTATTGATGTTGAGCATTTTTTCATGTGTTTGTTGACTGTATTCTTTTTTTTTTTTTTTTTAAGTGTCTGTTCAGGGCCTTTGCCTAGTTTTTACTTTTTTTTTTTTTTTAATAAATTCTCAATATTAGTCCTTTATTAAAGGCATAACTCATAAATATTTTCTTCCATTCTGTAGGTTATTCGTTTAGTCTATTATTTATTTATTTATTATTATTATTATTTTGCTGTGCAAAAACACTTTAGTTTAATTAAATCCCATTTGTCATTTTGTTTTTGTTGCAATTGCTTTTAGGGTCTCTGTCATAAATTCTTTGCCTCGGCCAATGTCCAGAAGATTTTTTCCTAGGTTTTCTTAGATTATTTTTATAGTTTCAGATCATACATTTAGGTCTTTAATCCATCTTAATTTAGTTTTTTACATGGTGAGAGATGGGAGTCCAGTTTCATTCTTCTGCATATAGCTAGACGGTTTTCCCTGCAACATTTACTGGATAGGGTGTTCTTTACCCATTGTTTATTTTTGTCAACTTTATCAAAGATCAGTTTTGAGTAGATATGTGACTTTATTTCTTGTTTTTCTATGATGTTCCATTGGTGGATCTGTTTATCTTTGTATCAATACCATGTTGTTTTATTTACTATAGCCTCATAGTAAAATTTGAAGTCAGGCAGTGTGATGTCTCCGAATGTGTTCTTTTTTCTTACTTTGGCTATTCAGGCTTTTTTTGGTTTCATATGAACTTGAGGATTTTTTTTTTTAACTCTGAAAAATGGCATTGGTAATTTTATAAGAATAGTTTTGAATCTGTAGACTGCTTTGGGTAATATGATCATTTTAACAATATTAATTCTTCTGATCCATGAGCATGGTATATTTTCCATTTATTTGTGTCATCTACAATTTCTTTCATCAGTGTTTTATAGTCCCCCTTGCAGAGTGATATTTCACCTCCTTGGCTAGCTGTATTCCTAGACATTTTATAATTTTTATAGCCATTTGTAAATAAGATTGAGTTCTTGATTTGTTTCTCAGCATGAATGTTATTGTTTAAAAATGCTAGTGTTTTTGTACATTGATTTTGTATGCTGAGATTTTACTGAATCAGGTCTAGAAGACTTCCAAGAGAGTATTTAGGGTTTTCTAGGTATAGGATTCTGATATATAAAATCCACCAGGAAATATTGCCACTATCTTCAGAATATGTACGAACTCAATCACCCAACACTATTTCCAATGTTTCTGGTCACGATTATCATTTAGGGGTTTCTAGGTGTACTATCATTCACCAAAAGGAGATAATTTGATTTCCTTTTTCCAATTTGGATGCGTTTTATTTCTTTCTCCTGCCTGGTTTCCCTGGCTAGGAATTCCAGTACCATTTGAATAGGAGTAGTAAGAGCAGACATCCTTGTCTTGTTCCAGTTTTTAGTGGAAATGCTTTCAACCTTTCCCCAGTGAGTATAATGTTGGCTGTGGATTTGTCATAGATGGCTCTTATTATTATGAGGCATGTTCCATCTATTCCCAGTTTGTTGAGGAGTTTTATCATTAAGAGATGTTGGCTTTTATCAAATGCTTTTTTTGCATCTATGGAGATTATCATATGGTTTTCGTTCTTAGTTCTGTTCATGTAGTGGATCACATTTATGATTTGTGTATGTTCAACCACCCTTGCATCCCTGAATAAAGCTTGCTTCAACACAATGAATTGACTTTCTGATGTACTGTTACTGGATTTGGTTTGCTAATATTTGTAGAGGGTTTCTGCATCTATGTTCATTAGGGATATTGGCCTATAGTTTTCTTTTTTTTGTTTTTTCCCGTGTTTTAAGTGGATCATATTGACCGCTTTGTTGAAAACTGACTAGAAAGAGCAAAGGTGGAAGTAGAGAATCAAATCACAAGGCTACTGTAGAAATCCAGGTAAAATATAGTAGTGACCAGAACCACTGGAAATAGTGTGGGGTGGATAAATTTGTATATATTTTGAAGACAGTGGCAATATTTCCTGATTGATTGGACATGTGGTATGCAAGTAAGCTAACAGTTAAAAAAGACTCCCAGGTTTTGGGCTGGGCAACTGGAAAGTAGATGTGTTAATAAGATAAGAAATTATATAGGTAGAGCTTTTTGGGGTGCAGGGCTGGTTTGAGGTCAAGGGTTCTTTTTTGCATATTTTGTCTTTTAAAATGTTAAGATATGTCTTTTTAAAATAGCAGATATAAGCCTAAAGTTTGGAAAAGAATTCTGGTTATAGATCCAAATGTAAAACTTCTTAGATTCATTTGCCTATTTAACAGCATAGGTAGTTCTAGCTTGAGTTTGGTCAGGACTTATCTGTGTTTTATTAAATCTATATATTTATTATATTTATTTATACACATGCACACACAGTTATACCTATAGACTTACAGATATATCTGTATATCTCTTGCCTAACATGTTGCTTTGAAGCACACCCAATAAGCAAATTGAATGCATGCGTGTAATGAAATAAATGAAACAAACTGAATGATTTCTGGTGCCTTAGCCTTTCTCTCCTTCTAAAAGAGCATGACATGGTTCTCACTTCACAAGATGCTTTGAAGAATAACAGAAGTATAAATACTATAGATCCATAGGGTACTATTAGACTTGCTTGTGGACATTTATTGATTCTTCTGTGCTGAGTTATGACCAGATTGCACTCTTGTATTATTTTAGCATGACTGCCACCACTTACTGGCACATTCTTGCCATCATTCCCACGTCCACATGAACATTCTGAGAGTTTGAGAGATTAGCATAGCTTCTTCCAAAGGTTTATACCGGAGCGTGTCACAGAACTCTATCTATCATGTGGATACACATACAGAAAGGTATATATAAATATATCTATCTTTCCTTGATAGCAAGCCAAGATTTTCTTCATTCTATTCTCATGACCATGAAATCAAAAACACAAGATGTGCTAGTTATAATAATAATATTAATAATATTAGCTATCATTTACTGAGGTTTGCTATATGTCTGGCACTGTGCTAAGTTGTATCCAATGACTCATTTACAATATTATCATATATATGTGACTGAGAAGTATTTAGTCTTGTTTACTGTGTGCTAGTTATGATGACAGTTTATCATATCAACCTAACAGGACAATATGGAAGCAACAATAGGCATGCCAAAATATTGTATACATACTCTCTCCAAGGCCTTATTTAAATTTTCACGTCACTTTATAAACAGTGGTACCACTGGCAATAGGATTACAAAGTATGCTTGATCCTCAGCCCTTGCTGAAACAACCATGTGAGTCTAGACAGAGAAATATTCCCAAAAATAAGAAGAGGAAGCAGAGTAAGATATCTAAAAGGAGGCCATGGGCAAAAAGGCCAGAAAAGAAAATATGATTTTAAAAATCTTAAAAGGAGAAAAAATAAAAACAGCTAAAAGGGATGTTTCACTGAAGCCTTCACCTATACTCCACGAGGAAGCAAAACCACTACAAGCAAGAGCACTACAATTACTTATTTTTCTTGAAAATATGTGCATCTGAGCATTAAAACCCAGTTAGGTCTCCTCCCCTTTTATCAGTGGCAAAACTCCTCTTCTAGACCAGAATGTTAGTGGCTATGCTGGTGGTGGTACATGGGGTGGGGTCACTAGATAAGGACCCTTCCCTTGGGGATAAGGTGTATTGCATACCTAACATACCTAAGCAGGATTCCGTTGTACAGGACTTGTCAAATAAACCTATTGTAATAGAAAGGCTAATTCAATTTTAAATGTTAAACTGCAGACAATTTGAATCCTTCCCTCTTCCTCTTCTCTTCTTTCCCCAACATTTGAGCAAACCAATCAGAAAGCTATATGCTATCTCCTGTGGCACTGGCAAGAAGTTCAAATCACATGGTCCCTGGATTTCATGAGGAAACCATCACATTAACCCCACTCTTAACCCCAATAAAAGCCCAGACTAGTGATTTATCCTTGCTCTGTCAAGCCATTCTAGGACATCCTTGGGAGCCTCCCCTGCTTCTCTCAAAAGCCTCATTGTGTTATGGATAAATCTATTGATTCATTTTTGTATGTGTGTGGTGTCATCAATCTTGATATCCTAACCCATTTTCGATGAGGATTCATTGCTTCTCCAAAGGGTGAACATATCATCTCTGTTCAACCAGGGGCATATCCAAGACTCTCACTTTGTGTGTCACTTTTTCTTTCCTTTCAGACCAATTAGGTATTTATGTCATTATGATTATCTCTGATGCATTCCCAAACCACTGAACATGATCAGGGCATTACTTTGATTATGTTTAATAACTGTACTCTATCCTAGTAGGAATTACTTTCTACTCTTTGGCTCATGTCAGATTATATTTGGTAATGTTATCAAGCTGTGTTCTTTAGGGAGGGTTATAAAATGTGCTAAACAATGAAAAACTGGCAATGTAATCTGTTCCCAAATATATCCCCTTCTTTTAGCAACTTCTGACATTTCAATAGCTTGCTCCCTAAGAAATATTAACATCATAAGACGTTTGTAAAATCATTTTATTTCATCCATTTTCTTCTCAATCTCCTGAAATGGGAGACAAAAGAGAGATTTCTTGGATGCCTGATTAGAAGCTAAATTTTTTGTTCCTTTCATTATTTGTTTTTTTTTTTTTTGGTTTGTTTTCCCCAGCAGTTGAAGAATAAGACAACTGCCATGAAAACTGATGTTGTCCCTTCAACATCTCCCAGGCTGAAAGAGTCCAATCTTAAATTTCATGCATTTCAATTCAACATTGCAGATTTCCAAGGAGAAAATGGGATACAGAACATACTATATAAATCCACCATTCACAGTTATAAAAAAAAAATCACAGTCATATATAACAGTTACCATGTACTACATAATTTATTGAAAACCCTCATAATATGCAAGCGTAAATTATTTCATTAATAAGAGTAATGCTTTGCTAAATTATAAATTTTTCACTATCTGGAAATTGAGAAAAAGAAACCCAAAGTATCTATTCTGCCAAAAGACTCAAACTAACAAAAATAAATTAAGCAAGCTAAAGTCATATATATCTCAAAATATAATTTTAGAATCATTTTGGAAGTTTGCCTATTTCATATATATGAGTATAATAGTTAACAGATATTTTAGGAAGTGAGTCAACTCTGTTTTAGGAAACACTGGATATTTTTTTCTTTTTTATTACCTCCAAAACCCAGTATAGTTCAATATTTAAAGACGAGTTTATTATTCAAAGTTTCCCTCATTTATGACCATATGATATAAAAATAACTTCTTTCCTAGTAATTATCATTTTTTGTAAACCATTCTAACTACATTTTAAAATTCCATGTCTGTGGCAAAATAAATATATGTATACATATTTGGGCTTAGTTCCTGTCTACTGGCACCCAGCTTCTTAAACCCTTGGAATCACCTGAGTGATGAGTGACTTTCATATGCTAATAATATGACTTTTTGACTGAGGTGCTTCTGGATAGCTTCAGGATGGGGTCTGGTTGCCAGAAAGACCAAGTCTTGATTTGAAGCTTAAAAATTTTAGCCACATCCTACAACTACCAAAGAGAGGACAGGGGCTGAAGGTTGAGTTAATAGCTAATGGCCATTGATGTAATCAATCATGCTTATGTAGTGAAAGTGTCAGTGTCTTGAGAATCAGAACAACTGCATCTTGAATAGGAGCTGGGTAAAATGAGGCTGAAACCTGTTGTGCCGCATTCTCAGATGGTTAAGGCACAGGATGAGATAGAAGGTCAGCGCCAGATGCAGGTCATAAAGACCCTGCTGATAAAATAGGTTGCAGGGAAGAAGCTGGCTAAAACCCACCAAAAGCAAGATGGCCACGAGAGTGATGGCTGTTCGTCCTCATTGCTATACTCCTATCAGTGCCATGACAGTTTACAAATGCTATGGCAACATCAGGAAGTTACCCTATATGGTCTAAACAGAGGAGGCATGAATAATCCACCCCTTGTTCAGCATATCATCAAGAAATAACCATGAAAATGGGCAACCAGCCGGGCCCAGCACTTTGGGAAGCCAAGGCAGGCGGTTCATGAGGTCAGGAGATAGCGACCGTCCTGGCTAACACGGTGAAACCCCGTCTCTATTAAAAACACAAAAAACTAGCCGGGCGCAGTGGTGCACACCTGTAGTCCCAGCTACTCAGGAGGCTGAGGCAGGAGAATGGCGTGAACCCAGGAGGCAGAGCTTGCAGTGAGCCGAGATCGCACCACTGCCTCCAGCCTGGGCGACAGAGCGAGACTCCGTCTCAAAAAATAAAAAGGGGGGGGTGGCAGGGAGGGCTGCTCTGTCTATGGAGTAGCCATTCTTGTATTCGTTCACTTTCCTGATAAACTTGCTTTCACTATACGGACTTGCCCTGAATTGTTTCTTGTGCAAGATCCAAGAACCCTCTCTTGGGATCTGGATTAGGGCCCCTTTTCTATAGCAAAATGTCCAAAAAAAAAAAAAAAAAAAAAAAAAAAAAAGCGAGAACATCAAAAACACCCTAAACAAGGGTATTTGCAGAACTTCGGAGCTGGCAAACACATCAGCATGCCGGGAGGGTGACACACCCAAACTCCTGTGTTCAGGATCCTTCCAGACCTAGCCCAATGTACCTCTTAATCTAGCTGTGTTTTATTGTATTCTTTATAATAAACCAATGACAGTTAAGTAAAGTGTCTTCCTGAGTTCTATGAGCCATTCTAGAAATAATCAAACCTGAAGGAGGAGGTTGTAGGAATCCTCATCATTGTAGCCAGCTCAGACAGAGTGTGGGTACCCTAGTCTCACGATTCTTGTAATTTGCATCTGTAATGAGGACAATCTTGTGGTATGGATCCCTTAAACTGGTGGAATCTGACAATTACTCCTGGGAGTTGATGTCACAATTGAATTGAGTTGTGTCACATCCAGTTGATGGTTCAGAGAATTGAAGAAGTGGTTGTTGGTATGGACAAAACCCACATGTTTGATGTTAGTAATGTTGTGAGTAAAAATATATTATAATGCCATTAAAATAATATTAATAATTTTGTTAATACATAATTTTCAATCATATGTAATTACATAAAATATAATTTTATTATTAATATTTATTGAAGACTTATTATGTTATATCCTAAATATAAGCACTGGGTATAAAATGGCTGCAAAGAAGATGCCTTGAAATCCTGTGGGGAGGCAGAAATTTCTCAACTGAGCCAAAAAAAGAAAAAAAAGGAATAATAGGAATATGTAATCTGGTTGGGTGGTCATAAGTAGAGGTGCCTTGGAAGAAATACTGGTCAGCATGAGATATGCTCAATGACTAGGCAAAGGTAGGCATTCTAGGTGGAAAAAATAGCATATACAAAATCCTCAAGCAGAACAGGATATGGTATATTTGAAAGAGTGAAGTTTAGAGAGTGAAGGGGAGGGGAGGGTGGCCTCCCTAGTCTACTTTAGGCAGTGACTGGCTGATTATGTTATAAACTGTACCTTTACCCCCTAAACAATTGGAATTAATAAAATGACTTTATCGAGGAAAATGTCATAGCCAAATTAATAGAATAATTTCATAAACATTATTCGTCTTTCAGGAGTCAAATACTTATAAATAACAGGAAACCTAAATAAAGTTGGCTTACATTGTTGAAAGTGCCGAGATAGAGTGAGCTTCTGGAATTATCTAATTTAGTGCCTAAATGGTCACTGAAGAATCCCATTTCTTTTCTTTACTATATGATTCACTTTTGTATAAGACTCCTTTATTTCTAATAACCAAATGACTACAGCACTTCAAGGCTTCATGTCACATATACCATCATCCAAAAGAGAAGAGGGAGTTATTCTTACAGAATATTAAATAAGATATCTGAAATTCATCCTAATTATTAGGTATATATCATATACCTACCTCAGAAATAGCCACTGAAGTTAAAGGAATGAAATCTAATGTCATAAGTAAAAAAGTACAGCCCTGTAGGTTATGGTGGGATCAGTTCCTTCCGAAGTGGGTAAACTGGTGGAGGAGAGATGGATATGATGTAGGAATAGTGCTGTATGGTAACAGGACAATGGAAAAACCCTAGCGACAGCTGAAACAGAACTAGGCAAAGAAACCACAGGATAAGAGAAAACCCAACAAAAGGGAGAGAAAATGGCCAAAATCCCAATCAGAGTGACATGTCCATGACTCAGGCAAACCTAAAGAAGGGGAAAAGGGGTCAGTAACTGAGGGTCCCAGAAATCCCCTCCTTTTCTAAAGTATCTAATGACTATTCCACCCGCTAATTAAAGAAACACCAGCCTGGGCGACAGAGCGAGACTCCATCTCAACAAAAAAAAAAAAAAAAAAGAAACACCTATAAAATAGGAATGCTGGGTCACCAGAGAAGTGGGAAACGTATCAGCAGTAATTTCACATAACAGCAAGAAAGGAGTTGTTAACGTTAGCTACAAGGACGATGATGAGCCTGGGCTGATAAGATCCTAACAAAACAGGGTGGAGACTAAGCTAGTTGAAACTGACTGGGTCCAACATAGTGTTGAGTTTCACCCACGCCATATCACAGACTTAATTATGTGCTGATTACCATACTAAATCACACACCCACCAGCATCATGACATATCCGAGCATGCCCATATTGAGTATAAAAACTAGTGGCATCTCAACTGTAAGAAATCTCCACCTTTTCCCTTGAAAACCTCGAGATTATTCCACTCCCTAATTAGAAGAGTCCATAAAATTAGAAACTCAAACTCCATTGTGCGCGACTTACTCTCCCAAATACACCTGCACTCCCCCTCTTGAGTGTGTACTTTCACTTTGCAATAAATGCTTCTTGCCTTTTGCTTCATTCTAACTTGTCTCTGAATGCTTTCTTGTGGCAGTTTCAAGAACCTGAAACGCCAGCTGGGGCTAGTGATCTCACCAGCACCTGGAGACACACCTAAGCCCTCTGGCAACATAGGCATGAAAAAAATCCCTAAGTTAGTAACAAGGAAGGAGATAATGGGTGCTGAATAACATACTAAACTACAGTGCATTTGATAATCACAACACTCTGAGCTGGTGTTTAGGTAAACTAGTAATAATAATTTAAAAAACCTACTCACATAGTTAAAATGCTTTATTTTTAGCATTTTCTTTACATAGTATTCCTAAAATATAACATTGACTTCCCTGAATTCCCTAGCAACAGAGAATCATATCTTTAGCATTAAATTAAACGATGAAAATTGGAATTTATAAAACTTATGGGTTATTCCTTTTAAACAACTTTGTATGATATAAGTGACACATTGCCAATTAAAGGAGTTTTTTATTTCATCAAAGATGTGGCCCTGTTAAATTTTAAATATAAGTCTAACATTAGAAGAGAGACATGAAGGTGAAAAATAGTTTATTCAACAGTGATAAAAAATATAAGAAAATATAACTACACGGTGTGGACATAGACAGAAAGATTACAAACAACATGTCAGGAAGTCCAATCTAGCAATGTATAAAGGTATAACACATCCTGACAAGTGGGTTTATACAGGAAATGTAGAGTTGATTCAACATGTGAAGAACAATATAATTAAACATACAAAAAAGGAAAAAATAATAAAAATTTCAGTAAATGCAAAAAATGTCAATATCAACTTATTATAAATTCCTCTACCTGATAAAGGCTTTCTATTAAAAACAAAGCTTACAGCTCACATTATAGACAATAGTGAAAGTCTTTCTCCCGAAAACAGTAAACAAGGAAAGAATATTCAATCTCTCCACTCCTATTCAACATTATCCTGGAGGATCTGGACTGTACAATAAGATAAGAAAAAGGAGTAAAAGGCATACATTTGGAAAGGAAGATATAAACTGTTTCTATGCACAGGAAAATCATGGTCTGCATAGAGAAATCCAAAGATACAAAAATTAGTTACTACAAATATTGTGAGCTTAATGAAGTAAATATATGTAAGATAAATATACGGCAATCAATTATATTTCTACATAATAGCAATGAACAGCTGGAAATTGAAATTGAAAAAACAATAATACTTATAATAGTACTGAAAAACATGAAACAGGTATACATAGCACAAAAAATGTAAAAATCTCTGTGCTGAAAATTACAAAATACTCATGAAAGAAATTCAAAAGATTGAAATTAATGGAGAGATTTATAAGTTGAAAGATAGGAAGACTCACTATTCTCGAGAAATTGTTAAGAAGCTAAATTTTTGTACAAATTTAATACACTACAATCAAAATTTTAGGGGGATTTCTTTTGTAAAAATTTACAAGCTGATTCTAAAATTTACATGAAAAATAAAAAATAACTACACTAGTCAAGACAATTTTGAAAAAGAAAAAAAATGAGAACACACACTACTTGACTTCAAGACAATGTTAAGACAGTGTAGTATTGGTAAAAGTATGGATACATAAATATATATGACAGAATAGCATATCCTACTATACACCCACACATATAAAGTCAACAGATTTTTGACAAATATGCCAAGGTAATTTAATAAAGAAAAGACAAATCTTTGCCATATACAGTGCTAGCTTCTGGTGATAAACTATTTATAATCCTATCATACGCAAAATTCATTCATCTCTTTCCAAGTTTCCCAAAGTCTTATCCCGTTATATAACTAACAAAAAGTTCCTTATCTTGCCATTTATACCAGTTCCATATGGAGAAGCCGCTCCCTCACTTTAGTTTCTTAGATACAGTTACTGAAGTAAGACCTAAGGTATAAACAGACATGATATCCACCTACTCTCAACATACAGTGGTGGGACAGATATACAATAACTATTATAGACATTCCTGTTCACAAAGGGAAAAACATGGAAATAACAAAATCATTAATTCTTGCTAATTTTGAAATTCATCCAAACAAGTGTTAGAAGGTCCTTGACTATAACTCATGCTAGTCTTTCTAAGAAATAATGCTTCCTGACAATTGTCTTTGCCTTCTGGGGCTTTTTACTGTGCTTTTTGGGCTCTTGGTTTCTCCCTATAAATCATACTTCTTTTCTGTAAAAGGTAACCCATGTTTGCTGAAGCATAATTTACTTAGGCCGCTTCCTGCTAGTCAAATTTTGGAAATCCAAAAACTTATTTTCACTTTTTACTGCCTTTGTGTCTTTTAATTGTAAATTCACAGTGTTTAGTGAATGTAATTGTCTTCAAATTTCGTAGGTCATGCATGAATAATACTGGAGTTCACTTCATTCTCAAAAGTTATACTCACAAATTTCTTCAAGATAAGTCTTCTCTACATAGGACTTCTACTGTGACAGCAAGGGTAATGCCTTCAAACTTCTTAGAAAACCTATCACTTGTTTGAGAGGATCCATGAGATGATTAATTAAATTCTTCAGTGGATCTTTTGTCTGAGGCAAGACCACTGATACTTCTGAGATCCTAACAACACATTTTACATTCATGCCTTTGGTTTCATATTTAGACAATGATTTTCTTACAGTGAACTGTGTTTGACTATTTCTTGGAAGCCATTGCTTGATTTTCACAGGTTTTGTTTTTTGGAAAGTCTGATAATTTTCAATGCTATTAAATCTCTAATTATTATTGTTTTAGAGCATTTCCATTGTTTACCTCTTTCCTCTCATATTTTACTGTAAGCAGTAAGAAGCCACCAGAAAGCATGTTCAACAATGAGGGTGGAATGTCCTTAGCTAGATAATCCAGTTCATTAGGTGTATTTTTTTATGTTAAACATTACTAGAAGGTACAGTATTTCCAACTCCCACTACGTAACAAGTATCCACTCTCCTCCAATTTTAAATTTGTCTCACTTTCCTTTAAGCCCTCACTTAGAGCCTCCCAAAAGTTCATGGTACTTCTACAAACACTTTATTCTAAGTTTTTTCAGCTTTTATAAACCCTCTCAAATGTTCCCAACTTCTTCCCACTGTTCAGTTTAATAGTCATTCTCACAGTATATGGTTATTTTGTGGCAGTTCCTCATTTTTAGGCATAAAAATGTGTATTAGTAATCTATTGCTGTATAACATGTTATTCATGTTATACTATATTAATATCAATTTATTATAAATTCCTAAATATATTATAAATTCCCAATATATTATAAATTCCTAAATGTATTATAAATTCCTAAATAAAAACTAGCAGCTTTAATAACTGAATATTATATCATTGTTTTTGTGAGTAGGAATTCAGAAGAAGCTTACTGGAATAGTTCTGAATCAGAGTCTCTCATGCAGTTATAGTTATTTGTTGGACAGGGCTGCTGTCATCTAGTGGCTTGTCTGGACTAAATAATGTGTTTAAAGGTAGCTCACTCACCTAACTGCTGGCAGGATGCCTCAGTTCCTCAATTCTTGTTGGCAAAAGGCGTTAGTTTTTTACCAGGTAGGACTATTTTCACAACATGGTGCTAATTTCTTCTCAAATGTGAGTGACTGAGAAGAAAGCTACGGTACCTCTTATGACCTACTCTCCAAAGTCCCACTCCATCCTTGTCACTTTCTTCTATTCTTTAGAACCAAGTCATAAGTCCATTTCACATTCAAGAGCATCAATATAAGGCTCCTTATATTAAAAACAAGAATATTAATGAATTTGTGGTTATGTAGCAGGACAAGCTGCAGACAAAACTCCTTAGACACCGAGTTAAAGAAGGAAGGGGTTTATTCGGCTGGGGGCATCAGCAAGACTCCTGTCTCAAGAGCTGAGCTCCCTGAGTGAGCAATTCCTGTCCCTTTTAAGGGATCGCAACTCTAAGAGGGTGCGCGTAAGAGGGTCGTGATCGACTGAGCAAGCAGTGGGTATGTGACTGGGGGCTGCATGCACCGGTAATTAGATGGGAACAAAACAGGATAGGGATTTTCACAGTGCTTTTCTATACAATGTCTGTGATCTATAGATAACATAAGCGATTAGGTCAGGGGTCGATCTTTACCAGGCCCAGGGTGTGGTGCCGGGCTGTCTGTTTGTGGATTTCATTTCTGCCTTTAGGTTTTACTTTTTCTTTCTTTGGAGGCAGAAATTGGGCATAGGACAATATGAGGGGTGGTCTCCTCTCTTAGTTACATTTTAAAACCACCATACAGTCCTGTTGTGGAGACTTCATTTGCTTTAATTATACACTTATTAGTCTGCGTGAAGTTGCTCAACAGCTCTAGATAATCTATTCGTTTTTTCTATACATTTCCTTTTGGATGCTTTCTATTGCTATGTCTTTAAATTCATTAATTTTTTTTTTCTGTAAAATATAACCTTCTATTAGTTCCATCAAATGTATTGTTTAATCTTAAATATACTTTCATCTCTAGAAGTTGATTTATGTCTTTTTGATTCTTCTATGTCTCCATTTATGATACGGTTTGGCTGTGTCCCCACCCAAATCTTATCCTGAATTCCCACGTGTTGTGAGAGGGACCTGGTGGGAGGTAGTTGAAGTATGGGTGCACGTCTTTCCTGTGCTGTTCTCGAGATAGTAAATAAGTCTCATGAGATCTGATGGTATCATAAGGTGGAGTTTCCCTGCCCAATCTCTCTCTTTATCTGTTACCATCCACTTAAGAGGTGACTTGCTCCTCCTTGCCTCCTGTCATCATTGTGATGCTTCCCCTGGAATGTGGAACTGTAAATCCAATTAAATTTCTTTCTTTTGTAGATTGTCCAGTCTTGAGTATGTCTTTATCAGCAGGATGAAAACAGGCTAATACAACTTAACATCTTCAATCTTTCTCTATTTTCTTGAACATATGAAATACAGTTACAGTCACTGTTCTAATATCTTTTTCTATTCCTTTGATAATAATTCTATTAATTTGTCATTTCTGGGTCAGTTATATTTGATAGATTGTTCTCTTTATTATTAGATAACAGCTTATAATACCTCTCCATCATGTGGCAGTAACTGATTCCTATAAATTACTTTCTGAGATGTTTTTATAAATGATTTCATTTTAGAGCATATTGATTGCTGAGGAAATGAATTACAGCTGTCAGCACTAGTTATTTAGCTGACTTCTTCACACCTTTTAATAAAGAGATGCCATTCGTTTTGTTACTATGAAAGTAAAAAAATAATTTTATCACAAAAAATGAGGGTAATGATAAGAAAACAGTGACTCTTAAGAAGATGAAATAAGAAAATCGTTATTTTTTCTCTCCTGGGAGCAATTCCAAAAGTAATAATGGTTTGCAAATTGATCAGTTCTATGTTGCTCATGTGGAAGAGTATTGCATAAAAGTAAGCACTAGACAAGTGTTCTTCACATCAATATCGTTCCACAGCAATTGTCATTAGTACAAAATAGAATAAATGGAAAACAGCATAAACAAAACACTCTAATTCTATGACACCATGACTTGGTCAATCATGAAAATAGATGTACTTTCTTTTAAAGTAAAGCAAGACTAGGGAAAGAAAAGTCAAAGTTTATTTGAAAGAGGAGTCAGCCTGAAGTTGTTATAAATTAAAACTTAACCAGATTTTAGAAATAAAGCGATTGTAGCATGAGAAAATTGACTATTCTTGAACTTCCCTCAAAATCTTGAAACAGAATATGGAGACAACCAAGTTTATTTACTATTTTAAAAACATGTTGGTAGAACAGAATTTAATACCCTTTAAAATAAATAAATTAATAAATAAATTCTAAGCTGTCAGAAACATAGCATTGACAATGTATAGCATATAATATAGTTAACACAGATGTTAAAGTAGCCAGCAATGAATGTGAAGCCAATTATAAATGAGGTTGATGATTTAATGAAAAAAGATGAATATGATGAGTTACGAGATAGGAATCTCAGCAAAGAAATGAAATAATATAAAAAAGAACTGACTAGAAATTATACTAGAAATTATAGAATAAAATTATTATCTATAAAATAAAGCATTAGTGAATACGCTTAACAGCAGGTTAGGCACTGCAGAAGAAATGATAAATATATAAAAATTATCTTAATTGAAGCACAGAGAGAAAGAGGCTATGTGAAGACAGTTATTCTAAATTGTTCCAAACATATTTAGATTTCATAATTACTTTCTTCTTTTCCATATTTTTTCACATATATACACATGTAAGACCAATTCTTTAAAAAATAGATTATATCAAAGAATCCAATAGATTTTTAATGGAAGAGAAGAAGAAAACTAAAGAAAATAAAAATTGGGGTAGAAGAATATTTGAAGAAATAAAGTCCCAATATCAATTTTTATCAAGAATATCAACTCATATGTCCAAGGAGCTCAGTAAATTTAAAGTATGATAAACCCCCCAACATTATAACTAGGTACATAATAATCAAAAGTTGAAAATTGAAATAAAAAGGCAAATCTTAAAGTCAGCCAAAAAGATATATGGTATATTTAAAAGAGATAAAACTTAAAGTCTTGCTAATCACAATGATGCAATTAAGGCAAATATGAAAAGCTATTCTTAGAATGTTCAAAGGGAAAAATAATCTGTCAAAGGAAAATTCTACATCCAGCAAAAAGATCCATCAGTGTTAAAGATAATAGTTTCACTCTGTTTAGGACACGGAAAGACCCAAGTGAATGTCATTATTCCGGTAGCAGTAAGAAAATAGCTAAACAATATAAAAAACTGTGTTGTTTGTTTTAAGGTAATCGGAAATATGAAGTCATATAACAATAAGTATTTTGAATTCCAAAGGGTGACAAATTTCTCTTGGAAAACATGGAACACGGAAACTGTTTTACCTTTGGCAAAGTACTGAAAGAAAAAAATTAGGAGAATAAAATCATGTAAGAAAAAAACAACAATTTTAACACATTCTTAAAGAGCAAGGCTAGGTGTGGCAACTCAATCCTGTAATCCCAGCACTTTGGGAGGTTGAGCAGGGAGGATTGCTTGAGCCAAGAAGTTCAAGACCAGCATGGGCAGCAGGACAAAACCCTGTCTCTACAAAAAATGCAAAAAATTAGCCAGGCATTGTGGTACATGCCTGTAGCATCAGCTACTTTGGAAGCTGAGGAGGATCACCCGAGTCTGGGAGGTCAAGGTTGCAATGAGCCATGATCTTGCCACCGCACTTCAGCCTGGGCAACAGAGCAAGACTGTGTCTCAAAGAAAAAAAAAAAAAAAGGAAAAAATAAAAGAGCAAAAATAAGGTAGCAAGACAATTTACAGAACTGTGAATGTTCTGTAGCAAGATTGTTTCACACACACACCCTCCAGATCTTTTCCATGGGTCATCACTAGATGCTCTTGAGAAAGTTTGGGAACTGAGCATGGAACAGGAGAGGGAAATTCCTGTTGGAGGTAAAATTATGCAGTGGGTGATTTACTGCTTTGGGGTTTGGCCTAGAAATCTCAGACAGTTTTCTAGAGTATTCTCTCCTATGAAGCAAATATTAGCCAGTAGGAGAGAGGCAGAAAACCTCCATAATCCCAGGTTTATGCAAAATCCATCACCTGAAGAAACTCCTTTAACATTCTTAAAGTGTAGACCTATTTCTGACGAATTATCTTAATTTTTGTTTACTTAAAAAGACTTACGAGGCTAGACTTTAAAGAGCAACACAACATTTCTCCTCCTTTCTCTCAGTGGTATTGTCCTGAGAACCCAGTCACTGCTGTGGAAAAGCCTAGATCACATGGAGAGATTTCCAGCTTCATTTGCCTTACATACGGATGAGGAAGACTTTGGAATGATTCCAGCCTGGGCCACTATCTGCCTGCAAACTTATAAGAGATTGTGAGCAAAACCCACCCATGTGAGCCTAGTTAACCCCCTAAGCCATACAAACTAAAAATAAAAATAATTTGTTATTATAGCAACCCTGAGTTTAGGATGGTTTTTTAGGCAGTAATAGGTAACTAGAAAACTTATCTAGTGTGGTTTATTCCAAAAATGTATCCTGGGTTATTATTTAATAATCAATCTTATTCACCACATTAATAGAATAAAGGGCTAAATTCATGATCATCTCAGGAGATAAAGTAGTCCAAAATACAAACATATACCTAAAGCAAGAGACATAAGAAGACTTCCATGGTTTCTGTTAAATATTACACATTTAAAAAGGAGTATTTTATCACAGATCGGAGTTGCGAGCATGTAGTCCTATTGATACAAAAGTAAATGCTTCTCGTTTTTCAAGAAATACAGTTAAAGAGAATACAGACAATTATATAAATAAGAATTAGAGAGTGAGACCTGAATGCATTTTAATCTGAAGTTCTCATAACCATTATCTTTCCCTTAGTTTTCTTATGTACAACAATATACTATTTCTATAATTTTGTTTTTCATCAAAGACATTTGAGGTCAAGTCTTTGCACTTACAAACAAAACTCATTCTTTCTTATGAGCCTCTTCTAATTTTAATCTTATGTTTTAATAATGAATCTACTGAAAATAGGGATTGGGTAGGAAACTGAAAAAAAAGACAAGTAACAATTAATCGTCATGACAATGAAAATTAATATTGTTACATAACCAAAAGATAATATTAGACATGTAGATAAAATATACACAACACTAAAGGAAACACAACTTACAGTTGTTTTGTTTTGTTTTAGGGTTTTTATTGTTGTTGTTGTTGTTTTGTCTCTGAGTTGAAAGAAACCAAACTAAAGAAAGCGCGGGACCCTGAAAAGATAGCATCTTTAAGGTTGTTCTTCTTGAAATTGAAAACAAGAAAAAAAATTATGTAGGAATGTTAGACATATTACAGCACATTTCTAAAAGAATCATAACCTTAATTTTTTCTCCCAAAGATTAGCAAACACAGATTAAAGAATAATAACTTTGTGATGGCAATAATAAAGCAAGAGAATGATGAACAAAACAAAGGGGAAGAAAAAAGTGCCAATATTTTAAGAGGCTTGAAAAAATGTTGCAGTAAAAGTTAGTATTAGAAGGAAAGTAACAAGGGCAGAGGTTAGAGACCTCAAATGACACATTCCTTAAGATATACACTCAAGAAGGAAAATTGAGGAAGGCCATCTCAAGTCTGGGGGAACTCCAGTGGATTAATCTTAAGTTAATTGCTGTGTATTAAAGCATGGACTTTTATTTTTGTTTTTGCTCCTTACAGTGTTTATAAATTTTCATGTGTCTGCTTTCCTTAATTTTAAATAGACTCATACTTTGTTAACATAAATCAATTTATTTTTAAAAAATGTTTTATTAATCTAAATACTTCTAAAGTTTTTTGACACTTTTGAATAGTACTCTTAATACTTATTCATACCTTTATCTCATATTTGTCATACTGTTTTGTAATTTATTTTACATGATTTTACTGTGTCTTACTGTGAGCTGCTTCTGAGCCAGGAGTTTGTCTCCTTCCCTTTCTCCTTTGTTTAAATCATTGCAACTCTAATGCCTATTACTTCTAACACAATTAATAAATAAATTACTTCTAACAGAAATAAACAAAAGCAATGACTGAGTATCCTTGCAATGGATTGCTAGTTCTTGTATTATAGATACTTCTGGGAATAATCTGATTCAATAATAATGTGAATTTTAATAAATTTGATAAATTTCAACACCCCTTCATGTTAAAAACTCTCAATAAATTAGGTATTCAAGGACTATACCTCAAAATAATAAGAGCCTTCTATGACAAACCCACAACCATAATATTGAATGAGAAAAACCTGGCTTTCAAGAAAACCCCTTGAAAACGGTCACAATACAAGGATGTCCTCTCTCACGACTTCTATTTAACATAGTATTGAAATCCTAGCCAAGCAATCAGGCAAGAGAAAGAAATAAACGGCATCCAAATAGGAAGAGAGGAACTCAAACTATCTCTGTTTGCAGATGACATAATTCTATAAAGAGAAAACACCATAATCTTGGCCCAAAAGTTCCTTCAGCTGATAAACAACTTCAGCAAAATTGCAAGACACAAAATCAATGTACAAAAATTACTAGCATTCCTATACACCACAACAGCAAAACAAAGAGCCAAATCAGAAAGGCAATTCCATTCACAATTGCCACAAAAAGAATAAAATACCAGGGAATACAGCTAACCAGAGAAGTGAAAGATCTCTACAATGAGAATTACCAAACACTGCTCAAAGAAATCAGAGAAGACACAAACAAATAGAAAAACATCCCATGCTCATGGATAGGAAGAATCAATATCATTAAAATGGCTATACTGCCCAAGGCAACTTACAGACTCAATGATATGCCTATCAAACTACTAATGATATTATTCACAGAACTAGAAAAAACTATTTTAAAATTCATATGGGACAAAAAAATAAATAAAAATAAAAATAAAAAAATAAATGAGCCCAAATAGCCAAGGCAATCCTAAGCAAAAAGAACAAAGCTGGAAGCATAACGTTACCTAACTTCAAACTATACTACAGTGATAAAGTAACCAAAACAGCATGGTACTTGTACAAAAACAGGCACATAGACCAATAGAACAGAATAGAGAGCCCAGAAATAAGGTTGCACATCTGAGACTATCTGATCTTCAACAAAGGTGACAACAGCAAGCAATGAGGAAAAGACTCTCTATTCAATAAATAATGCTGGGATAACTGGCCAGACATATGCCAAAGATTGAAGCTGGATCCTTTCCTTACACCATACATAAAAACAAACTCAAAATGGATTAAAGACTTAAATATAAAACTCAAAACTATAAAAATCCTGAAAGACAACCTAAGGAATACAATATTTGGATATAGGAACAGGCAAAGGCTCTGTGATGAAGACACCAAAGGCAATTGCGACAAAAGCAAAAATTGACAAGTGGAATCTAATTACACTTAAGAATTTCTGCACAGCAAAATAAACTATCAACAGAGGAAACAGACAACCTAGATAATGGGAGGAAATTTTTGCAAACTATGCATCTGACAGAGGTCTAATATCCAGCATCAATAAGGAACATACACAAATTTACAAGAAAAAAAAAATCCCATTAAAAAGTGGGCAAAGGATATAAACAGACACTTCTCAAAAGACAACATATGTGTGACCAACAATAATATGAACAAAAAAGCTCAATGTCACTCATCATTAGAAAAATATAACTCAAAATCACAATGAGGTATCATCTCACACTAGTCAGAATGGCTATTAGTAAAAAGTCAAAAAATAGCAGATGCTGGCGAGGCTGTGGAGAAAAAGGAACCCATATACACAGTTAGGAGTGTAAATTAGTTCAACCATTGTGAAAGGCAGTATGGAGATTCTTCAAAGAGCTAAAAGCAGAATTACCCTTCAACCCAGCAATCCTATTACTGGGTATATACCCAGAGGAATATAAATCATTCTACCATAAAGACACATGAATGCAAATGTTCACTGAAGCACTATTCACAATAGCAAAGACGTGGAATCAACCTAAATACCCATCAATGAGAGATTGCATAAAGAAAATGTGATACATACATACCATGGAATACTATGCAGCTATAAAAAGAATGAGATCATGTCTTTTGCAGAAACATGGATGGAGCTGGAGGCTCTTATCCTTAGCAAACTAATGCAGGAACAGAAAACCTCATGTATTCACTCATGTACTCACTTACAAGTGGGACCTAAACGATAAGAACTTATGAACACAAAGAAGGAAACGACACACTGGGTTCTGGCCCTGGGTGGAAGGTGGGAGGAGGGACAGGAGCAGAAAAGATAAATATTTGGTACTGGGTTTAATATCTGGGTGATGCGAGGTCAGGAGATCGAGACCATCCTGGCTAACCCGGTGAAACCCCGTCTCTACTAAAAAAAATACCAAAAACTAGCCGGACGAGGTGGCGGGCGCCTGTAATCCCAGCTACTCGGGAGGCTGAGGCAGGAGAATGGCGTAAACCCGGGAGGCGGAGCTTGCAGTGAGCTGAGATCCGGCCACTGCATTCCAGCCTGGGCGACAGAGCGAGACTCCGTCTCAAAAAAAAAAAAAAAAAAAAAAAAAATATCTGGGTGATGAAATAAGATGTACAATTAGCCCCTGTGACCTGTGTTTACCTATGTGACAAACCTTCACATGTACTCCCCAGTCTAAAATCAAAGTTAAAAAAAAGAATGTGTATCTTTTGTTGTTTTGACAAGGCTATTTTACATTCCTGAGTGATAAAACAACTTAGTTTGTTGTAGAAAACTGATGGGAATGCAAATACTTCTTGTGCACATTAATGCAAGTATATAATGTCCAGTAGATAATATGTACCTATAATACAGGCATACCTAAGTTTACTGTGCTTCACTGATGTATTTTTTACAAATTGAAGATTTGGGGCAACTTGTGTTGAGCAAGTTTAGTGGCACCATTTTTCCAATAGCATATGCTCACTTCATATCTCTATTACATTTTGGTAATTCTCAAAATATTTCAAACATTTTCATTATTTTTATATTTGTTATGATGATCTGTGATCAGTGTTTTTTGATGTTATTATTGTAATTGTTTTGGAGCACCATGGGCTGCACTCATAAGATGGCAAACTTAATTGACAAGTGTTATGTAAGTGTTCTGACTGCTCCACCAACCAGCAGTTCCTCTCTCTGTCTCCCTGTCTCTCTCTCTCTGCATCTCTCTCCTGGCCTGCCTATTCTCTGAGACACAGCAATATTGAAATAGACCAGTTAATAGTCCTACAGTGACTTCTAAGCATCCAAATGAAAGAAAGAGTCTTATATCTCTCATGTTAAATCTAAAGCTAGAAATGATTAAGCTTAGTGAGGAAGGCATGTCGAGAGCTGAGTGACCAAAAGCCGGGCCTCTTGCACCAAATAGTCAAATTTTTAATGCAAAGTTAAAGTCCTTGAAGGAAATTAAAAGTACTACTCCAGTGAACACACAAATGATAAGAAAGCAAAACACCCTTATTGCTAATATGGAGAAAGTTTAGTGGTTTGGATAAAAGACCAAATCAGCAACAACATTCTTGTAAGCCTAATATAGAAGAAGGACCTAACTCTCTTGAATTTTATGAAAGCTGAGATAGGTGGGGACTTGCAGGAGAAAAACATTTGGTTAACACATGTTGGTTCATGAGGTTTAAGGAAAGAAGCCATCCCCATAACATAAAAAGTGCAAGGCAAAGCAGCAAGTGCTGATGTAGAAGCAAGTGACCCAGAAGATCTAGTCGAGGTCATTAATGAAGGTGTCTACATGAAACAATAGATGTTCAATGTAGATGAAACAGCCTTCTATTGAAAAAAAACATGCCACCTTGGACTTTCAAAGCAGAAGAGAAATCAATGCCTGGCTTCACAACTTCAAAGAGCAGGCTGACTCTCTTTTTAGGAGCTAATGCAGCTGGTGACTTGTTTACCATTCTGAAAAGCATAGAGCCCTTAAGAATTGTGCTAAATCTACTCTTCCTGTGGTCTATAAATTAAACAACAAAGTCTGAACGACAGTGTATTTGTTTATAATATGGTTTACTGAGTATTTTATGCCTACTATTGAGACCCATTGCTCAGAAAAAAGATTTCTTTGAAAATATTACTGCTCATTGACAATGCACCTGGTTACCCAAGAACTCTAGTGGAGATGTACAAAGAGATTAATGTTGTTTTCATGCCTGCTAACAAAATATCCATTCTTTAGCCCATGGATCAAGGAATAATTTTGACTTTCAAGTCTTATTATCTATGAAATACATTTCATACAGCTATTGCTGCAATAAATAGTGATACCTTTAATAAATCTGGGCAAAGTACATTAAAAACTTTCTGGAAAGGATTTATTATTCTAGATGCCATTAAGAACATTTGTGATTCATGGGACAAGGTCAAAATATCAACATTAACGAGAGTTTGGAAGAAATTGATTCCAAACCTCACGGGTAATATTTTAGGGATTTAAGACTTCAGTGGAGGAAATAACCACAGATGTGACAAAAAGAGCAAGGGAATAGAATTAGAAGATGAGCCCAAAGATGTGACTAAATTGCTACAATCTGACAAAATTTTAACTGATGAGGAGGTTTTTTTAAATGGATAAAGAATGAAAGTGGTTTCTTGAGACACAATATATTTATTAAATATTCCAAATCTGTTGTTGTCATTCAATAACATTCACAACCTGGTGAAGTTGTTGTCAATGTTGTCGGAATGACAACAACACATTTAGAATATTTAATCAATTTTGTTGATAAAGCAGTGGCAGAATTTGAGAGGACTGACTTCCATTTTGAAAGAAGTTCTACTGTGGGTGAAATGTTATTGAAGAACATCGCATCCTACAAAGAAATTTTTCATGAAAGGAAGAGTCAATTGATGGAGCAAAACTTCATTGTTGTCAAATTTTAAAAAAATTGCCACAGCCACTCCAACCTTCAGCAACCACCGCCCTAATCAGTTTGTAGTCATCGAGGAAAGATCCTTCTCCGGTAAAAAGATTACAACTCTCTGAAGGCTCAGATGATCATTAGTTTTTTTTTTTTTTAGCAACAAAATACTTTTTAGTTTAGTTATGTACATATTTTTAGACATAATGCTACTGCACACTTAATAGACTAGAGTATATTGTAAACATAAATTTTATATGCCTTGGAAAACTAAAAAAAAAAATTGGTTTTAGTAAATGAAGCAATCACCTTATTGCTTTATTCACTTTATTGTGGTGGTCTGGAATGCAACCTGCAATATCTCCAAGGTGTGCAAACATATATTGTATACGTCAAATTTTTATTTGAACCCAAACCAGTTCCCTCAATAAGTATGTATACAATCTTTGACATGCATTAATTTTATATCTGTATTAGAATGGTACTTTTACTTTTTAAAAAGTGTATTTTATTAACTCATATACATAGTAAGGAAGAGCACTCTCTGTGAAGACCATTAACTTCGAACAGAGGCAAAGGGGTGTCTTATTAAGGGAAAGTGCAACATATTTTATCAGAAAAAGTGATTGTTCTGTTAGTCAAGTCTGTCTTTGATAACTGAAGATTGGTTGGCTGCCTGGGAGTACTATGTTGACTGATTGCTGATCTATGAACTAATTTAAGGAGTTATTTCTCTTTCTGTACACTTTAGGGTTGCTAAATCAAATTGGCACAGTGAATCAAACCAAGATGGAGTCCAGTAGTGTGGTCAAATATTTTTTCTCATAACTCTTTCTAGTAAGAGATCTCATAATACAACTCATCTACCATTGTGAAAAACGGTTGTGGGAGAAAAACTGTAGTTTGAACAACTGAAATTTTGAAATTTCAGCATAAATAGTATCGAAGGATAAATAGGTAAGTACTTTACAATTTTGTATTGACTATAAGGAGTTTAGGAATCTGGAGGAAAATCAGCATTTGTGTTCTTTGGCAAGGTTTTATGCAAAAGATAGATTTTAATTGAATCTATAAAAGTAAAATAGACAAAATAAAACAGGAAAGCATTTTATGAAAAAAAAACATCAATAGGGGCATGAAAACAGAGGATGCTGCTGGCTTGGAACAGCAGAGGCAAGAGCTAGGAGCCTGGGATGAAGGGAAACACCGACGAGTAGAAAATGGGTGGTGGTGAGGCAACTGAAAGGAGCTAAGCATGTGGGTCCCAGGCAAAGGAAAAAAGGAGATGTTGGGAGAAGAAACCTGGACAGATGGCTGGGATAGCAACAATTAGAAATCCCAAGAGGCTTTCTGTAAAAAGCAGGGCAGAGATTTTTTTTTTTTTTTAAATGAGGAATCTCTGGAGACATTTAAAAGTAGAGTAACAAAATGAACTGAGGCATAGTAGAAGGGAATGCTAAACAGCTCTAGGAAAACAACCATAAGAACAATCTGAAAACAAGGTTGCTTTATATATATATATACACACACACACATATATACACACACACACATATATACACACACATATATACACACACACATATACATACATACACACACATATAGTCGTGTGTGTGTATAATTAGAAATACGTAATACACTTTTTTTTTTTTTTTGACACAGAGTCTTGCTCTGTCACCTAGGTTGGAAGGTAGTGGCGTGATCTCGGCTTACTGCAAGCTCCGCCTCCCGGGCTCACGCCATTCTCCCGCCTCAGCCTCCGGAGTAGCTGGGAGTACAGGCACCCGCCACCACGCCCAGCTAATTTTTTGTATTTTTAGTAGAGACGGGGTTTCACTGTGTTAGCCAGGATGGTCTCGATCTCCTGACCTCGTGATCCACCTGCCTCGGCCTCCCAAAGTGCTGGAATTACAGGCATGAACCACCATGTCCGGCCTACATAATATGCTTTTGAGAATAGGGAGAATAACTACTTAACGGGCATAGGGTTTTGAATTCCAAACATTGTCAAGACAGCTGATTATGTCTGTGAATAAATTTCAAGTTAAATTAAGTCATTTCTTTACAAATTTTAAGATAATTATAAAAGAAACATGCTCCTTTTCATCGAATTATGTTGCTAAAGTTGATGTAATTTTTCTATTAAATTATTTTAGAAAGTGTGTGTATACAACCCTTTCTCATTCAAAATATCAGAATAATATATCTTGTATATCTCTTAATGTTTTAGATATGTATGTGTTTGTATAGAGTAATTGAATATATAAATCTGAAAGCAAAGGGTCTAAAAATACGAAGGAAAAATAAAAATTTTTTGAATTAATATCTGGGTGAGAAAAAGCTGGCTTCAAAGATTTCTTTGATGTCCAAATATGATATTTGCATCAATGAACACAAGCCAGTACTTCCAAAAGCTGTTAACCAAGCTTTTCTGTTAGTGATTGCCTTTCTCTATTTCTCATTAAAATAGCCATGAAAGCGTCAAACAAGTTATGTGACAAACAGATAAACGAACTGTGGAAGTCCTTTTTTCAAATAAAGATATCTGTTATAATTCTACAAATGCACACTTGAAGCAGGATTGAGAAACAGCCATACTACCTGTAGTACCTGTGAATCTCTGGATTGGAAGGAGGACATTGACTGCACTCTAGGGACAAAACTGACAAAGTCCTCATCTCTTACCACATTCTCTGGAAGCATCTATTAGGTGGCTGTGTGATGGTCAGGAAAATAAAGACATTGGGATGATTATAATTTTTCCCTTTGTACCCTTCTCTCATGCCACTTAGGTTTGGATATCCAACGATGGTAGGACTGGAGGACAAAACAGGCAAGGTTACACATAGCTGTGATACATATATTTGAATCCACTATTCAAACTCCAAAGGGGTGTTTAGTTTATTACAACTTCATACTTTTCCCCAGACCACAGATATGAGACATTGGCCTTGAAGGCTTCAGATGGAACATTATCAGCCTTTGGCACGTCTGCTTTCCAAAATAAAGAAATCTCTTTTAAGTGTACTGACAAAAAGCATCATTAGTCCTTGAACAAAATGGGCCTGCTGTCAGTTATTAATAAACAGTAAGATAAACTGCACGAATCAATGTTTACAGAATACAAGATGTGTGGTTGCAGGATCTTAATTTAAAGCCTTTCATTTGTTAGCTACAAAACCAGCCTGGGAAATTTACTTAGAATATCTGTTCCTCAGTTTCATCAATTGAAAGGTGAGTGTAATGACATAAATTTTTATACAGTTCTTTTAATGTAATAAAATAAATTTAGATTACTTAGTACTGAACCTGATGCACAGCATATTAATATACCTAATTTCTAATAACAATATAACTGCAAACAAACAGCAAAATCAAAATTAAATTTATGAATCTCCATAAGATCATCTATTTTGTAAAATAAAGAAAAAAATAATGCAGAAAAATCTCAGCCTATAAAACTCCCACAGGGAATTTACGAATATTTAGAAAAATAAATTATTTGTCTGTTCATATACAAATAAAAAAAATTATGAGTTATAAAGAAATAGGTTAAATTTTGCTTCAGAATAATTTGATGAATATAAGAAATAAAAAAAGAATTGAAACAGTAAAATTTGATTTGTAAAACAAAGCAGACTTGCAGAATATAGAAAGCATTAACAAAGGGACAAAATTCAGCTAGAATATGACTCACTGAAAACATGCTTGGCAAAGAATGGAGATATGCATGGTCAAGAATAGAAATGCTTTTACAGAATAGCTAAACAAGCAAAAAATGCTAAGTCATGGAATAAATGAAGTGTCTGGAGGCTACAGAACTGAGACGAGGAATGGGAAGGACTAATTGTTGTGGGTAAAATTAATTATGAGAAAGCAATACTGAGACATCATCTAGATAAAATTCAGTTCACTATAGCAAACATTTATTAATTACAAATCATTTCCTTATAGAATCAGTCATCAAGAAAACAAACTTCGTTCATTTCTACATGTTAGTAACTCATCACTTCCAAGGAATATTAGGGTCTATTAAAATCACTTCTTCAAATTTGTTTTGATTAAAAGATGGAATTGGCTGGGCACGGTGGCTCATTCCTGTAATCCCAGCACTTTGGGAGGCTGAGGTGAGCAGATCACGAGGTCAGGAGTTCAATATCTGACCAACATGGTGAAACCCCATCTCTACTAAAAATACAAATATTAGCCAGGCGTGGTGGCATGCACCTGTAATCCCAGCTATTTGGGAGGCTGAGGCAGGAGAATTGCTTGAACCTGGGAGGAGGCTGCAGTGAGCCAAGATCACCATTGCACTCCAGCCTGGTGACAGAGCGAGACTCCATCTCATAAATAAATAAATAAATAAATAAATAAATAAATAAATAAATGATGGACTTAAGTAAAAATGCTATATATATAATAAAAATACTTCCTCACTAAACATCATGAGCTATAAATAAAAATTCTTTAGGATTGATCACAAAATACCACTAGGAACATGTCCTGTTGTGAATGATTTTGTTTCTAAGAAAGAGCTTGTGTTTAAAACTTTGGATGTTGAGTACTTGTTTTTTGTCCTCACAATTCTTTTGTTGAATAAATTCGAAAAGGACTTGATTGTCAGGCCTATATTAGGTTCTGACCCTTCATGTCACCTATTTGTACTTATTAATAATTGTTTCAATGAAAAGTACATTAGAGAATGAACTTCTGGTCCAGTTGGAAGTTCTTCCATTTGAAAAAAATGTGATGTTTGCAAGGAACTGTTTGAATCTTTTCTATTTTCTAGTCCTCCTCCCCCACACTGGATAGAATTTAAGCTAGAATTTTCTCTTTTGATAAAAAACAGAAAAGGAAAATGTTATTTGTAAATTGATGTTTAGTAACTAGTGATAAGCTTGAAATACAAGAATACATAATTAGCCTTAATCTTAGGTAGTCTTATGAAAATGAATCTCTTAACTATCTTTTGAACCTATATTCACATTGGTTTTCAAGATATTTTAAGTTATATTTTTTCCTCTTCCCTTCAGAGCTACTTCTTATTTTGGGGCTACTTTTTTTAATTGTGTAATTCACAAGGAGCAGCATTTTTTTTTTTTTTTTTTTAAATAAGTCTTGTAACCATGGCTGGATGTTTTGCTCTAGTCTTCTAAGAAGGGCCATTTTATTTTTTAGTCACTTCTAAAGTCATGTGGCTATTAACTTTGGAGACTGTTTTGCATATGAGTGCTGATACAAGTTGAAACCCAAGCAGACCTCATTGCATATCACCCTATGAATGCTGACAATGGAGGGAATACCTTGCCTGTAGTATACTGTCACTTCTGGACTGAAAATCTGAGGAAGAAACTTAATTTTCTTTTATGCACAAGTCAGAAAAACTTACCATTAATGATTCCAGTTTCCTGATTGACCTCAGCAGATGAAGTGAACAGATAGTGTTAATTCGGATTGAAGAAATTATCAGAATCTTGGTTTGTGTAGATTTAGAATCTACATGCAATATTAACTAAATCAGATAGCTTTTACAGTTTCACATGTGTATATAGGTTCCCTCCCAGTCCATTCCATATCCATTAGTTATTGAATTTTCTAAACTGGCAGTGAAACAGTACAACAATTTTTTGTTGCACCAATTTTATAAACTTACGCAGTGGATTACTTGTTATTTTTCAGAGGCAAACCAAAGATAAATTTCTCAAGGTTCTTGCTGCCTTCTTTAGCAGCATTTGATGGAGGATCTCTTACACATTTGTAATAGATAAAAATAAACCAGACTGCAAATCCTTTTTAAAAATCTTAAACCATGTACCAAGTTTTTGGTCCAAATTTTGTAGGATAAGTTAAATTATATTCTATTAACCAATATGAGTGTATTTCTGAAAGCATAGTTACATTGAAATAAAGTTTTAAAAAGCATAACTATGAAAGAAGAATCAGTATGAAAAATATCTATACTTTAGGTATGTTTGATATATCCATGGCCACTCTAGGAATGTTTTAATAAGGCAGAATTTTGTTTAATCATGAGATGTGTTATGATAAAATATTTGCTCTCAAATTAACCAATTCTAAAACATAAAAGGAAATTTCACACTTTCTATATTAAAAGTCAAAATACAAAATAACAAGAGTTAAAATTAAGCAAAAAATATTGTGATACATGACAAAACTGTGTAACAATTATATATACCCAATTTTAGTAATATATTTGTTTACATTTATTGTGCACTCACTACATGTGAGAAATTATATGGAAATTATATGTTCATTTATTTCTCACTGTTTCTTTGCTTTGCATGTGGTAGTCACTGTCTATAAACTTGAATGTACACAAACACCTCATTTAAAACTTTTTAATTTGAGCCAATTTTAGACTTATGGAGAATTGCAAAAACTAGTACAGAGATTTATCTTATATCTGACTCTGCTTCTCCTAATGTTAACATCACTCAAAACCATAGTACAATTATTAAGAAGTGTCTGAAAGTAAAAAACAAAAAAAAAAGGTCCCAGACTTGAATAGACCAAAGTATTTTCCCCAATTTTATCCTTAGAAGAAATTAGCATTCCTGATAAAATCTTTAAATATTTTCTGAGAACTTTTCTTGGAATTAAGACATGCTCTGTCAAAGAGTTACCCACTCACCTTATTGAGTCTCATTTATCAGTTCTTTAATCATTATTTCTTGTGTTTAATCTAATCATGATTAAACACATGATTAATCTTCTCTTGCCTTGTGGAATGCCCTATTAACATTATATTATTATTATTTATTAATTGATGTTATTTTATTATAACCTATTAATTGTATATATTTTAATTGTTTTTCTATGGCCCTTATCCATTGAATGTAAGATTGAAAAAACTTGGACACATACCAAAAACTAAATTTCTGAATGATTTTTCTTTATTAGAAGAAGGGAAATAATTTTCCAGTTCTCTTATTCTATCAGTACCATTTCCTGGATTTATATGCCTTAGAAATCAAGGCAAGGCAAAAGAAAGAATAGCGTATATTTTTCCTCTAGGTACAAAATCTCTGAGATGTCCAAATTACTGAATGACAAACATTTTGCAAGTCTAGTAGTTTCTTAATCTTTGCTTTTAGCAGTATCAGAGAATCAATATTATTGGATAGTCAACCACTAATGATAATTTAATAATAAATGGGCTTTATTAATTGTATGAATATGACAATTGGTTAACATAGTAATAGATTACTATGTTATTTTTGACAACTCGAAAGCAGTTAAAACAGAGAAAAATATTGCTTTAACAAATCTCTAATGTGAATGAGTTTTCCAAGTTATTACATCTATAAAAATATACAGGAATAGAACTGATGGTGAGCCTAGTCCCATTTGTGCAATTATAACTTGTAAAATGTCAAATTACAACTCTCAAATACAAAATGAACACTTGTCAATTATTTTTTTCAATTCATTAATTAATGAGAGAGCCAGTAACACCCTTCACTTGAGAATTTGACTAAAAATATTTATGTTCTTTATGGGAAAACATACTTTTTCACCACTATGGACACAAATTGTTTGCACTGCCATCATTTTTTAAATAATTTTAACTTCTGATCCTATAAAGTTGTAAAATAACCTAGTTAATAAAAGCAATACAAGGTAATACAGCACCATGGAACTAGACAATAATTGGATGATTGGCAAGAGAACACACATCTCTCCTTTGGTAGAATAGCGAATAATCTCTTTTGCCTATTTCTAAGTTTTAAGAAAATTTTTTAGGACAGATGCTTGCAAGATGTAATATTATATCAATAGATAATGAGCTAGAAAAAATTACCTCATTCATTTTAAATATGTATTTCCAATAAAATTTTGCTTGACCTTTTTTATAATTATTTATCAAACAATATGCTTATGTTGCTTTGACAAAATAATTTTTTAAAATTTCTGCCTAATTTCTTTGTTCATCCATGAGTTACTCAGGAGCAAGTTGTTTAATTTCCATTTATTTGAGTAGCTTTAAGAACCATTCTTGATTTGTATTTACATTGCACTGTGATCCAGAAATGTGCTTGGTATAATTTTGGTTTTTTAAAATTTATTGAGATTTGCTTTATGATAGAACATGTGGTTGATATTACAACATGTTTCATGTACAGATGAGAAGAATGTATATTCTGTGGTTGTTAGATGGAGTAATTTGTAGATGTTTATTAGTTCCAATTTGCCCAGTGTCATGTTTTAGTATTTCTTTGTTAATTTTCTGCCTTGATGATCTGTCTAATACACTCAGAGGTGTTGAAATCTCCTACAGTTATTGCGTGGCTATCTAGCTCTTTTTATAAGTTGAGAAGACCTTGTTTTATGAATCTGGATGCTCCAATGTTAGGTATGAATACATTTATGATAGTTATGTCTTCTTATTGAATTGAACCCTTTATCATTATGTAATGCCTTTCTTTGATATTTTTAATCATTGTTGGTTTAAAGTTTATTTTATCTGATGTAAGAAGAGGAATTCCTGCTATTTTTAAAATTTTCATTTGCTTGGGACCTCTTTCTCCATCCCTTTACTTTGAGCCAGTGAGTATCATTGCATGTGAGATAGGTCTCTTGAAGACAGCAGACAGTTACGTCTTGTCTTTTTATCCAGCTTGCCACCCTATGCTTTTTAACTGTGTCATTTAGATTGCTTACATGCAGACTTAGTATTGATATGTGAGATATTGATCCTGTTATTGTGTTGTTAGCTGGTTGTTTTGTAGACTTGATTATATAATTAGTTTATAGTGTCTGTGAGCTATGTGCTTCAGCATGTTTTTGTGATAGCAGGCATCATTCTCTTTTTTCTATGTTTATCATTCCTTGAAGAATTTCATGTAAAGCTGGTCTAGTTATAACAAATTCCCTTAGCATTTGCTTATCTGAGAAGGATTTTAGCTCTCCTTAACTTATAAGCTTACTTTGGAAGGATATAAAATTCTTCATTGGAATTCCTTTTCTTTATGGATGCTGAAAATAGGACCTCAGTCTCTTCTGGCTTGTAAAGTTTCTGTTGAGGGGTCTGCTGCTAACCTTTATGGTTCTTGTTGTATATTATGTGACGCTTCTCTCCAGTTGCTTTTAAGATTTTTTTCTTTTATATTAGCCTTGGTGAATGTGGTGACTATAGACTTTCAGGATAGTCATTTTGGATTGTATTTTATAAGGATTATCTGTATGGCTTGAATTTGCATGTCAACATCTCTAGTGAGATTGGAAAATTTTTCATGGACTGTATCTCCAAATGTGTTTTCCAAGTTTGTTACTCTTCTCTCTCAAGAATGCCAATGAGTCATAGATTTTGTCTCTTTACGTAATCCCATATTTATAAAAGATTTTGTTCACTTTGCAAAAATTAATTTTTCCCTTTATTTTTGTCAAATGAGTTGATTTGAAGAACCAGCCTTTGAGATCTGAGATTATGTCCTCAGTTTGGTCTGTTCTGCTGTTAATGCTTCCAACTGAATTATGAAATTCTTATAGTGAACTTTCCAATTCCAAAAGTTCAGTTTGATTTTTTTCTTAAAATGGCTATTTCTTATGTCAGCTCTTGGATCATTTTACTGGATTACTTGGGTTCCTAGGATTTGGTTTCAACTTTTTCCTGAATCTTGATAAACTTGTCATTCAGACTCTGAATTCTATTTCTGTCATTTTAATCATTTCAGGCTGGTTAAGAACCATTGCCAGGGAGCTACTGGGCTCATTTGGAGGTAAGGGGGTACTCTGGCTTTTAGATTTGCCAGAATTCTTGAGCTGGCTCTTGCTCATCTGTGAGGATTGATATTCCTTTAACTTTTGAAATTGATGTTCTTCAGATGGATCTTTTAGCTGTTATGTTTTTTAATGCTGTTAAGAGTTTGACTGTGGTATAAGTTGGGCTTAGTTGATTGTCTTTGTTTCTGACACTGATGCTTTCAGAGAAATAAGTCTCAATTCAGCCCTCCTAGGCAGAATTCTTTAACTCTGGATGCTGGGACTGTGACCACAGCTTTATTCTCTGTCCCCTTGAGGTCAAGCATTGGCTGCACTGGGTGGGGGTGGGAGGATGTGGTGCCTGTTGGCAACAATACTCTGTTGGGGCTGTTGGGTGGCCTTGAACAAAACCTCTCTGATGGGTGTCTGCCAGCAAAAGCACTCCAGTGGGATGGCAGGGGTGGCCAGTGAGAGAGCTATGGTGGTGGCTCTGGTAAAAGCACTCTGGCGGGTTGGGCTTGGGTTGCTGCAGGCAAGTGTGCTTCAGTCAGGCAGCGGGCAGGCCACAGGCAAAAGTGCTCTGGCATGGTGGCTGAGGATTCGTGGACAAAAAGACTCCAGCAAGTTGGCAGGGTGGCCATGGGTGAAAGATCTCCATTGCAGCAGCAGGGAGACTGCAGATACTCTGCTGTGAGTAAGCACTCTGGCAGGGCAGTGGGTAGGTTCCAGGCAAAAGCACTCTGATAGGGATCCCCTATTTCTTTGCAGTAAACACTTAGAAATAAACTTTGGAGTCAAAGGAAAGGTATACACTATAGAATTTTTAGTGGAATTTCATTGTTTTATTGTACATTGTTTTATGCAATATATTATCAAATAAAAATGTTCATAAAACACAAATATACAGAACAAAATAAAATTATATGTAACAGTGATAACTAGTGTTAAAATGTTGATGTCTTTCAGAATTTCCAAATCTATATGAACACTTATACTTGGATTAAGTTTTAATTAAAAATCATCCAAAATATTTTTTTTTTTTTTTTTTTTTTTTTTTTGTTGTTGAGACGGAGTCTCGCTCTGTCGCCCGGGCTGGAGTGCAGTGGCCGGATCTCAGCTCACTGCAAGCTCCGCCTCCCGGGTTTACGCCATTCTCCTGCCTCAGCCTCCTGTGTAGCTGGGACTACAGGCGCCCGCCACCTCGCCTGGCTAATTTTTTGTATTTTTAGTAGAGACGGGGTTTCACTGTGTTAGCCAGAATGGTCTCGATCTCCTGACCTCGTGATCCGCCCGTCTCGGCCTCCCAAAGTGCTGGGATTACAGGCTTGAGCCACCGCGCCCGGCCTCAAAATATTTTTAAGAATCAATTATATGCAACAATATAACTGAGAACAAAACAGAATGTGTGTGGAGCTTACATGGAGAATAAAAATAATAGTTAACTCTTATAAGTTTAAGCACAATTTGATGTGCATTTGCTCATTTGGTCTCAACATTCACCCCATTAAGTAGAAATAACTTGCCTAAGTTTACACAACTCAGATGTGGAGATGAAGAATAGAAAATAAATGAACCCAAGAATCGTGGGCTTGAGCTCTTGCCCTTAACTCTATACTATGAGAGGTGCACACCACATCACTATTCACATTGTATTGTATGCGAATGGTGCCTCTGAAATATTGCAAATCAGTGGTTATGAGTGTCTCTCATACTAAGCATACTGCCTATGTGTAACCTGATTTTTCCTTAATCATACATAATAAATATAATCCTGCCTCCGTTTTGATGATTTTAATGTATTTCACTTTACTACAATTTAATTAAAAATAAGCACTTACTAAATAATTACCTTTGGTAGGAACCATGCTTATTATACATATTTGAACATATGTCTTTGTACTTGTTTTTTGTTACTTCCTTAGGATAAATTTTTGCAAGTAGAATCACTGGGTGGAAAGATACATACGTTGAAAATTTTATACATATTTTTTATCTTTCCTCCAGAAAAGCATTAATATATAGTCATCAATAGAATATCACAACAGCAATATAACAAAAGCCATTGTAATACTGGATATTATAGATTCCTTTAATATTTTGCAAATATTTAAAATTTTATCTTACTTCACTAACATTTCTTAAATGTCCTGTTTTTATCAGAAAGTCATTATCTACTTTTGCAAATACAATATTCCTGTGGTAGGTACATTTAAAAATATAATTATAAGGATATGGTTGCTATTACTTAGTAAGTAACAAGCTTGCAACAATAATTTTGATACTTTGTTCACACAATTCCATCAAGATTTTTGAAGATCTTAAACCAATAAAAAGTTTACATATGATGAAATGAATTGATCTTATTTTTTTTTCAGTAAAATACCATAAGTCTTGCAGAAATGGCTGCTGATAAAGCAAACATGGCAAAATTTAACAATATTTGATCCTAGTTGAAACGTGGGTGGGTGCTCATTGTAATATCCTTCAAATTTTGCTTTCGTTAAAATTTTTAATATAAAGAGTTTGTAAAGTGTGCTCTAATTTTATCGGTTTGAAAATATGATAAATAATGGTAAGAATTATTTTATTACATTGTGCAAACATAGCTTAAAAAGAGTCAAAAATTTCATCAGGCAATTAATTCACTATTGTTTTAATTTCTGATGTGCATACTAACAATAATTTTAAAGATATAAAGAATTAACTCTGTTCCAGTATTACTTCGTGTATTGGTTATTTATAAGCAAGTGATTTTAATAAAATGTAGATTCTGTTCTCCAGTAGCATCTATTACATCCAGAGCTGTCACCAGTAGCCTGAGAATCACGAAATGGAAAATAAGAACTTCAATTGCCATGACTTGTTCCAACATTCATCTGTGGGACTTATTCATTCATTTATGTTTATTAAATGTTTGTATTTGGGAAAATACAAACTAAAAAGTAATAAAATTAAAAATTCTTGCTCATAGGAACTTATATTTTAGTGGAAGGAGAGGCAGGTTAAATATTTTAAATGGATAAATTACATTTTAGCCTCTATGTTAATAAGTGCTCAAGAAAAATAGAACAGAGTTAAAAGAATATGAAATTCTGATGGAAAGTGAAATTGTGGTAGGGTTACTATTTTAAGTAGGAATGTCACAAAATGACTCATTAAGAGTAATTTTATAGCAAAACTCAGAGAAGGAGTATTATAGGATACATTTATCAAGGGGTAAATTGGCCTATTAATCTACCTGTCCAAGTCTTTGTTATCTCTGTGGAGTTTATGTAGGAAACAGGTGTGCACGTATCTAAGTGACAACATTTGTTAGTTGTTTTTTAAAGTTCTGCCTTTAGAGAAAAAATGTAATGATCTTTAAATTCTTTAAAATTCTTAAAGAAAAAATGAAAGAAAAGCATGCTTGTGGATAATATGTAATAACAAGTATAATCACAAGAAAAATCTCCAAACTTTTCAATATATTTTTAGATACAAATACAGAACAAATATTGCTTCCCGTCTTTCAATGAAAACTTTTTATCTCTGTGAAATTCTATTTCAGAATTCTCAGTAGAAGTCCACTTTTTACTTAAAGTATGTTCACAGGATGTTCACAGCATGCTGAAGAGGGAAATTTTTATGAATTTCCCTTTTCAAACCGAATAACAGTGAATACTACTAGCAAATCCAGTGTGCTCCATTGATGCATTAATCCACTTAGCAAGCTCAGGTAATAATTTTAAACAAAATATATATTATTGAAAAGATTGTACCACTTGCCCAGTATTTCAGAAACTCTGTAACAATATTGAATTAATTTCCTTCTGTGTTTCTAGTTTGAGTTATCAAAAGTAATAATAAATAAAACGTGAAGGGCCATTCACATTTTTGCATGCATTTTTATTCCTTTGGAATTCTGCTAAAGAAAATTAGTATTAAAAATCAAGTTTGATTCAAACTCTAATTTCATTTGTGAGTCTTTGTAAAATTCTGTAGACTGATTTATAATATCAGTATTCTGAAATAAATACTACTTATTTGTATTCACTTGAAAAGAGATTTACAGGTTGCAATGTGCTTCAATCTAAAACTGAAATTTGTTTGTATACATGTAAGTTATTATTTTTCTCATGGTGCTATCCTGAAATGACAATTCTTCTGAAAATGTGGCAGCTACAAGTTTTCTTAGAAATGTTTTAAAAATGTAAAAAAACGTTTTTCCACCCCTAAAAGTTAAAAAGTTTTCAAAAAAATTTTTTCACTTTAAGAAATACAAGGCGGTGGCTCAAGCCTGTAATCCCAGCACTTTGGGAGGCCGAGACGGGCGGATCACGAGGTCAGGAGATCGAGACCATCCTGGCTAACACGGTGAAACCCCGTCTCTACTAAAATTACAAAAAACTAGCCGGCCGAGGTGGCGGGCGCCTGTAGTCCCAGCTACTCGGGAGGCTGAGGCAGGAGAATGGCGTAAACCCGGGAGGCGGAGCTTGCAGTGAGCTGAGATCCGGCCACTGCACCCCAGCCTGGGCGACAGAGAGAGACTCCATCTCAAAAAAAAAAAAAAAAAAAAAAAAAAAGAAATACAAAATAGATTCAACCAGACATCATATGCATCAAACACCAACTATGAAGTAATCTTGCTGAACTATCTATACTATCCATGAAGCAATCTTGTGGAAGTTTCTATATTTTCTATAAACAGCAATTTATTTTCTATAAACAACAATTTATAGAAAATACAGAGGCAGAGAAACCTACTAAATACCACCTGGAGGAATGCAATAAACAAAACCTAAACTGTGAATAATTTGCCAGATCAAAAAACTATTTCTTCTACCAATATTTTTCAGAAAAAAAGAAGGAGATGGGAGAAATTATATTAATAGATTAATAAAAGACTTACTCTGAATACTTCATATGGATCATGATCCAAGTGGATAAACTGTAAAACAAATGACATTTGTGACACAATTGGATATTTGAAAAACAGAAGTATATATAATGAAATTATTAATTTTGGTAGCTAAGCAAAATGTATTGAAATCTTTCTTTTAGGATTTAGAGCAACTTACTGAGATATTTACAAGTGTAATTATATGCAATCTGAGGAAATAGGTGGAGGGATACAAGAAGAAAGGTCAACATTTGTTGACAATTGTTGAAGCTAGTGATTTGTTCATAGCATGTTTATGATGCTATTTTTTTTCCTTTGGTATATAGCTAACATTTTTACAATAATTTTAGTGTAAATTAAAGCCTTTAAATGAGAAAACTATGCCATGTCATTGTAACTTGAGAAACTCACACAATAATTGAGACTTTACTATGTTATACATACCCAAATCAAACAAAGTAATTCAACAGTAAATGCATATTTAATATATGTTTGTTTAACATTATTGACCAAACAGAACTTCTCTTTAGGATACTGCCTGTAGGAAAATGCATCTCAGAAATCCCTGTTATCAGATGAAAATCTTCCTAATTAATCATTTTTGAAGATACCTTTGGATTGGTTACAAGTAGTTGTTTACAACATAAAGTTTTGAGTGTAATAGAATATAAACTAATTTTATTCATTACCTATGTGATTTATTTATACCACATGTGTATTTTATTGTCTAATAAGAATTCATAAGAATATTCAGTTCTATGGGTGTAATAAATTTATGATTACATAAAATTAGCTGCATTAGTTATCTGTTGCTAAGTAACAATATTACATAAACCCAATGACTTAAAACAATGCATATTTATTACTTCACAGTTTCTATGGGTTAGGAGTCTAGGCACTGCTTAGTTGGGTCATATACAAGGCTGAAATAAAAGTTTTGGCCTGGGCTAAGATCTCCTCTGATGCTTAACAGGAAAGGGTTTGTCCAAGATCAACACTGGGTCTTTCTGAGGGCTGTGAGGGAGAATATGTTCCATGCCCTTCTACTAGCTTCTGGTGGTTTGCTGGCAGTCTCTGTCAATCCTTGGCTTCTGCTGTATTACTCTGATCTCTCTCTTCATCTTCACTTGGTGTTTTCTCTCTGTGTGGGGATCTATGTGAAATTTCTCCTTTTTTTAAGAACACCAGTCATGTTGGATTGGGGACCCACCTTTAACTAATTTTGTCTACAATGACCCCGTTTCCAAACAAGTTCACATTCTGGTACTGGCAGTTAGGAGTCAACATATGAATTTGGGGGTGGGATGGGGAAGGGTACAACTCAACCCATAACACCTGACATCCCAGGAGTATAAATATTGATCTCATTATTGTCTCATGGTTACAAACACAGTCAGGCATCTAATTCACTGCTTCAAGCAGGTAGACCAAAAAAAAAAAAAAAATCAAAATGTTTGCTTCAGACAGGATGATACGGAAGCAGAAGGTCAAAGAAGTACAGAAATCAAATCTCATATTTTACAAAAAATTATTGGAAGGTCTACCCAGTAAGTTCCACCTACATGTCATTGCCAAGGACTGGGTCATATTGCAATGTATTCTGTGAAGATGTGAATTTGTTTTCTAGCCTCTAAATTAATGAAAGCATAAGAGGAGAGGACTTAAAAGAGTTTTGGTGCATTCTATCTTCAGTGTCCTCTACAAAATTTAAAATTTGTACTGCCAATTTGGGAAAAAATAGCATTACATAGATAGAAAATTAAATGAAAGAATGATGGTAAACTATTGACTCTAGGGAAAAAATGATTTTATACGAAATTAAATGTAATTATAGTGCACTACTTAAATTCTAGTTACACATTCATAGTTATTTTAAATTAAATATTGACTTAATTTTTGATATAACTTCAGGAGATGGTGCAAGAAAAAGTGCAGCATACATGTGACTTTATTTAGAGTTCTAAATCTTTATCTTTCATAGGATAAATAAATACCCAAAATTGATAACTTGAAAAATAGCAGCATAAAAATCATGAGAAATTTGAAGTTAAATATTTGAGGAAAAAACAGTTTAGAGAGTTAAAAGGAGGTGGTTCTAGGGGGACAAACTAGAGGTTGGTCGGGGGAGGCACCTGTGTATTTCTGTAAGACTTGTGATTTTGTATAACATATTCATGGATTACTTTGATGAAAAGAAGCTTCATTTAAAAACCATCCTAGTTAAAATAGTATGTGGGGTGGATGTTTGTCTGTCGTAACCATAATCCTTCCGTTAATTTGAACAGCTGGCTTGTTGAGAACCCCTTCTTTATCCCCTTTTTCATGGTTTCTACTTAGGTACTGGAAGCGGAAGCTTTCACCCTTTAAAAGTTCTGAAAAAGGTATTATGTTTGGGAGGAATCAGAGACATTATGCAGACCTTGAAATTGAAAGTGATAAGTTTCCCTATTACTCAGAACAGCAAACCTGGGCTTTCAATAGGAGTCCGGGTTAGAGAAGTCAATTGACTGTTTTTAACCAGTGAAACTAGGCATATGAATTTGAATAGCATCGAGTGGGAGGAGAAAGAAGGAACAAACAGTCAATGCTTCATAATCACATCAGGACATCCCCTGTAGAATCTTAAAATACTTTAATCTGTATCTCTACTCAGCAGAAATAGCATAGTGATTCTAGAGGGAATGAGATAAACACAACATTGTCTTATTACATGCCTTAAGCTATAAATCTTTCAAAGGAATCTCTTTGCATGGGATTCTGCTACTTCAACATAGAAGATAAACAGCCAGAAGAAAATATGCTGCTTTAAGTTAACATTTACATAACACAAAGTCAAACAATGAACATAATTTATTCATTTTATTTCATTTAATAAAAAGAAATTCTTCTATGTTCTGTTTTTTAATTTATTCTAGCACACCACAGGCAAAGGCCTTCAATTTGTGTACTATATTTCTATACATTTATTAAGTAACCGTTATAAAATTGTAACTTTATTTTATCATAATATAGCTCACAATCTGAGACCAATCAAGTGAAAAAAGCTATAGATATTTTTGTCATGATTTTGCTGCATTATTCCTTCCAGCAACAGTCGAGAATAAAGTCATGGATGTTTGTGTATTTATTTAAATATTAGACATTTTTATATTCAAAGATATTTCTCTGCAGTTTCTCTGTAAACAAAACCTGCCACCAAAAATAACTACCCAAGGATACTTGAAACTATTACAACTGAGACATCAAGGTTACTTTGCCCATGAAGAAAACAATATATACTATTTAAATTGCAGAAAGATTTTTAAAGGAGTATTTTATAGTTTCTTCTATTTAAACAAGATTGAATAAAACATAATAAAGCAAAGGAATTCTATTTTCTTTATATTTACATTGAGCCTTACAGAAAATTTACTGTGTAGTTAGTCAGTATAGTTACATTTTAAAGGTTGATTTCCTTTGAAATAGTATCTTGGATTGTTTGATCAACTGTATTTAATAAAAGGCCGACTCATTCATTCATCCATTCCTTCACTAAACAGGTGTTTATTTTACACCCACTGTGTGCTAAACATACATTTTATATCAAGTTTTTGAGGAGGTGAATATATACATTATTTAATTTAATCCTTGAACACAACTTTTGCTAAATGCCTGCTGATTGCTAAGCACATTGCAAGCCACTGAAGATACTTTCATGAATTTACAGCACTGGGAAGACAAACAATTACAATAATTTACTGTGAGTGGAAGGTCAGTGTCCTAGGAGAGAGCACAGAAGTAGTAGCCAAATTCAGGGAACTAGTGAATGCTTTCCTGATATAGTGACGTGTAATCCGTGAACTGACGGATTGCTAGGGTGTAGCCCAGCACAGACTCGAAAACGTTTTCTAAGCAAAGGACACCATAAGTGTAAAGATATGAGATAAGAGAATGCTGAAGGGTAGTTTAGTGCTCGGAAAAAATAAAAAAAAGTTCGGGAAATCTGGAGAATTTAAATTCACGGGTGTTAGAAGTGAGGCTGATATGGTGGGGAGCTGCTGGGAAAACTTAAAGGAATTTGTTGTTTATCCTGAGGGATATGAGAAACCCATTTTCTTTGAAGTGTTTTAAGTTGAATATAAACATAAGGAAAATGGCATATATTTTTTAGAGGTCTATCACTTGCTACATGGCAAAATGATATTTTCTTTCAGGCTCACATACAATGATGTTGCCCTCTGTGCTTTCCACCAGAGGTTTGGCTACAACTCAGCTTCATGCCTCTGCTCAAGAAGTCTTCAATTCCTGTGTGTTTCCACTGACCCTCTTGCTCCACAGACTGAGAAGCTTGGGAACACTTGACAGGTTAGTTCTCAACTAGAGGCAGACACTTCCAAGAGAACATTAAGCAAGATACTTTCTGTGTTTTAAAACTCTTAGATATAAGATCGAAACCTTCTCTTTACTCAGTACCCCTATGTAGAGTGGACAACAAGACTTAATTTTAAAATTTTTTTATTTTTGAAAATTTAAAAGAAAGCCTGTTCTCTCAGCACTTTGGGAGGCTGAGGAGGGAGGATCACTTGAGCCCAGGAGTTCAAGATCAGCCTGGGCAACATTGGGAGATCCTCATCTCCACAAAAAATTAAAAGAATTAGCTGGTGGCACATGCCTGTAGTCCTAGGTCATCAGGGAGCTGAGGTGGGAGGATCTGCTTGACCCATGAGTAGAGGATGCAAGTGAGTCGTGATCGTGCCACTGTACTCCAGACTGGGCAACAGAGCGAGATCCAGACCCTGTCTCAAATAAACAAACACAAATAAAATTTCAAGGAAGTACAAACGCAGAAAAAGAGTGAAATAAGACCCCACACATTCATTTTCTGCTTTAACAATTATCAATGACTCGCCAGCTAGTTTTACCTATACCCACCCAACCACTTCTTGCCATCCTGCATTATTTTATAACTGATTTATTTAACAACTTTATTAAGGTATTTTTTTATATATATGTGTGTATATATATATATATATATAATTCACTTGTTAAAAGTATACAAATCAATAATTTTTAGTAAACTTACAGAGTTGTGCATCCACACTACATTCTAGTTTAAGAATATTTCCCTTACCAGAACCCAGAAGGTTCTACACATTCATCTGTAATATTCTACACTCACTTCCAGCTCTAGGCAACCACTGATCAGCTTTCTGCTACATATTTGCCTTTTCTGGATATTTCATGTAAATGGAAGAGAGCAAATGCACTTTTTTGCACTTAGCTTATTTTATTTAGTATAATATTTCTGAAATTAGTTCATGTTGTAGCATAAATGAGTACAGTATCTCATCTCTTTATTGCTGAACAGTGCTCCATTGCAGAGATATATCATATTTTCTGTATCTTTTACTAGTTGTGGACATTTGGATATTAAGAATAATGCTTCTATGAACATTCACATATACGTCTTTACAAGAGAATGTGTTTTCATTTCTCTTGGGTATCTTCTTAAACGTCAAACTGCTTGTTTGTATGTTACACTTGCATTGAACTTTATAAAAACCTGCAAAGTTGTTTTTAAAGTGGCTACATCCTTTTACACACCTGAGCAATGTTTGAGAGTTCTAGTTTCAACATGAACTTGCCAATACTTGGTATTATCTCCCTTTTTAAATTATAATCATCCTATGCATGTATAGTGGTGTTTGGTATAGTTTTACTTTTTCATTCTTCTAATGGTAAGTATCTTTACACTTAGGCTTAGCAGTCATTCACACATCTTTTCTGATGAAATGTCTATTGAAATACTTTGCTCATTTTAGAATGCCTGACCACCAAATTTGTTCTCTTAAGAAAGTGCTTTTGCTATTCTAAATCCTTTGCATTTTAAGACAAATGTTAGGAACAGTATACCAATTTCTACAAAATGCTGCGATTTTGATAGGGATCTCACTATATTTGTATTATAGATCAATCTGGGGAGAATTGCGATCTTGACATTTAGAGTCTTCCAATCCATAAACATGTAAAGACTTTTTATTTGTTTAGACCTTTAATTTTCCTCAGCAATGTAATGCAGTTTTTAGTGTACCTGTCTTATAACTACTTATTTTGTTGAACTTGTCCCTATATGGTTTATTCTTTGTCATATTATTATGAATGGAATTGTTTTTTTATTTTCATTTATGTACTAGTTGTTGTAATATATAAAAATATAACTGATTTTTGCATACTGGTCTTGTATCAAACAATCTTGCCAAATTTGCTTGTTACTTCTAGTTGATTTGGTATACAAAATCATGTCATCTGAAAATAATAATAATTTTACTTATTTTCTAATTGGTACATCTTAATTTTTGTTTGTATGTTTTACCTTATTCCATGGCTAAAGTCTTCAGTACATTGTTAAAGAGAAGCTGTGAGAATGCAAGCATCCAGTCTTTGACAATTATGTATAATGTTAGGTTTTCTAATGGCTGTTTTTCATCAATTTGAGAAAATTCCCTTATATTCCTAGTTTATTAAGTTTTTTCCATGAACGAATGTGAGATTTTTGTCAAATGCTTTTTCTGAGTTGATTCAGCTAACAATCCCTAATTGTGCTGCTTATATGTAATGATTTTATCAGAAACATATTTTAATAATGTTATTTTACTAATTAATTTAGATATATATTTTGATTTACCTGTATACTATAAATTTGTATTGGAAGGAATACCATCTTATGCTTTTATATTTTCTCTAATTCTAATCGAAGTGTTATTTATAAAGTTAAACTCAGTTACTATTACTTAGAAATAACACTGTGGAATCAATATTTAGAGTTGAAAGAGAATTTAAATATTAGCTAGTTCAAAGCCACAACTATCTTAAGATGAAACTGAAGGTCCAAGATTTAATTTTTTTTCTTTCAGATTTACTATTAAAATTAAGATCTTACTGATTAATATTCATTAGTTTTATGCTCCCAAATCTTTTAAGCTTGGTTTGTGGGGTTGAATTAAGATTAACTGGGCATAATTAATTTGGAATTCTTAAATTAGTTGGCAGCTGGTTCTTAGGAATTAGTATAACAGTGAAAAACTTGGAAGTAGAATTAAGAGGTATTTGTTTTTGATAAGATTTGGCTGTGTCTCCACCCAAATATCATCTTGAATTCCCACAAGATGAGGCACCTGCTGGGAGGTAATTGAATCATGAGGGCAAGTCTTTCCCCTGAAGATCTCATGACAGTCAGTAGTCTCATGAGATCTGATGGCTTTAAAAAGAGTTCCCCTGCACAAGTTCTCTCTTTGCCTGCTGCCATCCATGTAAGCTGTGACTTGCTCCTCCTTGCCTTCTGCCATGATTGTGAGGCCTCTCCAGCCACATGGAACTGTAAGTCCAATTAAACCTCTTTCTCTTGTAAATTACCCAGTCTTGGGTATGTCTTTATCAACAGCATGAAAATGGACTAATACAGTAAATTGGTACCAGTACAGTGGGGCATTGCTGAGAACATACTAGAAAATGTAGAAGTGATTTTGGAACTAGGTAACAGGTAGAAGTTAGAACAGTTTGGAGGGCTCCAAAGAAGACAGGAAAATGTGGGAAAGTTTGGAACTTCCTAGAGACTTGTTGAATGATTTGAAAAAAATGCCAATAGTGATATGAACAATAAGGTCCAGACTGAGGTGGTCTCAGATGGAGACGAGGAACTAGTTGGGAACTAGAGCAAAGTTGACTCTTGTTATGTTTTAACAAAGAGACTGGTGGCGTTTTGCGCTTACCCTAGAGATTTGTGGAAATTTTAACTTGAAACAGATGATTTAGGGTATCTGGTGGAAAAAAATTCTAAGCAGCAAAGCATTCAAGAGGTGACTTGGGTGCTCTTAAAGGCATTCAGTTTTGTAAAGGAAGCAGAGTATAAAAGTTCAGAAAATTTGCAGCCTGACATGTAGTAGAGAAGAAAAACACATTTTTTTTTAGGGAAATTCAAGCCACCTGCAGAAATTTGCATAAGTAATGAGGAGCCAAATGTTAATCCCCAAGACAATGGGGAAAATGTCTCCAGAGAATGTCAAAAGGTCTTCATGGCAGCCCCTCCCATCACAGGCAAGGAGGTTTAGGAGAAAATGGTTTTGTGGGCCAAGCCCAGGTTCCCGGTGCTGAGTGCAATCTAGAGACTTGGTGCCCTATGTCCCAGTCACTCCAACCATGACTAAAAAGGGTCATGGTACAGCTTGGGTTGTTGCTTCAGAGGGTGGAAGCCCCAAGCCTTGGCAGCTACCATGTGGTGTCAAGCCTGTGGGTGCACAGAAGTCAAGAATTATGGAACCTCTGCCTGGATTTCAGAAGATGTGTGGAAATGCTTGGATGCCCAGGCAAAAGTTTGCTACAGGGGTGGAGCCCTCATGGATAACCTCTGCTAGGGCAATGTGGAAGGGAACTGTGGGGTCAGATCCCCCACATAGAGCCCATACTGGAGCACTGCCTAGTGGAGCTGTGAGAAGAGGGCCACCATCCTCCAGAACCCAAAATGGTAGATCCACCAACAGCTTGTACTGTGTGCCTGGAAAACTCACAGACACTCACTATTAGCTCATGAAAGCAGCCAGGAGGGAGGATGTATCCAGGAAAGCCACAGGGCCAGAGTTCCCCAAGACCATGGGAACCCACCTCTTGCATCAGCATAACCTGAATGTGAGACATGGAGTCAAAGGGGATCATTCTGGAGCTTTAAGATTTGATTGCCCCACCATATTTTGGACTTGCATGGGGCCTGTAGCCCCTTTGTTTTGGTCAATGCCTCCCATTTGGAATGGCTGTATTTAGACAGTGACTGTACACCCATTGTTTCTAGGAAGTAATTAACTTGCTTTTCATATTACAGGCTCATAGGAGGATGGGACTTGTGTTGTCTCAGATGGGACTTTGGACCCTGGACTTTTGAGTTAATGCTGAAATGAGTTAAGATTTTGGGAGACAGTTGGGAAGGCATGGCTGGTTTTGAAATGTGAGGACAGGAGATTTGGGAGGGGTCAGGGGCAGAATTATAAGGTTTGACTGTGTCCCCACCCAAATCTCATCTTGAAATCCCACAAGTGGGAGGGACCAGCTGGGAGGTAATTGAAACGGGGGCAAGTCTTTCTCCTGGTATTCTCATAACAGTGAATAAGTCTCATGAGATCTGATGGTTTTTTAAAGAGGAGTTCCCCTGCATAAGCTCCCTCTCTCTCATTGCTGCTGCCATCCATGTAAGACATGACTTGCTCTTCCTTGCCTTCTGCCATGATTTTGAGGCTTTCCCAGCCACGTGGAATGGTAAGTCCATTAAACCTCTTTATTTTGTAAATTGCCCAGTCTCAGATATGTCTTTATCGCCAGTGTGAAAACAAACTAATACAGTTATTTTCTTGATATGCTTCAGCATTGTTTGAATTTGATAAAATATTTTGGGATTTTTGGGACTATTTTGGGATATTTGGGGATTTTTAATAGGGGTATTGTTTTAAGGGAGGAGAAAAAATGAGATGAAACACTATATTTATTTATCTACATTTTGCTTTGAAAATCTGCTCCAGTGTGATTCATACCATTGTTTGTTGACTTCAAGTCTTAGGGAATTGGGAAGTCCAGATCTGTGTATAAAAACTGGTAAAACCAAAAGGAGTCTTTAATATATCTTGATCAAGACCTTCAAGTTGCCAACTCAAACATTTTTTTCAAAGTGTTTTGAAGTGAATATGTAGATTCAGCTCAGATAAATAACATGTATATTGAACATTAGTATATTTATGTCATTAATTTTTGTGTAATACAAAAGAACATTTCAAAAAACTATGTTTAATTCATTTATTTATGTATTTGCATATATATTAATGGATATCATAGATAGATATTCAATTCTTATTGGTTTTATCAGTTAACACCCATCAATTTAGTAAAAACATGTCATCCAACAGATATCTAGAAGTAACACAATGGCAAGTAAATTACTGTCATTATCCCATGTGTTTTTTCATCTGTACATGGGTCTAATCTATCACTTTTCTAATTGATTTGGAGTCTAGGTATGTGGCAAAATTAAATTAATTGGAATTTAAAATAGCATAGTGTTTCCTAGAACGTTGTTTCTGTTATATGAAGGGAGATATCTGAGGTAGTGGTTGGTACTGGTTTTATTTAAACATAGTTAATAGTGAATTTTTTCAAAATTCAGGGAATGAAAAGGATAAAGTGGCTCATTCATTGCAGAGATCAATATAAATTTGCAAAGAGGAGAAATACTAAAATCAGGATATTAATAACTGATGTGTATCTGACTTGATTATGTTTATTTACATAGAAACAGAGGAACAAACTCCAGTTAAAAGGGGAAAGTAATATACATTTAAATCAGTACAAGTTTCTATATTTTCCCAAGCAAAGTATTATCTAGAATTATTTTGATAATCATTGAACTTCTTTATCCTACATTGCAATTGAAACGATCAGGGATTTCCAAAAACAAGATGTATAAACAGAGGTCTAATGCATTCTTTAGCAATTTTATGTTTCTGACAACATGATAGCCACATTAAAAATGCAGCAAATTTTATGTAGGTGACATATCTCAAAATACTTTTCATTAAAGAAATTAGTTAATAAAAATAATAAAATAAATTATAACATTTGGGTATTTAGATATTATTATAACACTTTTAAAACCACATCTTGTGGTCTATGGGCATGCATATGTTTGTGCCACAAAGATGGTAAGAATACGCATTGTAGCAAATAATTATATAAATTCAAATTGAAAAATGATCTTGATACCACCATAGATCAAAAAAACAAATGTATGTCACTGACTTTTGCAAAGACATTCCATTTAAAATGAATGTTTTAAGATAGGAAGAGAAAGAACACCACCTTCAGTGAAAACACATAATAGGTAAAATGTTGTCTAAAACAGCTTACCTCCTGAATTTTCCCAAATAATTTGATTTTTATCATTTTATGTTACCTACTGACATTGCAACTAGTTTGAGCAAAATAGTTTTAAATAATTGTTGCTTTATTTTCTGTCTTCAGATTCACATTCCCCCAGTTCACTCGTCATGCTATGGCAGACTTTTAAAAAACAGAGATCAGGTTATATTATTCTTTGCTCACTAAGCTGTTTCTTCAGTGCCTAGAGGATCAATACCCAGTTCTTAAACATGAAAATTAAGGACTTTTGCAGTTTGGACTCAACCTACTTATCTAATTTATCCTCCCACCTTTATGTCATTTGTCCTCTACTCTGGCACACTGGATTAGCAGTCATTTCCTGAGCCTGCCACAGCTCTCCAGCCTGCCCCTTGGAGGATCGTAAAGTGACCCTATGCCAGCCTGTGGTCCAACATACATCCACAGGAAACATCTGGAGATGCATACCACATTCAAATTATTCTCTCTCAAACCAACTGTCTGTCTCCCTTTAAGTTTGAATAAGACCCTAGTTATATGAGTACACTAAGTTCAAAGAAACATAGCAGGCTCATCGGTGGTCTCTTTAATGTCCTTCTCTAGACAGAAGTGAAGACAGATATAACATATACCGTCACATGAAGTAGAAAGTGGAGATTGATTGTCATGAATATCAACCAGGTGGTTCTTTCTCATTATTCTCTTCACAAATCCTTCATTACCAGATTTCACTGAAACTGAGAAGCCATTGATTGTAAGAGTCTCTAGTAATTTATATTTCACTAAGAAAGACAATATGCTACCAAAAATAGATCATGTACTATTGATTTTAAGATATATTCTGATTTCAGAGATGTCAAAATAACTATGCATTCTTCCTCTTAGGGACATAGTGTTAAAGGTGGGACTCACAGTCCACTTTTTTCTGAAGCAACTCACTTCCCTAACTCAACTATTCTTGACCTTTTTCATACCCTGAATGGAGTTAGGGGCTTGAGAGTCATCTAATTATCTTTTCTGGTCACCTATCTTTGCTAGAGTCAAAACCTTGATTTTTAACATCATATTACACATACCTTTTCACAAACAGTCCTTCATCTGTACTGTCATCTTTTAAGACTCAGATAGAATACGACTTCTCTTAGAAAGCTTTCTCTGATCCTCATCTAGCAAACTTCTCACTGCCAGGTAGAATAATCATTTGTTTTAACTTTCACTATTTTTGATAATATTTGTTATAAAACATTTTACTAACTGTGATTGTGTTCATGTCTGCCCCTCCTGTTTTGTGTTTTAAGTGTAGACTACTGCCTAGAACACAGGCTTCATATTTGCTGAAAGAGTGAATGCATTAAAAGTTAAAAAAAAAAAAAAAGAAGAAACAAAAACAGGAAGCCATCTTGCTGTCTCAGACAAGATCCAAGAAGCTTTGAGTACTTTCTTGTGATCCATACACATCTAGTACTTCAAATGTTCAGATTCATAAAACTGATTTTAATTCTGACTGTGCTTTGTGACTTCAGACATGGCAAATTAAATTCTAAAGGTTGTTTTTTAAAATCTTAAAAATATATTAATTTGCACTGCTAAGTATAACTGCTAGGTGAACAAAAAATTTCACATAACATTGCCAGATAATTCCTTCACTTTTTATAATCTTTACAAGAGAAACAATTATTACCAGAGATTGTTTGCCAAGCATGAGTATCATTTTTTGACCTTTGTGATTTGGACTTGGTATTTTCTACCACGGATCTTGCTGAAGAAACAGTAGCACTTCTAATTAACTACGTGTTTTTAAAATGTAACTAGTTCTCTACCAGATCAAAATAACAATTATCTAATTTATGTAATCAACAATTTTGTTGGTTACGGCATTTCAGAAACTCAAATTTAACAGATGTGACAAAAGCTTCTTATTAAGAATCCATTTAAAGATTGTTTTGCAGAATGTGATAATGCTGCAAATCATGAATATACTTCCTTTAATGTTGATTTTTATAGTTGTTAGTTTTAAAGAGAAATCTTTACGTGGATATTTTTGGTCCTAAATGGAAGATACATGAGAATGCAATGAGTGGTAATTTAAAATTCTGCTCCACAAAGAAGAAAAGAAAAAAGTTTACACTGTTTAGACAGGGTTGCAATATAATTGAGTTTATGGGGTAAAATGACTAAGTACATATTTATACTAAGTAATAGAATATATTTCTTCACTAAGAAATTTATTGGACCATAGAATAATTTCTCTTGGGAATTTCTGTAGAAAAATTGAGTATATTTGCAGTATTGATTTTCTTTCCACCTAAGCAAGTGACTCATTGAATTCTATATTAAGAAAGAAGCAATCCAAGAAAAGCTGTGATAAATTTAAAATTTTATTGCATCTTTGTAGGAATAAAAATGATTCACTAGAAAATAAGGTAGACTATGATAAAAATTCTTGGCCTTGTTTTGTTATATACATTCTGTTTTTTATCCAGTCAATAAGATGACCATTCCTAAACCAAAGTAGCTAGTTTTATATTCAGTTAGTTATGAATATGTTTGTTATGATTTGAGCATTTGGACCTCAAGTAAAGCCATAAAGAAACTTTACCAATTAACTTCCTCAGATGTTTGAGTTGAAGAATACTGTTATTTTGTTTTAATATTTTAAAACATAGGTCAAATCACCATTAAGTTGTGATATTCTCACCAAAAGGCAGCTACATCAGGACCTCTTCTCCCCTCGGTTAAAAAAATATCTTTTTAATAGGTTTTATAATATATAGATGTTGCTATATATTTTAGATATAATTTTTTTATAAAAACTCATTGGAAAATAAAATGGTATTGCTTCTGAGGTTTTAGACAAGGATGCTGTTTTACGTATTTTCTAAGTTACAGCTAAACATATGCCTCCAGCTAGGAAACTCCTGTGGTGACAGCTAGAGCTGGGTAACAGTTAACCTTATGAAATGAAATATCTTTTGATTTCCACTGCATGAATTCTCTCTACTATTCTCACATGAGAGATTTTTTTTCTTAACTGACAGTAAGTATATATAATTTTACAAAAAGCAAGTTTCTACCGTTTTATTTTAAATGAAATTTCAGGAGAAACTATTTTATTGAAAAATGGTAGATTGTATATAAATGAATTGCCATAACCTTAACATCTCTTCCTTTCCCTTCTCCAATGTTTTCATGTTAAAATATCACTGTATTTTATTCCTGAATGAAAAAGTAATTTCTTCCACAAATGTTTCTTGTTTTCCAAAAATGTATTAAATGTATTTTTAAAGATAAAAGGGATACAACATGAAAAAGTCAGTCATCTTGTTGATGAAAAAAATACATACACACACACACACACACACACACACACACACACATAGAGACACACACTCTTATATATATTCCATCATTGAATTTGGTTCATTTTATTGTGATATAAAGAATTTCAAACCTGTGGAGGCTAAAGCAACTCAATCTTGGATGTTAATCCACAATGTTAACTTATGATTAACCCCAGTTCTGAGAACATCCCTCAGATTTCTATTTTATCTACTGTTCCTGCGTAAGAATGCATGCTTACTTTAAATCCACCCTTACATCAAAACAATCCTGGATTTTATTGTAAATTGCCATAAATCCTGCCCTAAGCATTGTTCTACACATCCCTTCAGAAGCACATGTACCATTTCCCTATGCTATAAGCCCTGGATCTGAGAGGTAACCACACTGGCATTTGCCATCACACCTTGCCACCACCCGAGGCATGGCCTCTGTTCATGAGATCCTATTAAATATTTCTTTCAAAGAAACTCGATTTGTCAGACTCTTTCTTCAGCCTCTCAGCTCCCTCAGTCTCCAGGGAATAAGTTTCCATAGATCTGCTTACTGTGAGACGACTGACTCTCTCTTTCTGTCCCTAGAGTCACTATTTATAGAGATAATGGCTTTTGTTCATTATATTTTCTTTGCTTACATGGACTTTGTCTTTCATAAAGATTGCATCTTCTTGAAGGTCAACAACAAATCCGTTTTAATACAATATACTACTGACATTCTTGGCCAGTTAAGAAAACCTTTGTTCATTCCCAAAAAGTTACACCTTTTTAAAAGAGATACATTTTACATATCTAAACATCCATTTCTGTTATGTAAATAAAACTAGTTATCAGATATGTAATATAGTAAGATAATTGTGAAGCACCTTATAGTTTTTAAGAGACCATAATTAATTTAGTACATTTTTGTCTTTTTATTCTCTTATTTTAAAAAGCCTTATTGTCAATATTGTTGTGATAAGAGGGTGGAAAACTCTCAATGTACACTTAAAATATATAAGAAAATGTTGATTAAAAAGCACTGGGGCCGAGCACGGTGGCTCATGCCTATAATCTCAGTACTTTGGGAGCCCAAGGCGGGTGGATCAAGAAGTCAGGAGTTCCAGACCAGCCTGGCCAAGATGGTGAAACCCCGTCCCTACTGAAAAAAAAAAAAAAAAAAGTTAACCGGGTGTGGTGACAGGCACCTGTATTCCCAGCTACTTGGGAGGCTGAGGCAGAGAATTGTTTGAACCTGGGATGCGGAGGTTGCAGTGAGCTGAGATTGTGCTGCTGCATTACACCCTGGGCAACAGAGTGAGACTCCATCTCAAAAAAAAAAAAAAAAAAAAAGCATTGGGATTTCTCAGATTTCTATTATGTTAGACAGATGTTTGTTTGTTTTCTGCACTTGAGTGAAAAAGTAAAAGCAGGTGTCAGTATGTATATTATAATTTTTACAATGAATATTGTTATGATTTTCTTCTCATGAAAGAAAATTGAAAGTCAAATACTATGTTTAGAACTCAGATTGCAGATGTGTTGAATGTCACTTCCCCCTCCAGATTCATCCTCCATGCTGCTCTGTGTCTTAGGAACATTTGTGGACCATACCACCCAGCTCTCCTACCCTGAGGCTTCTACTTGGGTTTGACAATTGGGAGGCATAGCGAAAGACTGAATGGCAGTAAGGGAGTAAGTTCATGATATTTAGCAATGCTGTGTCGAGTCTGTAGGACTTCTGCCAGGACCCTGACTGATACAGTCATGCAAAGCTGGAGTGACTTCAGGACAGTCCCTTGGAAGGAGAGATTCTGGGAGCCTTCATTGAGAAGCATGTGGATAGCCTCCTTTCTAAAGGTTAATGGCATGTTTGTAAACACAGAGAGGTCATTATTATTCAAATTGTCACTGGTGGTGCATGAGATGGCATGTAGATGAAGAACAAAGTATGAGGATACCAAGTAGCCATGGCAATTAGTCACTATGGTGACAAACATGACTAGACATATCATGGCTTCTTCTGATGGCCCCAGAGAACATATAGTAGAAGAAGGTGAAATTAAAGGCTGCAAGTATGCAACTCAGAATACAAACAAAAAATAAGAAAACTTTCAAGGTAGCTTGAAAGAAGTATCTCATCTTCTATCACAGTAGGGCGCATATGACAGAAGATCATACCTATGCTTTCATTGTAAGAATTGCAGAGTTGTAACACTAATTAAATGCTCAACCATACCAGGACCTTAAGCTAAGAGAGCTAGAGGGGAAGGAGTGGGGTCTTTATGTTACATGTCTGACTGGGGACACCCTAAACAACATGAATGATGCTAAAAATTATGCATTCTCAAATACCATGAAGCTCTTTTGCTAGTAGAAACAGTGTTATCTCACTCACCCTTTTGAGAACACCAGCCTTCCCTGTACAAACCTTTAAATTACTGCACCTATGTCATTTGCCACATAAAAAGACTTAAACTCACCCTTGAAAGTTGTCTTCTGTCGTGTAATATAAGACTAAGCACCGAAAGCATAGTAAGATATAAAATCTACTTAAGAAGGAAATAACTCATATTCCAACAGAGTTAGAAAATCTTGCCAATCTATTTATATAGAAACCTTGGAAGTATGTGTGGGAGTGGATTGTGAAGGTGTTAGACTAAATGTGATGAGATACAGAGTCATGCAGGTTGAAGACATTTGACTCCGATGCACTTATCTGGAATTTGAGTTTTCGTATGTTGGCTTGAGCACCTGGGGTAATTAATTAATAATAACCTGATAGGCTAGCTATTTGAAACCTGAAACCATTTGTGGCCAAAATAAAGTACAGATGAAGATCTGGAGCTCCTCTGGCATCCTATAAATCTGTGATTTTTAAAGATTAATGGGCATTGGAATTAATGAGGGATGTTTTTAAAAATGCACTTTCTTATTCAGTAGGCATGAAGTGAGGACTGAAATTCTGCATTTCTAACAAAATACCAAAGTTATCCTGATGTTGCTGGTGTGGAGCTCACACTTTGAGAATGAGATTTGAGTTTGCACTTCTAAGGACAAATAAAAACCTTTTTTTAAAAAACTAAATTCTCTCAGTTGAAAATGAGGAAAGATCTTCCCCTCCCACCCTTTTTCTTACACTATTCACTTTAGGAAACTTACAATTGTAAGTATTTTCTCCTCTCTTTGACACTTACATAAATCTTTTTGAAAACTATGTAGGACTTCTGTCAACTTTATAAACCAGGGAAGTCTTTCTCAAAACCTGAGTTTCTTTGAAATGTAAAACATCAAAGAAGATAGCATTCTTCTCTCTCCATTTCTGTGGGAGGTTGGTATCTAACTTGGGATCTTGTTCCAAGTTGCAAAACTATGTCTTGTAATAAAAATGTGAGAAGTTAATTTTTCCTTTGGTGAGAGACAACTAGCTAACACACATAGTTACCCCAACTACCAAGTGAATTTAGGATATATTTTGTATAACAAAAGTGTCAAGTCCTCTTACTTGAGGATTAGTTACTGTTTATCTTGAGAACAGGTACAAAATGGGTTTTACCTGCTCAGCTATGTAAAAGGGTAAGATTTCTTTCTGTCTTCACAATTTCTTAGTGGATTGCCTGTGATGCATATGAAATTCTGATTTAATGCTTACTTAATAATAAAACTATTTTCTGTCTCTGTTACCTTTTTGGAGAGGTATGTTAGTTTGTTTTGCATTGTGATAAAGGAACACTTGAGACTGGGTAATTTATAAAGAAAAGAGGTTTATTTGGCTCAGGTTTCTGCAGGCTGTATAAGCATGGCACCAGCATCTGCTTGGCTTCTGGTGAGGCCTCACAAAGCTTTGGCACATGGCAGAAGGTAAAGGAGGAGCAGGCATCTCACATGACAAGAGAGGGAGCAAGATAAGGAGGAGAGGCCATGCTGTTTTTTAACTACCAGCTCTTGTGTGAAGCAATAGAGCAATAACTCTTATCACCAAAGGGATGGTGCTAAGCCATCAATAAGAGATCTACCCCCATGAATCAAACACCTCCCACCAGGCCCCACCTTCAATACTGAGGATCACATTTCAATATGAGATTTTTGAGGGGACAAATATCCGAACCATATCAAGGTTTTCTTTTGTTGGGAAGCAGATTTTGAGAAGATTTTGCTTTTAAATTATATTTCCCTAAAATCCTCTACCTCACAACCCATGCACACCCCATTGTTTCGTGTATCTGACTGTTAGCATGTTTAATTTTCATCTATTCCTTTTTTTTCAAGACAAAGATAAAAAAGCTCCAGTTCAAAGCAACTACATCCAAATGTTCTTGGTGCCAAAATGTTATGTGCCTACACTTTGTCACATCCTTACAGAATTTCTTTCTTTTTTCAAGCTTCGGATTAACGCTTCTAAAACAAAAGCTGCTTTTGTCCATGCTGAGCATATGTTCAACTTATCAAAAATGTTTCTACTTAACATCATTGTACTTGACATGCAAGGCATTAGGAAAGAGTGACAAATCCAGGGAAGTGTATATATTTTTTAAAAGATCTAGACAGTGCAAGGTTTAGAATCTGAAGTTATTTCAAATAAAAGGAATGTCAGTGTTCTAGTTTCAGAGATAGTCATTATTTAATGACACAGAGACTCTGGTGGGCAGAAAGGAACAGGCCAGTAATGGCTGTTAATGAAGTAGCCAGGCCCAAAGGCCAAGTAAATACAAGGAAAAACAGACATGGCAAGAAGTGTTATAGGTCACAAGTTCTGGATGCAGACTTGCTAAATTCAAATCCAGATTTCATCACTTATTGTGTGACAGTATCACTCTTACCTTTGCTAAACGTTCTAAAGTAGAGGTTTCTTCAGCACCCACCAAGATAAAACTCACGATGTCTGACATCCAATAAAAAGATTATCATGCATACAAGGAAGTAGTAAATATGGCCCAAAATGAGGAGAAACACTCAGTAAGTTGAAGCTGACCCAGTAATGACCCAGAAGACAGAATCAGTAAACAAGGACAGCGAATCAACTTTATAGTTGTATTCCATGTTCAAGAAGCTATTTGAATAAGTTAGTTGAGACATGAAAAATATGCAAATGACTCAAGTCAAACTCTAGAGATAAAAACCTGTAACATCCAATAGGAAAAATACTTTGGATGAAATCAACAACATATTAACCTTGCAGAAGAAAAGATTAGTGAAATTGAGGACCTAACAATAAAAGTATCCAAAATAAAACAGGGAGAAAAGAGACTTACAAATGATCAGAGGGTGGTGTAGGCACTCTGAACCCTGTGCTCACACTCAATATTCATGGCACAGACCTCTGGGATTCATTCTGAGATCTGTCATCTTAAATTTCACCTTCTTCCAGAGACAGAGCTCAGGAGACCAGGAAATGTCTCCAGGGTCTATGAGAGCCAACAGAGTCCCCGCCATGTTATGAGCTGCTCTATGGAGAAGCCCCAGTGGCAAGGAACTAAGGCTTTTATTCCAATAGCTTGAAAGGAACTGAATAAGCTTGAATGTATATTCTCCTGTCCCAGTCCAGCCTTGAGAGGATGTGAGTTTTGTCAACATTTTGACAGCAAACTCATGAAACATTCTGAATGAAAATCACACAGCTAAACTGCTTCCGGATTCTTAGCCCTCAGAAATTTGTAAGACAATAAATATTTGTGTTTTTAATAGCACTTTAAAATCTACAATCAATCAATTATCAAAAATTTAAATTAAATAAACACTGTCACTTAAAATAGCATCAAAGAGTTTGAAATACTTAGAGATAAGTCTAGCAAAAGATGTGCACGATCTGTACTCTGTAAAGTACAAAATATTGCTGAGATATTAAAGGACATCTAAACAAAGGGGGAAAAAACCACACTGTTTATTAATCTGAAGACACTGCTTCCTCTGATGCTCCCTCAAGTACTGGGTTCCCCCCACCCTACTGTGTTACTGTAAAGATGGTGCTCCATTTTGTCACTCGTGACCATTTCCCAACACATCAACCACACAGCTTTGAATCTCTTCTATTATCAGCCTAAATCACTCATTAAGCCCTGATCTATTGCCACCAGCCCCTGCCCTTTAACTCCTTGAAGATTTTCAAACTCAAATCTCCAACAGGACTATATAATTCTTGGAATTCTAAAATCAATGATTATTCTAATAGCTTACCTTTCAGTTTCTAAACATTGTTTTGCTTCTTGTATTCCTTCCTGTCTCAGACACTTCTTCCCCTGGCAATATCCTATACCTTGTCATTACCCAAAACTATCACCAAGAATTACAGCCCCACTATCATCTCAATCTCAAGTATCTCACTCTCTGACCACCATTTTCTCTCTTTATAGATCACTTTCTCTAGTACTCCAGCTCTCATCATCATTTGATCCCTCATCAAGCTTTAATGCCATGGTCAATAATATTCACTATCCTAAACAGACACTCAATTTTTCTTGAGTGTCTATTTCTTATTTCTTTTTGCCTTCTATTAGCTTTATGGCTGGTTGACAAGGGGCAGTCACATTCCATTTAGTTTCAGGATTTTGGCTTCTATCCCCAGTGTGTCACTTGTGAAGTCTTGTCATGACTTTGAGTGGTTGTATCTTGGCAGGTCCTTTCCATCCAAATAATAAAATTTCTCCCAACATGCTAGCCCTCTAAGCCACTATGTGAGTGAGCCACTACCCACGTATTAGGGGGTAGTATTTGAGAATTCTTAGCTATTATCCTTGGACTAATCTTGAATTTAAGAGATGCTGTGAGACTGTATCCAGTGCATTCACCGAAAGAATTTCAACTGCCACTTTTACTCTACTTTTTGAATGTAAGACTTGATGATAATTCTTGCAGCTTTTTAGGATACACACTAGGAAGCCAGTCGTTTATGCTCTAGTACCTATGCTCCAAATGTACCTGTGGTGTTTATTGTTTCAAACTCTGTTATTGAACTTGGATTTAGCTAAGGATGTTTTCATGGTTTTCTTCTGACATAAACATTACCATCTATATTCTTGACATATGCCTTAAATTTACTTGAACCCTCAATTTCCTTTTTTGATGTCAGATGCATTGCTATTAAACAATCTCTGAAAGCATTCTTTCCTACCCTGTGGTTTATATTATAAAGTTTATTTTCTGCAGTTTGCCACTTTGAATTTTGGAATGCAAAGTTTTTTGAGGTGTGCATGTATGTGTGTGTGTGTGTGTGTGTGTGTATAATTTATTTTCTGAAGAAGCTCAGGTTTTGCATTTGAAAGTAAGAGTTTTCAAAACTATTGTTTTCAATCAAGGCCTCAATTATATTTTTTACTGGGTTCTTCATGTCATTTTTAGCTACTAAATCTATTCAAATAATGGGAGATGTATAGGTTAGAAGGATTACCAAGGATAAAACAAAAACAGATGGCATGTATAAAGACTATCCTGCTAAACTAGAAATTGACAAAATCCACTTAGCCAGAGGTAGAAAGGTTCTCTGTTCCTTTCTGCCAGTGGACAAAGGTGCCTAATCGTCTTATATCTTATTTTCAGGGAATATTCAGTCCTTTTTCCATATCCACATTATAGACTAAGATTTTTTACAACTGGACTCAGAAAGGAGCCACTTGGGCTTTGTTTTTTTGTTTTTGCAGGGAGGTGAGTGTAAATAAAAGATTTTTGTTGATTACATTTATTGAACTTGAGTCATCTTGGTTTTTAATTTCATAGAACTCATACTGGTAACTTTTTTCTTCTGGGCACTCTGAAGATGCATTTTCTGGGTGAATTATTTTCTGGAAATGTTGTCTATGAGGTTGGCACTGTGATATTCTGTTTTGTGTCTTCCAGAGAAATGTTTGTGTCCCTGGACAGCTTCCTGTATGATCTGATGGAGCTACAGAGAAGGGTGAGATTATAATTCAATTTCTTGTGACAGAAAGATTAAGTCCTACATTGGATACAACTTCAAAAGAATCTTTTCATGGTACAGAAAGATGAACTCCATGTTACTTGCTGTGTAAGCACAATGACATATTCCTGAGTGTAGCAACCTACAGTTTGATCCTTTAATCTCTGTCTTATTGGTTTGTTTTTCTTTACATTGAGTAGCTGGTTTTTTTTAGACTTCACAATTCCATGAGGGTATCAAGACCCCAAAAGAATATCTACCTGAGGCGAGCTAAAGGAGGAATTACGTACCCAGCGCAAAGAAACTAAAAATATTGAAAAAAAAAGTGGAAGAATTGATGGCTAGAGTAATTAATGCAGAGAAGGTCATAAACGAAATGAAAGAGATGAAAACCATGACACGAGAAATACGTGACAAATGCACAAGCTTCAGTAACCGACTCGATCAACTGGAAGAAAGAGTATCTGCGATTGAGGATCAAATGAATGAAATGAAGCGAGAAGAGAAACCAAAAGAAAAAAGAAGAAAAAGAAATGAACAAAGCCTGCAAGAAGTATGGGATTATGTAAAAAGACCAAATCTACGTCTGATTGGGGTGCCTGAAAGTGAGGGGGAAAATGGAACCAAGTTGGAAAACACTCTTCAGGATATCATCCAGGAGAACTTCCCCAACCTAGTAGGGCAGGCCAACATTCAAATCCAGGAAATACAGAGAACGCCACAAAGATACTCCTCGAGAAGAGCAACTCCAAGACACATAATTGCCAGATTCACCAAAGTTGAAATGAAGGAAAAAATCTTAAGGGCAGCCAGAGAGAAAGGTCGGGTTACCCACAAAGGGAAGCCCATCAGACTAACAGCAGATCTCTCGGCAGAAACTCTGCAAGCCAGAAGAGAGTGGGGGCCAATATTCAACATTCTTAAAGAAAAGAATTTTAAACCCAGAATTTCATATCCAGCCAAACTAAGTTTCATAAGTGAAGGAGAAATAAAATCCTTTACAGAAAAGCAAATACTTAGAGATTTTGTCACCACTAGGCCTGCCTTACAAGAGACCCTGAAGGAAGCACTAAACATGGAAAGGAACAACCAGTACCAGCCATTGCAAAAACATGCCAAAATGTAAAGACCATCGAGGCTAGGAAGAAACTGCATCAACTAACGAGCAAAATAACCAGTTAATATCATAATGGCAGGCTCAAGTTCACACATAACAATCTTAACCTTAAATGTAAATGGACTAAATGCTCCAATTAAAAGACACAGACTGGCAAACTGGATAAAGAGTCAAGACCCATCAGTCTGCTGTATTCAGGAGACCCATCTCACACGCAGAGACATACATAGGCTCAAAATAAAGGGATGGAGGAAGATTTACCAAGCAAATGGAGAACAAAAAAAAGTGGGGGTTGCAATACTAGTCTCTGATAAAACAGACTTTAAACCATCAAAGATCAAAAGAGACAAAGAAGGCCATTACATAATGGTAAAGGGATCAATTCAACAGGAAGAGCTAACTATCCTAAATATATATGCACCCAATACAGGAGCACCCAGATTCATAAAGCAAGTCCTTAGAGACTTACAAAGAGACTTAGACTCCCATACAATAATAATGGGAGACTTCAACACTCCACTGTCAACATTAGACAGATCAACAAGACAGAAAGTTAACAAGGATATCCAGGAATTGAACTCATCTCTGCAGCAAGCAGACCTAATAGACATCTATAGAACTCTCCACCCCAAATCAACAGAATATACATTCTTCTCAGCACCACATCGTACTTACTCCAAAATCGACCACGTAATTGGAAGTAAAGCACTCCTCAGCAAATGTACAAGAACAGAAATTATAACAAATTGTCTCTCAGACCACAGTGCAATCAAACTAGAACTCAGGACTAAGAAACTCAATCAAAACCGCTCAACTGCATGGAAACTGAACAACCTGCTCCTGAATGACTACTGGGTACATAATGAAATGAAGGCAGAAATAAAGATGTTCTTTGAAACCAATGAGAACAAAGATACAACATACCAGAATCTCTGGGACACATTTAAAGCACTGTGTAGAGGGAAATTTATAGCACTAAATGTCCACAAGAGAAAGCAGGAAAGATCTAAAATTGACACTCTAACATCGCAATTAAAAGAACTAGAGAAGCAAGAGCAAACACATTCGAAAGCTAGCAGAAGGCAAGAAATAACTAAGATCAGAGCAGAACTGAAGGAGATAGAGACACAAAAAACTCTCCAAAAAATCAATGAATCCAGGAGTTGGTTTTTTGAAAAGATCAACAAAATTGACAGACCACTAGCAAGACTAATAAAGAAGAAAAGAGAGAAGAATCAAATCGACGCAATTAAAAATGATAAAGGGGATATCACCACCGACCCCACAGAAATACAAACTACCATCAGAGAATACTATAAACACCTCTACGCAAATCAACTGGAAAATCTAGAAGAAATGGATAATTTCCTGGACATTTACACTCTTCCAAGACTAAACCAGGAAGAAGTTGAATCCCTGAATAGACCAATAGTAGGCTCTGAAATTGAGGCAATAATTAATACCCTACCAACCAAAAAAAGTCCAGGACCAGATGGATTCACAGCTGAATTCTACCAGAGGTACAAGGAGGAGTTGGTACCATTCCTTCTGAAACTATTCCAAACAATAGAAAAAGAGGGAATACTCCTTAACTCATTTTATGAGGCCAACATCATCCTGATACCAAAGCCTGGCAGAGACACAACAAAAAAAGAGAATTTTAGACCAATATCCCTGATGAACATCGATGCAAAAATCCTCAATTAAATACTGGCAAACCGGATTCAGCAACACATCAAAAAGCTTATCCACCATGATCAAGTGGGCTTCATCCCTGGGATGCAAGGCTGGTTCAACATTCGCAAATCAATAAACATAATCCAGCATATAAACAGAACCAAAGACAAGAACCACATGATTATCTCAATAGATGCAGAAAAGGCTTTTGACAAAATTCAACAGCCCTTCATGCTAAAAACGCTCAATAAATTCGGTATTGATGGAACGTACCTCAAAATAATAACAGCTATTTATGACAAACCCACAGCCAATATCATACTGAATGGGCAAAAACTGGAAAAATCCCCTTTGAAAACTGGCACAAGACAGGGATGCCCTCTCTCACCACTCCTATTCAACATAGTGCTGGAAGTTCTGGCTAGGGCAATTAGGCAAGAGAAAGAAATCAAGGGTGTTCAGTTAGGAAAAGAAGAAGTCAAACTGTCCCTGTTTGCAGATGACATGATTGTATATTTAGAAAACCCCATTGTCTCAGCCCAAAATCTTCTTAAGCTGATAAGCAACTTCAGCAAAGTCTCAGGATACAAAATTAATGTGCAAAAATCACAAGCATTCTTATACATCAGTAACAAACAGAGAGCCAAATCAGGAATGAACTTCCATTCACAATTGCTTCAAAGAGAATAAAATACCTAGGAATCCAACTTACAAGGGATGTAAAGGACCTCTTCAAGGAGAACTACAAACCACTGCTCAGTGAAATCAAAGAGGACACAAACAAATGGAAGAACATACCATGCTCATGGATAGGAAGACTCAATATCGTGAAAATGGCCATACTGCCCAAGGTAATTTATAGATTCAATGCCATCCCCATCAAGCTACCAATGACTTTCTTCACAGAATTGGAAAAAACTGCTTTAAAGTTCATATGGAACCAAAAAAGAGCCCGCATCTCCAAGACAATCCTAAGTCAAAAGAACAAAGCTGGAGGCATCATGCTACCTGACTTCAAACTATACTACAAGGCTACAGTAACCAAAACAGCATGGTACTGGTACCAAAACAGAGATATGGACCAATGGAACAGAACAGAGTCCTCAGAAATAATACCACACATCTACAGCCATCTGATCTTTGACAAACCTGAGAGAAACAAGAAATGGGGAAAGGATTCCCTATTTAATAAATGGTGCTGGGAAAATTGGCTAGCCATAAGTAGAAAGCTGAAACTGGATCCTTTCCTTACTCCTTATACGAAAATTAATTCAAGATGGATTAGAGACTTAAATGTTAGACCTAATACCATAAAAATCCTAGAGGAAAACCTAGGTAGTACCATTCAGGACATAGGCATGGGCAAAGACTTCATGTCTAAAACACCAAAAGCAACGGCAGCAAAAGCCAAAATTGACAAATGGGATCTCATTAGACTAAAGAGCTTCTGCACAGCAAAAGAAACTACCATCAGAGTGAACAGGCAACCTACAGAATGGGAGAAAATTTTTGCAATCTACTCATCTGACAAAGGGCTAATATCCAGAACCTACAAAGAACTCAAACAAATTTACAAGAAAAAAACAAACAACCCCATCAAAAAGTGGGCAAAGGATATGAACAGACATTTCTCAAAAGAAGACATTCATACAGCCAACAGACACATGAAAAAATGCTCATCATCACTGGCCATCAGAGAAATGCAAATCAAAACCACAATGAGATACCATCTCACACCAGTTAGAATGGCGATCATTAAAAAGTCAGGAAACAACAGGTGCTGGAGAGGATGTGGAGAAATAGGAACACTTTTACACTGTTGGTGGGATTGTAAACTAGTTCAACCATTATGGAAAACAGTATGGCGATTCCTCAAGGATCTAGAACTAGATGTACCATATGACCCAGCCATCCCATTACTGGGTATATACCCAAAGGATTATAAGTTATGCTGCTATAAAGACACAAGCACACGTATGTTTATTGCAGCACTATTCACAATAGCAAAGACTTGGAATCAACCCAAATGTCCATCAGTGACAGATTGGATTAAGAAAATGTGGCACATATACACCATGGAATACTATGCAGCCATCAAAAAGGATGAGTTTGTGTCCTTTGTAGGGACATGGATGCAGCTGGAAACCATCATTCTTAGCAAACTATCACAAGAACAGAAAACCAAACACCGCATGTTCTCACTCATAGGTGGGAACTGAACAATGAGATCACTTGGACTCAAGAAGGGGAACATCACACACAGGGGCCTATCATGGGGAGTGGGGAGGGGGGAGGGATTGCATTGGGAGTTATACCTGATGTAAATGACGAGTTGATGGGTGCAGCACACCAACATGGCACAAGTATACATATGTAACAAACCTGCACGTTATGCACATGTACCCTACAACTTAAAGTATAATAATAATAATTAAATTTAAAAAAAAAAAAAAAAAGAATATCTACCTGAGGCTTTCCTCACTTTGACATGGGTTGAATTTAGCTTACTGTAGGTATCAGGGGAATATCTTCTCTTCAGAATAGTACTTATAACAGTTTAACATGTATCAGAATCACCTGGAAGCTTGTTAAAACACCGAATGCTGGGTCATACTCCCAGAGATTCTGATTCAATAAGTCTGCAGTGAGGCCTGAGAATTTGGGCTTCTGAGTTCAGTGATGACACTGATGTTTTTGGTTGGGGATCACACTTGGAGAATCGCTGCTCTAGAATGATGCCTCCCTTCGTCTCGAGCAATATTATCATTTTTCATTCCACCTGGTAAAAGTACATTTCAAAATTAAAATATGCCCTTTCACTTTGCCACAGAGGCATAATTCAAATTGTGTGAAGTCTTTTTCAAATCTGAAAATTGGTCAAGAGGGTGCTATCGTGCTATCATTGCTATCATGAGGGGCACCAGTCATGAAGACAAGTTGTCCTTGATAGGTTGGAGAATTTTTATTCTGTATAGTCATCCAGGGATTTTTGTTTCTGAGTAAGAAAGTCTCACTGTGTTTAAGTGCTTTTTCAATTCAATAGAAGCTTGTACAAAGAATATTTGAGGTTAGACATAGGGGTGATTTTGTAACACATAAGCTGTTGAAAGTTCAGCAATGAAATATTCAGAGTGAGAAATAAACATTTGCTTTTGTTGATGTGGTTATTTTGAGTGGGAAAAAATTTGATTCAAATCTTATATGAAACCAGAAGCTATGGATATATTCAGGATATATATACATGGGTGTTTGGAAATGATGGGATGAAATGATCTCTCTGCACCTGTCTGTCTGTCTGTCTCTCTCTATTTATTTGTCTCTCAAAGGTTGAGAGAAATAGGATAGTCAAGAAAATATGATACAAGCGGACATTGCTAATATCTGGTTTAAAATAATCTTTGCCTAGGCCATTATTGATGTAAAACTATATATTTATATTTTTCAAATCCTTGAGATCTGAAGCAAAGTAAATATCTTTTGTTTTCATCTACAAGTGAAAGAAGGTAAGAAATACTAGGGCATTGATACTAATGGAATTTTAAGGATCATGAATTAGAACAGTGGTTCTCAAGTGTGGGTGCACACTAAAAAAAAAACTAGGACAGGTAGAAAAAGAAAATATTCATCCTCAGGCTGCACACTCAGATCAGTCAAATCAGAATATCTACAGATGGGAGCCGGACAGCCAATGTTTTCTTTCTTAATCTCCCAGGTAGTTCTAGACTGTGCCAATATGGGAATAACACATCCATGGCATCCATGGTCTTCAGTGTCTTCAGTTAATTTGCTTTCAATAACTTGGAATATATATAGTAAAATAAAGAACTTTTGGAAGCAGAAATATTTATATAACAATCCATTTGTAGGTGGGAAAGCTAAAGATAAAGCTAAAATCATTAGTTCTAGGACGACTATTCAAATTCTTGTTTCCTTGTTTTTCTTGAAGTCCTTATTCAAGTCAGCTTTTAATCTTCCACTAAAGTGATCCATTTCTATCAGCCTAGAGTTCATACCTTTATTTTGGATTCAATTGGCTTTTCAGGATGTTGAAAGCTGACTCACTTGAAAACACTTAACTGGCCAATCAGTTCCAAATATCAGGTACCTATGTAACTGCTTTAAAAGCAATTTCTAGAATCACGTTGTTTTCTGTAATGTGTTTTTACAATGGACAATTACTGTTTGAGAACTGGTGAGAACTGGAAAAGTATGTATTTTTTTCAGCAAGTCATATCTGTTCAATCAATTTTTTTTCAACCATTCAACCATCTGTAAGACTTACTTTATTCTACTGGCAATGATGAGGAAGTTACAAACATATTGACAAATGCTTCTGAATATAATTAAAGCTGACTTTCTAAATCCCAAATAGTTTTTTAACTACTAAGAATCACTGAATGTTACTTTTTTATATACCTTGAAACAAATATTTATTAGACATACACTCCATGCAAGCAGTGTGCCAAGAATTAAAGGATATTAAATATTGAGCCAGACACATTGTTTTCTTTTCAGTTAGAGAAATATATAAAGGAAATGGCTTTACCAGTAAAATTCTATAGAATGGAAAGAACTATTTTCCCACCTGACTATGAGCAGAGCCGTAATCAGTGATACTACAGGTCATTTTTTGCTGCACTTTTGTTGGGAAACAAGATTGATATTAAGAATACATACTTTAAAATCATAATTTGGATATTCTCTTGTAGAAAAGATTGATGTTTTTCTACTTCAGGCAAAATTATCAAATAATTAAAGCATCTTCCATAGCTCAAAAATTCTGAGTAGTAATCCATTTTTATAAAACCTCAAGTTTTATAAAAGTTTAGTAAACAACCCAAAATTTCTCTAAAGATAGGAGCAGTAAATTAAACAGGCAAAAGCTATCAGGAACTGTAGTAAACTGAAGCTACGTGTTGGCATGTGAGAACATAAATGTTATTTTGCCAGATCTTCTACTTTTTATGTATAAGTAGTAATCTGGATACCCCATAGAAGATTTACCAATTTTTAGAATTTCTTCAGAAATTTACTAATTATTAAAACAATTCATAGGCCAAACCAAAATTGTTGAAGGGCCATATTTAGTGACGCCCCCGTTTGTAATTTTTTTCCTTAAAATAAATAAATGGCCTATGCAAATGTATAGTGGTTAATTTTATGTGTCAACATGAAAGAGATTAGCATTTGGATCTGTGGACTGAGTAAAATCGATCACCCAGCCCAGTGTGAATGGGCTTCATCCAGTCTATCAAAGGCCTGAACAAAATGAAAAGATTGTATAAGGGACAATGTTCTTTCTGCTTGTTTGAGCTGGGACATTCATCTTTTCTTGCTGTCGGACTGGGACTTACACCATCAGTCCTCTGGTTCTGAGGCCTTTGGACTTAGACGAGAATTCATACCATTGGTTATCCTTGTTCTCAGGCTTTTGAACTCTGACTGGAACTACACCACTGCCTTCCCTGTGTCTCCAGCTTGCAGACAGTAGATCATGGAACTTCTCAGCCTACTTAATAAGATGAGCTAATTCTTCATAACCTCCCTCTCTCTCCTTTCGGTCCTGTTTTTCTGCAGAACTCTGAGTAATAAAAAATGTACTAATGTACTGTAGGCTTCTGAGATGACCCTGTAGTTACATAACTAATCTGGAAATAGCTATCATTTGCCTAGTCTTTGAAGCATTTTAGTCAAAAAGTAGTAAGTGTCATTAATTGATTGATTGATTCAACAAATATGTGTTAAGGCAGTGATCCCCAACATTTTTGGCACCAAGGACTGCTTTCGTGGTAGACAATTTTTTACATGGACATGAGCGGGGGATGCTTTTGGGATGAAACTATTCCACCTCAGATCATCAGGCATTAAATTCTCATAAGGAGAGCACAACCTAGATCCCTCAAATGCACCGTTTACAATAGGGTTCATGCTCCTATGAGAATTTAATGCCACCACTGATCTGACAGGAGGCAGAGCTAAGGTGTTAATGCTCACTGGCCTGTCACTCACTTCCTACTGTGTGTCCTGGTTCCTAACAGGCCACTGACCAGTAACAGTCCACAGCCCAGGGGTTGGGGACCCCTGCATTAAGCATTCCGTATCAGAAATTGAGTTGAGAACTGGAGAAACAATGACGCATAATTTTAGACACTGTCCCTTCTCTTTGTAGTCTAATTGGAAATAAAAACATTAACCATGAATAGTGTCTTGCAATGAAAGTACATATCGCTATGACAGTGTACTCTAGTAGGTTTTTACCTAGAGGTGTGATTATAGAAGAGGCTAGGGTGGTCATCAGAGAGAGTGTTTTCAGGATCTTGTAGGCATATTAGGGATTTTCATCTCTATCCCCAAATCAAGGAATTATAGAACTCATTTAAAAACTTAGTCTCTGACCTATATCATTGACCTTCTTGAAATAACTCTTTAAAATATTTCTTACAATTCAATCGTACTAGTGACAGTCTTCTGAGTTTTCATTTATCTGAAAAAGTTTATGTTACTCCTTCACTTAGATATAAAATTCTAAGTTGGCATGGTTTTTTTTCAACATTTGGGTATTTCACTCCACCCTCTTCTTGCTTGCATGGTTTCTAAAGAGAAGTCTGATGTAATTCTTAGTCTTATTCTTCTATATTTTAGTCTTATTCCTCTACACATTAGTAATTGTTTTCCAGAAAAACAGAATCACAGGAGATGTGTGTGTATCTGTACATATATACACATACATATATAAAAATAATTATATGTAAAATGTATTTATTATTACATACTATAATATACATTCATTATAATATGGAGTTTCATTATAAGAAATTGGATCACATAATTTGTGGTTATGGAGGCTGACAAGCCAGCAATCCAGGAAAGCTGATGGTGTAGTTCCAATCCTAAGTCTGGAAGACTTGAGACTCAGAAAGAGTTGATATTTCATTTTGGGTCCAAGGGCAGGAAGAAGCTGATATTCCAGCTAGAGGCACTTGGATAGGAAAAACCCTTTCTTAATCAAGGGAGAGTCAGCCTTTTTATTCCATTTAGACTTTCAACACATTAGATGAGGCCCACCCACATTGTAGAGAGCAATCTACTTTACTCAGTCTACCAACTTAAATGTAAATCTCATCCAACAAAACCCTCACAGAAACACTCATAATAATGTTTGAGTAATATATATGCACCACATGACTTAATCAGGTTGACACACAAAATTAACCGACACAATAGACAAGGCATTTTTGTTTTCCTCTGAGTTATTTTAAAATTTTCTCTGGGACGCAGCTAAGGAAGTGTTAAGAGGAATATGTATAGCACTAAATGCTCACCTCAAAAAGTTAGAAAGATCTCAAGTTAACAACCTAGCATCACAATTAAAACAACTAGAAAATGACGAGCAAACAAATCTCAAACCTAGCACAAGACAAGAAATAACCAAATCAGAACTGAACTGAAGGAGACAGAGACATGAAAAAATATCCAAAAGATCAATGAATTCAGGAGCTGTTTTTTTAAAAATAAAATAAAATAAAATAAAATAAAATAAAATAAAACAGATAGACTGCTAGCTACACCAATGAAGAAGAAAAGAGAAAGATTCAAATAAACACAATCATAAATGACAAGGGGGGTATTACCACTGACCTCACAGAAATACAAAAAAAAAATCAGAGAATATTATGAACACTTCTATACACATAAACTAGAAAATTTAGAAGAAATTAATAAATTCCTGGACACAGGAAATAAATAAATAAATTCCTGGGACACCCTGCCAAGACTGAACCAGGAAGAAATTGAATCCCTGAACAGACCATTAATTAGTTCTGAAAATGGGGTAGTAATAAATAGCCTACCAACCAAAAAATAGTCCAAGACCAGACAAATTCACAGCTAAATTCTACAAGATGTATAAAGAATAGCTGGCACTATTTCTTCTGAAACTATTCCAAAATATTGAGGAGGAAGGAGTCCTCCCTAACTCATTCTGTGAGGCCAGCATCATCCTAATACCAAAACCTGGCAGAGATACAACAGAAAAAGAAAACTTCAGACAAATATCCCTGATGAACATTAATGCAAAAATCCTCGATAAAATACTGGCAAACTGAATCCAGCAGCACATCAAAAAACTTATCCACCATGATCAAGTAGGCTTCATCCTTGGCATGAAAGTTTGGTTCAACATAAACAAATCAATAAATGCGATACATCACATAAAGAGAACTAAAGACAAAAACCGCAGATGCAGAAAAGGCTTTCAATTAAAGTCAACATCCATTCATGTTAAAAACTCTCAATAAACTAGGTATTGAAGGAACATACCTCAAAATAATAAGAGCCGTATATAACAAATCCACACCCAACATCATACTGAAAATGGCAAAAGCTGTAAGCGTTCCCCTTGAAAACTGGCACAAGACAAGGATGCCATCTTTCAATACTCCTATTCAATACAGGAGTATTGGAAGTTCTTGCCAGGGCAATCAGGCAAGAGAAGGAAATAAAGCGCATTCAAATAAGAAGAGAGGAAGTCAAACTATCCCTGTTTGTAGACAGTATGATTCTATATCTATAAAAACCCATTGTCTTAGCCCAAAAGTTTTCTAACCTGATAAAAAAAAACTTCAGCAAAGTTTCAGGATACAAAATCAATGTGCAAAAATCACTAGCATTCCTATAGACCAACAACAGTCAAGCCAAGAGCCAAATCAGTAATGAACTCCCATTCACAGTTGCCACAAAAAGCATAAAATACCTAGGAAAACAGCTAACTGGGGAGGTGAAAGATCTCTACAAGAACTATAAAGCACTGCTCAAAGAAGTTAGAGATGACACGAACAAATGGAAAAACATTCCATGCTCATGGATAGAAATAATCAGTATCATTAAAATGGTACTGCCCAAAGCAATTTATAGGTTCAATACAATTCTCATTAAACTACCACTGAAATTCTTCACAGAACTAGAAAGAAAGTATTTTAAAATTCATATGGAACAAAAAAAGTGCTTGAATAGCATAGGTAATCCTAAACAAAGAGAACAAAGTTGAAGGCATCAAGCTATCTGACTTCAAACTATCCTATGGGATTACAGTAAACAAAACAGCATGGTACTGGTATAAAAACAGACAGGGAGATCAATGGAACAGAATACAGAGCCCATAAATAAGACCACACACCTACAACTGTCTGATCTTCGACAAACCTGACAAAAACAAGCCATGGGGAAAAGAATCCCTATTCAATAAACAGTTCTGAGATAACTGCCTAGCCACATGCAAAAGATTGAAACTTGACCCTTCTTTACATAATATACAAAAATTAACTCAAGATGGATTAAATACTTACATGTAAAAACCCAAAACTATTAAAGCCCTGAAGAACAACCTAGGTGATACCATTCAGGACATAGGCGCAGGCAAAGATTTCATGAAAAAGATACCAAAAGCAATTGCAACAAAAGTAAAAATTGACAAATGGGATCTAATTAAACTAAAGAGCTTCTGTACAGCCAAAGAAACTATCAATAGAGTAAACAGACAACCTATAGAAACAAAAATCTAATATCCATCATCCATAACGAACTTAAACTAATTTACAAGAAAAACAACCCTATAAAAAAGTGGGAAAAGGACATGAATAGACATTTTCAAAAGAAGACATAACTATGGCCAAGAAGCATATGAAGAAAAGTTAAACATTACTGACATTAGAGAAATGCAAATCAAAACCACAGCAAGATACTATTTTACACCAGTCAGAATGGCGATTAGTAAAAAGTCAAAAAATTACAGATGCTGGCAAGGTTGTGGTAAAAAGGGAACACTTATACTGTTGGTGGGAGTGTAATTTGCTTCATGTGCTAGCAAAATGCACACTATGAACACAGTAATATGAAGCAGTAGAAAAATACAAAATTACAATACTGTTGGGATAAATAATATGAAAGGATTAGTAGCATGCTGCATGACAGCTTGAAGAAGGAATATATTTAGAGATAATCATATCGGATTTGATGTACAAATGGACCAATGAAATAGACACCCAGAATTAAATGTGAAAAAATTTAACTCGAGATAAATTGGCATTTCAAATAAGGTTAGAAAGAATAGATAATTTAATAAATGGTATAAGGACAAGCAAAATATTTTAGAAACAATTACATGAAAGGGCAACCTCACATTTCATACAAAAATAAGTTCTATACAATTAGTACTTAAATGTTCAAATTAAAGAGATAATTCACAGCATAGGTGCATTACAAGGAAATAAACACACAAACACTGTACTTATCAATTGGTATGTGTAAACATTAGCATTGCATTGGGAATAAACAATTTGGCAACATATTTAGAAAAGGTTACAACTGCCATTCTCTAGATTATTGACTTCATATGTATAGCAATATGTACTTTTAAGAAAATCATGCAGGTACAAAAATTTTTGATATCAAGGATATTCATTAAAGTTGTTAATATTTTTTAAAAAGAAATCACTTATTTGTCCAGCAAGAAGAATTAGGTTGACTTTATTACAATATGTCATTCATTCATACAATAAACTACTATGCAGTTAGTAGTTTATTGACAAAGAATATTACTGACAAGTATTTCATAACATGAGGACATTAGGAATTTTATAAAGCAGTAAGTATATTACGATTTTCTATTTCTAAAGATTGTATATAATCAAATGTATACTTGGGTGTGCATATAAATTATTGATGGATATTTATCAAAATGTAAAGGACGGTTCTTCCTGAAGTAAGATATTACTGAAGTGTTAGGGTAACTTTTATTTTTCTTTATATTTTTATTTTTTCAAATTTTCAGAGTAAACACATATTACTATCAGGAAGAGAAAAGTGTTTTAAGAAAGAAAATCTTAAAATGACAAACATGGATACAATATATGTAATACAACATTTTTTCTAATTTTTTCTAAATGGTTATTTTGAATTAATTTTGCCTTTAGAATTTTTTCTCAGCACATCTCCATGAAAGAATAAATCATAAAATGAATTGAGTATGCTAAATCATGAGAGCAGAATCATTAATTAAGAGATAGTGTGATTTAAGAGATGGAAATGGAAAAGTGGCACCAGTTATGCTGTTTATAACCATAAATAATACGTAATATATGCTTTCTAAATGTCTGATGTTTGTTTTCAAAGAACATTGGCATGGACTTTGAATTCAATATTCAGGTTTTATTGAGATTATGCCCTTTCCAAATGCCTTATAACTTATTTCAAAAAAGCGTAGGGCAGTTAGTGGTTTTTGTGCCTTATAAGTTTTGTTAAAAAATTATTATTAACTGTATACTTAATAAACATCTTATAACTAATTTAAATGAATTGATTTTTATTAATGTTTTGTTTCTATTCCTATTTACCTTATTAGTGTAAACTAACTTAAACAGCTCATATAATTTTGAGTTCTTACACGTAGGAATTTATTAGTCTTTCCTATTCTTTTATATAATCATGAATATATATATAATATGATTATATTGAGTAATATCTCAGATGTCAACAGTGCATTGATCATATTTATGACTTTCAGCTACAGGGGTCTAATTACATCAAATACTAGAAGGAATATTCTATCAGGTTTTTTAATTGCATGGCACTTGTTTTAGAAAATAGAGACCAAGATATTCCTTTTAATTTCCTAAAATATTACCTAACATTCAGTAAGGTGTATTACACTTGTTTTTGAATCTCAAGTAATATTAGTAGTTATTCTAGGAAATAGAACAGGGAAATTGTCTAGACTTCATTTTAGGAATCCAATTTGAGTAGTCTATCTTGGTCAGTGACCAGTCCTGTGATAAGGGAAGAAGAGAAATATTAGGCAGATGTTGTTTGAGATACCAAGTTATTTTGTCTATATTTCTGGAGAGTTTGGGTGAATTATCCCATACATAACTTTAAAACTATTAGTTATAAGAGGACAAATTTGACATTTCCAATTTTCATAGCATCTTCAGCCATTGCTATTGCTAGGCAATACTTTATTATACTCACTCTAGAGCCAAAAAGTTATGTTTAGAACTATCATTTTGCTCATATGGCTTCTCTTTAAAGTATTTTTGCTTTTTATTTTTCCAATGCTTGAATTCAATTTTGCAGTTGTATTACGTCGTGTATATGACTTATCAAAACTTAATGATAAAATAATGCTAGCAATACTTTTCAATACGCTTAGTATTCTTTCAGTTATGATAAACCATTGGTTTAAAAATGTCTATAATTTAATATATATCCACATTTGAAATACAAAATTATATTCTCCTAACTTATTAAAACTATGTCTGGGATACTAAAATTATAACTATTATTCTTAGCATTAAAATATTTTTAATTTAAAAAATAATTAGATATCATTTTATAAATATTTGGGCTGAGTTTACCTTGCAATGATTTATATATAATTTAGTAAAAAAATATTTCAGAGTATAAAATATATTTTTTGAAATTTTAAATTTTTCCATAGAGAAATATTGTGATAAATAAATGTATAATATTATGCTCTGCCATTAAACACTGTCACCATAATTGCTGTGGAAAATATAAAAATTGGGTACTATCCTATAATTTTAACTTATAAAATTATTATATATCTCATTAGTTTTTTGCAAATGATTATTTTGGCCGAAAGGCTTTTTAGTGTAGAGTAAATTACCATACCAGAATAACGACTATTTGAAAACCTCAAGAACTCTTAATTTTCACTGTCATTTACACACGCACACACACACACACACACCCGTTCTCACCTAGTCAAGACTATTTTGGAAAATCATCTTACAACTTCTTCCTCATTCGGAGTCTAAATCCTAAACATGAATCATTAAACCAACTTGTCTCTTTGCCATAGAGACACTTTTAATATTATGGTAATATATTTTCGATCAAATAACAGAGTACAACCAGTACATTTGCCATATTAACAGGTCCCTAAAATTCTGTGTAGAAAGAAAATACGGCTGTGGGGTTTATTGTTTTATCTACTTTTTCTGACTGTCCACAACGTTCTGAGATTTTTGGTGTGTTTACTCATGCCATAGTGAATTTCATTTTAGTCTTACATGCTAATAATTTCATTTCATCTGTTTCTCATAGTGAAACTGCATAAAGTCCAAAAATAAGCTATTTCCATTATAAATATAGCTATTTCCATTATAAATATATATATCATTTCAAGTGGTACTCCAGGATTCTGGGAGGAAATTCCTAGAATAAACGAACCAAAGTTAAAAGATAAGCACACAGGATGGTAGCAAGGAAAGAATAGAAGAAAGAGAGGGAGAGGTGGTGAAGGAAAATAAAATAAAATAAAAACAGAAGTAAAAGCCGTAAGACATTTAATGTTCCATCTCCACGATGCACACTGCTATCCTAAAGAAAGAAATAGGATTTACTGGGGAAAAAAGGGAAGAGATTGTGGATATAAACTTATCTTCCTCATAAATCAAAAGGAAGAGAAAATTATAATTTCTAATAGATATAGCTGAGTAGCATGCTGGTAGAATTTAAGGAGAATAAAAGTTAAGTGAAAAGAGAGGACAAAGAATAGGTTGGTCTGCATTGTGAGACAAGAACGTCAAAAGGTGACACTCCTCCATGTAACTACCTCTTAGGTCAAGAGTTAAGAGTATTGCCAGAACCCCAGATACCTACCACATGCCCCTCCTCATTTGCAATACCTTCATTTGCCCCCCAGAATTATTCTAAACTTTGTGACAATAATTTCCTTGCTTTTTATATTGTTGTTATACCTATATATTCCTTAAACAATATAGTTTAGTTCTTCTCATTTCTGTAGCTTTTTAAAAATAAATTGAAACTATATTCTCTGTGTCTTGCTTCCTTATCTTAACATTATGTTTTTGATATTCATCTAGGTTGTTGTGTGTAACTATAGTTTGCTCATTTCCACTGTTATTTACCCATTCTACAATTGAGGACATTTGGGTTGTTTACTGGATTAACTTTTGATTTTAAAAAATCTGTATATATTGTATGTGTTGACTTTAACAACACCTAAAATCTCAGTGATTTCAAATACTATCTAGATAGCAATATTGCCCTTTTGTTTTTAGGTAAGAATAAAGTAAGAAAAATAAAACAAACTGAGTAACTTTATTGAGACCTTACATGTTGCATAAAGCATTAAACTAACACTAACAAATCACTATGTCTCTAACTTGTTCACTTTTGGTGTCTGAAGTAGTCTACTAAATAATTCCTCTTTCCTCCTTCCCAAATTCTGAAGCAATTGAGAAGATGAAAGTGAGTCAGAATGGAGCTCAGTTACTTTTTTATTACTGATAATAAGATTGATACTGAAAAAGTTGTCTTAGATATATGGAAACAAGAAATTTCTTAATACTGAATCCCAGAATAAGGAAGAATTTTTCAGCTTGATATTGGTAGTACCAGTAGACCATGGGTTTCCTCATCTGGGGACTTGTCTGTAAAATATGACATGGGAAACAGAATGGAATGTCTGATTTCTGATGGAAATGGACACAAAGAGGTGATGCAAGGAAGACACAAGGTTTTCTCTCTTTGCTTGATTCTGCATCCAATTCACCAAGAGAATTCACTCTTCTTTAATGTTACATCAGTTGCTGTTTTTCACAAAGAAATATAAAACAAGGTGAAGGATACCTCTCCTCAAACCTCTACTCTATGGAAACACTAGAACCCCTTGGCTTATTGGGAAATAAATCTGAGTAGCTGAGGGAATCATTTATATAAATTTCTGTAATTGTCTCAGTTTTCTCAGAGCAACTATATTTTTAATTCATTTTCCAGGAGAATTCTTGGTTTCTCTTGTGAATAAGCAATAGACACTTAGCAGACTTAGTACAATAGTTCTTCAGACACTCTCAGACAGGTCTGAATACTACAGTGCACACACCTTCAAATCAAACCAAAGGTTCTGTCATGAGAATTTATAAAACAAACTCACCCACCTGTTTCCATTTGGCTCATGCTTTTCATTCAATTTGATGTATCCTCTCCTAAATTAAAGATATCTAAATCCTAATAATACTTATCCTTCCATATGAATCTCAACTGCAACTCCTTCTAGGAAAATTTTCCTGAATCACATAACTGGAGATCTTAGAAAACAAGGGTCATCTAGTTCAGACACATGTCTCACGTGTGCGGCTTCTCTATGATTACATAACCAAACAGTCATCCTCTTTTATTTACTTTCCTTCCTCCTGAAGAAGTCCGTTCCTCTTTTGGATGCTTTTGATTTTTAAAGAGTTGTTTCTTATTTTGAGTCAAAGTTTGACTTCCTATAGTTTACATGTATTGGTTCTGTCTTTGGAGATACACAGAACAAGTTCACTCCTACTCTCAAATGATATTTCCTCAAGTGTTTAAAGATAGTTACTACAGTCCCTCTTCTTTCTTCTAAGTTTTTCAGTTTCATTGGGGTATAATTGATAATTGGAAATTACACACACACACACATATATGTAATTTATATATATTTAAATAAGAGAGCATATCTTAACTGTAAGTGTTCTCACCAAAATAATTTTTCTAAAGCTAACTATATAAGGTGACGGAAATTTAACTAGCTTGATTGTGGTGATCATTTCACAATGTATGCATATATCAAAGCATCAAGCTGTATACCTTAATATATATATTTAATATATATTTATGTTAAAAATGTATTTATACCATAAAATATATATTTTTAAAATGTGTCTTAAAAATATATCTATCTTTAAGGTATACAGCTTGATATATATAATAGATTTATATATAATTTTTACATATTTATGATATATATGTTATATATATTATAACATATATATATATATATATATATATATATATATATATATATGCAGTATGTGCCTTTCTGTGTCTGGATAAGTTCATTTAGTAAAACATCCTTCAAGTTCATTCATGTTGTTGCAAACGGCAGGATTTCATTTTTTAAGGCTGAATAATATTCATATATATGGGATATATTTTCTTCATCCATTCATCTTCATAGCCCATTTTCTGAGTTAAATATTCCTAGTTCTCTTCATTTTACCTTCCTTGACCGTTGTCTATTTCTATAACAATTCTTTCTTTTATCTGAGCATACTGCACTCTATACCTGAATATGATTCCTAGAGATAAGGTGTAAGTATTCTAGTTGTGAACTGAAAAGTGCAAGGTAATTCCTCTTTTGAATTTCCATAACATATTTCCTGAACCCATAGTAATATTTATTAATTCTTCTCTCTCTCTCTTTTCTCTTCCATAAACTTCTTAATGTAAAATCTAGGTCCTTTTCAACTTTGTGTCACCTAAAATATAAGCACATATAAATAAATTAGCACTCAATAAATATCACAAATCAAAGGTGTAGTAGGCTGTGCAGTGTCACTCAGATATGTCCATGTCCTGATCCTGAAACCCATGAACATGTTGCTTTACATTGCAAAAGGGACTTTACAAATGCAATTAAGTTAAGCATCTTGAGATGGAGGGATTATTCTGGATTATCTGGGTAGGGCCAGTGTAATCGTAAAAGAGAGAAGGAAATGTGACAATGGAAGCAAAGGCCAGACTTATTCAGGGCCATGAGCCAAGGAATGCTGGCAGCCTCTAGTAGCTGGAAAAGGCAAGGAAACAGGTTTCTCCATTCCAGAAGAAATGCATCCCTGTGACCCATTTTAAACAGCTGACATTCAGAAATGTTAAATAAGAAATCTGTGTTGTTTTAAGTCATTAAATTTGCGATAATTTTTTACAACAGCAAGAGAAAACCAATACAGAATGGAACGATAAATAACTTTAAACATATCAGATTGAATATTGTTCTAAAATAATACCTTAAAAAAGTATTTCTTCCATGGATTAATATAACACACAATAATCAAGGTGACCTATACTATACACATGTTATTTGTTATATAATTTTACTTATGTAACAATTAAACAGAAATCAAGATTTTAAAATATCAGAAATTACATAAATGTTTTTAGATGGCATTTTCTTTTCTTCATTTTTTAAGAGCATTTTATCCAAAATATTTTCCTTTTGCAGTAGTGAATAAGCAAATATGAGCAATGGTGAAATTCTAGAATTCATCCTTCTTATGTGTTAATTGAAAAATAATTGCAAACAAACCAAAACTAAAATCAACAAGGTTTTATATTAAAAATAACTACATTAACAGATTATTGTAATTCTGGAAGCCTTTTCACTAATTAGTTTCTCTGGATATACAGACAAAAAGGGATGTGTGACTTTTCTCTAAGCTCATCAAATTCCTCCTGGAGTAATAACTTCTCATTTGTAGTCTGAGTGCTTTATTCAGTGCCCCATTTGTCAAATCTGACATGAGGATATGAAATCTAATAGCTTTACACTAGGAACTGAAAGTCAAGAGGAAGTTCCATTCACCAACAGTCTATTATGGAGCCAAAGTCTATAAAATTCCCTTAATTTGCTCGTATTCACAATTGTATTACACTGGAAAATGGATCAAGATTTTATTTTCTAATTTATAGTTCACATTTTGCTACACATTATATTCAACCATTTCCTTACTGTATGAGAAAATATTCACACAAGATTTTACATTGATACGTGGAATTAATTTCAAAGTAGATAATCTATATACAGTGAATGGCAAAGAGTTACCAGTGATTTGCATATGTTTATGTTTATGGCTGCCTCTGTTTTAACTCAGCAATTGGTTCCAAACCTGACCATATGTTAAGCAGGAAGGAAAAAATGAAAGAATTATCTAGATAATTCAAAACCACTTAGATGTAATATGCAAAATTGTGTTGATGATACATAAGTAAAATCATATCTTTAGAAGATTATTATGACCTGAGATATACTCTGTGACTTAAATGTATCAAGTTTTGCCAGTAAAGATTTGTATCAAACATTACAGTGTAGTAATGTTAAAGACTGGAGCTATGCAATGGTCCATGTGATCACATCAAAAAACACATGAGGCAATTTTTAGACAACTATAATCCAATATTTAGTTTAATTTGAAATGTTCAAATACATGAAATTACTAAAAGCTTTAATGTCAAAGAGGTATGGGTTTAGCCATTTGTAAGTTGTGTGAGTTTCAGCAAATTCTTTAGCCTCTGGCTATCACACCTACCTCTTTTGATCATGATGCCTACATAACACATGAACCACATAAGAGCAGGACTTTTGTCTGTGTTGTTCACCTCTCCATTTGCAGTGGCTAGCACAGCAAAAGCAGTAAGTCTTCACTAATTATTGTTGAATAAATGAATAAACTAGTGATCAGCATACAGATCACTTAAAGATAATCATTAATATTAGTTTTATAACTCCCTTAATTTTCCCTGATTAAGTTGCATTCTGTCTTCAGAAATATCTGATATCAGAGATAAGCACTTGAATTACCATGATATTTGCCCCTATTTCCTATGTTGCTTTGCACGTGAATATAAAGGATGTGTATGTGCTTATACGTATTAAAGTAAGATGAGGTGCTGTCCATCTGTTAGCTGTGACATTTGAAATATTTACCACAGCTTTTCTCTATACCTTCATAGTCTTCTCCATTCTTCCAAGGGTTGGAGAGATGATGTTAATAAATTACACTTACTTTCTTTCTTCACAATTTAATATATGGGCTACATTGAACCCCAAGAGAAGACAGGAAAAGGATTATGGCTCTGCCCAGGAGGAAGAAGAACCCTGTTTGGTGAACAACAAGCTATTCTCTATCACGGTCTGCCCTTATGGTCACCAAGTGCCTATTCATTTCTCCTTCCACACATACTCACACAAAACTCACTTCTTTCCCAGGTAAAACAATACGAAGCCCCACGTAGTCAAAGCATTGAGAAAAATTCCAGAATGTGACATGCCATTCTTCCTAAGACGTCACGCAGTCGAGATGTACCTCTGTAAGCTCTAATGACTTATTAAGTAGGAGATAAATTATCTCTTTTCCCTGACACACAATATTAAACAGTGGAACAGGAACAGGAAAATTGCAATAAACACTCCTACTTAGAAAGGAGAAGGAGAAACCCAAAGTAGTCCCTGGTCTCTATCAATTCTGATATTCTGCTAGGCCGGTGATAGAATTTGGATGTACCGCTCTCACGGTGAAACGTGACCTTCAGTGTTTGAAGTGCGCCAAGTCGGAGTTGTTTGGGTCATGTGGGCAGATCCCTCATGAATGGCCTCCTGTAGCTCTTGCTCTGGTTGTTCACGGGAAGTCTGGTTGTTTAAAGGAGCCTGGTGCCTCCTCCGATTAACCCCTCTCTGGCATGTGGTATGCCTGCTCCCCATTCACCTCCTACCATGAGTAAAATCCTTTTGAGAACCTCACCAGAAGCAGATGCTGGCACCATGCTTCTTGAACAGTCTGTGGAACCAGGAGCCAAAACAAACTTCTTTTCTCTATAAATTATCCAGTCTCTGGTATTCCTTCATAGTAATACAAAAGAGTGACATCAGGCACTTTGCAGTTTCCTCTTCTGGGGCTAGTGAGAGTTCCTTGATTATACCACAGCTCTGATCTCTGACAGCCTCTTCCTTGCCCATTATCCTCCATGTACATATTGGAACAGGTGTTAGAGGATAGACTCAGCTGAGAGCATCCCATTATCCACAGCTGGTTTTCTATTTAAACAAGTTTAAGGGTTTGGGAGTTTTCCTGAATTTCAAACAATGCAAGATGTTTGTTCTGGACTTGTATGTGTGTTTGTGTGTGCGTGTGTGTGTGCTTATGCACATGTTACAATTCCCTCAACTATTTGTAATTAGCTTCTGATCTATTCCAATGCATTTGCATGTGCCAGTAACAGCACCTAGATTTTTTCCTTGACACAAGTGTCTTTGCTTTCTCTCTCTGATTCCTTGCCCTGATGTTGTTTCTCTCATTTAATGAGTTACTTTGAGGGAATCGGGTATGGTATTTCAGGGGAATGTCATACCCTTAACTGGTCTTTCCTGTATTGCAGAGCTTCTTTGTTCCATGGAGGAGTTCTACTGTGTGATACTGTAGCTCAAAACTTCTTTCATTTTATATTCTTACTACTTCAGTTTCAGTAGCAGTTGGCCTTTTCAAGCCTGCAAGGCGTCTGCTCCATCAAATCTTACTAATAGCTTTGATCTCTGAAAACCACGCAATTTTGCTTAAACATACCTATTTCATGAAATGTATTGCCAAAAAACAGAAAATAAAAGCCACAAATCACCCTTTGACTATTTCCAACCACTGTCCTTTGATCTGTGGTGTCAGTGGGCTGGGCTCAGCAAACTCCATGTTTTGCACCCCATAATGTGGATCTCCCTCTTTATAACTTACCATATCAGTGTCTTTATGGTTTGAATGTATAAAGTTGTATTAGTCAAGTCAACACCACAAAAGATAAATTCAAAATCTCAGTGTCATAACACAACAAAACTTTATTTCTTGTGCAGATAAAGTCAAATCTGTGGGCGGGAGGGTGAACAGGGCTTACTCTGTCACCCCTGTTCTTTTCCTACTGTGAGGCTTCCCTGCTCTGTATTTTTGGAGTTATCTTTAGTAGCAGAATATGGTGAGAAGAGAGAGAAGGGAGGATCACGAAGATGATTGTTACGACCAAGTTTAGAGAGATTTACATTACCTACTCCCACATTGCAATAGTCAGAGACTACCTAGACACACCTAACTGCAAAGTAAGCTGGGAAAGTTGATTTAGCTGTGTACTCAAAAAATGGAAACCAGCTTTACAGATAACTAGCAATTTTCTGCCACCACAGCATATGTGTAACATGCATTTCTTCACTGCTAAAAGCTATTTGAGGTCTGACAAGATGGGCACTGTGATAAGTTGTGACCATATGGCTCTCAGTTTAATAACAATTTTTCAAAGTCTGTAGAATAAAAATAGTCATTATCAGAGTAAAGAAAAACTGTTAAAATATCAAATTTCAGCTCTAAATTCTAACCATCAAATGCAGTAGAAAAAGTTATATTCTTACTTTGTTTTAAATTTCACTCTGAAACAATTTATTACTGTTAATTCTGGAATGTTCTTTGCTGTTGACAATCCATGATAGCAAAGAATAAGAAAAAACATCTACTTTTGTGCTGTTGGCTTGATCTGTGATAATTCGATTCAGGAGTTTCTTTAAGAAATGTCTTTTGGTAATGGCTGATTTTGGCAAGGAAAAATACCTTAACATTAATGACACTAACGTTTCCCATATCAATGTCAAACAGAAAGTGTCCAAAGCAATAAGTTAATTTATTCTGCAATTTCAAGATGTGGCTCTCTAGTTCCAATTCACCCTGAGAGCTCTTTAATATCATTTATACTGAAAGGGAGACAATCTTAGAGATTTGCTTGTTATGACTGGCATGTCCTTTGCTAAAATCGAATGTCAAAATTTCTTAAGCCCCAATGCTTAAGTTCCACAATGTGCATCCAAACAACAAATTTTATCTACATGCTTGTATATTTGAAAGAATCATCCTGTTTAAAAAAGAAAGAAAGAAAGAAAGTTTTAGGACATCTTTGCTGTTACTGCTGACCACTTTTGGGTACAGTTCAGATGATATTCAATATGAAGGAAAAGATGAGCAAGAGCTCATCTTTTCAAAACAAAACTGTCAAATCTCCTATATAAGTCTGGCATAAAATAAGTAGATTTATTGTATTAAATCACAAAAATTGTTGCCTTCTTTCACTTACTAAGGAGCAAGTAGTATTAGACTTCTCCTCTCACTGTACACAACTATAAAAGTTTTTCCAAACATATGAAACAATAGTTTTCAATTATTGGGCAATAATCATTGCCCAGCTGTGATCCATGAGAGAAGGGAAGTATATAAAAGAAACCTACAAATGTGAATTTTCTACTGAGAAGGAATTTCTTATTCCGACATGGAGGGAGAGCCTAGAAAGTCTTGATGAGGTGAAGAACAGAAATCCAGGTATAAGGAAGCCAAGAAGGCTGGAATTTGCAAAGCAGAGTACTAGAGACACAAGAACTATAACTGAGTAAAAACTTCAGAAATTAGCATGAAGTCCCTTGAGAGTCTTCCCTTAAGTACTAATCTGGACAAAGATAAGGGGAAACTTGATGAGGTCAAAGAAAGAACTATTGCCAGGAGACTATAAACTAAACAATTTTCTAAGTTTACATGGCATAGGAGATGTTCAGATTTTCACCAGCCAGAGTGGAGAGATATGTTGGATACTTGGAGATATTAATAAAACCCCAAGAAAATCATGCTTCAGTAGGAGGTGTCAATTAGCCTATGGTGAAAGCTATTTTGACCCAACCAAAAAAGCTGATCTAAAAGTAACTACCTCCAAAACCAGCTTCAAAACTACTTAAAAAGAAGCAGAAAATATAACTCATAGCTAGCCAGTAAAAATAGACATACACATGACAGAGAGTAGCCTGGAAACTTAGCTAGATGGTCACACCTAAATTTAGGGATTATTTGTGTCAATTGATTTACTAGAAGTATATCCTTTATCTATCTTTTTCATTTCACTTTTAATTGGTGCTTGGCTCTTGTAAAATTTAGTATTTCATGGTTATAATGTGCCAAATTAAATCAATTGTAATGTTTATCATCTAAACCATAATAAAATATAAAATAATATATGCTTTTGTGTAGATATATTTCTCAGACAAAAAATTTTGAATTCATTAGTTAAAATTTGTTTTTCCTATCAATAAATTCCAGGTTGTATATTTCTGTATTAAAGGTGATATTTTTGACATGGCAAATTACCGTGTATTTTAAAAGAAAAAACTAATAAAGAAAAAGTAATTTTACATAGTAATTAAAATCTAATATTAGCAGTCAGGGGTCAGCAAACCAAGAGCTCTTGACCACAACAAGCCCACTGTCTGTTTTTGTAAATAAAGTTTTATTGGAGCACAGCCATCCCTATGCCTTTACATATTGTTTACAGCTGTTTTCTCACTATAATAGCAGGGATGAGAGATGGTATCAAAACCCAAAAGCCTAAGCTTTTCGCTATTTTGAACTTTACAGAAAAATTTGCTGAACCCTTTTCTAGATTACCATAAAAACTTTAAAATTTGATGAACAATTTTTTCCCTGTACATGTTTATTTATTACTTAGTCTTAGACCATGGTTACGTGCTGCATGAAAATGGCATAACAATTTATAATTTTAAATATGATAGGAAAAATTATAAAGATTCTTTATTAGATAAACAAGAAAATGAGTGGTGACATGAACTTTTTAATGTTTCTTAAATACAAAGGGAAAATCAAACCACAATCAAGGTATTTCAATTAATCATTCAGTACCAGAACCAGTAATAAATAATGCTGTTATATTTTATATTTAAGGTAACAGTAATGTAAAAATAATAATTAAGCAAATTTCAAATTTGTCTTTATAGTTTCAAGTCATGTAAATGCAAATAAAAGGTAGCACTACTGTAACATTTGACATTTACATAACAACATATCACATATCAAAAAATCAACTTTCTCTTCTTAGCACGTGAAGAATTCAAGTGTTCACTAGGTGAAACCAGTTTCACAGAAAGTGAAAACATTTTTATTTTTGCGAAGTTTAGAGTATACTTCAATTTAAAAGTATTATAGAGTAAAGGAACTCTATATTATAATCAATTATTTTATAATCAGAAAACTATATCTGACATGGAGGTTTGTATAGAATTATTATGACATTATTTTCATTTTCCTTATACTTATAGCATTACTTAAAATACTTTAAAGTGAAACATATATGACTTGAAAAGAAATTATACTGACTTTCCAACAGTTGGAAAGTGTTATTTCCTCATTGTTGTCCTATAAGGACAAGTGAGGATCCCAGTCCTCTCTTACACTAACCCTGCCTGTCAAGGCCTCAACTCATGGTTCCTAATATTTGCAGTCACATTTACCTAAAAGCCCAGCCACATAGTTCGTCTCTGAGGCAGAGAGCTAGTTAAAGTGAGATTCATGTATATAAAACAGTTAGACTTTCCAATACTTTTGCAGGATTGAAAGTAGTGTGACACTAGGCTTGGGAGTAGGAATGGGTTTCAGTTTGCAAATTCACACATTTAAGTCTGACTAAAAAATACATATTAACATTAATTTCCTCTGAGAAAAAGTCAAATGTTTTAAAACTCATATAAATAATACCTCTCAACAAAACTCATAAAATTCTCTTTGCTGCTATTAAAATAAATAACTGATCAAAGGGTATAAAGGTTTAGTTAGGATAAACAAATCTTGGAGATCTATCATACAGACTGATGGCTGTAGTTAATAATCATGTACTATGTACTTGAAAAATGGCAAGTGAGTATTCTTAAATGTTCTCACCACATACAAAAAAATGTATGTAAGGTGGTATATATGTTAATTAGTTGTTAATCATTCCACAAAGTATGCATGTAAACATTGTAGGCAATGTAAAACATCATGTTGTACACTGTAAATATATATAATTTTCATGTCTCAATTATACCTTAATAAGCTGGAGGAAAGTTTTTCAAAAGTACTGAATATTTTAAAATTAATTAATCTTCCACTGTTGAAAATGAATACTCTGGGTACTCCCCATATTTAATTCAGTGACTAATGATTATTGCTATTAATCTATCAGCTGAACAAATGGATATAAATCAGCTGATAATTCACATAAATCTTACTACCTACAATAAAGTATTATATATTAGTGACCTTATTGAAGAGATTAGTTTTTTTAATATTAATGTTTCTAGCACTATTAAGAAGGGTATTCTAGAAAGTCAACTATAATTTGCACACACCAGCTTACACTGCTATAATTATTTACAAAAGACATTTAGGCATTTGTCTCATGTCTATGTCTTAATATGACTCAGTTGCTGTATTTTTAATACAAATTTAGGAATGATTGTTCCTAAGTAATTATTGCTTCTAGTAAATGCATAAAAAACCCACTGATGAATTTGCTAGGATTAATGGTTATAAACAGGTTTATTTCTCAAGACATTATTATTTAAAAATATGACATTAAAAAATGAACAGAATGGCCAGGCGCAGTGGCTCACGCTTTAATCCCAGCACTTTGGGAGGCCGAGGCGGGCAGATCACCTGAGGTCAGGAGTTGGAGATCAGCCTGGCCAACGTGGTGAAACCCCGTCTCTACAAAAATACAAAAGTTAGCTGGGCATGGTGGCGGGTGTCTATAATCCCAGCCACTGGGGAGGCTGGCAGGGGAGAATCGCTTGAACCCAGGAGATGGAGGTTGCAGTGACTCGAGATCACGCCATTGCACTCCAGCCTGGGTGACAAAGTAAGACTCCATTTCCAAAAAAAAAAAAAAAGAACAGAACCATTACAAAAATTATTACATAAATTCCATGCAAAGTATTCAGTTATTAGAAGACCACAGACTGCTGGAACTGCTGGAACATTGATGTGATTTGCATATAGTAAGTGAATTTCATAGAAACATGTACACATAAGTGCAATTCATATACACATACATTCCCTTAGATGCTAGGAAAGAACAGAATCAACACTTGTTCTAAAATTGGATGTCACATTAATTCAAGTATCACTTATCACTTTCCAGATACAGTCAGATAATTTTAAGCAATGTGTAATAGTAATGGTTTGAGTTGGTATATAATTTTCTTGAAGGATTCTTTTACAAGTGCTATATTTGCACATTTTTCCTAACATTTTAAAGTACTTCAGGTCAAAATCTGTTTCAGAAAGTAATGTTATACCATAAATGTATAGGTTAAAAATGCTTTTAAACCTTAATGATGGTCTGCTTTCCAAGAAGTATAACAACAATCAAGAGGTGAAAAAAATCTTTAATTTTTTTTACAGTAGAATTTAATTTGCACTATTTGTTACTGAGAACAAAGAATGCATGTTCACTCGCCCAAGTCCTTTTCAGTCCTAAAGAAATGTAAAAAGATAACAAAAGTCTTGGAAAAACTAGCCTTTTTCTTGTGTATGGATGAGTTGCTTAGTCCTGTGTGTCACTGTTGTTCTCGTATTGACATGGCAATGATAATAGATTTTTTTGCTGTGTGTGGTGGCTCATGCCTGTAATCCCAGCACTTTGGGAGGCCGAGACGGGTGGATCACGAGGTCAGGAGATCAAGACCATCCTGGCTAAAACGGTGAGACCCCGTCTCCACTGAAAATACAAAAAATTAGCCAGGCGTGGTGGCGGGCGCCTGTAGCTCCAGCTACTAGGGAGGCTGAGGCAGGAAATGGCGTGAACCCTGGAGGCGGAGCTTGCAGTGAGCCGAGATTGAGCCAGTGCCCTCCAGCCTGGGTGACAGAACGAGACTCCGTCTCAAAATAATAATAACAATAATAATAATAAACAAATTTTAAAAAATGAACTTATTTAGAAAAGTATAAACTTTTTAATTCTATAATAAATCTCCCACCACTTTTAAAATACCATATTGATTTATAATACCACAGAAGATCTAGTAACCAATGGAGACAGACGATGTGGATTGAAATACAGAAAATAAAGTCAGAAATACAAATAGCAAATATATACGTGTGTGTGCGCACGTGTGTGTGTATGTGTAGTCTTTTTTTTCTCTCAGCTATGCTGGTCACCCAAAAGAAAGATAATTTAAGCAGAAGCTTTTTAAAGGCTAAATCTAAGGAAAGAACAGTAAAACTGTAGAGGAAGAGATAGATATTTGTGGCATATTGAAGTTTAATTTTGTGAAGAATCCAAAATATGAAGGTGGCAGCTGATTAATCATAGAACATACTCAATTTACAACGAGATGAAATCATAGTTCATATTATCTAACCCCTTACACACTTAAACATGAGAAAAATGAGGAACAAGTTAGCTAGATAAACTTGCAAAGTATAACTTTGCAACTTAGATTTAGAACAAAAATATCCGTGAAATCGAATATCTGGTGAAGGTCTAGACCTGGACCTTAGGAATATCAATGTCAATTTTAATTTTCTAGTTACTTTAAAATATTACACCTGAAAATATATTAGATACAACATTGAGCATTACAGAAAGAATGCTAGACTAAAAATAATTTTTGGTTTCCACTCAGCCATTAATCAGTTGAGGTGATATTGCACAATTCCAGTAGAGTCCATCTTTTTTCATATGAAATAAGAATTTGATGAATGTAAAAGTCTATAAATTATATGAAAGTATGAAATTCAATTCATATCCTTAATAAAATTGTACCAATGAAAACATTTGTTCTATAAATGCCCATTGTGTACTTTCTCTCCAAGAATGTAACTTTCCAAGAAGCAGTTCATTTTTCTAGAAACAAATGTCTTCCTAAGTGTTAGTAAACAATAAATGATATATCTAATATTATAGATTTTGGTAATATTGTGATCCCAATAATCCACAATAAAAAATCAATATTTGTTCTAAAATCCTCATATGTAAGTAAATAATATAAAAGTATTTTTAAAAATAGGAAGTAAATTGTCTTACATAAATAAGCAGATTGTTTTTCCAAGTCTAAACAAAACAAGAATAATCCTTTATTTGCAAAATGGTAAAATGGCATGGGCAGTGGGAGATTTTCTCAGTTCGTTTGGGCTGCCATACCAAAACACCATAAATTGTGTGACTTACAAAGAACAGAAATTTATTTCTTTCAGTTCTGGAGGCTGGAAGTCCTAGAAAAGTACCAGCAGATCTCCCTAGTTTAATTAGATCAAAAACCAAATACCACATGTTCTCACTGACAAGTGGGAGCTAAATGATGAGAGAACATGGACACATAGAGAGAACAACACACACTGGGGCCTTTGCAGGATGGATAGTGGGATGAGGGAGAGGATCAGGAAAAATAACTAATGCATACAAGGCATAATACCTGCGTGAGGAAATAATCTGTACAACAAACCGCATGCCACAAGTTTACCTATGTAACAAACCTGCACTTACACCCCTGAACTTAAAATAAAAGTTTTTTTAAAAAAAGTACCCACAGATTCAGTGTTTGGTGAGGGCCCCCTTCCTAGTTCATAGATAACCATCTTTCTGCTGTGTCCTCAAATAGAAAAAGAGAAAGGCACCCAGTCTCACTAAAGAGGGCTCTACTTCATGACCTATTCACCTTCCAAAGGCTGCACCTCCCAATATCATCAACTTGGGGGTTAGGATTTCAACATATATATTCTGGGGTGACAAATGTTCAGTCCATAGTAGCAGAAAACTTTGATTTTCTCAACATATTAAAGATAATCTCAACATTCTTGTTTTGAAAGCATCAAAGTGGCATTCATTTTCCCAATATTTAGCATTCAGGAATTTACTATTGAGAATTAAAATGCAACTGCTACATTAGTCCTATCAAAACCATCAAAGGCTGGAACTGCATAAACTAAAAGTATAAAAACCTAAAACTTAGAAATCATTTTCTTTGTTCCTGTAGTGTTGGTTTAGTCACATAAACCAACATACATAAACCAACACTACATAAAAATAAGTCATATAAACCAACACTACATAATATACATCCTTAGTTAAAGCATTTTCTGAGCAAGAATATTTTTACAAGACAGGTGAAAACACCTGTGGATATAATGAAATTGCTTATTCAAAAATGCTAACAAAAAAATCCCTAAGCAATAGTGTTCCTTACATCCAGAAGAAAAATGCCATTTTCCACATATCAATTTTATCTGTAACATTTTGATAATTTCCAGGAAAACATGACGGTGAAAGGACGAGGCAAAACACCATCCTATTGGCAACTGTAAGCTCTTTATTTGATGTTTGTGTATTGGGAAAGCTAAGTGTCTGTTCTATACCTTCCCCAAAGCAATATGAGAAATCAAAAAGTACCTTTTACTTGAAGAAATGGAGGACAAATGGCTTCAACAGAGCTAATAACATAGGGTCAGAGCTTGATGTTTGGAGCCCAGCCTCTGGAATCAGAGAGTCCTGTGTTCAAAAAACAGTTTTTCCATTTACTACTGTGTGATCTGGGGGAATTAAGTTATTTACTCATAAATGTCCTCATCTACAAAATAAGTAAAAACGTTGCTGGGAAGATGAAATGAGATAATGTAGAGAATATGCACTGTACATGCCTTTAAGTGCTTGGTATTATTTTTAACAATAATACTGATAGAGGTATTCATCCAGTAAGGAAAAGCATCTTGATACTGGGCAAGCAGCAGCAGCAGCAGCAGCAACAAGGCTAAAATGTACACTTTGGTGTCAGGAGTACCATTTTCCTCAGTCTACTCAGATATTCCAGTTTCACAAGAAAAAAATAAAGTCAAACTGAGGGAATAAAAATGACTAATGAATGTTGTCACTTTTATACACATGAACTATCTGGTATTACTAGAATTCAAGTGTGATGGAGGAGGTGATAGGATGGGGAAATACAGTTCCCTTAAAGCAATGCACCATCACTTGAATGTGTCCTTGATACCTCCAAATAACTTTTTGCAAAGTAGTTTCAGAGGCACAGGACTTGTAAGAAAACTGGAGACTGTGCTACTAACTGGAGGTTTGTAGGTTGGCTGCAATGTTTACAAGTGTGGTCCTTCTGGAAGTGTTGATGATAAAGAGGAAATGACACACCTGATTGTAATAATGTTATGTGTCAACCTGATTGGATTAAGAGATACCCAGATAGCTAGTAAAATATTAATTCTTGCTGTGTCTGGGAGAGTGTTTCTGGAAAAGATTGAGATTTAAATCAGCAGACTGAATAAAGGAGATTCACACTCACCAGTGTGGGTGGGCATTATCCAGTCTCTTGAGGGCCCTGATTAAAAAAAAAAAAAAAAAAAAAAAGGTAGAGAAAAGGACAACTTGCTCTTTTCTGAGGCTGAGACATTCATCTTCTCCTGCCCATAGACAGCTCCAAATTCTGGGGCCTTCAAAGTCTGGAACTTACACCAACACCCCACTCCTCTATCCCCTAAGTTTTAGGCCTTCTGGCTTACACTAAGAGTTACACCATTGGCTCTCCCAGTTCTTAAGTCTTCAGGTTTAGATTGAACTACACCATTGGCCTTCTACATTGTGAACAGTATAATGTTGAACTTCTCATCCTCCATTATCATGTGAGCGAGCCAGTTCTCACAGTAAATCACCGCTTATATATCCTACTGGTTCTGTTTCTCTAGAGAACTCTGACTAATACACTGGTTGTATGCCAAAATTTAATACTCTAAAATGAAGAAGGGAGACAGGGCCTGAGAATCTGGAATTCTAGCTGTCTGAAGGGGGAGTGAATATGAATAAAGAAGAGAATATCTAAGACACTTACAATTTCTAATATTTGCCTGCTCAGAAACTGAATCCCAGTCCCCTTAGCTTGTCCTGCATTTAAGGCTCCCTGTATTCTGGTATTCCAAATCTTTTCAAGTTTTGTTTTCCCTACTTTGCCTGTATTACAGCCACCTGAGCTAATTTTAGTCCCTATCTATGCATCTTTACTTATGTTCTCTCTGCCATCAGAAAATGCCTTCTCACAATGCTGTATATTCAAATCCTACCCAAGAATTAAGACTTAGATTAACTTTCGCCTTTTCTATGATCTCTCTCTCTTCCTATTTTCTTTCTTCTCTTTGTCTGTGTAGTGGCCCAGAAGTCATCTAGCAGGAGCAATTTATGTCATTCTTTAATTCCATTTCCCCCACCTTGCTTAAGGTACTTTATACCTTTTATTTGTTGAACTCCTTGAAGTCCATTTTTTAGGCATACAAATTGGTAAATTGATAGGTAAGAGAAAGGGAAGATAAATTATTTGGAGAGATCAAAAATGCTCCATGGAGTAGCTGGATTTTGACCTAGGCAGTGATTGGATTAATTGAAAAGAAAGAGAAGGTTGGTCCAAGTGACATGAACAGAGTCAGTAAAGCAAATAAGTAAGGCCAAGAACAGGAAAATAGTTCAAGAAATATGGAGTACCAGCTGGAAAGCTGTGAGATATAACATTAAAGTAAGAATTTAGGGCTAGATCTTGCTCTTTGGTAACAAGGCTGTGTATTTGGTTCATCTTTCTTTGCCCACTGTTTTGCAAACTGTTACTTAGTGTTTCTTGTCTGCTCTCTCAGCATCTATTTTTCCATAATTCTTCCCTTTTTTGGTACATCCATATCCATCTAAGAGCGACTTTCTAAAACACAAATCTGATCATACCCTTCTCCTGTGTCAAATTCATTATTCTTTGTTTAGTGTTTCATTATATCAATTTAAATCCAAAGTCCTAAGCAGGGTGCACATTATGTTATTAGTTCATACGTGATTTTCAGCTTTCTTAAAGTTTTCCAAACTACTTCCTTTAGACACCTCGCTTTTGAACAGTTTTTTTCAAACTTCCCTAACATATTTACCATGTAAATTATATTGATTGTTTAAAATGTAATTGTTGCTTTTTTTCTTTATAAAGGATTTCCTGACACCCATAACCAATTAATCCAAGAGGCATTAAGTGCTCTGACCTATCTGCCTTTAACACCCTGCATATCCATCTATCATTAAACTGTTAGCACATTTTAGTACTTGTTTACTTAAGTTTTTGTCTTCAGTATAACAATAAATTGGCTGATGTAGTGTTTATTTTTGATGTTCTAACACAGCACAGAGAAGTTTCAATATAATAATATTTATAGAATAAAAAATAATTCATAAAATTAACATGATATGAACTGAACTTGAGGGAGATTTCTCTAGCAGGAGAAACTGGAGGCTGGGAGCCCAGTTATAGTAGAAAGTCTGGGCAAATTGCACTGGCTAACAATTCCTTATGTAATTTTCAGAAGTTGGTCAGCATTGTTAAATATCATAATTCTGAGGCAATAAGAGGAAGGGAAATATTGAAAGATTAAGTGACTTACTATGGGTCTCATTTCTTACAGCTAATTCTTCTCAAGGGCAATGAAAGAAACATTCCAAAAGCCATTTGAAAAAGATCATGTGCTTTCACTTTGATATACATGAGTATAAAAATTTAACATTTTATTGGTATTTATATATGGGAGACAGGCAATCTCCTTTGAGATTCATCAATCCCACAAAGTGCCCAGGTTAGGTCAAATGAACATTATTGAACTTAATAATGCAAATGACAGCACTTAGAATTTGAGCATTTGGGCATACAACCACAAGGATGATATGCCAAACTCCTTCTTGCTGCCTGATGGAAACCTACCCGGGTATTCATAGGAATGATTACTGAAATGATTTTAGCCTTTTAAAATATCTCACATTCAAATAGTGGCCCACCATTACAGATCAGTGGGAATATTGGAGTATGTCTTTCTTTATCAGATATATGACAGCATGATGTTCAAGTGAAATACTAAAATCTTGGTGACAGATTCAAAAATGGCTTTTAAGTGGAATGTAACCGAGGTAGCAATTGATAACCTTACCAACAGTGTATCCACTCAGTCAACACAGAATATTTGAAAACATATCACTGCTATTTTCCCAGACATTTAAGAGGATTTTCTAAGTGTAAACTAGAAAAATATTAGACCATGTGCTATTTGCTCTAACTAAATGGAGTTGAATCGGCCAAACACATCCCTACCGGATTGCAGAATTGCTACTATCAGAAATTGAGGCATTGTTGGTTTTTATAGTTCACTTTAATTAAAAAAACTATCTAGTTTCTACTAAAATACAATAATAAAACATTTTCTGTTCTATGGGAGCTTACTTTAGAGCAGATAAGTATGATACAATACAGTAAACAGAGAATGCGGCTAATTTTCTGGTTTAATCAACTAAAATGTAAAAAAGATTTTCTGTTGAAACTATTAACATAAGGCTTTTTCTATTATGCTTATATTTTATTAAAACAATAGAACACTGAAATAGATAAACAAAAGATATATTTTTGGTAATATCAAAAGAAAAATCAAACAAGTAGACATTTTGAGTGTGTTTTTTCAAGACTCATGAAATTATATCCAATTGCATTTTACTAGATTTAGAATTGTAATAATCATTATCATAATGATAGTAAAGAAAAAAAGAAATGTCAAAAAACTTGGCTCACTTACAGAGTGTCACAATTGAGTGTCACAATATGATAAGCCCTTATTCTGAGTGGACAGCGCACAATACTTGCTTTTACTCCTAGTCACATAGCACTATTAAGAGTCTCAGGTGAAATGTACAGAGGAAAAAAAATGCATTATATTGTTTTTGTTCCTCTGGTTGTTCCCTGATTTCTACACTTACAGGAGTACTTTCAATGTATAGCAGATACTTTTTCAGCCTCTGTTCTTTGTTAACTTTTATTGTGTAGTTGACATGCTGGGTTTAGTTAAATGTTTCCATAATAGATAATAAAGTTTAATTTTCAACTCCCAGATCTGTTGTATAGAAAAAAACCAGAATTTCTATGTATAGAGTATGATACCTTCTATACTATCACCCTCACGGCTTCAAATGCATTGTAATATCTCAAAAGAATAAAATGTTTGCAGTCTCAGGATTCCTGAAAACCTGTAGCAGATACTTCTTTTCCCAGGTCTAGTCCTCCATTGCTTCTTCCTTGCTGTGCCATGAGCTCAGGGAAGTGACTACTCCTCAGCCTTACCATTAATCACAGCCAATCATGGCTGTCTTGCTTCCATTGCCAACTCATTGGTTTAGTCATGGTATGTCACGTAATTCTGGGCAATGCAATATGAAGGTAGGTCTATTGTAGAGTTTCTCATAGATTTTCCTTGCACTTAAGTGAAATTCAACATAAGACAGTTTCTTTAGAACTCTGAATGTAGTAATGAAGTGATGTTAGAATTGTGAAACACAATAATTTTGCTCATCATGTACAGCCAATCATGATGAGGAAGATGAGACAAATAGGTTTCATCTTCCTATTTCTGAAATTAGCTCTGTATGTACCTTTTTGCTACATTAACTTTTTTGACTGTTCATGCAGTATATATTTGAGAAAACCTAACTTGAAATGAACAGAATTAAATTTTTTATATCATAAAGAAATTCTTTCACAAATATCAGGATTACTATTCACTCGACTCCTGAATCTTCACAGACTTACATTATCTTGACTTAAGGAGAGATCTATATTGAAACAGTCTACATTTTCACTATGCAGTTTTTTGCAGCAACATAACTAGGATACAATTCTTAAAATTTGATTATCTACTTTTACCCTCAGTGAGACTCCCTGTAAAAATAAAGTTCTTATATTTAAAGGCAATCCTTTAGCTTTATCTTGTATTTATTTTTTCTTATTTTACCGTTCAGAGAAGGAGCATAAAATTGATCATCATATTTTAAATAGGTTTGCATATTAAGATCATAATTGAATTACTTTTCTGCTTATATTACTGAATGATAACTAGTATAAAATAAATTATTACTATTATTCCCTATGTATGATTGGTACTTAAAAAATTATGTTCTAAATATGTGCAGAATCAAAAGCTAGAAAATCGCTCTTCTGCACACCTCTAGATCCACAGTAAAGATTACACAGATCACCTCAGCTTTACTAAAATATCTACACAAGAAGGAGGATATCCTTTTAATTTGAGGACATTTATAAATTCACTGTAATTTGCAGTGTCTTATATTGTATCCCTATATTGAAAATACCTCACAAGGAAAATTCTTCAGGAACTGAAAAACAACTTTAGCAAAAATTTTAGTATCATTAGAACATAATTATCTCTTTAAAAATTATTGCACGTACTAGAAAGAAAGAATTATACTGGTCATTATAAAACAAACAAACAAAAAATGAATGTCTCCCAATTAGTTTCATTCAAGTTCCTATGGGGAAAATGTAATTATAATTCAGACTTTTCTGTCTAAATACAAAGTAGTTTCCTTAGTTTTCTTTCAGAATATGCAGTATTCAAGTAAAATTATGTTAGCACATTTTATAACTTTATTTTATACTTTAAAATTCTGAATTTGCTGCATTGGATTTTTTTTTTTTTTTTTTTTTTGCCTATTCAGTTTTATTTTTTTACATAATTTGCCATTATAGTCTAACTTTTGAGGGATAATTATTATATAAGTATAATATACTGTTTTTTCCGAGTAAAAACTTTATTTTCTTAGTGAAAATGCATGCTCTCATTTTGCCAAATTTTAAGAGAAGTAATTTTCTGTCTTTAGTTGCATATTATTCTCTGATGCACATGAATGTCTTCACATTTTTTAAGAGAAAATTATATCCAAAAACATATATAATTAAAATTTTGTTAAATAATTTCTCTGCAGGTGTGTACCAGAGTAAAAGCTACAAGAATTCCCAATAATTTTTTCTTGAATGCCTTTAAAGTAAATATCCTACAAATGTATCCTACTGTGGAACTTTAAGTTAGGATGAGTAAACTAACATTTAAGGAACAAAAACCACTCAACAGTAAAAAGCTGAGATGCAAATCTTTGCTTGAAGATAAAAATTGTAAGTCTTGTGGAAAATGTTTACAAGAAAAGCTAAATAAAAGTAGAGACATATAATGAAAAATGTAAGAGTACATTGACTAGAGTATAATATTTTTGATATCAATTTTGTTCAGATTTGTTTAATGTGTGACCAAATTTCAATGTGGTTTAGCCACAGAATGATTGCATAGTGGGCTAAAATATACTTATTACATACTTAAAATTTGTGTGGCTGGTATCATCCAAATATACAGCCTATGGATAAGATTACTACAACACCTCGTGGTTAGAAATAAATGAGTGAACAAAGTCTCCCTTCTAGTTCATTAAACAATTAGTGTGATATAAAGAAAGGTGTTGGCTATAGCCTCAGTGTTTTTTTCTCCAACTTTGGTCTTATGTTGTTCAACTGGTGGCTATTTTCTTTTGCTTACTTTCATCTCTGACTAAGTCCCTAAGAGTACAGAATACCACTGAAATATTACAATTTCTCCACATTTCCTAGGAACCCTTCGTAACAGAATTGTAAAATATATTGAATATCTTCATCTCCCAAGCAATTTGCCATTGGCATAAAATATAAAAATTAATTAACTGGTCCAAATAATACAACTTCATTAAAAAGTACTAATTAATATATTGGAAGGTAACAAAAACCTCTAAAATTATTGAGTATTATGATGACAGATGATGCAGTTAAAACAGGGGACAAATAGCATGTTTGTAGATATTGGCATATAAGTTTATCATTTTCCCTTTATTCAAAAGAGGATGTTAAGAGTAATTCAAATGCCACATATATTTTTTAAGACAAATATATTTCCATGTCAGCTTCATGCCCATTGTGTTGACTTCAATTATGGTTATAATGTCTGTTTTCTTTATCTAGATACAATTGAATCTAGAAGATAATTTCTGTATTTTAAAAATTCTGATCCAATAGTGTTATCTTTGCATTGTAGACTTTGGACATAATTACTGGAATTGTTGCTAAATGCCAAAGTTTCAGCCTAAGTCCAATTGCTTGCTGCACAGAAAGCCAATCACTGAGACGATGAGTATTGCCAAGGAAGAAAGGCTTTATTGTGGGTAACATCAGCTTAACTGTCAAACCTCTCCTTTTCCTAAATGACTAAAGTTAGGGGTTTACAAAACAGAGCAGGGAATTAGGAAAGATTAAAGAAAAGGAGTTGGTCAACAGGCAGCAGGTGCATCTCATTGTACAGATGCAGTGATCCGGAAAGTCTAAGTTCCTCTATACTAGCTGGGAGGCCTGATGGTAGGTTTACTGATGAAGGAACTCATATAAGACAAGTGTAAGTTTCTCAAGCTTCAGTTCTATGTGAATATCGAGTTGGTTTCAAACTAAATGAAATCGTACTTATGCTTCCTTCAATTATGTCCACATACCAGGAAACATTCTCAGAGGCTTAGTTTGAGTATTTAATTTAATTCCATTAATTCCAGACTTCTCTGTCGGTAGGCATTTTTTCATTCAACAAACAATTATTGATCTCTTACTCTGTGCCAGGAGTTGGAATAAGCACTATTTTAGTGGGGAAAAAATGTCCTCTTCCCAGAATTATCTCCCAGTCAGAAGGCATACACATTACGAGAAAAGTTACAGGAGAATGAAGTAAGTTCTTCTGAATGGTAAAAAAAAAAAAAAAAAAAAAAAAAAAAAAAAAAAAAAAGCACAAGCTCTGCCTGGAAGAATCATAAATGACACTACTGATATAATAGACTTAAAGGAATTTTCTAGGTAGAGAGAGTCCAGAGCATTCTAGACTGAAGAAATCAGATCTTGTCATTATAATATATACCTCCTCTACAGCCAGTTCCAGACCTTGTGTCATCATATAAATGCCATTCTTCAGCTAACATGTTTGATAATGTGTTCCTAGTACTTCAAAGCTTACCTCTATGAAGTCATGCTTTGGTTTACACTCTACCCTCTGCCTCATCTGCTGCATCATAAAATTTGTTCCATAGCCTTATTACAGTTCTTATTACATTATGCTGTAACTTATGTTTGGGTGTTTATCCCCACATTGTAATACTTATCCCTACTAACAAAGTACCTAATTTAAATCCTGTGTTATAGTAGAAAGTCTACGGGTAGTAAATGGATAAATTAATAAATAAGTAAATTATGTTAGACTCCAGAGAAAGAAGGAAAAATAGTCACCTGCAAAAATGCAAGGTAAACCTAGAAGAGAAAGAAACATCTTTCTCTAAAGCAAGCAGGAAGGATTCAGAAACAACAACAGCAACAACAACAACAAAAAGAAGTAGCAAAAGTGTCCTCCTCCACAATGCTGTTTTATTTTCCTCAATTAGAAGGCACATTCATCGCCTCAATGTGAAAAGGAAAGGAACTGAGGCAGTTGTATAGTGGCAAAGTAAGAACTGCTGAGCAGAAACATGAGCTTAGCAGAAGTTGAAACATGAATTAGCTGCAGCCCCATTCTTCATGATTGGATATTTTACTCCATTAATGCTTGAAAATCAACTAATTCATTCATTTATTCAAGTATGTTAATAAGAACTTATCATGGTAACAAAATATTTTAGCTAGTAGAGTATGTTAGTCAAATATTACATAAATTTTAAATAAAAACTAAGTGCTATCAAAGACACTCATTATCCTAAATTTTCTGTTGGGTGTTGGGAATTAGGACTGGCAAACCTCTGGCTGTGTTTGTCTGGCTCAGATTTACTGTTGTGGTTGCAGTCAGGATACTGATAGGGATTGGAGAAATTTTTTCCAAAATATCTCTGTCTGTGCTAAAGGAAAACTTCCCCTTCACCCTCTGAAGATTTGCTGAAAATCACTAACAAGAGGCAGATTAATAAAAGAAAAGGCATACAAATGTATTTGGTCATAGTTATATGTGACACAAGAGCCTTCAGAATGAAGATCCCAAAATACAGGAGAAATTGTCCATTTTTATATTTAAGTTCAACCAGTATGACCAGCCATGTAGAAACATGATTGAACAAAAAGAATATGATCCAAAGCTAATGGACTAAGTGGGAAAACCTACCAGGGCCTGTCTGTCTAGATATTTCTTGGCTTCTCTGAACATGCATTCCTTCCTTCCGGGTATAGGGTAGAACTCTCTGGAATTGAAGTATCATAACCTACACTCTAAAAAGAAGATCAGACAATTCCTGTATGGCCAGTTTTACACAGAAAGGCAGAAGGAAAATTAGAGTAATATTTGCAAGTTTTATGGCTGGCTTTGGGGTAAAGGGGGTCTGGTTTCTATGACCTGCCTTGGGGAAGAGGGATTCTAATTTACATGGCTAAGCTCAGGATGCATCTCAGAGGCAGGAGGGAAGGAGAAGGCCAGAGAAAATCTTTGGTTTCTGAGGCCTTACTTTGGGGGTATTGTTTTCTAAATCCCAATAGCTCCCATACATGGCTTTGGCAAGATGCCTCAGTTCCTCACCACATGGCCTTTCCATGGGCTCCTCAAGTGTTCCCACAAGAAGGCAACTAGTTTCTCCCACAGTAAACTATGAAGAGAGAGAGAGAGAGAGAGAGAGAGAGAGAGAAAGTGCAAGCAAAAATTGAAGTTACTTTTATGATGTTGTCTCAGAAGTCCCACAGTATGTACTATAAACTGAATGTTGTGTACCCCAAAATTCATGTGTTAAAACCTAATCACCAATGTGATAGTATTTGGAGGTGGGATCTTCGGGAGGTGATTAGGTCATGAGGGTACAGCCCTCATGAATTTATAACAGCCCAGTGGGTTCACCATGCCTGCTACCTAGAAAGAGCAAATTTATCAAGACAGGGTAATTGCAACAGAGAAAGAATAATTCTTGCAGAACTGGCTGGATTTTATTATTACTCAAATGAGCCTCCTGAAACAGTCAGGGATTGGAATTTTAAAAGATAATTTGGCAGGCAGGGGCTTGGGAAGACGGGAGTGCTGACTGGTCAGGTTGGAGATGGAATTATAGTGGGTCAAAGTGAGGTTTGAGGTTTTCTTGCCATCTTCTGTTCCTGGGTGGGACCCATCCAGTACAGGGTCTGCAAAATATCTCAAGCACTTATCTTAGGTTTTACAATACTGATGTTATCCCCAGGAGCAATTTGGGGAGGTTCAGACTCTTGGAATCACAGGTTGCATGACCCGCTAAAACATAATTTCTAAACTTGTAGCTAATTTGTTAGTCCTGCAAAAGCAGACAGGATCCCAGTCAAGAAGGAGGTCTTTTGGGGGGAAAGGTTATCATCAATTTTATTTTAGAGTCAAACCATGAACTGAATTCCTTCCCAAAGTTAGTTCAGCCTATGCCCAGCAATGAACAAGGACAGCTTTTAGATTCGAAGCAAGATGGAGTCAGTTAGGTCTGACCTTTCGCTTTCATAATTTCCTCAGTTATAATTTTTGCAAAGGCAGTTTCAAATGGGATCATTTTTATAAAAGGGACCCCAGAGTGATCCCACACCCCTAAAAATGATGTTCAGTTATAATGAAAAGTTGGCCATCTATGAACCAGGAAGCACGACCTTACCAGGCACTGAATCTTCCCATGCCTTTATCTTGTACTTCCCAACCTCCGGAACTGTAGAAATAAGTTTCTATTGTTTACATGCCACCCATTCTGATACTTTGTTATAGCAACCTGCATGAACTAAGATGCTATCATTTACACTGTTCTTTTTTATTCATTGGAGCCAAGTTATTATGTCTAGTTCACACTCGAAAGCAAGGGAATTAAGCTCCATTTTTTGAAGGAAGTTTCAAAAAATAGGGGCATATTTTTAAACCATTTATGCCTGAGGTTGCAATTTTTTGAATTTTGAAATCAGACCTTGGCAATGACCTTGAGCAGTAAGATATAAATCACTCCCACATGCTTAGAGTACCAATAATGGAACCACATATGAGTATAATGGTGAGTAGGAAAGACAAAGCTCTGCCCTTATGGAGATTGTATTCTACTTCAGGAAGATTTAGAAAATCAATGCATAAAATCTATAAGCAAGATAATTTCAGATTGTTTTAAATCTTATGAAAGCAATGAACAGATGTCGTTGGAAATCTAAGAGGTAAGGATAATAGACAGACTGGTAAGGTAGATTTCTCTGTGGAGGTTAGTTAGGACTAAGAACCTAATACATGCAGAAGGAGAGAAGCCATGTGAAGAGCCCATGAAGGAGCTTTCTAGTTAGAAGAACCTACCAAGGAAACAAAGTTCTGAGGCAATGTGGACCTAGCAGTTTGAAGACTAAAAATAAGCCATACTGAATGTAAAGAATGATTCCAGTTGGCACAGGAGAGGTATGAAAACACAAGATAATACAGATTTTTCTTGATGTCCCAGAGAGGGAATCTAAATTTGATTATGCAATGAGAAGACATTGAAGAGTTTATACAGGACAGTGAAATGAGTGGACAGACATTTTAAAAACCAGACTAGGAGTAAAAATCATATAAACAAGTAAAACTCCATTTGGATTAAAAAGAAAATATTTTTATAGATTTATGTGCAAATTACAGAGCATGCGTTTTCTAACTGAAGTAGCAAGGGAAGGCTTAATCTTTCTTACCTGGGTCTCAAATAATGACAGAGTTTTAGCTTGGGGAAGAAAAGAGGAAGAGCAGTCAAAGCAGATGTAATGACATATGCAAATATACCAACTAATCAAAGAGCTTTGGGTTGTTGTCATGTGGTTGTCATGTATGTGGTGTTTAAATGTGAACATATTTTATATCAAATTTCTTAAATAAAAATACGAAAGTTTCCTTCTTGCAAACTTACATATATAATCTTTGTAACTTTGCAATTGGATATATTATATTCACACTTGATTAAAACATATAAAATCACAGCAGCCATAAAAATTGTCCTCTTCCAGAACGTACAGAATTATATACATACAGCTTTCCCCCAAAACTCACATACCTATATCCTGGAAATTCTCAATAAGTACTTTCCAAGGGCAAATTTGACGTATTTTGAAAGACCGAGCATATGTGTTAACTCTAGAATTCGTAGTTACATGCAGGTGATAAAAGCAAACATGAAAAAGCATTCAAAATGTGACAACACAACATACACACAAGATTTTTCTTATATTTTTAAAATGAGAATGGAGCTATGACTCACCATCTATTGGTAAGTTCTTTCTTTTGTTTCACCTTCCTACCTTCCTTCCTGTCTTCCTGCCTTCTACCTTCCCTCCGTCCCTCTTTTCCTTTCTTCTTCTCTTCCTCCCTCTTTCCATTCTCCTTCCTTTTTTCCTTTTATCTTTCATTTTTTATTCATTCTCTTGCTCTTTTGTTCTCTCTTTCACTGTTTCTTCTGTTCCATCTTATTCCACTTTAAAAAAAAAAGCACAAAAGTATTTCAAACAAACTAACTCAACATTTATACACTCAGCAAATATTTATTGACGCCTATGAGGGATTTTGGTAGTTACTGGGGCTAATTATGGTGATCAAAAAGAGATCACTTATGAACATTCCAGGCTAGAGGAGAAAACAGGAGTCTGTTAATAATTCTGATTAGTATCTACTAACACATTCATATAGTGGTTCCTAAAACAAGGGATCTTGTGTGTCAGAATATATAAGACAGGAATGTGACCAGACTTCTGAGTTGTATGGTTTATTGAGGAAGAGATACTTACACTAAGATGTAAAAAATAAATACAATTTCATTAGGTGAAAAGAGATGGGGAAAGTATTACAATCAATAAAGCATATAGGCACTGTGCCTGCTGGAGAATATGAATGGGGAGATGAGGGAGTGCTTGTGAAGGAGAAACCAGATGAGTTTAAAAAATCAAACAATCCTGCAACTAGATTAGAGAGAAAGCTGTGCTTTATGGGATAATTCTGGAGTGGTTAGCACTGTGAACGAAAAAGTGACTGACACAAGTGTCAACCGATTTGAGTTTTATTCAGCCAAGGCCAGAGAAGTGCTTGGGAAACACAAAAATCACAGGATCATCTGTGTCTTAGGCGTTTACCAAAAGGGGATTTGTGAACTTTGGTATTTACTGGAGAAAGAGCAAGCAGGAGGGGGGAAAAAGAGAAAGAGGGTAAGCAAGTGAGGCAGTTGATTACATTCTTGTGAGGTTTTGACTAGCCTCAGAAAATCTACATTTTACATGCACAAAGAGGGGGTACAGGAAAAAGTGAATTATGCATCACCTCCTAGTCAGTATATCTACATCATACTTAAGAGGAAGTAAACATGTGAAAAGAGGGAGTAGAGGAAATGAGGCTATGACATAGGGTTGTGAAATTCCAGCTATCTATTTGGGAACAAAAGGAAAACTACTGGTGACCCAGTACCAAAGCTTAACTTTTCCTTTGGCCTAGTGAGTCTGTGGTCCTGAGAGTCTATTTTTCTTTCATGGCACCAAAACATAACTCTTGGGCTTCTTTAGGTTTGCTCCTGATGTGCTAATCATACTCCTTCATTCAAAAATGTTGAAACAGTTGAGAAACATGCACACAAATATAACAGAGTTAAGATTAACTTTCTCCTTAAATAAAAACAACTAGAAAGCTCGTTTTAACCAGCTTTTTACTTGTTATAGGTTGAATTGGGTCACTCAAAAAGATATGGTAAAGTCCCACCTCTTAGAATGTGAATTTGTTTGGAAAAATGGTTATCTCAGATGTAGTTAATTAATGAAATAAAGTCACACTGGAGTAGGGTGGGCCCTGAATCTAATATGACCGGTGTCCTTATAAGAAGAAAACAAAGATACAGACAAGAGAATGCCATGTGAAGACACAGAGAGAACACTGTGTGACTACATCGGTGGAGATTGGAATGATGCAGTTGAGAGACAAGGAGCAATCGCGACCATCACCAAAATTTACCAAGAGGCGCGAAATAATTATCCCTCACAGTTTTCAGAGAGAGCATTGACCCACCAAAACCTTGACTTCAGAATTCTAGCCTCCAGAGTTCTGATGCAATATATTTCTGTAGGTTCAAGCCACCCATTTTGTGGTACTTTTTTATAGCAGCCCTAGGAAATTAATATAGTCTTGCCTGCCAAGTCTCCATCATTAGCTTCCTCATGAATCCACAATTTACTTGATGCTTGCAGAACCAAGGAAAATGTGCAGAAGATGTGAAATATACATGTTTAATCACTTCTCCAATCTTTCCAATCAGATAAACATTTCATCCATGGTAAAAAGCATGGGAAGGACAAAGAAGGAAGGGAGGAAACTGTTTGGGTGAGGGAGAAAGGACAAGATGGAGGAAGGTGAACAAGAAGGCACAATCCATGTTGCTTTTGGGTTCTTCCTCACCAACTTTCCCACGTGTGGGAAAATGCAGCCGGCCCCTGGGAAGCTGCAGATCAATCAAGCATGCGCCAGGTGATGGCAATCCGAAGAGATTGAAACTTACCGGGCCACGCCTATGGAGATGCTCCTATCACGCCCTTATCCCGCCCACTGCCCTCCCCCTTCGAGTACCAATGCATAAAAGTCCGCTGCCGGCAGGAGCTGGTGTGACTTCTTCAGCCCCTCCTACTTGTGGACTGGAGAACCTCAGCCGAGAACGCAGGCGCCCCATACCTGCGGACCGGAGAACCTCCCCTGAGAGTGTGTGCATATTTGCAATAAAAGACTGCCACTTTCTTATGTACTTTGGCCTCATGTTTAATTATTTAGCTCTCCTAAATTAAGTATTAAATTAAGTATTAAATTAAGACAATTATTAAATTAAATTAAGACAGAAACCACCTTTTCATCTCCCAGGAAGTTGAAAGTGTCTCTTTTATGGTCTGGGCTAGTAACGTAGAGAATGGAAATAGTTTCCCCTTGGTCTTAGAATTCTCCAGGATTTGGCAGGTTTACATAAGGCTATAAGAATTTGAGGAGTGTGTGTGTGCGCATGTGTTTTGGCAGAAGTTTTGGCGTAGAAGTACCCAATCAAATTTTCATGTTGAAAAGATTATTTGCCAACAGTCAACAGAATGAATTAGAGAGGGCCCAAAGGGAATTTGGCTAACTCTCACAGCTTTAAAGGAGATTCTAGCAACCTGCCGTAAGGTGATTTTATTGGAGATAAAATAGTTCAAAAGAAACTTAAATTTAAAGCTCCCAGCATTCTGATGAGCAAAGTGGGATGGATATGTGGAAGCTGGCAAATTAGTGAGTGAGAAGATTACAGCAAAGGAAAGTAATGGTGGTAAAAATGTTTTAAAAGTAGAAAAAACAAGAATAGAAAGCAAAAGGTTAGATTGATCCTTGAATTTTGCCAGATATGGGCCACATTACTACCTCTGATGTTTTTAGAAAATGACACAAAGAAGTAAATACGTCATTTCTTACAGTACTTATAGAATTAAAGTGAATCATTCTTTTTAAAAGAAGCATAAGAATTCCTGATACCAGGAACAAAAAGACATTTTCTATGTAGTTCTCTATAAAAATAATACTCTATTTAATCAGTGAATATCGTCCCCACCAAAACCTTAGCAACAGTTACATCAATGATAACTGAAGACTAATTAAATTCAAGTTAAAATTTTAAAAGTATGTCAAATATGAACTTGTTGTAGTATTTGGCAAGCCTTCACAAGCACTATTCTCTCAATGAAGTATTAAGATGTAGTAGATTGGAGGTGATAGCCCTGATGAAAGAATGGAATATTTCTTACCTGTGTTACTAAGTGATTCATCACACAGTTGAGGTGGATATAACACTGGCATTTGCTTATGAGAGTTGTTGAGATGTTTAACAAGAACATGTGCTGATATATGTAACAAGAACAGTGTCTGGGTAGAAGCCTGACCTACCACTGCTCAGCAGGTTTCTAAGATAACATCCTGTCTTTAAAAAAAGAAAGGAAGGTGATTCTTTAGGACATAGATAAACAGAAAATGGAGGCGTGGAGGTTGGTTGATGATTGTAGTCTGAAAATCAATCAGTCAATCATCCAGTGTACCTTTATGTAAAAGTAAAAAAAGTAATTATCAGGGAAAGCAGCTAATAGTGTGACCACAACCTCCTTTGAAAAAGTAAACACTTACATCAATAAGACCAATATTTTTGTTAGCTTAAATTCTTAACTAAAGCTATATGAATAAGTATTATCGGATAATAAAACAATCTGGTTTCCTGGTAAGAAAAATGAAACTCTGCACAATTTATTTTACATACCAGATGACTTTATTTCATATAGTAACACTGCCATCTGTTAAACAGGATTAGTTTATTTTTGCTATTTTAATGCTCATTATAGATAGACAAACACATTTTTGAAAATACCTGTATAAGAAAATTGGATGTGTCAAATAGTTTCTTCCAGTTGTAACTGAAGACCCTAGTAAAAGTGGCTTAAAGAATAAACCTTGTTTTATTATATAACAGGAAAGATCTTTCAGGATGAATACTTCTAGTCTATCTTTCTGTCTTGCCATACTTAGCATGCCAGTCATGCTAAGTATTACTACATTGATGTATGAGGACTCCAGAATTTCAGTCATCACATGTAAATGCAACATCATCCAATGGGGAACTGAGCATTTTTTTTCTTATCCGTCTACATGATCTAGTGAAGAAAACCTTTCTAAGAAGGAAGCTTTCCATCTCATTACATTGGCAAAGAATGTGACAAATATCCATACATAAACCAACCAATGGCTAGAGTAATATTTTTATGATTGGCTTAGAACATTCATCATTCACTCTAGGGCCTAGAGGTAGGTGAGGATTATAACCACAACTGATTGCATGGCAGAAGACTACTCAAACAAAATTACTGTGTGTTTCTAGCAAGGAAGAATAATGGCAGAGGGTGTCTATTGACTGGGCAACGAGAGTAGCTGCCACAATGGGTAAAGCCGTTCATTTTAACAAGTGACATAGAATGACATATTGAGATTTCATATGTGTTTGATTTTATTTTGTTCCTACTGGAGGGAAAAAATATTCATCTACTCTTGCCAGCTTGAGGAAATAGAGAAGAAAGTGAATCAAAGGAGGAAATAAACGGATTAACTATTATTCTAGGAAAGTAGCCAGGCCTTTGAAAAAAAAATAAACAAGCTCTTTGGTAATTTCTATTTTTGTTTTGCAGTAACAGGATAGGCCTCTTGCTGATGGGAGATCAGATTCTACTATGAAGGGGAAAAATGTACTCTTTGTATTTCTTGGAATTATTAAAAAGTTGCTAAAACCCTAAAATTAATCCTGGAAGGTTAGGAAAAAGGATAAGAATGGTGGGTCTCATTAAAGAGTGATTTCTGAGCCTTTTGAATTAGGCTTCTCCAGGATGTAAAAACCTTAGAGACAAATGGTTCCACTCTATTCTGTTGTACATTATAGTATTGATTTTCATAGAACTTCTCTCAAAATTTACTGTATCTCAGTGAAACTATATAATTAGACAGTGTGGGCTCTTGCCTTTCTATCAACTTTGCAGACTTAAACCCTGTAGAATAAGATGATACCGACAAGAAAATCAAACTGATAAAAGATTTTTGTTAGTTGTTGGGATACAGATATGAAAAAATTTAGAACAGCAAAAATTCTAAGAAAGTCACAGTTTTTCTCAGAATGGTTGTGAGTACAGACTGCTAAAGTTGGAGATAGTAAAGTGTAGTTATTTGATTATTTGATAGAACTAAGAGTATTCTTAATCTTTAGTTTTTAAGTAGATAGATTTCAGGATGTACAGTTCTGGAAAGAGGATCAATAACTATCATAAGGTTTTCAAAAGACATGGTAAGACCCCAGATTTTAAGGTCAAATTAGATGATTAAGTATAAGGTAAATTAGGCCAGGCGCGGTGGCTCAAGCCTGTAATCCCAGCACTTTGGGAGGCCGAGACGGGCGGATCACAAGGTCAGGAGATCGAGACCATCCTGGCTAACACGGTGAAACCCCGTCTCTACTAAAATACAAAAAAAATTAGCCGGGCGAGGTGGCGGGCGCCTGTACTCCCAGCTACTCGGGAGGCTGAGGCAGGCGAATGGCGTGAACCTGGGAGGCGGAGCTTGCAGTGAGCTGAGATCCGGCCACTGCACTCCAGCCTGGGCAACAGAGCTAGACTCCGTCTCAAAAAAAAAAAAAAAAAAAAAAAAAGTATAAGGTAAATTAGATGATTAAGTATAAGGTAAATTAGATGATTAAGTATAAGGCAAATTAGATGATTAGGCGAGTCTACATTTAATGAAAATGTTATTTCCAAATTCTTTGTGTGTATTTGTGTTTTTACATGTTGACTATCATGATCTTATTTTTTGCCTTTGACTTGCTATGTACTCTAGCTAATTTGTCATCCTTAGCAAGTTTCAAGAAGCAATTTTGAGCAGGGTATAGGAATACTTGCTTTTCTCTTTTCTTATAAACAGTCAGCTTTCTTTTTCTAGGAATATGGCATTAGGCTTGACAGAGGAAAAAACTATCTCTGTAAAACACCAAATTTTAATGGAAGGTATGATAAGTTTATTTATGTGAATATATTTGATCAGAAACTACCCAAAAGTACCTTGTCAAAAATAAATATAAAAAAAATTTCTTATATTCTCCCGTAATTATATAAATGTAATTGCTCCAAAGTTTATTTATAAATAACTTAAATGTTTATAATAAGATTCTATGGAAATAAATATATTAATTAGAAATTTTCCAGAGACATATCCTCTTAATCTGATTCTAAGAACTTTTAAAGGATTTTTCTTTAAGTTTCAAAACCAAACTTTCTGCTTTACTAATTCACTGAAATAATAAATGAATATGGAGAATAGAGTTACTCGAAAATACCCTAGAGACATTTCTCTTTGCCTACCTTTGTGGAAGAAGACATTTACAATGAATTCAGATTTTATAAGCTGTTTTATAATAAGAAGGAAATGATTCTCATAAAAAGGAAAGAAGTGATCATTTGTAAGCTTGAAATGAAACATTTAGAAAGCTTACCTTTTGTAATGAAAATGTAATCCTAAAATTGAGTTGATAGATTTTACAAATATCTTGGTGTAAGAAATTCCATCAGAAGAATGACAAAATGATAAAAGAGAATGTTCCACAGGAATATTAGTGAAAACTGAAGTTGTGCTAAAAAAGCCGTCCTACTGCTGAGAACATCATTAGAGCTATTAACCAACCAGTATGCAATGCCAAACCCACATACTTGGAGTGATTGATTAGGAAGTAACTGAGTTTGTACTTTGTGCACTTGGCCAAAAGAACAGAAATAATAAAAAACTGCTATAAAATATCCAGCTCTTTTTTTAATGCAATAAAATGTAAAATAATATATTTCCAGAAAAACAAAAGTCATCAAGATGCATAGGAAACAGATAATAAGTTAAAGGAAGACATAGACAGGAATAGGGACCAGTGGTAGGAGGAAGAGACTTGAGTACCTTAAACATTTTATTACTTATCATTACTTTCATTACAATACCTAATATTAACTGAGCACTGTCTACTAGTCATTATTCTACATATTGTACATACATTAATCATCAATGCACTGCATTTCCACAAAGTGTTAATGCGTTGTTCATTTTACAAACACAGAATCAGAGGCAAAGAACATATAACTAACTTTCCTAGGACCCTATGGTCAGTAAATGGTAGAACAAGGATGTGACACCAGTCTAATTGCAGGACTTTTTTGTTTTACCACTCATCAATGATGGGCCTGATAACTACAAAATAATTTTACATAATATAATCATATTCTAAAAAACAATTATTTCCTAATTTAAGAATAGTAGAAAGGGAGCATGAGTACAAGATGTACATTATAGGTATATTACATTGTTTGTAGTTTTTAGATGGTGTCTTGTATCATATTCTTCTAAAGGATATAGAAAAATAAGTGTGTATTAGAAATGAACAGATGCATTATAAAATATTAAATTTTTAGACAAGGTTATAGACATAAGAATATGGTAAGCTGCATACTTTTTGTAAAGAAATAATAAGATAATTTATTAGTTACGCTAAATAATTCAGGCCCAGGTTCTGAATTAGACTACTCAAGTCCCAGTTTTGCCATATAGAAGCTATGTGAACTTAGATGAGCTGCTTAAGTCTCAGTGATGTCATCTGTTCAATGGGAACAATAAATTAATCTATTTAGTAGGTTTATTTTGACAATTGCATGAGTTAATATATGTTGAATGCTTAGCCAAAATACATGACAAATAGTAAGCTATTAAAACAACCACCACCATAGTTAGAAACAAACAATAAAATAGGTCCCGATTTCATTTTTCCATTGTAATCAAACACGAACGTGCAAATAATTAAAGGTTCAGAAGAGTAAGATGGCAAAATAATGTCCTCAGCAATTGTCCCCATGCAGGAACATCAAATTGAACAACTACTCATGTAAGAAAACACCTTCACCAGAAGTAAAAATTCAGGTGAGAAATCACAATGCCTGGTTTTAGCACAGTAATAAGAAGACTCATTAAAGAGGGTAAAAAATAAACATTGTTGCACTGTTTATATCACTCTTCTCCCCAACCCCAGGCAGCACAGAGAAGAGAGAGCATCTATGTGCTTGCATGTGGGAGACGGAAGTGAGTGGGAGACTTTGCATTAGAATTCAGTACTGGCTCCCACCACAGTGGAACACAGCACGGGGCAGAATTCCAGTCCTTGATTTCACAGACAAAACATTTAGGCCTATGCAGGGCCAGAGGGAAATACACTGCCCTGGCAAGAGAAACCTGAGTTGTGACCTGCTTCACCACTAGCTGACTAAAGTAGCCTGTAGCCCTGAATAAATTTCAGTGGCAGCTAAACAGTGGTAACCACAGTCCTTGGGGGAACCCTGGTGCTGCACTGGTCTGAAAGGCTGTGAACTCAGGGTGAGACCCAGTGTGACACCAGCTATGGGAACGATGGGTTGCCTTTGTCACCCCTCACCCAACTCCAGGCAATGAAGTAGAAGGGAGATTACAGGGGACTTTGCCTGGGAACTGGTACCAGCCTTGACATAGTAAAACACAGCACTGAGCAGAATCCTGGAGAAGCCAGTTCCAGGCCATTGCCCCTGGATGATTCTAGAGTCCAGCACCCCACAGGACAGAGCAGAGTCCCAGAAGCTTCCCATGTGGCTGACCAAAGCAGCCTTGCGCCTTGAATAAGCATAAGTGGCAGTCAGACAGTAGCTGATTAAGTGAAGCAGCAGTAGTCAGGCCAAGGACTGAAGGTATGACCCAAAACAGTGCCAGCTGTGGTAACCACAGAAGTGCCTTCATTACCGCTCCCCCAAATGTAGGCAGCTCAGCATGGAGAGGCACTTCTACTTTGGTGAAAGAAAGGGAAGTAATAGAGGACTTTGCCTTGGAATCTAGGGAATTCTCCCTGATCTTTCTCAACTCCCATCAGTACTGGGTATCTAGGAGCCTGCAAGAGAGTCACTATATAACTGGGCTTAGGGTACCCTCTAGTGCTGAAACAGCTGCAATGACCACAGGCTTAGGGACCCTTTGAATTCTTGAAAGGCCTTCTTAAGAAGGACAGACACAAACAAGGCCAGACTGCAATAAATAACTCTTTGATGCCCGGATACCAATTAACAACCATAAGAATCAATAACATTAAAGGAAATATGATCTCAGAAAAAGGACTAAGAAAGTCACTAGCAACAGACCTTGGAGAGATAAAGATGTGTGACCTCTCGTACAGGGAATACAAAATAGATGCATTGAGGAAGCTCAATGAACTTCATGAAAACACAGAAAAGCAATTTAGAAATTTATCAGAGAAAGTTTTAAAAGATGGAAATAACTTTAAAAAATCAAACAGAAATCCTGGAGCTGAAAAATACAATTGATGAAGTGAAAAATGCGTCATAGTGTCTCAAAAGCAGAACTGATCATGCAGAAGAAAGAGTTAATGAGCTCAATCACAGGCTATTTGAAAAGACACAATTGGAAAAGAAAAAAAGACAAGATAATAAAAAAGAACAAAGAACATGTATGAGATCTAGAAAATACCATAGAAAAGGCAAATCAATAATCATCAGCCTTAAAGAGAGAGCAGAGAAAGAGAGAAGGGTAGAAAGCTTATTTAAAAAATAGGCTGGGTACAGTGTCTCATGCCTGTAATCCCAGCACTTTGGGAGTCTGAGGTGGCGGATCACCAGAGGCCAGGATTTTGAGACCAGCCTGGCCAACATGGTGAAACCCCATCACTACAAAAATACAAAAATTAGCCAGGCACGATGGCAGGTGCCTGTAATCCCAGCTACTCAGGAGGCTGAGGCGGGAGAATCACTTGAACCCAAGAGGCGGAGGTTGCAGTGAGCTGAGATCATGCCACTGCACTCCAGCCTGGGCGACAGAGTGAGACTGCATTTCAAAAAAAAATTCATAATAATAACACAGAAATTTCCAAATCTAGAGAAAGATATGGATAACCAGGTGCAAGGTCAAAGATCACCAAAAGCCATATTGTCATTTCAGCAGAGGTAGAGAAGCATTTGATAAAATTCGACATCCCTTCATGAAAATAAACTAACAAACGAGGCTTAGAAGGATTATAACTTACAATAATAAAGGTTATATATGACTAACCCACAAGTGACATCATACTAAATGGGGAAAAGTTCAAATCTTTTCCCTAAGAACCGGAACAAGACAATGATTCCCACTTTAACCACTCCTATTCAACATAGTACTTGAAAGCCTTAGCCAGAGCAATCAGGCAAGAGAAAAAAATAAAAGACATCCAAACTGGAAAAACAACAACAAAAAAGAGGAAGTCAAATTGTTGCTCTTTTCTGATGATACGATCTTATACTGAGACAAATTGAAAGGCTTCACTGAAAAACTCTTAGATTTGATAAATGAATTTAGGAAAGTACAGGATACTATACCAACATACAAAAAGCATTAGCGTTTCTGATACATTAATAATGATTTAGCTGAGAAACCAAAGGGGAAGGCAGGCAAACACAAGAACAACTCTAGGAGTCAATTTAACCAAGGAGGTCACCTCCATCGGGAAAATTACACAACGTTGATTAAAGAAATTGAAGAGGACACAAACTAATGAAACAACATCTCATGTTATAGACCAAAAGAATTAAAATTGTTAAAATGACCATGTTGCTAAAAGCAACCTACAAACTGAATGCCATCCCTGTCAAAATAGCAATGTCATTCTTCACATAATTAGAAAAAGCATTCTAAAATTCATATGGGACAAAAAAGTCTGAATAGCCAAAACAATCCTGAATAAAAAGAAAAATCTGGAGGTATCACATTACCTGACTTCAAAATATATTACAAGACTATAGTAACCAAAATAGCATAGTATTGGTATAAAAATAGAAACACAGAGCAATGGAACAGAATAGAGAACCCAGCAATAAAGTCACATATTTACAACCACACAATTTTAAACAAAGCCAACAAGAAAAATATATTGAGGGAAAAAAAAAAACACCCTGTTCAACAAAGCATGCTGGGAAAATTATAGCCACATGCAGAGGCATTAAACTGGAAACTTATTTTTCACCATATACAATAATCAACTCAATATGGATTAAAGACTTAAATGTAAGATTTGAAACTGAAAATACTGAAATAAAACCGAGGTAAAACTCTCCTGGACATTGATCTGGGCAAAGAATTTATGACTAAGACCTCAAAGGTACAGGCAACAAAAACAAAAATCAGCAAATGAGACAATATTAAACTAAAAAGCCTCTGCATAGCAAAGGAAACAATTCACAGGGTGAAGAGACACTTTTGAATAGTTGCAACCTATGCATATGACAGGGGACTCATATCTAGAATGTACAAGGAACTTAAATAAACACATAAATAAAATATCATAATAAGTGGGTAAATGACTTTAACAGAGATTTCTCAAAAGAAGACATGCACATGGCCAAAATGTATATGAGTGGAAAAGGCTCACTAATCAAAACCACAATGATATATCATTTCACCTTAGGCAGAATGACTACTATTGACAAAAATAACAGATGTTTGGCTGCGGGGGTCTGTCCCGCAGATCCTGACCCAACGAAGGATGAATAAAGTACACTGACACACAGATATTCTGCTTTGCCAGTTTGAGCATCTGGACCACTTAGTCGCAGCCATGGCCCCAGTCAGCCATCAAGACTCACATTTATTCAGTAAAGATTAACTGGTAAAGGCTTGAGTCAACACCACTAGAGGTGTCAACACCATTGACATTGTGGACTTCCCAAGTAGAAAGCAGTTAAGCACCTGGGTAGAGCAAAAGTTAGTCTAAAGACCACATGAGTAAACAAGTTAGTTAAACTCCCCACATTCCTTTGTTTCTACTCTAAATTATTTAAGTAAAGATAAGAAGACTAGGCTTCCTTCAGCGAGATTTATGACTGAAGTTATGCAAACTCTCAGGCCTGCCAAGGGGGTTTAAGGCTATAACTAAAATTTTTCCCACCAGTTTGACTGAACCTCCACATTTGGCAATGATGCAGAGAAAAGGAAACTCTTATACATTGTTTGTGGGAATGCAAACCAGTACATTCACTGTAGAAAATATTATGGAGATTTATCAAAAACTAAAAATAGAACTACCATTAAATCCAGCAATCCCACTATTGGGTGTCTACACAAAGGAATATAAATTAATATATCAAAGGGATACCTGCACTTTCATGTTTATTGAAACACTATTCAGAATAGCAAAGACATGGAATAAACCTAAGTGTTGACCAACAGATAAATGCAAAAAGAAAATATTATAGGTATATGCAATAGAATATTATTCAGCCACAAGAAAAAATGAAATCATATCATTTGCAGCAATGTGTATGGAACTAGAGGTCATGATCATACGTGCAATAAGCAAGGCATAAAAAGACAACCATTACATGTTCTCCCACATGTGGGAACCAAAATATTTGATTACATGGAGGTGGGGAGTGAAGAGATGCATAACAGAGACTGGAAAGAGTGTGGAGGAGAGAGGAAAATGAATAAAACTGGGAAGAAGGGTACAAACATTCAGTAAGATAGAAGGAATATATTCAATGTTTGATAGCAGAGTATGGTGAATACACTTAACAAAAACGTACTACACTAGGGTGATGGGCACACTAAATACTCCGACTTCATCACTATGCATTATATACACGTAACAAAATTTCTCCTGTACTACATAAATCTGTACAAAAAAAATTATTCACCATGATCAAGTGAGATTCATCTCAGGAATGGACATCCCTTCATGATAAACCTTTTAACCAGCCTGGTATAGAAGTAGCATTCCTCAACATGATTAAGACTGTATATGACAAACTCACAGCTAACATCATACTGAACAGGGAAAATTTAAAAATTTAAAAGCCTTTTCTCTAAGATCTGTACAAGACAAGGATGCTCACTTTCATCATTTTATTTAACATAATACCAGAAGTCCTAGGCTTAGCAGTTAGGTAAAACATAGAAATAAAGGGCATCCAAACAGGAAGGAAGAATTCAAATTAGGCTCTTTTTTTTTTTTTCAGATTACATGATATTATACTTAGAAAAACCTAAAGATTCCACCAAAAAACAAAACAAAACAAAACAAAACAAAAACCTGTTAGAAATGATAAATAAATTTAGGCAAGGTGCAGGATACAAAATAAACATCCAAAAAATCAGTGGCACTTACATACACCAATTGAGATCATCTGAAAACGGGATCAAGAAAGCAATCTCACTTACAGAAGCTACCACCCCCCAAAAAGAAAAACCTAGGAATCAATCAAAGAAGACAAAGAGCTCTACAATGAATATCAATAAAACATTATGAGAAAAATGGAAGAAGATACCAAAAATAGAAAGATATCTCATGTTCATGGATTGGAAAACTCAATGCTGTTAATATAATGATACTACCCAAAGCTATATACAGATTTAATGAAATCCCTATCAAAATACCAATGATATACTTTAAAGAAATAGAAAAAAATTTCTAAAATGTGTATGCAATCTAAAAAAGACCACAAATAACCGAAGCAATCCTGAGTTAGAAGAACAAAACTGGAAGTATCACACTACTCAACTTCAAAATACATTACATAGCTAGAGTAGTCAATCAAGAATGTTACTGAACTGAATACAGAACGCAGAAATAAATTCTAGCATTATAGACAACTCATTTTTAAAATAGGTGCCAAGAACATACATCAGGAAAAAGACAGTTTCTTCACAGGTGGTGCTGAGAAAACTTGATATCAACTTGTAGGAGATTAAAACCAGATTCCCATATCTTACTATATACCCAGAATTAATAACCAGAATATATAAGGAAATTAAACAACTCAATAGCAAAAAATAAATAATCCAACTTAAAGTGGGCAAAAGATCTGAATAGGTATGCCTCGAAAGAAGACATGCAAATAAATGGCTAACAGGTATATGACATAATAACAACAGGGAAATGCTAATCAAAACCACAATGAGGCATAATCTCACCCCAGTTAAAATGGTTCTTATCAAAAAGACAGAAAATCACAGATGCTGGCAAGGATGCAAATAAATGGAACACTTAAGAACTGTTAGTGAAATGTAAACAATGGAAAACAGTATAGAGCTCCTTCAAAATACTAAAATGAAACTGCTATGCTATCCAGGAATCCCACTGCTGGGTACATATATCCAAAAGAAAGGAACTCAGTATATTGAAGAGATTATCTGCACTTTCATGTTTATTGCTGCACTCTTCACAATAGTCAATATACGGAATCAACCTAAGTGTACATCAGCAGACAAACAGATAAAGAAAATATGGTATGTACACACAAAGGAGTACTATTCAGCCATAAAAGTGAATAAAGTCTTGTAAGTTGCAGCAACATGGATGGAACTGGAAGTCTTTATGTTAAACTAAATATGCCAGATACAGAAAGACAAAGATTGCCTATTGCTACTTGTATATGGGAGATAAATGTTGATATCAGGGCAGTAGTGAGTAGAATGGTTTCCAGAGGTGAACCAGGCAGAAAAAATTAATATTAGAAGTTCATTTATGAGGTAAAAAGTGTATTGAAATATTACATTCACTGAATTGTTATCAATTCCATTATTTAACATTAAAATTAAGAGTAGTATAGGTATAAAGAAGAGAATAAAAGAGAAATTACTCTAGACTTTGAAACTATTATTCATATGCATGAAACACACAAAATATCAGTTTATTCATTTAGGTTTGAGAATAAAATTTTGTACCAGGAAAAAATTATAATTTTGTGTTTATCTTTTTTTTTTTTTTTTGAGATGAAGTCTCACTCTTGTCTCCCAGGCTGGAGTGCAATGACACCATCTCAGCTCACTGCAACCTCTCTCCCAGGCTCAAGCGATTCTCCTGCCTCAGCCTCCCGAGTAGCTGGGATTACAGGCACCTGCCACCACGCCTGGCTCATTTTTGTATTTTTAGTAGAGACAGGGTTTCACCATGTTGGCCAGGCTGGTCTTGAACTCCTGACCTCAGGTGATCCACCCGCCTCGGCCTCCCAAAGTGCTGGGATTACAGGCATGAGCCACCGCACCCGGCCACTGTATTTATCTTTTAAGTGAATACATCTTTCAATTAACAACATAGACAAGGAGACCTTGCCAAATTATTTATCAATGGAGTTCTACATACATATTTAAATAAACAAATTTGATTGGCAGCTAATATTTCCCCCAGGCTAACCTTTACGCTTACGCTTAATAAAATATTCTGAGAACATTTCTCAATATATACATATTGAGAAAAACTTACATTGAGTATATCCTCAAAAGAAGACATACAAATGGCTAACAAGTATATGATATAATACTCGATGCTCTAGTTTTACCTTACTCTAAACATTTTAATCTTTGAGTTCTCCTAAAATAATTATTTAAAGATTTTCAAATTTTGGCTGGAAAAAACTTTGAATAAAATGCTGTACACAGAAAATGCTCTCTAGAACATTCTCTTCAGGCTTTTTGCCTAATAGTTCTAGTAGTAGAAATAACAGATCAGATTTAACATATAAACCAGTAAGCTAAATCTCATGTTTAGATTGGAATAATTTATTGTAAATAGCTAAACCTATTTAATCACTATTTTATGCAAGGCTATCCTTTTCTTTTTTTTTTTTTGAGGCAGAGTCTCACTCTGTCGCCCAGGCTGGAGTGCAGTGGCGCGATCTCGACACATTGCAAGCTCCGCCTCCCGGGTTTACGCCATTCTCCTGCCTCAGCCTCCCAAGTAGCTGGGACTACAGGCACCGGCCACCACGCCCTGCTAATTTTTTTGCATTTTTAGTAGAGACGGGGTTTCACCGTGTTAGCCAGGATGGTCTGGATCTCCTGACCTCGTGATCCGCCTGCCTTGACCTCCCAAAGTGCTGGGATTACAGGCGTTGAGCCACCACGCCCAGCTGCAAGGCTATTCTTGAACTGTATTTTATATTTTCACTTTCTTGAAACATGAAGTACTTTTGAGTTTCTGCCTAATAACAGCTTGTTTGGTGCTAAAGTTTAGACTACATCTTTGTGAATCTGATTTGAAATTTCAGCAAATATTGTGGATCTACACACAACAGAAAATTCTAAAGCTTTTTAAAACATCACTTCTTAAATAAAAGTTTTCATTTTTAATGTTTTTGGCTACATTGTAGGTTTATATATTTATGGGGTTTATGAGATATTTTGATACAAAGGTACAATACATAATAATCACATCAGGGTAAATGGGTTATCCATTATCTCAAGCATTTATTCTTCTTTGTGTTACAAAAAACCTAAATATACTCTCTTAGTTATTTTAAAATATACAATAAATGATTGTTGACTAGTCACCTTGTTGTGCTATCAAATACCAGATCTTATTCATTCTGTTTTTTTAACCCATTTACCATCCTCACTTCCTCCCTCCCACCATTCTGCTACTCTTCTCAGCCTCTGGTAACCATCAATCTAGACACTATTTCTATGAGTTCAATTGTTTTAACTTTAGGCACCCACAAATAAGTGAGAACATGCAAAGATTGTCTTTCTGTGCCTGGCTAATTCCATTTGACATGATGACCTCTAGTTCCATTCATGTTGTTGCACATAACAGGATCTCATTCTTTTCTTTTTTTATGGCTACATAGTACTCCATGGTATATATGTACCACATTTGTTTATGGCTACATAGTACTCCATTGTAGATATGTATCACATTTTCTTTATGCATTAGTCTGTTGATGGACACTTAGTTTATTTCCAAATCTTGGCTACTGTGAATAGTGCTGCAAGAAACATAGGAGTATACATATGTCTTGGATATATTGATTTCCATTCTTTTGGGTATATACCTACCAGTGGGACTCTCAGATCATATGGTAGTTCATTTTTAATTTTTTGAGGAACCTCCAAATTATTCCCCATATTGATTGCAGTAATTTACATTCCCACCAACAGTGTATGAGGGTTCCATTTTGTCCTCATCCTTGCCAGCATTTGTTATTGCTTGTCTTTGGATAAAAGTCATTTTAAATGGGGTGAGATGCTATCTCACTGTGGTTTTGATTTACATTTTCACTGATAATCAGTGATGTTGAGCACCTTTCAACATACCTGTTTGCCATTTGTGTGTCTTCTTTTGAGAATTATCTATTCAGCTATTTTGCCCATTTTCAAATTTGATTATTATTATTTTTTCCTGTAGAGCTTTTTAAGCTCCTTATATATTCTTGTTATTAATCCTTTGTCAGATGGATAGTTTGCAAATATTTTCTCCTAATCTATTAGTTGTATCTTTACTTTGCTGAGTGTTTCCCTTTGTGACCCAATTGTTCATTTTTGATTCAGTTGTCTGTGCTTGTGAGGTGTTTCTCAAGAAATCTTTGCCCACTCTAAATCCTGGAGACATCCTCGATGTTTTTCCATCCATTGTTCCTAGCACCATTTATTGAAAAGACTATTCTTTCCCCCAAAGTTTGTTCTTGGCATCTTTGTTGAAAATTGGTACACTGTAGAAATATAGATTTGTTTCTGGGTTCTCTATTCTGTTCCACTGCTCCACGTGTCTGTTTTTTTGCCTGTACCAAGCTGTTTTGATTGCCCTATAGTATAATTTGAAGTCAGGTAATGTGATTCCTTCAGTCACATTCTATTCTTTTTGTTCAGGATAGCTTTGGCTATTCTGAGTCTTTTCTGGTTCTATATACATTTTGGATTTATTGTTTTCTATCAGTGAGGAATGTCATTGGTATTGTGATAGGGATTTCATTGAATCTGTAGATTGCTTTGGTAGTATGGACATTTTAACAATATGGATTCTTCTAATCTATGAACACTAAATATTTTTTTCATTTTCAATGTCTTTCATCAGTATTTTATAGTTTTTATTATAGAGATATTTTACTTCTTCAAGTTTATGTCTAGGTATGTTGTTATATTCGTAACTATTATAAAGGGATTACTTTCTTGATGCCTTGTCAAATTGTTTTCTGGTGGCTTATAGAAATGCTTTTGATTTTACTGTGTTGATTTTGTATCCTGCAACTTCACTGAATTTGTTTATCAGTTCTAAAAGATTTTTGGTGGATTCTTTAGATTTTTCTAAACAGAAGATCATATCATTTACAAAGAAGAAGATTCTTTAGATTTTTCTGAATATATTATTTACAAAGAAGGATAATTTGACTTCTTCCTTTACCAATTTGCATGTCCTTTATTTCTCCTTCTTATCTGATTGCTCTAAGTAGGACTTCCAGTATCATGCTTAATAATAGTGTTGAAAGTGGGCATTATTGTCATATTCCTGATCTTAGAGGAAAGGCTTTCAGTTTTTCCCCATTCAGTGTAATGCTAGCTGTGGGTCTGCCATACATGGCTTTTATTATGTTGAGGTATGTTTCTTCTTTCCCCAGTTTTTTTTTAAGGGATTTTTATCATGAGGGGTGTTGAATTGTAGCAAATGCTTTTTCAGCATCAATTCAAATGAGTATATGATTTTTGTCCTTCATTTCGTTTATATGATGTATCACATTGATTAATTTCCATATGTTGAACCATACTTGCATCCCTGGGATAAACCCCACTTGGTCATGATGAGCAATCTTTTCATTGTGTTGTTGAATTTATTGCTAGTGTTATACTGAGGATTTTTGCATCAATTTTCATCAGGGATATTGGCCTGTAGTTTTCTTTTTATGATACACCTTTGATTTTACCATTAGGGTGATACTGGCCTATTACCAATAATATTGGATACTAATATTGAATACTAATATTGAAAGTATTCACACCTCCTTCATGTTTTGGAATAGTTTGAGTAGGATTGTTGTCAATTCTTTAAATGTTTGGTAAAAATTAGCAGTGAAGCCATCAAGTCCTGAACTTTCTTTGCTGGGATAATTTTTCTACTATGGCTTCGATCTTATTACTTGTTATTAGTCTGTTCAGGTTTTGGATTTTTTCAAGGTACAATCTTGGTAGGTTGCACGTGTCTAGAAATTTAGCTATTTCCTGTAGGTTTTCCAATTTATTGACAAACCGTTGCTAATATAGTCTCTAATGATCCTTTTAATTTTTGTGGCATTGGTTATAACATCTTCCTTTTTCAACTCTGATTTTATTCATGTCTTCTCACTATTATTGGTAGTCTGGCTGATGGTTTGTGAACTTTTCAGAAAAACAACTTTTTATTTTATTAATCTTCTGTGTTGTATTTTTTATTTTAATTTATTTATGCTCTGATTTTTATTATTTATTTTATTCTACAAATTGTGGTTTTGGTTTGCTCTCTTGTTTTTCTAGTTAAGTTGCATCATTAGATGGTTTACTTAAAATTTTTCTACTTTTTTGATGTAGGTGTTTATAACTATAAACATCCCTCTTAGTGCTGCTTTTGCTTTATCCCATAGATTTTGGTATGCTGTGTTTCCATTATCATCTGTTTTAAGAATTTTCTCAATTTTCTTCTTTATGTCTTAATTGGCCTACTGGTCACTCAGGAGCATACTGCTTAATTTCAAATTGCTTGTACAGTTTCCAAAATTTCTTTTGTCATTGATTTCTAGTTTTATTCCATCATGGTTAGAGAAGAAACCTGATATAATTTTAATTTTATTGAATTTGTAAAGACTTGTTTTGCAGCCAGAAGTATAATGATCCATGTGCTGAGAAGAAAAGCGTGTATTCTGTAGCCATTGGGTGAAATGTTCTATAAATATCTCTTAGGTCCATTTGTTTCATAGTACAGAATAAGTTCAATATTTCTTTGTTAATTTTGTGTCTGGAAGATCTGTCCAATGCTGAAAGTAAGTGGTTGAAGTCTCTAGTTATTATTGCATTGGGATTATTATTGCATAGGGGAGTTGAAGTCTCTAGTTACTATTGCATCTCTCTCTTTAGCTCTAACAATTTTACTTTATAAATCTGAGTGCTCCAGTGTTGTGTATGTATATATCTTCAATTGTTATATCCTGTTGCTGAATTGACCTATCATTATATAGTGACCTTCTTTGTCTTTTCTTATAGTTTTTGTCTTGAAATCTATTTGGTCTTACGTAAGTATTTTGGCCCCTGTGCTTTTTTGGTTTCCATTGACATGGGATATCTTTTTTGATCCCTTTCTTTTCAGTTTATGTGTGTCTTTATAGGTTAAGTGTGTTTCTTGTAGACAATAGATCACGGGTCTTGTGTTTGTTTGTTTAATTCATTCAGCCACTCTATGTCTTTTGATTGGAGAATTCGGTCTATTTATATTAAATGTCATTATAGGTAAGGACTTACTCTTGTCATTTTGTTATTTGTTTTCTGGTTGTTTGCAGTCCTCTCTTCCTTTTTTCTTTTCTTCCTGTCTTCCTTTTAGTGCAGGTGATTTCTCTGGTGGTATATTTTAATTTCTTACTTTTTATATTTAATGTATCTGTTGTATGTTTTCTGATTTGAGGTTACATGAGGCTTGCAAATAATGACTTGTAACCCATTATTTTAAACTGATGACAACATTAATTACATAAACTAACAAGCAGAAAGACAACAAATAAACACTCTATATTTTAACTTTGTCTCCCTGATTTTTAGCTTTTTGTTATTTCATTTATATCTTATCAATCTGTATACATCTTGAAAAGTTGTTGTACTTATTATTTTGATCAGTTATCTTATTCTTTTTACTTAAAATATGAGTAGTTTGCACATCACAGTTACAGTGTTATAATATGTTTTCCTGTGTACTTACTATTACCAGTGAGTTTTGTACATTTACCTTATTTCTTGTTGCTCATTAATGTCCTTTTCTTTATCATTGAAGCATTCCCTTTAGTAATTCTTGTAGGATATGTCTAATGTTGATGAAATGTCTCAGTTTTTGTTTATCTGGGAAAGTCTATTTCTATTTCGTGTTGAAAGGATATTTTCACAGGAAATACTATTCTAGGGTAAATTTTTTTCCTTCAGTAGTTTAAATTTGTCATGATACTCTCTCAGCCTGTAAGGTTTCCACTGAAAAGTCCGCCGTCAGACATATTGGAGCTTCATTGTATGTTACTTGTTTGTTTTTGTTTTGTTTTGTTTTGTTTTCTCTTGCTACTTTTTGTATATATTCTTTAACTTTGACTTCTGTGAGTAATTATTAAATTTCTTGAGGTAATCTTTGGAATAAATCTACTTGGTGGTCTATAACCTTCTAGTACTTGAATACCAGCATATCTCTCTGGGTTTGAGAAGTTCTCTGCTATTATCCCCTTGAACAAACTTTCTATCCTGTCTCTCCCTCTACCTCCTCTTTAAGGCTTTAAAATAACTTTTATATTTGCCCTTTAGAAGTTATTTTCTAGATCTTGCAAGCATGCTTCTTTCTTTGTTACTCTTTTTTCTTTTGTCTCCTCTTACTGTGTATTTTCAATAGTCTATTTTCAAGCTCACTAATTCTCTCTTCTGCTCTATCAATTCTACTATTAAGAGAGTCTGATGATTTCTTCAATATTACAATTGCATTGTTTAGCTCCAGAATTTGTTTGGTTCTTTTTAGTTTAATCTCAATGCTAAATTTATCGGATATGATTCTGAATTCCTTCTCTGTGTTATCTTGAATTTCATTGTGTTTCCCTTAAAATAGCTATTTTGAATTATCTGACTGAAAGGTAATATATCTCTCTTTCTCTGGGATTGTTCTCTGCTGCCTTATTTAGTTCGTTTGGTGAGGTCGTGTTTCTGGATGGTCTTCATGGTTCTGGACATTGGAGTTAGGTATTTATTATGGTCTTTGCAATCTGCGCTTGTTTCTACCCCACCTTCTTGGGAAGGCTTTTTAGGTATTCAGAGGTACTTGTGTGCTGTGATTTACGTTTTTGATTATTGCAGCTGTATCTGCATTAGGGGTACCCCAAGCCAAGTAACACTGTGCTTTTTGCAGATTCATAGACATATCACCTTGACCGTCTTCTATAAGATCTAGAAGAATTCTCTGTATTACCAAGCAGAGGCTCTTTTATCTTCCCTCACTTTCTTCCAAACAAATGTAGTCTCTCTCTGTGCTAAGCTGCCTGGAGCTAGGGCAGTTGTGATAAAAACACCCTGGTGTCCACCACCACTAGGAGTGTCCTGGATCACAGCTGAAACCAGCACAGCACTGGGTCTTGCCCAAGGCCCTCAGTAACCATTACCTGACTACTGCCTAGGGCTCTACAACCAGCAGGTGGTAAAGTCAGCCAGCCTTCAAGGAGGCAAGTTCCCTGGCCCCATGTGAGTCTAGAGATGCTAACAGCCAAGGCCTACAGTGAGAAGTTTTAGGAATCTACCTAGTGCTCTATTCTACTGCACTGAGCTGGCACCCAAGGAACAAGATAAAGTCCTTTCCACTCTTTTTCCACCTTTCTACAAGCAGAGTAGTCTCTCCCTGTGGACACCATCACTGCAGGCCCACAGCAAGTACCACTTGGCTACCACCTATGTTCACTCAAGGCCCAACGGTTCTTCAGTCAGCTTGTGGTGAATACTATCAGGTCTGGGACTCTGTCTTCAGAGCAATGGACTCTCCTGTGTCCAAGGGCAGGTCCACAAATTCCATCCAAGTGTCAAGGCCTGGAATTAAGGACCCAAAGAGCCCACTTGCTGTGCTACCCCACTATGGCTGAGCTGGCACCTAAGCTGCAAGACCAAGTCTCAGTTACTCTTCCTTATCCTTTTCCCAAGCAGAAGGAGTGTCTCCCTGTAGCCACCACAGCTAAGAAAGTGCTGTGTCCTTCCTGAAGCCAGTATTTCTCAAGGTCTCACCCAAGGTCCATGGCGAATACTATAATGTGGCTATCACTGCTGTTTACTCAGGGCCCAAGGGCTCACTAGTTGGCAGATGATTAATGCTATTAGGACTGGGTTCTTCCTTTCAAGGAAGTGGGTTCCATTCTGGCCTAGAGTTTTTCTAGAAACTTTGTCCAGGAGCTAGGGCCTGGAATGAGGGCCTTAGGAGAGGGCACCTCTGCTTGGTACCCTATTCTACTATGGCTGAGCTGGTATCCAAGTTGCAAAACAAAGCCTTCTTTCTTTTGCTCTTCTTTCTTCTCAAGTGGGGGAAATAATTCTTTCCCAGAGATGGGAGCTGTGCTGCCTGGGGTTGAAGGAGAGGTGGCACAAGAACTCTCTGAGCCACCCTGGCTGGTCTCACTAGGTTGCATGGTTCTCCAAGTCTACTGGCTTTGAGCCCAGGGTCAGGACTTGCTTAGGAACTACAGTCCTTGTGGCTTAGATTGCCTTTCAAGTTTATTTAGACCCCACAGCACTTTGGCCCACAGGAGGAAGGCTTGCCAGAACTCAGGGTCCAACCACTGAAATGGGCAACTCCCCTCTGGCTAGGTCTTGTTTAAATGCTCCCTCATTAGGTGCCAGCTGTTTGCCCACTGCTGCTTTTGATTGTGACAGGACAGCACTGAGTTCCAGTGCAAAATCCTTCAATCATTGTGCTTCCCTCATGTAAGCGCATAGATTCTCTCTCTGTGCCATGTGTCTGCTGCCAAAGGATGGGGGAAGGATAGCATTGGCAATTTAAGACTGTCTTTCCTAACTTATTCCATGCCTTTTTCTGTGATATGAAGTTAAAACCAGGTGCTGTGATCCTTCACTTGATTTTTGATTCTTATTAAGGTGCTTTTTGGTGTGAATAGTTGTTAAATTTGGTGTTCCTTCAGGCAGGACAATCGGTGGAGGCTTCTTTTCTTCAGCCACCTTACTCCACCTCTTCCATTTACTCCCAAAACATGTTTAAATGAATCATGTTTCTGAAACACAATTTTTCCCTATGGAATTATTCTGCTGTCATGTAGATCAAACTTTCACCTCCCCTTGACTAAATAGAATAGTGCAATGTAATCACCCTGACAAAGGTAATATTATGTTATTCTGCAGTTAATATTATTTTTCTGTTCCATTATCAAAACACCAAAATTTTTACTGTTATATTTTCTACATAAATGTCCAAACATTGTCTAATTGGCCTAATGTGCATATGGTTTACAGATGTAATGCAAGAGCAAGTCTGGCTTACCACTAACCTGTGTTTTCCAGCTATTTCTAAGTTTTAGAGTAGGACATGATAGATATTATGATCATATGTAATTTTAGTTAGTAAAAATCCAGCCAAATTTGTATTTAATTTAGAATTAGGTGGAATAAACAGGGAATTAGTGCTTCATAAGGTAAAATTACCAATCCATGACATTTGTGAGTAATAAATAAAAATATATAGTTTTTAATTTTTTCTTTAGTTTGTTATTTTAATGAGTGAAAATCAAATTCTGAGCAATATATACCTAATTTTTATAATTAAAAAACTCCTCTTTTTAGGGAGCTAGTAGAGAATTATACAGACACATAATATGCATAGAGATATGGTAATAAATCATTGTCTTTCAACATCAAGAAAATTAATGGAGGTTGTCTAAATAATCTGCAGTTCTATTCCTTAAAATTTGTATATATTCAGTGTTGACATTTCTTCATGTGAACCTGCACTGATGAATATGCCTTTGCCATAGTATGATATTGATATGTATATTCTTACATCTATTTCAATAGACTTCAATTTTTTTTAAGAACCACATAGTCCTTTTTAAAAGCAATTATGAAAAACAGCAGTCAAGATGATAGAAAGGGTCCTCTAGCAGAAAAATAATTTACTAAGTAATTCGTACCATGTGCTAAATTGATATGCTTTCGGAGAGCCAGGAAGTTTGATTTTCTTTTGCTTTCATGACAGATCCACCTCATTTCCTTTACTTTTGCCTGCTTCAGTTCCTTACCACAGGCCCCCTGAGAGACCACACCTTCAGCCTGTATCCTGCCAAGTTGCAGAACAGAAAGGACAATCCCACTGCAGGAAGGCAGCATATGAACTGCAAACATCTTCTTTCCCCCATCTGGAGTATATCTCTGCTCAGTCTAAGATGCAGTATACCCAGGAGGCCCAGTGTACTGCTTTTCTTGTCCACACATCTTGCTTGTGTTGAACAGAGTTAAAATATAAAACAGAAAATTATAAGTATGACTTCTAGTTCTATTGCACAGAGATGTGCTGTTAACATTTTGGTTTATATTCTTATACTGCCTTACACCACACACAACACACACACACACTCTCGCACACTCACACCCCTACACACCATATCATACACATATAAATATTGCCTTAGTTTAGATTTTTCCATAAGCAGACCCTAAGTGAGGCCTGAAGAGCAAATCATTTTATTTGGAAGGTAAACCAGAAGCATATATAGAAAAATGGCATGCAGAGAAAAGAAAGCCCACTAGGGGTATTAATGGATAAGTTGCCACTATGAGAGACCCAGGATCAGTCCTGCTGGGAATGCCTGGGAAACTGCAGAGAACATGGTTCAGAGTTGTCCCACCCAATGTGCGAAGAAGCTGGAATATTTATTCACACATTCCTACCCACTATTGGCTGACAGTGTATGTAAGGGTATTAACTTCCTGGCAATTCAAGTCTGCCATGCATATTTCTGAGGCCAGAGAGAGCCCTCAAGTGCTTGGAGAAATCAGATAGAGAGTGTCCAGCAAAGTAGGAGCATATCTAGCAACCCCACTATACAGAAAGAATTTTTTCTTATCCTGCTTTTGATTTTTAAGTCTATTCCAATAGCTTTCATGTCAGTGTGGCCTTACCCTTTATAACATAACTTTGACATCCTTATCAATATACCAGATTTATAACACCATGTTGCTATACTATTTGTTTCCTATTTCCTGGGGTGAAACACTTAAATTGTCTGCATATTTACTATTTTAATTAATAATACACTAAATTGTTTATTATTGATTTAGAATAAAACCTAAGAAATAGAATAATGGAGTTGAAGAGTTTGCACAGTATACATTTTGACTAATAGCTTTTGATTATGCTCCCTAAAAATTGTACTATTTTATACTCCTACCAATAGAATAATTAAATACTTGGTTCTCTACATCTTTTCCATTGCTGTGTTTTATCAACTTTTGCAAGCTTCATCTAAATTTTTCTTTTAAATCTGTACTCTTTACAGAGTGAAGGGGCAATTGCCTATTTATTTCTTTACCACATCATCTACCAAGTGTTAGATTTCAATTCCTCTGCACGAATCCTGAAGAAACTCTGATGTCTTCATTGAAGGTGTCCTCTGAAAATTCAAAGAACTTAATACCATAGACAATTGAGATAACTTAATTTATTTATCTATAATTTAAAAAATTGCTGCCACGCTTTCTCCACCTTGAGTTTTCCAAGGCAAATATTGGTAAATCAGTCTTGCCAGTTGGTCATTCTTCCTGAACCCAGAGTACCTTCAAAACTCTTAATTCAAGGTGCCTAGCCTTCCCCCATGTTGCTGAAGCTGGTCCAAAAGATAAAGCTTAGAGGTCATTTACTAAAACACATTTGTTGTTTTTAGCCAGATGCTTTTTTAATGTAAGTGCCTTTTATAATTGTGTACATTAGAAACTCAATGAAAAATGTGTTTTCCTAGCCATTGACCAAAATTTTGCTTTAAGATATTGGTTATGGGTGTGATACAGAAATATTTCTTACTTGCTGGTGTAATAGCATGCCATTGTTTTTACTGTGATGCTTATAAATAGCTTCCAAGCCATAAATTATCCACATCAAAAATTTAAAGTTTAACACTCTCTTATGTTCTAAAAGCACTGAGATATTTTAAGAGGAATCTGTTTTCTTAGCATTTCCAGGTATAAAGCCTCTAAATGAATGAGAAAATATTATAACATTATGTTCTAATAATTATGCTGTCCTCCCAAAGAACAATTTTATTATTTTGAGTTGAAGAATACAATATATCCTATGACACTAAGCATGTTTTCTGTAAAAATATTTGACTAACATTCACTGAAAAGTTACAAAGTCTATTAAACTGGTGTAACATTTGATATTGTTACAATTAAGTAGACTTGGTTAGTTGTCCTTGGAGGTTAATTAGTTTCTATTTGGGGCTCTTTGCCTTTTGTAGTTGCATTCAGTACTATAGCCAGGGAGTTAGCTTTTTAAAGCACTGACTTCAGGTAATTAACATGTAGCTATAAACTTTTACAAATCAACAAGGTAATGTACCACTCCTTATGTATATGCATTTATTTAAGTTAGCTAACACATTCCCTGTATAAGCTCTAAATTCAAAATAGTACATTTTATAACGTAGATCAAATAGGTGATTCTCTCGTCTTTCCAATTTTTTTTCCTAAAAAGACTAAAAAGTCCTCTAGGTTTTGTATTTGAAGCCTTTCCAGTATAAGTTGAAATTTTAAATTGACTTCTCTTTATCCTGAATAAGAACACACTAAAGCCATTTTTACTCTAAAACAGCCAAATGATAGAATAAATACTGCCCACACCAGGATGGAAGTACTTGACTTTATTAAAAATAGATAACTAGCACCACTAAATCTCACTCTCCCTGCTAGTGAGGTCTAAATAGCCTGCAGAGTCCTTTCCTGACCCCACTCTTGGTTCTAACTAAAAAGGAAACTTTCTCAAATAGGTCACTCTACCTGTCACTCCAACTTCTTTTAATAGGGATGACCAAACGCTCATCTGCTCTATGCCAGAGGAACCAAGTTCTCCTTCCTTTAGCAGCATGTGCACTGGAGGAAAGTATTGTCTTTTTAAAATTCTGTTTGTGATTTTCTAAACTTGGTTGAGATAAAAGACATCAATTTTACACAAGTGTGAACCTGAGTATGGGAGATTTTTTTCCCTATTAAATGTATTGTTGTTTTTATTGCCTGTGTAAAATAGCTCATATAGTTGTATTTTAAAATAAAAGGTATTATGGATAAAATATAGTCAACATTGGTTACTACAGTCTGGCTAGAATAATATTTTGACTTTGTTTTATTTTGGCTACCATAAACTTGTCTCTTCTCCCTTGTCTCTACATAAATAAGTTATAGGCCGGGCGCGGTGGCTCAAGCCTGTAATCCCAGCACTTTGGGAGGCCGAGACGGGCGGATCACGAGGTCAGGAGATCGAGACCATCCTGGCTAACACGGTGAAACCCCGTCTCTACTAAAAAATACAAAAAATTAGCCGGGCGAGGTGGCGGGCGCCTGTAGTCCCAGCTACTCGGGAGGCTGAGGCAGGAGAATGGCATAAACCTGGGAGGCGGAGCTTGCAGTGAGCTGAGATCCGGCCACTGCACCCCAGACTGGGCGGCAGCGCCAGACTCCGTCTCAAAAAATAAATAAATAAATAAATAAATAAATAAATAAATAAATAAGTTATAGTTGTAGTTGTTGAGACTGGATCTACTAGACCATATAGACTATGTGTGTTAGTGAAGGTTTTCCAGAGAAACACAACCAACAGGAGCTCTCTCTCTGTTGAGAGAGAGGGGAGGAGGAAGAGAAGAGAGGATAAGAAATCAGCTTATCCATTGATGAAGGCTGAGAAGTTTCAAGATCTGCAGTTGGCTAGCTGGAGACCCAGGAGAGCTGTTGGTGTAAGTTCCAGTTCAAAAGCCAGTAGGCACAAGACCAAAAAAGAGCCAACATTTCCATTCTAGTTTGACGCAGGAAAAGACTCATGTCTCAGTTCAAATGACCTGGCAAGAGGAGTTCCCTCCTTACAGTTTTTGTAAGATTAATCTTTTTGTTCAATTCAGGCCATCAACTGATTAGATAAGGATTACCACATTAGGAAGGAAAATCTTCTCCATTCAGTATGTCAGTTCAAATATTTGTCTCATCTTAAACACAAACACACCTGGAATAATATTTGACCAGGTATATCAGCACCCCTTGTCCAGTCAAATTAACACATACAATTAACTGTCACACCACATCTCATCTTATCTGAAGAAATACACTAATGAGAAATAAAGCCCTCACTCCTGATATAATAGCATTTTGAAGATAGGATCAATGAGAGCATCATTGTAATGTAAAGCACAAGCACTGGGAGAAGAGAGCAGTGATAAAACTCAGATCCTGGTGATAGAGTGCAGCTACTAAGACCCACCTTCAATATTTTAATCATGTGTCCATGATTTAAAACAACCACCATGACCACAAAAGGATCTAGAGGCAAAAGACTATCACTTTCTTGTCCATCAGGGGTTGCAAATACATAATGTCAGCAAAATCTATTTTGAGCAAGATAAGCCAGTATTTGAAGATATCCTACCTCAGTACCAGGGGTGGAGACACATCAAAGCCATTGTTGTATTTTGTTTATCCACTCCACCCCACCACACAATGATGAAGCTTTCTCCTTATTAGTATTCGATTGGGTGCTAAGGCTACTAACATCGGGTAGAGCATAGAGGTGGACTGGAGAGGACTCATAGAGGCTCTCTCAGCTCTAGTCAGCTAGTACAGAAGCCATTCTACAGCACTGGCTCATCTCCCAGCACTTGAGAGGTACCTACCAACCATTCACTCAGGACTGATGCACTGCAGAGGTGAATTTCCTTTTAAATCTACTCATGACCTTTTAAAAATATCCTTATTGTTTATATGGTAACATAAATATAACATTAATATATAAATGTTATAACATTTAACTGCAATATACATATAAAGTGCACACCTAGTAAATGTAAAAATAAATTTTTCATCAACTGAACACACTGTAACATAAATATAACATTAATATATAAATGTTATAACATTTAACTGCAATATACATATAAAATGCACACCTAGTAAACGTAAAAATAAATTTTTCACCAACTGAACACACCCCTGTAGGGACATCCGGATTGAAAAACAGAACATTACCACCCCCAGAAGTAGCCCATATGCCTCGTCCGTCATTAACTGCTCCTTGACAAAGGTAGCCACCACCCTGACTTCTAGATTGATAGGCTAGTTTTGCCTATTTTTGTACTTAAATAGGAGATATGTTAATTTATTAAGAACAACTTCTTTAAAAATCAGTATTAAAATATCAAATCTAATATTTTTAAACTACTCTATGTCATCGTTCTTTAACAAGTTCCTCAGCCCGTATTTTTCCTTTTGCCTGTACACAGGCCTCTCATCTGTCTGGCTTAAGGTCCCTTTTACTTTGTACTCTGTCTTATCTCAATGACTTCCTTTTCATTTACCTTAGAATCAGCCTGGTGATGACCCAGCATCTTAACTCTGATTTGTGTCTTTCCTATTTCACTTGCCAGTTGCAAGCTCTGAGCTCCTATATTTCCCAAGTGCCCAGTTGAATCTCCCCAGTCAGTAAAATTTATCCCACTAACAAGGTTAAAAATGACTTTTCTTCTGATTTGATTTTATATCTACTGAAATATTTATTATTTTCCCGCACTGGGTCAAAGCAATATTGTTTTCTTACCCCTTTAACCTAATTTTAGTGACATGAACTTTAACGGTATGTAGAGAGTTTTGCTAATCTCTAAACATAAATCACTTATTCCACACCTGACTGGTGCGTATAGAATATATTTATTAGTTATTAATAATTAAAATACTATGAGTTGTTAATAACACACCAATATGAAAAAATAATAAATATACCAACGTTTGGTGCCACAGAAAAGAAAGATCACATTAATGTTATGTTAGATTCAATTTTTATTAATAGATTGCCAAGGGAAAGGAATAATATTTGAAGAATAAGGTAAAATAAATGTGAAAAGCATTGTGCATGTGGAAAGTTATGGCCAGATAATAATTTACTATGATTATTCATCCAATCTTTTCCTCCTCAGAAAGATTTAAGTGTAATGCCAAACATCTTGAGGGCATAAGATATGCCAGGCAAGACCAACAGAAACAGGTAGAAGTAGTTTTCAATTCTCCATCAAAAGGTAATATATTGACTCTTCACAGCATCCAAGAAGACATGGAATCTACCTGAGTGCCCATCAGTGGATGAACAGATAAAGAAAAAAGGTGGTGAAAGATTATTCAGCCATTAAAAGAATTGAATCCTTCCATTTTCAGCAACATAGAAGTAATTGGAGGTTATTACTATAAGTGACATAAGCCAAACACAGAAAGACAATTGTCACCTTTTCACTTATAAGTGGGAGCTAAAACAGTCGTTCTCATGGAAGCAGAGAGTGCCAGTTACCATAGGCTGAAAAGGGGTGGAAAATTGCGAAAAACTGGTTAATGGGTACAAAAATACAGTTAGAAGGAATAAGTTCCAGTGTTTGATAGTACACCAGGGTGACTATAGTTAACAATAATCTATTGTATATTTCAAAATAGCTAGAAGAGAACTGGAATGTTTCCAACAGAAAGAAAAAATAGTTAAGGTAATGGACATCTCAATTGCACTGATTTGATCATTACATATTATTTACATGTATCAAAACATCGCCTCTACCACAAATACTTGTACAGCTATTTTGTATCATTAAAAAAAAGGTGATGTAAAATGGAAACAAATTAGCATGGGCTGCAGACCTTCAAGCCTATCAAACAAAGAAAGAAATATTTATCCAGTTAAGGTAGTTACAGAAACTATAGAAAACACTCATAAAAGACATATATTTGCTCTTTGAGGGCAAATAACTGACAAGAAAATCTGACTTCCCCTTTCTTCCTATTAGAGCTGCTAAGTCTTGTTAAATGTCTCAACCTGAAGTTTCAGGAACTACCTGGATAAAAGTCACTATATGTTGTGTGCCTGAACATTAATCATTATTAAACACGTTGAGAGTATAATTTTGTGCCTCCCTGGTGATGGATATAAATATTTCTGCCTAAACATTGTATTGTAAAGTGGAACTTATCCATTCTAGCAGGTTACAAGGCACTGGAAAAGACAAGTAAAGAAGGGCGACTGTGGAAATAGAAATTAAAAAACAAGTTTCCTGTCAGACACTAGCAGGATCTTAGAAGAAGGATGGTGTTTGAATTTATAATTGAAACCTCTTCCATAAGGTGTGTTTCACCATCTAAATTTAAGGAACTATTACTTTCCTCCACTTTTTTAAATCTCCCATTGTGTACACCAATTAAATTGTGATTATTATAGTGTCTTGAGTTTTTAGTTATCTTTTAATATGTACACATCTTACCTCCCAAAATTAGGTTTTCCCACATCTATTCCTGATTATGTCCCCCTATACGTCTGGGAAATAGTAGAGCAGAATTGAGCATCTGGCATTCAATAGATCTTTGTTCATTAAGTGACTGGATTAAAAATTTATACAGACTTCAATTTGATTCAGATATAGTAGACTGAAATGAAAAAAAAATACTTTCCAACAGAGATGTTATGAAAATAGTTCTATTGTGAAGATATGTGTACAGTATTAATTTAGTAGCATTGGCCCTCTGCTCTTTCAAAAATTTAAATCTATTCTGCCTGTTGGATAATTAACAGGTGAGTAGCATATAAATCACAACCTAAGTTTTACAATAGCTTAAATCTTAATCAAAATTAGACTTTGTTAAGAAATAGAGAAGAGAATACCAGTCAGAACACTGAGATTTAACAAGTTTGGAGCTACAGATCCATGCAGCTGTACTCAAGACATAGTGTCTGATTCACTGTGCTACTGATTGGATAAGGAACTGCCACTGTTATAATTAGGAGAGGATGCGTGAATCTTGATCTGCCAAACAAAATGAAATCCATTTTATAAGTCACTTTCCAGGAAGATGAAACTATATACATCACAGACTAAAGATGAGTTGGGATTCCAACACTAGATGAATGTTGAAATTAAAAATTAATGTACTGTAATATCCTGGTCTGTACACATTTTAACTATATAGATATTATTTATCTACATTAGCCAATTAACTGCTTTATAATAATAATTTCCATTGATCACATCATCCATGAAAATAACTTGTGCAATATATAAATGCTGCAATATTTAGCATAACAGGAATTATATCTTCTGGTAATAATGTTTTACAAAAAACACATGTCCTGAAATGCTTGGTTGGATTTTTGTTTTTCAAAATTAGTAACAGTTGCATTTGAAAATTAGTTAAGAGTTGCTTAGGAGTACTGTTTCACACTAATCTAAATTAGTCATTAATAACCCATTTCTTTAATATTTCATACTTCTCTAAGGGATTATTCTTAGGTTTCAATTTATCCCCGTTTTGTTATTGTAAAAGTAAAAAATAAAGCTGAAGTGTTAATGTGTATTTCTAGAAAAAAATGGGCTTGAACAAAATATGCATCATGCAGAGTTTTTCAAAATATTGTTTTTTTCTTTTGTGAAATATAGGCATTTTATTTGTATTAAATATAGCAAGGCAGAAAAGAAATGCAAAGCATCCAGTTCAGCTCCTCCTGTGCTATGCTATTAATAAAGGCTACCTGAACATCTTTTACATTGTTTCAACTGCATAAATGTAATAGCTAAAACTATTCCAAAGTACATTTTAAAACACTTCCAATGTATGCTACCATTTGGTTTATGTCTTTTAAAACTACATTAAAGGACAAACTCTAGTTAAATCTATACATGAAGTTAGCTAGAATATGCTGATCCGTGTGAAAAGATGTATATGTAAGAAATATTTTCCCCCATTCTATGAGTTATCATTACATTTTCCTGCAGGTGTCATTTGAAGCATGCAAGATTTTTTAAATTGATGCAGTCCAATTTTTCTATTTTTCTTTGTCATTTTTCCTTTTGATGCTGTACAAAAGGAATCGTGAAGTTTTACGACAGTATTTTTTTCTAAGAATCTTACATTTTTAGTTCTTATATTTAGGTCTATAAACCATTTTGAGTTAAATTTTTATGTGGTTTGAAGTTGAGGTCCAACCTTGTCCTTTTTCATGTATAGCTATTGTCTCAGAACCATTTGTTGAAAAGACTGTTCTTTCTCCCTTTGAATTGCCTTGACACTTTTGTCAAAAATTGGCTGCCCATAAATAAAATAGCTTACTTCAGAGCCCTCAATTATATTCAACTGATATATGTGTGTGTGTGTGTGTGTGTGTGTGTGTGTTTATCCTTACTCCAGGACCACATTGTCTTGATTATTGTAACTTTTCAAAAAGTTATGAAATTGAGAAGTGTCAATTCTCCAACTTTGTTTAGCTTTTTCAAGACTTTAATGAATATTCTGGATCTCTTGCAGTTCTACACGAATTTAGGATCAGCTTAATTAACAATTTCCACCAAAAAGGCAGCAATGATTTTGTTAAAGCCTATATTGAAATTTTAAATCAACTATCAATTTAGGGAGAATCATCATCTTAACAATATTAAGCCTTCCAATTCATAAAGATGGGTATCTTTCTGCTAATTTACATCTTTAATTTTTTTCAACAATATTTTGCAATTTTCAGTGTACAGCCTTGAAAATTTTTATTTTTTTTCTATTTTATGTTTTCATGCTATCAAATATATAATGTAATATAATTGTTTTCCTAATTTTTGGATTGTCCTTTGCCACAATCCAAAGAGACACATATTTATGTATTGATCTTGTATCTTGCAACCTTGCTAAAGTTAGGTATTAGGTTCCAAGATATTTTCTTTCTTAGATTTCTGTATAGAAGATGACATCTGCAAATGAAGATGATTTTACTGCTTTCCTCCCCATTTGTATGCTTTTATTTATTTACTTGTATTTTATTTTTGCCATATTGCTCTGTCTAAAATATCTATTAACTGTTGAGCAGAAGTGTGAAATAAAATATACTTGTCCTGTTCTTAGGATAAAATTATCATTCTTTCATCATTAAGTATGATGTTAACTGATAGCTTTCAAAGATGCCCTTTATCACGTTGAGAAAGTCCCCCTTTGATTCCTGGCTTATTAATAGTTTTTATTATAAAAGGGTGTTGGATTTTGTTAAATGGTTTTATACGTGTCTTTTGGGATAACAAATGTTTTCTGTCTAATAAAAGGCATTTAGTCTTTCTCTTTTTCATATGTTATATTGAATTAAACCAATCATACCTTTTGGGGATAAAACCTATTTGGCTGCAAATATAATCACTGTTATATGTTCCTGAATTTGGTTTGCTAAGGTTTTGTTGAGGATGTTATGTCTATACTGATAAAGATATTCATCTGTAGTTTTCATTTTTGTGATATCTGTGTCTGATTTTGGTAGTGAGGTAACACTGGCTAACGAGCTAGTATTTCCACCTCTTCTACATTTTAGAATAGTTTGTGCAGGATTGACATTTAGTCTTATTTGAGTAATTGGTAAAATTCACTATCTAGGCTTAGGTTTTCTTTGGAAGAAGTTTATAGATTATGAATTCAATTTAATTACTAATTATATCTCTTTACTTGTTATAGGTCCATTTAGATTTTTTCTTTTTTTTTTTCTTAAGTTAGTTTTAGTAGTTTATCTCTCTCTAGGAATTTGTCCCCTTCTTTCTTTCCACTTCTCAGTCCACCATTATGTACATGTTGGTATGCATATGGTATCCTGCACTCTTCTGAGAGTCTGTTCATTTTACTTGACTACTTTTTATCTGATAATCAGACTTGATAATCTCAACTGACCTATTTTTAAGGTTGCTGATTCTTCTGCAAAGTCAAATATGCTATTGAGTACCTCCACTGAATTTTTTATATCAGTTATTGTACACTTCAACTGTAAAATTTCCATTTGGTTATTTTTATAATTTTGAACTTTTTATCGGTATTCTCTGTTTGGTGATTCTCATAATTTAATTCTCTAGACATTATTTTGTTTAGTCTTTGAAGATATTTATAATAGTTACTTTTAAGCCTTTGTCTAATAAGGCCAACATGTGAACTTCCTTTGGGACAGTTTCTATGCATTCTTTTTTTTTTTCTATCTATGGATAATACCTGTTTCTTTGAGTTCTCATACACTTTAGTAGAAAACTGGGTTAACTATCATATGGCAGCTCAAGAAATAAGGTCTCTGTCTTTCTATTTGTTGTTATTGTTATTGTTGCTGCTACTGTTGCTCCTTATTTGACTAATAGCATTTCTGGAGTAATTCTTTCAAGATTTTATTCCCTGTTGTGTGTACCAGTTAAAAGACACTGCTCTCCTTCCGACAAGATGGCCGAATAGGAACAGCTCCAGCCTCCAACTTCCAGGGTGAGCAACGCAGAAGACAGGTGATTTCTGCATTTCTAACTGAGGTACCAGGTTCATCTCACTGGGGCTTGTCGGACAGTGGGGGCAGAACAGTGGGTGCAGCCCACTGAGCGTAAGCTGAAGCAGGGCGAGGCATCACCTCATCCGGGAAGTGCAAGGAGTAAGGGAATTCCCTTTCCTAGCCAAGGGAAGCGGTGACAGACGGCACCTGGAAAATCAGGTCATTCCCATGCTAATACTGTGCTTTTCTTAGCAAATGGCACACCAGGAGATTATATCCTGTGCCTGGTTTGGAGGGTCCCACACCCATGGAGCCTCACTCATTGCTAGCACAGCAGTCTGAGATTGAACTGCAAGGCGGCAGCTAGGCTGGGGGAGAGGCCCCCACCATTGCTGAGGTTTGAGTAGGTAAACAAAGTGTCCAGAAAGCTCGAACTGGGTGGAGCCCACTGCAGCTCAAGGAGGCCTGCCTGCCTCTGTAGACTCCACATCTGGGGGCAGGGCATAGCCAAACAAAAGGCAGCAGAAACCTCTGCAGACATAAATGGTCCTGTCTGACAGCTTTGAAGAGAGTAGTGGTTCTCCCAGCATGGAGTTTAAGATCTGAGAATGGACAGACTGCCTCCTCAAGTGGGTCCCTGACCCCTGAGTAGCCTAACTGGGAGGCACCCCCCAGTAGGGGCAGACTGACACCTGACACGGCTGGGTACCCCTCTGAGAGAAGCTTCCAGAGGAACAATCAGACAGCAACATTTGCTGTTCAGCAATATTCGCTGTTCTGCAGCCTCTGCTGCTGATACCTAGGGAAACAGGGTCTGGAGTGGATCTCCAGCAAACTCCAACAGACCTGCTGCTGAGGGTCTTGACTGTTAGAAGGAAAACTAACAAACACAAAGGACATCCACACCAAAACCCCATCTGTATGTCACCATCATCAAAGACCAAAGGTAGATAAAACCACAAAGATGGGGAAAAAACAGCAGAAAAGCAGACAATTCTAAAAATCAGATCCACTCTCCCTCTTCAAAGGAATGCAGCTCCTTGCCAGCAGTGGAACAAAGCTGGATGGAGAATGACTTTGACGAGTTGAGAGAAGGCTTCAGACAATCAAACTCCTCTGTGCTAAAGGAGGAAGTTCAAACCCATCGAAAGAAGCTAAAAACCTTGAAAATGATTAGACTAATGGCTAGCTAGAATAACCAGTGTAGAGATGTCCTTAAATGACCTGATGGAGCTGAAAAACATGCAATGAGAACTAAGTGATGAATACACAAGCTTCAGTAGCCAATTCGATCAAGTGGAAGAAATGGTATCAGTGATTGAAGACCAAATGAATGAAATGAAGCGAGAAGAGAAGTTTAGAGAAAAAAGGGTAAAAAGAAATGAACAAAGCCTCCAAGAAATATGGCACTGTGTGAAAAGAACAAATCTACATCTGATTAGTGTACCTGAAAGTGATGGGGAGAATGGAAACAAGCTGGAAAACACTCTGCAAGATATTATCCAGGAAAACTTCCCCAACCTAGCAAGCAGGCCAACATTCAAATTCAGGAAATACAGAGAACTCTGCAAAGATACTCCTCCAAGACACATAATTGTCAGATTCATCAAAGTTGAAATGAAGGAAAAAATGTTAAGGGCAGTTAGAGAGAAAGTTTGGGTTACCCACAAAGGGAAGCCCATCAGACTAACAGTGGATCTCTTGGCAGAAACTCTAGAAGCCCAAAGAGAGTGGGGGGTCAATATTCAACATTCCAAAACAAAAGAATTTTCAATGCAGAATTTCATATCCAGCCAAACTAAGTTTCAGAAGTGAAGGAGAAATAAAATCCTTTATAGACAAGCAAATGCTGAGAGATTTTGTCACCACCAGGCATCCCCTACAAGAGCACCTGAAGGAAGCCCTAAACATGGAAAAGAACAACTGGTACCAGCCACTGCAAAAACATGCCAAATTGTAAAGATCATCAATGCTAGGAAGAAAGTGCATCAACTAACGAGCAAAATAATCAGCTAACATCATAATGACAGGCTCAAATTCACACATAAAAATATTAACCTTAAATGTAAATGGACTAAATGCCCCAATTAAAAGACACAGACTGGCAAATAGGATAAAGAGTCAAGACCCATCAGTGTACTGTATTCAGGAGACCAATCTCACGTGCAGACACACACCTAGGCACACACATAAACGGGTGGAGGAAGATCTACCAAGCAACTGGAAAACAGAAAAAGGCAGGGGTTGCAATCCTAGTCTCTGATAAAACAGACTTTAAACCAACAAAGATCAAAAGAGACAAAGAAGGCCATTACATAATGGTAAAGGGATCAATTCAACAAGAAGAGCTAACTATCCTAAATATATACGCACCCAATACAGGAGCACCCAGATTCATAAAGCAAGTCCTTAGAGACATACAAAGAGACTTAGACTTCCACACAATAATAATGGGACACTTTTACACCCCACTGTCAACATTAGACAGATCAACAAGACAGAAAGTTAAAAAGAAGATCCAGGATTTGAACTCAGCTCAGAACCAAGTGGACCTAATAGACATCTACAGAACTCTCCACCCTAAATCAACAGCACCACATCGTGCTTATTCCAAAACTGACCACATTTTGGAAGTAAAGCACTCCTCAGCAAATGTAGAAGAACAGAAATTATAACAAACTGTCTCTCAGACCACAGTGCAATCAACCAGAACTCAGGATTAAGAAACTCACTCAACTACATGGAAACTGAACAACCTGATCCTAAATGACTACTGGGTATATAACGAAATGAAGGCAGAAATAAAGATGTTCTTTGAAACCAATGAGAACAAAGACACAGCATACCAGAATCTCTGGGACACATTTAAAGCAGTGTGTAGAGGGAAATTTATAGCACTAAATGCCCACAAGAGAAAGCAGGGACGATCTAAAATTGACACCCTAATATCACAATTAAAAGAACTAGAGAAGCAAGAGCAAACACATTCGAAAGCTAGCAGAAGGCAAGAAATAACTAAGATCAGAGCAGAACTGAAGGAGATAGAGACACAAAAAACCCTCCAAAAAATCAATGAATCCAGGAGCTGGTTTTTTGAAAAGATCAACAAAATTGATAGACCACTAGCAAGACTAATAAAGATGATAAGAGAGAAGAATCAAATAGCTGCAATAAGAAACAATAAAGGGGATATCGCCACCAATCCCACAGAAATACAAACTGCCATCAAAGAATACTATAAACACCTCTATGCAAATAAACTAGAAAATTTAGAAGAAATGGATAAATTCCTGGACACATACACCCTCCCAAGACTAAACCAGGAAGAAGTTGAATCCCTGAATAGACCAATAACAGCCTCTGAAATTGAGGAAATAAGTAATAGTCTAACAACCAAAAAAGTTCAGGACCAGACGGATTCACAGTCGAATTGTACTAGAGGTATAAGGAGGAGCTGGTACCATTCCTTCTGAAACTATTCCAATCAATAGAAAAAGAGGGAATCCTCACTAACTCATTTTATGAGGGCAGCATTATCCTGATACCAAAGCCTGGCCGAGACACAACAAAAAAAGCGAATTTTAGACCAATATCCCTGATGAACATTGATGCAAAAATCCTCAATAAAATACTGGCAAACTGAATCCGGCAGCACATCAAAATCCACCATGATCAAGTGGCTTCATCCCTGGGATGCAAGGCTGGTTCAATATACGCAAATCAATAAATGTAATCCAGCATATAAACAGAACCAAAGACAAAAACCACATGATTATCTCAATAGATGCAGAAAAGGCCATTGAAAAAATTCAACAGCCCTCGTGCTAAAAACTCTGAATAAACTAGGTATTGATGGGACATATCTCAAAATAATAAGAGCTGTTTGTGACAAACCCACAGCCATTATCATACTGAATGGGCAAAAATTGGAAGCATTCCCTTTGAAAATAGGCACAAGACAAGGATGCCCTCTGTCACTGCTCCTATTCAACATAGTGTTGGAAGTTCTGGCCAGGGCAACCAGGCAGGAGAAAGAAATAAAAGGTATTCGATTAGGAAAAGAGGAAGTCAAATTGTCCCTGTTTGCAAATGACATGATTGTATATTTAGAAAACCCCCTTGTCTCAGCCCAAAATCTCCTTAAGCTGAGAAGCAACTTCAGCAGTCTCAGGATACACAATCAGTGTGCAAAAATCACAAGCATTCTTATACACCAATAACAGACAAACAGGGAGCCAAATCATGAGTGAACTCCCATTCACAATTGCTTCAAAGAGAATAAAATACCTAGGAATCCAACTTACAAGGGATGTGAAGGACCTCTTCAAGAAGCACTACAAACCACTGCTCAACGAAATAAAAGAGGACACAAACAAATGGAAGAACATTCCATGCTCATGGATAGGAAGAATCAATGTCGTGAGAATGGCCATACTGCCCAAGGTAATTTATAGATTTAGTGCCATCCCCATCAAGTTACCAATGACTTTCTTCACAGAATTGGAAAAAACTACTTTAAAGTTCATATGGAACCAAAAAAGAGCCTGCATTGCCAAGATAATCCTAAGCCAAAAGAACAAAGCTGAAGGCATCACACTACCTGACTTCAAACTATACTACAAGGCTACAGTAACCAAAACAGCATGGTACTGGTACCAAAACAGAGATATAGACCAATGGAACAGAACAGAGCCCTCAGAAATAATACCACACATCTATAGCCATCTGATCTTTGACAAACCTGACAAAAACAAGAAATGGGGAAAGGATTCCCTATTTCATAAATGGTGTGGGGAAAACTGGCTAGCCATAAGTAGAAAGCTGAAACTGGATCCCTTCCTTACACCTGATACAAAAATTAATTCAGGATGGATTAAAGACTTAAATGTTAGACCTAAAACCATAAAAACCCTATAAGAAAACCTAGGCAATACCATTCAGGGCATAGGCATGGGCAAGGACTTCATGTCTAAAACACCAAAAGCAGTGGCAACAAAAGCCAAAATTGACAAATGGGATCTAATTAAACTGAAGAGCTTCTGCACAGCAAAAAAAAAAAGAAGCCGCCATCAGAGTGAACAGGCAACTTACAGAATGGGAGAAATTTTTTGCAATCCACTCATCGGACAAAGGGCTAATATCCAGAATCTACAAAGAACTCAATCAAATTTACAAGAAAAAAAAAAAAACCATCAAAAAGTGGGCAAAGGTGATGAACAGACACTTCTCAAAAGACGACATTTATGCAGCCAACAGACACATGAAAAAATGCTCATCATCAGTGGCCATCAGAGAAAGGCAAATCAAAACCACAATGAGACACCGTCTCACATCAGTTAGAATGGTGATTATTAAAAGTCAGGAAACAACAGGTGCTGGAGAGGATGTCGAGAAATAGGAACACTTTTACACTGTTGGTGGGACTGTAAACTAGTTCAACCATTGTGGAAGACAGTGTGGCGATTCCTCAAGGATCTAGAACTAGAAATACCATTTGACTCAGCTGTCCCATTACTGAGTATATACCCAAAGGATTATAAATCATGCTGCTATAAAGACACATGCACATGTATGTTTATTGTGGCACTATTCACGATAGGAAAGACTTGGAACCAACCCAAAGGTTGATCAGTGATAGACTGGATTAAGAAAATATGTCACATGTACACCATGGAATACTATGCAGCCATAAAAAAAAGGATGAGTTCATGTCCTTCATAGGGACATGGATGCAGCTGGAAACCATCATTCTGAGCAAACTATTGCAAGGACAGAAAACCAAACACCACATGTTCTCACTCATAGGTGGGAATTGAACAGTGAGAACACTTGGACACAGGAAGGGGAACATCACATACTGGGGACTGTAATGGGGTGGGGGGAGGGGGGAGGGATAGCATTAGGAGATATACCTAATGTAAATGACAATTTAATGGGTGCAGCACAGCAACATGGCACATGTATACATATGTAACAAACCTGCACGTTGTGCACATGTACCCTAGAACGTAAAGTATAGTAATAAAAAAAAACAAACAAAAACAAAAACAAAACAAAAAAGTCACTGCTCAGTTATTGATCTGCTAATGAGAGCAATGACTGGACAGATATTTCCTTAATTGCTTTGAACCAATATGCTTTCCACTCTTGGCTGAAGGGATTTATGTGGCTGTGTATATATATATGTATATTTTTTGGCACATATTTTAAATTTAATTTTACTTACACATTTACACATTCGGGAAACCATTCTGAAAAAGGAAACTCAGGGCCACCCTTTAGCAATGCCTGGCTCCCTCTTCCACCCCATCTCGGCAGCACCATGCAGACTCAAGCTGACAGTCATCCCAGAAAATTGTCCAGGGTCTCAACGGCCCTGGCTGTGGATGGCCTCTAAAACAGTTGCTGTGGCTTGCCCTGCACCAGAGCCTCCCTCAGTGCCTGGAAGCCATGGTGTCAGAGGCCACCTGGGCCCAGGATTTTATTGCTGGTGAACTTGTTCATCTACATTCAAGTCACGTGGTCCAGGATGGTGGCATGATCAGAACTAGGTCTGATGGTGCCCATTTTGCTGAGATGAAAGGAATGAAAATGTGTAAACTGCACTGAATTCTGTGATGCTGGCATGTTCCCCCCGCTAGTCCTCATCCCTAAGGGGCAAGGGTGGGGGGTTCCTGGAGGATACAGGTAGAGACCCACTGCCGACCACCCAAGTGGGGCAAGTCAGGGCTGATGTGCCCAAATCCACAGTGGCCTGAGCTCCAAGCCCAACCAGCCCTCTCCCTTTCCTGAGCCATGTTCCTTTTAAGGCCCCCAAAGAAGATGTTCCCCTTCTTAGGTGGAAAAAGCCTAACCCCCTTCACTTTCCAAAATCATATCTCCTGTGCCAAATGAAGTAGGTGCTTGGCAGACAGAGGTTCAGAAGCATGGACCAGCATTGCAGGGCCATGGATTCTGAAAAGATGAACCCCTGAACCCGACCCTCTGGTCACTGCCGAACACAGGAACAAAATGGTCACAGAAAGAACAATTTGCCTAAAAGATCATAGGAGTGCCAAGATGAAAGCCAGAGGTGTCATTTTACTCCTCAGATTTGATGCTGCATGAGCCTCTGTGATTTTGCAGTCCCCTTGCTTCTCTACACCTCTTGAAAGTGCTGGGTGCTGTTCCTGCAATCCACCAGTGGTAGGCAAGACCATCCCTAACCCCGGCCAGCAAAGCCTCAGGTGCATTCCCTTCTTTGACAACTGTGGGAAATGGCTCACTCTGCTCCTAATGCTGTGTAATGTTTCCTCCCTGTTGGGCTGTCAGACTGCAAATCTTTTCCCCCCTCTGATGTGTACAGAGGCGAGTGGCATCCTAATGACAATGACAGGGGAGGGGGCAGGGTCCTCAGAGCATCTTACATCCAAACTAAGTGGTAACAGTCAGGGCCCTGTGTCATAGGTCGAGGTGCTCACAGGCCCATGGGAGATCTCAGACATCCTAAAAGGAGGAGGTGTGGTGGAGGAAGTGTCATTTTGTGCTCAGATCTCCACCTGGTTAGCCCCTGGTCTAACAAAGATATTCGAATTTGTAGGTTCTATGCCTTAGTTTAGTAAATTAAATAAATAGGTTTCTGATACCCAAAGAGCTTAAAGTCCCCTTTGAAACGTGCATACGGGCATCAGATGTCTTGTTGATGTCCCGAAGATAGTGCTGCACTTTGGTTCTGTTATACATGATAATGCCCCGCCTGGAGGGATGACCAGGTATGATACCAGGTGGTCAATGCCAGCTTCTTTTATGATGTATGGGGCATCGTCCTCCAGGCTCTCGTGGTGTCCAGTCACACTGTACATTAACTCGCAGGGTGCACAGAGTTATACATACATCATCTATTGAATGATGTGGTCCCCATACTGAAGGTCTAGTCATTTGTGGTTTGGCTCACCCAGGTAGCACATGAAATCTTCAAAGTGGATCCCCTGGGTTTTCACTGGGTTCCTCTTGTATTTTCTGATAATGCCAGGGCAATGTCATGCTTGTACCAAGGTTCAAATCAAGGATTGTGAACAACTTTATCCTTAAATGAAGAAGTAACTCTTTCGAAGGGATCTCTTACGATAAAAAAAACTTGAAGTATGTTTCAATCATTTATAAGGATCAGCACTTTCTTCCACTGGGTGTCGCCCACTTTGGGAGTCTGGCAGAAAAGAATCTTGTGCTTGTCACAGACAAATATTCAGTCCAGAACAAACCTGGAGACAGGAGTGTACAAGAGATTCTTCAGGGCTTCATCCCTGCAGATATTTCTGATGAATTCGATGTGCTCCATGTAGACCAGGGGCTAAACAAGCCATCTGTCCAAAAGCATCTTCCCAGTCGGCTTCAGTACCTCAAGAAAGTGCTTCTCTTCTGGCAACTTCCCCACTTCTGACATGGTTGTCAGGAATAGAAACTCCTGTTCGGCACTGTACACATCTGGATCTTTAAAGGTCAACATGATGAACTTACTAGCTGTCATGATCATGAAAATCAACAAAAAACATTCAAGCAACAGAAGCCACTGATGGTACATGTTCTCAAACTGCAACTATTTACTGATTCTTCCTTCTGTGACCTGGGGCTCACATTTCCTTGCTGTGTTTGCCCTGACTGAAGTTCCTGGTTCCTCTTTTCAATTGCAGCTTTCCAGATGTGCATTAGAAGACAATGAACTCCTGGGTTTCTGCAGTCTCTAAGATTCTGCATTTATCTCCTTTCCCTGTTTTTATTCCTGGCTCCCGCTCACCTTTTTTATTGTATATCCTCCTCATGTATTGAAAAATAATCTGACTATAACTGCTAGTTGTCTGTAATGCTTACTAATTTTTTTCTTTCTTTGTTCAGTTTTGCAAGCACTCCAATTTTCATTTCAGTGAAGGAAAGAATTTTCCTCTCAGGTATTTCTTTGAGATTCTATTCTTCAGGGTCAAGAGCAAAGACGACAAGATTTTTCTTTCCATCCTAAAATTCCAATTGTGAGCCAAGATGGACTAAGTCCTAATTACAATGGAGGGAAAGGGAAAGACCACTTTTCTTTTTGCGTCTTCTCTTTTTAACTCAGTCACTGAAAGGAGTGAAGAAGGAGGTGGTTGGTGATCAGTGAGCTAGAGTTAAACTGAGCTGCCTAACTTTAATAGTATCTGAGACATTTCTCACGCTGGCAGTTTAAACTGAGCAATGCAATAACCCAACTCCTCATGGCCCAAAAGCCCCAGACTTTTGTCTTCAGACAAATAACCCTCTATGACAGTCCTGTTGCTTAGCTAACCACAACCTGGCTGCACTACTTTCTATTCACTGCCTAACCCTTTCTTACCTTTAGCACCCTTGAAAGCAAAAACGACAGTTTTTGGAAAACCTGGTTCAACTTTCCAGCCATAAGTGCAGAAATGCATGCCTCAACCTCCGACTTCCAATAGGCCTCGTTTTACCTTGAAGATCAGAGGCTCACAACACTCTGAAGCCCCTCAGGCAGGGAACGTGCATTTCAAATCTTGACTTCACTCATATTGAAAGGCTGCACGTGTTCCTTCTTCCATGCCTTCTCTCTGTATGCTCCTCGGATCCGAGGGGAGCACTTTCTTCCTCTCTCTGCCAACAATTACAAATGCAAATTCTCAACCAAGGATGAAAGAAGTAAATTGTAGGCTTGTCCAAGTAGCAATAATTCTGCAGGTCACAACTCCTGCACAAGGACACCTCCTCATTGCACAATTAATGCGAGGAAGTCTCTTCCAGTTAATCCCATGAACTAGGGAGGGCCTCAAGTCACCAAAACACACTGGGATGTGGCCGGGATTTACATATATATTGGGGCATTCCTTCAATGTTCTCGCAGTTTAGAGCTCTGTCTTAGGCTTTATTTTTACACAGGGACCCAAGGCCAGCCAAAGGCAAGAGATTAGAGCCTTCTCAGGATTTCTTGAGCATGTACACAGCCCTTTACATATGTGTGGTTTTCTATACCCCCAGAATTATGTCAGAGCTCTTCAAAGCTCCCCATAGATATCTCATTGCCAAGAGCTTTCTTTTACATCTTTTGGCCAGCCTCTTGTTTTTCCCAATGGGTACTTCTCACCTCAGGCAGCTGTGATACTAAACAATAGCTATTTATTGATTGTTTCCAACAAACAACTCAGCAATAGAGCTTTTCCCACTGAGCAAGCTCTGATTTAGATCAAATAACAACAGCCCTGTGTATGAGGTTTTACCAGGGTACAAACAAACAAGTCAAATTGTGACAATTCTCTGGAGATGGAGCTTTAGGAAAAGCTCTTTACCCAGTCAGCCCCACCTAGTGGTTGCTTGCCTGCTGACTTTCACAGCAGCCATGGATCTGAAGAAAAGGAAATGGACATAGGGCAAGTTAACCACAAAGCTCACTGTCCTTGAGGAGAAGCAAGTTTTCTAGAATAAACTTTCCGTGGACTGTTGCAGGTCTTAGTTTAGTTTCCAGAGTTCTGAAAAAGTTGATTTTAACAAGTTTTGCCAGTGTTCTTCTTGCCTTTATGGAGAAACAGATTCTCATAGGTCCTTTCTTCACCATTCCATAAGTCTCCTCAGTGACTAACTTTTAACAAATAAAATGTAGTGGCAGTATTGCAAGCCTTCCAAGCCTAGGTTGCAAAAGGCAACATAAAAACTGTCTGGCTCCGCTCTTGAGATGCCATCCCTTGAAATACAGAAACAATGCTTCAAGGAAGCCCAGGACACATAGCGAGGCTAAGTGTAGAAAATTTTATTATCAGCGGCCAGGGAGACCCCAGCCAGAGGCAACTAAAGCTATGTGTGTGAAAGGCCTTCAAGTTGTTTTCAGTCACCATCTGACAAAACTGTGTGAAAAATCCTGAGCAAGGACTTCCTAGCTGAACCTAATCAACTCTCAGAAACCTTAGTGATAATAGTAAAGAACTATTGCTTCATGTCACATAGTCACAGATTATTGACACAGATTTGGGATACTAGAGGTAGGATGCTATGGACCCAAATTTTAAATCGGTTGCAATGTCTTTGAGATTCAGCAGTGGAAAAATGCTGGAAGTACCTTGAGATGATTGATAGAATACTGAAGGGACTTGAAAAGGCTTTTGGTGAGCACCTAATAAAAAGTTAGAAAAATGTGATAGGAAATTAGAGAAAAGAAATCCGTTGTTATTTCCTGGCAGAAAGTTTAGCAACGTTGTTGCTTGTGGTAGCACAGAAAACAGAAAATTGCTTAATGAACTGGATATCTGGCTAAAGGGATTTCAGGCAAAGTGTTGAAAGTGATGGCGATTCCTCAAGGATCTAGAACTAGATGTACCATATGACCCAGCCATCCCATTACTGGGTATATACCCAAAGGATTATAAATTATGCTGCTATAAAGACACATGCACACGTATGTTTATTGCGGCACTATTCACAATAGCAAAGACTTGGAATCAACCCAAATGTCCATCAGTGACAGATTGGATTAAGAAAATGTGGCACATATACACCATGGAATACTATGCAGCCATCAAAAAGGATGAGTTTGTGTCCTTTGTAGGGACATGGATGCAGCTGGAAACCATCATTCTTAGCAAACTATCACAAGAACAGAAAACCAAACACCGCATGTTCTCACTCATAGGTGGGAACTGAACAATGAGATCACTTGGACTCAGGAAGGGGAACATCACACACCGGGGCCTATCATGGGGAGGGGGGAGGGGGGAGAGGGGAGGGATTGCATTGGGAGTTATACCTGATGTAAATGACGAGTTGATGGGTGCAGCACACCAACAAGGCACAAGTATACATATGTAACAAACCTGCATGTTATGCACATGTACCCTACAACTTAAAGTATAATAATAATAAATTAATTAAAAAAAAAAAAAAAGAAAGTGTCACCTGGCTTCTTCTATTTGCCTATAATAAAATGAAGAGAGAGATTAGCTAATGAACAGATGGTAGAATATAAAAGAGCCAAAATTTGCTGATTTCAAAATAAAACCGTTTCTCATTCCCAGATTCTCCGAATGGCAAACAATTTTCAAATTCAGAAATAGCTTCCAGGCAAAGATCAAATCCAGGGCACTGTTAGGAAAACACTGTCTAAAAATAAAGTAAAAAAAACTATGACTTATATAGTGTCTGTGTGTGTTTGTGTATGTGTGTGTGTGTGTGATTCTGTGTCTCAATATTGAGATCTTTATATCTATACACCTGTATGTATGTGTGTGTGTATATATATATTTTAATATTGCAGATGTTTAAATATTTTATGATGTCACATGTTTCCTTTATAGGTTCTGTTCTTTGTGTCTTGCTTCAATAAGCCTTTCCCACTTCAATAATATAATAACTTCCTGTATCTTTTCTTCTAGTGTTTTATTTTATTCTAACGTTTAAATCATTACTAATACCTCTAGAATCTATTTCATTATAAAAAATTCAGCAAGTATACAGATTTTTTTCAAATAACAAACCAACATATATTAAATAGTTTTATTTCTTCAACCAATTAAAATGTAAACTATGATTTTAGAAGAATCTGTATAGTCTCATGCACCAAAATATTTGTCTTAATTCATGGTTACTTGAAATTGTTTACTATTGTTACCCATGTATTTTATTGTAAGGCTTTAATCTTGGAAATCTTAAGAGAGAAACACTTTTAAGTTGAAAACTATAACCTACATTTTAGTAAATAAAAGGACATGAGTAAACAATATTTATACCCCATCTGCCCTCAAGTACTTATTGTGAGTAAAGGATTTAAGGAGAGTTAAGGACTTTAGGACAGTATAGAACTTTACTGTGAGTAAAAGACTTGAGGGTAGTTAGGGTATAAATATTTTTTGGAGATTTCTGAAGACATTGGGGCTGTAGAAAGCAGATGGGAGAAGAACATCACTTAGGTAGGCAAAAATAAAAAGGGATTTAAAAAAACAGTAATATCACCTGCTCAGAAATAAAATTAACTTCTAACAAAATTAATAAAGCCTTGGATTCAGGAATCTTCATGTATACAGCTTCCTTCCCAGGCCCTAGGATGGGCCCTAGCAATGAGCTCATATATTGTTTTTATAAAATTTGCCCTCCGTTTTGTACTCCCACTTTCCTTCACACTTCTCCCTGAGAGTAGGCATCATTGAAGCTATCTTGGCAAGTTGGGGATCCTGCTAAAGGAAAAGTTATTAAAGAATGTATTTAGTTCACATTTAATAGGGTGTGTTTATGTGTTCTGTAGTCACACTGGTGAATAGATGAGGTATTGCTAGTGTGTCTGGTGTTGGAATTGCTTCTAAAAATAGTCTGACTACCCCTGTGCTGACTCATCTGGCACTCATCGACATTTTGATACAAAGATATATGCCCAAAGAGGTAAGTGTTTATTTAAATAATGCAAAGTGATAAAATACATTATTTTCACTGCAATTGAAAAGGACATTTTGGAGCATTTCACTTAAAACAACTGAAATATACAGACTTCTTATTTGGCAGTAATTTCAAATTTATTTATTAAAAAATTGAGAGAAAAATTGGAAAAAACTAATAGTATATAAAACAAATGCAATACATATGAATAATATCAATAGAAAGTATTTAATAATAAAGTACCAAATTGTTGACAAAAAAATTTCAGATCATATCAATGTCTTTAAGCAAATATTTTAATTGCAGTTAATCAGCTCTAAGATTATTAATATTTTACAATCCAATTAATGAAGAATAATAAATTGTTTGAGCTCATTAGAGAAAGCCTGAAGTTTCTGGCTGACCTGACATGAATTACTGAAACCAATAAAGGCAGCATATAACTTGAAAGAAGGTATTAACAGTGGTGTACTGATACATGTTTAATAAGTGGCTCTCCAGGGAGAAAATAAGACTGGATTTGTAGTTTTTCCAATGCTGTAAATAGTCCCACCATCACCAATTCAACCTACCGATATTATGTGACTGAACTAAAAACTCGGGAAGAGATGCACACAATCAGTTCTTCTGAGAACAACTGGTATAAGTGATTTCCACCCCATCAAATGCTATATTACAAGGAGAATATCAACTGTAAACTAGTTTATGAAGATTTTCCATTAATATTTGAGAGTGGTCAGTACCCAGAGAAATGAAGTTTTTTGAAATACTATAGTTCACATATGAAAGATGTAAGATTTTCTCAATCTCACAATAATCCTAAATATACATATGATGTAACATTGAGTTGTGAGGCCAAAAGAAACCTGTGTGTTATCAATACAAATTTAAAACAATTTACTAGAGGACATACTGAATTAAGCTTTCAATCTTTTCATAAATATATTAGAAAGTAATGGTCAAATGCAGCTAGCAAATATAAAGAAGAAAGAATATAAAGATGGATTAGGCAGTTAAAAAATTTTTAAAAGCTTGTGATGCAAATGATGTTTATTGGCTACTTATAATTTGCAATTTATTTTCTTTTGCATTCTAAACAAATATTTGCTTTGTCTCTAATTTTGTATTCATAATCTATTTCCTTTTTCTTTCTTTTTTGTTAATGAATGAATGAACAAAGTGAATGAATGTAAAGGCTGGACAGGTGTCTTAGTGAGTTTGGGCTGCCGTAACTAAGTACTATAGGCTGGTGGCTTATAAACAACAGAAATTTATTTCCCATAGTTCTGGAGGCTGGAAGTAGGAGATCAAAGTGGTATAGGTTCGGTTCTGGTGAGGATCCTCTTTCAGTTTGCAGACTGCCAACTTTACATTATATTTTCCTGTAGTAAAAAGAGGGCTATTCTCCGAGGTCTCTTTTTATAATGGTATTCACCTACTTATAAGAGTCTCACCTTTATAACCTAGTTATCTCCCAAAGCCCCACTTCCTAATACCATCACTTTGGGGATTAGAATTTCAACATATGAATTTTAGGAACACACAAACATTCAGTCTATAACAATAAGTGAAGCAAAACTTTTTAAAAAGCTTTCCAAAGTGCTTTATCAACTGGAATTAGTAGTTTCATAAATAAATAATCTATAATGTAATTACTAAAGTTGATTGCTAACTTTCAAAATTAAAAAAAATAATCTGTTTAATGGATAAAGGAGTCATCCATTAAAAGTACAAGATGAATTTAACCTGAAATAGAGTTGGCTGTTGTGATATGAATGATTAAATAATCTATATAGTTAGCTAAATATGTGCTTCATGCATTTCTGTAAACCTTGTAAACCACACAAACTACGGCTAAGTAAACTGGGCAAAGGAAGTAACAACACTGCTCTCATCAGTATGCCTTTTAAATGAATAGACAGGAATTTGGATCTAAAGCACAGGAAGGCTATGCATTCAATATGTGGGGGGCAAACTTCATACTCAGCACCCTAACCCCAGATCAGTGTTTCTCAAATTTGCAGACTGAACTAATCCCTTTTTAGAGAAAAGGGCTTTCAAAAACTGGTGTAGAGTCTTATGTTGATTCAAATTGTTTATTACATATCTTTATTATAGCATTGCTTAAACGTTTATAATTATAAAACTACATTTCAATTACTTACCATATAAAACTAATTAATGGCTTATACATTTTGTACAAGTATGAAACCTAAACAAGTAAATTTAAAATGCATAAGGAAAAAAAAATAACCAAATTTTAGCGAGCATATTTGTGTGCCTCCTCTCCCTGATTTAATCCTTTCCTACTTTTTTCCAGCTTTCTGGAACAACGTCAAAAGTCATTCATTTGGGGGAAACTCATTCTCCACAAGCAAACTACAAAGGTAAGTGTACATGTTCAGTTCCCATATCCAAAGTTAAAAAAGGTTCCCAAAGAAAGAAGAAGAAGAATGTAGAAAATACCAGTCAAAAAGCAAAATGTATTAGGGCTCTGGGCTAAGGAGTTAAAATTATCTGACTATATTTCTGTTCAAAAAATGTGCATTTCTGCATGTTTTCTTGTCACTAGATAAGAGACCATTGTGAATCCAGTGCATGAGAGACAGGCAGCATGACCACTCATTAGCCATGACAATAGGCACAATCCACTGGCTTGAAGAAAACGCCAGCCATAACCATGGCTCTTTTATATTCATGATTCAATTCTAGGAATACTGTATACAGACAGTCAAATTGCTCACCTAGTCTCAAAAACATTGAGATTACAGCCCCCAGTGTGAAGTTACTAAGAAATGCAGACGAAAATGACTGTCATCAGTGGAGCCTTCACACTTCATTGAGAGTCCAAGTGGAACATGATCTATGAATCTCAGTATATTGTAAAGCACCCAGTGATGGTCCTCCATACAATGACTGAATGATCAACAATGCAGATGCTTCCTGTAGCAGGAGAGGGCATCCACGGTGTGTGCCACTCAGTTCATCAGACTCCAGTGCATGTTCCCCTTTGAGAACAAAGTCAGGTTTAGCCCATTGTGAAACATTTGAAAGATGATATCAAAAAAGAAAAGTAAATGCTATGTTGAACTAATAAACAGAACTGTTCTTTTCCAGCCTTTGCATGAAGACAGAGGATATCTGGAATTTGATTGTATTTCTCACACTGTCTAGCGCTAATTACAAGTGAGTAATCAATGAGGAAAGTACTTACAATCAATAAGTAAAGAACAGTGCAGGCCTTTCACATAAGGGTTGTGGAACCGGAGGGAGAAACCACAGAGGGAAACTGTTTCACAGCCAAAGCTGAATCAAGTTTAAACATTCATGCCTGTCTGCTTTCTAAGGGCTCCTAAAAAAGACTTCTCCCTGATCATTCCAAAAATTATTATTACAGGATATGCATTATTAGCATTAGCAAAGACAAGTTTGTCTTTTCTGTCTTGTGTATACACACCAAATGGCAGCATGCTGGAGCTGGCTAACACTGGCTTACAGAAGCTGATAGTGCACGTCTCTACCCATCTTTGTGTTCAGTAAATCACACTGATGTTTGAAACTGATGACAGAAAAAGTATTTCTACCAAATAAATCATCAAACACTACAAATCAGGGATTTCTCCTCAAAATCCTGACCTCCACCATGAGCAGGTTGTTAAATGTTTATTAACACCGCACCGCACCTCTGTAGTGTGTGTATTCATTGTGCTACTGATCACACGATGTGCCAAAAACAGGGTACAAAACTGTGAACCAGATAGAGATACTTCTGTCCTCATATATCTTAATGGTTTTAAAAAGTTGTTCTGCTTCATTCCTACCTTATCCTGTATCTCTACTTGTGAATGTTCTACCCATTCTTTAAGCCATCTCTATTTTACATGATTTAATGTCTCCCATAGCTATATATCTCATAGCAGACAAGTTTTATATATTTGTTGCAAGGTTTGCTTAGCATGATGTACACTGTGGATGGCAAGAGTAGAGAGGTAGGGAAACACTCAAAATGTTGGAATTGATTGAGAGGAATGCTTGTAATATTTCAATAGAATGGTGATGCTTCATGCATTTTTCCACAGGCTCTCCTCTTATATCTGCAGGGCTAGGGAAAGGAGTATAAATAGAAGATCCCAGTGTGGCCCTCCCTTTCCTCCCTCCTAATCTGCAACTGTGAAAGGCCTCATGCATGAATGGAGTAGGGTGGCCAACCCTCCCACTTCCTGTGGTATTAAGGGGTGTTGCAGGACCCAGGACTTGAATGTTAAAACTGGTACAGACCCGCACAAACCAGGATTGCTCAAGCTTTGGATTAAAGAAAGAAACTTATGTAGACAGGCCCTGACAGCAACACAGCATCTGCTGGTCAGAGAATTCTAGGGTTTTGGCTACATTAGACAGGTGGGAGATCAGACAAGTGGAAGTGAGTGTGTCGTGGCACATAAACTCCAGGTGTCTTCCTTTTGCCTCACAAACACCTCCCCCTGAGGCGCTATCATAGATTCAGGGCATTTAGTAGTATAAAAAAGATACTAACTTGTATATAAAGTCAAATATTTTAAAGTATGTTCAAGTTATTATGTGTTTTTTGCAGTATTGCAGTCTTCCTTTCCGATCTCCTTGCATACATTTTTTGGGCTTGTTTCAGTCTATTTACCATACCATAACCAGAGTGATAAAACCTATCCAAAACTCTTTAATGACCTCGCATTAAAGATCAGGATCCCTAACTTGGTAAAATGGGCCCTGTATGATAGCATGACCCCTTTCTCTCTCTCATACGCGCGCGCGTGCGCGCACACACACACACACACACACACACACACACACACACACTGGGGCTCATGTTATGTGACTCACCCTCTCACTGACAGTCACATTGGCCTAACTTTAAGTTCTTTAAAATGTTCCGTATTTCTGCCTGCTTCAGGTCTAGCATTCATCAGACCCCATATGCCATGGTCACAACATGAAATGTCTTTCTGGATAAAGATTTTCCTGTCCATTCCTCAGTCTAGATCAACGTCTCATCCCCAGCCTCACCCCACGGTCTCAGGGCTTACTTTGCTTTTCCTTTTTGGCACATTTTATACTTGGTAATATGATGATATATGAGAGGTATCTAAATCCTCTCCAAGGCTTGTAAGCTTGGGGACAGCAACATAGTATTAGCTACTTTATCTCAATATTCAGGCATATAGTAAACAGGAACTAGTTGAGAAAAAGGGGAAAGTAAAAGGAAGGAAGAAAAGGGAAGTGACCAAGCTTTCTTCAAGGCGAGAAAGTTTTCTACATTGGGAGTTTTAATTGTCTTATCCTTAGTATTTTGTAAAAATCCACTCACTTTAAAGGCAGGAGTTATTTTTCTCCCTTAAAAGAAAAAGCATTGACAGAATATATTCACATTAGAGGGATTTTGTTACATGATGTAATGGATTTGCGAAACAACTTTTAAAAAAAAAAAAAAAACAAAGCTAGAAAAATGCAAGTAGGGTTTGTAAACTATTAATTTCTTTTCCTCTCTCTTCTCCTTTCCTACACTCAGATCCTTGTCATAATAGTTTTACAAACTCTGAGAAGAAAAAAAAAAAAGATTAAATTTACTCTCAATAAAGGGCAAAAGATTACTAAAGCACAAACTGTTACTCTTTTATATAGTTTCAGCAGCTTTAACATTTGAAAATGCAAATAGCCTTAAGTTTAAAAAAAAAATCTAGTTGGCATTTCAATTTTGTATGTATCATTTTGATAATAAAAATCATTTCTTTAGGCCAAACAAAGAAAAAACAAAGTTTCATGTTTATAAAACAACTGCCAAGCTACAGATTCAACACATATCTTCTCTTTATCCCTCTCTCTACTCTTCCTCTCATCTCTTCCTGAGTCTCATCAAAGCACTCATGCCAAGAAACCACTTTATCCAGGGAAGGTGGCCACATACTCCAAGAAACAGCAATTGATCTACAAATGCTGACAGTGAGATACAAGCTCTGGAGAATGAACTGGTCAAACTGGAAACAGTATGTTGAATAACTGGAAGGATTTTTCTTCTCGAATTCTAGGATTTTTTTTTCTTTTTCTTTAGACAGGGTCTCACTCTGTCACCCAGGCTGGAGTGCAGTGGTGCGATCTCAGCTCACTGCAACTTCTGCCTCCAGGGCCCAGGCGATCCTCCCACCTCAGCCTCCTGAGTAGCTGGGACTACAAGCACTTGCCACCATGTCCAGCTATTTTTTTTTTTTTTTTTTTGGTAGAGATGGAGTTTCACTATATTGCCCAGGGTGGTCGTGAACTGAGCTCAAGCCATCCTCCTGCCTGGAAATAACCTCTTTTATACTTAAGGCAAAGCTGAAAGCAAGAGCTCCTAGCCCAAGATGGCCAGCAGGAAGGAAGCTGCCGCTGCGTCGTTGAGGCGAGGCCCAATTCCTTGCCTGGCCGCCAGGGAGAGTAGACTCCACAGCTGCCTCTCTGCTCACCTCAATAGGCCAAGTCGCGCAGGCGCGGAGGTTCCAGGCGTCGCTGCGTCTCTAGTTGGGACGTCGCGAAAGAGAGTCGTCACATCTTCCTCAGGACTCTACGGTTCCCGCGCGGGACGACGGGCAACGTATATAAGATGCGCGCAGGCGCAGTTCAGGGAGCGCACTTTCACTTCGACGCAGTGAAGACGTTCCTGTGTTGCCATGGGCCGCCGTCCAGCTCGTTGTTACCGGTATTGTAAGAACAAGCCGTACCCAAAATCTCGTTTCTGCCGAGGGGTTCCTGATGCCAAGATCCGCATCTTTGACCTGGGTCGAAAGAAGGCAAAAGTGGATGAATTCCCACTCTGTGGCCATATGGTGTCTGATGAATATGAGCAGCTATCTTCTGAAGCCCTGGAGGCCGCCCGTATTTGCGCCAACAAGTACATGGTGAAAAGTTGTGGCAGAGATGGCTTTCACATGCGAGTGCGGCTCCATCCCTTCCATGTCATCCGCATCAACAAGATGTTGTCCTGTGCTGGGGCTGACAGGCTCCAGACAGGTATGCGAGGTGCCTTTGGAAAACCCCAGGGTACTGTGGCCCGCGTCCACATTGGTCAAGTCATCATGTCCATCCGCACCAAGCTTCAGAACAAGGAGCATGTGATTGAAGCCTTGCGCAGGGCTAAGTTCAAGTTCCCTGGACGCCAGAAGATTCATATCTCCAAGAAGTGGGGCTTCACGAAGTTTAATGCTGACGAATTCGAAGACATGGTGGCCAAGAAGCGCCTCATCCCTGACGGTTGTGGAGTCAAGTACGTTCCCAGTCATGGCCCTTTGGACAAGTGGCGGGTTCTGCACTCATGAAGGCTTTGGCAGCACTGTCTCCTTGGGCCATGCCGGTCTGACTTATGCTTACTAATAAATTCTGTTTACTGACATAAATAACTACTTTTTAAATTTTAATATTTTTTAACTATCCAGTGTTTTAGAATATAGACTGCTAGATAATTTTTTTTTTCAATTTATGCCATTTTAATGGCAAATGTTACCTTCCTTCAGTAAAACTATACAATTTATAGAGAAAGCTATTACTGTTTTAATCAAACACTTTAGGAGAGTATAGAGCAATATGTTGAAAGTTTTGTTTGTAGTAAAGTCATAAGTTATGCAGCTATCATTTCTTGAATAAAAAATAGATTTGAGTGAAAAAATTTATTGTTTATAGAATACAAACTAAACAGTAGCGATGAAAATAATAGTAGGCATTCGTGATATTTCAACCGCATCCCCTGTGGAAGTAATTTATTTCTAAACTTGGTTGCCTTATGTTTTCCTATAAATTTCTGTACATTGTTTTTAGAATTACCTTACACCTCTGATTATCAGCCTTAGGACAATTGAGTATCACTGAAACACGCTTTTCCAGATGAACTTTACATTGTTTCACAGTCAAGAGATAACAGTCTAATCTTTTTTTCATCATAGAAAAGTCATAGGTGACAACAGAGTTCATATTGCTTGTATCTGGGCTCCAGTAGAACCAAAAGAAGAGAGAAAATGACACTAAATCAGCTATCTGTACTCTAAAAGGACCCTAGAGAGAGTTTGCAATTGTAGGTGCTTGTCCTGTATTAGAGTTACATTGATCACACAAGTGCTTTTTGTTTTATTTTTGAAACTACGTAAGCTAAAATTCCTGAGTTTGTACTGCATTAAAAAAATTCCTGTTCTTTACAATTGACTTAGCCTTTTCAATCTCAATCCTGCTAACAGTGCCTTTGGTGTTTTTATACTAATGGTTCTTTTTCAAAGTCAACACGTTTAATGAAAACAACAAAAGAAATACTAAATAGTATAGAAACACTACTATTTAATTTTCTTTTATTTAAAAAATTGCTTTGTCAGCCTTAACATGTTGTATCTGGCTGGATATTTCTTTCAGGCCCTTGCTATATTTCCTATTTGTATATATTTAAGCTATGTTCCTATTTTAAGACTTTTTTATGTTTGCATTTTGCCACACTTTCAAAAACGAAAATTCAACCTCAGTAATAATAATCAAAAGGGAAAGGCAATACAAAACACGATAAAATAAGCAACCCCTTAGCTTCTAGTACAACCATGGCCCAGCTTTGAAAATGTTTTCCATCTTCATTATTTCCCTTTCTCTTTGGTCTTAAACCTCTCAAAACATGTTGACCTTCAAACTTGGAACTCTGCACTCACTAAATATACAGGGAGAGAGGTAAGTATAGGCTCATGAACTTCTTTGCCCTAAGGGATTGGTAACAGTAATTTTTCATGCATATAGATATGGGAGTAAAGAGAAAATGAAAGATTAAAAATTAATACTTTAAAACCTGGCAGGTAGCTGTCAATTTTTTATTTGAATTTTTCCACAGTTTCACATTATAAGGATTATATATAAATTCTTTTTTAAAATGTCGACATGCAAGCACTTTTACTTGTTTTTGTTAAAAATCCTTCCTACTAATTTTCCCCAAGCCATAATTTTGTTTTTTCAGCATTTTCTTATTTTAGGGTCATTCTAATTATTATTTTTAAAAATGGTAGGGCAACTGGGCTGAAGGGTAGTTTCATTATAATTTTGCAGAGTTCGTTATTTTAAAATTTCTGTTCAAAATGGAAAATTGCATTTGGGAACATATTTATGTCCATTTACTGCTGCAATAAAATGAACTGTTTGCTCATTTGAAATAAAAAAATACAAGCAAGTTAATGAAATTCAAGCAAATACTGCCCAATGAAACTTTTTGATTTAATTGATTAAATATATAGGTTTTAATGGAAAATACTGACTGAATAAGAAGATGAAGAAAACTTCAGTAGGACTATGTACTGTATCAATTTAGTTTTGAAAAGCGTATTTCATAAATGATTGTTATATAATCCATCATTTCTACTCCCTCAAAATATACAACTGTATTAAGCATATTTAGCTTGAAAAATCTTTAATTTTTTATAAAAATATACATTAGCTCTTCTGTGAATTGGCTGTCACTAACATTGGCAAGCATTTTACTTCTGCTTTAGCAGCCTTGTACTGCCTACCCTTACATAATTTAAGTAGAGCTTTCTGGTTCTCAGAATGTTACTACTGACCTAAGGATTGAGCTAAGACATCATTTCACCTCATTCATCTTCCTGGCTTTATATTAATGCCCTTTTGTTTTTGCTTTTGTTTGTATTTCAGTGTAATGACCTCATTTTCATAAAAATACCTATATATTCTTTTTTAACAGCAAATTAGGTGAAAAATAGTAAAGTCAAAATAAATTATACTTGCAATAATAATTCAAAATGAGGTTATTGTCACTAAACAATCTATAAGAAGAAAAGCTGGTGTCAGGATGATTGGATTTGAATCTCAGCCTTTTTACTTTCTTGGGCAAATTACTAAGTTTAGCCATTCTTAGTCATTTTGCCTTCTATAAAATGAGATGAAGACACTTTAGTTATAGGGTTGATTTTGGGATTAAATGAGATAATGCATTGAGAAATTGATTTTTATTATCATTATGATTATTTATTTTTTTGAGACAGGGTCACCCAGGCTAGAGTGCTGTGGCGTGATCATGGCTCACTGTAGCCCTGACCTTCCCAGGCTTTGGTGATCCTCCCATCTCAGCATCCCAAGTTGTTGGACCTGCAGGCATGCACCACCATGCTCAGCTAATGTTTTTGTATTTTTTGTAGAAGTGGGATTTTTTCATGATGCCCAGGTTGGTCTCAAACTCCTGGGCTCAAGCAATCTGCCCACCTCTGCCTCCCAAAGTGCTAAGATTATAGGCATGAGCCACTGTACCTGGTGGAGAAATGGAACACTATTGTGCTTTGCACATATTAATTATACAAAATTGATATTCAGTTAATATTGATGTTATTACATTTGCTCTTGCTTCACCCCTCAGCTACTAATTTTTGGTGCTTTATTACTATTTTTTCTTGATTTATAACCTTAATATTCTGTCTTGCAATCATTGCTTCCAGTTATATACTCTTAGTTCTGGATTTAAATGGATTCAATATTCTGTTTCAAGTTTTTTTTTTTTTAATCTTTAGTTCTGTAATTCCCAGTTTCATGTCATTGTGTTTTGTCATCTCTTTGTGAAATTCTTCTGAAAAAATGTATGCTTTACTGATTATCCTCTACATATGACTCACTTATGGGGATTAGCTTACTCTTCTGTCCCCCAACTGGATTTCTTATCTACTTTAGCCACTTGTTAAATTCAATATTATTTTTCTTTTTTTTTCATTTTTATTTTCCAAAGAATGATTATATGGCTATTATGTCATTATTTTTATACGGCTTGTATGTCATGCAGAGTATTCTGCTCATTCTATTTAATCAGAAAGGTTGTGGGTGCATTTCTGTTGTCACTGTTTCACAAAACTTTTGACATTTTTTTGTTCATCTAGACTTCTCATTGGGTGTTTCTTTCCATGGCCTTGGGATGAGAGGATGGGGAAAAGAGAGAACTTGAAGGTTTAAGTATACCCTTTGATGCTGGCTAGATTCCACTTCTTCTGAGATCCATTAAATATCCTACACCAAAGCACACTCCAGTCAGCCAGGTACACAGTCCACTCTCCAGCTGTGACATATTCACATTTGGCCTGCTATTATTCGGTGCACAACCCTGGAAAATGTCAAACCCAATTGCTGTGCATCTTTGGTGTTGGTGTGACCTCCACTTGTCAATGGATTTTTCTACAATTTTTGCTTGTGTAAGTCTATGTTAAGTACATTTCTCTACATATTAAGGCATCATTGAAACATATTTTTTTAAATTCGTTTCTTTTCAGAAATTTTATATTTTAAGAGGTTGGACAGTTCTGAAAAGGTACATGCTATAAATGATTGTTATGTAACTCATGATTTCCTCCAATCCCTCAAAATATGGAATTACACTAAATGTATTCAGCCAGAAATCTTTAATTTAAGAAAGCAAAATCTGGTTCTGACTTACCACATGAAAATACTGCCTTCATTTTTATATCTCCTTCTAAATTTATGACATATATAACTATTTCCTTGTCTGCCTTTGGCTATATTTATTTTATCACATTTTATTCACTTCATTAGGTATTGGGGAAAGAAATCATCTGATCATGTTTTTCCTCAGGTTATTACCCAGAACAGTTTTTAATGTCGGACTAAAGAATGATCTACCTTTGGAGACTTTAATATTTCAGACAACTCATGTAAAAACTCTACATTTCCACATTTGTAACAACTTCCAGTTATTTTTTATTGTTGTGGCTCTCAAATAATTATATCTAAAATACTTTGAGTATCAAAATGATAAACTTTAAATATCAATTCCAAAAAGATCAACTTTGTGTTTCTGTCCATACAGAATCTTAACAACTCTCAATATGTTATAAATAATAAGCTAATTAATTAGTTTTATATGTGTATATAAATAGACAAGAGTTACTGATTAAGATATATTTTTGTGCTTCACATATTTAAAGAACAGGACCATATGTACAGTAGAAAATGTATTTTGAGGACCATATTATTAGACACTTCAAGGGTCCTATTCATGAAATTTCCTTTTGTACTAAGTTGACTGGTCACTGATAAATAGAAATATATGAGGTTGAGGAAGAGGACAGAATGTTTTGGGCAAATGGAGTCTTCTCAAAGGTGTAACTGTCCCATCTGCTCTCAGAGAGGAAGAGGACATTGCAATGACAGGAAATGGTGTTTTATTTTGCCCAAATGTTACATCACTAAACTGAGACTTCATGGTGATGGTAAAGACAGAAGAGATGGTGGAACTGATAATAGAGATTGTCAGGAAACAGCCCTTATATTCAGTCTCTGACATAATAAGGATAAGACTTACATTTCCTGTTAGTGTGGGGCCATTATAGTGTTTTAAATATAAGCAACATTGTATGTTCTGTGCCCTATACTTCAAAAGCATTGTTTATTGGGAGGGGGCAATATGGCAGCAAGAGGCTGTATGGGGGACTTTCTCTATGGTTGCAGCTGCAGGCAGCAAGAAAAGAGCCACTGTGCCTTAGCCAGATTTCCTTTGAGGGAATTGGATAGGGAGAGAAACTCCAGTATCCTCTAAAAAACTGACAAATAGACCCTATAAAAGACTCGGCACTTGGCCATGAAATATATGAAGAACCAAAGGCATGTGTCTTTACAGTAGAATGATTTATAATCCTTTGGGTGTATACTCAGTAATGGGATTGCTGGATTAAATGGTATTTCTGGTTCTAGATCCTTGAGGACTCTCCACACTGTCTTTCACAATGGTTGAACTAATTTACACTCCCATCAGCAGTGTGAAAGCATTCCTATTTCTCCACATCCTCTTCAGCATCTGTTGTTTCCTGACTTTTTAATGATCGCCAGCATTTGGCCACTAAATATATGGAGAAACAAGAGTAGTATAAAGAAAACCACCAACAGCTGAAAGGGAACCTGTCTCTCATGACTTGAAGTCATTTAACAAAGAGAATATTGTCTATGTTTACATTCTGTTATCAAAATATATGGAGAAACAAGAGTAGTATAAAGAAAACCACCAACAGCTGAAAGGGAACCTGTCTCTCATGACTTGAAGTCATTTAACAAAGAGAATATTGTCTATGTTTACATTCTGTTATCAATAATATAAACCAAGGGATGGGGGAGAAAAAGAGGAATAAGAGAGCATATAATTTCCTTTTTCCTGATCTAAGTAGCTGAAACTGCTAGTCTAGGTTACACTAATGGAACAGGTGAGAGATTTAAAAAGGATAAATAACAATTTTCATAATTGGCAGTGATTGAAAAGTTTTGGAAAGAACCTCAGATATCATTAAGGAAATGCCTTAAATATAAGCAAACTAAATTATCGTCACTGAAACCTATGTTCATGTGGCTGTAGTCAAATTTTATCTCTCAGCTACTTACCTACCTGTATCTTGTGTAAGTCTACCTACCTATAGATCTCCCAAATTTCCCATAAAAAATGCCTATCAGTCTTATCTTCCATCTACTTAATAGGAATTTGATTTATACGTACAATGGACTGCCTCAATTTATGCCAATACTCTGCAATTGTAAGCCGTCCATTTTTGAAACAAAATGCCAAAAATGACATTAATAAAAATGCCATTTTCACAGTTATATATATACATTTTTCAAATGATAATTTTAAGTTGTCAAAATATAACAGTCTACAAGGTCAAAACCACCTTATCTAAAAGCAAGGCTGAGATTTTATGAAGTTTTATTCATAAGTACAGTTCATGACATATTTGTAGCAAATGCCATTAGGATTTATTGACAGAACTAGTGAATTTGAAGTCCATGGACCCCTGAACTTGAGAAAATATTTTATTACATAACTGATTTGAAAAAGCCTATGTCTTAAGATCCAGTAATAACACTATAGATATCTATTGTCGAAAAGCTCTGTTATATGAACCAGAAGATATATGCAAAGGGCCTTCATAGCATTGTTCATAGTAGCAAACACTTTTTATCCTTAATTTACATAAAGAAGACAATGAATATATCTATTGTGGTATATTAGCTATGGGAGCTACTATGCTCACTGAGAATCAGTGAATGACATCTACAGCTAAAACATGGATTATTCTCAGAGATATTGAATGAAAAAAAGAAAATAAGACTAAATAATAGTATGTCATTTTTTTAAAGCTCAAAATGCAACAAAACCAGAGGTAATACTGTGTTATGTGTAAATAAATATATGATAGATCTAGTTTTTAAAGGTAATGCTAACTGAAAATTTAGGATAGTAGTTGCATGGGTGGGGCATAACATGGCAGGGGAGGAACAGGGATAATCTATGGAGGGTACTTTATAATAATATTTTATCTTTTAAAGCAAGTCCTTCCAGGTCATTATTCATCAGTATGTCTGGGCTATTCTTGGAATTTTTCCCTTCCAATGATTCTAAATTTGAAAATCAGCTTGTGGGATTACCATAGTCAGTTGCCTTGAAAAACTTATTAAAGTAAATTTATAAAGTTAAAAATATATTACTTTATATTTTATAATTGATAATTTTATTTTGGAGGTCTTGGGAGATGTAAGTTTATTATTTGTTGTTTATACTTTTATTCCTATTTCATAGTAGTTTGTTTTGTTTTGTTTTTGTGGGCCTATACTATGCTTAACTTATCCTCTTGTACACCAAGATCTGTATTGGGTACTTTTTGCTCGTGTTTCTTTCCTCTTTCTTTAATTCACACACTTTTGCCACCAGAGAAAATTTGTAGTTGATTCTGCCTGTTCCCTAGGATGCTACCATCCTGAAACCAATTTCTCTTGTCATGAGAGATAAAAAATGTGTGGTTCCCAGGTTGAGCTTTCTGACTTTGCTGTGCCCTCAGGTTTTGTATTTGTGTGTCCCTGATAAATCCACCACCTTACGTATACTAACAATTCACAGCTCTCTGCTCCAGTTCCCATTTGTTTGTTTGCTTCTGGCTTAAGTCCTTGAAGATTTATTTATTTTCTAGTGAACCTAGAAATGTATTAAAAGGTAAGACCGTAGGCAAAATCTAGTTATATCTAGATGGGTGGATCACTTACAGTACATAGTCTTCCATACTGCTAAGTGGAAGTTTTGTGATATATTTTAATTTCATCTCTGTTTCTTGAAAAATACCGTGATATCTATACCCTGGAATCATATTAATGTACACAGATTCATACATAGTATAGTCTTTATAATTTTATTGCCTACTGCAAAAATTTAGATCCAAAATACTTTGTACAAAGTGGTGGATTTTTATTGCCTTATCTTACTTATGTAAGGAAATATGTTTTTCAAAATTCTCTTCTCCGTAGGGTGCTTAATCACTATAGAAATTGACATGAAATTTGGAAGGCAGAAATGAAGCAACAATTATAAAATTGGTGCAGGGCCCCAGGCATCATTATGATTCAGAAATGTTGTGTTTGATTTGTTGGTTCACTTAATTGAAGGATGCCAGCTATGTCAGTTCCTCCAGCCCTTGCTACATCGTGCCCTTCACCTCTCTGAAACCCAGGCCAGCCATAAGTGCGTCTTTGTGCCGAGTGGCACAGACTTCTATTCACAGACATTTTTGGAATTAGAGGCACTGACCTGGATTTTAGATTGTCTTCATGGGTTTCAATTTATCCTTGTGAGTTCCATTTGTCCTGTGAGATACTGAGATACTGTTTGTCTATACTTACCTTTACTTTGCATTTTTTTTTCCTCCAAATTGTCTGCCTTACTTGCTTGTAGCAATTTTGTGCTCACCACCAGAAAAGAGGCAATCAGATTCAGGAAATTTCATTGTCCCTGCTTGGTGACTGTGTTAGTCTGTTCTCACACTGCTCTAACGAAATACCTGAGATTGGGTAATTTATGATGAAAAGAGGTTTAATTGACTCACAGTTCTGCAGCCTGTACAGGAAGCATAGCAACAACTGCTAGTGGGGAAGCCTCAGGAAACTCACGATCATGGTGGAAGGCGAAATGGGAGCAGGTGTCTTTCATCGCAGGAACAGAACCAAGAGGGGGCGGGGGAGAAGATACCACATATTTTAAAACAACCAGATCTCATGAGTACTCATGCACTATGGCAACACAGTATGAAGGGGAAAATCTGCCCCCATGATCTAATTACCTCCTCCCAAGCCCCACCTCCAACATTGGGGATCAATGTGAAATTTGGGCAAGGACACAGATACAAACTATATTAGTGACTTAGGTGACTTTTATCTGATCACACTGTCTCCTTCAGGACTGTTATTTTCCCAGCCTTTCTCACTATTATGCAAAGTCTAACACCTATAATAAATCTCTTATTCTATATTACGCTTAAATCTTCTTCCTTGAGCAAACTAACTGCTATGGCCGTTACGATCATTAAAATCAGGAAAAGATCAAAACTTGGTTCGATGTAGCTATTGAAAAGAGCAAATATATTGGAATATACAGACTTCTCTTTAGATCCTCATTCTGCCCACTACTTCTCCTTTCATCTTGAGCAGTTTATTGAACCTTTCAGGGCCTTAGCTTCATAAACTTCCCATCTGTAAAATAAAGTGGTATTTATGAGAATATGCACTTAGCACAGCTTCTGGGACATAGTACACTCTGAATAATGTTGCCTATTATTATTGTCCTTTCTTATTAAATATTAGAACTTAAAGGAATTCACTATGTATTAGGTAAACTAGTTTATATCATTACTCTGGTTATGAAATTAAAGTGGCACCCATTTTGATTGCAGAATCTCCAAATCCCTTGATGTTATCTTTAAAATTCATGTTTAAAGTGTACATTGTATTTATTTTTTTCTCAGTAAATCTGATAGTGATGTAGTATTTGAATATAAGTGTGAAAGGTATGTAATAGCCATCATATCCAGTATTGCCTGGCATATTCATTCTGATTCTGTACTGAAGACACAAAAAATTTATGTGGAATAACTATTGTAGCTTAGGCAATTCTGCCATATTTTAACTTTTTTGTTGTTATACTTTGTTCTGGGATACATATGCAGAATGTCCAGGTTTGTTACATAGGTATACACGTGCCACGGTGGTTTGCTGCACCCATCAACCACATTAAGCATTTCTCCTAATGCTATCCCTCCCCTAGTGCCCCACCCCCTGACAGACCCCAGTGTGTGATGTTCCCCTCCCTGTGTCCATCTGTTCTCATTGGTCAGCTCCCTTTTATGAGTGAGAACATGTGGTGTTTGGTTTTCTGTTCCTGCATTAGTTTGCTGAGAATGATGGTTTCCAGCTACATCCATGTCCCTGCAAAGGTCATGAACTCATCCTTTTTTATAGCTGCATAGTATTCCATAGTGTATATGTGCCACATTTTCTGTACCCAGTCTAACATTGATGGGCATTTGGGTTGGTTCCAAGTCTTTGCTATTGTGAATATTGCTGCGATAAACATGTGTGCATGTGTCTTTATAGTAAAATGATTTATAATCCTTTGGGTCTATACTCAGTAATGGGATTGCTGGGTCAATGGTATTTCTGGTTCTAGATCCTTGAGGAATCACCACACTGTCTTCCACAATGGTTGAACTAATTTACACTCCCACCAACAGCGTGAATGCATTCCTATTTCTCCACATCCTCTTCAGCATCTGTCATTTCCTGACTTTTTAATGATTGTCATTCTAACTGGTGTGAGATGGTATCTTATTTAAAGTATATGTTAATATATTTTAAGGCATTTAATCATAATTTTAATTCCACAAGTGATGATGTGTGTGTTATGAAAAAGAATATTATAAAGTAATTATTTTTATAGCAGTATAAAAATACCAAGATAATTCATTATTTCCAACTTACAAGCTATAGCAGGATATTGATATATATTATATTAGATTGAATGAACCATGAAAAGCTATGATTAAGTTGGAGAAAGCATTTCAATTTGTCTTCATGTATTTTAAGAGGTTTATAAAATGAAAGAATGGGCTGTATAAACACAGTGATTTAAAAAACACTGAACTGCAACTGTAAGATCATAAGGAATGTGACCTAGGCATTGTCTTTAATTTGGACTTAACCCTACCAATGCATCAAATTCTCACATAATTGCAAAGTCTTCATGCTAGATTCTGATTTGTAAGATTTTTTTCTCTCTCTCCCTCACCCCACTCACACATACACACACACATACATACACATATGTGTGTATACGTTTTTTACATATACATATATTTGAGATGGTCAGTAACTCAGTAGTCTAGCAAATTTGGAAGTTTCATATTCAATCCAGTCTAATCACAGGCTAATCAACTAAGGGTAGAAGAAAGGAAAAATCACTCTGGAATGAAACATTTTAAATATCAACTATTTGTCCAAAAATATATTATATTTAAATAAGCATAATATTTTGAACTTTGAGAATAATAATTACTATACTGATCAGATGTTAATATATAAGAAGGAATTAGAAATTATGTGTAGAATTCCTAGTTAAGCTTGCTCTTTGCAAATTACAATAATGCTCCTAAATACTCTTAAAACAAAAGGTAGTCTGAGTAATGTAATAAGGCTCACTATTACCAACCTCAAATTAATCCATTATTCATGTAAATATGGAGTAGCTGTGTGAAAGGTAAATAGTATTCTTTCTTAATACAGATGTACTTTTAGATAAAATATATTCAATTTATTAGGTTAATCTGAATATTAAATACTTTTATTGGGATGTGGCAGACTGAGACAGAACTGAACCTAGAAATGGAACCCCTGGAATGAAGTTCCAATTTCATCTGAAAGGTAGAACATTCTAACAAAAATGTGGACACAGGTAACAATTAGCAAAGCTGTCATTACAATTGGTGCAATTTCAAGAAGTCTTAGGCATCTTTACAAGCTGGTATGGAAATGTTATGGAAATTCCAGTCCCAACAAGGTTGGTAATATCAGTGCAAGAAAAAAATCTCAATAACTATTAGGATAAAAGTCATAAGAATTGGATTTAGCCACAGGATTTTAGTTTCAGATAGAAGTATTATCAAGACTAACAAAATACTCTCAGGTCTGTAAAAGGGAAAATAGGCTTGTTATTAATACAGTGATTGGTCAACTTGTCAGAATTGGGATAAAAGATCAAAATGTGGTTCATAATTATGGTATGTATAACTGTTTTTAAACTTGAGTAAAAGTGGTCCCTTTATTACTCCATGTGATTTAGAGGATTCCATACATTGCATAGGTTTCTTGGTACACAAGCGCAAGAATCTCTTAATCTCTTTAGGGAAAACATCAATGAATAGAATTGTAGGTGGTAGAATACTTCAATTTTGCCAAATAACACTAAATCCTTTTCAAAAAAACCATGTGAATTTATTCTTCTACCAGCAATGTATGAGATTCCCATTCCCAAATATTTCCCATAACTTTTTTTGACTTTTTATGCTTTTAAACAATTTTATAATGTTGAAATTATATCTAAATGTGATTTTAATTTTCATTTTTCTGAGGAGCTTTTACAGGTTTTTAAATGTGATTTGGCCATTCATTTTTCTTCTTTTATGAAACAACATATTCTGTCTTTTGGAAATATTCTGCATGGCTGTTTTCATTTTGCCTTTGAATTTAGAGTTTTTCTGGATATTAGACCTTTATGAAATATGTTTTATATGTTCCTTATGTCTTCTGCTTATCTGTCATTTATCTTTTCAACTTCTTTATGGTGTTTGGATAAGCTGAAATGAAGCTTACTGTATTTATATATATAAATTATTTCCTTTATTGTTTGTATTTTTAAAAAATTTTCTTTAAGATAATTCCTCTATTGTTTTTGCCGTTTATATTTTCTTTAAATGTCTTTTTCTGGAGAAGAACTAGGGTGGCCAATAGACACAGCAAGGAAGTGTATCTCCCACCCAGAGACAAGACCATCAAGAAGACCGGCACACTCTGAGCAGATCTTAGAAAGGAAGACACTGAGAATGGGTGGAGGGTGAACATAGATCCTAGGCTGAAGTGGGAAGAAGCTGGGAACCCTGCACAGGGATGCTGAGCACCAGGACTTGTTTCTGGCCCACAGTGGCTCTTGGCGAGTTAAATAGGTGAGGGGTGGCCTACTCTTGCCACAGACCTCCAGAATTCTAGCTTCAGGAGACTCCACAACCCCCATGGACACTTGTGCCACCTTAGAGAGGTGGCAGGGACAGGACTCCAGACTGTGCTGAGCAAAGGTTTGGCATGGGAACAGCTGCATTGGAGCATGGCCAGGGATGCCCAGCCTCAAGGTTCACGACACAGCTCTAGGTGGCTTTGGCTTTTGTTGACTGTCAGACCTGGACAGATCAGGGCAATCTTGCCTGTGGGAAAAAGCCAGTCTGATCTGAGTGCACCTCTGTCTACCAGCCTCTCCTGCCTGGCCAAGTCTGCTTGGAGCACAGCCCTGGATGCCCAAATGGGGTACTTCCTGGCAGCAGCCACCATAGGTCATTTGCAGGTAGGTCCTGCCTAACTGTTGGAGAGTTTCTGCTGATGGTACCCCACAACATGCACCCACACATAGCTTCCCACATCATTTTACTGGCAGGCACCCACGCACAGACTCTCAACCCTGCTTTGCCATTGCATGAGCAGACCTCAATGCCCCACCTCCAGCAGTGTACTTGTGCATGCATGGACTTCACTGTAGTCACCCCACTCCTGCCAGTGCACACTGCAGATGCCACTGTCACTGCTCTGACAAAGTGCTTTTGCAGGCAATGCCCATTGGAGTGTTGTTGCCAGCACACCAGGAATACATAGGTTCCTCAAATGTAGCAGGTGCTTAACTTTGAGGTGCCAGAGAACAAAGCTTTGGGCCTGGTCTCAGCCCTCCAGGGATAGAGTGCAAAGCCCAGGAGTGCTGAGCTGAGTCTTTGCCCCCTAAAGTCATTCAGAAACAAAGCCAGGTTACTGAATCCAGCTTATGCTACAGTCAAACCCTCAACAACAGAAAAAGAAAATAAAAGTAAAAAGTCTCATCGAAAGGAGAGCAAGTTCAAAGATTATAAGGAACATTAGCCCACACAGATGAGAAAGAAACAATGCAAAAACTCTGGCAATTCAAAAACCAGTGTGTCTTCTTACCTCCAAGTGACTGCGCTAACTCCCCTGCAATGATTCTTAATGAGGCTCAAATGGCTGAAATGACAGACATAGAATTAAGAATCTGGATGGCAACAAAGATCATTGAGATTCAAGAGGTAGTTGAAACCCAATCCAAAGAATCTAAGGAATCTAGTAAAACAAATCCGGTAAAATGATACAAGGGCTGAAAGGTGAAAAAGTCACTTTAAGAAAGAACCAAACTGATCTGATAGAGCTGAAAAATTCACACTAAGAATTTCATAATACAATCAGAAGTATTAACAGAAGAATAGACCAAGCTGAGAAAAGAACTTCAGAGTATGAAGACCAGTTCTTTGTGTTAATTCAGTCAGATAAAAAAAAATTAATTAAAAAAACTCTGAGAAATATGGAATTAGGTAAAGAGATCAAACCTACAACTTATTGGCATCCTTGAATGAGAAGGAAAGAGAAAAAGCAATTTGGAAAACATCTTTGAGGATACTTTACATAAAATATCCCAAACATCTCAAAAGATGTCAACACTCAAATTTGGGAAACGCAAAGAACCCCTGTGAGATACTATATAAGATGACTATCCCCAAGACACGTAGTCATCAGATATTCCAAGGTCAATGCAAAAGACAAAATATTAAAGGCAGCTAGAGAGAAACAGTGGGTCACCTACAAAGGGAAGCACATCAGGCTAACAGCACACCTTTCCGCAGAAACCCTACAAGCCAGAAGAGATTGAGGGCCTACGTTCAGCTTTCTTAAAGAACAAATTCCAAGTAAGAATTTCATATCCAGCCAAACTAAGCTTCATAAGTGAAGGAAAAATAAAATCTTTTTCAGACAAGCAGATACTAAGGGAATTGTTACCACCAGGTCTGCCCTCAGGAGGTACTTAAGGGAGTGCTAAAACACCAAAAGCCTATTACCAGCCACCACAAAACACATTTAAGTATATAGACCATTGACATTATAAAGAAATTCCTGCATAACATCCAGCTAACAACAAAATGACAAAAATCATATCTGCACAAATCAATATAAACCTTGAATATAAATGGGTTAAATGCCCCAGCTGAAAGGCAGAGTGGCAAGTACGATAAAAAAATAAATAAGTAAACCAACTGTGTGCTATCTTGAAGAGACCCATCTCACATGCAATGACATCCATAATTTCAGAGTACAGGAATGTTGAAAAATCTACCAAGCAACTGGAAAACATAAAAAGAGCAGGTATTGCTATTCTTATTTCAGACAAAACAAGTAGGATAAAAAATAAATAAATAAACCAACTATGTGCTATATTGAAGAGACCCATCTCACATACAATGACATCAGTAAGTTCAGAGTAAAGGGATGTTGAAAAATCTACCAAGCAAATGAAAAACAAAAAAAAAAGCAGGTATTGCCATTCTTATTTCAGACAAAGCAGACTTCAAACCTAGAACAATCAAAAAGGATAAAGATGAGAGGCCAAGGTGGGAGGATCGTTTGAGGTGGGAATTTGAGACAAGCCTGGGCAACAAAGCAAGACACTGCCTCTATTTAAAAAAATAAAGAAAGAAAAAGAAAAGAAAAGAAAATTAGTCAGGTGTTGTGGTGTATGCCTGTAGTCCCATCTACTTGGAAGGCTGAGTTGGAGGATCATTTGAGCCTGGGAAGTCAAGGTTGCAGTGAGCCATAATCACTCCACTACACTCCAGCCTGGGCAACAGAATTTAGACCCTGTCTCAAAAAAAAAAAAAAAAAAAAAAAAGAAAAGAAAAAGAAAAAAGGAAAACAAACAAAGAAGGGCATTGTGTAATGATAAGAGTTCAATTCAACAAGATGACTTAAATATTCTACATACACACACCCACACCTAACACTGGAGCACTCAGATTCATAAAACAAGTTGTTAGACACCTACAAAGAGACTTAGATGATCACACAACAGTAATGAGAGACTTAATACTCCACTGACAGTCTTAGATGATCATTAAAGCAGAAAACTAACAAAGATATTCAGGATCTAACTTCAATACTTGACTAAATGGACTTAACAGACATCTACAGAGCACTCCATTTAACAACAACAGAATATGCATTCTTCTCATCTGCACATGGCACATATGCCAAATTCACCACATACTCAGCTTTAAGACAATCTAAACAAATTTTAAAACAAACAAATCATACCAACCACACTCCCAGACCACAGTGCAATAAAAGTAGAAATCAATACTAAGAAGATCTCTCAGACTATACAATTACATGAAAATTAACCTAATACAGAATGACAATTTTGGGTAAACAGATTAAGGCAGAAATCAAGAAATTATTTGAAACTAATGAAAACAGAAGTACAACATACCAGAATCTTTGGGAAATATCTAAAGCAGTGTTAACAGGAAACTTTGTAGTACCAACACCTACATAAAAAAGTAAGATACCAAATTAACAACCTAAATTCATACATAGAGGAAACAGAATACAAGAGCCAACCAAATCCAAGGCTAGCAGAAGAAAATAAATAATAAAAATCGAGTTAAAATGAATGAAATTGAGACATGAAAAACCATATGAAAGAGCAGTGAAACCAAAAGTTGGTTCTATGAAAGAATAAGATTGATAGGCCACCAGCTAGATTAATAAAGAAAAAAAGAGAGAAGATTCAAATAAGCACAATCAGAAATGATAAAGGGGACATTACCTCCGATCCTACAGAACTACAAAAAAAAAAAAAAAAAAAAAAACTCCTCAAAGACTATTATGAACATCTCTATGCACATAAACTAGAAAACGTAGAAGAAAGAGATAAATTCCTGGAAACATACACTTCCCAAGATTGAACCAGAAAGAAATTAAAACCCTGAACAAACCAATAACAAATTTGGAAATTTAATCAGTAAGAAAGTCTACCAACCAGAAAAATCCCTGGACCAGAAGAATGCACAGCCAAATTCTACCAGACATAAAAGGAAGAGCTGAAACCAATCCTACTGAAACTATTCCAAAAATTTGAGGAAGACGGACTCCTTCCTAATTCATTCTATGAGCTAGAATAATGCTAATATCAAAACCTGGCAAAGACATAATGACAATGAAAACTACAGGTCAATATCCTTGATGAGCATAGATGAAAGAATCCTCAACAAAAGGTTGAGTGTGGTGGCTCATCCCTGTAATCCCAGCACTTTGAGGGGCCGACACAAGAGGATCCCTTGAGACTAAGAACTCTTGCCATCAGCTGCATGCCTGAGTGCCAAATATTCAGCAAAGAAAGAATTTCTTAAAGCCCCATAGAAAAAGACTATGCAAGGTACTCTTGAGCACTATATTAGTCTGTTCTCACCCTGCTCATAAAGACATACCCGAGACTGGGTAATTTATAAAGGAAATGGGTTTAATTGACTCAGTTCTGCAGGGCTGGGGAGGCCTGGGGAAACTAACAATCATAGCACAAGGGGAAGCAAACACGTCCTTCTTCACTTGGTGGCAGGAGAGAGAAGTGCCAAGCAGGGGGAAAAGCCCCTTATTAAAAAGTAAAAAAAAAAAAAGGATCGCTTCTCGGCCTTTTGGCTAAGATCAAGTGTAAAAAAAAAAAAGGAGATTTAGGTATAGTACTGGTGGCTTTGCATGGTTAACACAGACATGAGTGTTATGAGATAATTTTCAAGAAAGGTAAAATTAAGACTATCATACAGATATAAATATGAATACATGTTAGACATTTTATTTAACTAATAATGAGGAAACCAGGAAAATTTTATAATAGCTTCAAAAGAGTATCTAAAGAACAGTTATAATTATAGGAGAAGGACATTAAATTGAATTCATAAATGGAGGTAAAACTAACTTCTTCTACATTGAGGGAGAGAAGTCAGTTTAGCCACTCCCTGACAAGGCAGAGTTTGTATGTCTGAAGAGAACTTTTTTGCTTTGCCATCAGTAACTTACAATTCATACATTTGTAAAACAGCTTCAATGGATGCCAGTCGCATAAAGCTAAGTATTGTGCGAGAAAAAAATACATAACTTTTCATCAAAACAATCATTTTCCCAACAGTAATACTAGTGTTTTATTCATGTTCATTTAAATGATTGTCATATTTAACACAATAGTTGACCCTCTGTGTGTGTGTGAGAGATGAACATTGCAATGTTATCTTTTCTACCTGTTTGTTATTATGTCTCCTTTCAAACTATTGAGATGTCCATGTTAGTGTTTTTCTATTACATTTTTATGTTCCACTCACGGTGCATCTTGTACAACCTAATTTTATTCTCCTTTCTCGTAAACCTATTCACACTTCAAGTTTCCTCACACATGTGAAGACTTTGTAGTGCTTTGGTAGCAGAGTGAAAGAAGCAGAGAGAGCCCCCCTTGCTTGACAAGTGATGCACTCCAAGAACAGATATGAGACCCATTATTCTATGATTGCTATGTGATTTGTAACTCTGGGCATTTTGTGTGGTGGTATTTTTGTTTTTAAATGGCAATATACTCTCTTTATTGCAGAGCTTCTATTTCAGGAGTGCTCTTGTTTATCATTATTTGAAAGCCCTTTTTATAGATGATAACATTTTAATTTAGTTTCAGGGAAAGGCTTTTGTTTAAGCAATTATGGCTACTTCTGAATTTTTATTTAAGTCAGCATTAACTAAGAATATCAGTTTTACTAATTTGTTTTTGAAATTTATGGCAGAACTCAAGGAAACGACAGAGTGATGTGTAGGAGAGGGTTCTACCTTCTAGTCATTATACATCTAATACACTTTTCCTGAATTTGTTGTCTTGTTTTAGAGCTATTTTTGTTTATTTCTTTACTTGTTTTAATATTTCAGAATCCATTCTGTTATTATTGATTCATTTTTGGTTTCTTTCCTGTGTGGCATTTGAACTCTTTGGCACAGAGCTCATGAGTTTCTATGGTCATTTAGATAATGAAGAGATTGAGAGCATGGATTTTGCTTCACATCTCTGCCACAAAGTAGTTGCTTAAATTCATAAAGGGCTAGTTTCTTCTCACGTAAAATTGTAGATAAAACTGAAATGTGATAATCTCTGTAAATTTTTCCTAACATGATCACAAAATCCCAAAATATGAAATAATTATTAGCTGTTATTAGATTATCACCCCTTGTTTACCCTTTACCCTTGCTATAGAGCACTTCTGTATCTTTGAGTATAAAATTAGAGCACTAGTACTACTGGAGAAATAGTAATAATGATGATAATAATAGCTAATTATTGGGAATTTACTATATACAATCCATATTAATTATTAAACCTATTTTATAAATGAGGTGTACTAGTGACAGAAAGAGTTTTCATCATGATTGTCAGCTTCAGCTTTTTTTGTTCTTTCTTTTATTTATTCATCTAATATTTATTTAGTATTTGTTCCTCATCCTACTCAATGTGTGGACATAACATCCTCAACAAGACAGATGAAGTCTCAGCTCTCACCTAAACTCTGATAGAAAAAGATGCATCATAAACAATCAAACAAATTAATCATCAGGGAAGGAAATAAGGCAGGTATTGTAGTACAGTGAATTATTTGTTGAGGGACACTTTTAGTTTAGGTGCTAGAAGAAAATTATCTAAAGACGTGGTCTTTGAACTGAGACCTAAGTAACAAAAAAGAGCTAACCACGTGAAGATTTGGGAAAAGACTGAAGAACTACCTAGGTATAGAAGTAGTAATAAGCTTGGCAAGGTCAGGGTGATGTCCTAATACCCTTCTTTCTGGAAAGTGATGGAAGTGATCCAGGAAAAGACAAACAGAAGATCACACACAGTCTTAAAGGGCTCGGTAAGGAGTTTGGTTATTTCTTCTGTGTAAAGTGGAAAGTTCCTGGTAGGTTTTTTATTAGGGAAGTGGCAAGATTCAGCGAAGTTTTACGGTTTTATGTTGTACATGGTGATGTCAGTGCATTCAAGAGATTGTAAGGGGCCGGGCGCAGTGGCTCACGCCTGTAATCCCAGCACTTTGGGAGGCCGAGACGGGCGGATCACAAGGTCAGGAGATCGAGACCATCCTGGCTAACACGGTGAAACCCCGTCTCTACTAAAAAAATGCAAAAAATTAGCCGGGCGAGGCGGCGGGCGCCTGTAGTCCCAGCTACTCGGGAGGCTGAGGCAGGAGAATGGCGTGAACCCGGGAGGCGGAGCTTGCAGTGAGCCGAGATCGCGCCATTGCACTCCAGCCTGGGCGACTAAGCGAGACTCTGTCTCAAAAAAAAAAAAAAAAAAAAGAGAGAGATTATAAGGGAATACAAATAGAAACAACAGGTCAGAGCCTGTTGCAGTAGTCCAGATAGATAGTTTAAACTCAATAAAAAGACAGAATAACATCCCTCCACCATGAAAGACATTCACGATTTAGTTCCTGAAGCAAGTGAATATTTTATGTTAAAATGCAAAGGCGAATTAAGGTGGCAGATAGAATTAAGGTTGCTAATTGTCTGATTTTAAGATTAGATTATCCTGGATTATCTAGGATTGTTAAAGGGTCCTTAAATGGGGAAGAGGGAGGTAGAAAAGCCACAACCAGAGAGATGACTCTTTCTTTCTTGTCTTTTTTTTTTTTTTTGAGACGGAGTCTCGCTCTGTCGCCCAGGCTGGAGTGCAGTGGCATGATCTCGGCTCACTGCAAGCTCTGCCTCCCGGGTTCACACCATTCTCCTGGCTCAGCTGAGAGATGGCTCATTCATGAGAAAAACCCAACTGGCAATTGCTGGCTGTTACGATGCAAGGGAACCTCTAGAGGTTGGGAAAATCAAGAAAATGGACTCTCCTTTAGAGTTTCCGGAAAAGAACCCAGCTGTGGACACCAATAGTAAAACCCAGTTCAGACTTCTGACTACCAGAGCCATAAGATAATAACTTTATGTTGTTTTATGTCACTGTGTAGCAATTTGTTGCAGTAGCTATACAAAACTCATACAGATAGCTTGAAGTAGAGTGGGACAAAGCCACAAAGAGGAGAGATGAGTGTAGGGAAGTATTTTGGGGCCAGGTTCTATGAAACATGCTGGTGGATTAGATAGGGTGGGATGGAAGCAAAAAATAAATTAAAAAACGCGTTAGAAAAGTTGAGTGTCGTTAGCTGAGAGGTAAGACTGGGAGAAAAACAACTTTAGATGAGGGATATGGGGCAGTAAGATTTCTGTTTCAGGCATGTTATATTTTGTCTCATTGACATCCTATAGACAGGAAGAATCTTCTATTAATAAAGAAATCATTGAGAAAACTCTGAAATTCCCATAAAATTACTGAGCTTAAAAAAAAATTCAGATGTTTAGCATAATATAGACCTGGGATTGACAAACTTTTGTGTAAAGGGCCGGAGAGTAAATATTCTAGGCTTTGTGGGCCACGCAGTGTCTGTAATAACTACTCAACACTGTTGTTGACATTTAAAAGTCCTCAGAGACTGTATAAAAACAAATGGGCAGGTTGTCTTCCAAATAAGACTAAAAATTCAGCCTGTGAGTTTGATTTGGCCAATGGGGTATAGTTCATCAACCTCTGATGTAGACTCTCAGACCATTTATTTCAAAATTTGCATTAAAAATGTGTATTCCACTTTATAGAAACAACACTAATATCACAAAAGGAGGAAAAATTGTGCTAGTCATAGAAAGGTAAACCAATGTATTATGATTTATTAGCTTAGCTAACATTTGTTGTACACTTACTATGCTAAGAATTTTTCTTGTGCTATGTGACTTAAGCTTCTCAAAACCCAGTGAGTTACTTATTACTATTACTTCTTATTTTACAAATGAAGTAACTGAAGTTTAAGGAATGATCAAATAACCAGGGTTTAGGAAAGATGTATACTCCTTGTTAATCCCTTATCAATTGTTATATGACCTACTTTATATCTAGCAGATCTATAATTTCAATCCAAATCTAGGCTGAATTGCTTCATCATTTCACTGGAGTTTGCACAAATATTCTGAGGCCCCTTGGTCTGTTATCTCTAACAGTTATGTGAATATTTATAAGAATGTAAAAGATAAAAGTTTTGGAATGCTCATAGATGGCTCTGATAAAATCTAATAAGATCTCTTTTTAAAATAATTAATTCTGTACTTGCATAAACCCCACATCTGAAACATACTGAAGTATGTTTTTAGATAGAACTAATCAGAACATGGTTTCGTTTTATGTAAAGGAGGAGAACACATTTCTTTCACTCTGAATAAAAGACATGGAGGTCTAAGAAAGGTATTAAAATCCTAGACACTGATTAACTGTTAGAAAGAAAGGGAACATATCTCAGCCTTTATTCCCATATAGTAGCCTCAAATTTTCTTCTCCATCTATTTCAAGAGCTACTCTAATTTAAAACATTTCTCTGCTTACCTCTTGTTAAAAAAAAAAGATATGTATTTTTCGACTAAGTGTTTCAAATCCCTCTCTGAAAAATCAGTCTGTGACCCAAATACACTTTTATCATTCTTCATTTAAATAACAAAACATAATTAAAAGGGCTGATATTAGAGTCAAGGACAATATTAATCCAACTCTGTTAAAATATACTTACCTGTAAATATAACAGTAGAGTTGATTCTTCTCTACACAGTTCTTAGAATACAATTGAAAGAACAATGCATTGAAACACACAGCATTTTTTTTTTTCTTTTTGAGATGGTGTCTCATTCTGTTGCCTAGGCTGGAGTGCAGTGGCATGATCATGTCTCACTGCAGCCTCTACCTCCTGGGCTCAAAGGATCCTCCTACCTCAGCCCCCGATTAGCTGGGAGGCTCAGCTGTTTTGTTTTGTTTTGTTTTTTTACTTTTTGTAGAAATACGATCTCACTATATTGCCCAGGCTAATCTCGACCTCCTGGCCTCAAGGGATCCTCCTGCCTTGGTCTTCCAAAGTGCTGAGATTACAGGTGTGTGCCACCACTCCCAGTCTACACAGCATTTTTAGGTGAGAAGGATTGTAACTGCTAATATTAAGTAAAGTAGCGGCAAGAGAGAATGCTGCCTCTCTTGCTGGTGAAGGGCTATTGAAGATTATAGAAATCTTCTGATTTGTGATTTTACCTGTAATATTCAACGCAAAATCCACTTTCACATGAATTTCGTATTAGGAAAAAATACGTGAAAATCTGAAGTTCAGTATATAGTGATTAGCAATGTCAGAACAATTACATAGTTGCCTTTCTTGGGGATTTTCTATTTGAAAACCCTTAAACCCGAAGACTTAACGTGTTGTTTATTTTATTGAACATAGAAAATCCTGCATCTATGTCTCTTGGCAGAACAAATTTCATTGTATGTGATAAATATAAATAAGTTTCAGAAATTTTTTTGCACAAAGTGATTTCCTTCTGTTAATGTCTAAGTTTTATCTTGGGAAGTTTTTGAGATAACTAGTTTATTAGAGAAAAGCACTTTTGGTAGCTTCATATAATATTAGTATTTTTTCTTTAAACAAATTGCTATTTTTAAAAGGACATTTGCTTTGAAGGCAAGTGTGACTTTTGTCCATAATGTAATGATAGTAAAACACTTTAAATCATTTTTCCCATTACAGTGTAAAATTGATTGTCTAAGTGTTATATAAAAACAAGGATATAAAAGTAGGAAAACTCAAAGGTGCAGATAGATCAGAATTCTCCATTTGTAGTTAATTTAAAGTTTAAAAACAAAACAGAAAGCCAGCCTATATTCCTAGCACTCTAAGACTGGAAAGCCTAGGAGGACAAAGCATAATGAAGATAGTACATGGAAGAGAATGCGCTTGAGGGGTACGTTAGATTTTAGTTCTAAAAAAATTTAGGTCAGGGTCATTGTGAGAGTAACTAAGTGAGAAATATAAATCAGACAAAGTGTATTTGCCTGGAAATAGCTAATATGGAAAGAGCAAAAACACTCGATAAGCAGAAGAGGCAAAAACATTGTTCTCGCTCACAGTAATGGCTCAGCAGCTTTCTAGCACACTAAAACTAGCTGTAATCACACATTTTCGTTTGCTACTCTCTATCACCCTGATGGCCAATTTATCCACAGTAGCATATTTACAGGCCTGTTTACGGAATTGAAATTCTTTACCAGAGCTGATGCTACATTGCCTGGGAGCACTATAGGATTTAATTGAACCAGCATGAAAGAACTGATGAATGGCTTTGCTTGCAATGAAGGAAGTGGCGCAGGGCAGAATTTCAATGGAAGATTTTAGCCAATACTTAGTGGCCGGGATAGAAAATTGCTGACTATCGAAATGTTATCCTCTCTCTTTCTCTCAAGCTTACATGTGCCTAATTATTAGTTCCTTTGTCACATCCCCTTGTTTTTCTTTCCATAATGTTTACTGTGCCATCCACCATCCGCTCAAGTAGATGTACCATGGCCAAATCAGATATGATTGCAAACGTCAGCCTTTTTACTTTATCGTGTCTCACTAAAATATCCCAGAGGGATGGCATTTTCAGATACCTGCCACTCATGGAGTTATTGAGATGGAACATTATAAATCAGCTGTAACCAAATTATGTATACCTCAGTACTGCACAAAGGTACACAATGCATTTGTGTCCTGTTGCAATCTTTTTTATGCTGATTTCCTTTAGCTGTTTGTTTGTTTAAATTCTTTATTTTTCTCCTCTCTTATGTGGTTTTCTGTATTAAATATTTACTAATTCCTTAGATTTTTCCCTTGTTATTCATCCTCATGGTCACAGTCTCCCTCTATTATCCTGATTTTTTTTTTTTTTTTTTTTTTTTTTTTTTTGAGACGGAGTCTCGCTCTGTCGCCCAGGCTGGAGTGCAGTGGCCGGATCTCAGCTCACTGCAAGCTCCGCCTCCCGGGTTTACGCCATTCTCCTGCCTCAGCCTCCCGAGTAGCTGGGACTACAGGCGCCCGCCACCTCGCCCGGCTAGTTTTTTTGTATTTTTAGTAGAGACGGGGTTTCACCATGTTAGCCAGGATGGTCTCCATCTCCTGACTTTGTGATCCGCCCGTCTCGGCCTCCCAAAGTGCTGGGATTACAGGCTTGAGCCACCGCGCCCGGCCCTTATCCTGATGTTTTTACTTTTGTTTTGTTTCTCTGTGGCGATTACAACAAATCCCATAAAAGACATCTTTGTACAAAGCATTTCTTTACATTGACAATTTTTCAAACATTTGTTTCTAGTCTTGGGATTTCAAAGTTTTATCAACTTTGTTTTTTCATTTTGTTTTCTCTCTTTTTCTTATTTGAAGGGATTGTTTTGGTTTGTTACTGTGTAATAAAAGCAACCCAGGAGTTTTATGTGTGTGTGTGTGTGTGTGTGTGTGTATTTCTTTAATGTTTTAATACTGCTGCTTCTAACCTTTCCTTGTTAGAGATTACTGAATGTTAAAAAGTGATTAGTGGAAATTATATATCTCACTTAATTTGGTGAGCTACATAACTAATTCATATTTGTTTTCTCTATCATCTTACCAAAAGCAGGAATAATTTGTCATTCATATATTTTCCTTTTCCACTGGATATTGTTTTTTTTTTTTTTTTTTTTTTACTGTTTTTCTGCTTTGATCTTCTTTCTTCCTTTCCTAGTCTCCATATTTCAGATATAAAATTTTGATTTTTCTTTGATTTAATGCTTCTAGCCCTTAGTCTTTTGAAAAATTTTCACTCCATTCCACCTTGTTAACCTGCTGCTTTGGACATGTTTTCAAATTTGTCCTCATCAAGTGCTGATCTCTCTCTCTTTCTCAATATCTTCTCTTATCTGAATTTTTTTTGTCAGTTATGGTTTGGGTCAATCTCTTGACCTTTATATTTGTCTATCACCAGTTATTTATTCTCGTTTCTCTGATATTTCATTTGTCTGTCTACATTAGACTTCACAAATTACTACCCTAACTTTTATTGAGCAGTCCTTATGCCCCAGTCATTCACATCTCACTTTTTGTGTTCAGCACACAGATATTCAATCAAAACGTATTTGGCACTGGAAATATCCTCTGGCCATTTATATGGCTCAACAGATCCATATGGCCCTTTCCTCTTCCACAGTTGTAAAGACATTTGCCTAATTTCTGGCCAACTATGGAAGTAGTGGTAAGGATAATGTAAAATTTCTTTTCTTTTTGTCTTGGAAATTATCAGACTACTTTTGAAGATTGTATTATCTAATAATCAGAAACTTATTTTGTACATAACTGGGGGAGTGTGTTGCTTATAAGTTATCTGATTTCTTCACTGCACAATTGCTTTTCCACCTTCTTCCAACTTCCTTTACTTCTTCCTTTTTGTTCTAGGAATGAACCAGAATATGAAGGATGAAAAGCATCAGGGAGAAACACTTCTTTAAATCTCTACTTGAACAAGACTAAGTGTTCTTGTTTTTCTTTAATAGAAATGCATCTTGAAAAAAAAAAGAGAAGGTGAAGTAATAGTAAAGATCACATAGGCAATATGTGAGCAAAATATGTAAGAGTTCTAACATGGAAAAAAGTGAGGAAAAAATGTCATGCTGATTGAATATGGACAATACTTTCTCTTTATTATTTTGTCCTACCCAAACTTGCTTGCTTTTCCTGTAATTAATTTAGTTTTAATTTTTGAATTTAATTCCTACTAAAATTAAGTCAGTGCATATGCTTCCTTTTGAATCTACTGCTATTAAGAAAATTGTGTGTAATACCTAAAGTACCCAGCCATGAAAATAGAATAGTCAGCACCACAATAACAAAAGTAACAAACTCGCCTTGCCTTAACTTCCAAGTCCCACATCAGTGTATGTGTGGGTGTGTGTGTGTGTGTGTGTGTGTGTGTGTGTGTGTGTGTATACAAAGGGTCACAAAAGAACTGGCAAAGATAAGCCAAAGAAAGATTCTTTGAATGAAAGATGAACTTTCATGAAAATTTTGGGAATTAAAGAGAAATACAAAGCACCAAATTCAAGGAGATTTTGAGGGAGAGAGGAAGGACAGCTAGGTGAAGTAAATAAAGCAAATTTCAGTTAAATGGAATGAGTGAGTTCAGGGGAAAAACAGTACATATAGCCAAGAAATATTCCCTAAGGTGTGATGATAGAGCCAGGTCACCTCTAATTAAGCAGAGTTACTATAGGTGAGAGGAAACTATTAAAGACACTGTGCTAGTTTGGACATTTTATATGTCATTGAATAATTCAATTCAATAAACATTCCTTGAGTATCTGTCAGAAACTCTGCTAGACTAGGGTGCAAGTTTAAATGAAGCGTGTTTTCTATGCTTGAGAATTTTATAGCTTACTGTGTGGAGATAAGACATGTATACAGATAGTTAAGACATTGCATATTTTGACAAATTCTATGTTGCTGATAAAGTATAGCAGATTGATATTTTTTGCTAAGATGGAGAAGGAAACTTAAAATATGAAATTGAATGTCAGTTTCCCTTCAAGGATGCGTTACATATTGATATTGGAGAGGAAAGGAAGAGTATTCCAACAGGTTAATATAGGTCACAAAACAAGTCTCAACAAATTCAAAAAAGTAGAAATTATATCAAATAACTGGCCCTTCAATGATGGGTTACATATTGATATTGGAGATTAAAGGAAGAGTATTCCAAGTTAAAGGTATATAGTCACGACATAAGTGGCCAAGACCTAAGTGGAAGAATAACAGTGGTTAATTGTGAAAATGTAAATGAAGAGTTTATTGCAATTATGCAGACATGATAGGAGAAGGTAATTCAGACTAGATGATGATATGTTATATATTTTATTTTATTCTGTTGGCCATAAAAATCCAGGAAGCATTTTTGATCCATCATCTGACTATAATCATGGTTATGCCTTAAGAAATTAACTTAGCAATAGAGGAGAAGACAAGCTATATGTCGAAGAAGACTAACAATAGATTGATACAATCACCCAAACAAGAGGTAAGAAGAACAATAATAATATTAAAAATTGAAAGAAAGAGTTTTAGAGAATGTAGAACTGATAATTAAACATATAGAGGGAGTAAGAGGAAGAGAAAGTAACTCAATGTTTCTAAGATTGAATGGCTAAAAAGATGTAGTTTTCACTATTAGAAATACAGACATAAAGGAGAAAGAATATGTGACTGGGATACAGTATATAATGAGATATTTTAATACATTTATAATTAATGTCAGATATTCACAAGGTCTTATTTAAACAAAATTATCTACTTGAAACCACTTAATTACTGTAATTTTTTTTTTTGCATTTGATACCGTATAAAGACCAATAAACATATGATGCACTTGGCAAAAATCTGGCCAATTTAACAGGTTAATATAGGTCACAAAGCAAGTCTCAACAGAAAACTCGAAATTATATCAAATAATTTTCTGACCACAATGGACTAGAAATCAATAACAAGAAGAAATTCCGAAAATACCCAAGCACTTGGAAATTAAACAACATACTCCTGAATGACCAATGGCCGATGAAGAAATTAAGAAGGAAATTTTAAAAAAAATGTTGAAACAAATGAAAATGGAAATACAAATGACTAGTGGTCTATCTATTTTGTTGATCTTTTCAAAAAACCAGTTCCTGGATTCACTAATTTTTGAAGGGTTTTTGTGTCTCTATCTCCTCCAGTTCTGCTCTGATCATAGTTATTTGTCGTCTTCTGCTATCTTTTGAATTTGTTTGCTCTTGCTTCTCTAATTCACTTAATTGTGATGTTAGGGTGTCAATTTTAGATCTTTCCTGAATTCTCTTGTGGGCATTTAGCGATATAAATTTCCCTCTACACATTGCTTTAAATGTGTCCCAGAGATTCTGGTATGTTGTGTCTTTGTTCTCATTGTTTTCAAAGAATATCTTTATTTCTGACTTCATTTTGTTATGTACCCAGTAGTCATTCAGGAGCAGGTTGTTCAGTTTCCGTGTAGTTATGTGGTTTTGAGCGAGTCTCTTAATCCTGAGGTCTATTTTGATTGCACTGTAGTCTGAGAGACGATTTGTTCTTTTGCGTTGAGGATTGTTTTACTTCCAATTATGTGGTCAATTTTAGAATAAGTGCAATGTGGTGCTGAGAAGAATGTATATTCTGTTGATTTGAGGTGGAGAGTTCTGTAGATACCTATTAGGTCTGCTTGGTCCAAAGCTGAGTTCAAGTCCTAGATATCCTTGTTCATTTTCTGTCTTGTTGATCTGTCTAATATTGACAGTGGAGTTTTAAAGTCTCCCACTATTATTGTGTGAGAGTCTAAGTCTCTTTGTAGGTCTCTAAGAACTTGCTTTATGATTCCAGGTGCCCATCAATGACTGAGTGGATAAAGAAAATGTGATACACATGGGATACTATGCAGCTGTCAAAAAAGGATGAGTTCATGTCCTCCACTGGGTCATGAATGAACCTGGAAACCATCATTCTCACCAAACTAACACGAGAATGGAAAACCAAACACCACATGTTCTCACTCATAAGTGGAAGTTGAACAATGAGAACACATGAACATAAGGAGGGGAACATCACACACTGGGGCTGGTCAGGGAGTGGGGTGCTGGGGGAGGGATAGCATTAGGAGAAATAACTAATGTAGATGATGGGTTGATGGGTGCAGCAAACCACTGTGGCACATGTATACCTATGCAACAAACCATGTTCTGCACATGTACCCCAGAACTTAAAGTATAATAATAAAAAAAAGTCTCCCATCATACAAAGGCCCAGAGTCTAATGGCTTTATCAATGAATTCTATCAAATATTTGAGAAGAAATAATACCAATTAAACAACTATGGAGGAGGGAATATTTCAAACTCATTCTATGACACCAGCATTACCCTGTTACCAAAACTGACAAGGACACAATCAAAAAAGAAAACTATATTCCAATATCACTGATGAACATAGATGCAAAAATACATAGATGCAGTACTGTTCATGATAACCAAGCATACTAGCAACACAATACTAGCAAACTGAATTCATACAACAACACATTAAAATGATCATTCATTATGATCAAGTGGGATTCATCCTAGAGATGCAAGGAAGATTTAAAGTATGCAAATCAATAAACATGATGCATCACATTCACAGAACTAGGAACAAACACCGTATGATTATTTCAATGGATTCTTAAAATGCATTTGATAATATTTAACATTTCTTTATGATGAAAACTTTATCAAACAAACTGGGTATAGAAGGAAATATGTCAAAATAATAAAGGTCATATATTTCAAATCCACAGCTAACATCATATTCAACAAGGACAGATTGAAATCCTTTACCCTTTTCTGGAACAAATATATCCACTATCACAGTTTGTATTCATCATTTTACTAGAAGCTCTGGCCAGATCAATTAGGCAAGGGAAATTAATATAAGGGACATCCAAATTGGAAAGAAAAAGGTCAAATTAGGTTTATTCACAGATGACAGGATCTTATATGTAGAAGCTCAACCAAGAAACAAAACTGTTTTAATAAACATATTCAGTAAAGTCACCAGGTACAAAATCAACACACAAAAATCAGTAGAATTTATGTATCTCAACAGCAAACAATCTGTAAAATAATTCAAGAATGTAATCCCATTTACAATAGCAACAAAGAACATAAAATACCTAGAAATCAATTTAACCAAAGAATTAAAAGACCTATACAAGGAAAACTATGAAACCATGATGAAAGAAATTGAAGAGGACACACAAAAAATATAAATACAATACATAGTCATTTATTGGAGGAATTAACATTGTTAAAATGGCAATACTACCCAAAGTGATCTAAGATTCAATGCAATTTCTATCAAACACCAGACATTTTTCACAAAAATAGAAAAACAACAATTAAAAAAATTATATGGGACCACAAAAAAATCCCCAAATAGACAAAGCAATCCTGAGCAAAAAGAACAAAGCTGGAGATATCACATGATCTGATCTCAAAATATACTACAAAACTGTATTAATCAAAGCAGCATGGTGCTGGCATGAAAACAGCCACATAGATAAATGGAACGCAGAAGCCAGAAACAAATCCATGGATTTATAGCCCACACACTTTGGATAAAGGCACCAAGAATATACAATGGGGAAGACAGTCATAAGAAGAAAAAGGAATCTAGGCTCCTATCCATCACCATACAAAAATTCAAATAAAAATGATTTAAATAATTAAATCTAAGATCTGAAACAACTGAAAGAAAATATTGGAAAAATGATCCAGGACATTTGTCTGGGAAAAGATTTTTAAAGTAAGTCCTCAAAAGCAAAGACACAAAGCAAAGCTAGATATCAGGCTGAAAAGCTTCTTCACAGCAAAGGAAATAATCAACAAAGTGAAGCTACAACCCACAGAATGGAAGAAAATATTTGCAAAATATTCATCTAACAAGGGATTAATAATCAGAATGTATAAAGAGCTCAAACAGCTCAATAGCAAAAAAACAAATAAATAGTTAAAAGTAGACAAAAGATTGGACTAGACATTTCTCAAATGAAAACATACAAATGGCCAATAGGTATATTAAAAAATGCTCAAAATCACTAATTATGAGAGAAATGTAAACTAAAACAAGAATGAGACATAATTTCTCCCCAATTAAAAGGGCATTCCCATGTTTATTGCAGTACAGTTCATGATAGCCAAGAAATTAATGTTGCCACCACGAATTTATGTGAAAAATAAACACTCCCTAATTGGTAATTGACTTTTCAAATGTTAAAATTTGGGGGGATGTTGAGACCAGCTTGGTCGGGGACACGCTAACCCAGCAGCACTAAAGGAATAAAAGACACACACACACAGAAATATAAAGGTGTGGAGTGGGAAATCAGGGGTCTCACAGCCTTCAGAGCTGACAGCCCCGAACAGAGACTGACCCACTATTTAGTAACAGCAAGCCAGTCATTAGCATTGCCTCTATAGTTATTAAATTAACTACAAGTATCCCTTTTGGGAAACGAAGGAATGGGCCGAATTAAAGGAATTAGGTTGGGCTAGTTAACTGCAGCAGGAGCACATCCTTAAGGCAAGATCTCTTATGCTATTGTTTGTGGCTTAAGAATGCCTTTAAGCAGTTTTCCACCCTGGCAGGGCCAGGTGTTCCTTGCCCTCATTCTGGCAAATCCACAACATTCCAGCATGGTGTTATGGCCATCATGAACATGTCACAGTGCTGCAGAGATTTTGTTTACGGCCAGTTTTGGGGCCAGTTTATGGCCAGATTTTGGGAGGGCTGTTCCCAAAAGGGGGAGGGCAGGGTTGGGGGAGGAGAGCATCAAGAAAAATAGCTAATTCATGCCAAGCTTAATACCTAGGTGATGGATTTTAATTACTTTGGGTATATACCCAATAGAGGGATTGTTGGGTCATATGGAAGTTCTATTTTTAATTTTTGAGGAACCTATATACTACTTTACATAATGGCTGTGCCAATTTACATTTCTACCAACAGTGTACAAGTGTTCCCCTTTCTCCACATCTTCACCAGCACCTGTTATCTCTTTTCTTTTTGATAATAGCTATCCAGACGTGTGAGGCGATAGCTCATTATGGTTTATAATTGCATTTTCCTGATTATTAGTGATTTTGAGCACTTTATCCTATAGCTGTTAGACATTTTTAATCTTCTTTGGAAAAATGCCTATTTAGATAATTTGCCCATTTTAAAAATCAGGCTTTGTTTTTGCTATTGGGTTGTGTGAATTCCTTGTATATTTTGGATATCAACCTCTTATCAGACCATATCTCACACATTATCTTACACCATATACAAAAATCAACATAAAATGGGTAAAAAATCTAAATGTAAGACCCGAAATCATAAAACTCTTAGAACAAAACACAAGGGAAAAGTTTCTTTATGTTGTTGGCACAACACCTAGAAAGTCTAGGAAAGAAGCAATCAATAAAATAAAAAAGCAACCTACAGATTGAAAGAAAATATTCGCAAACCACAGTTTGGTCTTAAACATAGGGGAGGCCGGGCACGGTGGCTCAAGCCTGTAATCCCAGCACTTTGGGAGGCCGAGACGGGTGGATCACGAGGTCAGGAGATCGAGACCATCCTGGTGAACACAGTGAAACCCCGTCTCTACTAAAACTACAAAAAACTAGCCGGGCGAGGTGGCGGGCGCCTGTAGTCCCAGCTACTCGGGAGGCTGAGGCAGGAGAATGGCGTGAACCCAGGAGGCGGAGCTTGCAGTGAGCTGAGATCAGGCCACTGCACTCCAGCCTGGGCGACAGAGCGAGACTCCGTCTAAAAAAAAAAAAAAAAAAAAAAAAACATAGGGGAGAAAGTAGGAACCTAGAAGGACAATTGAGAAGATACCATCTGTCTTAAGTGTACATGCAAGAGGAGTTTTAGAAGGGCCATAACACAACCCTAGAAGGAAATGCCAAGTAAACGAGGTGTCTTTTGTAATCACTGTAATTCCACCACTCCAGTACCTAAGTATCCTTCGAACCCAATTTTCTGCTAAAGTGTTTTCGGTACAATAAAACGATTACTATTAAGATGCAAAAAGAGGAAATTGTGATATCTTTTCCAAAAAGAAAGTATATGTTGAATGCATATTTAAACATGGGTAAGGAAAAGAAACAGGAAAAATCTATTATGCACCTACACTATGCTGGACACTTCTCAACTCAGTTATCTAACATTCACAATAGTTCTATAAGACATGCCATTGTCTTATTTTTACAGATTAATACAGAAAATCTCAGAGAAGTATCTTGTCCACTGTCAAATAGTTCATAAGAAGCCAAACCTGAGTTCGAGCCCCTAACTTGCTGAGTAGACGACTCATGTTTTACATGAACTCCTAGTGCCAATCAAATATGAAATTCAACTAAAACCAAGATTAATTCTAATTCTAATAGTAGGTCATTCAGGCACTGTTGGTAGCTGGTTTGACATTGAAGGTGTCACTTTAATCGTTATATATATATGATTTATATATGAATTATACATGATTTATATATATATGAGATACATCTATAGAGAGAGATATATATTTTTCGTTTCCTTGACCCATATACCATATCACTTTGAGGGGAATATGTGATCACAGTAGAATTAGAAGTGGTATACACTCCCTAGAAACCACCTACTGAAACTGTGTAGTCTCAGGACAGAGAAAAGTTAAAATATATTGTACACATTGTTGCTTTTTTCTTCAATTAAACATATACATGATTGGTAGGTAAAAAAAATAGGAGTATAAAAACGTTTTAGGCTTCTACCAAGACACGACTGTCTAAAGCTTAGTAGTTTTTTCTCTGGTGCAAAATTGAGCTGCCATACTTTCATTAAATATAATAATTTCCTTAAATTAAAGAAAGAAAAAAGTCTTATGCAGTTCCAAATTGCTTTCCTGAGTGTTTTCATCTTGAAAACAGCAGGTGAATATGAACAAGTTCAAACCTATTTTTATTTTCTAGTAAATCCCAAATGCCTTAGCTTTGCAAGCTAATAGCATCCAGAAAACATGCTGATGTTGGCAGTAAAGAGAGCCCTGAGAGACACCAGGCACCAGGCTGAGTGAAAGAACACAGCACTGGGTTTTTTAAAAGAAAAATTTAAAGTAATCAATGTAAATATTAAAACCTTAACGTTCATCTCTTCCTAATTCCAAAATTTGAAATAATATATACTAGATGAATTAACCTGAATTTCTTTTTTAGCCTAGATCAAAATGCATTTCAGACTAAAACCAGTTGACGTGATATAAAAAGCACCAGATGTATACAGTGAAATTAACAAATAAAATTTGATCATCCAAATATTTGTTTTATGAATGTATATATAATTATATAAGTATACTTAAATTTATATACATATAAATATACATATAATATATGTATATAAATTTAAACCAGCCATGACTAATTATGAAACTAGAAATAATCCAATGCCATTACCCTTATAAAGTTGACAATCTAAATTCTAGATTCATACCATTTTGTTAAGAATGTGTTGCTTGAATTTTGTGACCCTTAGTAAAACTTATCTTCCAAAGAAAAATAAATGAAAATTTTTTCTGTCCTTTCGATTATGTTCCTAAAAATAGTTGTTATTGTGATTGAATACTTTTCCCTCATTTTGATGTTTGCTTGTTTGATTATTTTAGGTACAAGAAAATTTCTTGTAATTAAAATATAAATAATAGATTTTTAGAATGAACTTAATTTCCCATTGGGCTGCTGAACAAATGATTGATATTGCTGGTTTTCGCACTACATGTGACTTGAAAGCACTGACATTTTGCACGGTTGCTATATTATGAATAATTCTTCTGTTAAAACAACACACTACTCTTAAATGGCAGAGGAAGTGTATATGTATGGATTTTTGAACACATAGCTGAGGATCAAAGGAAAATTTATCTTTTGATAAAGATGGCAATGATGACAGCAAAAATGGAATTTCCCTGTGGAAGCGCCATATAAGCTTTTAGAAGTGGATATATCTTTAATAAGAGAGACAAATGATTAGAGTAAGTAAAACTATAAACACCTATAAGGGTCATGATCATCAAATTCTATATCAAAGTGCAGACACAGCATGGAGATATTTCAAGTACACAATGGACTATCTTTTCTTCAACCTTCATTTGGGACATATTTGGGCAAGGTTACAGAGAAATGTGGGGACCTAATTCAGCTCATAGCGTTGTTTCAGAAGTTGAAGTCCCAGCTTTGTTGACAGATAGATGACTTGGGGATGCTGCTTACTTTTCATGTAGTGGTCAGGGAATGAGTTATAGCCTTAGTGGAGCGACCTTAGAAGCCAGGGAGGTCTAAAAGCTTGCAATACTTCTCTAAACAGTTTCTTTTTTATTATAATCTTATCTTTGTCAAAAAGAAATGGATCTTCCTTTCTGTGGTTCCCGGCTATATATTCAAAAATATGCTAAAGATATACTACCCCTGCCTTCAATGACTAATCCATTAATGTTGGTGAAAAGATTATTCACAACACATCAATGGAAAAAACTTTCAGTGTATCAAGCTACATATGAAGCAAAAAATGGCAGTGTCAGTCATTCATTCAATATCTTGATAGAAAATTAGGTTTACTCCAGAACCTATTATTTAGGCTGAAACTTTAAGAAAATTTATTGGAGAGATTGCAAAGGAAATTTCTTATACCTAAATAACTGCACAAGCAATGATTCCATAGGAATATATAGAGACCAAAAAAAAGGTACATACTATTTGCTTTCTGGATTTATGCTTCTGAGGCCTTTGGGACACTCAGGTTGATATTTGCAAATGGTTGTGGGTATTCACTTATAGAACTCAGATTCAGTTCAATGATCAGTTAACAAACATACCTGAATGTCAGAAATGTGCTTGGCCTGCTGAAGGTTATTGTGATACATGGGTGAATTAAACAGAGTGTGAACCCTATATAGGTTACAGGCTAGTGTGAAAACAGGATAATAAACTCATAATTTGAGGAAAGTACTTCAATTTTCTTAAATAAGCATACGTTGTGAAAATGTTAACAAAAATGTGAACTATTATGAGACCTACTCCATCTGGGGAATATAAAAAGGCATCACTGGGGCTTTGGCATTTATGATAAGACCAGAAAGAGATATAGGCTTATAGTATTGATTTGTATGTTAGATGATTGGGCCACAGTCATAGATGGGATTTCCCAGTAATAATATTCAGAGTGAGGACAGAAAAACTAATTGCAGAGTCCTTGACTAATACCAGCATTGTATGTTGGAAAGAAAGTGAATGTAGAAAAAAGATGCCTTATATTGTAGGAGGAACAACCAGAGGTATAAAGAAAGCCAGGGGTGGAATTATAGAAAGAAAGAAGAGACTTAATAAGAGCAGGGGGATAACCAAACTTGACCAAAATAAAAACTGAAGAGAGGCCATTGGGTTTTACAAATAGAGGATGAACAATAATCCTAACAACACTGAACCGGAAAGTGTTGAGAGAGGAGTGCTAAAGCTAGACAGTATTGGGTCAAGGAGATGAGAAATATGAGACATTAAGTACAACTGTTCTTTCTACAAAACTCATTCTGATGATGATGATGATGGTAATAGTAATAGACGAAGAATAAGGAAGAGAAGACAGAATCTTATTATATCCCTTAACATAAATCAATTTTTTTAAAAGTAATTTACATGTATTAACTTATTTAGTCTCTATGGATGTAGTTTGTTTACACATGAAGACACTAAGGCATAGAAAGTTTAAGCAATTTGGCCAAAGGTCATAAAGCTGGTAAATCAAGGACCAGGAATTTGATCTAGGGGGTCTAAATCTAAACTCTATGTCCTGTATCTTTATGCTAGTAAAGAAGGAAAGGTATAGAATACTAGTTCACTGAATCCTTACTATCCTGAACACTTTATATACAGTATCTCAGCTAATGTTAAAAGAATCCAGTGTGGAAGTTAAAATTGATATCTCCACAATTAGAGACGAGGAAACCAAAGCTTAGGAGAATTGGATAACTTCAATAACTCTAAAAGTCACATCCACATCTGCCTAATGTATTATTTCTTTCATATTTTCTACCACCTTTATTTGGTTTCTCTCTGTTTCTGAATTTTAGATTCAAAGGAGTGAGTTAATCCTATTACTCTTTTAAACACATTATTATTATCTGTCCATCAATGCACTTAATTATTAACAATGTTTTAAGTAGGGTTGTATAGATTAACACGACTTACATATAAGTCATAAAATGCCATGAAGTGGCTGAATAACATATGGCAAAATTTTCCAGCTACTACTTTACTAAAATATTAGATGATCCAACTAGCCTTCTCCCTGACTACTTCACTTTGTGATTCTTTGGGCAGGTCCACTTAATTTCTTATCCATTTCCATTTCTTTCTAAGTGTATTCACACTCTCTCTACCTTGTCTTTGGCATATTAACAAGCTCAAGAATTTATCATATTTAAACACACACACACGCACACTATCCCATGGTGTTCATTTCATTTAGCTCAGTGCTTGCTATTTAACATTTCTAAGCTTTGATTTCCTTGTCTTTAATTGTGAACTGCTGTAAAACACAAATTATGACTCTGAAGGGACATTAAGTCTCTTAGTATCATCACATATCATTTATTCTTGGAAGCTGCAAAACTGTTACAGATGTGTAATGGTTATCATATTATCAAACATGCAACTGTAATCCAACATAAACGATGTGATGAGTATGATAAATGAGTATGTAACAAATTTCTGAGCATATGCCCATGAGGTTGTCCCCAGTCCCATATTTTCAAACTGGATAATATTAAAATCTTAGTTAGTTTTCCTCCTTTGTCGTAAATTTGTTGTAAAACATAGTAAGTAGGGGAAACTAACTATAAATTCCCAGATGATATTTACGTTGTTCTTTAAAGTCAACTGTCTATGAAAAATGTAAGATAAGACATTGATTTATAGTGAAAGGAAGGGGTTCAATTTCAATCTCCTGCATATGGCTAGCCAGTTATCCCAGCACCATTTATTTAATACGGAGTCCTTTCCCCATTGCTTATTTCTGCCAGTTTTGTGGAAGATCAGATGTTTGTAGGTGTGCAGCCTTATTTTGGGGCTCTATTTTCTGTTTCATTGTTCTATGTCTCTGCTTTTGTACCAGTGACATGCTGTTTAGGTTGCTGTAGCCTTGTAGTACAGTTTAAATTCAGGTACAGTAATGTCTCCAGGCTTGTTTTTTGTTTGTTTGTTTGTTTGTTTTGTTTTTTCTTAGGATTGCTTTGGCTATTTGGTATCTTTTAAAATTCCACTTGAATTGTAAAACAATTTTTCTTTCTAATTCTTTGAAGAATGTAATTAGTAGTTTGATAAGAATAGCATTAAATCTGTAAACTGTCTTGGGCAGGATGGCCATTTTAACAATATTGATTCTCCTATCTATGAACGTCAACCATTTTTCCACTTGTTTGTGTAATCTCTGATTTATTTGAGCAGTGTTTTGTAATTATTGTCTAGGTCTTTTGCCTCCTTGGTTAGCTATGTCCCTAGGTATTTTATTCTTTTTGTGGCTATTGTGAATGAGATTGTGTTATTGATTTGGTTCTCAGCTTGAGCATTGTTGGTGTATAGGAATGCTAGTGATTTTTAAACATTGATTCTGTATCCTGAAACTTTGCTGAAATTGTTTATCGGATCTAGAAGCCTTTGGGCAGATACTATGGGGTTTTCTAGGTGTAGAATCATATCATCTGCAAAAAGGGATAGTTTGACTTCTTCTCTTCCTACTTGGATACCTTTATTTCTTTCTCTTGCCTGATTGCTCTGGCTAGGACTGTCAGTCCTAGGTACAATAGGAGTGGTGAGAGTAGGCATCTTTGTCTCATTCTGGTTTTCAAGGTGAATGCTTCCAGCTTTTGCTCCATTCAGCATGATGTTGGCTGTGGGTTTTTCGTAGACAGTTCTTATTATTTTGAAGTATATTCCTTCAATGCCTAATTTGTTGAGGGTTTTTAACATAAGGGAATGTCAGATTCTATTGAAAGCATTTTCTGCATCTAAGGAGATGATCACGTGGTCTTTGTTTAGTTCTGTTTATGTGGTGAATCGCATTTATTGATTTGCATATGTTGAACTAACATTGCATCCCAGAGATAAAGTTGACTTAATCATGGTGGATTTCTTTTTTGATGTGCTGCTGTATTTGCTTTGCTAGTATTTTGTTGAGTATTTTTGCATCTATGTTCATCAAGGATATTGGCCTGAAGATTGTGTGTGTGTGTGTGTGTGTGTGTCTGCCAGGTGTTGGTATTAGGATGATGCTGGCTTCACAGAAGTAGTTTGGGAGGAGTCCCTTCTCCTAAATTTTTTGTAGCAGTTTCAGTAGGAATGATACCACCTCTTCTTTATACATTTTGTAGAATTTGGCTGTGAATCTGTCTGGTCCTGGACTTTATGTCCACCAATGGTAGACTGGATAAAGAGAATGTGGTACATATACATCATGGCATACTATGTCCTTTTCAGCAACAATACAGCTAAAGGTTATTATCCTAAGCAAAGTAATACAGAAACAGAAAACCAAACACTGCATGTTCTCACTTATAAGCGGGAGCTAAGCACTGAGTACAAATGGACACAAAGAAGGGAACAAAAAACAGCAGGGCCTACTTGAAGGTAGAGGGTGGGAGGAGAGTGAGGATTGAAAAACAAACTATCAGATACTCTGCTTATTACTTGAGTGACAAAATAATCTGCACATAAACTTCCGTAACATGCAGTTTACCTATATAACAAACCTGCACATTTACCCTTAAGCCTAAAATAAAAGTGAAAGAAATGAAACACTTATTTATATGGGATTTTGTTTCATTTTATTACATGAACATTTTATTCATTTGAAAAATTAATCAAGTACCCAAGTTCAGTATTAAATCTAATAATAGAAAGATTTTATATGATTTATATAATTTTAATATAATATGTATAATTTCTTTGATATGAAATTATTACTTGACTTTTTTAGATAGCCTGTAAATATATCTGTATCTCTACATGGATAACAAGAAAGACAATATACTATATTTGTCAAACATCAATGTGCATTAATAATAAATTTGTCAGAATGGTCATTTAATAACACCATTTCAGGTCAATTAATACAACATTCTTTATTTGCACAAATATGTAAGTACAGAAATTACAATACTGAGCATAAGGTATATATCTCTCCTAGATGTTTTGTTTATTTATAGTTATGAGAGGAAAGCCTACAAATACATGGTCTAAGAACGTTTGAGATGCAAGGGTTATTAAGCAACTGTTCATTTTTGGTTTATCCCATCTATTAATCTGCAAGTTAAGTATAACATATTATGTCATTACAAGAAACAGGGTGCATATTATGGAATATTTAATTCTTTTATTTTTATGAGTGTGGTGAAATAATACAGTCACATTTGACAATGTCACTGACTGGTGAGCTAGACAAGATAAGCTCTTCAATCAAAAAACATATTAGAATTCTGTGAAAGGCAGGGATTGTAATGAAATAGCATGGGATTTTGCATTTGCCAGCTGAGCTCTCATCCAGAAAAACATCTTTGAGCTTAGGTTTCCTTATCAATGAAATGTTGTGAGGACTGACATACAATTTACACATTTTGGTAAAAACTTAGCACTGAGTCTTGCATAGTAAGGGTGCAGAGGTAGCCACTGTTGTATTTTAACCCTCAACATTATACATTTTCATTTATAAATATGTATTTCAATGTAATCTCATACTATCACATAACAACTTTAAAATAAATTTTAACCACTGTTCAGAAATTCTAGTTGACTTTTTAAAAATAACTTTTTATTTTGAAATAGTTTGAGACTCAAGAAATTGCAACAGTGCAGAGTTCCCATATACTCTGTACCCAGCTTCCCCTAATGTAGTATCTTATATAAACACAGTCTATTGTCAAAACCGGTAAATTGATGTTGGTATAATATTATTAACTCAGATACAGACCTTTGAATCGACTTTCAGCATGTATTATTTTGTGTATTATTCTCATTAATGTAATATATGCCAAAGGCATGGATACCCATATAAATCAGGCTGTCAGCCAGATTGAACTATATAAAGCACTCATAGTGATAGCCAAGATGCAGCATGTATCAAGCCTATGGTTTGGAAGAATCATCTAGCTAGACCAAATCATTTTTCTGTCATGATCAAAAAATCATTTGTACTTTAACAGTATTTTGGTATTTTCATTTGAAAACATGATACTTGGTAACAAATCTTGGCACTTATCAGCTGAGTAAATTTGGGCAGGTATTTTAATTTTTCTTTGCCTTAGTTTCCTTTTCTAGAAAAAGGAGACCATGATATTATACTACCATATTGTTGTTTTGGTAAAATAAGTTAATATAAGAGTGCTAGTAATTTATCCATTGTCTTTTACCTCCAGGCTTACTATTCTGTTCTCTGCCCTGTGATACGGAGACAGGGACTCTGCAAAATAAGTGTCTCAAACTTCTGTGTCAGAGGAAGGCCAAACACATCTGTACTAGTTAGGTTCTTCCATTGTGAAGTCCAAGCAGGAAACTGGAAGATGAAAGGATGGGAGAAGATGCTATTTTCATGTTTTCAAGTGTTGGTCAGTACATTTCATCAGCTAGTTTATAGCATTCTTCCCTTGCCCCTGCAGGAGTTGCAACAATATCAACACTGCACCCCTTTGACAAAGTGTTTCTTGGCCCATATTTCCTCTCCTAGAGAGTGACACACCTTCACATTGAGCATTTACTGGGTCATATCCCTTTTCAGATACCTGAGCATCAACTGTGCCATTTTCCCCAGAGAGCCAAGCACCATCCCTGTAGGTCTTGCTGAGTCCCAGGTTCTGGTCATGTCACTTGTTCCTTTGTGTTCCCTCAGATCTAGTGGTAGTAGATGTTTTATGCAATATTCTAGATGAATCCAGCATTCTTTTTGGTTATTTAGCTTCCTGATACTTTTCTAACCAACTCTGTGTATTAAATTTATTTTTGATATACCTAATGGGGCTTGGTATCCTAATTGGACTTACAGTACTAGGTACTGTACTACCACAATAGGACTACGTTACTTGGTATCAGGAGTAGTGCCAGGGAGAAAGATACTCACATCTAGGATTTGGTATTGGTTTGTTTGTCTTTGACCTGGAGTCAAAGCCAGTTTTGGCTGGGCTACTGGACAATGGCAATGGGAAGTAGTATTCTGACAATATCACATGCAGTAGCATCACCATTAATTAAATTATCACCACAAGTTGTCTGGGGTAAGATAATCAGTTAAAATCAATGTTTTGAGGCCAGATGCAGTGGCTCATGCCTGTAATCCCAGCACTTTGGAAGGCCAAGGTAGGTGGATCACTTGAGGTCAGGAATTTGAGACCAGCCTGACCAATATGGTGAAATCTTGTCTCTACTAAAAATACAAAAATTAGCCAGAAATGGTGGCACACGCCTGTAATTCTAGCTGGTCAGGAGGCTGAGGTGGAAGGATTGTCCAAACCAGGAGGCAGAGGTTGCAGTGAACGGAGATCACACGACTGCACTCCAGCCTGAGAGGCAGAGCAAGACTCCATCTCAAAAAAAAAAAAAAAAAAAAAAAAAAAAAGATTGATGCTTTGAGAAAACAAGTGACCACTGAACTTGACTGTGATGGTAGAAACACTGATGGTAAAGACTTTAAGGCATGGTTGTAGTTTCTAACTACACTGTAGAGTTTAAGAAAAGAAAATGAAAAACTGAGGGATTTAAATGATCGGTTAATAATATATCAGAGAACCAGAGACATTTTGTGATAAACTTAAATTAATCTCAAATTTTTATAGCCAAAGTGAATATATAGTTAAAAATCAGACCTATATTTTAAATATGTAGGTTACAGAAATTATATGTAAGTCTCTTTTGTGTTTATTGAGGCATTGATTAGGAAGTAGTGGGAACTTGAGGCTTGGAATAGTAACATTAGTTCTATTAGAATAAAAGTGAGAATTTTAAACTGCTAAGCCTTTTTGACTCACCGTTTCTGACAGAAGCAGCCAGCCCCTTCTCACTTGAATGTAGATAACAGTCTTCCTGTGCTTAAAGATCTTTATAACCAAACTTGAAGTTGTTGCCTTGCAAGGGGGAAGTTATTTTCCCAAAGACCTAGGGTATTATCTCTCATTGCTTTTAGATTTATAGTGTTGGATCTCAGCATGCTCCAGGGGGGATAAGTGCAAGGTCTGACATAGAGGGAAACATCTTTTACTCCAGAAGAATTGTAAAACTTTGTAATTTTTTATATATATAATCCTGAAGAACACATGTGTAATGCTCAATTTTAGATGTCAGCTTGACTGGATTAAAGGATACACAGTTGGTGAAGCATTATTTCTGGGTTTGGCTCTAAAAGTTTTTCCAGAAGAAACTGGCATTTGAATTAGTGGACTGAGCAAGGAAGATTCACCCTCACCCAGTGTAGGTGGCACCATCCAATCCTCTGAAGGTCCGGATAGAACAATAAAAGACAGAGGAAAGGCAAATTCTCTTCCCTGACCCTCTCTTTCTCTCCCTATTTAAGCTGAGACATCCATTTACTCCTGCCCTTGGACATCAGAACTCTAAGTTCTCTGGTCTTCAGACCTTAGGACTTGCACCAGTGGCCCTCAGCGTCTCAGTCTGAGGCCAAAGGCATGAGACTTATACCACTGGCTACCCTGGTTCTCAGTCCTTCTGACTTGGACTGAGCCACACTACTGGCTTCCCTGGTTCTCCAGTTGGCCGATGACCTATTGTGGGAATTCTCAGAGTCCGTAATCATGTGAGCCAATTCCCTTGTTAAATCTCCTCTCATCTATCCATCTTTCCATCTGTCTTTCATTCTGTCATCTATTGTTGGTTCTGTTTCTCTGGAGAACCCCTACCAATGCAACATGTTCAGGCAGTTCAGGCAGGAATGAGCATACCTTTGATTGGCCCAATTTATAGGTATAGCGGTACATGAACAGATATTTTGGATTTAATGTATTTAGTTTAAGGAGTTTGCTTGAATGCTTGGCTGAAACCCTTGGTCAGTGGTAGCCTAATGTTAATAAGAGTAAGATGCTAAAACTTCCCTGGGATAATACAGAGAAAACAATCCAAAGGCTTAAATACATGAAAATATAGAGGTGGATTTTATCATCTGCATTCTGCGTATTAATTCCCTATTACATCCCCTGAGGAAGACCAGAAGCTCTCCTTTCAGTAAAGCAGTGGGAAATGAGGGGGCATGAGCATCCTTGAAAAGCTCTGGGTGGCTGCCTCTGTAGGCTGAGGATAATGATGAGAGTTGCTGCCATTGAGATGAGTTCCCTAATTTCAATCAGGATGATGGGACCCCAACTGATATAATAGGCAAGCTCTCTAGTAGAATACCTGCCATAGAGTAAATAATCTATAAATGTTGACTAACATCAATCATATATTTTTAGTTTCCTGATTGAAGAATATTACCTTCCATTTTGCTAACAAGAATGCTGTTGTCATCCAGTACAATAACCAATAGTAAAGATATTCCATTGGATATATAATACACTTTATATAAGTTAAATTATGCATCTATATATTCTTAGCATTCTCAGCTGAAAAAATGAGAAATATTATTGCCAACTTCAGGTAAAAGAAATGAATGTTCAATTAGATTGTTTAAATGCTTTAATATTTATGAAAGGAAGGGATATTTTCAATACATAGCTGGTAATTATTTATAGGAGTGACTGAATTTGTTCCTCTAATTTAAGGACAATAGGCCTCTATTTTATTAGTCTACATGAGTAGTCATGACAGAGGCATCTTGAAGATTTGTGAAGGTATTCTTAGTTACTACAGTAATAGAGATGAGATGCTACTGGCATTAGTGAATAGGGGCTAGGGATGTTATACGTCCTGTAAATCAGGGAACTATATTCTGTCCAGCATTATTTTTAAATATCCTGCCATATTAAACCCACTACAAATATAAATCAATAATATCTAATTTTCAAATAAGTTTTATTAAGTCCAATTTTAATAATAATTCCAAGACTATAGAGAAAGCTTGTGATGAAGAAGAAATCTTAATTTTTGAGAAGACTTTTTTTTTTTTTGAGGAGTCTCGCTCAGTCGCCTTGGCTGGAGTGCGGTGGCGCAATCTGGGCTCACTGCAAGCTCCCCCTCCCGGGTTCACGCCATTCTGCCGCCTCAGCCTCCCAAGTAGCTGGGACTACAGGCGTCCGCCACCTCGCCCGGCTGATGTTTTGTATTTTTAGTAGAGATGGGGTTTCACTGTATTAGCCAGGATGGTCTCCATCTCCTGACCTCTTGATCCGCCCGCCTTGGCCTCTCAAAGTGCTGGGATTACAGGCATGAGCCACTGCGCCCCACCCGACATTTTAAAAAAATTATTGAATAATGTATTAACTTGCACCATTCCGTTTATTCTATGGTGTTATGGCATTAGCAACTAAATAAAAATTGAAAATATTTTAGCCTGATAACACACTTAGTACAAAATCAGTAAGTCCTATTGAAAATATTTAACAGAGAAATATGTTTTTTAATAAACTTAAAATAAAATATTTTTAAATTAGCATGGACATGTCAGACCCAGAGTTTCTTTATATTTCACTAATAGATATTATTGTAAAAATCTTGCATTATTACTAGTCTCCTGACTTCTATTTATTTAGCATTGTAATGGAACATCTACAATAGGATTATTTATTGAGATTATTTTTAAAAGTATACTTGGAGCTTTATGTTTTTAATCATACAGATCGATTATATTACTTACAAATTTTATTTCAGAGTAGTCAAAGGCAGCATTGGGTCTTACGGGGTCCAGGCCTACAGCTGTGTATGTAATACTTTATTAACATTTTAAAGCTCTTGTTACATACTATGCACAGGGCTAATAACTATTCATGTGAAACCTCTGTTGATTCTCGTAACTAACACTTTGAAATCAATGCTTCTATTATCCATTTATGCTGTCGGCCTCAAGTACTTTAATATAACAAATATTTTAACTTAAGACGTTCAAAACTGAACTCCTGAACTTTCTCCCCAAACTGACCATCTCAGTTAATGGGAACACAATGCTTCAAGGAGGAATGAACAAAAACAAAACATCAAAATCAACCAAACAAATACAAAGAAACAAAACAGAACAGTAACAGCACTTCAATCCATGTTTGACATGTCTTATTCTTATAACTCCATCTGTTAGGAAATGATATTGACTCTCTATTCAAATTATACTCAAAATACAACCAGAATCCTGCCACTTCCTAACATCTCCATGCTACTTTGGCTCAAGAACCATTTTCTCTCTCTCTCTTTCTCTCCTTAATTACAGGAATATGCTTCTAACTGGTTTCCTTGCTTCTCTACTCTTGTCTCTGAATGTCTATTTTTGAGACAGCAGTGGCCCCTTTGAAACATAATTCAGATCATGACCTGTTCCTGCTTAAAGTACTCCGTGGCAACTTTCAGATCACGACCTGTTCCTGCTCAGTCTTCCACGAAAACGTTTTATTCTATCTTGAAGTAAAAGCAGAAATCCTTACAATGGCCTGTAAGGTCCTGTATTGCTGGCACCTGTAAACTCCATAATTTTATATTGTATTTCTCTGCCCTTGTCACTTCACTGTGAATACACTGGCCATGTTGCACGTCTTCATTCACATCTCAAGGTCTTTGAATTCACTGTTTCCTCTGTCTGGCAGGCTTCTTCCTCAAGAATTGTTCTTCACCTTCAAGGTTTTGCTCAAATGTTTCCTTTTCCTTGAAGATTATGTTGGCCCGTCTTTTAAAAATTGAGAAGACATACTTCTCAGCACTAGTACCCTAAACTCTGCTTATTTTTTTCCCCCACAGATTTTCTTTTGACAAAGGTTTTGCTTTTACAAACCTACATGTACTGTTTGTAAAAGCAAAAATTGCAGTAAAGTTAAATAGGTAAGAATGACTTCATTCAAGGCTATTGCAATAAGGTAGAGATACCAAAGCACAGTCTGAACTCAATTTTACTGAAACAGAGGACTGGAGAGTTTTTAAGAGCTGGAGTGGGAGAATAAAAGGCCCTCTGTGTTTGCTAATTGAGCTTACTGTACGAAAAAGTAAACTTTTTAAAATTTTCACGCTTTGAGGTAGTATTACAACTTGGACCAAGTTACTCATTTAAGTCAGGCTCCTACGCTCCCAAAGAGAGGAGGAGATAGAGGCACTATCTTTCTTGACAATTACGTTTCAAAGTATAAAGAAAAAAAATTTCAAAAAAAAAGATAGCCCTGGGTTGTAAAACTGGCAAAAGGCTATCAGAATATTTATATCTAAAAGGAGCAGATAAGGAATTTGCAATTACAAATTTTCTAAAGTAAATGCTCCAAGACAAAGGAGTGGAGGAACGTCAGTGGTTAGGTCATCCGGGTTCTGAAAGGACCTGAGAGAAAGAGCAGTTGGGGGCCTTGATGCAAGAAGAAGACTGTCTAAAGTTTAGTCAAGCTAAGGAGAATGGTAAGGCTGTCTTGGTTATTTTAGGTTGTCTGTTGCCCTCACCCTCACATGTGAAGCAGGGTATTTTTGTTCTGTTTTGTTCACAGCTGTTAGAAAAAATACTGGGAAAAATTCCTTCTGCTGAATGGGACTGAGGTAATGATATAATTTGTGCATTTTAATATGGTACAATATTTAAAGTAGAGAAATAACTTAGTTATGAAAAGGTATTAAGTTAAAAGACTAATATTGGAAAAGATAAAGTTTAATTTATAATTGTTGAAGACTAGACATGTAAATACTAGCAAACACTGGTAGACATGTTTTATTTAACATGTTTTTCAATCTGTTTGTCCATCTGGTTCTCTAACCAGCATTTATTTCCTATCATACTGGGAACTCAAATTGAGAACTTGATTGAATTAAAACATGTATAATTCTTCTTTTGCTATAATATCATTTCATTTATTTCTTATACTTTTTTTTAAGTCCTGATCATCAGAGCACACTGATATAGTGATGGAAAGGCTTTTCTATGTTCCAGCAGATTTTATTTGTGCAGCTAATTTAAACAAATTGAATAATTGCAGTCTGAACCTACCACTGGGCTGTATTTATGAGCTGTCAAGAATGGAACGATACGACAAAGCAGGCAGTTGTGAAGTTAATACATAAACTCGGACTTAAGATTGACTTTAGAAAAAGGCGGATATAAATATTAGGGAAAAATTATGTATTCTGTCAGATGTAAAATTTGCAGGTAAAGAAAGGCATATTTAAATAATATAAACAGTGCTAAATTCAAAGCATATTTATTATCAGGAGATAAGGCATCATATGGCCCAGCTATTTTAGATTTTATTTTGCCATCTTGATACTACAGTATGTAGATATTAATGAAAAATAAAGAAATTCTATAATTTATTAAAGTATTGTTTTATTTGTTAGATTAATGAGTTTTAGGGTTTATTATGAATATTTATATTTTGAGAAGCCCAACATGTCCTATGATGATTTGAGCTTAGAATATGTGTAAACCATTCATGTTCGCAATAATGTACAATTTTGTATATATTTTACATATTAAACACAATAGAAAAACTTCATGTATATTATTTCTGAAACAAAGGATGGTATTAAACCAGAACAGAGCTTGTTGGTGCCAGTTCCTGGTATTTTACAAAAATAAAAAAATGAGACTCCAAAGGGTTAAGGAGTTTGCACAAGGTCACATAATTAGTTAAATGAGAGAGAGTCAAGAGTAAAGGTTACTAGTCTGCTCTGGGGTAGTCATTGCATAGTGCTCTTGGTAAGTGCTGTAATGAAGTACTCATGTGGCTTAAGAAACCTTATGCCAGTGCTGACTTCTCATTTATTTTGTGCTCCATATCGGTTTTAAAACCTCTCTTCTGGTACTCAAAGGAAGGGCATACTTTGTTAAAGGAAATTAATATTACCATCATCATTCAATATTATCTTCAGGAAACAAAGCCACCCCCATTATTCAAATCCTCAGATGCTTATACTCAGAATAAGCACATTCTAATTATCAGCAAATGGTTAACCTTACAGATTCCTTTTTAATTGCTCTTAATTCTTAATTGATGAGCTATAAATACTCAAAAGAGCTTTTAAATGAGACCTACACTTATTTCTCCTTGAGAAAAGAAGGATTACCACAAAATTTGACATGCTATGAAATATTCATCAGTAAGGTAGCCTCTTTGCTATTGAAAACAAAAAGAAGCGGAGGCTTGGATTCTGTAGTTTAGATACAGAAATGAATTTCAAATGCGTTTCAAAATGCTTAATTTTAACTCTTCTTCATTCTCTGAAACTCTCTAGAGGAAATGTGTATGAGTTATGAAAAAACAGTGTTAAAATCACAAAATTGATCTGAAGTTTCATAGCCAATAAGACTTTCCTCTGATGTCCTCTGATTGTGCAAGCTACTCTCAAATATCCCACATTTTTTAAAGGAGAGACATGTGGAATACCTGAGTAATCTCTATTTTTTTCCATACAAATTATTTTAGAAGTGATTTCCACTCTGGATTTTGAGAAACAAAATGATATCTAATAGGCGATAAGAAGACATATGAAAACAAATTAAATAAAACCATTGGAACTGAATGTATTTTTTATTACATATATAAATCTTCTGTTCTTTTATTAAGTCCTGAAAAGATTTATTAAATTTTCCTTGATTTGAGAAACACTTCAGAATTGTAATAAAAAAGATGAATGGATTTTAATCCAGTTTTCATAATGATACAATGGGTTGATTGCAGTATTTTGATGTGGGGAATATAAAGATACTATAAAAGAAGATTTATTTTTAAATTACAATTTTTGAAAGTTATAATAGATTCTGTAGTACATTCAATTGTCATTAACCACTGGGTTTCCTCTTTAATATTTGTCTATCAAATGATCAATTTTTAATTCAGATGAATTATCAAGAACACATTTTTTTAAAAAAACATCAAAAACAATAAAAAAAATCTTGAAAACATTGCATTCTTGTTACATATAAAACCATAGGCATAATAAATAAAAAAGCAATATTGCTATATTTACTGTAATTATATTTTTGAGGCTGTGTTTTACATAATAGCCTCTTTTTTGAGATCTAAAGAAAAAAATTTTCTCCATTTTTAAGCCAAAATTTGATGTGTTTTCACAAGACTTTCATATATTTTACCCCACTGACATTGTGAATTTTGTGTGTGTGTGTGTGTGCTTGTCCCTAAAAAACATAGATTCACATTTGTAACTCAATTCTAGTAACAATAAAGGGCTATAATGTATTCCAGTGGGGAAGGGGAGGGCACCACTCTGCTCCCATTAGTTATCAATAATTACCCAAATTACTCATGTTTCAGGTTTCATTTAGTAGAACTTCCTTTCCTCCCTTCTGACTCACTGATTCAGTCACATGAACTGAACTAGAGCTATCTACTTTCATCCATCTTCTTCCATTCACTCAACAAATATAAGTTGAGAGTTTAGTACATGTCAAGCTCTCTTGGAGGTCTTGTGACTATAGAGGTAAGAAAAAGTGGAAAATTCCTTCCCCTCATAAAACTTAAAATCTAGAGAGAAAAAACAGACAACAAACAAACACAAAATGTATTTTTCAACTGGTATTCGGTACAATAACATTTACTAAAGAGGTTAAAGGAATATGTTATACATGGTATTTATGAAAGTCCTCTCTGATTAGGTGCCACGAGTAGGAACCTATAGGAAGAAAAGGTTTGAACTGTGGGGATTTTGGGGAAAATATGCTTGGCTTATTCAAGTAAAGCAAGGAAGTCAATGTGGCTAGAATGAAGTGAGGTAGGTGAGAGTAATAGAAGAAAAACTATCAGATTATGTATAGTTTTATGAAGACTTTAGCTTTTTCTTTGAATGCTATAGTAAACTGCTGGAAGGTGTTGAATAATCATGTTAACATTTGATTTATGTTTCTAAGGATCATTCTCAGTGCTGTTTGGAGAAGAGTCTTTAGAAGTGCAATGGTGGAGAACGGAGATCACTTAAGATACTACCGAAATTCTCCAAACTGCTAGAAGTAAAGGTAGTAAGATGTAATTGGATTTGGGTATATTTTGAAATGTGGTGATTGATTAGATGTAGAAAGTGAAAGAAAGATGTTTCAAGGATCACACCAGCTTTGGAGCCTGAACAACAAGTATAATGGAGTTGGTATATATTGAGTTGGGGAGACTGTGAAAAGAGCAGGTTTGGAAGGAGTATGGAGAGTTTTTCTTTGGACATGCTAATTCTGAGATGCCTAATAGACTGCCAAGCAATTTTAGTAGTCATTTGGATAAAAAGTCTAATACAAGGAATAAGTCTCAACTGGAAATATAAATTCGTAATCATCAAATTTACAGATGATTTTTAAAGACGTGGTAGTGCATATAATTTATTCAGACAGCATAGATAGGGAAGATGTGGAAACCATACCAAAATTTAAAGTTGGTGAATAAAGGGGAACCAGAATTTTTTAAAAATTTAAAATCATTGATTAGAAGAAAATATAAGAGAAAACAAATTTCCTGGATAAAACAATTGATAAAGTGATGGCATCTTAGTTTGAACTCCCTTGAAAGCAGAGCCTGAGATAAGAACTGGGAAAGGATAGTTTATTTGGGACATTATCATGAAGCCAGAATGAGGGAATGGCAAGAATGATACAGGGAAAGATCAACATAGAGGTGCATTATTAATCTGGTTACCACTGTGGAAACTAGGGCTTCTCAGAATTATCCAAAGCTCCCCTTCCCCAGTTCCCATTCTCCATTGATGGAGGATTGCTCTCTGGAGCATTGACTTCCCTATCTTACCTGGCTTCTTAGGTACATGGGCTCTTATGGCTTCATGAAGTCCCTGAGAATGAAAGCATAATAACAGCTGGATTTAGGTTGAGGTGGAATAGTTCCAGAATAAGTCTGAACTTTCAAAGCACTGTCTAATGATGCTGCAGCTGAAATCAGAGCCAGCAATGGACTGGGATGTGGGGGTAGGTCATGAGACACCAGGGGAAATTACTGAAATATCTGACCCAAAGTAGCTAATATTAGCATTTTACCCCCACAGCCATACTGATGGATTTATGGCTGGCTGTATGACACAACCTGAGCCAGAGTCTTTCTCTAATTTTAATTTGTCCTGTAAGGAAATAACCTTTGCTTTCTATTTGTTCATTTATGAGTTTATAAATTCTTGGCCAACTAAAACCATTCTCCTATTACAAGGAAATCACTATAGCCATAGGAAAAAATCAATAAAAGAGAATAAAGAGACAATACACAAATTGGGAGAAAATATTTACAAAGCATACATTTAACAAGGGGCTAATATCTAAAACATATGAGGAACTCAAACAACTCAACAGCAAAGAAACAAATAACTCAATTAAAAAGTTGGCAAAGGACCCGAACAGACATCTTTCAAAAAAATTGAGAAATGGCCAACAGATATATGAGAAAATGCTCAATATCTCCAATAGTCAGGGAAATGCAAATTAAAACCACAATGAGATACCAACTCACATCTGTTAGAATTGCTATTAGAAAAATGACAAATGAGACCAAGTGTCAGCAAGGATGTGGAAAATAGGGAACTCTTGTACACTGTTGGTGGAAATGTAGCTTAGTACAGCTATTTTGGTATTATGGAGATTTCTCAGAAAACTAAAAATAAGATTACCATATGATCCAGCAATCTCATCTCTGAGTATGCAGTGAAAGGAACTGAAATTAGTATGTTGAATAGATATCTGCATTATTATACTTATTTCAGCATTATTTACAATTGCTAAGATATGGAAGTGTCCTAAGTAACCATCAATAGATGAATAAAGAAAATGTGATATTGTATATACAATGAAGTATTATACTGACTTAAAACAGAAGGAAATGCCATAATTTGTAACAACATGGATGGAACTGGAGGACATTATGATGAATTAAATAAGTCAGGTACAGAAAGAAAAATATTGTATGATCTTATTTACATATATCATCTAAGAAAATCAATCTCATGAAAACAGAACAGAAGGGTGGTTACTAGAGGCAGGTCAGGGAAGGAGGAGGGATGGGGAGAGAGAAAATGTTTATCAAAATGTTCAAAGTCTCAGTTAGACTACAGGAATAAGTTTGAGTGATCGATTGCACAACACAGTGACCACAGTTAATTATAATATATTGTATATTTCAAAATTACTGAAAGTATAAATTTTTAATATTCTCACCTCAAAAAATGACAAATTAATTAGGTGATAGGATGTTAATTAGCTTGATTAAACTTCTTTAATGAATACAATAGAACAAAAACCACATTGTACCCCATAACAATATACAATTATTATTTGTCAATTAAGAATAATTTTTTAAATGAAAGAGGAAAAAATATGAATGTAGATAATCTTAAAACTGTTCCTGTCTCTCGATCCAGTGACTGATGACTTCAGAGTTGCTCTCATCTTCATGTTTCATAATGATAGCTTCTTTAGTCTGAGCTACCTTGATGTTCTATAGCAACTCTCATTTATAATTAACGTAGCTTGAGCTGCTTTTCTGTTAACAATTAAGAGAATCCTGACATATACAAAGAATTCTGTCATACAGTACCTTTAAAAATATGTTCGACTTTCATTTTTATATTTATTCCAATTTCCTTAGCTACTCACTCTTAATTATTTAGCATTGATGTTATAACTTAAGAATGTGCATGAGCCACTTAATTTATTTGCAAAATATAATAGGCTATGAATAAATTTTGTATAAAACAACCATGTTTACTTTATAAAAATAACTCCTTTTTTTTTTTTTTTTTTTTTTTTTTTTTTTGAGACAGAGTCTTGCTCTGTCTCCCAGGCTGGAGTGCAGTGGCGCGATCTCAGCTCACTGCAACCTCCGCCTCCAGGGTTCAATCTATTCTCTTGCCTCAGCCTCCTGAGTAGCTGGGACTACAGGCGTGTGCCACCATGCACAGCTAATTTTTGTATTTTTAGTAGAGACAGGTTTTCACCATGTTGGTCAGTCTGGTCTCCAACTCCTGAACTTGTGATCTGCCCACCTTGGCCTCCCAAAGTGCTGGGATTACAGGCATGAGCCACCGTGCCCTGCAAAAATAACTTTTAAGATAAAGCAACATATAGTAAAACTCACATGTTTTATTAGCTATAACTTTATATTGAATCAATGAAAATGATAAATAATTGTTCCATTATGAGTGGTGTTTCACTATAGATATAAATTTACTGTAATAAATATTATAAGGTAGGTCTCTGCTTAAATGTACCCAAAGGAGATTATTTGGAGATTGACGTAGTAAAACAAAGCATAATAAAACTTACAATGCAGTTCTGCAGATTGGACCTGAAAAGTGCATAACGTTGACATTTCAAGATTTGGACAAACAGGGGCCTTAATAATTCAATGAGAATTTTTTTTTTTTCATGGATAACCAGTTTGTGTAGTTGGATAAGTAAAGTATTTCAAGGTAATGACCATTTTTTCTAGTTTGCCAAACCAAAGTTATATGATATATAGTTTTAATACTAGATTCAGATGATTTTATTTTACTTTAGTGTTCCTTTTTTGGGGCACTTATGTACACCCAGGTGATTTTTGACAAATTAAAATAATAACTGGCTACTGAATGATATTGAGTCTTTGGAATTACACTGCCAGTGTGGGTGGCCTGGTCCCTGCTTATAGTTTTCCTTGGGCAAGCAACTTAGTCTCAACTGTATCCAATTTATAGGAATGTGTGTGTATTTAATGAGTTAGCATATGTTAAACAGCACCTTGAATTTAGTAAAGTGGACAATAAATATTGTACAAATATTTGTACAAATGATTATGATGAACAATAAAAGTATTGAAGACCATTTTAATTCTTCTGTATAAAACTGGGCTTTGGGACTTTTATGCACTAGGATGTTAGTGAAGATGCACTGTTTTCTACATCCTATTTTTTTCCTCTGCTTTGATTTCCTTACTTAACATGCGGCATGATATCTGGTAGTAACTTATTTAGAAAAGACATATGCGTAGTAAATCTTATTGAGACTTGGTATGTCTAAAATGAGTTTAATCTCTTTTCTCACGTCAGTGGTTGTTTGCTGGTTTAAAATTCCTTTATTTATATATTTCTTCGGATGTGTTCAGACCCCTGTACCAGGCTACCACTCTGTCCCATGAGATTGTTAATTCAGGTTCCAATTTATGTCCCAGGTCTTTATTTCCAACTTTTCTGGGAAGTTGTCTGGAATAAAGTTGGCCCATGTCCAGACCTGACCTGTCATTGTTCAGAACCTATATTAGAGAAAGCAAAACATGGAAATATATATAGTCAACCTGTCTTTCAGCTACCAGCCCACAATTGACTCACAACAAAAAATTCGGGTTTAAATGGGGTGTCTGTAACTTTGCCACAGTGTGCACACATCCCAGATATTGTACCTGGGAGTTTCTGGTGAATGCTTTTTCTTTCCTATTTCTTGGAATACTAAAATGCATTCGCAAAAGAGAAGCTTTGTGTTGACTTACAGTCGACTATTGTGTGGGATCAAATTATGTTATTTCTGTAGAATTTACAGACTGAAGGTTGGACTTGTTTTAAGTATAACATAATTAAGGTAATACTCTCTATTTCTGCTTAGGATACTCATTTATAAAATCACTTCTTATTTTTAAAGAGAATATAGGCTGTTCTAGATGTGTTGGTGGATAAAATGAAATGCTGATATAGGTAAGAGCTATTTACTTGAAAAGTGCTTCAGTCCTCTGCTTAGGGAGGGAATATTTCCATTGGTATTGTGTATTCCATATAGATTACTCGATAATGTTGTCCTCAATATGGGCAGAATCCAGGTATGGTGGAGCTAGTTTTTTAAAAAAGGAATGTAAAAAGAAGGGTCAGTTCTTCTGTCTTTCAAAGATGTCTTTGACATCCATTGATCAACTGCTATAGCAAAGTCTGCAAGGAAAACCACAGAAATATTTGAGGAGTGTCTGTATGCTTTTTGTAAGGGTATTAACAGTTCAAGAACACTTAAGACTTCTGTTCAAATTTCCTGGACAGGAAGAAAAGTGATTGGTTAAATATAATTGCAGCTCAGGATATGTGTAAAAGTACCACTGAGAGAAAAGGTTGGAATGATTATTTGGGAACATGTTTTAGGAGTCCCTTGGCAGAGGGTTTAAACCAAAACTAGAAATTAGTAAGGAGTTATTAAAGACCTTTGAGCATAAGAGTTGTGAAGTGAAAATGAGATTAACCTGTCATATATCTAGGATGAAATGTAGCACGGAGATTAAAGGAGAATGGAAATTAGTTCAAAATAATTGCTGCAGTCTCTAAATAAAAGAGTTGACAGTTAAACATGAAGGTATATGTGGAAAAACACTGTAAAGAAATAATCCTTAAGACTTAGCAAATAATTAGCTATATGAAATGTGGACTTAGAACTAAACAAGAAATTTCTCAGAATTTCAACCTAGATGACAAAGAAAATGGTGAGGACAGAGTAGAGAAAATTCAGGTATAAAATATAATGTTCAGAAAAAGTGAAGTTTCAGTATCACTTTCTGTTTTTGTTTTTGTTTTTTGAGACAGAGTCTCACTCTGTCACCCTGATTGAAGTGCAATAGCATGATCTTGACTCACTGCAACCTCCACCTTCTGGGTTCAAGGAGAGTAGCTGGAACTACAGGCCTGTGCCACCACGCCCGAAAATTTTTTGTATTTTTACTAGAAACAGGGTTTTGTCATGTTGGTCAGGCTGGTCTCGAACTCTTGACTTAAAGTGATCTGCCTGCCACGACCTCCCAAAGTGCTGGGCTTACAGGCTAAGCCACTGCATCCAGCCTGAAGTTTCACTTTCACTTTTGAAATGAAATTATCATTTCACTTAGGATACATTGCAATTAATATGTTAACACTAAAAAGCTTTCAAGCAGTTTATTGGATATAAGCAGTTTATTGGAAAGTCTTCAATCCAAGACACATTCCTGATTTAGAAATCAATAAGTAATATTTTATTTTATTTTATATTATTTTATTTTATTTGAGACAGGGTCTAGCCCTCTCACCCAGGTGGGAGTGCAGTGGTAGGATCATGGCTCATTGCAGCCTCGTCCTCCTGGGCTCAAGCAATCCTAGTTTTTAATTTTTTGTTTTGTTTTGTTTTGTAGAGACAAGGTTTCACTATGTTGCCAGGTTGGTCTCAAATTCCTGGGCTCAAGCGATTCATCCTACTTTGAGCTCCCGAAGTACTGGAATTACAGGCATGAGCTATTGGGCCTGGTCTGTAAGTAATTTTAAATTACACTAATTGATAAATTAAAAATATAAATCTGTATAGTTAGCATAAATACAAGCATAAGGAAAAGAACTAAAAATGGGTTTAGGTGATAAATTAAGCAATTTTGGAATGTATACCATTAATAGTTAAAAGTCATTTATATTATTGTATGCAAGTAACATGCAACATGAAAATAAAAGGAGCTTTATTTACAATGGTGAATAAAATTGGTTTGAGATTAATTTAACTTAAGCAAGGCTATTTATGCAAAACCAATTATAAAACACTAATGAAAAAATTAAGAAAGATAAAGACATGAATAATTATAAGGTTTTGATCCTTGCTGGGAAGACTAAATATAGTAAGGTTGACAGCACCCCTAAGTTAACATATAGACAAGTTGTTTCTACTCAACATTCTTGTGATATATTTCATAAAACTTGCATCAAAGAAAGGAAACTCCTGCTGGAAATGCAAGCCAAAGTTCTTTTTTTTTTAAGGTATTGGCAGTAGACATGCCCTTCAAAATTTTTGAAGTATATTAAAAATTTAAGTTCTCTAACATGTACAGTATTATATTTCAACAGAAAAGACAATAATCTGTTTTCCAAAAATTAATGTTTCAAAAAATTAATTCAAACTTTTATACTAAACTTAAGCGAAGAGATAAAATCGTTTCAAAAAATTAATTCAAACTTTTATGCTAAGCTTAAGTGAAGAGATAAAATCAGCAATGAGAAAGTGTTTCATTAAGCAAATATTAGTATAATTAAATATGAGAATGAGGACAATGTGAAATAGATCCAATACCACATGTCATAATGTATGCTGGATAAATACATGATATATATATATAAACAAAATAATCAAAAATCATTTTTATGACAAGGATAGATACAATATTTTAAATAAATCAGAAGGATGGCTATATATTATATTCTGGTATATGTATACAATAAAATATAATGAAAATAAATATTAAAAGCAAAGCAAATAAATCAGGAAAATATTTACAAACATAACAGAGATTAGCAATTATCCAAATGCAAAGAGTGTATTAAGCTATGTTAATCTAATGGACCAATTATACTTGAAAAATAGAAAAAAAAAGTTCAATTGAAATGTATAGCTTATTCTTAGATATTTACATGTCTGTTTATACAAATATTTTGTAAGCTTTTTGAGTCAGAATTTATGACACACTAGTGTTTTTATCCCAAAACAATTAATAGAATGCCCAAAATATGCTAGTTGGGTTGAGTAAACAAAGTGGATTAGTTCAAAGTATAAAGGAAACTCATGTTCTCATTAACAAATAAAAAATAAAGAGCTAATAAAAATAATACTGCATAAGAACCAGTAATTGTCTTTCAACAATGGAATTACTCTCAGAAATTTAAGCAAATAAAGAATTGTTTGGATATTATATGGAGGGGCTCATATATTCAAAGGAAAAGCTACCGAAGTAGGCTTAGTAAAGTCCAAGAGTAATACAGCTCTGGGGATCTTGGTATTGAAACAAGTGTACATCCACCAGGATAAATCAGCTGGAGTCATTTTTAGTCTTGAGATCAATGTTTCATGTTTAGGGAAGAGCCTGTGGTAGGTTGGCCTACTCAAACCATGTGGATGTAGAGTAGGGAAATACTGATTTTACAAAACCTCTGACTATTACTAGAACAGTGAGAAAGATACGGAACAGCCCAAAGCAATAAGGTTATGTATAGATACTGTTATTCACCTATTTAAAATAATAAAGATAAATTGTATATAATTTAGGTATACTTATGTGTTGGCAGTAGCACTGTAAATCTCATCAATCTTTCAGGAGAGCCAATTTTTTATATGTAATATGTCCTAAAGAAAATTATTCACATACAGTATTTCCCCAATAAAATACTCCTTGGGAAATGTGCTCCATGGAACTTGTCCCCTACTTCCTCTGTCCCTTATTTTATCAAAATATTCTGAGAAGTGATATTTATTACTTTGAATATGAAAAAAGTAATGGCCAATAAGACATGTCTAAGCAAATTGATTCTGCATAATATGAAATAGTAACTGTGAACAATGAAAGTCCCTCAAGAGAATGAGGCAGGAAAATGGGGTCCGGAGGCAGGGAACATAAGGAACATAAGGCCAATTCACACTTCAGCTATGACAGGAAATATCCTCTCTATAGGGTGTAAGCCAAGTAAATGACTTTGTAACTTTACTTCATCTTCTTCATTTACATAGGGCTTACTCCAAGTAACCAATGGAATCCTCTAGAGGGTATTTAAACTCCCCAAAATTCTTTAATGGGGCCCTTAAGCTCCTGTGCTGGGGCCAACTCCCACACTGTGGAGTGTACTTTCATTTTCGATAAATCCCTTCATTCCTTCCTTATCTTTGTGCATTTTATCCAATTCTTTCTTCAAGACACCAAGAACCTGGACATAGCTAAACCTTTTCAGAACATAACTTTCCAGGTTTTATGTTAAAATTAAAACTGCTAAGAGTCGCCTTTGTAACATGCAATTGTGACTACTAGAAACAGTTATATATGCAAGGTATGTACGAACAGTAAACTGTGGTTTTTTTTTTTTTTTTCTGTAAAAGGTTATAAAAGGATTTTGCTTCGTTAAAATTTCTGAGTCATCATTTTGGCAAAATATATAATTTATGGTAATCTGGAATTCCAAAATCAAACTTCAGTTTCAAAATTCTCTTTCCAAATGCCTCGCTTTTTGGATGGATCAGAGAGCCCTTGAAAACATCCAGAAAAGAGGTAAACAGAATTGTTTGACATTTTTAAGTACATGGGATTGCCAAACTGAAGTTGAGTCTTCTTTAGGTTATATTTTTGTGAATAATGCTAATATATGTTCCAAAATTGTATGGGATTTCTAAAATTCTAATGTCTAAGTATTGTTATTATGGTATTGTAAACCACAGGAATAACCAAATTTCCTTGTCAGTGCTATGCACTTATTTGGAAAAACAACTGGTATTCAAGAGCATAGAAGTCTAATGTTGATTAAGCATGGATTCATGGAGAATCAGGTGGCCATCTTGTCTTTCCTGAGTCCTTAAAGCTCTCATTATTAAAAGTTCTGCATTCCATGACTCACCATAGAAAAGATAAAATGATCCAGATTGAATACAATCTGTGTAGTGACTTCCAAATTACTAAAATAGTTTATTATCAGTGTTTGGTCCCATATACCTGGGAAAACAATTAAAGCTTCAGGTACATTTGGTCATCTGATGGGCCATTTAAACCTTTTTAAAAGGGATTTCATTCAATTGTTATTTTCCATGCATGTTTTCTGGTTGAATAGAAGTTTTCCCATGCAAGAATGCTGATGTTGTAACAGTAGATTATTAAGCAACGGTGTATTTTAACCAGGTGAAAAAGCTTCTTATGGTTTGGATCTTCTGAAAACATCAGTGAAAGACTGTCCTTGCCATCCAGACTACAACAAAAACTTTGGGACCTTGAACTTTGGGTTTATAATCACATAAATGAGAAGGGTCCCTCTACATTCTCAGAACTGTACACTCATTGGAACCCTTAATGTAGTACTAACCAGGGAAATTTCTTCAAAGAAGAAGATGGAATCCTTAATGTGAATAGCTTTTTCCAAGTTGACAGATGAAGACTTCTATCATGAAACTCTTATCTTTGAGTATTTTCTCTTGCTTATGCCTCTATAAACAATACAAGTGGAAAAGGGGTCTGTTATGTGCACTTATGGGATGTACTTTTATTTGTGAAGGAGTTACAGCCAGCCTTATACATGGATAAACTTATACTTGATAGATTAAAGATGAAGGCCCAATGTAGGTAAGAAACTTTAATGGTAGGTATGTTGCTTCATAATCAGTCAAAAACAAACACTGGTTGACTCCTCTTAACCCACATCATGGGTTAAAGAGAACATTGCCAGAAGGCCTTCACTCTTCTAAAAGGGATCATTTGTTAGTTCCTTTTTCCATAGTTTAAAGTAAAAGAGGCAATGATTAGAAATGTATTTCCCATGATAACGTCTATAGCAAATTCTACTGTAAAGACTACAGTTACACAACAGATTTTAAATTATTTTGTGAAAGTTATAGTAGAATTGGCTAAACAAAGAAGTAGCTGTTCAGCCGCTAACACTTGTAGCCTATGGAAAAATTCATCAAATGAAGATTATAGAAATTCAGTGGTAGGGGATTAACAAAGAGACTGCTTAGTTAAGTGAGCAAACTCTTTATCTAGCTCATTCTTTGATCCATTTGATTTTAGGAGGTTTGGCTTGTGGGAAACTTGGGTAAGCAGCATACTCCAAATTCTTGGTATTATCCTCGCAGTAGTCATAACAATAGTCTCCCTGGTGCACTGTATTTTCTCAAAGGTTTTAAATGCTTGCATGCGGCCATCTCTAGAATGTCATATGGTCTCTTTTCAACTGGAATGACAGGAGCTAAAAGAAATGTGCAACCATGAAGACACACTAACCTATGAATGATGTGTTGAGACAAGAAACCCAAAACGATGGTAACTGAGAATGGCACTAAGGCCCTAAGTTTTGGTCACACTCTCACCTGAGTGAGAACCTGACCAAAACGGGGGAGTTTTTTTTTTCTAAACAAAATTCTGAGGGCCATTGTTTTGGACTAAGCTCATTCTCTAGGCCCCAACAGACCAAACCAAACCAAAATGGAGTTGCTTGTGCATTAAGGAAAGACATCGGTTCTAGAACAAATCAGGTTTTACTTTTTTCTCCTGCAAATTTTTGTAACAAACATTTTTGATAACATAGGTATCCACCCCATGAAGTTCCCAATAAATCTTTTAACCAAATTCATTTCCTCTTGCCTAGAGACCATCAAGCTTCACATAATCATGCAACAAAGGTTCCAGCCGGTTCCAAGTGAAGACACCAGCCCTGGCCATCAAGAAGCTACCTTGCCTCCACCAGACAGAGCAGGGCGAGAGTTCCATGATCCTCAGTAGGTAGGGACTACACCCCAAGCCAGCATGAAGCAGACACAGAAAAAAGACCATTGGTTTCTCTGCCTCCCATAAAGATTTATGGGGTCACATCTCTCAGAGGGGAGATGAGGCAGGAAAAGAGGGTCTGGAGGCAGGGAACATAAGGCCAATTCACACTTCAGCTATGACAGGAAATATCCTCTCCATAGGGTGTAGGCCAAGTAAATAACTTTGTAACTTTACTTTATCCTCTTCATTTACATGGAATATGCCCCAAGTAACCAATGGAATCCTCTAGCGGATATTTAAACTCCCTAAAATTATTTAACGGGGCCCTTGAACCTCTATGCTCGGGCCCACTCCCACACTGTGGAGTGTACTTTCATTTTCGATAAATCTTTTTATTCCTTCCTTTGTGCATTTTGTCCAATTCTTTCTTCAAGACGCCAAGAACCTGGACACCCTCCAGTGGTGACAAGAAGAGACTACAGATTTCTTCCTCATGAAAATAAGAAAACAACCAGGAACTTTCTGAAATTTCTGTAATATGTGAAGCAGAGGGAGTCAAGTTGAAAGAAAAGGCCATTAATGCTGAAACACCTATGTTGTCATACTGGAAAAGGAAGGACTTTCAGAGAAATATGTAAATAATTTCCTCCCACTCTGTCCCAAGCCAAGGGAAGAAGTTTCTGAAAGTAAGAGCTTTGGGGAGGGAATTGTGTGAAAATTGGAAAGGGACAAAGAAGAATATTGGTGCGTCAAATGCACTTCAAAAGGTAAAGTGAGGAACTTAACATTACAGGTTCTTGATGTTGTTAGTATGAAAATGAAACGAGGAAAAATCTCTAACTAGTTTTGTTTTGATAAAACACTCAGGAGTGAAAATCACTAAGGTTTTAGTATAAGCTTTTAGTATAACCCTACTAAATCACTAAGCTTTTAGTATAACCCTACTTTCAACTTATAACTTATAGCTCTTACCAAATGAAATCACTTCTAAGAAACCACAGCAGGGCCACAGAAGAACCTGGCCACCAGAAGGTCTAGCTGCAGCATTTTACCCCCAAGTTTGCTTATTCAGGAAATTCAATTCAATTCATTCATTGAATGGATTGAACTTTAATACTAAACCAGGCTCATTGCCACTTCCTGAGGATTGATCAGATGATCGTGAAAATCAATGAAATATTGATCTATACAATTGCTGAAGGAGTCCAATAAAAACAAATGTCAATATGACTCATTTGTTTTTATTTTTTAAATCAAGGGTGCATATAATAATTCCCTGAAAAGTTTTCTTAAAATACCCTGGATCATAGGCCTCTCTGGATTTCCTGATTCTGATTTGGGACATGCCAAGGTGTGTCAGGCAAGCACAGTTTTAGAAAATAAAAATCTCAGCATGTAATTATGAAGCATAACACATATTGAGAACTGCTGATGTAGATTATCACATGCAAGCATAAGTAGATTCAGTACAGAGGTTGATTCAGTACAGAGGTTGAGGTCATCTGATTCAGTACAGAGGTTGAGGTCCCCAGGGAAAGGAAGTTGATGCCCAATGCAAAAGATTACATTAATAATTTGTCTTGGACAGCTCAGGCTACCATAACAGAATACCATAGACTGCATGACTTAGAAATTTATTTTCTCACAATTCTGGAGGCTTGTTCAACTCCAAAATTTGTTTCCTGGTGAGGACCTTCTTCCTGACTTGCAGACAGCCACCTTCTCACTTTGTCTTCAAGTGGCAGGTTGGGGAGGGGGAGACAGAAAGTGGTGAGAGAAAGTGACAAAGAGATCTTTATTTTTTAAAATAAATCTACTAATTACATCATGAAGACTCCACCCTCATGACCTTCTATGACATTAATTACTTCTAAATGACTCATCTTCAGATAGCATCATATTGGGGATTATGGCCTCACATATGAATTTGGGAGAGAGGGGGATATAATTAAGTTCATAGCATAGTTTAATTTGTATTATCAGTGTGATTCAAGATGTTGTTAAATTATCCAGAGTAGGCTGTAGTATAAAATGAACTATCAGAGTAACTTTTAGATAAAAACAGTGCAGAAAATTCTAGCACCATGCTTGAAAATGAATGCAATAGAGAAAAAGTTATAAAGAGAGAAAAACTATAGAAAAAAGTTATCAATTTGGGAAAAAAATAGGAAGAAGGAAAAAGCAAGAAAGCAATATGAATATAATATATTGAAAATGACAGAAAAACTAATATCAAACACACATGTAATTATAACAAATAAGTATAGGTTAAATAGAAGTGTGTTTTTTATTTAAAGAAACATACTGCATAAAAAGGATTTTAAAAAAGAGATAATCAAAGGTATAAAATTCATCTAACATAAGTAATTTGATGAGTGTTCAAATTTGGTTTACCGTTTTGTTTCTGCAAAATTTTAACAACAGAAGATAGATTAAATAATTAAGTAATTGGCCGGGCGCGGTGGCTCATGCCTGTAATCCCAGCACTTTGGGAGGCCGAGGTGGGCAGATCACAAGGTCAGGAGATCGAGACCACAGTGAAACCCCGTCTCTACAAAAAATACAAAAAACTAGCCGGGCGAGGTGGCGGGCGCCTGTAGTCCCAGCTACTCAGGAGGCTGAGGCAGGAGAATGGCGTGAACCCGGGAGGTGGAGCTTGCAGTGAGCCGAGATCCCACCACTGCACTCCAGCCTGGGCGGCAGATCGAGACTCCATCTCAAAAAAAAAGATTAAATAATTAAGTAATTAATAAGAGACTATTATACAGCTATAATTAAGGTCAGATTATAAATATGTGTATAAACATGAAAAGATATCCCTGGCATACTGATGAGTTAACAACTGACTATATAGCAGTAGTTATAATTGGCTTTCATGGAATAAAACTAAAAATAATGCTATTTGATTGATGCAGAATATGTGTAAAGACTTTTGATGTTCTCTTACATGCACATCTATTGAATTTTCATGTCATACATGTACTATTTCTTTTAGGATAAGTAAACACAAAAATATTTTTATCACAAAATATGAAGAACTAATAAATTATGAAGAGTAAACATAGAACAGATGAATAAAATAAAAATCACCTATTATCCTTCCAGAACTACAGGCAGTAATAATATTTCACTGAACCATACTGTGTTAATCTCTGTGTTACCAGTGCCTAACACAGAGCCTGATATACAATACATGTGCAATACATATTTGTTAAATGGAACTGAACTAAGATCCTACCATGAACATTTATGTAAAATATCATGTTAATAAGGTTCTATATACTGCTTACAATATTTGTTGTGATTGCAATTATGTAGCCAAGTATAGATATGTATACACTGTTAATAAACACTGAAAGAGAATCAGGAGTAATGGGAATATTTGGAATACTGTATTATTTTAATCAAAAAACATTTATACAGTTTTTGTCTGGTCCTATTCTATATGCTTACAGTAGTAATAAAGGCAGCCAGGTTCCTACCTTCCTGGATCCTGCAATCTAATAAAGAGACATAGGAGAAATAAAGAAATAATAAAGGAGATAATTACAGATTGGTGTAAATTCTATAACAAATAACCAAGGAGGGCCATTATAGGACACATGTGATGGGAGAGAAATTTAAAGGAATAAGTACAAAGGCTTTACAATGATGGCACAGTCAAAGAAAATTCACTAGAATTAGCTATCAGTGCTCTAGGGGAGAGGAAAAGGAGCTGAAGTAAAAGAAATGGGAAGATAACAGGTAATCCAGGTATTTGTACTCACAATAAAATATTTGAATTTTGTTCAATATGTAATTAGAAACCACTGAAGGATTTAACACAGTGACGTAATTTGGTTTACATTTTGACCTTCTTAAAACATATACATTTTAATAAGATCATGCTGGCTCTTCTGTGAGTTTAAAAGATTTTGAGAGGTAGAAGCAAGGGTGGAAAATAAGAGATCAGTAAGGAAATTACAATAGTCCAAGTAAAGGATGATGTTTTTGATCAGATGGAAGCAATGGAGAAGGAAATACATGGACAAATTAGAGATGTATATGAGAGAAGCTGGGCTTACACCTGTAATCCCAGCACACTGGGAGGCCCAGGTGGGTGGATCATGAGGTCAGGAGTTCGAGACCAGCCTGGCCAAGACGGTGAAACCTCGCCTCTACTAAAGTTAGCCAGATGTGGTAGTGCTCCTGTAATATGTAGCCATGACTCTCTACAAAAATTAGCCAGATGTGGTGGCGCACCTGTAGTCTCAGCTACTCAGGAGGCTTAGGCTGGAGAATCGTTTGAACCTGGGGGGTGGAGTTGCAGTAAGCCGAAATGGCAACACTGCACTCCAGCCTGGGCGACCGAGTGAGACTCAGCCTCAAAAAAAAAAAAAAAAAAAGGATGTATGTGAGAGGTACCCAGGGTTATCTAACTGTTGGTTGTAGAAAATGAGGACAAGAAAGGAAATAAGCACATAGAAGAATTTACTGGAATATAAAGGCAGGGAAAGAAGAGCAAGTTTTACTAGATAAAAATCACAATTTATTTTAGAAATGTTGGATTTGTGATCCCAATTAGATATTCGAGTGGAATGCCAAGTAGACTATCTCGATTTCAGTGCTAGTGCCTGGCCTGTGGATATAAATTTGGGAACTATGACCACCTAAAGTCATGAGACTAGATGCTATGCTTTTTTTTTTTTTTTTTTTCCCCTATGGGACAAAAACAAAACCAAAAACTCTAGCTAATACTTATACAGATATGTATATATTTGATAAAGTTAAAAACCAGATTTGATAATTTTATTCATTGGCTGTCATACATTGCTTTGCACATATTGGGCTAAAAATAGTTGTTTTATGATAATATGAATAAATTTTACTTTTATAGAGAAGACTTTTTAGGCATACTTATAGCATTTTAAAAATATATTACTCTATCACTGAACAATTCATAAACATGACTCTACAAATTATTTTTCTGACACTTATCTGAATAATCTAGTCCTTTTTTTTCCAATAAAATACATACCAAGGAACATCTGTGTAGGTTTGAAAGGCACAGGTAATACTTTTACCGTTATGGCAGACTCCTGCTTTGCACTCGGTAAAATCTACTCCTGAGAGCAAAGCCCTTAGATGTGTTCATCTGTAATTTCTCCCTTGTGATTTGGAGGCCATCTCCCAAGATGACTTCCCAATGGTCCCCTTCAGTTCTCTATTTGGTCGGCACCAAAACACCATCACAAATCACTTTCATATCTCCCTTTCACTTTACTCAGCAATTGGACACAAAATGGTTTTGTTGTTGTTATTGTTACTGAAAAATACTCATCAGATTAATTCCTTGGTATAGAACCACTATGTTGCTGCAGGTTTATCTATTAATCTTTATTCTCTGAAAAACAATGACACATTTAGGTATTTCAGTTCTAACAATCTTCAGAAAAAGATTTATTTTTCTTTTGTGACAAAAAAATGTCAATATCTAATACAAAGTTAAAGCTTTGGAAAAATCTTTAGTGGAAATCTTTTGTGGCAAAATCTTTAGTACACAGGCTTATCATTTGTTTAAGCAATAATACCAAAACCTTTCCTGAGGCATAAATTTGCCCCATGTTTATGAAAATATGCCACGATTTATGAAGAACTTGAAACTAGCTTATCTCCAATATTTTGAGCCATCCTTTTCATTCTAGATTTGCAAACCAAAGCGTATATTACAAATCATGAATGTTCCAATATGCTTCTACTCCATTCTTGAACATGCCAGAGCTTTAGTTCCAAAGAGGAATATTTTCTTTTATTTTTATTTAATAGAAGAGAAGGGAATCTTGTGACTGACGTATTTATTACTACAGCAAATTTGGCAAAACGTTTTTCTTAGAGGAAGATTTAAACATTCATGAATGTAACTTTGGTTATGAAGTTAAATTTTTGCTGTGTTGAAAATAATGTTGGCATAAATATAAATCAGATTATCATCGAAAAACTTTCTAAATTATTCATATATGAGTATTTTAAATAATAAAATATTGTTATGGTTAAGCTTCAATTGATATACAAGTTTATCCATTACATTAGATTTAACTATTAATGGGCAAGAATACATTATTCAATGATAAGTAATGAAGAATAAGCTATTAAACTGTAAAAAGTATAGTACTTTATAATTTATTTTTTGAAATTAAAAAAAATTGTGCTCCTAACTAGTCCGACACTGAATGATTTTTTCGCCCTCTACAGTGCTCAGTGTGTCTGCTGCCTGTGTTAGTGATGTGGTTTATCCTGCAGAGTCCCTTATTGAAAAGACCTTGAGTGTCTATAGCTCTATTACATTTTCGCTCTCTGATGGCATAACCATCAATAACTACAACCCACTGATTTTATCACCTTTTTGCTTCCCTCTTAAGCCAGCTTAAATTCCATGGCCAGTTACTATAATGTCTTCCTTTCCTATAATTTCAACTCCCTTGTCTTGCTCTTGCCCTTGTCTTTGCCACATTGACTTGGCAAAATACAAGCTCTGGTTTTACCTACAACCCCTAAACTGAAAGTAAAAACAACAGCAAAAATAAACACACTACAATGTGGCTTGCTTTTACTTTAAATTCGAAGGCAATAACCTCAAGGAAGCTCTTAAGGCTGCCCAGCAATCACACTCCATTGCACTGGTACAATACTCTCCTGTCGTCATAGACAATAGCTGGTGGTCTTTCCTTAAACTACTCACAATTTTTCCCATCCTATTTTCTGAGAATATAGAGGCAGTCAGAAGAGAGTATTCTAAACTCTTACCCTCATAGCTACCAAACAACTAGCATCTGTACCCTTTCCTTCCTTTACAATAGATTAATTATTGTTGCCAAAAATAAAAACCATATCCTCCACTGTGCCCTTTCACCCAGTCAAGGACATTGTTCAGCAGCCTTCTGCTTCTGGACTATTGCTTACTTCCCCTCTTTACTGGATCATTCCCATCAGCATTCACATGTCTTACAATTTCTCCCATTTAAAAAAACAAAAATAAAAATGATTTTCCATTTAACTACACATAGAGAGTATGTTTTTGCTCCTATTGATAACAATAGGAAAAAGTGGTCTATATTTACTTTCTTAACCTTTTCTGTTCCTTTTCAAACTTATACCAGCCAGGCTTTCATCCTCACAACTCCATGGAAAATGTTCTTTTGAGTGTCACCAATGTCTTCCACGTTGAGAAATCCAGTGTTTATTTCCCAGTCTTCAACTGGCTTGACCTCAGCAGCATTCGACACAGATGATTAATCTGCTTCCTGAAACATTTTTTTCACTTCCTATACACAAGACACATTTTCACACGGCATTTTGTTTTACTTCATGGCCACTTCATCATATTCTCCACTGGTTTCTCCCCCAATCAGCTTACTTTGTTGTGCTCCTGGGATCTCAGATTTTGAATCTCCTCTCTTAGCATCTCTAATAAATACAGTAGTCCCCCACTTATCCATGGTTTCACCTTCCACAGTCTCAGTTACCCATGGTTTACAGGGTCTGAAAATATTAACTGAAAAAATCTAGATAAATCCAGATATAAACAATTCATAAGTTTTAAGTTGTGCTGTTCTGGGTAGCATAATGAAATCTCTCACCCTCTGGCTCCATCCCTTCTGGGATATGAATCATCCCTTTGTCCAGTGTGTATACAATAACTACACTACCATTAGTCACTTAGTAGCTGTCTCAGTTATCACATTGATAAACAACCTCATAGACACATTGTTAGGTTATTGCTGTGAGATGAGGCATCTACTGAGGGTCTTGGAATGTATCTCCCATGGATAAGGGGGCAGGAAACTACTGTAAAGTGGTTGATTGTCTTTTATTCTAGGGTTTTAAATGTTTGTACAGTGATGACTTCAAAAATTGTAATCCAGACCTTCCCTTTGGACTTCAAATTTTCATAGCTATCTGCTGGCTTAATGTAATGACTAGAGGTCCAAAAGCCATCTCCAACTTAATATACCAAAGCCCATATGTTGATTTCCCCTTCCCTCACCCTGCTTATCCTGATGTTTTCTCCATTGAAATAAATATGTTCTTTCAGTTGCTCAGGCTTAAAAAGCAGCTACCTCTATTCTCTCATTCCCTACATCTAACCTATCAGCAAAACTTGTCAGCCATTGTGAAGGCAAATAAAAATTTAAAATAAGAGAAAAGGAGAGACTTCTCCCCACCTCCAACCTTTTTTCTTGGGAGTATTTACTTTAGAAAACTAAACTTGCAATTGTAAGTACTTTCTCCTCCTTTTGAAATGAATGTATATCATTTTGAAAACTAATTAGGATCTTTGTCAGTTTTATGACCCAAGAATGTCTTTTCTCAAGCATCTGGAAGCCATCTCTTTGAAATGTACCATTCAGGACATAGGTAGGCATGGGCAAAGACTTCATGTCTAAAACACCAAAAGCAACGGCAGCAAAAGCCAAAATTGACAAATGGGATCTCATTAAACTAAAAAGCTTCTGCACAGCAAAAGAAACTACCATCAGAGTGAACAGGCAACCTACAGAATGGGAGAAAATTTTTGCAATCTACTCATCTGACAAAGGGCTAATATCCAGAACCTACAAAGAACTCAAACAAATTTACAAGAAAAAAACAAACAACCCCATCAAAAAGTGGGCAAAGGATATGAACAGACATTTCTCAAAAGAAGACATTCATACAGCCAACAGACACATGAAAAAATGCTCATCATCACTGGCCATCAGAGAAATGCAAATCAAAACCACAATGAGATACCATCTCACACCAGTTAGAATGGCGATCATGAAAAAGTCAGGAAACAACAGGTGCTGGAGAGGATGTGGAGAAATAGGAACACTTTTACACTGTTGGTGGGATTGTAAACTAGTTCAACCATTATGGAAAACAGTATGGCGATTCCTCAAGGATCTAGAACTAGATGTAACATATGACCCAGCCATCCCATTACTGGGTATATACCCAAAGGATTATAAATCATGCTGCTATAAAGACACATGCACACGTATGTTCATTGCAGCACTATTCACAATAGCAAAGACTTGGAACCAACCCAAATGTCCATCAGTGACAGACTGGATTAAGAAAATGTGGCACATATACACCATGGAATACTATGCAGCCATCAAAAAGGATGAGTTTGTGTCCTTTGTAGGGACATGGATGCAGCTGGAAACCATCATTCTTAGCAAACTATCACAAGAACAGAAAACCAAATACCGCATGTTCTCACTCATAGGTGGGAACTGAACAATGAGATCACTTGGACTCGGGAAGGGGGACATCACACACCGGGGCCTATTATGGGGAGTGGGGAGGGGGGAGGGATTGCATTGGGAGTTATACCTGATGTAAATGACGAGTAGTTGGGTGCTGATGAGTTGATGGGTGCAGCACAGCAACATGGCACAAGTATACATATGTAACAAACCTGCACGTTATGCACATGTACCCTAGAACTTAAAGTATAATAAAAAAAAAAAAACAAAAAAAAAACCAATAAGGAAGATAACAACCCCAGATTCCAGCTTCTATGGGAAGATAAGGGGCTAACCTAGGTGGACATATTACTCTAAGTAGTGGAATACTTCCTATTGTAAAGATATACATTAGTTTTTCCTCTGAATAAGTCCAATTAGCTAATGCAGATTATCACCCCAATTACTAGGCTGGCTTTAGGATAAACTACGACAAATTATGCTGTCAAATCTTTCTGAAAAACTCATAGTTATCGTTTATTTTGAAAATATGTATGTAATGACTTGGGTCTGCTTGGCTGTATAAAAGGCTAAGGATTTTTTGCATTTGCAATCTCTTAGCAGATTGTATTAAACATCACATTCTGATTTAAACTTATTCAATAATAAAACTCTTTTCTTACTCTAGTACCTTTGTGGAAAGAATTTTTGAGTTGGGTGGAAGTAGTGACTGTATGAAGCAACTACCACTGCAGGACCAGAAAAGAGTATTAAAGAAAACAGCAATCTTGGAGTCCAAAGTTATATTTTAATAAAAGGTAAGGATAGGCAATGGTTTTTCAATGTTGGCTAGGAAGAAAACGTGTAGAAGAGTAAACCAAATAATTTAGACATTCCATATAATGTTATGCCAGTTCATCATATTGGTCATATTATTGTGATGAAGTCTCCTGAGAAGCAGGTAACAAGTATTTAAATGTTTTAGTGAAACATATGCACACTAGATGTTGATAGATCAAATTATGAAAAACCAAGCTACTCTATCACATTGAATTTTCTGGTTGTCCAATGCAATAGAGTGCTTGTTTCCTCACAACTTAAGCAACAAATTATGTTTTCTTACTTTTGAGTTTTTGCTTTTCTGATATAAGAAAAATGGTAGAGTACTTTTAATTTGAATTTCTTTTTTCATGACTGAATTTTGGATATCTTCAGGTGTTTAAAAGCCGTTTTTATAGCTTTTTCTGTGAATTTTTTATTGTATGTTTTCTCCATTTTTTCCCTCAGGTTTTTGGTGGTTTTTGCTTTTTTTTTTCAATTTTAAAGAACAATATAAGTTTCCAAACTTTTAAAAATTTTATATAGTTCTACTTATACTAAGAAAAGACATATTAAAGAGCTTGCTTTCACACCTGGGCCAAAAACCTAAAGGAGGAGCATACAATGTCCTTGGCTTATATGGTAGATATTACAAGGTAAAGAAAGAACTTCATGAGAAAAAAACTGAAACTCTTTGATCAACTTCTCCCTTCCATCTGAAAATTCTTCTAATGATAAATATGGGACTTTGGGATACTAATTAACACAAGAGAATATTTCCTTTGTAGAGTCCAAACATAGTTTACATATAGCTACTTTGTATGGTAAATTGATATAGTTAGTTGTTGGCTGAAGGTATTTTTTTCTGGAGGATTCAGCTATTTTCTGGACAATATAAGCAACATTAAAAATAATATTTATGCCGGGCACGCTGGCTCACGCCTGTAATCCCAGCACTTTGGGAGGTTGAGGCGGGTGGATCACGAGGTCAGGTGTTCAAGACCAGCCTGGCCAACATAGTGAAACCCTGTCTCTACTAAAAATAAAAATAATCAGCTGATCATGGTGGCAAGTGCCTGTAATCCCAGCTATTTGGGAGGCTGAGGCAGGAGAATCACTTGAACCTGGGAGATGGAGGTTGCAGTGAACTGAGATTGTGCCACTTCACTCCAGCCCGAGGAACAGTGTGAGACTCCGTCTCAAAAAATATATATATACATATATTTATGTATATCTTTGAGATGACTCACTCCCTCTGAAAAATGCAGTGATGAACTCATCCAGTATTTAAACAGGAGCTAATCTGCAAATTGTGTGAAGCTTAACCCATATAGTTGAATCCTGGCATGAAGTCATACGTTTTTGTGGTTTGCAAACTCACAATTATCTATATGTTAAGAAATACATCAAGAATCTCTATACTTAATAGGCAAATACATGATGTGGTCAGCCTCTAACCACATTTCTAGACCTTATTTTTTTCTTCTATTTCTCAGTGGATTTATTTGAAGGCATATCCTGGAAACAGAAGTAAAAAGCGGTTAGGCCATATCCAATTAATGTCATATGTCTTATAAGGGTAGGACCAGATATCTAAGCCAGATACTGATTACAAAATCTATGAGACAGTACTGCACAAAAGAGATAATGAGATAAAAGGACACGTGAGCAAAATTTGAGGGTAGGACATTTCATGATTCATCACTGAAATGACAATCATTAACATCAACCTAACAAAATTTTGGTAATCTGTTGTGCATTGCTTTGTGCTTGATAGTTTGGTAAATAAAGAAACGAACATGGCAGAGGCCTTGTTCTTGCTCTAAAGGATGCAACACTAGGTACATGAAACAACTGAAAAGAACTTTAATGCAAGGCATAGTCTGTAGTAAATTCGTGACAAACACATGACAATTCATAATAAGGAAATACTATTATTAATAGGGAGAATTATGAAAGTATTATAAAATGGGTAACAGAGACACAGACTCTCAACAGAAAGAGACATGAAGGGAAAGAATGAATAAACTATACTAGGTAGGAAAATATGAAAATGTGTAGGAAATTGTGAATACTTTGCTTTTACTGGAGTTTGAATACATGTGAATAGAATATGGTTGTCATAGGTAGTTGTATAATTTTGAAGGCCTTTGAATGTCAAGCTGAATATTGTATCTTTAAATTGGAAGACAATAGAGAAGCAAAGTTTAAAAATGCAAAGACACATGATATGAGATGCGAAGTGCCCTAAGCAATGTAGAAACCTGAAGACAATTTAAACTATTACAATCTAGGTAAACAGTAATAGGCACTTTGTCTAGATCATGGATCAAAAATTTTAAAAAGGAGAATATCTGTTTCATGAATATTCCCATTTTGAGATCTATGGTTCTTGATCACCAGTAAGACACATAGGTAAGGAAAAGAGACAAAGCTGGAAGATGAAGTGAAGAAAACTATTGACCATAATTTAAGAAGAATATGACTTGTTACAGTAGATGAGAAACAACGAATCGTTTCCAAGTCAATATTGGTCCTTCTGTTGTTGTTGTCCATATTTACCTTAACTTAACAATATTATTACTGTGTATTTTCTTAATTGGTTTGGATTACACTTTAAAATATTTCCTGTGTAATGATAGTGCAAACACTGTCCAATAAATTATGAGGAAGTAGTATAAGAAAAATGAAAGGTAATGTAACACTTTGTAGAACAACTAGATCTTGCCATTCTTCCTAAGCGTTTTTTTTACATCATTACAAACTGCATAAAAATCATATTTTTAAAACAATCATATTTAGATAAAATTGAAAAATAACCCACACATAAAGTGAACATTTGGTAAATGTTGACATATATATATACTCATTTTACCATCATCACGATCAAGATAATAAACATATCCATCACTCCCAAAATATTCCTTTTGTCCTTTTGTAGTTGTGACTGAGGCTTTTTTTTTAATATCCCCAAATCTTATCTACCTCAGTAAATATTCTATATACACTATAGAAATGTATATTTTGCTGTCTTAGACTTCAGTGCTCTATAAATGTAAATTAGGTGAGGTGGTATACTTAATTTTTTATTTGTTCCGTCAATTATTGAGAAAAATGTTGAAATTAGTATCTAAAACTGTGGATTTGATTATTTCTACTATTTAAAAGGCTATTGTTACAGCCTTTTAAAGTGACCCTTTTATCATTATGAAACAAACTTCTTTATTTCTGGTAATGTTCTTTGCTCTTAAAATTACTTTGAAGATAATATAGACGTTGAAAATTCATTTTATTTAGTGTCTGCATAGTATATTGTTTATTATCTTTTTACTTTTAACCATTTTGTGTTTTTTTATATTGGAAGTGAATTTCCCAAAAGATTCATATACTCTGGTCTTGCCTTTTATCCAATCTCTCTGAAGGATTTCCTTGAACATTTCTTGCATTTCTTGTAGTGTGAGTCTGATTGTGATAGATTATATCCACTTTTGTGTAACTGAATGTCTTTATTTTGCATCCATTTTGGAAGACATTTTTACTTGGTGTCTTAGTTATCTCAGGCTACCACAACACAATCCCATAGACTGGGTAGCTTAAATAACAGAAAATTACTTTCTAACATTTCTGGAGGTTGGAAATCCAAGATAAAGGCACCAGCATGGAGATCTTCTGGTGAGTGATCTCTCCTTGAGTAGTAAGATGGCTGCCTTCTTGCTGGATTCTCACATGGTAAAGAGAGGGGAGCGGAGAGAGAGAGAGAGACAGAGAATGCTCTGGAACTCTTAAAAGAGAAGTAAGTCCACCATGAGGGCCCCATCTTCATGACGTCATCTAAAACTAATTATCTTTCAAAGGCCCCAACATGAATGGATGTTGAATTTTACCAAAAGCCTTTTCTACATCCATTTAGATAATCATGTGGTTTTTGTCTTTAGTTCTGCTTATGCAATGGATCACGTTTATTGGTTTGTGTTATGTTGAACCAACCTTGCATCCCAGGGATAAATCCTACTTGATACCTAGGAATACAGCTAACTAGGGAGGTGAAAGATCTCTACAAGGAGTACTACAAATGACTACTCTAAGAAATCAGAGATGACACAAACAAGTGGAAAAACTTTCCATGCTCATATATAGAAAGAATCAGTACTGTGAAAATGGCCATGCTGCCTGAAGCAATGTATAAATTCAATGCTATTCCTATTAAACTACCATTGGGATTTTTTCACAGAACTAGAAAAAACTGTTTAAAAATTCATATGGAACCTAAAAAGAGCCCAAATAGCCAAAGTAATCCTCAGTAAAAAGAACAAAGCTGGAGGCATCATGCTGCCCGACTTCAAACTATGCTACAGGTCTACAATAACCAAAACAGCATAGTACTGGTACAAAAGCAGCCACATAGACCAATGGAACAGAATAGAGAACCCAAAATTAAGACTACACACCTACAACATCTGATCTTTGACAAACATGACAAAAACAAGCAATGAGGAAAGAATTCCCTATTCAGTAAATGTGCTGGGATATCTTGCTAGCCATATGCAGAAGATTACAACTGGACCCCTTTCCTACATGATATACAAAAACTAACTCAAGGCAGATTAAATACTTAAATATAAAACCCAAAACTATAAAAACCCTGGAAGACAACCTGGGAAATGCCATTCAGGACATAGACATGGGCAAAGATTTCATGAAAAAGACACCAAAAGCAATCACAACCAAAGCAAAAATAGACAAAAGGTACCTAATTAAACTAAAGAGCTTCTTCACAGCAAAAGAAACTATCAACAAGCAGACAACCTACAGAATGGGAGAAGATTTTTGCAAACTATGCATCTGACAAAGTTCTAACATTCAGCATCTATAGCCAACTTAAACAAATTTGCATTTAAAAAATCATTAAAAAGTGAGCAAAGATCACAGACAAGACACTATTCTAAAGAAGGCAAGGCATACATGTGGCCAACAATCATATGAAAAAATGCTCAACATCACTGGTCATTGGAGAAATGCAAATCAAAACCACAGTGAGATACCATTTCATACTAGTCATAATGGCTATTACTAAAAAGTCCAAAAATAATAGATGTTGGTGAGGTTGTGGAGAAAAAAGGAACGCTTACACTGTTGGTGGGAGTGTTAATTATTCAATCATTGTGGAAGACAGTGTGGTCATTCCTCGAAGACCTAAAGACAGAAATACCATTTGACTCAGCAACCCTATTACTTGGTATATACCCAGAGGAATATAAATTGCTCTGTTATAAAGACACAAGCACGCATATATTCATTGCAACACTATTCGCAATAGCAAAGACATACAATCAAACCAAACGCCCATCAATGATAAACCAGATAAAGAAAATGTGGTACATATACACCATGGAGTACTATGCAGCCATAAAAATGAACGAAAAGTTCCTCTGCAGGAACATGGATGGGGCTGGAGGCCATTACCTTTAGCAAACTAATATAGGAACAGAAAGTCAAATACTGCGTTTTCCCGCTTATAAGTGGGAGCTAAATGATGACACATTGGACACATAAAGGGGAACAACACACGCTGGAGCCTATTGCAGGGTGGAGAGTAGGAGGAGGGAGAGGATTAGAAAAAATAACTAATGGGTACTAGGTTTAGTACCTGGGTGATGAAATAATCTGTACAACAAACTCCCATGACACAAGTTTACTTAAGTAACAAGCCTGCACATGCACCCTTGAACTTAAAATGAAAGTTACAAAAATAAAAAATTTTAAGAACTCCATTTTTATAAAATAGTAGAATCCTAGAATCAGCTTGGAGGACATTGGAGTCATAATCTAATCTAATCTTGCCTTATGGCACGGATGGCAAATTCAAATGCATATGAGTATCACGCATGCAGGTAATATAAATGTCTCCTTTTATCTGACCCATTTCATTGAATAAGCAAACCCAATGATAAAGTGATAGTGGCCTTGGTGAACTCGAAAAAGCATGCCCAGTATAAAATCCAAAGAAGCAGTGGATTGTTGATATGAGAAGTATGGGCACAGGATAACCAAGTCTGACTTTTCAAAATTAACAGGGAATATACTCTGTGTGTGTGTGTGTGTGTGTGTGTGTGTGTGTGTTCTCAAGTTTCTAACTTTGAATCAAAGATTATTTTTTCTTCTGCACTGTGTGTGGGCCAAACAGCACAATTGTGGGCCACTAATTTGCACGCCTTTAACTTATATAGAAAAACTAACTTCCTCCATTTTCTGGAACACATGCTGCACAGAGATGAGACTGAAACATTCAGGCAAAAGTGGAAGACCAAGCCAATCATCTGTGGAAGGGAAGATTAAACCTACATTGTAATAAAACAACCCTAATATTTAGACCCAAGAAGAAAAATTTTGAAAGCATTTTCTCCAAATAGCTTCATGTTTGTTCGCCTATAATTTAAAGGCTGATGATTGGATTGTTTTATCCATAGGCAAATAAATGCAGCTCTTTGCTTTTCAGAGATGGCATCCTAAAATAAAACTAATCATTTTTAAATTAAAAAACTTTCTGAATACATTAAAATATTCCTTAATATAATATTACTAGGTGAATGATGTGTCCTTTTACTTATTCCATAGTGAAAATATTGCTTTTCTAGAGATAGCTAATAGAAGAGAATAGAAATTTATTTTGTGAACTATGAATCTTCCCAAGACACTATGCCTGAAAAGTGTAGCTTTATTTCAAAGCAATGTATAAACCTTGGCCAAAATTAAGTGATCTCTAATTTACTGAAAGAAATTTAAAATATATCACTATTTTGAGCAAGGTTAGTCACTTTTTTCAGGAATGCACTTTAAGAGAATAAAAATGAGTCATGTTAATTTCTAGCTAAAGAATGATGAAATATTAAACAATTTTCTAGATATTTTAAGTAGAAAATTAATTTGTCTCTTTAATTTCAGCACACATTTTAAGTTTGGTAAGTGATGTAGTTTGGACATTTGTCCCCTCCAAATCTCATGTTAAATTTTGATCCCAAATGTTAGAGATGGGGCCTAATGGGAGGTGTTTAGCTCGTGGAGGCAGAGTGCGTCCTCACTTTATTAGTTCCCAGGAGAACTGATTCTTATAAAGTGTCTGGCACCTCTCTCCCCATGCTTTTCCTCTATAGCCATGTGATCCCTACTGCCTTTCACCTTATGCCATAAGTGCAAGCTTTCTGAAGTCCAAGAAACAGACGCTGACACCACAGATTCTAGTACAGCCTGCAAAAATGTGAGCCAAGGCCTTTATAAGGCCAAGTTATCTCAAACTTTATCAGAATTAGTTGTAGTAATAATTTCATATTGAGAAATTTTATTTTTTTCCCAGGCTGGTTGTGATTATTTGGTATCCAACCCCAGCAGTTGTGTAATGCTTATTTCTAATGCCACCCCTGTTACAGAGAAAAGTGGCAGTAGAGAATGTAACTTGTTCTTCACCGATTCCTTCCAATGCTTGTGATGCTTCTGTAGCATTTAAGAGAATTCATACCATAATATGATTTATACAAGCCAGATGTTGTGATTCTTATTGCTTTTTTCTCCTCATCTATGTGTACTAACTTCATTTCTCATGTGCATGCTAGCTAAATAGACTACCCATTTTGCTTTCAGATTTGTTCTCTACCAATGCCCTGTACTCGTAACAGGAAACTGCCTTCTGGATTTGTGGAAAGTTCACCAGTAGGAAGCTCCTATGGCAACTGGGAGGGGTAAGAGTAGGGGAGAAACGTAGTATCCCACCATTTGCTGTGGCACCTAGCATCTCTTCCTGGGCCTCAACTCTGCCAAATGGCTCCGGTTTTTCAGCTCTGATAGCAAAATCTGCTTTTTCTCCCTATAGCACTAGGAAGAGTAGTACCTCCTATTATTCGTAATTTTGGGTTTGTTTGGTCCCTTGGCTCTTCCATCTTCAGTGTAATCATTTACCTTCATTAAAAATCCTCTATTTCTAAGACTTTGAAGTGAATGATTTCTGCTTCCTTGATTGATACACATGCCCAAATACAGGACTCTACATAGTTTCAATGACATCTATTAATAGCACATATCCTCTAATATATAGTAAGACCCTTTCTAGACAAAAACTAAGATAATTTCATGGGCATAAAGTCTGTGGTTGTGAATTATTCTGAAGCTCTGTAAGTTGTATGTACAATGTCCTGTTGGGAGAAACAAAGCACCTACAGACTAGGGATATTAGTCACTTCATCAATCAATCAGTCATGGACAGAAAATATGTTTCACTTTTTAGCCTGGTCAAAAGAACTTTACTTATTGATTAAATCTTAAAAGAAGTTTTATTGTCAAGCTTCAGGTAGTTTAAAGTGAAAAATATTATGGAGACATTTCATATGGTGAGTTTTTGTTAACTAGGGGATAGCTTTTAAGAAATGATGTGGTTATTTCTTTTTAAATTTATGTATTAGTTACTATGACTAAAACCTTAATACCCCCAAGATGCCATTTTCTGATGCATAAACAATGCCAATCATATTTAAAATTTGAGAGAAATACCTTATAATCTGTTCTCACTAAAAGCCTAGATTATAAGACTTCAAATAAACAATAGGAAAGCTTCTAATCAGTCCAAATCCAACTAAGTACATACTGATTAATACTTCACAGTATTTATCTAAGAAAATGTCAGCAAATGCCGGTTAGTAGAGTCTGTTTTTGCTGAGATATCTTTTTTTTTTTAACTTCTTTTTTATGTTGGATTTCATATTCTTACTGGCTATAGCTGATTTCAACTGTTCTTTAGTTAGCTTCCTGGCTGCTCACAAAGATTTTCCTGCATGCCACTGCTCTCCAGAAATCCACCAACATTCACGTAGACTTCTCAATGAATGGCACGGAAAGATTCTTCTTAAGGTAAGTTTCTAGTTATTACTATTGTATAGGCAGATATTTTTACCTACTCAATAAAAAATTTAGGAAAACACTTAAAAAACCTTGTGTTATTTATTTGAACATAAATTATGAGGAGTATACAATATTGTTATGAAAGAAGAAACTATAAATTATACTTTTTCACCAATTTTCTGTGGTGGGAGGAAGGAAAATCAAGCAATTTTCTAAGATGGGTAAGGACTTTTATGGGAAAGTCCTCCCTTATTCATATTTTAGTCTTATTCCTTTCAAAATATGTAAGAAATACTTTTCTTCCAACAATTTCTAAAAAGGTAGATGATGTATTCTAAAAGGGGCAACAACTGAAAACTTCTAAGTCTTGAAGACAACATTTATTTTCTGATTACAAAACAACTAAATATTTTATTTTTAAAAATTCAGAATATGAAGACTGCACACAAGAGCAACTAGAGAGTAGAGTACTGACAACTCAAGGTATCTGAACATCATTTTGTCTTGGAAGTTTGGCACACATCAAACTCAGCTGTTACTGAATAGGCCAATGATACCAATATCACTGAGTGTCCAGGGGACTCTCACTGCATTATTTTAATTCCAAAGTTTATTTTAAACTTTACTGGGGTATAATTGAAATGCAATAAACTACACATACTTAAGGGCCGTAATTTGTTGAGTTTTGACGTACTTACACACTCTGATATGGTTTGGTTCTGTGTCCCCACCCAAATCTCATCTCTCATCTTGAATTATAATCCCCATGTGTCAAAGGGGAGAAGTGATTGGATTATGGGGGTGGTTCCCCCGTGCTATTTTCCTGATAGTGAGATCTGATGGTTTTATAAGCTTCTGGCATTTCCTCCGCTTGCACTTTCTTTCTCCTGCTGTCTTGTGAAGAAAGTGCCTGTTTCCCCTTTCGCCTTCCACCATGATTGTAAGTTTTCTGAGGCCTCCCCAGTAATGCAGAGCTGTGAGTCAATTAAACTTCTTTCTTTTATAAATTACCCAACCTCAGGTAGTATTCTGTATAGCAGTGTGAGAGTAGACTAATACAAACTCATAAAACCATTACTGCAATAAACGCCAAAGGTTTGCATACTCCCATTTGTAAGCACTCCTGACCTGTCTTTTTCCACGCCAGTTCCAGGGCAAATGGTGATTTGTTTTCTGTGGCAATAAATTGGTTTACATTTCGTAGAATTTTATATAAATGGGATGACATAGTACATTTTAAGTTTTGCTCTAGTTTCTATCACTTAATAATAATTATTTCAAGTTTCATCCATGTTGTTACATACATGAGTAGTTTATACTTTTCTGTTGAAAAGTATTATTCCATTTTATGGATATACCAAAGTTTGTCCATTCACTTGCTGATGGACATATGCGTTATTTTCAGTTTGGAGTTCTTAAATGTAAAGCATCTATGAACATGCAAATACAGACTTTGTGTGGACATACGTCATTTTTTCTTTTTGGTAAATGCCTAGAAGCAGAATAGATTGTATGATAGGTTTATATTTATTTTCCTAAGAAATTGCCAAACTCTTTCAAACTGATTGCACCATTTTGCAGTCCTACCAATTCCAGTTTTAGTTCCTCCATATCTTCACCAACACCTGGCATGGCGTTGTTTTATTTTAGTCATTCTAAAGAAGTAGTGTCTCATTATGATTTTATCTTACATTTCCTTGATTGCCAATGTTGTTGAAAATCTTTTCATATACTCTCGGTAATTCATGTATCTTCTTTGTGAAGTGTCTCTTCAAATATTTTACCTATCTTTTATTATGTGTTTGTCTTATTATGAGTTGTAAGAGTTTTTACAAATTATAAATAAAAGTTCGTTGATATATGTGAGATGTTTTCTTCTACTATGTGACCTGCCTTTTCATTTTCTTAATAGTGTATTTCAAAGAGAAAATTCTTAGTTTTGATAAAGTCCAATATATGAATTTTCAAGACATTACTCTTTAAGAGTAGTTTTAGGTTCACAGCAAAATTGAGAGAGAGTGACAGAGATTTCCTATACATTCCCTTTTCGTGTGCTAGGATTCTAAAACAGAACACTTACTCTGTAAAGGTTCAGATAGTAAATATTGTCAGCTCTGTGGGCCATATGGTCTATCATAATTACTCCAATTTGTTGTTGTTGTGAGAAAGTGGCCATAGACAATATGTAAATGACTATGGCTGTGTTCCCATAGAAATTTATTTACAAATGCAGGAGCCAGGCTGTAATTTTCCAACTCCTGCTCTAGACTGATGCATGAATTATTTCGTTGGGTTAATTATTCTTTAAATATTGATTGAGCTACTATTTTATGCCAATATCTGTTCTAGGCTTTGAAGATAGTGCAGCAGAAAAACTACCTATTCCATGAAGCTCAGAGTCTAGTGAAAATATTAATAATTACTATGTTGTAGTTAATAGCAATAAATTAACAACTGAATACAGAGTATGTTCGGTGAGGATAAGCACTAACAACAAATATATAGAGAAATAAGGTGATAGAGTTTGCAAGAACAAGGAAGGGCTTGCTAATTTAGAATGTAGGGGCAAGAAATTCTCTTTGATGAGCAGAAAACAGAATCGTGTGATTACAGAGAACTATTTGATGTTTGCCAAGTTTGTTTACAAGTTCTGTCCAGAAAAGCTATTCTATTTCTCTGTTGTTATTGGGGTTTATCCTTCTCTCTCTTATTTTTGAGTTCTTTTAAATGCCTGCTTTAGGCATTCAGAATACCTGCTTGCATGGACTAGCAACCTGAGGTGCCCCACTCTTTCTGTACAGAGACATTGGTGCAGGGGGGGCCCTCTCTGCTTTATATCCAGGCAGATCTCCAGGTAGTTGGAGAACTTGCTCACCTTGATCAGAAGCCTAATCTGCCCCAGCCTTCCTGTGCATAGATTGTGGTGCAGTGGGGCCCTCTCTGTTTCATGCCCAGGCAGATCTGCAGGCATTCAGAGCACCTGCTTGCCTGGTTCAGCAGCCTGAGCCATTTCACTCTTCCTGTGCAGAGAATCTGGTGCAGGGCAGGGGCTTCTCCACTCCAAGTACAGGCAGATCTCCAGGCATTCAAAGCACCTCCTTGCCCCTATTGGCAGTCTGAGCTGCCCTACTTTTCCTGAACAGATTGTAATGCAGGAGGGCCCTCTCTGCTTCATACCCAATCGATTGGAACACCTATTTGCCCAGATTTCAAGCCTGGGCTGCCCCACCTTTCCTGTGCAGAGATTGTGTTGCAGAATGGCCCTCTATATTTCATGCATAGGCAAATCTCAAGGCTCTGAATCACACACTATCCTGGACTCAGAGTTTAGGCTGCTCCCATTGCCTGTTCTAACAACTTGGAGTCAGGAACATTTTCCATCTCCATGCCTAGGCACACCTCTGGGTGCTTTGTCACTGCTCACTGCATACTCACTCTGCACTGGTGTGTGTGCATGCCATTGGGGTACCTACCATGTCTGGCCCATCTTACACCCCTCCCACCCCATCCAAGGACTGAGCAGGTAGCTAGACCACTGTATATTCCATGGATCAGCCCAGTGACTGAGGCAATAGACAGCTTCTCCCAGTAAACAAAAGTCAAGTGTGTATATCTAGTTACATTGGCTGCAACTGGCTCTACCTATAAGTGCAATCTACTGGCTTATAGATTGAATTACACAACCTGATATAAAACCTCCTCAAAGATGTTCACAGGGCTATAGAAGCAACACCAAAGTACCCTACCCCGTATTTTCTACAGTCACATCACCAGGATGGGGGATGGTGAAAGGGCAAGTAAAATAAAAAATAATAATATTATAGAAAAAGAAAAATTAAAAATCCTATCCAAACAAAAATAATTGCAAACTCAGAGGTACAAGTGTGTCCAGATGAGAGGAAACCAGCACAAGAATTCTGGCACGGTATAAAAGTATGATTGTAGTGATATCACCAAGGATCACACTAGTTCTCCAGCAATGGTCCCTAACCAAAAAAGAAATTCAGAAATGACAGATAAAGAATTCAAACCATGAATTGCAAGGAAGCTGAAAGAGACCAAGAGAAGGTTTAAAGTCAACACAAAGGAACTTCTAAATAAATCCAGGAAAAAAGGAAGAGATAAACATCTTAAAAAGAAATGAATCAGAGCTGGAATTGAAAAACTCACTTGGGGAATTTCAAAATACAATTGAATGCTTTATCAATAGATTGGACTAAGCAGAAGAATTTCAGCAAAAATTTCAGAGCTCAAAGACTGATCTTTCAAACTAACTCAGTCAGACAAAAAAAAAGAAAAAAGAATTTTTAAAAATGAACAAAATCTTCAAGAAACATGTGAATATGTAAAGCAATCAAGTTTAGGAATTGTCAGCATTTCTGAGAGAGAAGGAGAAAAAATGAACAACCTGGAAAACATATTTCAGGGAATACTTGTAGAAAATTTTCCTAATCTTGATAGACAGGTAGACATCTGAATACAAGAAATGCATAAAACACCTATAAGATACTGTACAAAACAAACACCACCAAGGCAAAGGGTCACTAGACTACCCAAGATCAAAGCTAAAGAAAAAATCTCAAGGGCAACTAAAGAAAAAAAGCAGTTAATGTACAAAGGGAACCCCATCAGACTAACAGCAGACTTAGCAAAAACCTCACAAGCCAAGAAATATTGGGGGTTTATTTTCAACATTCTTAAAGCAAAGAAATTCTAACCAAGAATTTCATATCCTGCCAAGCTAAACTTCATCAGTGAAGGAGAAATAAAAACTTTTCTAGATAAGTAAGTGCTAAGAGAATTCATTACCATGAGACCAGACTTACAAGAGACCTTAAGAGTAGGGGTCCCCAACCCCTGGACCAGAGAACAATACCAGTCCATGGCCTATTAGGAACTGAGCTGCACAGCAGGAGGTGGGTGGGTCAGGGAGCATTACTGCCTGAGCTCCACCTCCTGTCAGATCAGTGATGACGTTAGATTATTATAGGAGCACAAACCATATTGTGAACTGTGCAGGCAAGGGATCTAGGTTGTGTGCTCCTTATGAGAATCGAACTAATGCCTGATGATTTGAGGTGGAACAGTTTCATCCCAGAACCATAATCCACCCCACAGCGCCCCCCTATCCATGGAAAAATTGTCTTCCATGAAACTGGTCCCAGGTATCAAAAAGGTTGGAGAACACTGCTTAAGAAAGTTCAAAACATGGAAACAAAAGAACAATACCAACTACCACAGAAACATGCTTATAAACATAATTCCTGGGCTGCAAGTTTAGCTCAACATTCACAAAACAATAAATGTGACTCATCATAAAAACAGAATTAAAAACAAAAATGATATGATCATCTCAATAGACATGGTAAAAGTCTTTGAAAAAATACAATAACCCTTCATGTCAAAAACTCTCAACAAACTAGGCCTCAAAGGAATATACCTCAAAATAATAAGAATCATCTCTGACAAACTCACAGCCAACATCATACTGAACCAACAAAAGCTGGAACTATTTGCACTGAAAACTGGAACGAGACAAGAATGTCCATTTTTATCACACCCAGTCTTTATAATACTGGAAGTCATAGCCAGAGCAATCAGGCAAGAGGAAGAAATAAAAGGAATCCAAACAGAAACAGAAGAAAGCAAACTATCTCGCTTTGTGGATAACATGATTCTATATCTGAAAAACCCTAAAGACTCACCCAAAAGGCACCTGGAACTAATAAATGACTTTAGTAAACTTTTAAGATCCAAAATCATTGCAAAAAAAAAAAAAATCAGTAGCATTTCTATACACCAATAACATTCAAGCTGAGAGCAAAATCAAGAACACAATTCCATTTACAGTTACCACAAACAAAATAAAATACTTAGAAATATGTCTAATCAAGGAAGTGAAAGATCTCTATAAGGAGAACTATAAAACACTGCTGAAATAAATCATATATAACACATACAAATGGCAAAATATTCCATGCTCATGGATTGGAAGAATAAATATCATTAAAATTACCATACTGCTCAAAGCAATCTACAGATTTAATGCTATTCCTATCAAACATTAACATTATTTTTCACAGAACTAGAAAAACATGATTCCAAAATTCATATGGAACCAATAAGGGGCACAAACAGCCAAAGCAATCCTAAGCAAAAAGAACAAAGATAGAGACATCGTAATACCTGACTTCAAACTATACTATAAGGCTGCAGTAACCAAAACAACATGATACAGGTACAAAAATGGGCATATAGAACAATAGGTTAGAATACAGAACCCAGAAATAAATCCACACACCTACAACCATCTGATCTTTGACAAATTAGACAAAAATAAGCAATTAAGAAAGGACTTCATATTTAATAAATAGTGTTGGGATAACTGGCTAGCTGTATGCAGAAGAATGAAATTGGACTCCTACCTTTCATCATATACACAAATTAACTCAAGATGGATCAGACATGTACATGTAAAACCTGAAGCCATAAAAATTCTGGAAAAAAACTCTAGAAAATATCACCCTGGGCATCAGACTTGGAAAAGAATTTACAACTAAATCCTCAAAAGCAATTGCAACAAAAAAAAAACCCAACAACAAAAAAATGAGAAATGGGACCTACATAAACTAAAGAGCTTCTGCACAGTGAGAGAAACTATCAAGAGATTGAATAGAAAACCTACAGAGTGGGAGCAAATATTCACAAACTATGCATCTGACAAAGGTCTACTGTAGAGAATCTGTAAAGAACTTAATAAGCAAAACACAAATGACTCCATTAAAAAGTGGGCAAAAGACACTTAGACTCTGTCTCAAAAAACAAAAACAAAACAACTTCATTAAAAAGTGGGCAAAAGACATGAACAAACAGTTTTCAAATAAAACATGCAAGCAGTCAACAAGCATACTATGAAATGCTGAACATTACTAATCATCAGAGAAATTCAAATGAAAACCACAGTGAGATACCATAGTGAGATACCATCTCACATCAGTCAGAATTGCGATTATTCAAAAGCTAAGGGCCGGGTGCTGTGGCTCACACCTGTAATCCTAGCACTTTAGAAGGCCGAGGTGGGCAGATCATGAGGTCAGGAGATGGAGACCATCCTGGCTAACACAGTGAAACCCTGTCTCTACTAAAAATACAAAAAAATTAGCCGGGCATGGTGATGGGTGCCTGTAGTCCCAGCTACTCGGGAGGCTGAGGCAAGAGAATGGCGTGAACCCGGGAGGCAGAGCTTGCAGTGAGCCAAGATGGTGCCACTGCACTCCTGCCTGGGGGACAAAGCAAGACTCTGTCTCAAAAAAAAAAAAAAAAAAAAAAAAAAAAAAAAAAAAAAAAAGAACACCAACAGATCAGCTGGCAAGGCTATGGAGAAAAGGGAACATTTATACATTTTGGTGGGAATGTATTTAGTTCAGCCATTGTGGAAAGCAGTTTGAAGATTTCTCAAATAACTTAAAACAGAACTACTATTTGACCCAGCAGTCTCATTACTGGATATCTATCCAAAAGAAAATAAATTATTATACCAAAAAGACACACAATATGCACTCATGTGTTCATTGCAACACTATTTACAATAGAAAAATCATGGAATCAACCTAGATGCCTATCAACAATGAGCTGGAGAAAGAAAATGTAGTATATTTACACCATGGAATACTATGCAGCCATGAAAAAATAACACAATTTTCTTTACAGCAACATGAATGCAGCTGAAAGCCATTAATCCTAAGCAAATTACTACAGAAACAGAAAAGCAAATACCATATGTTCTCACTTATAAGTGAGAATCAATCATTTGGCAGTTGTGGATATTAAGATGGCAAGAATAGACACTGAGAACTACTAGAGAGGGGAGTGAGGGAGGGACAAGGGCTGGAAAAATAACGCTTGGGTACTATTCTCTATACCTGGGTGTTTTAGTCCATTCTCACACTGCTATAAAGAACTACCTAAACTGGGTGATTTATGAAGAAAAGAGGTTTAGTTGACTCACAGTTCTGCAGACTTAACAGGAAACATGACTGGGAGACCACAGGAAACTTACAATCACGGTGGAAGGATGAAGGGGAAGCAAGCACGTTCTTTACATGGCAGTAGGAGAGAGAGAGTGAATGGAGAAGTGCCACACACTTTTAAATCATCAGATCTCATGAGAACTCACTCATTAGCATGAGAACAGCAAGGAAGAAATCCGCCCCCATGATCCAATTGCCTTCCACCAGGCCCCTCCTCCAATTTGACATGAGATCTGGGAGGGGGCACAAATTCAAATCATATCACTGGGTGATGGGATCATTTGTAGCCCAAACTTCAGCATCAAGCAATTTGCCCATGTAACTAACCTTCATATGTACCCCCTAATCTAAAATAAAAGTTGAAAATATAAAAAATAAAAAGTAAAATACAATGAATATCTCCTTTAAATGTATTCTTTACCAAGGTGTCTGTACATCGTTGTCATTTGATATACTCCCTGATTCTCTATTTAACTGCCCCCAATCTCCCTGGCAAGATGTAGGGTTGCTTGCTTTAGAATACTATTGAAATGTCCACATTCAATCCTTGATATTGATGAGCTAAGGTGGCAGCACTGCATTTTTCCCTTGTGAGTGAAAAAAAGCTTTGATACCATTAAACTCTGAGCCAGATGAAACTACCTCCTTGTGTACTCCAAATTTCCAAATTGTTTCTTTTTAAACAGAAAATAATAATCAAATACAGTAGCCCATAAATTTGGAGGTCAAAGAAATTTCTATACTGTACTGATTATTAAAAGCATTTATAGAGTGTTTATGCCAGACATTAAGCGAGGTGATAACTATATAATAATTAGAAAAATAATCACATATCTGCTCTAATATCCTGGGAAGGTGTAATTCCTATGCCCTATCTATAAATCCCTCAGCCCCATCTTTTATTCATACCATTGCTGTGGCTGTGGTAGAACATAGGACAGGTGCAAACTAACAGTGCCTCACCTTGGGCTTCCACCTTCCCAATTCCCATTACCTTACCAGGGAATAGGACCCCATGGGGATCTAGTCAGCATTTTTTTCTTTGCAAAATAGTATTCAGGCACGGATGTTATGGGCTTACCCTGGACCAAAGAGAATGGAGCCAGTAAATAAATTGTTTACTCAATCATCTGCAAGCCAGGCAGTTCAGAGATGCATTTCATTAAGTTTCTTATTAGCCCCGGTGGGAGCACATTTAAGTCCATAGTGGCCTTTCTTACTTCCCTGATTTAACTTATTTCAATCTGGCCTCTCACTCCTATTCCCTGGAATCCATTTCCAATTAAATTCTTGCACACAAGCTTTTTCTCTTCTGCTCTGGGGAAACCTAGGGCGAGATATGACAGAGACAGGCTAAATAATTCAAAAATAAATTTACAATTATAAAGAATATTTTAGAAAGCTATGTGACCATATTGCAGGTGTAGTTCACCAAGTCAAAAGGGTCCAGGAAGGCATCTGTTATAAAAGAGGGTTTGAGCTGAACATTGGGGTTAACAAGGTGAGTGGAAGGACATATCTAGGCAGAGGAAACAGTATGGGTAGAGAACTGAGGACACAAGCAGCTTTAGAGTTTTGGGAGAACGAGAAGCCGTCAGTGTAGATGCGATGCAGGAAGCCAGTAGTTAAAGAGGGGACCAGCTCCTGCAGCCAGTGTTGTTGCTGGAGGGCTTAGGTGGGTCTCCAGATGCCAATGAGACCCAAGACCCTGCCTGTGTTCCAGGCTCTTGATAGTTCCTCAAGAAATAATTCAGAGTTTGTTCTAATTTTATGCTGCTACTAATTAGGGGCATCATTATGATGAGGATTTCGAGAAAAAAAGTTAGGGATTTCTTGGAATTGGGGTGCCACCCTTTTTTTATGTATGTATGTATGTATGTATGTATGTATGTATGTATGTATTTATGTATGTATGTATGTATTTTTGAGACGGAGTCTCACTCTGTTGCCCAGACTGGAGTGCAGTGGCGTGATCTCGGCTCACTGCAAGCTCCGCCTACCGGATTCACGCCATTCTCCTGCCTCAGCCTCCCGAGTAGCTGGGACTACAGGTGCCCACCACCATGGCCGGCTAATTTTTTTTTTTTTTGGTATTGTATTTTTAGTAGAGACGGGGTTTCAACCTGTTAGCCAGCATGATCTCAATCTCCTGATCCGCCTGCCTCGTCCTCCCAAAGTGCTGGGATTACAGGCGTGAGCCACCGTGCCGGGCTGCCACCCATTTTTACACAACATGCGGCCGTGCTTCTATCTGTCATGGTGCTGGTCGGTGTGTGACTCAGTATGGTAATGAGCATATGATTAGGTCTGGGGTAGAGCATGCGTCAAACCCAAAGCTATGTTGGACCCAGCCGGTTTCAAACCAGATTAGCTCCCATCCTGTCTGTTAGAATCTTACCAGCCCAAGTTCGTCCCCGTCCTTGTGGCTAATCTGAACAGCTCCTTTTTTGCCGCTGTGTGAAATTGCCGCTTATTTTCCCATTTCTCCAGTGACTACCCAGCATTCTTATTTTATGGGTGTTTCTTTAATTAGGGGTGGAATAATCATTAGATATTCTGGAAAAGGAGGGGATTTCAGGGACTCCTGGTTACTGATCACTTTCTCCCTTATTTGGGTTTGCCCAGAAGAGTCATCACCCTGACGGGGGTTTTAGCTATGTTCTCTCTCTTATTTTGGGTTTTCTGTTATCCTGTAGTTTCTTTGCCTAGTTCTTGTTTTAGCAGTTGTTTGGGTTTTTCCATCCTTCTGTGACCACCTAGATTTATTCCTATGTTAATATGAGCCAATTAAATATTTTTATTATTCTCTTAAGAGCCATGGAAAACTAACGATTTGAAACAGAAGACTTTAAACACACACGTGTGTGTGTGTATATATATACACACACACATATATAAGTATACATATATGTGTGTGTGTATATATATATATATATTTTAAAGATCACTCTGGCTACCTAATGTGTATAAAGACAATAACCACAAAGTAATATAAATCAGTTTTAAGACAAAATCAGCCCATCTCTTCCCAAACACTATAACTGAACCTAAGGTTCTCATTTACTAACTCTCAGCTACTATTTCTCTATGTGTAAAATGAGGCTCTCTAAAAAATTTTCAATTCTAACAGTCAGCATTTTTCTTTTTCTACTTCAACTTCACAATATTGTGATTCAAAATAATGAGTTCCTCATTACATGCATAAACTTATATAAAATTAAATATTAATTTTGAGCTCCTGTCCTTCGCAGCCCCTAGCAATTGCAGGCACTAATTAAGGTAGAGCTTTATATTTTCTTTTTAGCCCAGAGTTTTTGAATGATTTATGTCAAGTATTTTGTCAATAAATGTCAGCTGTCATTAACAGTAACTAATTAGTATTAAACAATACTAATTTAAGTAGCATTTTTTCACTAGATTTTCCCATGAAGAGAGGTGCTATGCTTGACTCCCATATATCCTAGGATCTAACAGTTCCTTATACTTAGAAATCACTCAGCAGATAAATTGAATAAATAAGTAAATGAATGCATGAATTGCTGCCCACTTGAAGGAGGACAACGTATTTGGACCTCAGTCAAGTGGACAGAAATAAATGTTTTATTTGCTCAATCACTGTCACCACTAGAAGAGAAGCTGCACATCTCAATTGACTCTCACCTTAGACTTTGCCTATTATTACTGTTTTTTTAATTGACAGATAAAATTTATGTGTTTACTATGTATATCATGAAGTTTTGAAGTAAATATACGTTGTAAAATGATAAAATCCAGCTAATTAATGTATGTATTACCTCACATAGTTATCAGCCTTGTGGTGAGAACACTTTAAAAGTACTTTCTCAGCCTTTTTCAAGAACACAATATATTAACTATAGTCATGATATTGTATAATAACTTTCTGATTGTGTTTCTTCTATGTAACTGAAAACTTATATTCTTTGACTCTGTCTGTTTCTTCTGTCTTCTTTACCCATATGCTTGTGTTGAAATGTCCTGCCTCCCAAAAATGCACGGATGATCAGAACTCACATCAGTTGCAATCTAAAAACTCATGTCAGTTACAATCTACAAACTACAGGCTACTGGGTCATCTTATAAAGTAGAATGCTCATGTTTTGCAACTGTGTGTCTGCTTTTTAAACTAGATTAGTATGCCAGGTTAAAATATAAACCTAAGGATATACTTTTGATTCCATATTAACAGACAATTTTTTCATATGATGTTTAAACATATAGGGATATTTTAAGAAGTTGTATATGATTTGATACTTGTTTTATATTTGTACAACATTAACTCTAATTTAAAAATAGAATTTACATTATTTATTTTATGATTAAATTTCCAGAGTCCTTAGACCACCACTTTCTTGCAGGTGTTTCCCAGATCTCTATCTAGTTCTTCCCTGTAGTCCAATATGCTCATTTTCAGCTGGCTGTTTCTGCTTGACTTCTTCTGCTCTTGGACCATGGCAGTGCTCCTGGGAGGGGGCATAAGCTTCCATCACCCATTGGTACAAATTAAAAAGAATTCAAATAGTTTTCTATTACTTTATCTTTCCCAAAGCACATTCTATTTGATCCTCACAAAAATCCTGTAAGCTAACTTATTCCTACTTAGAGGAGGAAATTAACATAAGGAAAATAAAACTTAGGTGACTTCTTTGAGGTTACATAGATAATCCAATGACTGACGTCCTTATAAGAAGGCCATGCAAAAAAAAACACAGTCACACCTAGCTGGAAAACAGCTAGTTGAAGGTGGAAGCAGAGACTGAAATGATGCAGCTTCAAACCAAGGAATCCAAAGGATTGCTGACAATCACCAGTGGCTAGGAAGAGGCAAGAAAGGATTCTTTCCTGGAGCTTTCAGAGAAAGCATGCCTTGGTAAAATCTTGATTTCAAACTCCTCGCTTCCAGAATTATAAAAGAATACATTTCTATTGTTTTAAGTCACCCAATTTAAGCTAATTTGTTATGTCAGTCCTTTGAAACGGATACAGGCGATTTCTTCTTTCACTTCACGGAAGTATTACATATTCAAAAGAAAGCATCATAACCACACTGAGATGCATATACTGAACAGTAAACTAGGCTCATGCACTATCAGAAAGACGTGATTCAACACATTAGGCTCAAAACAATTAAATCTGAATTCATGACTTAAACATAGGATAACTTTCACACATCCTAAATTTAATTTAATTTAATTTATATAGCATGGATGTTAAATCCATAGACCCATTATTTTTCAAAGAATTACAAGCCTTATTATAACTCAAGAATCTGTGTGACTTCCATGATTACAAAGAACTGAATCTTTGGTTTCTCAATGTAACTTTAGCTCTGAAAACTCTCTAATTATATTATATTGTATAACTAATAATTTTACTACCAATGGGATATCAATAGCTCTAAGAAAATAAATCAGTCATAATTATGATCATTACTGATATGCTGAATGACAGCATATTTCAACTGTTCTTTTTATAACAAATTATCAGAGTTCACAATAAATGTTTTCCCTTTCAGATAGTCTAAAGTTTTTTTAAAAGGGTCAAGGCATGATCAATTATTTACTTCATATTTAATTTAGGTTCATGATCTTTAAGGATCATGAACTTTAAATTTAATAGTTCAATTTTTATTTCAAGTCACATAAGTTAAAAATAAAAACCAATTTAAACAGCCATTAAATAAGTTTCTGAATATAGTTTATTTATATTTTTTTAAAAAAATAAGGGATACCTTTTTCAAAAATTCTTGAGGATAAATGACCATTAAATTAATTATGTGGTAAAAATTTACTTCTGTTTTTATAAAAGTTAAAACTGAAGGTCACTATCTCAACAGAAATTTATTACTTTCTCCTAGAAGGAAAGAAATGGGCCTACTGAGGACTGACAAGTGCACCCTACAAAGTCAAGGACATTAGAATTGCCAAAGAGTGAAATAATTCTTTCAAAGTATGCATGGGAGACATTAATGTTGCTACATAATCATACAAGGAGTCGATTATTTTACAAGTAACTGAGGGTGAGAACCACCTCTGTGATAAAGGAGAAATATGAAGCATATGCAAACATACAGGATTTGGGAGGATTTAATCTTGGGATAATAAAACAAGAGAAGAGTACCTTATCTTCTAACACTATTTTTATTTAAATAAAATCATTACATTCTAGTCAAAGAGTGTTTATACAAATATTTTGAAAAGAAGAAAGAGAAGTGGTTAATCATGAAATAATACCAATAAAGTAAGAGTAACATAAAAAAATCATTACTATGAAGAAAACTAGATGACACTCAGAAAACATGCAGAGAGAAAACATAAAAGTTAAATATTAGGTTTAAATCATGAGGAGAGTTAAGGAAATACTTCACTAATGATCAACAAGAGAAGACTACTCTGAAAATAGCCACATGACATTGCACTTGTTCCCTTTTTTATTGGGATTTGAAAAACAGTGTGTACTGTTGTGAAAATTGCACACCTGAATTTTCTCAAAGTAGTTGGCAAATACAGTCATGTGTCACTTAATGACAGGTATAAGTTTTGTGAAATGCATTTTAGGTGATTTTGATATTGTGCAAACATCATAAAGAGTGCTTGTACAAACCTAGCTTACCATATAGTCTACTACACCTTAGGCTATATGGTATAGCTGTTGTAATCTTATCGAACCACTGTTGTATATGTGGTTCATCACTGACAGAATCATTGTTAAGCAGCATACGACTGTACTTAGGAATAGGTGGAGACTCATAACCTAAATGCTAATATATTACAGAAATCAGTTTTTACTTAACCTGGCCCTAGGGTTCTAATAAAAACAGATAGCCTCTACCCTGTTACATTAGCTTTTTATTTTTAATGTTTTTTCAAAGTTTTGAATAGCTATATAAAATATATAATTATTAAAATTCAGAAATTAAGATGTTTCAAATATAGAAAAGACCAAGTGTGGAACCAAAGGAAATTTCTTATGACCGCTTCCTAAAAAAAAAAAAACAGCTTTAGTCATTTTGGGTCAGAGATTTCTGTGAGCCATTTAAATTGATAAATTTAGATGAGTCACCAAAGAGCAAATGGATTTTTGGACTGCATAATCAAAAGACTATATCTTAAAAACATGAATAATTGCCTCCACTCTCCATTGAATACATCACTTTTATATTTCAATACTGAAGAGATGGCCTTAGTGTTTTCCTCAGCTTAAATAAACATTAAATTGGGTTCCTCCTGACTAAAGTTCGAAGACTTCTCTTTCTTGGAGCATTTACTTAAAAAAACTTGTATTTGCAAATTTCTTCTTTGCCCCTTTGAGACATAAATCTTTTCATAACCTCTGGACAGTTTTACAACGCAGCAATGCCCTTCTTAAGGATCTAGGAGCCATCCCTTTGAAACATAATCATCAAGGAAGATACTGCCACTAACTCCCAGTCTTTGTGGTAGCATAGTAGCCTAACTTTGATAAATGCCAATTAGCAAATACAAACGGACTAATCACATTGACCAACCTACCACCTAACATCCTTATTTTATACCAGTTCAACTCAGTTCTTAAACGTTCTCCCACCTTTTGTTTAAAGCAGTGTTGAGTTCAATCTCTGTCTCCCTTTGCAATAGTCTTATTCAAGACTTCTTACCTGTTTAACTTGTCTGATGCAAGTTTTCCTTGAATAAAGCTCTAGGAACTACATATCAAAAAATCTATAACCAAACTTTTAAAGATTCAGAAGACAAACAAAAATTTAATGAAAAAGCTAAAACTAAAGTAACATTGAAGAGAATGGGTGTCTGTTCCTAGCTTGTGATAGCCATTTAGTATTGGCTTAACTTGAGGAAGTTCAATCTTGTCAGATCAATTCTGACCTGTTTCTAAACATTTATCACCCTCTAGGTGCTGAGAGTATAATTTAGAACTGTTATCTTTAACACAGTCTTTACACTATCTAGAATAATCATTGGAAAACAATGTGCCCCAAGAGAGGCCTTCATTCTTACTCCACTTATTAAAAAAAAAAAAAACAGCCACACATGCAGAAACAAAACAAAACAAAAAACTAAAACAGTAGGCGTTTTCCTTGCTTTTTAGTTTTGTGCTCCTATTGGGAATAATGCTCTGCCTTCTAACTAACTCTGTGTCTCGTCACTCCCTTCCCACAGAGGAAGTAAATGTACTCCTTTAGACACCCCAGATTCTTCTGAAAATCTACTTATTTCTGACTGATTATTTAGAACCAAAATGTTGTAGGCATGCTTCATGTCCAATATTATTTGGGGGCTTAATCTTCTATTCTTGGCGTATAATCTAGTCACTCCCCAGATTACATTATGTGCCAGAAACTGATAACTTTGTTACTCATTCATCAAAACGAAGTTCCTTTTTCTGTGTTAGGCTACATATTTCAACCTCCATTTCAGTTTGATGTAGTCTTGTGACTAGCTCCTGCCAGTGAAATACAAATGCAGTGATGTGTACCTCCTGTAGGCCAAGCTTTTTAGAACCTGAGAGGTCTGTGTATATTGAGAGATCGTAGTTGTGGGTGAGGCCAATAAATTGTTTCTTCATTCAAAGATCTTTGCACCATGAAGAACCACAGCTTATCTCAATAGAGAAGACTGTATGACCCTGAGATACTGGGGTTTGAACTGAATGAAGTAAAAGGAGAAGAAATTGGGTTGTGTCTCTTGTAAAAAGGATGTAAGTGTGTTGTATATGCAAGGATGTAACAAGGATCCAATGCAAATGAATCCAAATGGATACTTGCTGAGTAGGAAGTCTTATGGCTAACTGCTGAAAATATTTCTCTCTTCTTTTAGGCATAGAGCTATGCTATTATTGCAGCTTCTCTTGTAGTTCGCTGTGGCCATGCAGTTTATTCTCACCAATGGAAAGTAAATTAGAGTGATGTGCATTATTTCAAGGCCAAAGATTTGATGGCATTTAAGTTCCCCCTCAATGCTCTTTTACCCTTTTGACTGGCTTAGATGGAGAATACAAGACAAAATTGGAAGACTTTATTGAAGATGGCATTCTCCTTCAACATGTATCCCTAAAGACTACATGAAAGAGAGATGACTTACTAATGTATTTACCTTGCCAGGAATATTACAGGGGAAACGAACTACTGTTTTCTAAACCTTTATGTGTTTTGGGGTCTCTGTTATCGCAATTAGTGTTACCCCAGTGGTTCTCAATAGGGGGCAACTTTGTCCCTCAAGGGATAGTTCACAATATCTGGGGAAATGTTTGGTTGTCCCAACTTGGAGGTGAGGGCTGCTGGCATCTTGTGGGTAGAAGTCAGGGACATATACATCCTACAAGGAATAAGAAACTCCTCCCTCAATAAAGAATGCTTCCACCCAACATGTCAATAAAGCTAAGATCTTTCTTAACTAATGACAATCATTGCTTCATAAATTGATGTTATGCTGCATCTGGGGCAAATGTGCTATGTCCCTTTGGAGAAATTACTTAACTCCTTTTGTAACAAGATGTCTTATTATGGATATTTGTGTACTTCTCAACATTGTTCAAATAGTGGCACATCAATAATGTCTAAATGCCATAAGGGATGGCATCCACATATTGTCATTTAAAAGAAAAGGAAGTATACCTGAACAATGGAGAAGGTTCACTGTCATTAGAAAAACGGTAGGAAGTCCAACACTTTGGGAGGCCGAGACGGCGGCTCATGAGGTCAGGAGATCGAGACTATCCTGGCTAACTCGGTGAAACCCCGTCTCTACTAAAAAATACAAAAAATTAGCCGGGCGAGGTGGCGGGCGCCTATAATCCCAGCTACTCGGGAGGCTGAGGCAGGAGAATGGAGTAAACCCGGGAGGCGGAGCTTGCAGTGAGCTGAGATCCGGCCACTGCACTCCAGCCTGGGCGACAGAGCGAGACTCCGTCTCAAAAAAAAAAAAAAAGAAAAAAAGAAAAAAAGAAAAACGGTAGGAAGTTAATATTTTATTGTCCTCGGTTAAATCTCTGGAGGATCTAATCTAATTTAACAGACTAAATATACTCTCATGATTTCATAAAGCCAATATAAAACAATTTATTTGAAAGGTAACAGCAGTTTTTTAAGGTAGAGATTGACAGGAATTATCAGTGCAACAATGTAAAAGATATGAGGGAAAAGGAGAGAGAAAGCATGAGGTTGATGAAGCTGTGTAATGCAGTGATTAAAAATGGAAAGATCTAGTTCGAAATATGGGAGGTGGTGTAGATAGTGAGTGGAAAAAAAATGAGTTGGGCATTTTTTGGTTCTGTCTAATTCAGATTCATGTAAGTAATAACAATTGTCAACCATCAAAGATATTCAATTTCATTTGGAAACTGACCACAGAACAAATTATGTACAAAAGTTTAACAGATATATATGTTGACACTGTGGTGGGAAGGACAGGATTTTTTGCCTATACTGTGATGGATTTGAGGTCCCGTCAGACTTTGAGTAATACCCCTTCTGAACAGGAATTCACTGGATTACTGTGACTTGTCCTGACTTCCTTGCAAAGTGGAGGATAGAAAAGAGGGACAGTCGTTTGTGTTTTAACTATTTTTTTTGCCTTGTGAGCTAAGATGGGTTCCTTGTGATGAGAAGGATCCAGTAAAGTCATAATCCATTTAAATTTATTTCAATTATAAGATGTGTGAAGTTATACATTTATTATAAATAGCAATACAAACTTTCCTTCGAAGAGGGAAAACATCAATATCATTATGGAATTTGGTGAACTATAAAAAATTAAATTATACCAATTATTTTTATTGTTTTAATTACTTTGTAATTATAGAAAACATTAAAATAAAGTATAATTTTCAAGCTACTGAAGAATTTTTTAAAATGTGTATATTATACAATCAATATTTCACCACTTCTTTGATTTATGATGAAAACACAGGCTTACTAATTTAAATGGCCTACCCTCACTTAGTTTTAAAACTATAATGGCTTTACATAAGTTTTAAAACTGGCTTATAGTTTTAAAACTTAGTGAGGGTGGGCCATTTAAAACTATAATGGCTTTCAGCCACTAGAAAACTATAATAGCTTTCAGCTACTAGAAATTTTAGCGACACATTAATTATTTTACATAACCCAATTAAATGAACTGAAATACTTAAAGTACTTTCAGAAGAATGCCTATGAGTATATATGTGTGTAAAGGCAAGTACTATAGAGAGAATCTATTGCAGAAAGATGTGAGTATATGTAATCAATGATACATGTCTACAATAATGGAAATATTAACTAATCATTTTGATGTTTTGTCAGATAATACCAAAAATAAATACTTCTCAATATGTGCACGTTATGAAAAGCAACTGGCTGAATAATTTTCTAAATTTTTCAGTGTCAAATGGAACAGTTGCTATCCTTTAATGACATGTAGGTAAAATGATACATGCTACTTCTAGGCCAAGGCATTAATGTATGGATGTGTGTGTTTATGGCAGAAGTCAATTTGTGTTCTAATCACTAGCACATGAGGAACCACATGTAAACCTAGTAGACTGGTCTTGAGTCACCCTGAGATCCTGGAGTTTGCCTTTGGATTGTTTCTTTTGGGGAGGAGAGTGAGTGATCATTCTGTGAGAAGAAGGCTATAAAAATAAATGGAGTCACAAGAGCAGGCGGTTCCTATTCCCCAGCCTCCCTTACTATGGTGCGTGGTGGCCATGTGACTTGTCCTCACTGAAAGAGTCTGACCTGAAGATGTGTTTACACTCAAGGCCAAGCTCCTAAGATTTTCGTGAATGTACTTCCACCAGCTTATGTTGCCTTCTTCAGTTTTGCTTTAGAATTTGAACACTAGATTTTATTTATGGATTTATTGGATGGTGCAGTAATGGAAAGGAAATAATATCACTGTTCTTCCCGCTTCTCAGAAGTTCAACTAACTTCTCAAGAAGAAGCTGGCTTAGAAGAAAATATAATAAATGAATAGGCAATGAGTATTTTTGGAGAGTAATGGGAAATTGATCTGATTAAATACAAAAGGTTTCTTATAAATACAAATTCTAGATACAAAATAAAACAAGAATTTTAAAAAGATATTTATAATGACAAAAATATTAATCATGCAGTGAACTAATTGTCATTTTTCCTCAGGCAGTTCCTGTCTTGACTCATAGTGATAAAATGTTACACAAGGTGGAAGAAAAGCTGCATGATTTATTCTAACCTATTTTATTTATAGCCTGATTACACACGTGTATTGAATAACTCATAAAGGCTAGAGCCTTTTAGAGGACAAAAAATTGTTTGGAAGTAGCATAAACTTAATGCATCTTGATAATTATAGAGGAGATTTTGCAGAAATACTTATTCAAACATTCATTTAAATATATCCTGTGCACCACACAGACTTGGACTCTAAACTCCAGTGGAGAGCAGATCATCATTTTTAACATCGTATCATTCAATTCAAACAACTTTTCTGAAAATATTTTAGAGGAGTTCATTTTTATTCTTTTTATGATGCATACATTATATTATTCTCAACCAATAAGAGTTGGTTGAGCAGTCTTGGAATGCACAGTTTAAGAAAGTCTTTAAAAAATATAAAAATCAGATGGCTGGCCAAATAGGAACAGCTCCAGTCTGCAGCTCCCAGTGAGATCAATGCAGAAGGCGGATGATTTCTGCATTTCCAATTGAGGTACCCAGCTCAACTCACTGGGACTGGTTAGACAGTGGGTGCAGCCCGCAGATGGAGAGCAGAAGCAGGGTGGGGCGTTGCCTCACCCAGGAAGCACAAGGGGTCAGGGAACTCCCTTCCCTAGCCAAGAGAAGCCATGAGGCACTGTGCTGTAAGGAATGGTGCATTCTGGCCCACATACTATGCTTTTCCCATGGTCTTTGCAATACACAGACCAGGAGATTCCTTCAGGTGCCTACACCACCAGGACCCTGGGTTTCAAGCACAAAACTCAGCTGCTCTTTGAGCAGACACCAAGCTAGCTGTAGGAGTGTTTTTTTTTTTTTTTTTTTTCCAAAACTCCATGGGTGCCTGGAATACCAGCGAGAGAGAACTGTTCACTGCCCTGGAAAGGGGGCTGACACCAGGGGCCAAGTGGTCTAGCTCAGCAGATCCCACTGCCATGGACCTCAGCAAGCTAAGATCCACTGGCTTGAAATTCTCGCTGCCAGCACAGCAGTCCGAAGTTGACCTGGATGCTTGGCTGGGGGAGGGGTGTCCATCATTAGTGAGGCTTAAGTAGGTTGTTTTCCTCTCATATTGTAAACAAAGCTGCACAGCTCTGCAAAGCCCCTGAAGCCAGACTGCCTCTCTAGATTCCTCCTCTCTGGGCAGGGCATCTCTGAAAGAAAGGCAGCAGCCCCAGTCAGGGACTTATAGGTAAAACTCCCATCTCCCTGGGACAGAGCACCTGGGGGACGGGGCAGCTGTGGGCACAGCTTCAGCAGACTTAAACATTCCTGCCTGCCAGCTCTGAAGAGAGCAGCAGATTTCCCAGCACAGTGCTCAAGCTCTGCTCAGGGACAGACTGCCTCCTCAAGTGGATCCATGACCCGCATGCCTCCTGATTTGGAGACATCTCCCAGCAGGCGTCGACATACAGGAGAGATCTGGCTGGCATCTGGTGGGTGCCCCTCTAGGACGAAGCTTCCAGAGGAAGGAACAGGTAGCAATCATTGCTGTTTGCAGCCACCACTGGTGATACTCAGGCAAACAGGGTCTGAAGTGGACCTCCAGCAAATGCCAGCAGACCTGCACCAGAGAGGCCTGACTGTTAGAAGGAAAACTAAGTAACAGAAAGGAATAGCATCAACATCAACAAAAAAGACGTCCACACAAAAACCCCATCTGAAGATCACCAACATCAAAGACCAAAGGTAGATAAATCCATGAAGATGAGAAAAATAAACAGCATAAAAAGGCTGAAAATTGCAAAAACAAGAATGCCTCTTCTTCTCCAAAGGATCACAACTCCTCTCCAGCAAGGGAACAAAACTGGACAGAGAATGCGTTTGACAAATTGACAGTAGTAGGCTTCAGAAGGTGGGTAATAATAAATTTCTCTGAGCTAAAGCAGCATGTTTTAACCCAATGCAAAAAAGCTAAGAACCTTGAAAAAAGGTTAGAGGAATTACTAACTAACCAGTTTAGAGAAGAACATAAATGACCTGATGGAGCTGTAAAACACAGCACGTGAACTTCGTGAAGCATACACAAGTAACAATAGCTGAACTGATCAAGCAGAAGAAAGGATATCAGAGATTGAAGATCAACTTAATGAAATAAAGCATGAAGACAAGATTAGAGAAAAAAGAATGAAAAGGAAGAAATAGAGCCTCCAAGAAATATGGGACTATGTGAAAAGACCAAACCTATGTTTAATTGTTGTACCTGAAAGTGATGGGGAGAATGGAACTAAGTTGGAAAACACACTTCAGTAGATTATACCTAGCAAGACAGGCCAACATTCAAATTCAGGAACCACAGAGAACACCACAAAGATACTCCTCAAACAACATGAAAGGAATAAACTGTACCAGTCACAGCAAAAGCATACTAAATTGTAAAGACCATTGACACTATGAAGAAACTGCATCAATTAATGGGTAAAATAACCAGCTAGTATCATAATGACAGAATCAAATTCACACATAACAATAATAACCTCAAATGTAAAAGTGCTAAATGCTCCAATTAAAAGACACAGACTGGTAAACTGGATAAAGAGTTAAGATACATCGGTTTGCTGTATTCAGGAGACCCATCTCACATGCAAAGGCACACATAGGCTCAAAATAAAAGGATGGAGGAATATTTACCAAGCAAATGGAAAGCAAAAAAAGAGAAGGAGTTGCAATCCTAGTCTCTGATAAAACAGACTTTAAAACAACAAAGATCTAAAAAGACAAACAAGGGCATTAGATGATGGTAAAGGGATCAATGCAACAAAAAGAGCTAACTATCCTAAATATATATGCACCAATACAGGAGCACCCAGATTCATAAAGCAAGTTCTTAGAGACCTACAAAGAGACTTAGACTCTCACATAATAGTGGGAGACTATAACACCCCACTGTCAATATTAGATGGATCAACGAGACAGAAAATGAACAAGGATATTCAGCATTTAAACTCCGCTCTGGACCAAGTGGACCTAATAGACATCTTCAATACTCTCCATTCCAAATCAACAGAGTATACATTCTTCTCAGCACCACATTGCACTTATTCTAAAATTGACCACATAATTGGAAGTAAAAAACTCCTCAGCAAATGAAAAGGAACACAAATCATAACAAATAATCTCTCAGACCACAGTACAATCAAATTAGAACTCAGAATTAAGAATCTCACTCAAAACCACACAACTACATGGAAACTGAACAACCTGCTCCTGAATGACAACTGGAAATAATGAAATTAAAGCAGAAATAAATAAGTTCTTTGAAACCAACAAGAACAAAGACACAACATACCAGAATCTCTGGCACACAGCTACAGCAGTGTTTAGAAGTGAATTTATAGCACTAAAAGCCCACAGGAGAAAGCAAGAGATATCTAAAATCAACACCCTACCATCACAATGTAAAAGAACTAGAGAAGCAAGAGCAAACAAATTCAAAAGTACCAGAAGACAAGAAATAACTAAGATCAGAGCAGAAATGAAGGAGATAGAGACACGGATAATCCTTCAAAAAATAAATGAGTCCAGGAGCTGCTTTTTTGAAAAGACTAACAAAATTAATAGAATGCTAGCCAGACTATAAAGAAGAAAAGAGAGAAGAATCAAATAGACACTAGAAAGCCAGGTGTGGTGACTCAACCCTGTAATCCCAGCACTCTGAGAGGCTGAGGTGGGCATATCACCTGAGGTCAAGAGTTCGAGACCAGCCTGGCCAATATGGTGAAACTTCATCTCTACTAAAACTACAAAAAAGAAAAAAGAAAAAATTAGCCGAGTGTGGTGGCATATGCCTGTAATCCCAGCTACTCAAGGAGGCTGAGGCAGGAGAATTGCTTGAACCCAGGAGGCAGACGTTGCAGTCAGCCAAGATCGCACCACTGCACATCAGCCTGGGTGACAGAGGGAGACTCCGTCTCAAAAAGAAAAGAGAGAAACAAACAAACAAACATATAGACACAATAAAAAAAGATAAAGGGGATATCACCCACCACTGATGGCACAGAAATACAAACTACCATCAGAGAATACTGTAAACACCTCTACACAAATAAGCCAGAAAATTTAGAAGAAATGGATAAATTCCAGGACACATACACCCTCCCAAGACTAAACCAGAAAGAAGTCGAATCCCTGAATAGACCAATAACAAGTTCTGAAATTGAGGCAGTAATTAACAGCCTACCAACCAAAAAATGCCCAGGATTAGATGGATTCATAGCTGAATTCTACGAGAGGTACAAAGAGGAGCTGGTACCATTCCTTCTGAAACTATTCCAAACAATAGAAAAAGAGCAACTCCCCACTAACTCATTTTATGAAGCCAGCATCATCCTGATACCAAAACCTGGCAGAGACACAACAAAAAAAGAAAATTTCAGGCCAATATCCCTGATGAACATCAAGGTGAAAATCCTCAATGAAATACTGGCAAACCAAATCCAGCAGCATATCAAAAAGCATATCCACCACAATCATTGATCTTTGACAACCATCTGATCTTTGACAAACCTGACAAAAACAAGAAATGGGGAAAGGATTCCCTATTTAATAAATGGTGCTGGGAAAACTTGCTAGCCATATGCAGAAAACTGAAACTGGACTCCCTTCCTTACACCATATACGAAAATTAACTCAAAATGGATTAAAGACCTAAAACCATAAAAACTCTTGAAGAAAACCTAGGCAATACCATTCAAGACATAGGCATGGGCAAGGACTTCATGACTAAAACACCAAAAGCAATGCAACAAAAGCCAAAATAAACAATTAGGATCTAATTACACTAAAGAGCTTCTGCACAGCAAAAGAAACCACCATCAGAGCGAAGAGGCAACCTACAGGATGGGAGAAAATTTTTACAATCTACCCATCTGACAAAGGGTTAATATCCAGAATCTACAAAGAACTTAAACAAATTTACAAAAAAACAACCCCATCAAAAAGTTCCACATACACAAATAAATAAACACAATCCAGCATATAAACAGAACCAAAGACAAAAACCACATGACTATCTCAATAGATGCAGAAAAGGTCTTTGACAAAAATCTCAATAGATGCAGAAATGGTCTTTGACCAAATTCAACAGTCTTCATACTAAAAACTCTCAATAAATTAGGTATTGATGGGACATATCTCAAAATAATAGCTATTTATGACAAACCCACAGCCGATATCATACTGAATGGCAAAAATGGGAAGCATTCCCTTTGAAAACAGTCACAAGACAAGGATGCCCTTTCTCACCACTCCTATTCAACATAGTGTTGGAAGTTTTGGCCAGGGCAATCAGGCAGGAGAAAGAAATAAAGGGTATTCAATTAGGAAAAGAGGAAGTCAAATTGTCCCTGTTTGCAGATGACATGATTGTGTATTAGAAAACCCCATCGTCTCAGCCCAAAATCTTCTTAAGCCGATAAGCAACTTCAGCAAAGCCTCAGGATACAAAATCAATGTGCAAAAATCACAAGCATTCTTATACATCAATAACAGACAAACAGAGAGCCAATTCATGAGTTAAATCCCATTCACAATTGCTTCAAAGAGAATAAAATACCTAGGAATCCAACTCACAAGGGATGTGAAGGACCTCTTCAAGGAGAACTACAAACCACTGCTCAGTAAAATAAAAGAGGATGTAAACAAATGGAAGAACATTCCATGCTCATGGATAGGAAGAATCAATATCGTGAAAATGGTCATACTGCCCAAGGTAATTTATAGATTCAATGCCATCCCCATCAAGCTACCAATGACTTTCTTCACAGAATTGGAAAAAACTACTTTAAAGTTCATATGGAACCAAAAGAGACCCTGCATTGCCAAGACAATCCTAAGTCAAAAGAACAAAGCTGGAGGCATCATGCTACCTGACTTCAAACTATACTACAAGGCTACAGTAACCAAAACAGCATGGCACTGGTACCAAAACAGAGTATAGACCAATGGAACAGAACAGAGCCCTCAGAAATAATACCACACATCTACAACCATCTGATCTTTGACAAACCTGACAGAAACAAGAAATGGGGAAAGGATTCCCTATTTAATAACTGGTGCTGGGAAAACTGGTTATCCATATGTAGAAACTGAAACTGGATCCCTTCCTTACACCTTATACAAAAATTAATTCAAGGTGAATTAAAGACTTAAATGTTAGTCCTAAAACCATAAAAACCCTAGAAGAAAACCTAGGTAATGCCATTCAGGACATAGGCATGGGCAAGGACTTCATGTCCAAAACACCAAAAGCAGTTGCAACAAAAGCCAAAATTGACAAATGGGATCTAATTAAACTAAAGAGCTTCAGCACAGCAAAATAAACTACAATCAGAGTGAATAGGCAACCTACAGAATGAGAGAAAATTTTTACAGTCTACCCATCTGACAAAGGGCTAATATCCAGAATCTACAAAGAACTTAAACAAATTTACAAGAAAAAATCAAACAACCCCATCAAAAAGTGGGCAAAGGATATGAACAGACATTTCTCAAAAGAAGACATTTATGCAGTCAACAAACATATGAAATAAAACTCATCATCACTGGTCATCAAAGAAATGCAAATCAAAACCACAATGAGATACCATCTCACACCAGTTAGAATGGTGATCATTAAAAAGTCAGGAAACAATAGATGCTGGAGAGAATGTGGAGAAATAGGAAAGCTTTTACACTGTTGGTGAAAGCATAAATTGGTTCACTCATTGAGGAAGACAGTGTGGTGATTCCTCAAGGATCTAGAACCAGAAATATCATTTGACCCAGCAATCCTGTTACTGGGCATATGCCAAAAGGATTATAAATCATTCTACTACAAAGACACAAGCACACGTATGTTTACTGCAAGACTATTCACATATAGCAAAGACTTGGAACCAATCCAAATGCTCATCAATGATAGACTGGATAAAGAAAATGTGGCACATATACACCATGGGATACTATGCAGCCATAAAAAAGGATGAGTTAATATCCTTTGCAGAGACATGGATGAAGCTAGAATCCATCATTCTCATCGAACTAACACAGTAACAGAAAACCAACCACCACATGTTCTCACTCACAAGAGGGAGCTGACCAATGAGAACACATGGACACAGGGAGGGGAAGACCACCCACTGGGGCCTGTCGAGGGCTTGGGGGTTAGGGGAGAGATAGCATTAGGTAAATATCTAATGTAGATGATGGGTTGATGGGTGCAGCAAACCACCAGGGCATGTGTATACCTATGTAACAAACCTTCACGTTCTGCACATGTATCCCAGAACCTTAATTCTGCAACAGAACCTTTTCCTGTAACTATAACTATTTGAGTAGTGAACTACCTCTCAACTTACTACCTATTTACTTACTTATTTATAACCTACTTAACTGTTTCTCTATTTCTCTTTATGCCTCATATACAACACAGATTGTTAGCCTTATTTTCTGATTAGCTCTTCAAGTTTAGTAGTAAATAATCATCAGACATCAATCATTCCTTTATTCCTTTATAACACAGTACATGTCTAAATTCTTCATTCCTCAAATGATATTTTATATTAAAGAAACATTTAGTAATAAATTAAAAATGTTTAACAAACCTTCTTTAAAGTAATCAATTATTTAAAATACTTACAGTATTAACCCTAAGCAAATAAAAAGTGAAAACATAAATCTTGAAACAAAAAATTAGGCAAATATCACAAACATGAGCAGACTGAGATGATCCTGAAGTTGAAATAGGACGCTGAATGAATAATACTGTGGGATGTGAGGAAAAAAAGTTAATGTTATTCCCTTTTTGCTCTGAAGTTAAAACTGGATTCATCTTTTTTAGATTTGTGGCTATCACTTTTATATCTGAGGCTATTAATCATTATCATCTGAGTCTGGGATAATTCTCTTTGCACACTTCTGCGTGTATTTTTTTTAATTTTTTTAAATTTTTTTTTACTTATTTATTTTTTTAAAGTCTCAATTCTGTTAAAGTAAGCCTTGCCTTAGAGGTTTTAGAGTGCAAATTCAGCAGCTCAGTAATGAAAGTTTTTTCCCTTGCTGATTCCTGTTAAAATGTTCCATGGGCATTATTTCATTAAGAACAAGTCCAGCAAACTAGTGAGTCCTTTGCAACTTGTTGTAAAATGAAACTGATTAAGTCAGTGGGCTTTAAAAGTGTCTAGTCAGTTGTCTGATTAGTCTTGTCTATTTTCTGTTGGTGTTTGCTACACAGCTTTGTTTCTCTAAACATAATGCTAGATTTTCACTGGCATAGGAAGAAAACCTATCTAAAAGCCTAATATAATAAAATAATGAAATATATTTTACATGTAAAATTAACCTTTTAGAAATCCAATTCATTAAATAATTTTAATATATTATTTCTATAATGTATTTACATTGAATATGTAAGTATATTTAATATTAGAAGGTACAGTGATCTACATACCGAGATGCAAAGCTAATTTTCAAGGAAATACTTAATACTTAATCCAGCTGCTGTATTTTTTTTTTTTAACGAGTTTAAGTTAGTATAATGTTCCGTTTACCAGAAGGAGAGTCAAAGGAGGCCTCCATGTTGGTCAGAAACGCATACCACTGAAGTCAAAATAAGAAGCACAACACTACACTGATTGATGACAATGTCTGGCAGAATCTGAAACTGTTAGCTTTATAGTACAGAAAAGAAAGCTACAGTATATCCTAAACATCCACACTGCAGGATTTCTGTGGGATTCTTTAACAGCTTCGATTTCCCTAAATTGGTCAACTAAATTCCTGGAATAAAGACAAGGAGCAGATCAAAAAGGGATACTAGATAACAATGTGTGATGAACTACAAAAAAGAAGTTTTTAAATTGAAAGACTAAGATGGAAAAGTGAAAGTTGTATTGTATATTATTAAAAAATTATGACAGTTAAAGAATGAAAGTCAGTGCTCATCAAAGAATACTTGAAGTATTAATTGTTGCTTTTTACATAATTCTGTTGCCAAAGTCAATCAACAATATTTTTTAAAGGTGATCTTTAATATTTAGTAGAGTCTCATATAAATAACATTGTGCTTTACTTCTTAAGATTTATTTTTAGGAAACTGGTCTTGACTATATTTTCTCATACTGATACACAAGTTATAAAATATAACATTTTTGAGCAGCCAACTACTTTTAGTCACAGTATAAGCATAAACTAACATATATACACACATACATATATATATATTAGGTACATATATAATAAAAGATACATATATACACATAACTATTATTCACCATAAACATCAGTTTTTATTTGGGCTGTAACAGAGGCACATGCAATTAACATCAAGAACTAAAAGCTGAGAATCCAATAACACATATTGAAGATAAACTTAAAACTATTTATAGATAAATAATTTCACTGTTAAAGTCTTTAAGATTTTCCTACGTAATATAAAAATTAAAAAGATAGAAATTAAGTGGAATACAAAACTTTATAATCTAATAAAGATGTCCTAGAGTAAATAAGTTAAAACATCTGTATCTAATCATCTACATAAACATTAATTGGAATATTATATGTAGAGAAAAATGTAAAATTTTGAAAGGCTACTCCAAATAAAGACACAAACAAAAAGTAATATTCCAAAGCAAACAATGGAAGCATTAAGACATAGTTCTCACTGGGATGATGTAGCTAGAGTATGTTAAATAAGACAATAAAGTGAAAGAAGCTCTTGCAAAGTTCTCTGACAAGGATAAATGTGTTTATCAGGGGTCAGTAATGAACTTTGATGTGTCTGGAATGAACTAAGAAATCATGTATAAAACATTAGGATCAACAACGCAGTATACGAAATTGGTGCTCTTTTGCTGTTATATTGCAACGTTCCTTGAATATACTGAACGAATCTATTAATCATTGCTGCTGAGATAGCCATTCTACCAGACATATGGAAGCCTGAATGACTTCTTCCTCTAACTGTTCCATGCAAATTGAATTGCAGGTTGTAGACAAACCAATTTATTATGATTTTCACTTAAAATATGCTAAACACTTGTTGAAACATAAACTTAGCAGAATGTCTGCATCATTCTGAATAGATAAAAATTCAACTCATATATTTAACTGAGCATCCACTCTGAGCAATTCTTAAGTAAAATATCTGGGTGTGAAATAGATGCTTTGTAAAATACAAAGTTTTATTCAAACATTAGTCATGTATTTAATAAAGCTTTAATGACCACCAAGTACTGAGCACTAGAAAGTATGTTTGGCCTTAGGGACATATAGGTAAATGTGATTTGGTCTGTACTATCAAAAGTCTTAGAGAAGAGTCAAAGACACAAGTAATCAATGCTTGAGAGACCTTGTGAAAAGTGTCTTGATGGAGGTGTGCATAATGTGCTCTGGGGATATGGAGAAGTGTCTACACTGGGCATGGGAATGAGGAAACTCTTCTTTGGAGTGGGGTAAGTGGTTTGGATGTTACAAGAGTCAGTCATAGGTAATCAGTAGGAGCATTATGTGTCAAGACCAAAATTTCTGACCTTAATGTTTTCCATGTCATAGCATTATTTACCTAACCATGAGTATGGGAGCCTGTTGCTTCTTACATATTTTTCATAGTATCTTTTTAAAGTCATGAAGACTCATGGCTGCTTACAAATGTTACACAGAGGGATATGGTTCTTTTGACTGAACTAGGTATGAATTGAGAGAGTATACAACTGTAGGAAACATATCTGTTCTGTGCTACCTTATTCAGGGACCTTTGATGTTCAAATTTGTTTAGAGCTTAGACTACAATTTTGCCCACCACAAGTAGTAATACACTTCTACCCCCCAACTGATGCCTCCACCACCCACATCACTTAGGTCTCAATTTCCCTTCAATGGACACCTTCTAACTAAGGTGACCCTATTTCCAGTTTGCCTACAGAAGTCCTAGCTAACTTCTGATGTCACAGCAAAATTATTAACACCCGTTTCATCTTCAAGAATGTCCTAGTTTAGTCAAAACCATTATGTGGTCACTCTATGTAAATTCACTTGAGTTCCTGCCCATGATGCAGTCTCCAAGATTTTAGAAAAAAAAAATGCATCATCACCCTTTCTGGTCTGAACAATTTATTGTTCAAAAGCCTGACATTGGTATTTTATTTTCTTCTAACTTAATGCCAATGACCTAGTCTCCACAATAGCCATAAATAATATATAATATGCTGACAGCACCTAGTTTTGCCTTAGGATAACAAACCAGTCAATTGTTTACAAGTAGTAAAGATGGATTTTGTAATGATGATATGGCTTAATCCCCCAGTTATATGAATTAAAAATGACACAAAATTATCCTTTAGGCTGTTACATAGAAGTTAGTGTTATGCCTGAAAAACGAAATAAAGGGCACCATTGCAATGTCTGTTTCTCATAGCACTGTCATCAACTACATTTTAGTACCAGATTTTTATGTACATGACTGCAAGAGAGAAATAGGCAATAAAAGATAAGATTCTGAGTTATGAAGATGAACAAAAAAGGAGGAACTGCCATGGATATAAATAAAAAAACATGATATCATATATATGTATGTATGTATGTGTGCTCATCTAAAAACATGAATATGCACATATTGATGATCAGTATGATTTTATAATAACAACAGATAAATTTGTTTGTGCACTTTCTGTTTCTAAATATTTTACATGCACTTTCACTTCCCCCCACAGCCTTAAATGGTAGGTAGTATTAGTATCTCTAATCTTACTATGGGGAACCTAAAAACGAGAAGGATCAATGATTTCCCAAAGGTCAAACCTCATAAATGTGGAATAGGTCATTTGACTCCCAGAACCTGTGTTCTTAGCTACCATGTAAGCATAATAATTTTTAAAATAAATACACAGAGAGAAGTGCACAGCTCAATTTTTTTTTAAAACAAATTTGAATCCAGGACCTGGAATAAGAATGAACATTATCAGCACTTTAGAAATCCTGCTTATAGTCATCCCTGGTTATATATACCCCTCCTCAAAAGTATAATAACTAGATTAGATTTGCCAGTTTTGAGATTTTATATATATAGAAGCATATCAAGTATAACTCATTTCATTTGCCTAATTTTGTTTGTGTGATTCATCCACTTTGTGTATAACAAGTTTTTAAAACTGTTTTTGCTGGCAGTAGTTTATTGAATGATTCTGCTGTAATGTATATTGTGTCCATTCCCCTGTTGAAATATATTTGAATTGGTTACAGCTTGGAGTTATTATAAATTATACTGTTTTGAACTATTCCGTACATGCCTTTTAGTATTTGCATGTTTGCATGTAATTATTTCTACCACTTTGTAGATCTAAGTAGAATTACTGGGTCATCAGGAGTCACAGGGCTTGTGTTCAATCAACTTTAGTAGGTAAGTCCCAGCTTTCCAAGGTGGTTGTACCAAACCGAGTAAGAGTTCTCACAACTCTCAGTCTAACAGAGTTTTACTTCCTTCACATTCACCCCAATCATGGGTATTTTCTGTCTTTTTCATTTTAGTCATTTTGACAGATGAGGTTTTGTGGTTTTAATTTTCGTTTCTCTGATGACCATTAATGAAGTTGAGCTGTTTTTATATGTTTATTGGCTATTTCTGTATCCACTTTTGTGAAGTGCATATGTTGTTTTATGCCTTTTATAATTATTTAAAGGAGTTCTTTATACATTATGGATACAATTTTTTTGTGGACTGCAATGTCAGCTCACGCCTTGAATTCTAGCTTGCCCTTCCTCATGACCTTCCCAAGGATTTCGAACTTGCCTAGCAGGCCCCATAATCATGTAAGCCAATTTCTTGCAATAAATCTCAAATATATATCTTCTGCTGGAGTGTTTCTCTGGTTGAACCCTGAGTAATACAATATCATTCATCAGATTTTAAAACTGCTCATCTATTTTTGGTTTGCTGAAAGTTTTTTTTTTTTTTATCATGAATAAGTATCGACTTTTATAAATGCTTTTCTGCATCTATTGAGATGATTACCTGGCTTCATTCCACCAATCTGTTAATGTGATAAACTACAGTGAATGATTTCTTAATGTGAACCCAAACTTGCATTTCTGGAATAAACTCTAGTTGATCATGATGAGTTATTATTTTTATATATCTATGGATTCAATTTCCCAATGTCATTTTCAGGACTTTAGTGCCCATGTTCATGAGAAATATTGGCCAGTGATTTTTCTTTCTTATTAGTGTTCTTGTTAGGTTTGATTAAGAAATTATGGGCCTCATAAATGAAGTGGAAGGGTACACACTTTTTTTTTCATTTTGGAAAAGAATATATGGAAGCCTTGCATCATTTCCTTTTTAATATTTGGAAGAATTTGCCAGTATAATTATCTAGGCCTGGAATTGTTGTATTTCTCCTGGGCCAGTGTAATCATCTGGGATTGTATACTCTTTATTTTGCAATACAGAGAAATTCATTCAGGTTTGTTTTTCTTCTGATTTCAGTTATGGCAAGTTGTGTTTTTCCAAGGAATTTGTCCATTTTCTCCAAACTGTTATATTTATTGACAACAATTTGTTTGTATTTTAGACATATTATCATAGCAGTATTATGTATTTTTCATTGACAGTATTGATCATTTATCTTCTCTCTTTGTCCTGATTAACTTAAAAGAGGCTTTTTTTATTTTTATTAACCTGATAAAAGAATCTTCTATCTCTGTTGATTATTTTGATCATATATTTGCAATTAGATTTTATCTCTATACTTTGTTTTTATTTTTATTATTTCCTTCTTTCTACTTCCTCTGGTTTAAGTTTGCTCTTCTATTACTGTCTTCTTAAGTAGGAAGTTGATATCTTTGGTGTCTACCTTTTTGTTAATGCATACAATTATTATCATAAATTTCTCTCTGAACAATGCCTCAGCTCCTCAGCTGAATCCCTGGAAGTGGAATAATGCCCTTGTATTATGAGGGTTAATTTTACTAGGCCTTGAATTGTTGTGGGCTATGTTGAAGTAATAAATGTGCTTAAATGGTAGTCATTACTGTTCAAGAGATGAGTATACTGATTAGTGTTTTTTTGTAACCATGTGTCCAAGGTGAAGTCTGGGATACTTTATAACGGTTTGTCAACATTGTTTATTGATAACAGGGAGACTGATTATTTGTGCCTGATCTTAGGTAAAACCTTGGAGGGCTCTACCATTGAGGATGTCTATGCAGTATGAAAATGCCTACGTGATCAGAAGGAAATAGGTTTTGCACGCTATTTTGGGCTCCCTGGTTTCACGGGTGTTCCATTCACATGTCAGTGCTTTAAGATCTGAGAGAGAAGAATGTCAATTATGACCCTACATAAGGAGAAGAATTGGAGATTGTGCCTATCCTCTGTAGACTTCTAACTGTGAAGCAGTCTTTGGCTACTGTGTTTATTTTTACTTGTTCCTATTTTGTAGTATTTCCTTACAATAAATCATAGATTTATATGCATTGTCATTTGGGGTCCTGTGACTCTTTAACAGTCAAATCCTGTTTAACTGCTACCATTAGAGAAGACCTGTTTTCATTAACATTCAGTTCAATATATTTTCTCATTTTCATTGTGATTTCTTCTTTGACCCCTAAGTTTTTTTAGCATAGTGTTGTCCAAATGTTTAGGAGTTGTCTATCTTCACAACTTAATTTCTATTTTAAGTTTACATACATAGAACATCATTTAAAATTTTATTACATTTCAACATATGATATATTTTAATAACTTTCTATGTCCACTTGAATGTGTTATATATTTGTTGGAAGTAATGTTTTACGTATTCCAACTGGATCAAGTTGTTAGCGATAATAATAATACATAATCCTTACTTGTTTGATCTGCTCATTCTACCAGATACTGAGGTCATTGTGTTAAAATATCAAATACAACTGTGGATTTGTTTGTACCTCCCTTTATTGTTTCATATTTTGTTCTTTTGTTTTTCGGGTGCTTCCAAATTTAGCATTGTTATGTCTTCCTTTTGAATCAATACATTCATCATTATAAAATGTTCCTCTTTTTTACTAATTGTATTTCTTGTCTCAAAGTACTCTCTCTTCTTTTAGTAGACTAGCTTTCCTTTTATTTAGTGTTTGTGTGGTATTTTTTTTCTGTCCTCTTATTTTCAATATTTCTGTGTCCTTAATATTTATAGTATGGCTTATATATATAACTGCATAAGTTTCTTATTTTTTCTTATCCAGACTGAAAATATTTGTTATAGTGTTTAACAAACACACACACACACATACACACACGCACACACACACACAAGATGTTTTAGTCATATATTGTATTATTCTTTAATGGTTAACCTATGAACTACAAATATACACTCTTCATTTACCATAGCACTTTTATTATTTTACCATTAAATTGGTGCAAAAGTTATTGTGGTTTTTGCCATTACTTTCAATGGCAAGAAACGCAGTTGCTTTTGCACCAACCTAATATTTTTCTAAAGACACTAGAATCATACAACAATTTAATTCCATTTATTCATGACTGCATACTGCATGTTTTTTCATATATTTTACTTTCTCATGTGGTTTATATTTTATATCATTTGCTATTGTTTTTAAAAGTCAATACAAATTGAAGAATGTTTGCTATCAATGTAATATTAACTTTTCTTTTTCAACTCACTCATCTTACTCATCACGAAATTGAATACCAACAAAAATAAGTAATTTATTCAAAGTCACACATCTTAATTTTAGCAGAGCCAATACTTGAAGTCTGTTCTATTAGGCCAGTCCTCATATCTTTGCAAAAAGTGCCTTCAAATATTTTGAAACTGACTCAGAGGTTTTAAAGCTATGGATATATATATATATATAGCTATGGTTATACATAGAGACTAAAATTCGTTTTAATATTTATAAGCAAAATACTTACTGAGCAACTTTTATGGGGCCAGGAACCATACTATGCACAAAAGTTATAGTAATGAGTGAAACAACAAGATTCTTGCCAAAATAAGGCATTTTTCTAATTCAGTTTTAAAGTGAAGGAGTTAAGAATATGCCATCCACAATCAGTAATTCTTGCATATTAATTATTTAAGTTAAAGGCAATTGAAAAATAGCAATTATAAGAAGATGACTTTGACCTTTGTGCATTCTTAAAAGCAAGAGATGAAAGTCTCATGTGAAAGATGTTCTCCCTATCTTAGAAGAAAAATCGCATTATTATCATCAAAAATGTAAAACTGAAGCCAAAGAAAATTTGTGCAAACCTTGTTACACTTAATTCCTATCTTCCTGGCCACTTTTCTACCCAGTTAACTATCCTGGCTCAAGCCCCTTTGCCTTATCACATTTTCATAATTTATTATTCTTTGTCAAATTTGGTATGTAAGTGATTGATTCCAATTCCTTCTTTGGGTCTTTATTTTCTTGTGAGGGCTTCCATGACCTGTAAAACTTGTATTAAGTAAATTTGTATGCCCTTCTTCATTTTGATCTATCTTATGTCAATTTATTTCTTGAACTGGAAACCCTAAAAGGATGGAGGTGGAATTTTGCCTTCCCTATAACAATTTTATTATTGTTTGCTAAAACCTACTTTATACTAGGCAATATGTTGTATCTGTCAATATTTATCACCAGCAACTAGATATCTAATGTGACAAGGTATATAATTCTATTGTTCTTGTCCTGGATACATTGTGGAAAATAGAACCAGAAATTTTAACCTAAATACTAGATCTGTACTCCTAACTTTTTCAAACTTAATGCCATATGAAAGAAAATAGCTTCCAACAGAGTAAGCTCAGGGAACCAGAATCTAGTGTTACCATTTTATAATTCAGTATTTGTTTTTCTCCTGCCAAGAGGAATTCAACCAATCACTAAATGAGTTTTATGAAATAGTTCACCAAGTATAACCTGAGAAAAAGTTCCCACACTTCACTTGTCAAATGTCTCATTCCTAGAGGGACTTTGGGATCTTTAAGAGAAATTTATTTATAGATCACAGATGCTCAGTATTGCTTAGAATATGGACATACATATGCCAGACTTGTTATATATAAAGATCTTATAATTAAATGTCATATGTGGCAATTTCATGTTGGCTCCCACCATGGATGTTACATGTAGCTCTCTTTGAAAACCAGGTGTCTCAACTTCAAGAATCAATTAAAAATATCAAGTTGTCAGGAAACCACTTCAAGGCATGACAGCCTATATAGATGCTACTCTATCTTAATATTATGTTATTTATAACAATCACTAATCTAATGTGCAACTAAATCATCACCAAGGCAGCAACTTCTCAAAGGGAAAACAAAATTCTACTTTCTGAAGAGCTGTGCAATATCTGAAAATATAATTTAAAAGATGAAGATAATAAAAGAGTAAAAGGTTATTTATAAGAAAGCCTAACAAGGCAATATAGTAAAGTGCAGTTTATTTGAAAAGCATTAGGAGCTCATCTAGACACTAATCAAATGCCAGGTAAGCAAATGCCTTGATTCAAGGGAGAAAAACTGACTTAGTATTAAACATTCATGGCAAGTAACGGTAATGGTAACAAAATTATGAACTGTAACATTAAAAAAGGAGGGAGGAAAAACATTTTCTTTTTAAAAGTTACCATATTTTCAAAAGTAAAATAAATGGGGAAAATATAAATGTGAGATATGATTTAGAAGCTGCAACTCAAGATCTTAGATTATATAGACAGGTATTCCTAAAACACAAAAAAAAATTATAATTTTAGGGATAAATCAACTATATTTTTTAATGTTTTATTTTTAGTTGTTATGGATATATACTAGTTTTACATATTTATGGGGTACATGTGATATTTTGATACAAGCATACAATGTATAATCATCAAATCAGGGTAAATGGACTATCCTTAACCTCAATCATCTGCCATTTCTTTGTGTTAGGAACATTCCAATTCGACTCTTTTACTTATTTTGAAATATACCCTAAATTATTGTGAACCTTAGTAGCCATATTGTGCTACTGAACACTAGATATTCTTTCTAACTGTATTTTTGTACCCATTGACCAACCCCTTTTCATCTCTCCCTCCCCACTACCCTTTCAAGCCTCTGTAATCATCATTCTACTCTCTATCTCCATTAGTCCAATATTTTTTAGCTCCCACATATAAGTGAGAATATGTGATATTTGCCTTTCTGTACCAGGCTTATTTCAGTCAACATAATCTTCTCTAGTTCCAACCATGCTGTTGCAAATGACAGGATTTTACTTTTTTATGGCTAAACGGCATTCCATCATGCATATGCATGACACTTTCTTTATCCCTTCATTCACTGATGGACTCCTTGGTTGATTCCATATTTTGGCTATTGTGAATATTGCTTTAATAAACATGGGAGTGCAGATATCTCTTCAATACATTGATTTTTTTTTATGTATACCAGCAGTGGGATTGCTGGAGCATATGGAAGTTCTATTTTTAGTTTTTTGAGCAACTTCCATACTGTCTTTTATAGTGTCTGCACTAATTTACATTCCTGCCAACAGTGTACAAAGGTTCCCTTTTCTCTGTATCCTTGCCAGCCTCCTTTATTTCCTGACTTTTTGGTAAAAGCCATTTTAAAGGGTGTGAGATGATATCACAATGTAGTTTCAATTTGCAGTTGCCTGATGATTAGTGACATTGAACTTTTTTTATGCTTCTTTGTCATTTTTATGCCTTCTTTTGAGAAATGTCTATTCAGATCTTTTGCTCATTTTTAATTTGCATTATTTTTATTGTTATTGAGTTGTCCGAGCTCTTTATATATGCTGGTTATTAATTCCTTGACGACACATGGGTAGTTTGTAAATATTTTCTCCCATTCTGTGAGTTGTTTCTTTATTGTGTTGATTGTTTCCTTTGCTGTGCAAAGCTTTTTTTTTTTTTTTTTTTTGCTTGAAGTGACCCCATTTGTCCTTTTTCACTTTGGTTGCCTAGATCTTACTCAAGAAATCTTTAGCAGTCTTAAGAAATCTTTGCCCAGACCAATATCCTGGGGTGTTTCTCCAATGTTTTCTTATAGTAGTTTCATATTTTCAAGTCTTAAATTTAAGTCTTTAATCCATTTTAATTTGACTATTTATATGGTGAGAGATAGGGGTCTAATTTCAATCTTCTGTATATGGATCGTCAGTTTTCTCAGCACCATTTATTAAAGAGATCATCCTTTCCCAATGTATTTTCTTGGCACTTTCGATAAAAATCAGCTGACTGTAAACGTGTGGATTTATTTCTGGGTTTTCTGTCCTGTCTCATTGGTCTTATGTGTTTGTTTTTATGCCCGTCCTATGCTGTCTTGGTTACAATTGCTCTATAGTATAATTTGAAGTCAGGTAATGTGATTCCTTCAGTTTTGTTCTTTTGCTCAAGATAGCTTTGGTTATTCTGGGTCTTTTGTGGTTCCATGTAAATGTTAGCATTATTGTTTTCTATTTCTGTGAAAAATATCATTGGTATTTTGATAGGAGTTCTATTGAATCATTAGATTGCTTTGTATAGTATGGGAATTTTAACAATATTGATTCATCTAATCCATGAACATTGAATAACTTTCCTTTTTTTGTGTCCTCTTCCTTTTCAATTACTTTCATCAGTGTTTCATGGTGTTCATTATAGAGATCTTTCATTTTTTTAATGAAGTTTATTTCTAGGCATTTTGTTTTATTTGTAGCTATTGTAAGTGGGATTGTATTCTTGGTTTCTTTTTCAGACTGTTGGCTGTTTTAATATATAAATGCTACTGATTTTTGTATGTTTATTTTGTATCCTAAAACTTTACAGAATTTGTCAGTTCTAATAGTTTTTGGTGGAGTCTTTACATTTTCCCAAATTTAAGATAATTTCATTTGCAAACAAGGAAAATTTGATTTCTTCCTTTCCAATTTTGGTGTCCTTTATTTCCTTCTCTTGTTTAATTGCTCTGGCTAGAACTTCTAGAACTATGTTGAATAAAGACAGTGAAAGTGAGCAGCATCCTTATCTTATTTCAGATCTTGGAGAAAAGGCTCTCCATTTTTCTCTGTTCAATGTACTAGGAGCGGGTTTGTCATATGTGGTTATATTTGCTTTAGATATAGTCTGTTCTGATCTCTTTATTTTACAGACAAAGGCAACAAATCTTTGAGAGAGTAACCCATTCCCTGAAGCCCTAGAACTAAAATATAATAAAACCAAGCATAGAACCCATGTGAATCTGTAATATTGTGTTATTCCTGTCATACTTTTCAACATAGAACATTAGTAAATATCCTTTTTGAGAAATATTAGACATTTTATCTTCTTTGAGAACTAAATAAACCATTTTGACATGACTAAGTAGAACATTTTTGTTTTCTGGCTTCTAATATTGCTTGGAACTTGGTTGATTAGATGGCTTTCTTTTCCTTTTTTAAATTATACTTTAAGTTCTAGGGTACATGTGCACAACGTGCAAGTTTGTTACATATGTATACATATGCCATGTTGGCGTGCTTGCACCCATTAACTCGTCATTTACATTAGGTATATCTCCTAATGCTATCCCTCCCCCTCCCTCAACCACACAACAGGCCCCGGTGTTTCCCACCCTGTGTCCAAGTGTTCTCATTGTTCAATTCCCACCTATGAGTGAGAACGTGCAGTGTTTGGTTTTCTGTCCTTGTGATAGTTTGCTTAGAATGATGGTTTCCAGCTTCATCCATGTCCCTACAAAGGACATGAACTCATTCTTTTTTATGGCTGCATAGTATTCCATGGTGTATATGTGCCACATTTTCTTAATCCAGGCTATCATTGATGGACATTTGGGTTGGTTCCAAGTCTTTGCTATTGTGAATAGTGCCACAATAAACATACGTGTGCATGTGTCTTTATAGCAGCATGATTTATAATCCTTTAGGTATATACCCAGTAATGGGATAGCTGGGTCAAATGGTATTTCTAGTTCTAGATCCTTGAGGAATCACTGCACTATCTTCCACAATGATTGAACTAGTTTACAGTCCTACCAACAGTGTAAAAGCATTCCTATTTCTCCACATCCTCTCCAGCACCTGTTGTTTCCTGACTTTTAATGATTGCCATTCTAACTGGTGTGAGATGGTATCTCATTGTGGTTTTGATTTGCATTTCTCTGATGGCCAGTGATGATGAGCATGTTTTCATGTGTCTGTTGGCTACATGAATGTCTTCTTTTGAGAAGTGTCTGTTCATATCCTTTGCCCACTTTTTGATGGGGTTGTTTGATTTTTTTCTTGTAAATTTGTTTAAGTTCTTTGTAGATTCTGGATATTAGCCCTTTGTCAGATGGGTAGACTGTAAAAATGTTCTCCCATTCTGTAGGTTGTGTATTCACTCTGATGGTAGTTTATTTTGCTGTGCTGAAGCTCTTTAGTTTAATTAGATCCCATTTGTCAATTTTGGCGTTTGTTGCCATTGCTTTTGGTGTTTTAGTCATGAAGCCCTTGCCCATACCTATGGCCTGAATGGTATTGCCTAGGTTTTCTTTGAGGGTTTTATGATTTTAGGCCTAACATTTAAGTCTTTAATCCATCTGGAATTAATTTTTGTATAAGGCGTAAGGAGGGGAGTCCAGTTTTAGTCTTCTACATATGGCTAACCAGTTTTCCCAGCACCAGTTATTAAATAGGGAATCCTTTCCCCATTTCTTGTTTTTGTCAGGTTTGTCAAAGATCAGATGGTTGTAGATGTGTGGCATTATTTTTGAGGGCTCTGTTCTGTTCTATTGGTCTATATCTCTGTATTTGTACCAGTAGCATGCTGTTTTGGTTACCGTAGTCTTGTAGTATGGTTTGAAGTCGGGTAGCATGATGTCTCCAACTTTGTTCTTTTGGCTTAGGATTGTCTTGGAAATGTGGGCTCTTTTTTGGTTCCATATGAACTTTAAAGTAGTTTTTCCAACTCTGTGAAGAAAGTCATTGGTAGTTTGATGGGGACGGCGTTGAATCTATAAATTACCTTGGGCAGTATGGCCATTTTCACGATATTGATTCTTCCTATCCATGAGCATGGAATGTTTTTCCATTTGTTTGTGTCCTCTTTTATTTCATTGAGCAGTGGTTTGTAGTTCTCTTTGAAGAGATCCTTCAGATCCCTTGTAAGTTGTATCCCTTGGTATTTTATTCTCTTTGAAGCAATTATGAATGGGCGTTCACTCATGATTTGGCTCTCTGCTTGTCTGTTATTGGTGTGTAAGAATGCTTGATGATTTTGTATCCTGAGACTTTGCTGAAGTTGCTTATCAGCTTAAGGAGATTTTGGACTGAGACGAGGAGGTTTTCTAAATATACAACCATGTCATCTGCAAACAAGGACAATTTGACTTCCTCTTTTCCTAATTGAATACCCTTTATTTCTTTCTCCTGCCTGATTGCCTTGGCCAGAACTTCCAACACTGTGTTGAATAGAGTGGTGAGAGAGGGCATCCCTATCTTGTGCCAGTTTTCAAAAGCTTCAGTTTTTGCCCATTCAGTATGATATTGGCTGTGAGTTTGTCATAAATAGCTCTTATTATTTTGAGATACGTCCCATCAATGCCTCATTTATTGGGAATTTTTAGCATGAAGAGCTGTTGAATTTTGTTGAAGGCCTTTTCTGCATCTATTGAGATAATCATGTGGTTTTTGTCATTGGTTCTGTTTATATGATGGATTACATTTACTGATTTGTGTATGGTAAACCAGCCTTGCCTCTCAGGGATGAATCCCACGTGATCATGGTGGATAAGCTTTTGGATGTGCTGCTGGATTCGTTTTGCCAGCATTTTATTGAGGATTTTTGCATCGATGTTCATCAGGGATATTGGTCTAAAATTCTCTTTTTTTGTTGTGTCTCTGCCAGGCTTTGGTATCAGGAGGATGCTGGCCTCATAAAATGAGTTAGGGAGGATTCCCTCTTTTTCTGTTGATTGGAATTGTTTCAGAAGGAATGATATCAGCTCCTCTTTGTACCACTGGTAGAATTTGGCTGTGAATACATCTGGTGCTGGACTTTTTTGGTGGTTAGGCTATTAATTATTACCTCAATTTCAGAGGCTGTTATTGGTCTATTCAGGGATTCAACTTCTTCCTAGTTTAGTCTTAAGAGGGTGTATATGTCCAGGAATTTATCCACTTTTCTAGATTTTTTAGTTTATTTGAACAGAGGTGTTCATAGTATTCTCTGATGGTAGTTTGTATTTCTGTGGGATGGGTGGTAATATCCCCTTTGTCATTTTTTACTGTGGATATTTGATTCTTCTCTCTTTTCATCTTTATTAGTCTTGCTGGCAGTCTATCAATTTTGTTGATCTTTTAAAAAAAACCAGCTCCTGGATTCATTAATTTTTTGAAGGGTTTTTTGTGTCTCTATCTTCTTCAGTTCTGCTCTGATCTTAGTTATTTCTTGCCTTCTGCTAGCTTTTGAATGTATTTGCTCTTGCTTCTCTAGTTCTTTTAATTGTGATGTTAGGGTGTCATTTTAGATCTTTCCAGCTTTCTCTTGTGGGCATTTAGTGCTATAAATTTCCCTCTACACACTGCTTTAAATGTGTCCCAGAGATTCTGTAATGTTGTGTCTTTGTTCTCACTGGTTTCAAAGAACATCTTTATTTCTGCCTTCATTTTGTTTTGTACCCAGTAGTCATTCAGGAGCAGGTTGTTCCATATCCATGTAGTTGAGTGGTTTTGAGTGAGTTTCTTAATCCTGGGTTCTAGTTTGATTGCACTGTGGTCTGAGAGGCAGTTTGTTAAAATTTCTGTTCTTTTACATTTGTTGAGGAGTGTTTTACTTCCAACTATGTGGTCAATCTTGGAATAGGTATGATGTGGTACTGAGAAGAATGTATATTCTGTTGATTTGGGGTGGAGAGTTCTGTAGAGGTCTATTAGGTCCGCTTGGTGCAGAGCTGAATTCAAGTCCTGGGTATCCTTGTTAACTTTCTGTCTCATTGATCTAATGTTGACAGTGGGTTGTTAAAGTCTCCCATTATTATTGTATGGGAGTCTAAGTCTCTTTGTAAGTCTCTAAGGACTTTCTTTATGAATCTGAGTGCTCCTGCATTGGGTGCATATGTATTTAGGATAGTTAGCTCTTCTTGTTGAATCGATCCCTTTATCATTATGTAATGCCCTTCTTTGTCTCTTTTGATCTTTGTTGGTTTAAAGTCTGTTTTATCAGAGACTAAGATTGCAACCCTTGCTTTTTTTGTTTTGTTTTGTTTTCCATTTGCTTGGTAGATCTTCCTCCATCCCTTTATTTTGAGCCTATGTGTGTCTGCACATCAGATGGATCTCCTGAATACAGCACACTGATGGTTCTTGACTCTTTATCCAATTTGCCAGTCTGTGTCTTTTAATTGGAGCATTTAGCCCATTTACATTTAAGGTTAATATTGTTATGTGTGAATTTGAGCCTGTCATTATGATGTTAGCTGGTTATTTTACTCATTACTTGATGTAATTTCTTCCTAGCATCAATGGTCTTTACAATTTGGCATGTTTTTGCAGTGGCTGGTATCGGTTGTTCCTTTCCGTGTTTAGTGCTTCCTTCAGGAGCTCTTGTAAGGCAGGCCTGGTGGTGATAAAATCTCTCAGCATCTGCTTGTCTGTAAAAGTTTTTATTTCTCCTTCACTTATGAAGCTTAGTTTGACTGGATATGAAATTCTGGGCTGAAAATTCTTCTTTAAGAATGTTGAATACTGGCTCCCACTCTCTTCTGGCTTGTAGAATATTGGCTCCCACTCTCTTCTGGCTTGGATCGAGAGATCCACTATTAGTCTGATGGGCTTCCCTTTGTGGGTAACCTGACTTTTCTCTCTGGCTGCCCTTAACATTTTTTTCTTCATTTCAACTTCGGTGAATCTGACAATCATGTGTCTTGGAGTTGCTCTTCTCAAGGTGTATCTTTATGGTTTTCTCTGTATTTCTTGAATTTGAATATTGGTCTGCCTTGCTAGGTTGGGGAAGTTCTCCTGGATAATACACTGAAGAGTGTTTTCCAACTTGGTTCCATTCTCCCCGTCTCTTTCAGGTACACCAATCAGATGTAGATTTGGTCTTTTCACATAGTCCCATATTTCTGGGAGGCTTTATTTATTTCTTTTTACTTCTCTTATCACTTCATTTCATTCATTTGATCTTCAATCACTGATACCCTTTCTTCCTCTTGATCGAATTGGCTACTGAAGCTTGTGCATACGCCACGTAGTTCTCGTGCCATGGTTTTCAGCTTCGTCAGGTCATTTAAGGTCTTCTCTATGCTATTTATTCTAGTTAGCCATTTGTCTAATCTTTTTTTATGGTTTTTAGCTTCTTTGTGATGGGTTCAAACATCCTCCTTTAGCTCGGAGATGTCTGTTATTACTGATTGTCTGAAGCTTTCTTCTCTCAACTCATCAAAGTCATTCTCCATCCAGCTTTGTTCCATTGCTGGTGAGGAGCTTTGTTCCTTTGGAGGAGAAGAGGTGCTCTGATTTTTAGAATTTTCAGCTTTTCTGCTCTAGTGTCTCCCCATCTTTGTGGTTTTATCTACCTTTGGTCTTTGATGATGGTGACATACAGATGGGGCTTTTGTATGGATGTCCTTTCTGTTTGTTAGTTTTCCTTCTAACAGTGAGGACTCTCAGCTGCAGGTCTGTTGGAGTTTGCTGGAGGTCCACTCCAGACCCTGTTGCCTGGGTATCACCAGCAGAGGTTGCAGAACAGCAAATATTGCAGAACAGCAAATGCCACTGCCTGATCCTTCCTCTGGAAACTTCATCTCAGAGGGGCACACAGCTGTATGAGGTGTCAGTCAGCCCCTACTGGGAGGTGTCTCCCAATTAGGCTACTCGGGGGTCAGGGACCCACTTTAGGAGGCAGTCTGTCCGCTCTCAGATCTCAAACTCTGTGCTGGGAGAACCACTACTCTCTTCAAAGCTGTCAGACAGGGACATTTAAGTTTCTGCTGCCTTTTGTTCAGCTATGCCCTGCTCCCAGAGGTGGAGCCTACAGAGTCAGGCAGGCCTCCTGGAGCTGTGGTGGGCTCCACTCAGTTTGAGCTTCCTGGCCACTTTGTTTACCTACTCAAGCCTCAGCAATGTCAGATGCCCCTTCCCCATTCTCACTGCCGCCTTGCAGTTTGATCTCAGACTGCTGTGCTAGCAGTGAGCAAGGTTCTGTGGGTGTGGGATCCTCCAAGCCAGACGCAGGATATAATCTTCTGGTGTGCAGTTTGCTAAGACTGTTGGGAAAGTGCAGTATTAAGGTGGGAGTGTCCCGATTTTCCAGGTACCCTCTGTCATGGCTTCCCTTGGCTAGGAAAGGGAATTCCCCAACCCCTTTCACTTCTTGGGTGAGGCAATGCCCTGCCCTGCTTTGGCTCACACTCTATGGGCTGCACCCACTATCCGACAAGCTCCATTGAGATGAACCCAGTACCTCAGTTGGAAATGCAGAAATCACACGTCTTCTGCGTCGCTAACGCTGGGAGCTGTAGACTGGAGCTGTTCCTATTCGGCCATCTTGGAACCAGACCTCAGATAAAATAGATATCTTTCATTTTCAAAAGGTTGTAAGTTTATTGAGTTCCATTTGATGTTATTTATCTTTGATTTTGCCAGAGTCCAATATCATACCTTACCCATAGTAAGTGAACAAGATTTTTGAAGTATATTATGCTTTTGTTCACTTAGTGATTGGTTGAATTTCCTCTCAGCAGGAGAAAAGCAAACAGTGAACTATGAAGCGCTACCACTAGATTCTGATTCCCTGAGTTTACTCTGTCGCTATTTGCTTGCATGTGGCATTTACTTTTGAAGATTGGAGTAGAGATCTAGGATTAGATAAAGACTTCTAAATTACTACATCTGTAATTATTCAAACTAACTTATGTATCAGACTCTGTTCATAAACCATTCCAGATGTGCTCCAGCTGTTTTCTTCCTTGGCCCTAGCAGCTTCTTCATAGGAGACATTGGGCCACTGTCCTTATTGTCTTATCTCCTCTCACTGCTGGCACTCAGCCCTTTCCAAGTGAGAGGACATCAGTAGGAAGTCTAACCACACTGGACTCACTGGCTTTTTATTTTTTTAACCACTTCTGAGCCCTGATGAATTGTCCCAACATGGGGAATAAAAAAATGGGATTCTCAAATATGTGTTCAAAGATACCAGATAATAGCAACTCCAAATGTACTTGAAGGATAAGACTACTGCCTCTCGGAGTAAGATATGAAGATAGGAAGGAACTGACAGATATGCTTTCCTTCCTTCTCTGTGATGGACTGTTCCAAAAAACAACAGTTTCATATAAACTGACAGGAAGAAGCCATATATGCTTGAGGAGGCAGCTGCATTTTCTTGTGATACTCTCGCCAGCTTAGGAATTCAGCACCTTGTATTTGCTTTCTATCCTCTACCTCAGCATGTATGTTTTTCAGACTGTGTTTCCCAGGGAACATAGTCTAAAAGAATTTCAATATGTAGTGGTTCTTATCAGTTGAGCTTCATGATTTTTTTATTTTTTTATTTTTTGAGATGGAGTCTTGCTCTGTCACCCAGGCTGGAGTGGAGCTTCATTAAATTTATAAAGAGGTTAGTGACCAGTCATAATTCAGAGACCCTTTTGTGTTTCCCTATAATCCTTATAAGATATAAAGTGAATTTTACATTTGAAGCTTGCTTAAAATAAAGGTAAACATATTCTTAACAACTGTTTTATGTGTTCCATTTGGGCCTCAGTTTCTTTTTATTTAACTGAGTATAAATAGGTAAGCATTTTTTATAATTCATAATTGAATTATGAAGTTTATCTCAGATGCCTCTAGATAATTAAAATGAGTAATTCATGGCATCACTATTTTAATCCTCTTGAAAATTTTAAAACGTTGCTTGAAGCATGAATGACAAGGCCTATTGAAATAAGTTATCTCTTGTGAATCATACTGTTTTTGTTTTCAACACATAACCCCTCAGTTCATAACTTATTCATATGAGGATCTTGCAAAACAGCTGATAGCGATGCTAAGGGAGGTGGGAGTGGGGTTATCTTATTATATCTTGTACAATCTCTAACACCTTCCATTTGTTTGATACTTTTCACATTATGTAAAATACCCTTTTACTCCAGCTTCAGTGTTTACCTTCTAACCAGAGTACTTGTAGTTCACTTCCCTGCAGAAATTCTTGAGCAGCCACTAGCAAAAAGCTTAATCTCCAAATCCCATTTATCTAATTTGAACAATTAGAAGTGTATTTTATTTACATGGTGGCTATAAGAGTTAGAGATAAAGATGGTTTGTAGCCTGTACAGCATAGAGATGTTTATACTATTATTTTATAAGGTTCTTGGTTCCTCTAAGTTTTTTATTTTACCATTCCAGTGTCATCTCATTTACTCTCAAGGCTTCAATTACCTATCGTATGCTAGAGATTTCCAAACATATCTCTAAGACATCTCCACTTAACAACCCACAGAAATCTCAAAGAGTTTATCAAAGCTAAATTAGGTATATTTTTGTTTATCCTGCCCTTTCTGTCCTTTATCTTCCTACATTTTGCTCAAGTCAAAAACCTGGGTTTCAACCTTGTCTCATCTCTCCCTTGTCAGCTATGTATAATCAATCAACAAGTTTTGTAACTGCATGTCATAAATAGTTCTCAAATATGTCCCATTTATCTTCATCCCTGTGGCTTTTATTATATTTCATGCCATCATGCGTCAACCCAAATATTGTAACATGCTCCCAAATTTTCCCCACAGGAATTAAACTGATCCTCTTAAACACAGGTATGTATCACCTCCTTACAGAAAACTACGTTGCAATTAATGGAAAAATCTTACATAGTGCTTAACATATGCTAGGTGCTGTTCTAAGTTCCTTAAATGTCATAATTCATTTAGCTCTCATGATAAATTATGAAACAGTTTCCTCCCCTTCTTCCTCGTCTTCTTCTTCCCAGTGAGCAAACTAAAGCACATGTGCTAAATAACTGTCCAAGAACACAGAACAAGAAAAGTGAACAAAATTAGGATTCCACGTGAAACTTGGAATCTATACTTGCACTGTCCAAAACAGTAGTCACTTAACACACGTGGCTATTGAGGATATGTGTGTGTGTGTGTGTGTATAAATTTTGTCATTAGCAGCCACTTATACACACATATAAATATAATGGCTTATGGCAATAATATTTTTTTATATTAGGCCATATATTTAGCTATATATCATACTATTTTATCTAATCTATTCTTACTAAGTATGTCAAAATGAGTTTTTACCCTTTTACTGTATATATTGCTATTTATTATTAATTTGAAATTCAGCACTTTCAAAAAATTTATATTACAAACTCCTGTCAAAGATAATTTCATGATTTGTGTTCAGTATCTCAGACAATTCTCATCATAATCCTGATAAAATGGCACTTTCATTTCCATAGGTGAGGAACCTTAGGGAAGAAAACAGCTTTTCAAAGTTAACAGAACAAATGTTGAAATAAAGATTCAAAACTATGATTTCAAAGTTTGTACTTCCTTTTGCTCTTCTTGCTATACATCTTTCTTAATTTTATTTGAGAAAACTTTGGTTTCTAGTCTATATTTTAATATATTAAAAAACTCGAGCCAGGCATGGTGGCTCACCCCTGTAATTCCAGCATTTTGGGAGGCCGAGGTGGGTGGATCATTTGAGGTCAGGAGTTTGAGACTAGTTTGGCCAACAAGGCGAAACCCAGGCTCTACTAAAAATACAAAAATTTGCCTAGTGGTAGTGGGGGTGAGCCTGCAATCCAAGCTACTCAGAAGACTGAGGCAGGAGAGGTGCTTGAGCCTGGGAGGCGGAGGTTGCGGTGAGCCTTCTTCTAAACCAAGCCTTGACCTTGGCCTGTGATAAGGGTCTGTGTCCCCACCCAAATCTCATGTTGAACTCTAATCCCCAGTGTTGGAGGTGGGACCTAGCGGGAGGTGATTGGATTATGGGGCGTGGTTTCTCATGAATGGTTTAGTATCGTCCTGTTGGTAAGATAGTGTCCTTGTGATAGTGAGATCTGCTTGTTTAAAAGTATGTGGCTCCTCTCTCCTCTCTCTTGCTGTTGCTTTCACCATGCTCCCTCTTTGCCTCTGGAAGGTAATTTGAAGGCTGTTAGAACTGAGAAGCTTTTAGTATAGACAGCAGTGGCAATTGCTGGTAGGTGCTGGAAATTGCTGATGTTGCTATAGCTCAGATGAGATTAGGTGACTGAGAATTCCAGCAGCCCCATCAGGGGCTAAACTTCCTTAGGGTTTGCTTGGTAAGCAAGCACCAACATAGCTCTGGTATCCATTTTTAGCAGTTTCAGTCCCTGAGCAGCTGCCCTACTGCAGACCAGCAGTAGGCACTGGTTCCTGGATTCTAGTCCAGTGGCATTTGTAGTTTTCTGGAAAACACACTTATTCTCTCTATTCTGCCAACAACTCTCCCTTTTGCTACACCAGGCCTTCTAACACTTTTTAATCAATTATCTGTTTGATATCCCCTTAGAAAAGTTAGCATATTTCTGTTTTCCATGCTGTACCCTGAAGATAAAATTTCTCAACCATAAAGCCATGTTTATTTCTATGAAGGAAAAGAACAATTTTATAATCAGTACATTTGTAGTTGACAAAATCAACGTATTTTATAATTTTAAGAATGCCAAAAAATACCCACAGAAAGTAAATTTATAATTTTTTTCTACAGGAATAGGCAACATAAAGACTTTTCTCAGGTACATGGGTTTAAAGGGAGGATTAAAATTCTCTATAGCAATGCTATAGACCTCAAAATGAGGTCTGTGAACCAGTGCCAGTCTACAGACTGTTACCAGTCTTTTAGGCGATAGAGAGCTTAGTCTAGAATGGAAATAAACACACTCTATCCTTCATAGAAAATGCCTTTCTACAAAAAAAAAAAAAAAACCCACATATTTTACATATTTTTGTGAGTGCCTTACCTCCCACACCAGTTGCAATCAGTTCACAAACTAGTGCATAGGCCACCATATAAAAAGATTATGAGATTATAATAAATTATAATAATTAGACTAAAAGTAATTCCTCTGAAATATCAAAATGTAGCACATTAGGCAGGTTTTCTTTTAGATGAAATTTCTTTTAGGTCAATATGTATTTTACTTTTCGAAAAAATATGTTCACAATGATATATGAAATAACAATCACATGAAAGTAAACTAATACCTAAAAGTTATAATGTTGATGTAAAGGGACCAGTCAATACACTAAGAACAGTCCCATTCACTATTCTATAAGGAACAGAAATGACTTGCTAAAGAAGTTATATTTTTAAGGAAGAATTGGAAAAAAATGGCATCTCCTTATAAGGATAATGAAAAACTGATTCCACAGAAAAGGAAACAAAAAGATACAGAGCGTTAAAAACAGAGAACAAGGCTGTATACTTCCACCTTTATGTGCTCAACACAGAATTGTGTGAATGAAATAATAAGTAGGAAAAAGAATGAAACATCTAATTTATGTGAGAGAAAAGTAGAAAAAAGGTAGAAAATTTAAAATATTAGGGTCAGAGCAAATCTTTATAGTGGATTGTGAAGCAATTAAAAGAAATCAGAATGAGGTAAATAGATGATCATTTTTACCTCCTATTAGAGTGGAAGTCTTCTTTTCCAACATCCTATTGAACTACCTGATGAAAAATGACAAAGGTTTATGTTAGTTTCACATATGCAAATAATAATTCCAATATTACAGTACTCATAATTTCAACCAGTATTCTTGAGCTTGTATTGAAATAATTTTTTGGAAAAAATACAAATATTATACTTGATATAAGTTAAGTTGTTAGAAATTTAATCTCAGGGTAGTGAATAAGTCAAATTTATTATCATATTTGATGTTTGTGTTGTCCCTTTGTACTCACGAGTTCTTTTTCTGAAAATCTGTACCAGCTGCTGAGTACAGAAGAAGCCTGTGATTTTTAAATAATTGCAGCACATTCTATAGCTCAAACAAATAAAGCTTTGATTTAAGATTGTTTAATCTCAAAGAGATCAGTATAGAAAACAGATTAGAAACATGGATGAAGTGGAATTCAAAAAGAATCTCTATTCAGCTCCAAAGCTAAGCAATAGCATTTCTCAAAAGATGGCTTCATGATGTGAACTGGAATCAAAGAAATTACTACATTCCTTTGAATTTAAGTGAGCTTTTAAATCAGAGGGTGAGTGTATCAAAAACTGTTCTTTGTGAAAGATTGAATATGAGCCAATGCTAATTTTATATCTCTATCCTCTCAGAAAACTTACTAATGTTTAGAGTAAAAAGAAAATGAAACTTTCTTTATATTTTTAAATCAAAATCTATTCTGACAAAAATGTTTTATTGTTAAACCTATGTTTCACCACCAAGCCATCTTCATTCACGAGAATAACAACTACAACAATTACAGCAACAATTGTCAACATTTACTGGGTGCATACCATGTGCCAGGTACTCTTTTTAACTATTTTGCATGTATTAATTTAATCCTCAAAACAACACTGAACAATTATATCCATTTTACCCAAAAAGAGACAGAGCAATGGACATTTATCCTAGAAATTTCTGAGCTATATTCTTTTGGTAATTTACTGCCAAAAATTCTGTTCTTCAGAATTAGCATGTTATGATATATAACACATAATTTAATACGCCTCTAAAAGCCTTTCACACAATAGGACTGTTACATTAAAAAATAAAAAAAAAAAACTAAATCATAAAAAGAAGTATATATGTCTTGGAAATAATACCAGAAACTATTTTCTTCATATAATCTAGCCTTCCACAGATAAATAGATTTGTTATGTGCATGAAAAAATAAAACAGGCTTTCAATGACACTGTTAGACTAGAAATAGAAATTTAATATACATCATAAATAATAATTTAACCTATTCCCAGTGCAAAACCATTAAGTGGTGAAAATTACTTAAAAAACACAAAGAAACCTTCAAAGTCTCTAAAAATTGCCACAAGGGAATAGAGCAAACCAAGAAACATTTAGTCATGGAAATTTAGTAAATCTCTGTAAGAAAAGCTAGTCTGTCAGACTTGAGTTACAGCCTCATCCTTCTGCCCCGACCCCTCCACCTCAGCATGACAGACTTTCCACCAGGCAGGTGTGGACAAGAAGACAAGAATTCTTTTTGTCCCAGCTCCCCATCAAAGGCTACTATATCTCACCAGAAAAAGTAGATTGCCATCATTTTTCATCTCTTTGAGCTCTGTTTTGCAGAGGCTAAATTCCAGATTAGTTTAGCCAAGATATCTCAGACTACAGTCTTTGACCTGGCACCCATCCTTAAAGCAGAGGCTCTAACTCAGGCACCACAGACCAAGAACACTAATACGGCAATAGCCATTGACCCAACTCTCTCATAATATGGAAATTCCACAGAGGAGAGGCAAGCTGGGAAGACAAGAGGATACCACTTATGCTCAAAACTCTGCTCATAAAACAGGTATGTAACTCCAAGAGGATCTGGATCATAACTTTGTTGTCTTGATCTTAACTCTGAAGCAATAAATCAGAATTTTTCCTCAGGGAAAGAATACAGGAACAGAATGCACTGCAGCTCACCCCAAGGAACTGACTTTATTTAAGAAAGAGAATGAGGAAGTTCATCCCTAAGTTTACGCTCCAACAAAATGGGACGCAAGGCTGGTTCAACATATGCAATCAATAAACGTAATCCATCACATAAACAGAACCAATCACAAAAACCACATGATTATCTCAATAGATGCAGAAAAGGCCTTTGACAAAATTCAACACCCCCTTCATGCTAACAACTCTCAATAAACTAGGTATCGACAGAATGTATCTTAAAATAATAAGAGCTATTTATGACAAACCCACAGCCAATATCATACAGAATGGGCAAAAGCTGGAAGCATTCCCTTGGAAAACCAGCACAAGACAAGAGTGCCCTGTCTCAGCACTCCTATTCAACATAGTATTGGAAGTTCTGGCCAGGGCAATCAGGCAAGAGAAATAAATAAAAGATATTCAAATAGGAAGAGAGTAAGTCAAATTGTCTCTCTTTGCTGATGACATGATTGTGTATTTAGAAAACAGCATTGTTTCAGCCCAAAATCTCCTTAAGCTGATAAGCAACTTCAGCAAAGCCTCAGGATACAAAATCAATGTACAAAAATTACAAGCATTCCTATACACCAATAACAGACAAACAGAGAGCCAAATCATGAGTGAACTCCCATTCAAAATGGCTACTAAGAGAATAAAACACCTAGGAATACAACTTACGAGGGATGTGAAGGACCTCTACAAGGAGAACTACAAACCACTGCTCAACAAAATAAGAGAGGAAACAAACAAACGGAAAAATATTCCATGCTCATGGATAGGAAGAATCGATATCTTGACAATGGCCATACTGCTCAAAGTAATTTGTAGATTCAGTACGATCCCCATCAAGCTACCAATGATTTCCTTCACAGAATTGGAAAAAACTACTTTAAACTTCATATGGAACCAAAAAAGAGCCCACATAGCCAAGACAATCCTGGGCAAGAAGAACAAAGCCAGAGGCATCATGCTACCTGACTTCAAACTATACTACAAGGCTACAGAAACAAAACAGCATGGTACTAGTACCAAAACAGATATATAGACCAATGAAACAGAGCAGAGGCCTCAGAAATAGCACCACACATCTACAACCATCTGATCTTTGACTAACCTGACACAAAAAAGCAATGGGGAAAAGATTCCCTATTTAATAAATGTTGTTGGGAAAACTGGCTAGCCGTATGCAGAAAACTGAAACTGGACACCTTCCTTACACCTTATACAAAAATCAACTCAAAATCGATCAAAGACTTAAATGTAAGACCTAGGACCATAAAAATTCTGGAAGAAAACCTGGGCAATACCATTCAGTTCATAGGCATGGGCAAAGACTTCATTTCTAAAGCACCAAAAGCATGGCAACAAAAGCCAAAGTTGACAAATGGGCTCTAATTAAGCTAAAGAACTTCTGCATAGCAAAAGAAACTATCATCAGAGTGAATAGGCAACCCACAGAATGGGAGAAAATGTTTGCAATCTATCACCTGACAAAGGGCTAATATCCAGAATCTACAAAGAACTTAAACAAATTTACAAGAAAAAAAAACATCAAAAATTCGGCAAAGGTTTTCTGTTCTTGTGATAGTTGGCTGAGAATGATGGTTTCCAGCTGCATCCATGTCTCTACAAAGGACAGGAGCTCACCCCTTTTTATGGCTGCACAGTATTCCATGGTGTATATGTGCCACATTTTCTTAATCCAGTCTGTCGTTGATGGCCATTTGGGTTGGTTCCAAGTCTTTGCTATTGTGAATAGTGCAGCAATAAATGTACAGGAAGGGGAACATCACACACCAGGGCCTGTCATGGGGTGGGGGGAGGAGGGATAGCATTAGGAGATATACCTAATGTAAATGACGAGTTAATGGGTGCAGCACACCAACATGGCACATGTATATATATGTAACAAACCTGCACATTCTGCACATGTACCCTAGAACTTAAAGTATAATAAAAAAATGGGCAAAGGATATGAACAGACACTTCTCAAAAGTAGACATTTATGCAGTCAATAGACATATGAAAAAATGCTTATGGTCACTGGTCATTAGAGAAATGCAAATCAAAACCACAATGAGATACAATCTCATGCCAGTTAGAATGGCCATCATTCAAAAGTCAGGAAACTATAGATACTGGAAATGATGTGGAGAAATAGGAATGCTTTTACACTGTTGGTGGGAATGTAAATCAGTTCAACCATTGTGGAAGATAGTGTGGCGATTCATGAAGGATCTAGAACTAGAAATACCATTTGATCCAGCAATCCCATTACTGGGTATATACCCAAAGGATTATAAATCATTCTACTATAAGACACATGCACACGTATGTGTATTGCGGCACTATTCACAATAGCAAAGACTTGGAACCAACCCAAATGTCCATCAATAATAGACTGGATAAAGAAAATGTGGCACATATACATCATAGAATACTATGTAGCCATAAAAAATAATGAGTTCATGACCTTTGCAGGGATATGGATGAAGCTATAAACCATATTCCATATTTCTCACAAGTTATCACAAGAACAGAAAACCAAACCCTGCATGTTTCTCACTCATAAGTAGGAGTTGATCAGTGAGAACACATGGTCACTGGGAGGTAAACATCACATACCGGGGCCTGTTGGGGGGTGGGGGGCTGGGGAGGGATAACATTAGGAGAAATACCTAATGTAGGTTATGGGTTGATGGGTACAGCAAACCACCTTAGCACGTATACACCTATGTAACAAAACTCCACGTTCTGCACATGTACCCCAGAACTTAAAGTATAATTAAAAAAAAAAAAAAGAAGCAATAAAAACAACCTAAATATCTAAAAAAATTAAAAAGAATGAGGAGCAAATATGAATATATGGAAAGAATTTTGTGTAAGAGAACAATGTTATTTTTTAGAGTAAGATTTAAATACAGAAAATTGAAAACTAAAATCCATGATTTGGCAGTAATCCATAGCTGCTAGCATTGAGCGCGATTGGTGGATACCACATTGCTTAGGCCAGCCACTATGAGTGCATTTTTGCTCCATTATTCTTGCCTCCACTCAGGCCAGATTCAGCATCCCAGCTCCCATGCTTATGCTCTAGGTGTCATGTGGTGGGAACAGGGCTTCTCTCAGTGGCTGTACTTGGAGTCATGTCCTAAACTATGACTGACAGATATAGAAAGCAGGGGTGGATGCTGATTAGGCAAATATGGGACAAACATCCATGGCAGAGTGAAATGGTTAGATGGTAACATGCCTTACCTGGCTGAAATCATGATTGAGAGATAATGTACAGCAGCATCAATTCCTTCAATATTTAACTAATAGGAGAATTTACTGTGAGTCTGAATCCAAACAAAAACTATCTCCAGCCTAGGATCAATTAAAGTTACCATTAAAAAAAATACAGAATATTTGTATTTGAAGAAGATGCATTTGATTATGAAAGTGAAGTTCACAAATTAGAGAGAAAGACCAAGAGAGGAGAGCTGAAAGGTTTTACAGCTGTTCTTGCACTATCAGTGAAAGCAGATAGTATTTTGAATATTATGCTGGATGGGACAGTCTACTTAACAAAACAGTACTAAGGTTCTGATTAAAAGTACAGGCTGGGAATAAAATTATGTTGACAAATGTGAGTACTGGGCCAAAACCTGTGAGACAAAGGATAGGAATAACAAAAGTGGAAGAAGAGGAATCTAGAGTGAACCGCGAAAGACACTAGTTTCTAAATATCTCTACTGGACTAAATACTGTTACCTGCTACTGACTGAGAAAGAATTGAAAATTCATTTTTCTAATACCTCATGTAGTCTTTATGTTTTATTATGTAAAATTTAGGATTAAATTAAATTTATAGAAAATAAAAATAAGGGGAGCAGTATTTTGGATCTTAAATTAATTTATTTATTTGACATCCTCATCTATCTTTACCTGTTGTAGACATCCTCATCTACCTCTACCTATTGTCTTGCCCTGGTGCCAATCACAACTAGAAAATATCAAAATGTGCATGGAGGATTCCAAGAACAGTGGGCTAGTAGCTTGCTTCCTCTGGCCTTGCCTGAGGGAGACTGTAGGATGCTAAGAGGAGGTTGCATCCACATGGGTGTCCTACTCATTACTGAGGGAGGAGGATAGCACTACTTTAGCAGAAGGAAGGTCCCAGTTAGATTAACCCAAGAGAGACTCCCATGAGTAGTGAGTTATCTAGATTGTGTCCAAAAATTCACGTGTGCCTTGTCAGTGCTGCAAAGAAGATGAAATGATAGCAACTGGGTTTCAGTGATATGTAGATACTTTTTAACTGAAGAAAAGGACCAAAAGGACCAAGACTGCATAGTTGTGTGCCAGTACAGTGATTCAAAAGGGCAACTGAGTCTGTTCACACCCCGGGTATTATCAATTTGATGATTGAACAACATCTGTGACTGCCATAAAAATCACCTATATACTCACAAATTTTTGGAAAGGAGTGAAGAAGTGAAGGAAAGCTGAAGGGCAAGGATGTAAAAAAGAACATGACTAACAATTATCTAAAAGAGCCATTTAAATTAGATTATTTACACTCAAGACTCTGATACCAGTAATTGGCAAATTTAAAATATTTTTCTCTTATTTGTCCTAGTAGATAAAATGGAATATGTGAAGGAAAAGTTTAGCTCCATCATAGGAAATAAAATAAAGTATATTTTGTTTGTACTTATGAGTATAGATGGCATACATTTGCCATGTCATTACATTTAAATGTTTTGTATTCCTTAGTGCAGATTAAAAGAAAATAAATCCTACTGTATCTTTAGAAGGAATTAGATAAACCCTGTGGTTATTTCCAGATACCTGGACTGGGGATATTCTATCTGATTATTGAAACCCCTAGCAGTGCTGAGCTGAATTTTCATACTTGCCAAGCCAAATTGTTTCTTTCTCCCATTCTCAAGAATCATTTTTTTCAACCTCACAATATCGAGCACCTACAATAGCCTGATAATTCTCGGAGAAAAGATCCATTCATAAGGAGCATCAGAATTCCAGATTTACAGAATTTATTGCATTTACATAAATGCTTGCCTTCCTCTCAAATACTAAAATAGCCACAGCATTTATCCTAACATTATACATATAATCATATTGAATCTCATTCACTTGGAATCTCATTATATCAAATTTCTCTTATTGCCTCTTACGAAAATGACCTTGCCATTAAGTTTCTAGTGAATGTTGTAACATATTCAAGTATCTGTCATATGCAAAGTAAAACCACTTCCAAAAATTTAAATAAACAAAAAAAATAACATTTATGCTATAGTGACTATCTTCTCCCTTCACAGTAAAATTCTTTTTAAAAAAATCCTCCAGAAACAAAAAAACAGTAAAACTGATTATGTTTTCTCTCATTCACCTCATTTACCCCTCAACAATGATAATCACTTTCTGTTCTCACCATGATAACCTGAAATTGCTTTCAACTAAACCATTGACAGCTTACGTGTTCTTAAATAAAATAGAAACTTTGACTTCTCTACAGCATTTGACATTATTCACACTGATCCTTTGGAAAGCGTCTCTCCCCCACTTTTCCTCCCTCTCTTAGGACCTTTCAAGTTTTGGATTTCTCTAGTCCTTTTGGCTCCTGCATTGCATTTTATTTTAAGGTTTTCATTGATCATCTCACTCCATAAAGAGATTGTAGCTATTTAGTATTAATGATGATGCAGAGGGGGAAATGAGCAGTCACAAGCATTTCTTGTCAGACTTTAAAATTAGTTTAACTGTTTGGAAGGGCTATTTGGCAGTATTTATCAAGATACAAAATGAATAAAGGTCATGAATGAATTATTTGGATATCTAGGGCATGTAGCAGTTTGAAATTTGTGGGCTACTATCATCAAACAGTATTATTTTTCTTTACTACTTCTAATCACACTGCACTGAATTTCTTTTGCCAGCTGAGTAGCAGTCCCTTTCATTACAACCAGGACATGTCCAGAACTTTCCAGTTACAGTTTAAATTTTATCTCAAATCTATATTTTTATATTATTCAATTGAACTATATTTTATGTACAATAAACTATATATGTCAAGCACATAATTGGGTAAGTTTTGGAATATGTGATACACTTGTGAAATAACTGCAATCAAGACAGTGTACACTTCTTTCATTCCCCCAAATTTTCCACGTTTTTCTTTGCAATCAAACTGATCTTCCCATCGCTCCCATCCCCAGCCAATTACCGATCTACACAGGTTAGATTGCATTTTCTAGAAATTCTTGTAAATGCAATCATATATCATGTGTGCTTTCTGTGTCTGACTTATTTCATTTAGCATAATTATTTTGTGATTCAACATGTGTTGATAATTCATTTTTTATTTCCAAGTAGTATTTCATTCTATGGAAAACGTTTTGATACATTTATTTGTGGATCGATGTTTGGGTTATTTCCAGTTCTGAGCTTTTACAAATAATGTAGCTGTAAACATTTATCTACAAATATTGATGGAGATATATGACTTCATCTCTCTTGGATAAATTCCTAGTAGTGGAATGCCTGGGTTTCATATAAACATATAATAAGCATATGTTTAAATTTTCATAAAATTGCCAAGCTGTTTTCCAAAGTAGCTGGGCTCTTTTACATTCCCACCAGCCGTATACAAGAGTTCCAGTTGCTCTACATCTTTACCAACACTTGGCACAGTCAGACTTTTTCAGCATTCTATTGAATATTCTTTGATTTTATGTTCACATGTTGATAGATATTTGGGTTATCTCCAATTTTTTGTTATTGTACATGAAAGGGCTATAAACACTTGTTTCCAAATCTTTGTCATGACATATGCTTTCATTTTGTTTTAATGTTGATAATTTTGGACTGTGGCACTGTGGATAGTATGTTGTGTTCAATCCAGGATCTTTTATATTCCTCTATATTGATGCTTTTGTTTTAGCTAATAATTCATCTTTTCAAGTTATTCTGTTAGCTCAGTCTCATCTTCTGTGGATGCTTGTTCAAATCTCCATCCTATTACTTAAGCCTTTGCTGAAGTGATTTGAGTTCATCCCCACTGACGTGGTTTATGGATCAATCGGAGATTGTGTGCATACCCAGAATCATGGAATCTCATCCTCCATTTTTTCTCCCCTGCGAGAATTCCCCTCACTTTCTGACAGCTGGCCATGGTTGTCCTGGATCCTTTTCCTTTTTTCTATATCAGAAAGTAAGTGAGGTTTTTATCAAAATTAGTTGCCTGTGATGAGCTGCTCTGCGTCCGTGGGCAGCCTGCAGGGAAAAACTACAAGAAAATGGGAAACTGACAACTTGTTTTTTGTCATTTTTCTAAGTTTGACTCCACTGAATCACTGAACACTTAGGTAGCTGTTTTTGTCTTGTTTTATCTGGAGTTTGTAGTTGCTCTCAGTGGGAAAGATGATCTGAATGAGGGGTTATATTATCACACTGAATGTCAATATCTCAAATCCAATTATAAGACTATGTCCTTCCCTCTCTCAGAACAGGTTAAAGTATGGCTTGAGGTACTCAGATGGTGGAGGGGAATGAACTACTCTTTAAGTCCCCTTTACAGTCCTCTTTTCTGGTAATGTAGCAGGGCAAACTATTGAAAAAGACAAAATATTGATAAAATATTTGTATTTTATTGGCATTTACTCATCCCTCCTTATTGGTTATTTTCTTTCTTATCCTGGATGGCCATTGGAATCTTTAAATCAACCACTGTTGCCAAGTATGTTTGTCAGGGCAAACTCTTTTTACCATCCTGGTTTATAAAGAAGAGGGATACTGGCAAGGAGTGGGCTTGAGGACCTGAATGTTTGCAGATGTATAGCTGTGAATGGGATGCTGATTTTCCCTTCCTCAGGCATCTTCAAATTCAGAGAATCAACCTGGACTTTTGAACCTTTTTTTCCCTCAACGTGGATCAAATGTTGGACTTTTCTTACTCAACTTGGATTGAATGTTGACATAGAGATCTAACAGCAAGTGAACTAATGCTGATTCAAAGACACCAAAGAGAGGGGGCGAAATGGAAGGTGTGAAATCACAGAAACCATGGGTAAGCAGAAGCATACAAGCATACTCCCAATTTATGAAGGAAAAGTTTCAGTATTCTCTGGCAGGCTGACAACTCACATTACAATATTCTTTCCTTCTCCTCCTATTTAGTACTCATTCTAAGGAAGGACTGGGCCACCTCTAAATCATTTTAAGAGGAAGACTAGTCCCAGGTTTCTGTAGTTTTCCATAGATTGTGACTTACTTAGCTCTGTTGTCCTCAGATTTGTATCCAGGCATGAGAAAAGTCTCACTTGATATCATGCTACATTTCCATGAATGAAAAACTGCAAATAAATAAGCCATCACTTGATATCTTGCTACATTTCTAGGAATAAAAAACTGGAAATAAATAAGCCATAAGTAGAGAAATGATTAAACAAATTCCAGCATTCCAATGCTATGAAATACTATTCAATAGTTAACAAGATTGAGGAAGAAATATGTATGCTTACACGGAGGAATAACTATCTAGCATAATTGGTAAAATAGCAATTTATGGAACAAATTGTGGGGTATGTTCTCATTTTTTGCAAAAATCATATGCACTTATATTCACGCATTTATCCTTATTCTCCATTTACTTGTCAGAGCTATTTTGGGCAAGGTATTTGACTTCTCTATCTCTATTATCTCATCTATGAAAGAAATATAAAAATTTTCACAAGACAGAATAATAAAACAATTGAAACAACACAAATGTTCTGACTTGTTATAATCAAGAACGAATGAGTATAATTACAATTCTTTATCATGAAATAAAAAACGACTACTCAATAGCATTCTAGCCATTTGTGTTAGAATTGTCAGATGGGTTCTGAGTAAAAGAGATATGTGTACATAAATGCAGCTAATGAGGCATTGTTTTAAAGCCACCTCCGCACCACCAGAGAAGTAAGAAAGAACTATAAAGCCTCAATGGCTGCATGGCTTCATGTGTAATGAAGTTATAATTCTTCTCAGGTTGTATTCAGTTCTAACCACCTAGTAATCATGTTCTCACCTCACCGGCAGGTGTTCAATGCTTAGAGCTCTATAGTTCCCATTACGGTGATTCAATTATTCTGTTTCTGCTTTTATGTCTACTGACACTTTCAATGATCACCTACTTTCTCTCCCCTATTGCTCCCCTTTGTGACTTTTGCTTACCCATGGTTTCTGTGGTTTCACAGCTTCCATTTTTACCCTCTGTCTCTTGGTTTCTTTAAGTCTGTGTTAGTTCACTTCTGGTTAGATCTCTATGTCAACATTCAATCCCTGACCCCCAACAGAGGCAATTTAGTTATTTCAGGCACTAGCTAGTATAGAATCTTTGTTCACCTGTCAGAGTAGACTTGGCCGCCCATACCAATGAGATGTGGCAATGTCACATTGCGAAATACCAGGTAATTTACATATGAGAACTCCTTCAAAACAGAAAGTGGAAGTGACAGAGATTATGTGGTTTCTAGGGAGAACCCCCTTACCTGAACTTTTTTTTCCCTTGCATTACATGGTAAGAAGTGTCTTATATGCCAGAAGGTCATTCTTACGGCTGACATGGAAAATTCATTCTGATAGTTCTATAATTTTTATCAGCAAGACAATAAGAATTTTGAAAAATATAAATTGTTAATATTTAACTTAGCTTTAAATTGTTGATAAAGTTAAGTTCACTTCTTGTTAGATCTCTGACCCCCAACCAAGAGTTATAATTGTTCAGTCAGTAGGTCAGTAGTATAGAATCTCTATTTTAATCCAAGAACTCTCCCATAGCTCACAAATGTATTCCAACAATTAACTGAATGACAATCTACTAGGCTAAATTTGGATTCAAATAAAAATTCTTGTAGCTTCCACATAAAACAAAATAAATTCTTTTTAAGTAAATTTCTTAATTTTAAAAAATTAGACTTACAAAATCATCATTGGAGATTGGCAAAAGTTCAAATATTGCTAACATACCTATTTTTAAGTGCCACATTCAAATTTTAAAAGTTATTATTCCAAAATTATATTATATGCCACCCTTGGTTTTTTAACATAGATAAATCTCTAAAACAAATGTCTTACTTTTTTACTTTAGTTTAAAAAAATCCTACATTTATTTTACCCGACCAATTATTTTTACATTTTATTGTTAGAATATGCTCTTAACTATAATGATTGGTAATTCACAGTGCCGGTATGTCACAATATATTCCTGCTTATTTATAAGAATTCTAGGAAACGAAGTCTACTAAGAAGTAGTGCAAAGGTAAATTGATGGAAAACTATTGCTTTCTTCATTTGGAGATCTCTGTTGATTTAGGGTTGGATTATTTTCAAATACAAAAAAAAAAAAAAATTATTATTCAATAAGACAGACCCAAAAACTGTGTTATACAGCCTGGGCATGCACAATAGCAAAAGCTTTGACTTCTAACAACACCTGGAATAAATGATTCTTCCTCTCAGAGCCAAGAAGATTGATGCACAACTGGAGCCAGAATGGCAGAACTTTCTCAGAAGTGAGGAGTCTGTTGGACCAGAAGATCTGAGGTAAAATCTGCTTCAACATACCTTACTGTAAGTGGTCAAATTTGAAGCCCTCCAATCAGACCCTGCCAAGTCAACATTCCTAAATCCATTCTCTTGCCCTCTGATATCTTAAAATGTGCCCCACACTTCAAATTGGATAGATATATTTAAGCTCAACAATAGCCTTTCAACAGGCTGTTTCTGCAATACACCTTTTCTTTTCTCAAAAGCCAGAACCATAGGTATTAATTTCTGTGAGCACTGGGCTATGAGCCTATTTGGTCTGTAACAGGAGCCTGCTATAAAAAGGTTAAAAAAAAATCTACTATCCTCAACACAAAGTCATCTAATACAGCTCTAAGCTTGGAACTCTAACATGAGTGGAGAAAACAAGAGAGTAGAGATCATTGAGGAGGTTTTTATGGGACACACTGCCTACATCTGTTACCCACGTCTTACTCCCATGGCTGTATCTACCTTTTAAAGAGGCTCAAAAATGTAATTTTGTTTCTTATCAGAAGAAAAGAGAAATAGCCTACATTTCCATTTCATTCTCCCAACTATACTTAAAAACCACTCATTTCCTTCCCAAGTGAGCCAATGCAGAGAGCCAGCAGTCACTGGCCCAGCTCAGTCAACGCTCAGGAACTTCAGATTGTAGACATATCCTCTTTAACAGGTCAAGACATGGCTCCATGCAGCCCAGCAATTATGAACTAGAAAGAAGTTATCCAATAACTCTATTCAATAACTCTATCCAATAATTCTATTCAATTATTTAAATATTTCCATTTTGGATGAGTATTTAGCAACGTGGAGAAATGCTCATGACCTCATAAACAATAATGAGTAACAACAAATGATATATATAACCCTACCTACAATATGAATTCAATTCTGTTTATATTAAAGGAGAGAAAAAGAATGAAAAATAAGTAACATTTGTACTTGGATAGTAATTTTTGTGTTATTCTTTATGCAATTGGATACTAAATGTGAATTGTCTTCTTTGTTCAGCGTTTTCAAAGAGACTCTAGAGTCTAAAATGAACAACCAATCAATTCTACAAACCTTGCATCTTGAGGAGTTGCTGCACCTCTTTTCCAGGATTTGCAAAAGATGTAGTCCAAATCGAGTTCAGCTAGAACTGGCCTGTCATTGAGATATGGCTCATGAAAGAGATTGACGTTTAGGAGGCAGGGAAAAGGAAATATTTTGAGAGACTTCGTGTGCTCCGCACATGGAGGTGGCTTCCTTTTGCCTCAGGTGAAGGGAATTTCAACAAGATCACTCAGAGAGTTTGATCAGTGATCCTAGAATTTGCAGGACATAGGGACTGCCATTTGACTCACCCTTTAGCAAGCAGGAGGAAAGGTTACGTGGCTGGCACTTCTCGTGTCTGGGAAGAAACAACTGTGAAGTGCTGACCTAGATGAGTGTTGCACTTCCACTGATGTGTAGGCAATGGCCAATGTTTTCCAGGGTCCAAATGTGGACCCAGCAACAGACAGGCTGTCTGTAATCACTTTATAAGGGACACTAACAACAATGACTACTGGTACTAAAGAGAGCACAACAGAAGTAGCTCTGCGAGGAGAGGGCTAAGCTACCGCCCTCAGGGGAGGCAGACCCACATCAAAGACATCACAGCAGTCCCTTTCCCATGAAACAAAGAGCTAGGAATTGTCCATTTGACACACACACAAACCAGATCCCAGACTGCAAATGATTCAACTAATGAAAAGCTTGTTTTTTTCACTTGCTGTTCTAGCCTAATTACGTAGGTGTCAGAAGCAGTTGCAAGCTAGGAGAGAAGTCAGAGCAAGACAGAAGCCAGTTCTGCCTTTGCTTCAGGATTCACTGTCCACTCAGAGGCAGGCTGGCACATGGGGGATGAGAACGTTCCAAGAAAGATGTGAATTTGGAATTTTCATTTTTGTGGTAGATGGGGATTTACTTAGTGAAAGGAGCATGTTTTTGCAACTAATAGTGACCAAAATAATTTGTACTTACTAAAAATTATCTTAAAAACATGGGATTACCCTAGCATTTTATTTCAGAAACTGAAATTAACAGAAAACTATAAAATTACTTTCTGCCTGCAACCTAAGAAGGCCAACTCATGCCAAAAACCAGTTACATTCACAATTACCTGGATTTTGTAACTTCCTACAATGAATAAAACTTACTATAAAGCAGAAAAGCCATCACTGTTTGTGTACGTGTTTGTGCGTGTGTGTTACATGCATGTGTGTATCTGAGGTGTATCACTGTAATCACCTGATGTCAAGACAAATGATCAATTCTAGCAATTCAGTACAAAATGTCAAACTAGATGTTTGGCATGAGGTAGGCATAAACAACTTCAGCATTGACTGAATTTTTAACATTTAAACCAGTTATCTGAATGTCATGGAGATCAAAATATGGAATGTGGTGACCTAAAATCTTTAGCCAAAAGGTTGAGCTTTGCAGAAGCTTGCATTCTATGCATTATAGATTAATTTGCTAACTAAACAATTTTGCCCTGATTAGCCTTTTAATAATTCGTAGGAAGCTCATCGGTTGCAGATAAAAAGTTCATAGCAATTAGTTTCCAACTAATATTTTAGCACACTATAGCATAAGGATTATTTTGCAATAATCAGTATCAAGAGTAGAATATATAATTTATCCAGACAAAGCTACAAATAAACTATCTCATATTTTTTCCTCCCAACAAAGTATATAGTAAACCTGAATTCCCTATCGAACTACTTAAAAGTTTTGCAATTATACCAACAGAGGTGAAGGAAAAAGTATCAACATCTATACATACTTTTGCTGCGTAGTAAGAGCTGTTTTTATTCCCTAACCTTTGTCTCATACTTCACAGCAAATATGTGAAAATATTACCGTTAATAAGCTTCTTGGATCTTCCTTTATTTGCTTTAACTTTTTTCTTTTATCTCTCTCTTTCAATACACATTTTTTCTGAACACCTGCTAAATGTGTGGTATCTTTTAGGTGATAAGAATTCATAAAGAAATGCAAAGTTATGAAAAATGCTGGATATCACTAATTATTAGAGAACTGCAAATCAAAACCACAGTGAGACACCATCTCATAACAGTTAGAATGACTGCTGTTAAAAAGTCAAAAAATAGCAGATGCTGGTAAGGTTGCAGAGAAAAGGGAACCCTTATACATTGCTGGTGGGACTGTAAATTTGTCCAGCTACTCTGAAAAGCAGTGTGACAATTTCTCAAAGAACCTGAAACAGAATTACCATTTGACCCAGCAATCACATTACTGGATATATACCCAAAAGAATATATATTGCTCTGCCATAAAGACACATGCAAGCATATGTCCATTGTAGCACTATTCACAACAGCAAAGACATGGAATCAACCTAAATACCCATCAATGGTAGACTAGATTAAAAAAATGTGGTAGATATATACCATGGAATACTACACCACCAGAAAAAAAGAATGAGATCATGTTCTTTGCAGTAACATGGATGGAACTGGAGGCCATTGTCTCAAGCAAGCTAATGCAGAAACAGAAAACGAAATATCGCATGTTCTCACTTATAAGTGGAAACTAAACAACAAGAAAACATAGACACGAAGAGCAGAACAACAGACAACAAGGCCTACTTGAGGGTGAAGGCAGGTAAGAGGGAGAGGGTTAGAAAAATACCTGCTGGATACCATACTTACTATCTGAGTGATGAAATACTCTGTACATCAAATCCCTAGGACATGCAGTTTACGTATATGACAAACCCGCACGTACACCTCTGAACCTAAAATAAAAGTTATAATGAAAAATAAAAAAGAAATACAGAGTTGGCTCTTCTCACAAAATATCCATAGTCTTGAAAAAAAGGGAAAAAAAAGACTTGAAAACAGTTAAATTTAAGCTAATATATGCTAAAGTGGGGGTACATATAAGTTTGTATATATCAAAATAAGAGCAAGCTCTTCATGTTTTCTAGAAAAGCCAGACTTTTATTTGTTATTTTTATTTTCTCAATAATTTATTTTCATAGTCAAATATTTATTTAGTTGTCTACTCCACATTTATTCATTCTGAATAATATTCTGAGTATTATTTAGTTGTATGCTAAGGTGCTGCCCAGAGTTTACTTTTAACTCGAGGCTAGACTAAGGTAATAATCTGGATTTGTATAGTCAGTTTCAATATTAATGGGTTCTTGAAATTCTTCTTGAAAGAATAGTTAACATTGAACAACTGAATTGGAAGCTATGAACATGGTTTTGTTTTAAAAAGAGCTTAAAATGTTACAACCACCTTAATTAAACTTAACTTTAGACACAATTATTGATAATAGTTCTTTAGCATAATACTTCACACACATTTAACAATTCGTTTCTTTTCCTTCACAGATGGAGGAATTAAATCTCAAGCCCCTTCTAACTAGGGCTAGCCATTTTGAGAAGCACCCTGTTTTTATTTTTGTTTAATTTGCATTCAGTTTATGAGATATGCTTCTTGTCACTACTGTTAATCATTTTTATTAAGAAAATGCAGCAAAATGCACAAATAATTATACAGATACTGTTTTTTGATAAACATGTTGACAGATTGGAACTAAACTTTTTGCTGGCAGGCAGTGTTGCTATATGTGAGGATATCAGTTTGCCCCCTCTGGATGGGTGCTGTATTTAGATTGGCATAAAATTATTTCTTCTAATCAGGATAAAAAGTTCATTATCTTACACTTACTAGTCATAGGAAGACATAGAAAGTTGAATTTAGGGTAGAATTTTTCCCCCAAAACAAAGAAAAAAATCATATAAATTCAGATTATTTTTACTACATAAAATAAGGAATAATGAGGTTAACAAAAAAATCCATTTGTTAGAAAATAACTATTTTGATCACTCCATGATAACATCATATGATCTTAGAATATTTCTTGTTAATGTAATAGCAGATAATTTAAAAAAAGCAGAAAAATTCTATAACTTTAGAATCCATTTAACAGACGTTAATTCAGTGAGTGCTATATAGGGATTGGACTGAACAACAAGAACATTTCCCTGTCCTCATTTTCAAAGAAATTTCAGAGTATTGAGAGACACAGGTAAGTGCTAGGATTGTGCATTCTTTGCCATAAGAACAAATGGAGGAACTTCTCATAGTGGCTGAGGTGAAAAGGGGCAGAGGTTTTCACAGAGGCCTAGCTAATGATATTTATTTAACTAAACTAAGTTTACCTCCACAAGCAGTACATGAGAGTGACAATTTCCCCACACCATTGTATATTATTGAGAAATAATTTTCTGCTTTGGGAAACTTCCCAAGACATTAAATATTTATTGAGCTCTTGTTGGAGAAAATAAAAATAAATGCAATAAATAATAATATAAATTGTAATAAAGGAATATGGGTCACAGTATTTGCTCTTAATTTCAAAGTCTATTAAGAAATTAGAGATAATTACCCCAAAAGTTAAATAATTATACGGAAGGAAGCTAATGCAATATAAGTAATGAGAAAGAGTGTGGCAGCTTTTAGGTGACAAAAATTTATAGAAAATGAAGACCCTATGAACAAACAGATGACAAAACCTCAGACAGAAAAGCCGTATCTGCAAAAACATGATGAGTGTGGCTGTAATATATGGGACATGCATTGATAAGATCATGGGAAAGACAGAGGAAAGCCAGTAAGACACCATGGTATTAAGCACATATGAAGAATATTAAGATACCTCAAGGAAGTGTGCTTTTTCAAAACACTGCATTCATTTTCAAATTCAATCCATAAATATCGATAGAGCATGTACTATGTGTCAGGTACTTGGGACAGAGAGTGCATAGAGCCAATGGTTGCAGCCCTTAATATTTAGAACCTAAATATTTTCCTACAAAGAAATTTGACACAGAAAAAATATATGCAACAGAATTATTCAGTGCCCTTTCACAGGTTCAAATTAAAATAATCTACATATGTGTGCCTACACACATACATATATATGCATATATTTACATTATATATGCTTTGTATATCACGTATGTAAATTGTGCATAGATAAGTAGATGAATGAATACAATGAGGCTAATATTAAATAATTATTTATCAACCAATCATTAAATAATTATGCTATACCAAGTACTGTACCAGGAACTTTACATATGATACTTTATTTGTAGTTTCTACAACTTTAAGAAATAAGTTTGTTACAGTGATTTTATTAACAAAGCTATCATTATACTCCTGCTATCAATAAGAATGAAAAAATCACTTGAATAATATTGTCTACTTTTCTATATATTGAAATGAATGTTTTTGTTGATAACTAAAATGTTAATTTTTTTCAGAGAAAATGCTTCCAGAATATGCTCAGAACAATTTAAATGTCATAAAGATGTAGCTGAGTTTCTTACAATACTGAAGTTTGTCATACTGCCATATTTCATGTGCATCTGAGTTGGAATTTAGAAATTATAACATCAAATTATATTCTTAAATTAATTAGGATATAAAATAATTTAAGGAATTAAAATACTTAGAAATCAACAAATTCAAGTAATATAATCTATTTTGATGCTTTTTATTAAAATTTGGTCCAGTTTCAAATAATTTGCAATAAGTATTCCTAATAGACTTCTGTGATTTAATCGAGTATTTGCTGAACTTTCATAGTTTACAGTTTGGTGTTAGGCATGGGTCACTGCCCTCACTATTGCTATTAGACAGAAATATGGTGAAATATGATTATTTTACAGCAGAACCAGAAGGAACAGTTATGAGAAGGTTCCCAAAGTCGTATCTCCTTTATTTTCACTCCTGAAAATATAAACTTATTTTTTAAAATTGATATTAAAACCACTCAAATTACTTTTCTGCCTTTCTTTTCACTCTTCCCTCTTCTTTTCTGAGACAATAATAATTCTTGTTCGTTTGATCATACCCATCATTCTTATTGCCTAGCTCTTTTTCCTTCATTATCAAATTATCTCCAAGTTGTATTATAATCACTTCCAAACATGTCTACCTCTCCATATTTTCAAACAAACAGAAACCAAACAGTATCAATGACTACACATTTTCTCCTATCTAAATTTTGTCCTATCTGTCATCATAATGACAGTTTCAAATCCCTCCTATGCTACCCTTTTGTATTCTCTCCTTGATTCTTTCCTGAAAAGAACCTTTCCTGGAAAGGTAATTCTCACATGTAATGTCATTTTTATTCTAAGCCTTTATTCAGTAAACAATTCTGAAGGAAGATAAATTTCCTGAAAAAATTGTTTTCAATTATTTAAAATCTAATGCCTTTCTCTTCAGAAGCACTTTAAATATTCCATTCCTGAAGACAGGAGGTATTTTACATGATTGATTTTTCTATCAAGAGTATTCAATGCTGTGCAATTTAGTATAAAAATAAAATTAGCTAGCTCTCTGCTATTCATTAATCAGAATTGAATACATTCTTTGAGGAAGATATAAGTTTTTTTTTTGGGGGGGGGGCTAGCTAAATAACTGACTGCTTTAAAAACATTTAGAATAAATGAAACCTGTAACTTCAATGGGAAGTGATAGCCATATAAACCTTACTCTGTCATAGTTAGCATTTAGCTTTGTTCTGCAGTGCTACAAACCTGCACTCTCTCTCCAGCTCCCTTTTTCCCTATCTCTCTCTCTTCTTCTCTCTTCCCCTCCCCTCTTACTACCTTCTTAATTCCCATTAACATAATTTTTCTGATAGCAAAAGCAAAGGATCTCAATTTAGAAGTAAGGTATTTTCTATTCAAGTCAAGAGAAAATTTTGTAAATATCTGAATGACACATTGGCAACACTTTTAGAATTCATGGTAAGCATTCTATTGAATTTAACAATCTTGGAGTGCTAAGGGATTGCCTTTTAAAAGTTTCTGACTAGGAAAGTTAGAGATTTAGTGAGAATATTCACAGCTACTTAAGTGCGTAAATTTTCTAGCTGGAAAGAATTTTAGAGAACTGCTATAATAATCACGTTACAGATGAGATACTGGAGGAGGGCAGGAGTGAGGCGTGACTCCCTCCTTGTTATCTCACTCACCAGTGTCAACATCTACTGGCAAACAAGGCCTGGTTTTATGTCCAGACACAAAAGGGAAAGGTTTACACAGCCTCTCTCTATCACAGATACTCCTGTTTTTCAGGTCACAGCACTTCCATACACAGAAGCTGATCCGTGAAGAAGTTCCAGAAACACACTCTGAGCACCTTGATCTTCAAACTTGTCCTACATTCTGGGTTAAGTACACATAAAAGAGGGTGCTTCACTGGCAACTCTTTGCCTTCTATAAAATCTCCAGAATAAAGCAACTGAAGGAAATTAGCTTATTTATGGAACCTGTGAAGATTTTAAAATAGTGATTTGTCAATTGTTCTTATAATCAACCAGATAATAAATTTTACAAAATCTTTGCTTAAAAATAAATGCCAAATTAAATGCAGTTGGATAGATGTGCACATACCTTCACTGAAATGAAGTCAGAGATCAGTATATTAAACACAGTTTTTGGATTTGAATCCTGCTTTGTCACTTAAGATCTGGGTGAACTTGTCAAGCAAAACTCTCTGTAACTCAATCTTCTTAGCTTTAAAATAAGGATAATAAATTTACCTTTATCTTTGTGGTGTTGTGAGGATAAAACAAGTCAATACATATTGAACTCCTTGAATAGATTCTGAAACTTATTAAGTCTTCAAAGATGGAGTTCTTAATGATTGAATGTCACATTAAAAGTATCCTTATTGTACATGCCTTGTCACATATGGTCTCACAGTCATTCCAATCAATGCTCTGCTTACTCCATTTTTCTTGCAGTCCCAGGATAGAGATAAGTATATAAGAAATTTGAGCATCTGTAAATTTTGCTATCTTCAAGCAGTCCTGGAGCCAATCCTCTTAAGGATCCCAAAAGATGCACGCTAATAGGTCTAAATTCTTATATAAACATGTACAATATTTTTTCTTTCGGGAGATGAAACCCTTAAGAAATGAGGAATCCACATGTTCTAGGAATGCCCACACAGAGGCCTAACACTTGATATGAGAGAGCTTGTTTTAACCATGTAGATATTTCATGTAGCATAAAAGTTACTAGTTACTTCTACAGTCACCTAAAGTTAAATCTGCTGCCTTATTTCATGTTCCCCATGGGCATGCCCTTGGCAAATACCACGAGTATAGTAATTCCAGAAGAAATTATCTCTAAGGAAGAATTATAATAATGTATGTTAAGACTCAAATACTTTAATTTCTCTTGCCAAAATCTTGTTTGGTATTTGGTTATGAGAATGTGCTATGTGCTACAATGAATTGATCAGAACAGAAGAAAGAAGAAAAAAACTAAGAGAGCACGAATAAGAGAAGTCATTAAGAAAATTAATTATTCTCTAGAGCACACTCTCAAAAACCTAGACATGTAGACATGGCCTCCAATTGTCCCAAAGAATCCAAACTGCAACATGTGTGTGTGTGCATGCACTCCCTGTGTGTGTATTCCACTTAGAGAACTAGTTTCTTACCTCTCATTCATCATTATCACCACCAAAGACAGAGAGGGAGAGGGAGAGGGAGATTAGGTGAGATTTGCCTCCAGACTTATTCTGAAAGTAGCTTGGCGATAACTTCAGAGGTACTAGTACCAACAAAATATTAGCAACACAAATTTGCATGTTTAATATTGCTCTTTATTTTTTGTATTTTTTGGGATGGCTGCCTGAGATTGCAACTGTTTTTCCTGCAGGACATATAATTCAATTTTTTTTTCCTTATAAAGAATGGATCAACAGAATTAAGTAAATATCAACAAATTGCTTCTTTAAAAGTTTGTTATTTTACTTTCCAAATGGTAGTATCAGACTTTACCTGTGTCATTCAATCTTTAAATATTAATATTGTTGTTGTTTCTAATTTGACAGTTAAGATATTTCATTTTTGTGTTGTGTTTATTTTACTACTACATTGGGCACATTTTTATAATTTTATTAATCCTATATATTTCCTCCTTTGTAAATTGTCTCTTTACAGTCTTTGTCTATTAAGAGTGGGTTTTGACTTTTTATTTTTATTTTTTTTGGAGACAGGGTCTCACACTGTTGCCCAGGCTGGAGTGCTGTGGTGCAATCTTGGCTCACTGCAATCTCCATTTTCCGGGTTCAAGTGACTCTCATGCCTCTGCCTCCCAATTAGTTGGCATTGCATTTGCCTGCCACCACACCTGGCTAATTTTTGTATTTTTATTAGAGACAGGGCTTCACCATGTTTGCCAGGCTGGTCTCAAACTCCTGACCTCAAGTGATCCTCCTGCCTCAGCCTCCCAAAGTGCTGGGATTACAGCCTGAGCCACAGCACCTGACCTGATATTTTCTTTTGAATGTTAATTTACTATAGATATTATCTTTTTTCCTTATTTTTTAATAGTTAATGGTTGTTTTTCAGCTGTAGTTATAACTTTTTGATATTAAGATAAAATTGTAATGTGTTGAAGTAAAATCTACTAACTTTAAAAAAATATTTTATTATTATTATTATTATTGAGACAGGGTTTCACTTCTGTCACCCAGACTGGAGTGCAGTGACAGGATCTAGGTTCACTGCAACCTCTGCCTCCCCAGGCTCAGGTGATTCTTCCACCACAAACTCCCGAGTAACTGGGACTACAGTCATGCACCACCATGCCCAGCTAATTTCTTGTATTTTTAGTAGTGATAGGGTTTCACTATGTTGCCCAGGCTGTCTCAAACTCCTGAGCTCAAGCAATCTGTCTGCCTTGCCCTCCTAAAGTGCTGGGATTACAGGTGTGAACTACCGCGCTCAACCCTATTTTGTTACTTTTATGCCCTGAAAGTGATTTTCATCCAGAGATGAGGCAAATTTTCACATGCATTTTCATCTAGCCAATTTATTTTCACATTTAAGCACTTCAGAGCAATTAAGTTTTTTGAATGTAGGAGAAATAGACATATTAATTTATTGCTGAACACCATAGTTTCTCAATATATTTTATTGTACAAAGCAAAATTTCACCATTCTGTCATAATATTTATTAAATATCAAATATCAAATGTGAAATCACAGAAGAAAAGTCATGTGCACCCAGCAGTCAAGTCAGATATCACCAAGAGAAGGCTATCATGTCGCCTCCCAAGACTCTTCCTAGAAAGGCGTTTCCATGATAAATTTACTGTAATACAGGGACTGGCTTTCTGACTGCCATAGTCTAAGTAATGATTTGTCAATACATCAGAAATAGACTTTTCTAGTTTACACTCCCACCAACAGTGTCACTTCTCCACAATCTTGCCAGCATCTTTTATTTTTTTGATGTTTAATAGTAGGCATTCTGGTGGTGTTAGATGGTATCTCATTGTGGTTTTGATTTGTATTTCTCTACTAATCAGTGATATTGCTCTTTTTTTTTCCCATATGACTGTTGGCCACATGAATGTCTTCTTCAGCCATTGTGGAAGACAGTGTGGCGATTCCTCAATGACCAAAAGACAGAAATATTATTTGACCCAGTAATCCCATTACAGGTATATACCCAAAGGAATATAAATCATTCTATTATAAAGACACATGCATGCACATATTTATTGCTGCACTATTCACAATAGTAAAGACATGTAATCAACCTACATGCCCATCAATTATGGACTGGAAAAGAAATTTGTGGTACGTATATATCATGGAATACTATGCAGCCATAAAAAATGAATGAGATCACATCCTTTCAGGAACACGGATGGAGCTGGAGGCCATTATCTTTAGCAAACAAATGCAGGAACAGAAAGCCAAATACCGCATGTTCTCATTTATAAGTGGGAACTCTTAATGACAAAAACTGCAATTGATTTTGCACCAACCTAATAAATGATGAGAACTCATGGACATATAGAGGGAAACAGCAAACACAGTAGCCTATTGGAAAGTGGAAGGTAGCAGGAGGGAAAAGATCAAAACAATAACTAATGAGTACTAGGCTTAATCCCTGAGTGATGAAATAATCTGTACAACAAACACCCATGATACCTATGTAACAAACCTGCACTTGTACTCTTCAACTTAAAATAAAAGTTTTGAAAAAAGAAATAGTCCAGAAATAACTCACAAGTTTCCGAAACAAAATAAAAAAAATACGTATATTGTATAAATATACAAACACTAAATATTGTACACAATAAAATAAGAAAATTCCAACACACCTTTCTCTCTTGCCAATCTCAGTATGTATTCTAGAGGTAGCCAGTTTTGGGTACTTTCTCTCTCTCTTATTTTTTATTTCTGTCACACACACACAAACCCACAAATATATGTGTATGCACATACAGACACTCATGGGCACAGAGACACACAAACACATCTATCATTTAAAAATCTGTGATTTAAAAATCAATATTGTAATTTTAAAAATATATAAATTAGTTAAAAAAGAAAACAGTAAGTACAAATATACCAAATATATAAAAAGTATATTTGCTACAATTTTCAGCAGATAATATATTTCATCTACACTTAATTCACCAAGTTTTTTGCTTTGCCTGTCTTTTTTTCTTAAATTAAGAAGAGTTGTTGCATTTGGCAAAATAATTTTTATGTTCATGAGGTAAATTACATTGATAAATTTATGTGATGGTGAATGACATTATATTCATGGTATTTGTACTACTTTATCCTGATATATAAATTCTGGTACTCTGCTTCATTTTGTCTGAAAATATTTTGTATTCAAATTTTTAACTGAAAAAATGTTTGCAAATTTCTTGTATTCTTTCCAATTTTGGTATAAAATCAAGTTGGATACCTTTCCTACTTTGTGTAAAATATTTTGTGTAAAATAGGAACTAACTGCTTCTTGGACTGGTAAACATACCAATAAAAATTGTCCTTTATAAAACTGTTTTACTACAAATTCAATTTATTTAATGACTATATTTTGTTTGCTACAAATTCATGAGTTAAAATTATTAATTAATATAATCCTGTAAAACTATCAGTTACATTTAAGTCTTTGAATGTATTGGCACACAATTTATCCTGGTTTTTGTTTCACATATATTTCAATTTCTACTCTATTACAATTTTGTTTCCTTTTTTATTCCTATTTTTTTGTTTTCTTTTTTTAATTCCCCGTGATTATTATTACTCGACATTTGTGTAATATTTTACTTTTTTTTTTGGAAAGAACAAGCACCAAAAATTCATCTTTGTTTTGGGACCTATTTAAGCAATATTTCATTTTATCAACATTAAGTGCTGTTAAATTTTCTTTTAATTTGTTTTAGTGTTCATTAATTTTTTAAATTGCGTTAATTTTCAAAATGCATTTTTATAGTACTTGTTGCTATATATTTACCTATAATTTCTATCAATTTGACAGGATTTCTCCTAAATATTAATTTAATCGGTATTACTGTTGCTGAACTTAATAAATTTTGATATATATTTTTCTGAAATTGCTTATTTTCAGTACTTCAGGGCTCTTTTTATCTACAGGAATTCTCTTTAAATAAAGAGTAAATATTAAGAACTTTATTAGTAATAAAGTACAGTCAAAAGAATAAGGCTGAAGACAAGTAAAAATTGAGTGATAAATGAATGGGTGAGTAATGGTGTAATCTTAGTGAGGCAAACTGATAAATTTTTTAGATACTTTAAAAAGTTAGTATGCACAAAATCGTGATTAGAGTTCATTTTTAACTTTAAAGAAATAAAAACTTCAAGAACAAAAAAGAATGCAGAGTTTTAGACGCTCCCGACGTACCTACTCTGTGCCAACCATGTTCAATTGTTCTTTAAATTTTCCGCAAGGAATATGGAATTATCATAAATTATCAGGCCACCATCTTATCATTCTCCTAATTTCTATCCAAATTGTTAAATCAGAAAGAAGATCACTGAAAACAAATTAAATAAGAAAACAAATCTAGTAAGAGAAGTATCATAATTGCACAAGAACACTATAGGTAGAAAATGCAAAACTCAAATGAAAGAAAAAATTGCTTTAAATAAGAATCTCATTAATTTCTCAAACATTTATTTACAGATGCTGTAGATATAGGACTAATGTGGTACTTAATAACATTCACCAAACAAAAGAATTTAAGCATATATTATAAAGAATAATGACCAGATATTCTACATTCAGAAAAAAAAAAAAGAGACTAGTTTCATCTGAAGCAGAAAATCTTTATTACCTTGTATAATAATGATCTTCACTTAGGACATTTTAAGGCATTAGAATAAGTTACAAGGAGAATTCATAATGGAAAATTGGAAAAAATACAAATTACAGTTTAATATGAGACATCACTGTTTGCAAATATCTATTCAGGATAGAATTCAAAATGCAATGCTTATAGAAACATTATAATCTTATATAAGAATTTTAAATACTCAATATAATCCCTTTTGTAAGTATGAATAAGCTATAAATACTATATGACTTACAGCTCATGGAATCCTTTCTCTTTATGTCATTAAAAGTTAAGAATCTCTCTGTAGAGTACTTTTTAGGTGGCAGAAATGGTTTTCCTACTGTTACATTCCTATTGTGTGTGCATCTGTTCCACAGTATTTTTTATAAAAAATATTCACTGTGATGGCCACAGAGAACCAGCATAGTTGATTGACAAGCATTATGGGTATCTGTGGCTAAGCTAGTAGGCAAAATAAATCCAGTCGTGAATAAACCTATTCATTCTTCAATAAATGAAATAACTCAAAAGTGAAATCTTTAACATTATAATTCACATGCTGCTCATATGTCTTTCTAATTTATGTTTTTGCCTTGGTACTGGGCTTTATAGTAACACTGTGATTGAATGTGTTTGCGTTACATGTGGGGTTATCCTAGTTAGCCAAGTGGAGTCAGTCGTTCATACATCGTCATTGCATCAATCTTACAATCAAGTAACAAACAATCTGTCACCCACTGTTCCAAGAACGATGCCAGATGTCTTATTAGTCTTAACATTCTATTTCTCTATCTCAAAACTGCATGTGCTCTCCAATTGTGTTATAGTCTCCTATACCTTGTCTTGATTTGTTGTCCATTGCTTTGCTAGATAATTGAGGAGTTGCATAAAGTATTTGGACGTCAAATCTGGAAGAGCATGGAGGCCATAGTTTCGTTAAAAGGTAAACATGACTAGATTTGTAGCAAACGTGTTTGGAACTACTAATTAGTTACTTTAATGCTTTAATATCAAATAAAAAGATGTTGGAGCTTTGAGTTGAGAAGATTCTATTTGCCTGATCTAAATCAAATGCTTTCTTTGGTTTTCATTTAATAATTCCATGAAAACTAACCTCAAATGTCTTGTAGTTAGTTTTCTGTAATCATTCTGTATGTGGTCTTCATTTTTTATATCAATAATACTATAATTGGTGGTAAGTTAGTGTGATAATTTTCCTAAATATACATCAGATAATACAAAGACTGTTAGGAAAATGACTATTTCTTTGAAGTATGAGATAATCTTGTTGGCTTATTCATAATTAAATTGCCAGTCAAAAAATAAATTAGTCACAGCCAAGTCTCGTTAGTATTAAATAATAACAGAGAGAAAAATATACATGATACTTCAAATATTTTCTACATTAAAAAATAAAATGTAAATTATCATCGTTGATTTAGGTCTCCTCATTCAACTCCCAGCTTAGTGCCTAATCTTTAGCTCTTCAAATATTTTGGGATTACATTGTATAATCACATATAAAAAGGTCATTGCAAAGTCTTTTTTCCTTTCCAATATTTACTTGAATTCTGCCTTATGAAAGAATTATCATCAACTTGGATTTTAAAGAAATGGAAAACATTTTGGAAAGAGTAAGCACAGGATAGGTACTTACTGGGCTAAAGAGGATCATTTAGATATGCTGATGTAATGGAATGAAAACTGAACAGAATTTACTGCTTGCAGCACTTTTCCTTTTATACGTGTCATCACCAGCTTGAAATTTTATATAAAAACAAGATTGTTCCATCAAGATCAATTGTTTCTGCATTAAGGAAATAGAAACATTTTAAAAGGAGAATAGAGCAACATAAAAATACTATAATAAGGATTCAAAAATAGAGGAAACGTAAGATTTGAAATCAGCTTGTCTTACAAAGCAATAACAATGCATACTTATAAAGCTAGAATGATAGTAATTATTTTGAAGGAAAGAATACCCTCTATTTCTGGAGGTGAAAACCATTATGGATTTACATATTAGTTTAGTTTGACCTCTAAGAATCTGTTTTTACATAGCTGACTTTGTAAATTTACTCAGGTTCACGTATTCTTCATTTACCGTATGTTCACAATTATACTTAAAGTTTAAGTATAATTAGAGCTCCAGGGTCAATTCAGGGTCAGATGAAAATCGAACTAATGAAAATGATTATTTCAGCAGAGTTTGGTTTATACACTGTTTATTCTTTTCTGAATCAGGAGGTACTGTGGCAGAGTTCTAGTCAGCAAAATCTGGACTCTGCAATGGTAAAACTTTCCCTTATATCTTACCACACATTCCAAAGTTTGATTCAAATGGGGCTGACCTTCATGCTAAAAACGCTCAATAAATTCGGTATTGATGGAACGTACCTCAAAATAATAAGAGCTATTTATGACAAACCCACAGCCAATATACTGAATGGGCAAAAACTGGAAAAATTCCCTTTGAAAACTGGCACAAGACAGGGATGCCCTCTCTCACCACTCCTATTCAACATAGTGTTGGAAGTTCTGGCTAGGGCAATTAGGCAAGAGAAAGAAATCAAGGGTATTCAGTTAGGAAAAGAAGAAGTCAAATTGTCCCTGTTTGCAGATGTGTCTATTCAATTTATCGAATACAATTAGAAAAGAGATAAGAATTTGAGGCAGAAATTAGGAAAAAATAAAATGATCCCTATTTCCACAAGAACTAATAATGTACCTGAAGAATATCTGATAATCATAGAACTAAAGGCAAATAATTCCCAAAGTAACCAAACATACAATTAGCATAGTAGCCTTCATATACTCAAACAAAAAGTAGTTAGGAGTTAAGCCAGAAGGGAAAACTCTTCTAACACTAGCAGTATTCCAAAAACAAAAGAAAGAAAAAAACTTTTAGCAATAAAATTAGAAAAAAAAGTGCAAAATCTATATAAGAAAAACCATAAAAAATTCAAATCATATAAAAATAGCTTTAGGCAACTGAAAATGCATCTTTGGATGAAATGCATTGTCATATTGTGAGGTTAGAAAACAGTCCAAAAGATCACTCTAATTCAGACACCAACTGAAGAGTTAGTCCTCAAGACCACTCTTACTTCGCACATCAGTTGCAAGTATTGGGGTACTCAAGACTACATTCAGCTTTGATAATTGACTAGAAGGACTCACAAAACTCACAGAAACCTGTCAATACTCATAGTTATCATTTATTACAGTGAAAGGGCATGCATTAAAATCAGCTGAGGGAAGAGACCCACAAGGCAGAGTACAGGAAAGCTCCAAATATAGTTTTCAGGTGTCCTTTTCCAGTAAAGTCATGTACGACATTAACACTGTGTTACAATAGGCGTTAAACGTTGACAGCCAAGGAAGTTCACCTGAATCTTGGTGTCCAGGATTTTTATTGAAGGTTGACCTCAGTCTCTATCCCGTCTGCAGTTCAACCTGATATTGCATGACCTAATGCCCTCACCCTAAGTCACATCCTAGAATTCGAAGGCAAAGGTCACACCTCTTTTGGGACAAGGTTGAATTGTTTACTATGGAAACATATATGCTATTTTTTTCTAAATTAATTTATATGTTTTGATATAATGCCAGTAAAATATCAACATTCTTTATCTGGGATTAGGGAACAGTCAGTTCTAAATTATGTATGAGAAAATGGATATTCGATAAATTCTAGAAAAACTATCAAAAATGAAAGTAATGAGGACAGTTGACACCTGACAAATATAAAACACCCTTGATAGTATACTCTCTGGTACAGTAGCCACTAGCCACAAATGTCTTTGTAAGTTAAAATTTAAACTAACTAAAAGTAAATAAAATAAAACCTCAGTTTATCAGTCATATTAGCCATATTTCAAGTGGCTCTCATTTTGCACAATGCAGCTATTAAACATTTCTATTATCTCTGAAAGTCTACTGGATTGTATTGCCCTAGAGCTTCTATGTTAAGCAATATTGCTTCAAGAGTAGAGAGAGGCACAAAATAGAAAGTCAAAATAGACTGACCCACCCAGTAATACGGATATTTAATTTGTGATAAAGATAAAATATCAAGCCAATGCTATAATAATATTTAATAAATGGTATAATTCAGTTGAGTAGCCATTTAAGAAAATGTAAAATCAGATCTGTACCTCAAATCATAAAGAATCAAAAGAATGCATATATACACAGCATGGGTAGAATCACCCGGGACCTGGAAATGGGTAATGACTTTCTTACTGTAATTAAAAATCAAGATGTACCAAAAAAAAAAAAAATGATAAAATCGGACTCCACTTAAACCCCATGATCAAAATTAGCATAATCAATTTTGTACCAATTTCAGTACAAACTGAAATCATGTGCCTTTTAACGTAATACACTGCGAAGTAGATGGCATCATATAGGTCTTATCTATCAAAAATGCTTTACTTACATCCAATCATAGCTAAATAATTTGAAAAATCTATATTGAGAAATATTCTGCAAAAAAATTGGCAAGGATTCTAAAAAATGAAAACACCATAAATTAAAGATATGCTTTTAGATTAAAGGATATTAAAGAGGCATGACTAATAAATTTAATTTTGATCCTTGATTATACCAGATAAAAACTGAAAATGATATAATAACATTACTGAACTAAGAAAACTTCAGGCCGGGCGCGGTGGCTCAAGCCTGTAATCCCAGCACTTTGGGAGGCCGAGACGGGCGGATCACGAGGTCAGGAGATCGAGACCATCCTGGCTAATATGGTGAAACCCCGTCTCTACTAAAAATACAAAAAACTAGCCGGGCGAGGTGGTGGGCGCCTGTAGTCCCAGCTACTCGGGAGGCTGAGGCAGGAGAATGGCGTAAAACCCGGGAGGCGGAGCTTGCAGTGATCTGAGATCCGGCCACTGCACTCCAGCCTGGGCGACAAAGCGAGACTCCGTCTCAAAAAAAAAAAAAAAAAAAAAAAAACTTCAGTACGCATATTAGATAATATTAATCAGTTAAGTTACTTGAATATGAAAATTACACTGAAATTATATATTCTTGGAAGTTATATGCTGAAGTACTTAACAACAAACAAGTTTTAGGTCTGTTACTCACTGAGTAATGGCTAAAGTAATCATTTATCGATTGTATTGCTTAGACTTTTCTGTTCCAAAAGACCCCAAACTTAATGGCTTAGTGTAACAATCAATTATTAACTCACATATTTCTGGTTGCCAATATGGAAAAGGTTCAGATGGATGATGCTGCTCATCTTCCTGAACTCAATCATAATGGAGTCAGTCACCTGACAGTCCTTCTGGGAGTGGATGATCTGGGATCACTGTATTCACATGCCTAGTGCTTTGTCAGCTATTGGTTTGAGCACCTTAATTATGCTCTACTTGGACTTTGTGAAGGTTAGCTGGAGCATATTCCTATTGTAGCAGATTTCCAATAGGAGGAGAGAGGTAGCTTCATGACCTAGATTGAGGACTCACATGATGTCACCTCTGCTGCATTCCATGGATTAAAGCAAGACAAAAGACCATCCCAGATTCAGGCCGTTGGGATACCAACCTTGCCATTGATACGAGAAGCTAGAAAGTATTTTAAACACACTTTACCTCTGTCTATCCATCCATCCATCCATCCATCCATCCATCCATCCATCCATCTACATATTCATCCATCTATGTATTTATAGGCAAAACAATTGCACACTCTTAGCATTTTGTCAACCTGAGTAAAAGGTGTACGGTTGTGTACTATAAAGTTCTATAGGATTAAAATTTTTAAAAAATGTATTGTTGGGAAAAATTGAAGATGAAACAAGATAAAAATATTTTGTCACCTCTTATTTTTTTTCCTGCTTACCTTCTTTTGCTCCCTGTTCCCACATAAGACAAAACTGTCCTGAATTTCTGATTTTGAGGTTCCAGTGAATTCCCGTATAGGAAGGTCTATCCATGTAAAAGAAGATGTGATTTGCATGGGTGAAATCTTCATATTACCCTCATTCATTTTCCATTCAGAATGACCTCACTAAGTTTATGTAAGATATTTTTGGAGAGATTTCTATAACAATTTTGCTAACAATTTAAAATATTTCTATTTTCTATTAACTGTAATATTTTTCCATATCAAAAACACTCAGACCATCAATGAGCTTGTTCTTTTCATCTTCAGAGTAAATTTTTTCATGTTTACCTACCATTATCTGAGTTTTTTTCTCAGATGCTACTAAATTTAGTCCAAAAGTCTCTGCAATTTTAATTTATTACCATAATACACATTTCTGTCTTCTATAAACTTACGCTTTCTATAATGGTAAAAGCAAAATTGATATGGTTGTTACTAGATTAGTTTCTATGCACTTGTCTCAATTATTTTTCTTAGCCATTACTTGGAAGTGTATATAATTTATATTCAACTATGTAGCAGTATGTACTCTGTCAACTTAGTTATGTTAAAACTGTTGTCCTAAATTTCATATTTTATCTCCTCCAGCCTAGTGATGCAGGATTTTTCTCAGCCACTTTGCCAACCAGGAACCTCCACAATTAGCAACGCCTCCCTGCTACCCAGGCCTCCCTCAGGCCAGGCCTTGCCACAGGAGACACCCCACCCATTTGGTCTGCCTGTGGTATAACTTGTACTTGCATTCGGTGGTTCCCATGCTCATGTCCCACATCCAAGCAAAATGAGGATACACTGACAATTCAGAGTGAGGAGGGTGGGGAAGAATTTTATTGAGTGACAGAACAGCTCTCAGTGGAGACGGGACACGGGAGTGTTTCCTCACCCCCATACTCAGTTGGGTTTCTCCTCTAGTGTGGCTGTATCCAGGAATTTTATGGACTCAGAATGGGGAGGGCATGCAGATTGGATTTGAGTATGCAAAAAAGGTTAAAGAGAAGACACGGTGTAAAGGTGGGCGCAACTGTAGAAAACCAATTAGGAAAGGGTAGGTATAGGTAAAAGAGGCTAAGAGTGGGGATCAATCAAAGGAAAGACTGCCAAATGGCAAGACAGATTCTTAATCCAGTCTGTGGATTTGACTCGCAGCTTGGCTTTCAGGCTTTAAACTGTCTTCTTTGGAGTTGGGGTTTCACTGGGGACCCGTCCCTATTTGCCTAGGCATTTCACTGCCTCCTGTCACTGTGAATAGAGTTAGCCAAAATAAGAAATTGTTTCACATTTAGAAGACAGAAGTTAAGCAGCTACCATTACTCTTTGAAGGTGATTGAATTAAATGCTGTGACAGACAAAAAGATTGTTGGTACTGTCTTGTGTTACCGTGTGTTCAGCTCTTCTCACTGCCAGCCCTGAGGCTGAAAAGAAACCGAAGCCCACAATCAGATGTTTTGCTGAACACCTTTAAAAGCAGGATTTATGCAATGTGGACAATTTCCCCTAATATTTTCCCTTTACTTCTCTGATGTTTCCATTTTATTTGGCAGCTCTACATTACTGGCTTCCCAGAATCCCCTGCAACTCCTGACTTTTTTGCGTAAATCATTATTTTGTAGGACTGATTTGTGACTTTTCCCTGATCTCCCAAATCTCCCTTAGATTTTTTTCTCCTCAGTCTCTCCCACAATTCCATAAGACTTTATCCTTATAATAAATCTATAATTTGTAATTCTCGTGGCAGATACATTTTCTCATTTAAACTCTATTGTTGCAATTATTTTATAAACAATAATGAATGTCTCAGAGTCTTACATGTTGGTTTGCAAGATTCTGTACAATATAAAATTAAGGCATTGTTCTATTTTTACATTTATCAGATTCCTTCAAAGTATGGTTATTCACAGTGTATGCTATTTATTTATGGAAACAGTTGTGAAAATTTCCTTTCCATAAATCTAAGATGTAGTTTCAGCATACAATTATGTAATTTAATGAATCTTCTTCCAAGTGCAATATGGATTTGGAAACTTATCTTTGTAAAACAAATAATTAGTTATGGAAATTTTCACTTGATAATTAGAAAAGGAGTCAAAGTTCATTTTACAAAGGCTTAATAATTCTTTTTACTTTAGATAATTTAAACAAAAGAAAGTCTTTTAGTGTTAAGCCTAATTAATTTTTTCTCTTTTGCAGTATACATTTCTTTGTAATTTTTCAAGGTCGTAGTTAAAACACATTGAATAATGCCATTATCTCAACAGAAGACATAATAAATGGTAGATTTACACTTAAAAGCAAAAGCTCTGTTTTCAGTAAGGTGAGATTCAACTCCTTTCTTTGTATTCCAATTCCCAGTTCTTTGCAGTTTCCTCTCCTATACAAGTATTCATTATCACAGGGAGGAAGTCTTGTCACATGCAGTGACAAATTGTTTCATTTATTTAAGATAGAGCCTTTGTATTTCACTCCATATGCTAATGCAACCACATCTTTAATGATTAGGAAAAGATAATATTCTTACCTATTAGGAGCAGAAATTTCTGTGTTCACAGGTTTATAAGCAAACCACATACTGAGTTGCCAGTCCTGCTGCCTGAACAACAGTCTCCTTTTAATCAGTAAATCATTATGCCAATAACAGCATCAACAACCTTAAAGGCTGTATGATATTTTGAGATTAGTTTCAAATCTTACTTTGCACATTCACAAAGATTATACCAGAGAAAAGCCCACCACTCAACTGACTCAGAGCCTGTAGTCCCAGCTACTTGGGAGGCTGAGGCAGGAGAATGGCATGAACCTGGGAGGCAGAGTTTGCAGTGAGCCAAGATCACGCCACTGCACTCCAGCCTGGGCGACAGAGTGAGACTCCATCTGAAAAAAAAAAAAAAAAAAAAAAAAAAGAGAGACTTTAAAGAGTCAAAGAGAAAGAGTCTCATCTTTTGTCTAAACCAAGACTCAAGCCAGTTGACTTATGAATTTGCCAAACTATGATTGTCAGTTCTTCTTCATCAGTTTGTTACTAGTGGAAGGTATTTGAGTTTCTGGTAGTGAATCCATCTGGGTCTGCAGAACCTCAATTCTTGCCTACTTCAGAAGAAGGAAGAAAGAATTCAACTGACGGGCATACGGCAGAGAAAGAGACTGAGGCCAAGTTTCAGAGCAGGAGTGGAAGTTTATTAAAAGGCTTTAGGTCAGGAAAGAAAGGAAAGTGCACTTGGGAGAGAGCCAAGTGGTCCACTTGAAGAGCAAGTGCTCTGTTTAACCTTAATCCTACAACTTTATAGGCTGGCCCACCTCCAGTGTCTTGCCTGCCTTCCCCATGATTCTTACCTTAGGATGGGCTCCCTGTATGTGCAGTGCACTCCTTGTCCTTGGGAAGTGAGCCTGAGCAGTGTGTTTAGGAAATCGTATGCATGCCCATCTGAGGCTTTCTTCCCTTTTCTGGTGGAGTGCCCCTGGAAGCTCATACTCCACATTCTGTCTCTTAATGCACATGCTTGGACTTACTTACCCAATACCTGAGATTTTATTGGAAGCCCTTCTTGCCTCTCCCTGATGCCTGCATTCAATTAACACTTTAATGTTAACAGCTGTGGATAAGCAGGAGCTTGTCTCTCCCTGGTGCCGGGTACCAAATATTATTATTTTCAGAGAGGCAATGTGACACTCCTTGAATCATCACCTGATTGCCTGACATGCATGGTGGGCGGGTGAGGACAGCCTTCTCCTGCCCTGATCATGCCTGTCCACTTGCAACAAGCTTAACCTTGTCAAATGGTTGCTTCTCAAATATCACAAATACAACCTATTAATATGACAAAGCTAAGTTTACTGCTTACCCTGGTAAGGAAGAAAACCACCTAAGAGTGATTGAAGAGTGATCCATAAGGCAAAATGCAGAAAAGAATGGAAAAGAGCAAAAATGATCATAATTAGTTTTGATGTATCTTAGTTTAGAAGTTACCTACTTCCGTCTAAATCACACTGTCATAAATATCACTTGAGATTTTTTTTAAAAATGAAACTATGGGAATAATGGCCTTCACATACCAAGATACTTGATAAAAAAAGGTAAAGCCTTACTGAGGTGTCTTTTCACTTACCCTAAAGTATCTTCTTTCTATGACCTGGCAGCTCCTTTATTTAGCTTCTGGAGCTATCCATGCTGCCTTATGTCTGTTCCGAAATCCATACCAGATCTTAGTAGAAAAAGCTGAGGTGCCAATGTTATCTCTTCTTTATCAACTATAATAATCATTCCTTTAGAGTGACAGCGGCTGAGGAGAATTCAGCAGTGAATGGATTCCTAATTTTCCTTCCGTACCTACCTCAAGAAGTCTCCTCCCCTAGGAAATATTGGATCCTTCACTTAAATTAGAGATCCCTCCTATGTTCTCTCATAACATTTATAATTATCCAGTATCAAATTTTTTATAACTGTGTGTGTTTTTCTTTATATCCATTATCAGTCTGTTACTTTTTTTTTTTTTTTGAGACGGAATCTCGCTCTGTCGCCCAGGCTGGGGTGCAGTGGCCGGATCTCGGCTCACTGCAAGCTCCGCCTCCCGGGTTTACGCCATTCTCCTGCCTCAGCCTCCGGAGTAGCTGGGACTACAGGCGCCCCCCACCTCGCCCAGCTAATTTTTTGTATTTTTAGTAGTTTCACAGTGTTAGCCAGGATGGTCTCGATCTCCTGACCTCGTGATCTGCCGGTCTGGGCCTCCCAAAGTGCTGGGATTACAGGCTTGAGCCACCGCGCCCAGCCCTGTTAATTCTTAAGAGTAAAATATGCCTAAGAAGGCTTTATATCCACAATGTCAAGAAATGCTGCCTTAATGAATGAATGAAGAAATTCCTACTGAATTTGAAAGGGTTTGAAGTAGAAACCCTTTCCTGAGAAACCTGCTAATAAAAAATATCTCTAATATTTGAAAGGGGGGAGCTTATAGCCAAATGGTGCCAGATAATCTTAGACAATGTTATTCATACTAAAAAGACTATAAAAAGCATGATATTCAAATTGTTAAAAATAATTATAATAAAAATAATAATCACATGTTAAAATTTTATTTTTATTTAGAATCCACAGAAAGACAAGATGGGAGTTGATGATTTGGGATGACAAATCCAAAGGGGAAAGGAGTACTGAATTAAAAATGTTAAGTTAGGTATAACTGATGAACATTTTTTTATGGTAAAACCAAAGCCTTCAGGTGTATGTGTTCCCAACAGGTAAAAATTAAATCACAACTTATAATTTTTCTACAAATTAACCTCGAAAGTCAAATGACTGTAAAAGATGTGGACTTTTAATCAACTTTACTCAAAACAAAGTTGCAATATCTCAGAGGACAAGAAAACTAGAAAGAAACCTAATATGAAAACCCTCTAGAACAAAGGTATACAAACTTCTGCTCTGTAAATCATTACTAGCCTGCTGAAAGGTAGGGAACTCATTCCTGAATGTAAATTACTTAATCTCTAAACATTCTATTTTGTTTGGCTGACATTTTCTTCCTAGAAAGACTTTGTCAATAAATGTTTATATCCTGATGCAAATTTCTTGTCTTGTTTGAAACTAAATTCATCATGTACCAGGAGACTAGAGGAAAGAGGGAGCAGTGTTTCTCAAGCATCTTTTGCCTACGCCATGTATGAGCATGCTATCATAAGTAGAATCAAACTAAAACCAAACTGCATCATAACCTTTCTTGTCCCTAAGAGCCACCTCAGATGCTTCAGGGAAATCCAGGATTCTACTGCAATGGGTTGACTGGTAGCTCTGAAAAAAATATGTTCTAATCCTCTAATGTAACCTGCAAATGTTTCCTTACTTGGAAAAAGAGTCTTTGCAGATGCAGTAAAGCAAGAATCTTGAGATAAAAGTATCATCCTGGATTATCTTGGTAGGCCCTAAATCCGATGACAATTTTCCTTACAAAAGACCCACAGAAGAATAAACAGACACAGAAAAGAAGTTGACGTTAAGATTAAGGCAAAAATTGGAGTTTGGCCTTAGGACAAGCAAGCTAGCAACAACTAGAAGCTGGCAGAGGCAAGAAACAGATTGTGTCCTGGACTCCCTGTGGGGAGTACAATTCAGCTGGATTTTAGACTTCTGGAATCTAGAACTGTAAGAAAATAAACTTTATGTTTTCTTCAATCCACAAAGTGTGTGCTAATTTGATATGGTAGCCCCAGGGAACTAATGCAAGAATTCTTGTATATTTTGTGGAATCTAAAAATCTGTGCAAATCATCAACAGACCTCTTAATACTAGCCAAGATAGACACCTACCCACAGTAGTATAAACCTTAACTTTACTGATATAAGTGGTTTATTTCTTGGTGACATTAATTTGTGACTGCTACCCAAAGAACAACTCCATTATTACTGAATTCTCATACTGAATTCAAGCACTAACAACTATCAGAATTGGCCACCTTGAAATTTGATAAATTAGGCTGAAATGCAAAGTTACATTTTTTTCATTGTACTTTAAGTTCTGGGATACATGTGCAGAATGTGCAGATTTGTTACATAGGTATACACGTGCCATGGTGGTTTGCTGCACTCATCAACCCATTATCTACATTAGGTATTTCTCCTAATGCTATCCCTCCCCTAGCCCCCAACCCCCGACAGGCCCTGGTGTGTGATGTTCCCTTCCCTGTGTCCATGTGTTCTCATTGTTCAGCTCCCACTTATGAGTGAGAACATGCAGCATTTGGTTTTCTGTTCCTGTTAGCCTGCTGAGAATGATGGTTTCCAGGTTCATCCATGTCCCTGCAAAGGACATGAACTCTCCTTTTTTTTTTTTTTTTTTTTTTTTGGCTGCATAGTATTCCATGATGTATATGTGCCACATTTTCTTTATCCAGTATATCATTGATGGGCATTTGGGTCAGTTCCAAGTCTTCAATATTGTGAATAGTGCTGCAATAAACATACATATGCATGTGTCTTTAAAGTAGAATGATTTGTAATCCTTTGAGTATTTACCCAGTAATGGGATTGCTTGGTAAAATGGTATTTCTGATTCTAGATCCTTGAGGAATTGCCACACTGTCATCCACAATGGTTGAACTAATTTACATTTCCACCAACAGCATAAAAGTGTTCCTATTTCTTCACATTCTCTCTAGTATCTGTTGTTTCCTGACTTTTCAATGATCGCCATTCTGACTGGTGTGAGATGGAATCTCATTGTGGTTTTGATTTGCATTTCTCTAACGACCAGTGATAATGAGCTTTTTCTCATACGTTTGTTGGCCAAATAAATGTCTTCTTTTGAGAAGTGTCTGTTCATATTCTTCACTCACTTTTTGAAGGGGTTCTTTTTTTCTTCTAAATTGGTTTAAGTTCCTTGTAGATTCTGGTTATTAGCCCTTTATCAGATGGAAACATTTTCTCTTATTCTGTAGGTTGCCTGTTCACTCTGATGATAGCTTTTTTTTTTTTTTTTTTTTTTTTTGCTATGCAGAAGCTCTTTAGTTTTATTAGATCCCATTTGTCAATTTTGGCTTTTATTACCATTGCTTTTAGTGGTTTAGTCATGCAGTCTTTGCCCATGCCTATGTCCTAAGTAGTATTGCATAGATTTTCTTCTAGGGTTTTTATGGTTTTATGGCTTACATTTAAGTCTTTATTCCATCTCGAGTTAATTTTTGTATAAAGTGTAAGGAAAGGGTCCAGTTTCAATTTTCTGCTTATCACTAGCCAGTTTTCCCAACATTTGTTAAATAGGGAATCCTATCTCAATTGCATGTTTTCTTTTTCAGGTTTGTCAAAGAGCAGATGGTTGTAGATGTGTAGCATTATTTCTGAGGCCTCTGTTCTGTTCCATTGGCCTATATATTTGTTTTGGTACCAGTACCATGCTGTTTTGGTTACTGTAACCTTGTAGTATAGTTTGAAGTCAGGTAGCATGATGCCTCTGGCTTTCTTCTTTGTGCTTGGGTATATTCCCAGTAATGGGATTGGCTATACAGTCTCTTTTTTGGATCCAAATGAAATTTAAAGTAGTTTTTTTCCCCCACTAATTCTATGAAGAAAGTCAATGGTAGCTTGATGGGAATAGCATTGAATCTATAAATTACTTTGGGCAGTATGGCCACTTCCACAATATCAATTCTTCCTATCCATAAGCATGGAATGCTTTGCCATTTGTTTGTGTCCTTTCTTATTTCCTTGAGCAGTGGTTTGTAGTTCTCCTTGAAGAAGTCCTTCACATCCCTAATAAGTTGTATTCCTAGCTATTTTATTTTCTTAGTAGCAATTGTGAATGGGAGTTTACTCATGATTTGGCTCTCTGTTTGTCTATTATTAGCGTATAGGGATGCTTGTGATTTCTCCACATTGATTTTGTATCCTGAGACTTTACTGAATTTGCTTATCAGCTTAAGGAGATTTTTGGGATGAGATGATGGGTTTTCTAAGTATACAATCATGTCATCTGCAAACAGAGACAATTTGACTTCCTCTTTTCCTATCTGAATACCCATTATTATTTTCTCTTACCTGATTTTCCTGGCCAGAACTTCCAGTAGTATGTTGAATAGGACTGGTGAGAGAGGACATCCTTATCTTGTGACGGTTTTCAAAGGGAATGCTTCTCACTTTTGCCCATTCAGTATATTGCCTGTGGGTTTGTTATGGAACAAAAAACACAGCACTAGGACTTCATGAAGCATACCCAAGTATCAATAGCTGAATTAATCAATTGGAAGAAAGGATATCAGAGTTTGAAGATCAACTTAATGCACTGAGTTTGTTTGCTCTTGCTTCTCTAGTTCTTTTAATTGTGAGGTTAGGGTGTCAATTTTAGATCTTTCCTGCTTTCTCCTGTGGGCATTTAGTGCTATAAATTTCCCTGAAAACACTGCTTTTGCTGTGTCCCACAGATTCTGTTATGTTGTATCTTTGTTCTCATTGATTTCAAATAACTTATTTATTTTTGCCTTAATTCTGTTATTTACCCAGTAGTCAATCAGCAGCAGGTTGTACAGTTTTCATGTAGCTGTGCGGTTTTGACTGAGTTTCTTAATCCTGAGTTCTAATTTGATTGCACTGTGGTCTGAGAAACTATTTGTTATAATTTCCATTATTTTGCATTTGCTGAGGAGTGTTTTACTTCCATTTATGTGGTCAGTCTTAGAATTCAAAGTGTAATGAGGTGCTGGGAAGAATGTGTATTCTGTTGATTTGGGGTGGAGAGCTTTGTAGATTTCTTTTAGGTCCACTTGGTCCAGAGCTGAGTTCAAGTCCTGAATATCCTTGTTTATTTTCTGTCTTGATGATCTGTCTAATATTGACAGTGGGGTGTTAAAAAGTCTCACACTATTTTTGTGTGGGAGTCTAAGTTTCTTTGTAGGTCTCTAAGAACTTGGTTTATGAATCTGGGTGCTCCTGTAAGGGGTGCACATATATTTAGGATAGTTAGCTTTTCTGTTTGCATTGATCCCTTTACTACTATGTAATACCTTTGTTTGTCTTTTTGGATCTTTGCTGGTTTAAAGTCTGTTTTTTCAGAGACTAGGATTGCAACCCTTGCTTTTTTTTTTTTTTTTTTTTGCTTTTCATTTGCTTGGTAAATATTCCTCCATCCCTTTATGTTGAGCCTATATGTGTCTTTGCACATGAGATGTGTCTCTTGAATACAGCACACCGATGGGTCTTGACTATCCAATTTACCAATCTGTGTCTTTTAGCTGGGACTTTTAGCACATTTACATTTAAGGTTAATATTGTTATGTATGAATTGGATCCTGTCACTATGATGCTAGCTGCTTATTCTGCCCATTATTTGATGCAGTTTCTTCATGGTGTTGATGGTTTTTACAATTTGGTATGTTTTTGCAGTGGCTGGTACCCATTTTTCCTTTCCATATTTAGTGCTTCCTTCAGGAGGTCTTGTAAGGTAGGCCTGGTGGTAACAAAATCTCTCAATATTTGCTTGTCTGTAAAGGTTTTATTTCTCCATTGCTTATGAAGCTTGGTTGGCTGGATATGAAATTCTGGGTTGAAAATCATTTTCTTTAAGAGAGTTGAATATTGGCTCCCACTATCTTCTGGCTTGCAAGGTTTCTGCAGACAGATCCACTGCTTCCCTTTGTGGGTAACCCGATGTTTCTCTCTGGTTGTCTTTAACATTTTTTTTTTTTTTTCATTTCAACCTTGGTGAATCTGATGATTATGTTTCTTGGGTTGCTTTTCTCAAGGAGTATCTTTGTGATGTTCTCCGTATTTCCTGAATTTGAATGTTGGCCTATCTTACTAGGTTGGGGAAGTTCTCCAGGATAATATACTGAAGAGTGTTTTCCAACTTGGTTCCATTCTCCCCGTCACTTTCAGGTACACCAATCAAACATAGGTTTGGTCTTTTCATATAGTCCCATATTTCTTGGAGGCTTGGTTCGTTCCTTTTCATTCTTTTTTTCTCTAATCTTATCTTCCTGCTTTATTTTATGAAGTTGATCTTCAATCTGTGATATCCTTTCTTCTGCTTGATCGATTCGGCTACTGATACTTGTGAATGCTTCATGAAGTTCTCATGCTGTGTTTTTCAGCTTCATACAGGCATTTATATTCTTCTCTAAACTGGTTATTCTAGTGAGCAATTCCTCTAACCTTTTTTCAAGGTCCTTAGCTTCCTTGCTTTGGGTTAGAACATGCTCCTTTAGCTTGGAGTAGTTTGTTACTACTCACCTTCTGAAGCCTACTTTAGTCAATTTTTCAAACTCATTCTCCATCCAATTTTGTTCCTTTGCTGGCGAGGAGTTGTGATTTTTTGGAGAAGAGACATTCTGGTTTTTGACATTTTTAGCCTTTTTGCACTAGTTTTTCCTCATCTTTGTGGATTTATCTACCTTTGGTCTTTGATGTTGGTGACCTTCGGATGGGGTTTTTGTGTGGATATCCTTTTCGTTGATGTTGATGTTATTCCTTTCTGTTAACTTTCCTTCTAACAGTCAATCCCCTCTGCTGCATATCTGTTGGAGTTTACTGGAGGTCCACTCCACACCCTGTTTGCCTGGGTATCACCCAAGCAATTAAAGATTGCTGCTTGTTCTTTGCTCTGGAAGCTTTGTCATAGAGGGGCATCCGCCAGATGCCAGTCAGAGCTCTCCTGTATGAGGTGTCTGTCGACCCTTGCTGGGAGGTGTTTCCCTGTCAGGAGGCATGGGAGTCAGGGACCCACTTGAGGAGGCAGTCTGTCCCCTAGCAGAGCTTGAGTGCTGTCCTGGGAGATCTGCTGCTGTCTTCAGAGCTGGCAGGCAGGAATGTTTAAGTCTGTTGAATCTGTGCCCACAGCTGCCCCTTTCCCCAGGTGATCTATCCCAGGGAGATGGGAGTTTTATCTATAAGCTCCTGACTGGGGCTGCTGCCTTTCTTTCATAGATGCCCTACCCAGAGAGGGGGAATCTAGAGAGGCAGTCTGGCTACAGTGGCTTTGGTGAGCTGCGATGGGCTCTGCCCAGTTCCAACTTCCCTGTGGTTTTGTTTACACTGTGAGGGCAAAACCACCTACTGAAGCCTCAGTAATGGTGGACTCCCCTCCTCCTACCAAGCTCAAGCATCCCAGGTCGACTTCAGACTGCTGTGCTGGCAGCAAGAATTTCAAGCCAGTGGATCTTAGCTTGCTGGGTGCCATGGGGGTGGGATCCATTGAGCTAGACCACTTGTCTCCCTGGCTTCAGCCCCCTTTCCAGGGGAGTAAATGGTTCTGTCTCAACGGCTTTCCAGGCGCCACTGGGGAACGAAAAAAACAACTTCTGCCGCTAGCTTGGTGACTGCCCAAATGGCCACTCAGTTTTGTGCTTGAAACCCAGGGTCCTGGTCATGTAGGTACCGGAGGGAATCTCCTGGTCTGAGGGTTGCGAAAACCGTGGGAAAGCATAGTGTCTGGGCTGCAGTGCATGGTTTCTCATGGCACAGTCTGTCACGGCACAGTCTGTCACGGGTTCTCTTGGCTAGGGGAGGGAGTTCCCAGACCCCTTGCACTTCCCGGGTGAGATGGTGCCCCACCGTGCTTCTGCTCGCCCTCCGTGGGCCACATACACACTCTAACCAGTCCCAGTGAGATGAACCAGGTACCTCAGTTGCAAATGCAGAAATCACCCGCCTTCTGCCTTGATCTTGCTGGAAGCTGCAAACTGGAGCTGCTCCTCTTCAGCCATCTTGCCAGCCCCCTCCTGAAATAGTAGTTTCATAAAAGGCTACATTAATTACTTTTAGTCAGTGACTAGCAACTTTATACTTTCTATTTGTTTTGCTTCTTGTTTGCTTTTTTTATACTAGCTTCTATTTATTTTGCTTTGCCATTGCTTTCCTGTCCTCAGTTGAATTAGTCAAATTATTTCAGTCTTCCTTTCATTTGTCTTTGATTGCTTAAAATTTTTATTTCTACTATTTTATTTGTTACTCTTAACATATTTATGTGTGTGCTTGTTTCTAAAAGGCCTACACTAAATCCTTAATCCTGCCATTCTTTTTTTTTTTTTTTTTTTGATACAGGGTTTCACTCTCACCCAGGCTGGTGTGCAGTGGCATGATCACTGTTCTGTGTAGCTTTGCACCCTCAGGCTGAATTCATCCTCCTACCTCAGCCTCCTGGGTATCTGGGACCACAGGTGTGTGCCACCATGCTTAGCTAATTTTTTTTTTTTTTTTGTAGAGATGATGTTTTGCCATGTTTCCCAGGCTGGTCCATTCTTATTAAAGAGAGCCAGAACCCAGCATCTTAAGACTCATTCTGATTACTTTTCTCTGATATATTATTTAGAAATTTAGTCTCGTTTTGTTTTTTTATGTTTCAAATTAATCATAATTACTTCTGTTTTTTTTTTTACAGAGAGTCAATGTCCCTTTAACTACACCTAGATATTTGGCAAGTTTCCCCCACTATTCCTGAAATTTCAGTCCTACTTCCTAGGTATTTCCTTCTTTGTGAAGTACAGCATTTCAAAATTCCCTCAGTGAAAGTAACTAGGTGATAAACTCTCTTAAGTTTCTGTTGTCTGTAAAATTATTTAGCTTTTATTTTTGAATGATAGCTTAGTTCTATTTAAAATTCAAGGTTTATAGATTTTTTTCTTGTATTGAAAAGATTCTAAGATAAAAGTTGAAATTATTTTTTAAAAGACTCTATTCCAGTGTCTTACATTTTTTCTCTTTTTTCAAGACAGTTGCTGTGTCGCCCAGGCTGGAGTGCCCTGGTACGATTTTGGATCATTGAACCCTGGACCTCCCGGGCTCAACCGATCCTCCCACCTCAGCCCTCCAGGTCGCTTAGACTATAGGCATTACTCATCATGCTTAGCTATTACTTTAATTTTTTGTAGAGATGAGGTCTCACTATATTGCCCAGGCTTGTCTCCAACTCCTGGGTTTAAGTGATCCTCCTAGTCCTCCCAAAGAGCTGGGATTGCAGGTACGAGCCACCACACCTGGCCTACTTTTTTCTTTATTCTGACTGTTGAGAATTCTAATCGTTATGCCTTTGTTGATAAACTATCTTTCCCTTGACAGCTTTTAAGAGTCTCTTCTTGTCTTAAGTATTCAGTATTTGGCCACAAAATATCAAGATATGTATTATTATTATTCATTCTACTGTAAATCATTTTTTCATCAGTTCTTAAAATCTCTTAACCATTATCTCTTCAAATATTAACTATTTCCAGCTTTATCTACTTTCTCCATCTTGAAATATATTTAGGTACAAGTTAAATCTTATTTCATTCTCCATGTATTTTCAACTCTTATGTTTATTTCTTGTCTCTATGCCTCTGTGTGGTAAGTTTGCTTAACTCATTTAAGACTGTCTTCCAGTTAGTTTCTGCACAACTTTTTCAAATCTGTCTCATCTGTAATGTAACTCATCAACCAAGTTTTGATTTTTATTAATTAAACATTTATTTTTAAGTGTTGTCTTTTTTTTTTTAAAGTCCTACTGTTATTATATCTTTTTCTATTTTTAAACTTCTTAAATACCTTCTGTTAAATTTCAAGGATAATTGTTTGGGTCTTCACTCCTTCAATTCCATTATGTGAATTACTTGTAAGTCTAATTTTAACATTTGTTGTTTAATCTGAATTGTGGCAAAACAGCAAAATTATCACAAAACATTTGGTGTTGAATTGCATATAGAGACTTAATTTGACCCTAGCACAGAATAATTTACTTTGAAGATAAAATTTCAATAATGTGAGAAGAAATCAACGTAAAATTAATTAATGTGGTATCATGTTTTCAGAGCAAAACAAAATGAAAACCAAAGTAATCTCAATAGAGAATATTGCTTGAATAACCGGTTGTATATCCGTGCAATATGGACACATATATGTATGTATGTATGTATCTGTTTATATATACACATGTACAAACATACACATACATATACACACATATTCATTCTACTGCATGTATCTGCTTATTTAAAAAAAATAAAGACAGAGGACACAAGAAGCATGAATGATAATGTAATGGAATTCAATGATTATTTATGGGAGAAATATTTGACCACAATTTTTCTCCTTTGCTATTTGTATAATCACTAGTATGTAAAGAACTAACATGTGTGGTATAAAATTCTTCATGTTTCTCAATAAAACAGGGATTTTTAGAAAAATTTCATGCAGAGATAATCAAAAGGAAGATCACATGCACTCATCTATATTGAAGTAATCTCTTTAATTATATATACAGCTCTAGTGCATAATTTTATGTAAACACTGTATAATCTCTTTTAGTTCTTCACATATCTGACTAATTTGCATAACTGAGTTTGTCTGCCACTGTCTGATTTTCTGTAAGACTGATTCACTCTCTGTTCTAGTTTAACCCTAGAAAATGCCCAATTATTAATAGGAGTAAGAAATATGTGTTTACTGTAACTTCATAAACATCACATATAAAAAGTAATTAAAATTGTCATCTTTTCAATAGGAACATCTTTCAGTATTTTTCCCCAATGAATGTAGAGCACAATTAATGGCACGCATAAATATAAAATAAACTTCTGGGCCTTAAGGCCTTCAGAAAGTTTCTGATTCCAGTAATAATCAAGAAAACATTGCATATTGGTATAAAGAAACACATATGATGATTGACACAATGTTTTCCACGACAGCAGTAGAAAATTCAAAGAAGCATTTCTCTTGAGCATCTATTAATAAACTTAAAAATAGTGCCAAAAAGACTATATTGCATGTGTCCTTTTACATTTCCTTTACCATTAGAAAGTAAAGGATCGATGAGAAGACCCACTGAATACCATGGCCTAAGTTGTTAGAAATCCTCTCTTTCAATGATTATTTCCTTCTCCCCAATATTTAGCTTCCATCTATCTTCTCACTGTTAGAAAGGCAGCCTACATATGTTTTCTACACCTTTCCTCTATCTTTCAGCTCACTGTAAGTTGAGTCCTCTAATACTATACTGAAAAAATGCCCCCAACATTTACAGATGGCTTATGATTGAATATGATCTGGTTTCAGAAAAAACAAATGGAGAGTACATGTGTTCCAGTTACTATTGCTGGGTAAAAGTAGACATTCACAAAAGAGAAATTTTTGTTTTGTGGATGCTCACTGCAAAACCCATAATTTTTCATTTCCCTCTAAATTATCATTAGGAATTAAAAGCAATACGTTTTCTATCCTTATGTTCATCAATAATGAGAACAGTAAAAAATACCTTAGCTGCTTGCTTCGGGAAATACGTGTACCAGAAAAATAGAACTAAGAACCAACTAAACTGGCTCACGTATCAAGCCTAACAGCTTGCTTTTTCTGACTGTTCTGATGAACAGCTTTCTCATCAAGACATACTTTGAGACCCTTACTTTAATGTTACCACCAATTCAAAGCTTTCATGTCATAAACTCTGACAGCTCCCTACACATCTACAGCTCTGAAACCAGGGTCAAATACATAATTTGCAGAGCTCAGTGTAAAATGAAATTTGGGGCCCCTTCTTCCAAAAGTGAGGACAAGATGACATTAAAATTACTAAATACAACATTTTTCTATTTCTTTCATGGTCTATCTTTTGACATGCCATGGTATTTTTTATTTGCTATTTAATAATGCTTTTCATTAAAACATTAAACTTTTAAGTCATTAGCATGATTCTTTCCATTCACTTTTACATTGTGAAATGCCAGTTTTAAAGACATTTAACGGTTATGCGGAATCACCAAAATGCACAATTTATATTTTGCAGCTCAAACATTCATCTGTACATTGTTCTTACCAGAATAGTAAAAATACTGCACAAAACTAACCATTTTTATTTCACTTTTCATGAGCAAACCTTCTACCAATACTCTCTACCTTTAGCTTACTGATGAGTAAGGAAAACTGAAAAAATCAAAAGGAACTATGTACTGCCCTCTCTTTCCCTCTTAGCATAAGAGGTTGGTTGATACTTAGAAATAATAGGAGGAAGAATGAATATGGATTTATTTGATGGATATATAGATGTGATGGGCCTATAGATATAACTGTATATATGGAACCTATGTGGATATAGAGAGACATATATGGATATAGGTTTCTTTCATTGTTTGTGTTTTTTGAAACACAGTTTCCTTCTTCTTCTGCATTTTGAACAAGTTCTGGTTGAGGAAAAGTGTTGCCTATTGAAGCTGTCAATATCCCTGCTTACCCAGTTGTAGGCCTAACACAATATGTGCTTGCTTTGTCTTGCTTTTTTGCAGAACTCCAGGCATTGTGGATTCACAGGTAATTGAATCATGGGGGCTGGTCTTTCCCATGCTGTTCTGATGATCATAAATAAATAAGTCTCATGAGATCTGAGGGGGTTATCAGGGATCTCTGCTTTTGCTTCTTCCTCATTTTTCTCTTTCCACCACCATGTAAAAAGTGGCTTTTGCCTCCTGCTATGATTCTGAGGCCTCCCCAGCCATGTGCAACTATAAGTCCAATTAAACCTCTTTTTGTTCCCAGTTTCGGGTATGTCTTTATCAGCAGTGTGAAAACAAACTAATACAGTAAATTGGTACCAGAAGAGTGGGGCGTTGCTGAAAAGATATCCGAAAATGTAGAAGCGACTTTGGAACTGGTTAACAGGCAGAGGTTGGAACAGTTTGGAGGGCTCAGAAGACAGGAAAATGTGGGAAAGTTTGGAACCTCCGAGGGACTTATTGAATCGCTTTGACAAAAATGCTGATAGTGATATGAACTAGTCTCAGATGGAGATGAGAAGCTGGTTGGGAACTGGAGCAAAAGTGACTCTTGTTATGTTTTAGCAAAGAGACTAGCAGCATTTTGCCCCTGCCCTAGAGATTTTTGGAACTTTGAGCTTGAGAGAGATGATTTACAGTATTTGGTGGATGAAATTTCTAAGCAGCAAAGCATTCAAAAGTTGAATTGGGTGCTGTTAAAAGCATTCCATTTTAAAAGGAAAACAGAGCATAAAAATTCAGAAAATGTGCAGCCTGACCATGCAGTAGAAAAGAAACCCCTCACCTTTTTTTTGAGGCGAAATTCAAGCTGGCTGCAGAAATTTGCATAAGTAGCAAGGAACCTAATGTTAATTCCCAAAACAATGGGGAAATGTTTCCACATCATGGCAGAGACCTTCACAGCAGCCCCTCCCATCACAGGCCCAGAAGTCCAGCAGAAAAAAGTGGTCTTGTAGGGCAGGCCCAGGGTTCCTGTGTTGTGTGCAGCCTAGGGATTTGGTGCCCTGTGTCCCAGCTGCTCCAGCCATGGCTGAAAAGGGCCAAGGTGCAGCTTGGGCTGTGGTTTCAGAGGGTGGAAGCCCCAAGCCTTGGCAGCTTCAGGTGGTGTTTGTGGGAGGAACAATACAGTTGGCTCCCGGAACTGAAGCCAGGACAAACCGGTTAGGAAAATCCCTGCCAGAGGTCATAAACATGTCAGAAGAGTAACTGAAATAGCTCGGATGGCGGGAGATGGCGGGAACCAATCAAGAACAGCCAACTCACACTGTTCAAATATCAACCAATCCCAAGCTTGCGTCATTCAAAAAGACCGCTATGACTCTGTACTTGTTTACTGCTGACTATAAAAGACAGTTCCTAACCCTCCTCAGGGCTCTCGCTCCACACTCGGTCGGGGGTACAGGTTCGAACCTGCAATAAAGATCCTTGCCGCTTGGCTTTGACTGCAGTCTCTGGTGGACTTCTTTGGGGAATAAACGGACTGGGTACAACATCTGGGGGCTCGTCTGGGATTCCCCCAAGCCCACCAGACCACGGGTCAACGGATCATCGCTGCTCAGTAAGTAAGCCGGCTATGTCTTTGTCTGTCTGTATCCCGCGGGCACTGTACTAAGGGTGGCAGAGTCCTGGCGGACGCGCTATAGGGCAACCACCTAGGGGGCCAGTAGGAGACGTCCTCTGGCGCCCATCTGGGGCCTCTGTATCCAGTTGGCCCGTCTGCCTCTGATCGGGGACTAACAACCCGAGACGCGCTTGCGATGTTACTCAGTGTTATTTGGTTGCTAATCACTGTCACTTTACAGGAGTCGCTGGACGAAAGCACAGCGGAATTTGTTTCTGTCTCCGACCAATCTCTCAACCCTCTATCTTTGTTTCTCTTAGTTCCAGAAACCCCAAGGATGGGTGGCACCTAAAGCACGCCGCTCTCCCTCCTCGTAAATAATTTTAAAGACTTGAAGGCCAGGGGCCACGACCTCGGTGTAGAACTTAGGAAAGGAAAGTTGGTGACCTTCTGCTGCTCAGAATGGCCCACCTTCGGTGTAGGGTGGCCCCCAGAGGGTACTTTTTGTCTCCCTATTATAGCTAAAGTAAAGGCAAAAGTCTTCCTGCCAGGACGCTCGGGACATCCTGGCCAAATTCCTTACATCTTAGTGTGGCAGGATCTTGTAGAAAATCCCCCGCCTTGGCTAGTTCCCTTTGTGCAGACACGCGAGCCTTGTAAGGCATTGGTCACGTGGCCCACAGAGCACTCGCAGAAGCCAAAGGTTCCTTCTGCACCACCGGCCCGTGCTACCCCATAGCCAAGACCCCTTGTCACTAGAACCCCCAGAACCCCTGCCTTACCCACACCCCAGTCCTCGCCTCCAAGTCCCGCTGGCTGCCCCCCCAAGGGAACACGAAAATCGACAAGCAGCAGCAGTGCCCCGGAAATGGAAAACGAAAGCGGCTTAGGGGGACCGGCGGGACGAACGCACGGACATGTCCAACGTGAGACAACCTTGCGGCCGCCTGATTCCACTGTAGCACTACCCCTTAGAGAAATAGGACCCCCTGATGATACTGGGCTTCCCCGACTCCAGTATTGGCCTTTTTCTACCAGTGATTTGTACAATTGGAAATCTCAAAATGCCAGGTTCTCGGATAATCCAAAAGATTTAATATCTCTGTTGGACAGTGTTATGTTTACCCACCAGCCCACTTGGGATGATTGTCAGCAGCTCCTCCGTTTACCACAGAGGAACGGGAAAGAATACAGGTCGAGGCCAGAAAATTAGTTCCTGGTGATGACGGCCAGCCAACCGCTAATCCTGATCTTGTTAAGGCCGCCTTCCCCCTGACCAGACCGCGATGGGACTACAACACGGCAGAAGGTAGGGGACGGCTGCTCATTTATCGTCAGACTCTAATGGCAGGTCTCCCGGCAGCGGCCCGCAAGCCCACAAATCTAGCTAAAGTGTACTCAGTATTGCAGGGGAAGACAGAAAGCCCCACCGAATATTTAGAAAGACTAATGGAAGCCTTTAGGCAGTTCACCCCTATGGACCCCGAGGCACCCGAGAACCAGGCAGCAGTAGTGATGTCTTTTGTGAACCAGGCAGCACCAGATATTAAGAGGAAGCTACAAAAGCTAGAAGATTTAGAAGGAAAACAGGTCCAGGACCTTCTCCGCATTGCCAATAAAGTGTACAACAACCGAGAAGCCCCAGAAGAAAGGCAGATAAAGGCAACTAAAGAGATGACTAAGATCCTAGTGGCCGCCCTCCCTCAGGCAGGAAATAACTCGATAAAACAGACACGTGGCCCCAAACAGAAACTAGAAAAGATCAGTGTGCTTACTGTAAGGAACACGGTCACTGGATCAAAGACTGCCCAAAGAAAAAGAGACAGCCAGACTCCAGGTTGCAAAAGCCTACCCCCATACTAGTTACCCAGGACTCTGACTAGGGGAGACGGGGTTCAGAACCCCTTCCTGAACCTAGGGTAACTCTGCAAGTGGAGGGGTCCCCGGTTCAATTTTTAGTCGACACCGGGGCGCAGCATTCAGTCCTGACCAAACCTTATGGAAAACTATCTAAGAATTCATCATGGGTACAGGGAGCCACAGGAGTAAAGAAGTGCCCCTGGACAACCCAGAGGACTGTGAATTTAGGGGCAGGCAAGGTGTCACACTCCTTCTTGGTCATCCCTGAGAGCCCCTGCCCCTTGCTGGGGGGAGATCTATTGACAAAAATGGGGGCCCAAATCCACTTTCAGCCAGGAGGCCCCAAAGTAACGGACTACCAAGACAGACCTATATCCATCCTCACTGTTACTCTAGAGGATGAATATAGGCTCCATCAGGATCCGGTATCCCCCGACCAAGAAGTCTGTTCCTGGCTCCAGCGTTACCCGGAGGTTTGGGCAGAAACTGGGGGCCTAGGACTAGCAAAACACCATCCTGCCATACTGGTTGAACTTAAGCCTGGGGCAGACCCAGTGCGGATCCGACAGTATCAGATGCCCCTAGAGGCAAAGGAAGGAATAACGCCTCACATCCGCAGGCTCCTAGACCAGGGAGTTCTGCATGTCTGCCACTCACCATGGAACACCCCCTTGTTACCCGTCGGAAAACCTAATAGCAGGGACTACAGACCAGTACAAGATTTAAGAGAAGTCAATAAGAGGACCATGGACATACATTCTACTGTACCTAACCCATACACTCTCTTGAGCAGCTTAAACTGAGAAAAGCAATGGTACACTGTCCTTGATCTCAAAGATGCATTTTTCAGCTTACCCCTGGCTCCTAAGAGTCAGGAAATCTTTGCATTCGAATGGACGGACCCTGAAAGGGGTATAAACGGCCAGCTAACATGGACTAGACTGCCTCAAGGATTCAAGAACTTGCCGACTCTGTTCGACGAAGCCCTTCATGAAGACCTGGGTGAGTACAGGCGACAACACTCGGAAATAACTCTTTTGCAGTATGTTGATGATCTCTTAATAGCCGCCGAGTCCCCGGAAGCCTGTGTGTGGGGAACCGAGAGCCTTCTGGAAACCCTAGGGAAGCTTGGCTACCGAGCCTCGGCGACAAAGGCCCAGATCTGCAAGTCGGAGGTAACCTATCTGGGGTACATGCTAAAGGGGGGGCTACGTTGGCTAACCAGTGCCTGGAAAGAAACAGTCCTACGCATCCCTAGACCCCAGTCAACAAGACAAGTAAGAGAATTCCTGGGGTCGGCAGGATTCTGTAGACTATGGATACCCGGGTTTGCAAAGCTGGCCAAGCCCCTGTACCAAGCTACAAAAGAGCAGCAGCCTTTTAATTGGACGGAGGAGGCTGAGCTAGCCTTCCAACAGATCAAAACTGCCTTGCTATCAGCCCCCGCGCTGGGGCTCCCTGATATAACCAAGCCCTTCCACTTATACATGGATGAGAGTAAGGGTGTGGCTAAAGCGGTATTGACTCAGCATTTAGGCCCTTGGCAGAGGCCAGTCGCTTATTTGTCAAAAAAGTTAGACTCAGTAGCCGCAGGATGGCCCCCCTGCCTCCGAATCATTGCAGCAACTGCCCTGATGGTGCAGGATGCAGACAAACTCGTCATGGGGCAAGAGCTACGGGTCACCACACCCCATGCCATTGAAGGGGTTCTCAGGCAGCCGCCCGACTGTTGGATCAGCAATGCACGGCTCACCCATTACCAAGGGCTGCTGCTGAATCCGCTCAGGATTCTTGCCTCTGACAACCTTGAACCCGGAGTCCCTGCTACCAACCCCAGACCTAGACGCCCCCCTCCATGACTGCTCAGAAATCTTAGCCTAGGTGCACGGAGTCAGAGAGGATCTGCAGGACCTCCCTCTGCCAGACGCGGACCTTGTTTGGTTCACTGATGGAAGCAGTTTCGTTCACCACGGACTAAGATATGCAGGAGCCGCAGTAACCTCAGAGACCGAGGTAATCTGGGCGGAACCACTGCCCCCTGGGACATCAGCCCAAAGAGCCGAACTCATAGCACTCACCCAGGCTCTTACTTTCACAAGCTGACAGTTTATACTGACAGCCGGTATGCTTTTGCAACTGCACACATACACGGGGCCATCTACAGGGAGCAGGGGCTGCTTACAGCAGAAGGAAAGGACATTAAAAACAAGGAAGAAATCCTTGACCTGCTAGCGGCACTGTGGAAGCCAAAGAAACTAGCTATTGTACATTGCCCAGGACACCAGAAACCAGCCACCCCAGTCACCAGGGGCAATAACTTAGCAGATTCCACTGCCAGAGACGTAGCAAAAGCTTTAAACCGGCTCCTTGCACTACAACTCCCAACTCAGGGCCCAGGGACCTACCTTATAACCCTGAATACTCAGAAGAAGACCTACAGTGGATAGACAAACTCTCACTAAAACGTATTCAAAATGGATGGTGGACAGACACACATGACAACCTCATCCTGCCCGAGGAGCTAGGACAACAGGTACTGGAACGCATCCACCGATCCAGGCACCTAGGGGCCCAAAGAATGTTAGACTTAATCAGACACACCAAGCTTAAAATCAGACATGTGACTGAGAAGGCCAGTAATATAGCTGCAAACTGTAAAATCTGTCTGCTCAACAATGCCCGTAGTCAGTTCCAAGCAGTCGGGGCAAGGTCGAGGGGAACCAGGCCTGGAGTCTACTGGGAAGTAGACTTCACTGAAGTTAAGCCAGGTAAATATGGCTACAGGTACTTACTGGTCTTTATAGATACCTTTTCAGGTTGGACTGAGGCATTCCCAACTAAACGAGAAACTGCACAAGTTGTCGCTAAAAAAATTTTGGAAGAAATTCTCCCCAGGTATGGCTTTCCAGCTCAGATAGGGTCTGACAATGGACCAGCGTTTGTCGCTAAGGTATTTCAGAGCTTGGCTTCCACCCTTGGGGCTGATTGGAAATTGCATTGTGCTTACCGACCCCAAAGTTCAGGAAAGGTAGAAAGGATGAATCGGACTCTGAAAGAGACCTTGACTAAATTGACCATGGAGACTGGCGCTAATTGGGTAATCCTACTCCCCTACGCTCTGTTTAGGGCCCGTAATACCCCCTATAGATTAAAACTTACCCCATATGAGATTATGTTTGGCCATGCCCCGCCTATAGTTCCCAGTTTAAAAGATAACTTGCTAAAGCTGGGATCTGAAAGTGTCTCTGAGCTTTTGTTTTCCCTGCAAGCTTTACAGAAGGTTCAGGAGGAAGTGTGGCCTAGGCTGCGAGAATTGTACGAGTCCAGACCCTCACCGGTGCCTCATCCTTATCAGCCAGGAGACTGGGTCCTGGTCAAGCACACCGACAAGAGAACCTAGAGCCACGGTGGAAAGGACCATTCCAGGTGATCCTGACCACCCCCACCGCTCTCAAGGTAGAAGGCGTCTCGCCGTGGATCCACCACTCCCACGTCAAGCTGATAGACCCGACTGCAGACCTCCTCGGACAGAACTCAGGGGCACCGCAAGACTTAGAAGCGCCAGAGGATCTAGGCGCCTGGACCATAGATCGATCTAAAGACAACCCCCTAAAACTGGCATTGCATCGGCGCCGTAGCCCACTGTAACTATGTTAATTCTCTTTATGACCTTGTACTTACCCTCCTTGCTACTCCTGCTCACTGCAAATGTTGCCGTGAACCCTTTTGTCTGGCGGTTCTGGCTCTATGAGAACCAGACCCATCCGGGAGAAATTCCCCGGGCAGGAAAACTGCTGGCCAGCGCGGACTGCCCCCCCCCCCCCTCCCCCAGGGTGCAATGCCGCGATTCAACTGAACTTTACAGGGTTTCAGATTGCTCAGCCAGCATTGCCCACCATATGTTTTGAGTTTGATCAGACCCAATATAATTGCCAGAAGTATTGGAAGTGGATGAGTGCAGGATACCCCTATAGCTATTGCAAAACCCACTCAGTCAGGCAATGGACGGAAGCCGGGTGGAATTTCTACCAAAGGGCGGGCACCTACACCTGGATAGTTAAAGACCCTTGGGACTCTCGGTGGACAACCCCCCAACATGGAGGGGTGTACTATTCTTCAACCAGTACCTGGCCCAGTAGCCACTTGTATCTGTGGTGTAGCCTAGTCCAAGTTCAGTCCCTAGTCCATGGAAACATCCACCAACAGGAAGAAAAACTGTCACAGGAGCTACGCCCCTTTTCATGGTTAGCCCTAATGAGGGAGGGGTTAGCTATTGCCAATCTTACAGGCCTAAGTGATCTGTCCTCTTGCTTTATGTGTGCAGCCCTAGGGCGACCGCCATTAACTGCCCTACCACTGTCTGGCCCGCCTAGTAATCAAATAGTAGGCCCTCAGAACTTACACCTGTCTCTAATGTCCTCTTATATCGTAATCCCAGCCAAGAAAAGTTTCCCTATTGCTATTCAACTAGCAACTCTAGCCTTTGTAATCACACCGCCATTTTTCCTAGCGCCCCGCTACATGCTCCACCTGGCATATTCTTCTGGTGCAATGGTACCCTGTTTAAAAACTTATCTGTGCAGCCTCAAGATGGTGAACGGATATGTCTCCCCGTCACCCTGGTCCCTAGGCTAACTCTATTGACCCCTGCCGAATTCCTCGGCTGGACAGGCACAACCTCCGAAGAAACCCCTAGATATGAGCGAGCAGTATTTCTCCCCCTCGTCGCTGGGATTTCTCTCACCACATCCCTCATAGCAGCCGGGTTGGCAGGAGGGGCTTTAGGCCATACAGTAGTAGAAAGCAGCAAGCTGTTCCAGCAGTTTTCCGTGGCAATGGAAGCATCAGCTGAATCTCTCGCATCCCTCCAGAGACAGCTCACTTCTCTAGCTCAGGTAACTCTACAAAATAGGAGGGCCTTAGACCTACTCACTGCAGAAAAAGGAGGTACGTGCATGTTCCTTAAAGAGGAATGTTGTTTTTACATAAATGAATCTGGGCTAGTAGAAAGCCGGGTCCAGCAGCTACACAAACTAAGTCTAGAAATGAAGAAACAACAGTTTGCCTCAGCCGCCAATAGCTGGTGGAACTCCTCCAAGCTTTCCCTCCTGGCCCCCTTCATCGGGCCACTGGTAACCCTCCTACTCTTATTAACCATAGGGCCTTGTATTGTTAACAAAATATTAACATTTGTCAGAGAAAGGTTTGACACTATTCAGCTTATGGTCCTCTGCACTCAGTACCAACCCCTTGACCCCCACGGTACGGAAGAAATAGAAATGACTCCCTAGGAATCCAAGATTGGACTCCTCAGTTTCCTGTGAGAGGGGGAAATGTGGGAGGAACAATACAGTTGGCTCCCGGAACTGAAGCCAGGACAAACCGGTTAGGAAAATCCCTGCCAGAGGTCATAAACATGTCAGAAGAGTAACTGAAATAGCTCGGATGGCGGGAGATGGCGGGAACCAATCAAGAACAGCTAACTCGCACTGTTCAAATATCAACCAATCCCAAGCTTGCGTCGTTCAAAAAGACCCCTATGACTCTGTACTTGTTTACTGCTGACTATAAAAGATAGTTCCTAACCCTCCTCAGGGCTCTCGCTCCACACTCGGTCGGGGGTCCAGGTTCGAACCTGCAATAAAGATCCTTGCCGCTTGGCTTTGACTGCAGTCTCTGGTGGACTTCTTTGGGGAATAAACGGACAGGGTACAACAGTGTTGAGCCTATGGGTGCACAGAAGTCAAGCATTGAGATTTGGGAACTTGTGACTAGAGTTCAGAAGATGTATGAAAATGCCTAGATGCCCAGGCAAAAGTTTGCTGCAGGGGCAGGGCCCTCATGGAAAATTTCTGCTAGGGCAATGTGGAAGGGAAATGTGGGGTTAAAACTCCCACCCAGAGTCCCTGCTGGGGCACTGCCTAACAGAGCTGTGAGAAGAGGGTCACTGTCCTCCAGAACCCAGAATCGTAGATTGACAGACAGCTTGCACTGTGGACCTGGAAAAGCTGCAGACACTCCATGCCAGTCCGTGAAAGCAGCCAGGAGGGAGGCTGCACTCTGCAAAGCCACAGGGGCTGAGCTGCCCAAGACCATGGGAACCCATCCCTTGCATCAGCATGACCTGGAGGTGAACCTGGAGTCAAAGGAGATCATTTGGGAGCCTTAAGATTTGACTTCCTCAATGGATTTCGGACTTGCATGGGCCCTGTAACCCCTTTGTTCTGGCCAATTTCTCCCATTTTGAAAGGCTGTATTTACCCAATACCTGTACTTCCATACCCACATTGTACCTAGGAAGTAACTATCTAGCTTTTGATTGTACAGGCTCGTAAGTGGAAGGGATTTGCCTTGTTTCTGATGAGACTGTGTACTGTGGACTTTTCAGTTAACGCTGAAACGAGTTAAGACTTTGGGGTACTGTTGGGAAGGCATGATTGGAACTGAAATGTGAGGACATGAGATTTGGAGGGGCCAGGGACAGAATGATATGGTTTGGCTATGTCCCCACTCAAGTCTCAACTTGAATTGTATCTCCCAGAATTCCCACGTGTTATGGGATGGACGTGGGTGGAGGTAATTGAATCATGGGGGCTGGTCTTTCCCGAGCTATTCGGGTGATAGTGAATAAGTCTCACAAGATCTGTTGGGTTTATCAGGGGGTTCTGCTTTTGCTTCTTCCTCGTTTTTCTCTTGCCACTGCCATATAAGAAGTGCTTTTCACCTCCTGCCATGATTATGAGTCCTCCCCAGTCATGTGGAAATGTAAGTCCAATTAAACCTCTTTTTGTTCCCAGTTTTGGGTATGTTTTTACCAGCAGCATGAAAACGAACTAATACAACAGGAATTCTTTACTCACAGGGCATCATGAACATCTGTGCAAGTGGAGTGGCAGCGAAGATAGATATACACACTGTGCACACATTTTCTGCTCACAAACGTGCTTATCTCTCATTACACTTCACTTAGAAAGTACAAGTTCAAAGATAAATTAAGAATTTAAAAGTGGCAAAAAGAGAGTGCTAAACCAAGTACAAAGCAGTCTCACATGCAATACTCATCTTAAAAATTACCTATCCCCATTTTCAAAAGTCCTATACATACCTGTCCCTAATGTTTTCCTTCTGAGACACTACTAAGGCTCTATCAAGGTGGTGTTCTTCCTTATTGCAGTAAGATTAATAAACTCAGCTATACTTGATCAACAGGGCTTCCCTCACAGCTATCATGGGGGAATTTTGATGCCAGAGAGTTTAGAATCAAATTTATCACCTAACATTACAAAGCATTAAAAGATCTCATAGTATGCATTTTATCCACTAATCTCACCCATAATCCATTTCTTTCTTCAAATTTTCCACTGTCTTACTGCTACTACATTTTTATGTTAAATTGTCCTGCTTTATTATATATCTTTTTGATAAATCACTTTAAATCTTTTTAGAATAAGACAGACTATTAGTAAACTTAAAACTGTACAACTTATCACACATACTTATATGCAGATGTAAGGATTATACAATATCTCCTGTTATCAGACTCTGTTTCCTCCCATGAGGAAATGATTCGTCTTTGAAAGTGAGGCTAAAGGAATAGTCCTGGTACCATCATATAGTATCAGGTTTCTGTGTTGTGTGCTCTAACCTGGATTTGTTTCACTAATTATGAATAAGAATGTCTTTTTATTACTTCATTGTCTTTGTTGCTAATTTTTTACTGTATTCCTTTTGGTTTCTACCTATGAACATCCTCAAAATTTGGTATGCAAATATTGATTTCTTTTTTATTTTTCTGTTGTTTATTCTTTACTTCCTTTCTGCTTAAACCACTTGGCTTACACTTAACAGGTAATCAATATTAATAATCTGCTGTTCATTCTTTCATAATATTCCACATAATCACATTCAAAAACAAATGGAAACACACACTCATTATTTTCTTTTGGTTTTATTTCATAAAACAAGTAAACAAGCAATGCTCATTATATACTTTATTTGTATTTTGTTTTTCAATAACACATTATGAAAATTCTTTCTAAATTAGTTGATTGTAGATCTAGCCGACATTCTTTAGCAGGCACTGACATTGTTTCCTTTGTCCCCTATCCTCTTTATGATGAATAAGCTGACACTCTCTATAGGGTTAGGGAGAACTTGGAAAACTAGTTGCCTCATATAATAATAGATATATAATGATTAAAAAGTATAAAGTCACATTTTTATAGCATTAAATAGTAAATTTTTGAAGTAGTCCTCATGATACCCATCATTGGGCTGAATTGTGTTCCTATAAAATTCATATGCTGAGGCCTTAAAATTCATATGCTGAGGCCTTAGCCACTAATGTGATAATTTTTGAAAGTAGGAGCTTTGGGGGAGATATGAGGTTTAGATGAGGTCATGAAAATGGAGACTTCCTGATGGAATCAGTGCTTTTATAAGAAGAGACATGAAAAATATCTCTCGATCTCTTTCTCTCTCTCTTTTCACCATGTGAGGGCACAGCAAGACGATGAGCCCAGATCATGGTGGCGGGCGCCTGTCGTCCCAGCTACTCGGGAGGCTGAGGCAGGAGAATGGCCTGAACCCGGGAGGCGGAGCTTGCAGTGAGCAGAGATCGCACCACTGCACTCCAGCCTGGGTGACAGTGTGAGACTCTGTCTCAAAAAAAAAAAAAAAAAAAAAAAAAAAAAAAAAAAAAAAAAAAAAGAAGATGGGCCCGAAAGTGAGGCCTCACCAAAAGACAATCATGCTGGTACCCTGATTTCAGACTTTGCCAGCCACAAGGACTGTGAGAAATAAATGTCTATTGTTTAAGCCACCGAGTCTATGGTATGACAAGTTACAATAGTTTGAACTGCTTAATATATACCATGTCAAAAATATTAAAGTGAACTAGGAAAGATGGGTGCATATTGTTAAGAGGTTACCATTGGTTCATTATTTTAGGTGTTAAGGTTAGGAATACCATACATAGCTATCTGCACCAAAATCTGAAGGAATCCGTAACCATGGGGTACATTATAACTCACTCAATCCTTGAAGGGGTGGCCTACCCCTCCACAGCTGTGGGCATTTCTCGTTAGGTGGAACGAGAGACTTGAGAAAAGAAAGGAGACACAGAGACAAAGTATAGAGAAAGAAAAAGTGGGCCCAGGGGACCGGCGCTCAGTATACAGAGGACCCACAACGGCACAGGCCTCGGAGTTCCCTAGTATTTATTGATAATTATCTTTACCATCTTAAAGATAAGGGAGTGGCAGGAAAATGGGATCATTGTAGGGAGAAAATCAGCAGTAAGACATATGAATAAAGATCTCTGTGACATGAATAAGTTTAAAGGAAAATGCTGTGCCTTGATATACATATGTAAACATCTCCATAAACCTTTTAGCAGCATTGCGCCAGCAAGTCCCACCTTTTGCCTTTTCTCCTATCTCAGTAAACAGAGCATACAATCGGGTTTTACACCAAAATGTTCCATTGCCCAGGGATGGGCAGGAGACAGATGCTTTTCTCTATCTCAACTGCCAACAACCGCCAAAAGGCCTTCTTTCCTCTTGTACTAGTCCTCCTCAGCACAGACCCTTCACGGGTGTTGGGCTGGGGGATGATCAGGTCTTTCCCTTCCCACGAGGCCATATTTCAGACTATCACATGGGGAGAAACCTTGGACAATACCTAGCTTTCCTAGGCAGAGGTCCCTGTGACCTTTGGCAGTGTACGTGTCCCTGGGTACTTGAGATTAAGAGAATGGTGATGACTTTTAACCAGCAAGCTGCCTTCAGGCACTTGTTTAACAAAGGCACATCCTGCACAGCCCAAAATCCATTAAACCTGGAGTCACCACAGCACATGTCTCTTGCAAGGACAAGGTTGGGGGTAGGGTCACAGATTTACAGCATCTCAAATACAGAACCAAATGGAGTCTCTTATGTCTACTTATTTCTATATAGACACAGTAACAGTCTGATCTCTCTTTCTTTTCCCCACAAATCCTGATTGATGTGTCTGAAGGAATTGCCCACTTGGCAGCATCCAGAAATCCGTTCAATGCTTCTGTTATAATCCCAACAATAGGACCAGAAGTCTAGATTCCCATTTTTCAGTTCTTTGGTCACACAGCTGATATAGTTTGCACACACATTTAGACACACACACACACACACACACACACACTAAAATTTTTCACAATATGTCTGGGGGACCAGGATGGCTGAATTTTAATGAGTCTTTTAGTCTTACACTTCTGACCCTGACAACAGCCTTAAGAATGGAGGATATTGGGCCCAGTGTGGTGGCTCATGCCTGTAATCTCAGCACTTTGGGAGGCTGACGTGGGCAGATTGCTTGAGCTCCCAAGTTCGATACCAGCCTGGGCAACATGGTGAAACCCCATCTCTACTAAAAATACAAAAAGTAGACAGGTGGGGTGGTGAGTGCCTGTAATCCCAGCTACTCCGGAGGATGAGACATGACAATCGCTTGAACTTGGGAGGTGGAAGTTGCAGTGAGCTGAGATCATGCCACTGCACTCCTGCCTGGGTAACTGAGTAAGACTCTGTCTCAAAGAAACAAACAAACAACAACAACAACAACAACAACAAAAAGAATGGAAATGGAGGATATCGGTCTTCATATCAAATTTTTTTCCTGACATATTGTTCTTAAGAGAATGTCATTTACTTTCTGGGGCTACACTACCTTTTATGTATATGCATAACCTATCCCATAAAACACAAAGAAAGTGAAGACATGAGGGACTTATATGCTTAACTAACACCAAATAACCTTCAGTATGGTAATGCAGCGATCAGAATTAATATTCCTAATGGGTGTAAAATGCAAATAAATAAATGCTTCTTTGAAGAGTGAGAAACTCATTTATGAGAAAGACATTTTCATCATTTGTAAAGTTAACAAAAGGCATATACAATCATAGTCAACATTAATATAAACACACGTGTAATACTCAGAACAATACCATGATGTAGATACCATTATCATAACTATCATATTCAAAGCAAAAATCCAGATTAAAAGAATGAATAACTTGCCAAGGCTCCACAACTATAAAACCTCAGAATCAAAACTAGGCAGTGTGGTGCCAAGGCTTGAGCTCTTGACCACAGTTTAGTATCTCTTGTTACATCACCTTGGTTATGTTTAACTCTAAACGTATGTGAAAGTGCACATGGTGATACAATAGGGTCATTAAGAACTTATACAAGAAATATTTTATTTGAAAATGCATCTCAGTTATCCAGTATATCATACTGACTGATGTTCAAAATATGATTCTGTCATTTAAGAAAGTTTATAGCATGTTCTGTTTAGTTTAGAAATAATTCAACTAACAATTTGTTACAATAAAAATTTCGCTACTATAATGTAAAGTTCTGTACTATGTAAAAATTGCAGCCTAAAACTTAAAATTGCTGTTTAATTTTATTTCAATAACATTATTCTCTTGGACTTTGTAAGCTTCCGGTCTCTGAGATACATTCCTTTATATTTTCAGACTCTGAAATATGTTCCTTTATGTGCACATTTTATTAGCAACTTCAATTTAGCTAAACCTTCGGTAAATATCCCAATGTCATTGATTGACATCTTGGAAAGAATAGTGGCTAATAGTGTAAATCTGTAACAACTTTTTTCATGGTTACAGATTACAAAGTTGTATTGTGCTCTGAAACAGCCTTTCCATTCTGGTCACTGAACCATCCAATTAAGATTAATGATCAAAGTGTAGGCACTCCCAGGGAGCAATTTCACCAGTTAAATATCACTCTTTCATTTCCACCTTTTATCTTACAGTTGTTGGATGTTCAATCACAACTTTGATTGAAATGGTTATTTCATTTTCCACTGGCTTATAAATTATGAAAAAGAAATCAAAGTAAATTAAAGGTTGTATCAAAGAAAACTTAAATAGATTATTTCTCAATTTCATTTTTCCTTATTTTTAATTATAATAATATTTATTTAAGCTATTTTCTACTTTTTCAACTCAAGGAAGTAGATTTTTAAAAAGTTTTTCAGATGAAATACCCGGATTATTCTTCCTTAAATGTTTCAAATTAAAGACTGCAAAACTGCATTCTCTTTCTTTTCTCTGTCCTCCCTAACCTCTCTCAGAAAATTTCTAGACTGGCAAAACTCCAGCCCCATACTAACCATGATGGAAAATGACAACTTACTAACACATACTTTTTAAAGGAATTTGGCTTACTTTTCTTTCCCCTCCTATGCTCTTTTCTTACGTAAGTTTTATCTGTTTCAGTGACCACTTACCTTCATTGTAAAGAGGTGGTTCTTTACAATGCATTAGAATGACTTGATAGTCTGCTAAAAATATAGACTGCTGAACCACAACCTCAGAGTTTTTTATTTTATAGATCTGTAATGGAAATTGAAATTTTTCATTTCTAACAAGTCCCCAAGTGATGCTGCCACTACTGGTCTGTGGACTGCACTTTATAAACCACTGTCTTAGAAGTTTATTTCATTTCTGTGCCCTGGAAATTCCACCAACAAACATGCTATCTTTACTCTTACAATGATTGGTATTTGAAAAAACATCCAACCAGAACATGATAGATATACTCTGTGTTTGGGTAGTTACTGTATACCATGATAGTTCATCTATGTCCAGGGAAGCCAGGGATTCCTGTAATTCAGGTAGAATCTGGGGATCCCTCTGTCCTCCAGCCTTCTGTGAGATTTAATCTAAAGAAGGCTGTTAGCAGAAGATACGCTATTAACACATTTTCCAGCAAATAGAAATGCCTCAAATCAAAACTGTAGGCATAAAAGCATTTTTACAATTTCAAACTCATGTTCATTCATTTTTAATTAGAACTTCAGAAGATGACAACCTAAATCTGTAGCATATATCCTGTATGTTTAAGAAGAAAATATTTCACTACTCTGAATATTTTTCCAAAATCAGCAGATTTTTTTCCAACACTTTGCTGAGAGTTTATTTACAGATTTACTTGAAGCAATTATAGTAATTTTTTGAAGTGTGTGCTTCTTCTAAATGATCTTTCATAAATGATACATCAGGAAAATATTATTTAATAACTCTCCTACTACATATAGGCAAAGATTAAAAATTAGGAAAAAATATAAACTCATAAATTTATATAAAGTTGCTCACTTTTTAATCAATGTGCGTAACGTTTCTGTTGTTTTGACATAGACACTAAATACAAACTTTTAAGAAATCGTGAGAGTATTTATTTAAAACAATGGGTTTCAGTAAAACTGAATTCACAAGTGTGTTTACAAGTTTGCCATTTTCAGTATTCAGTCTGTTTTCCTATTAGGACACGATTTTTACATACCCAGATGAGTTCTTTCAAAAATCACTAAGAGTAACAGAATTTTATTATTATAGTGGAAACATATAACTTTCCTATTTTTGGCCATTGCTGCCTCTGTTCTTCATATACACATAGCTAATGGAGAAATGTAAGACAAACAATAATAAAGTGAAGCCTAAAGGTAGTTGTAATAATAATAATATATATAAAAATATATATAAATATGTTTATAAATATATAAATATAGTCCTCAGCCTCCCGGGTAGCTGGGACTACAGGCGCCTGCCACCACGCCCAGCTAATTTTTTGTATTTTTAGTAGAGACAGGGTTTCACCATGTTAGCCAGGATGGTCTCGATCTCCTGACCTTGTGATCCTGCCGCCTAGGACTCCCAAAGTGCTGGGATTACAGGCATGAGCCACTGTGCCTGGCCTGTAATAATAATTTTTATTATTGTTATATCATGGTCAACCCTTGAACAACATGGGTTTGAACAGGAATAATCCACTTATACATGGAGTTTCTTCCACCCCATCATCCCTGAAGTCACCAAGACCAACCTGTCCTCCTCAGTCTCCTCCTCAGTCTACTTAATGTAAAGATGACAAAGATGACCTTTATGATGGTCCACTTTCACTTATTAAATATGAAATGCATTTTCTCTTTTTAATACTTTTCTTAATAGCATTCTTTTCTCTTCGTTTATTGTAAAAATATTGTATATAATGCACATAGCATACAAAATATATGTTAATTATGTTATTAGTAAGACTTCCTGTCAATATTATGCTACTATGGTTAAGTTTTGAGGGAGTCAAAAGTTATATACAGATTTTCGACTGCACAGGGGTCAGTGTCTCTAAAACCCACATTGTCGAAGGATCAACTGTATTCTATTATGTTAATAACCTGGGGCCACTTCACTTGAAAAATAATAAAATAAAAAAAGAAGTAAGAAAAGTACAACTGTTTTAAATTTATGTTTAAGCAAAACAAAAATATGCTAATTTAGGTTTTTTATTATTCTCAGTCACTAAGTAAAGGATATTTGATGAATTTTGGAATTATTGTGTATATACTTATATTCAGACAAAATTTTTTAAATTAACTTTCCAAAATATCTGGCTTTGTGAAAGCATTACAACTGATACTGCAGAACTTCAACATCTCTTCAACAGTGCAGTCTCAGGAATTTTGAATGGAGGACAGAAAACAGTGCAATTGAATGTCCTCCAGCTTTGAATTAACCTTGATCAGGTATGTATGAGTATTTCATCAACTGCTCTTAACAGGTTTGCCATTTGAGAAGTGAGAGTAAAAAAAAACCTATTTCAAAGCTGCTGTAAAGATAAAGTCAACTAACATATACAAAGCAGAGAAGTAGAGGAGAGGAAAGTCAGTCAGTGGTTCATAGATGTGCACGGAGGGTCTCCTAATATGCCTGGATATTTGGGTGGATCACAACATCCAGCAGTGTGGCCTTAAATTTTATGGATTCAAAATTTTATCAGTTTAGCCAAAAATTATTTGACTTTAGGGAATCTATGAGTGATTGAAACGCAAAGGTAGAAATTTTTAAAATAAACAAAAAATAATGTATTTATTTACCACTATATATTGACTCAATGTCTGTTCCATTAATCTAGGCTTATCAACAAAAATATAATATTAAGCCAGGTATTCTACTCATTAAGGTATACAGAAAGACAATATTCTCATCCCTATTTCCTATTTCACCTCAGAGATCACACTTGTCTGATCTTGTATCTTTCCACTCATTTTTGTGAATACAAATGTTCACTCTCTCTTTAAAAATGTCTAACATTCCATTCTACCCTCATAGTTTTACTGTTATATTTGGGTTATTTCTTGGCATTTAAAATACTGGCTTTTTTAAAACAACATTTTATACTTCTCCTTTTCTCCTCAAAATGTTGAATATCATAAATTGTAAGCAAGTTTTCTCCTTCTAAAGAGACTGAGAAAATTTTGGTGAGGGCTATACATCAGGGGGTGACCATATCTGCTGGATGGTAAAATATTAAGATAATAGTCCAATTACTAATAACGTTGGACAGTGCTGGGAAAGAGAAAGGATAAAAGTTCAACAGAAGCAGAGTTGAAAGGTATGAATAAATGGCTGCATCAAACTTCTAGGCATACGTAGAAATAATGGCTACTAAATCCCAGATTGGGTTACTCAATGGTGTCAGTTCATTAGGAAAAATGTGTTTACATACAGTCTATATATTAATATATCTGTATACGTTATTTTCATTAAGTCAAATTATGTATTTTAGTATGTATCATTGGTAACATTGTCTCACATTACAGACAGGCTTCATAATTCTAGAAAAGAAGAATATAGAATGGCCATCTTGAAATTATCTGGAATGATTCATAAAAGTTAAAATTATGTAAAATATGTATCTATAAGCCAGGGTCTACACCTGGCTTATAGTAATTGGTACAATTATCAATCTTTTTTTCTTTCCCTCTCATTATTTTGATTGCTTTGAAAAACTTATAGTGTTCAATTATATATTGTCATGGCTTCACATAATAGCTAAATAATAGGTAATTAATTGGTAAGAGATTAATGACAAATAAAATAATTATAGAATTATTAATAATAAAACACATGAATTAACAGACAATTCTCAAAAACCATTCTGATAAACATTTTCTGACTGTTCAATTGACATTGAAAATTGAACATAGAAAAGAGCCACCACTTTTTCTAAATATAGTATGGGAGTAGGTTTTTAACAGGAAGATATTCAGGGATTCAAGACATTTCACAATAATAAACACAAATCGTGTCAGCGAAGGAGATAACAAGGGAATTCTATAGGACTGTTATTCCAGAGGTTGTTTGCAACAATTTCTTGGCTACATTTTACTTGATTTATTGGCGATAATAGTTTTTATGAAAGCATAAGTTAGAAGGTCTGTGTGATTATCTGGCATGGATGTTGACATTGAATAAACTGAAATCATAAAACACACCAGGTAGTTAGCATACCTTATTTAAGAAATTACTTTTCCATAGGTCATGCCTTAGTATAGAATTCCATATTGAATGTTTGGGATCTTTTTAATGTAATTTATTGGTACTAATAAATTCTATTTCTAAATTTCCTAAGGATGCAACTATACAAGTCTTTGTTGTCTGGGATGAGGTTCCTACATACACAGGTGAGAGACTGCATCATTTGAACTTCCCACTGGCCCCAAAGGAAGGTGATCAAAAATCAGGAGTGAATTTTAACAAAAATTCAGACACTGTTTTTGATGTTTGAATAAGGACAACTTTCAAGGGTCACTGACCTTTTTTTCCCACTTAAAAAAAATTCCCTCCAACCTTTAATTGCTTTAAAATTGTACCTAGGATTTGAAAATGCTTATATACATGTGTAGTTTTTTGTTTATAAAAGAGGTTCCATTCTTATTTTTATTGTAGTTAAAGTAGATAACCATAGAGCTACCTTTTAAATAATTTTTAAAGTGTGCAGTACACTATTGTTAACTATATGCAGAAAGTTGTACAGCAGGTCTCCAGAACTTTTTCATCTTGGATAACTGAAACTGTATCTACTGAAAAGCAGCTCCCCATCTTCCCAGTAGGAATTGGGAACAATTAATGTTGTTAGATCATATGATAATTCTCTTTATAATTTTTTGAGGAACCTACACACTGTGTTCTCTACCTTTTTTCATAGCAGCTGCATCATTTTACATTCCTACCAACAGTGTTCAAGGGTTCCAGTTTTCTCCCCATCCTTATAAATGCCTGCTATTTTCTTTTTGTTGTTGTTCTTGTTTTTAATAATGCATCCTAACAGGTATGAGGTAGCACCTCACTGTGGGATTGATTTACATTTCCTTGATCATTAATGACGATGAGCCATGTGTATGCCTTCTTTGGAGAAATGTTAATTCAAGTCATTTGCCCAGTTTTTAATCAGTCAATATTATTTGCTTTTCACTGTAGCTTATATATTTTGGAGATTAATTCTTTATTAGATGCATGCTTTGCAAATATTTTCATTCATACTGTAGGTTGTCTTTTCACTCTGTTGATTCTTTCCTTTGCTGTGCAGAAGGTTTTTTAGTCTATTTTTGCTTTTGTTGCTTGTATTTTGGTGTCATAACAAAAAAAAATCATTTCCAAGATCAATGTCCAGAAGGTTTTCTCTTGTGTTTTTTCTTAGGAGTTTTATAGTTTCAGGTCTTAAGTCTTTAATCCATTTCGAGTGATTTATTGTGTATGTTGTAAGACATAGACCTAGTTTTATTCTTTTGCATGTACATATCCAGTTTTCCCAGCACCATTAGTTAAAGTGACTATCTTTGCCCCGCTATGTATTCTTGGCACTCTTGTCAAAGATCAGTTGACTGTAGATGTGTGGATTTCTGAGATCTCTGTTTTATTAATCTGTATGTCTGTATTTTTATGCCAGTGTCATACTCTTATGATTACTGTAGCTTTGCAATATATTTTGAAATCAGAAAGTGGGAGACCTCCAGCTTTGTTCTTCTTCCTCAAGTTTGTTTTGGCAATTGAGAGTTCTTTGTGGTTCTGTATAAATTTTATAATTTTTTTTATTTATGTAAAAAAATGCCACTGGGATTTTAATATAGATTTCATTGGATCTATAAATTGCTTTATGTACTATGGGCCCCATTTAGCATTCCTTGTAAGGCATGTCTAGTGGTGATACATTTCCTTAGCTTTGTTTTTCTAGTAAAGTCCTTATTTTTCTTTCATTTTTAAGGGATAGTTTTCCTGAATAGTATTCTTGACCAGAGGGCAGGTTTTTGTTTTGTTTTGTTTTGTTTTTTCCAGCACTTTGAATAAATCGTACCATTCTCTTCTGGCCTGCAAGATTTCTGCCGAGACACTACTGATAGACATCTACTGATAAGGTTATGGAGGTCCCTTTCATATAATAAGTTGTTTTTCTCTTGTTGCTTTCAAAAGTCTCTCTCTGTCTTAGACTTTTGACAATTTCCTTATGACCTGTCTTCGTGTGTATATTCTTGGATTCTTACTTGTTGACATCCAGTGGGGTTCTTAAATCTGTACGTTCATTTACTTCCCCAGATTTGGCAAGTTTTAGCCCATTATTTCTTTAAACTTCCCACACCTTTCTCTCTCTTTCCTGGAATTTTCGTAATGTGCATATTAGTGCACTTGATGGTATCTGATAAGTCTCTTAGGCCTTCTTCACTCCTTTTGATTCTTTTTTCCTTTTCCCTTTGACCGGATACTTTAAATCACCCATATTTGAGTTTGACAATTCCTTTTTCTGCTTGTATAAGTCTGTTGTAGAACTTCTCTATTAAAGCTTTTACTTCAGTTATTGTATTCTTCAGCTCCAAATTTCTGTTTGGCTACTTTTAAATTTTCTATCTCTTTTTGATATTCACATTTTGTACCGGCATCATTTCTTGAGGTCATAGAGCATATTTATCACAGGTGTTTTGATTCTTTGTCAGGTAACACATATATCTCTGTTTCTTTAGAATCTTTTTCTGGAGATTTATTTTATTCCTCTTCTTGGGTCAGGTTTTTCTATTTCTTTGTGTAGTTCATAACTTTGTGTTGGGATCTACACAAATGAAAAAGAGCCACCTCTCCTATTCTTTATGAACTGACTTTGTATAGGGAAAGACTCTCAGCAATCAGCCCAGTCAGAGATTCTGAGGGCCTCTGAAAATTTTAGGGGGAAATAGAACTTCTCTGGGGCCTGTGCATTCAATTTCTCAATTGGAGATGTTTGTAGGCCGTGCATTGCGAACCACTACTGTAATCTCAACACTTTGCAAGGCTGAAGCAGGAGGATTTCTTGAGGCCAAAAGTTCAAGACCAGTCTGAGCAACATAGCAAGACTCCATCTCTACAAAAAATAAAAAATCAGCTGGGTGTGGTGGCACAAACATGTAGTTCTGGCTACTCAGGAACCTGAGTACAGAGGATTACCTGAGCCCAGGAGTCAAGGCTGCAGTGAGCTATGAGCACACCACTACACTCCAGCCTGGGCAACAGGGCAAACCCTTGTCTCAAAAAAACAAAACAAAACAAAACAAAAACAATAAAAAACCAATTAGTTTCTTTTTCAGGAGCTTATAATCTCTTGCTCCTCTGAAGTCTCTCTGTGCACGTTTCCTGGTTCTACACCAGCAAGTCTCCTTCTTTCTGTAGTTCCCAGTGGCATCTATGCATTCAGAGTGTGTCAGCTCCCTCTAATGCCCTGAGTAAAGTGAGACAGATACCAGTTGCTCAAGTAGTTCTCCAAAAAAAACTAGAACACTGGATCCACATTTCCCTTCTCCTCCTCCTTTCTGAGGTAGAAGGCTGGAGTTGTGCTCTTTCTCCTGAGTGCACTGAGTTGTGCCAGCCATAGCAAGCTCTTCTCCCAATTCTTCTTTGTTCTCTGTTGTCTCAAGACATCCAAGACATACTGGTTCCATTAATGCCCCAAATGAAGCAAAACAGAAATCATTTCTTGGGCAGCCCTCTGAGAAGCTAAAACACTGGATGCATGCATTCCTCTTCTTTTTCCTTGTTCCCCAAGGGAGAAGGATTGAGCTGGAGTGTTCTCTCTAGAGATTGAGTCGTGTGGGCTTGGGAAAAAGGGCTGTGTATGTAAAATGAAATTAATCTTTTTGCTCATTGAAATGTTGCTGTTCTCAGCTGTATTTTCCCCTGTGGCACTGCAACTTCTAAACTGCGTTTCAGAAATCTCATAATGGTATTTTGGTCCACATAGCATTGTTAAATTGATATTTTTGTAGGCAGTCAAGGCCTGGGATTTTCTGTCCTGCCATCTTACTGTGATCCACAGCACACTGTACACAGTACTACTTGAACTTTTGATAATTGTTTCTTTGCCTTACACACTAGATTACAAGTTCCTCAAATGAATAAATAAAACAATGAAGTGAATTGGAATGTATTGCTGCTGTTTTCAGTATTGGTGGAGTACTTTGAATAATGCAATCTCTTATTTTGTTTGTTGCGGTAATTTAGGGGAGACGTGATTAGGTAGTGTTTACAGTCATTATATGGAAATACAGAGCTATTTTGGGAATAGCAATTAATTCCAGTGATATTCATTCCTATTTCAAACTACAGAGATTCTCTGAATTTTATAGGGCAATTTATTTATGGCTATACCTAACTTGTAGTTTTTCTATTTGATGTTCTTTAATCTGTAGATGCCAGTAATGGTTTTCCCAAAATTGAAGTAGTTTTTCTTTCTTTCTCTATTTGTGTAGATTTCCATTGCTGAGGGTCAGGAACAACCCTATTTTAATTAATTTGTATCATCCGTGAAGGGATAAAATTGTACCTTTTTCTGCAGACCAGCCTTATTAGAATAAAGTTTTCTTTTGTTATAATTTTCTGAGTTTCTATAAAAATGAGATCTTTTCTTAGAAATAGCTCTGGGTCTATGATGGAATGATGACAGTGAAAAATAATTGTCTACCTCAAGCTTGTGCTTGTTTATAAGAAAGGAAAAATACGTATTTGAAAGGGTGTATACATAGTCTTTTTTGTATGTAAAAGAGTTATTAGATCAGTTTTAAGGTATTTTTCAAGCCTTATGAATCAGTGAATATTTTAATGCTGTTAATATAGAGGTACAAATTAAAAGAATGTCTTACCTTTCCATGTCGTTCTATAGGTTTTCTGTGGTAGTTATCATTAATGCATAAGAAATATGTTTATAAGGGAATCATTTCTTTACAAAAACCACAAATTAGAAGCAGCGAGTTACTGGGCATTATTTTTCCATGTTCCAACATTACCATTAGTGATAAGCATGTTTTCCTGAAAATTGTTTACCTCTGGTAAGTTTTAAATACATAGATTAATCACTCAATCTGAACTTAAATTTCTTATAGGTGGGAGATTTGGGAAAGGCTTCAAATCCTGAGTATTAAAGTTTTATTTTTATAGTCTTCTGTTAAAACAATTACATCACACAAATAATCATTTAAGAAAAGATAAATTGTGAAAATATTCTCAGATATCAGATAACAGTAATAACTACATTTTTCTGCCTGTTTCTGACAGAGAAATAACCCAGAACCCACCCAGACCACTCAATTATAATTTTATTCAGACTCAGCTTAAAGATTCAAAGTAGCATTATGATTATTGCTCAACATTCACTGAACTATGTGAAAAATATTCAGTGGGTGAGAGGAATACAGTGGTGAGCAAGATATATAGTTTATGTCTTCAGGAAACTTAAAAATCTGGATGAGAATTCTAGTAAATAACAGGTGAATACAAAGCAACATATTAAGTCCTCTTCTGGTGATTATTGTAGTGTCTCCATGAGCTTGTAGTGGGGCACTAAATTCAGTTGGATATCAACAGAGAAGGTGTTTTATTGGCATTGAAGTGCTCGTTGTGACTCTTAGAACAAGGATGAGTTAGCCAGGTGAAGACAGGAATTAAGGTTCAAGAATATTTTGATGCAGAAACATTATATACAAATCCATAGATGTAAGAGAGGGTGTGAAGCCATAGATGCGGGGGTCTGTCCCTCGCAGACCCTGACCCAACTGACACACAGATATTCTGCTTTGTCAGTCCAGCTAAGTGTCCATGCCGCTTACAGACACCAAGGAAGGTTCTATACAGAGTTTGCAGCCATGGCCTCTACTTGCCAGTGAGACTCACATTTATTCAGTAAAGATTAATTGACAAAGGTCATCAGTAAATACACCTTTGGGTAATTAACCTGGTTGCTCCCATCCCGGAGAGAGCCATCATGTACCCGCAGGTGATCAAAGGTTGGTTTTTAAGACCACATGAGTAAACAAGCTAGTTAGATAAACTACTCTTCCTTCCTTTGTACCCACTTTAAGCTATTTACTCAAGGTAAGGATTAGGTTGCCTTCAGTCATAACCTTATCCTGAGACTTTTCCAAAAACCTTCAGGCTTTCCAAGAATGTTTGTGGCTATTCTCTATAACTAAAATTTTCCCTACCTGCCTGACTGAATCCCCATACATAGATATAAGAGAGGGTGTGGTGATTTCTGGAAATGTAAGTTAATTCTACTGAAAAAGAATGCGAAGTTGATAATAAATGAAATGGCAATGAGGAACTAAGGAGAGATTTGTATTTCATTTTAAGGGCAACTACAAGATTAAAAGATGATATAATTTATTTGAGCTTTCAAAAATATTACATTGACTTCCATATGAGAATATGAAATTGAAAATATTAAAACCAAATGTAAAGAGTTTTTCTTGACTAAATCCAGAAGAAGAAAATAATGAAGCTATAAAAATTGAGACAACTAGTAAAATTTGAATATGAACTGTGTACTAGATGACAATAGTCTATCAGTGATAAATTTTCATAACATAATAATTGTATTGTCGTTGTATAAGAGAATGCTCTAGCTCTTAAATACAAATGATGAACTACTTAGGGAAGAAGTGTCATTAACTCTGCAACTAAATTCTAAATAATTCAGGAGAGAGAGAGACAGAGAGAGAGAATGTACTAAATATTAAAAATTAGTGGATCCAGAAAAGAATGTAAATATCTATTGTACTATCTATTCTTTCAGTTTTCCTGTAGGTTTGAAAATTTTCAAAAGTTCTAAAGGAAAAAAAGAAGAAAAAGTGAAAGAATAAGGTGTTCATGTGTTAAATGTTAGAGGATGTTATTCTGGTGATTCAGATATGAAACGATGGCATCTTTCTTTGAGCTGGATACTAAGGAATTAACTCCAGGATTCAGTTTGACATATTCCTTGGCTTCCAAACCTTTTGGATTATTTTTCACTCTTATGGTTTGCTGAAAGCAAAAGTTACTTAAGAGAAGATATATTACCTCTAAACTAAAAGATACTTCTTACAACTAAATAACTATGTCCCCAGCAGAAGTGTCCCAGCTCAAGGTGACTCCATTAGCCTGTCATTTCACTTTATACTGCTATCTTTCCATAGTTGCTATATAGTTATGAAAGATCAAGCTTTTGCTCTCTGGAATATAAGAAAAATAAATGTGGGTCTTGCATGGTGATGGTATAGTCATTACTGTGACTTTATTGTATAAGTTGATCAGTCTTAACATGTGACAAAATTGTTCCTCTCCTGCTGGCAAGTAAGCAGCACTTAGTGAATAAACTTTAGGCATTCAGGAAATTTTTTTTTTCTTTCTTTCTTTCTTTTCTTTTTGAGACGGAGTCTCCCTCTGTCGCCCAGGCTGGAGTGCAGTGGCCGGATCTCAGCTCACTGCAAGCTCCGCCTCCCGGGTTTACGCCATTCTCCTGCCTCAGCCTCCCGAGTAGCTGGGACTACAGGCACCTGCCGCCTCGCCTGGCTAGTTTTTTGTATTTTTTTTTTTTTTTAGTAGAGACGGGGTTTCACGGTGTTCGCCAGGATGGTCTCCATCTCCTGACCTTGTGATCTGCCCGTCTCAGCCTCCCAAAGTGCTGGGATTACAGGCTTGAGCCACCGCTCCCGGCAAGAAAATTTGATGTGTATCTCCAAACTTGATATAAAGTTGTGTTCAAAGTACCAACAAATTTGGTGTATGGATTTTGTTAATATGCTCTTCACTATATATTTGAACAAGAAATTAATCCATTAATAAGCTAAAAAATGTCCCTTATTACTAGTAAAAAAGATGTTACACGTGCCATCCCAGACTCAAAATTGCAACTGCTAACCTTTTGTGTATATGCATGCCAAGCATGTCCAAAGTACTCATCATCTGAAACAATTTTTATAAAATCTACAAGTTTAAACCAAGGTGCTGCCAATGGGGAAAATAATAACACTCACTCACAATTCATTTTCTACTTGCCAGATGTTCTTCTAAGAGCTTTACTTAAATAAATTAACTTAATACTCACCACTAACCTATGATATTGATACCATTAGTATGATCATTATTTTATAGAGAATTAAATTGAGTGTAGAGAGTTTAATGTCGTATAGTAAGTGTTGAAGTCTGACTACAAACCCAGAAAATCTAGCCGCAGATAGACATTAGAAAGAAGCAGGTGGATTTGAGAGAGATTCAGGGGTCATAGGGAAAAATCTTGACAATTACATTTCCGAAAATTGTTCCACATATATATTACATTTTAAATGTATCTAAAATGAGACTGCTATTCCTGAACTGTATAGTAATAAGAATCAATACAATAATAATACTCCACAGTGATAGTCCCAATTGTTAAAGATATTCATATGACTTAATAACTGATTTGATGTCTCTTTGATATATTCAATGTGCTTTGTTCTTATAAGCAAAAGATTCTGTGATGGGTGACCCTTTAATCCCTAACATTACATCAGAAACATACATGTCCCTCATCCTGTGCTTACTTGTCTTGAGCCAGTCAACTTGTTCACTTACTGCTGTAATCCTTTAATGTCAGATCTCGGATCCCTAGCATCTCTTCACAGAGCTTTATTTTATTGAAAATTCAGACTTTTTAAATATAGGTTTACATACTAATCTTTCTGAGTAGTTTATCATGTTGGATTTTGTCTTTAGATGTGCATATCATATGGCTATTTGCCACTCTTGAATTTTGGGGACATCAAATTTCTATGTTTTATTTTATTATTATTTATTTTTTGAGATGGAGCTTGCTTTCTTGCCCAGGCTGGAATGCAATGGCATGATCTTGGCTCACTGCAAACTCTGCCTCCTGGGTGCAAGCGATTCTCCTGCCTCAGTCTCCCGAGTAACTGGGATTACAGGTGCCCAACACCACACGTGGCTAATTTTTGTATTTTTAGTAGAGATGGGGTTTCACCATGTTCATCAGGCTGATCTCGAACTCCTGACCTCAGGTGATCTGCCCACCTCAGCCTCCCAAAGTGCTGGGATTACAGGCGTGAGTGACCGCGCCTGGCCAAAATTTCTGTTTTAAATATGAATCTATCAATGTCTGTGTTTTATATGTGAGTAATCCATAAAAGAATGAAAATGAATACTGCTACATTTGTGGAATACTTCTTTTATTTCAGCATCTTTTATTTCTTTTATCTCAGCATCCTCATCATTTTTATTGATCTTTATATTGTACTTAAAAGCATGCAAATCTTAATGTTTTATAAAGTTTATAACACATAATTAAGCTCAACTTAACTAACATTATGATATTTTAAACTTATCTCCATTTTTAAACTTTTATCACAAATAATCAGAAGAATCTCATAATTCAATGTAATAGTTATTATAGCTTATAAACTAAAAAATAAAAACATAATATTGCTATAATGATTATCATTTTTATATCAAAAAGGGCAAGATATCCAGCTATGAACATTATGTGTGCATTCTGTGCCATGGCAAAGCATAACATAAAATATAAGAACACTAAAAAATAAGCACAGTACACTAGAGAAGAACCTACAAGATTTATCCAAATTTAACGTGTGGAATCAGGGAGAGCACTCCAGAAGAAGTGATAAATATAACTTGAGACCCAAAGCAGCTATGCTTTGGACCAAGGATCCAAGAATAGACAGCATTATTCCATTTGAGTTTTCAAAGAATTGTAAAGAAATAGCATATTTGGTGTCTGTAGAATAGGAAATAAAACCTTCTAATTTAATTGTTAAACTCTTCAACTTATTTAATTTGAATATATGTACAGGTTAGTTCTAAATATTTTAATTGCTAAAAAAAACCTAAGATGAAAAAAGAAAAATTTATGCAAATACTTGCATGTAGTGTCCTAGCAAAAAATAAACATTCATTCATACTAAGCAAGTAGCTTATAACATAGGTTATTTACTTTGTCCAATTGAAACTAGATCAGAGTTTGTTTTCATAAATTCTCTGTACAACGAGTTGTCAGCAATTCTACAGAAACTACAGAAAGGAAAAATTCACTGATTCGGACCTCAACTGTTACAGAAGTTCCCCTTATCAAAAATTTTTATATTCCCCTTTTATAGTAATAGTGAGCTAATACATAAGAAGCCATAACTGTATAAATACATATAAGTACTTATTATAAATAGAACACAGAAAATTTTAATTTATAGACCGTCACTTCTTCAGGAAAATAATATTTCCAGGGAATCAGAAGTAATCAATGTTTTCTAAAAAGGGACCTTTATTCCTTTAATTCTGTTGTTAATGGTAATAATCATGAAGGCCAGATGAATTATTACTACTTTTCATAGCCCCTGCACCAGTATACCACCTAATGCAGAAAAAATGGAATGAATTCATCAATTATATTAATTCAAAATAAGTTTCCAATGATGCGTTTTTGAAAGGGGTACTAGATTTGCAAACTTACTAATTTTAAAAGGATATCAAAAGAAGCAACATTTAGAAAATACTATGTAAATTTAAATTCTGATAGTGCATTTTTCTGATAGTGCAATATCTGATAGTAACCTGATAGTGCATTTTTCATTCTGGTACAGTAATTCCTCTGTCTTTTAATTGTTTCTACATTTTTGTTTAAGCAACACTAATTTTTTATATATTGTTACATTAGATTCATACTATAAATCTGTATGCACATACACATATGTGTATAACAGTGTAATAATAATACATTCTTCAGCAAATCAAACATCTAAAGATTGCTTTAACAAAACAATTTTATTTCAAATAATTTTTAGTTACAATAAGCATCCTGTAGAAATACTCCCTTCTCACTACTGCACGTACTAGTCTTAATTAAAAAAGAAAAAGAAGTATATGTTATAACTAGGTACCTTAAGACTGGACATGTTTTCTAAACTCCTTTTCCTTGAATTCAATTATCCTTATTTTTTAGTCACACTTTTATAAAAATATTCTTTCTTAAAGATGAACCTGATGAGAAACAAATAAGAACAGAATGTCAAAAAAGAACATAGTTAAAATAAGGAAAATAACAGAAATGCTAAAGAATAAAACCATACAAAAAATGTAAGCATATCCTTATTTTTACTACCAACACTTCCACAAAGGATAAATCTTTTCTGAATATGTATACTTTGAAGCTAGGCGGAATGTATCTAGTGATCTTGAGATGACTGAAACCCACTCACTTGCAATTTTATGATTTGGTGAAAGGCACATTCTTTCTGAATTTTCAAAAAAATCAATAGCACTATTAAATAATCAATATTTGAAATGTCTGCATTACTGAACTAAATGTAAAAAAATGAAACGTTTAGAGTTAGGTTAAGAAAATAAAATTGAACTTTCACATATTTAAGACAGCAGCACCGCTAATTACCCTAGCATTTTCAATCACCTTTACTTTTAGAGAAGTGTGTCACAATTGTGTTACAGTTGTTATCTAACAGAGTTGAAAAGAGGAATAAAATAATCTTATTAGATTATGTGGCAAAAAGTTCAGCAATGAATATTCCAATCTATAATTCCCAAAATGAGATCCTAGAAAGGCATATTGCTGAAGGAAAAGAGAAGAAATTAGAAAGTGTTATAAATGCAAAAAACACCCATGAAGTCAGTGAATACTATATGAACATAATTATTTTTAAAGTCAAATCGATAGGCTCCTATAGATAAAATGTGTGTCAGCCTAAGTTTGTTATATCATTTCCATAAGTACAAAAACTGCTTTTTTCTTTTTCCTTACGTTTCATACCAATGACTGTGAGGTATAGTAATGGTAGTCATTTTCAATATGTGTTATGTTATTACTCATCATTAATAAAAACTTTCAACCTGTATATTTAGATATATCTGAATAAGTAAAGAGTCTCCAATATTAACTGCCTCTGGGAAAAAAAATGTATAAGGAATTTAAAACAACTACTATGTAGTAAATTTTAGTATGTCATTGATTCAACTATATTTTCAAAAATATTTGTGAAACTAAATATGTATTTTAATCTATTTCTACTTAGCAAAAGTAAAAAATACTAAGTCAGCAAGGAAAAAAGCAGTTTCTCAAAAGTATATTTAGTGCGACTTAAATATTGTGAAGAAAACATTCATAGTTTTGGGTAGCTTTCCATTCTTCCAAAGATTGGGTAGTACTTGTATGTTAAAGAAAAATATATTTCAGTGACAGGTAAGAAGTATATGTAAATATTTAAAGATTTTAGACTTAAGGTTCAATCTAGATTTACTAGGAATTTACAGTCCTATATTGTACATGAAACAAAAAATGTGTAGAAAAAATAGTTATATAAAATAAAGGTAATTAAGTAAATTTAATAATATAAAAATAAATGTTTTAAAGCAAGTAATAACCTAATTAAAATACATTCAACTTACTTTACTTTTGATTGAGATTTTTCATTTTCAAGTACGCAATTTTCTAAGATAGAATATTTTATTTTTTTTCTTACCTTATCAATTTTACCTTTCCTCATAAGATCACAGAGCTTCTGAACATTCTTTTGAAGGATAGACTTCAATTCAACAACAAATAAATTTTTCCAAAAAATGAATACATGCATCCACAAGAAAATTACAAACTACAAGGGCCATTTAAATACCCCAATTTGTCTAATGTGCCTGTAACTTCAAAAAATGATATTGCTGTCACAACCTGTTAGAAAGCATGCTTTTGTTTCTAGAAGTAAATTGACTGTATCTTTAGTAAAAACTTTGATGACTCTGAGAATTCACATATGAGAAGACATAATAGAATATGGAGTGGTTCCAAGTAATTTACAACTAAAATTTTTAATGGGTAGGGATTATCCCTTTCTTATGTTCATGAGAAATCATGCCTGATTACGTTTATTTTCTGTCCACAATTAAGATAAAATAATAAGTTACAGAAGAAAAATAAGACAGATAACATTGAGTATATGACTTCAGGCAAATAGAAAGTAATAAATACTCCTTCTATATGGGTTTCTAAAGAGAAATGTAGACACAGTTCAAACCAGAAACAGAACATCAGTTGCTAGTCATGTGAAATCCTATAATTCTGTGTGTGTATGTGTTTCACATATAACCTGAATTATTAAAATTAAGGATAAGTTCCAAAATAAGTATTTCTCTAAAAGATATATCCTAAAGTAACCTCAAACTAAAAAAAAAAAACCATATGACTTTCACCATAATATTCTAGCTCTTAGCATAAGAGAAATTCACACAAAATGTCAAATGATAGAGTATAACAAAAAATGCTACCAGCACCTAGACTGATTCTGTATATCTTCTTTCTTTCTGTCATGTGTCTTATTTTCTCATACTTACGTCAAAAAATAAATTATTTTTGCATTGTTTTATTTGAAAACAGAAAGTTTTAACCACTACCTCAAAAATGCTTGTTTAATGAATAATTATTTCTCACGATTCATAAAGAGCTTTACAAAAACAATTGTAGTATAATTTAGTTTCATAATATCTTCTTAGTTCTCTTTAAGCATAAATTCTGTTTCTTTTCTACCTGATACTGGGATAAAATGATTTTTGGGTTGTGAATTACGAAGGAGGACATTTTTAGAATAGCTGAAATATTGCTGGGCAAAGAGAACATCAAATCAAACAGAAGTAATGTCACTAAAATACGTAGCACATGTGCATTAATATATTGCCCTGGTTTACATGACTGAATCTTCCAAAGCACACTCCAGTAACCATGGATTTTTGAATATTAAGTCTGCGAAAACTAATTGCAATTTATTGAATATGTCAGTGAAGCAGAACTTCAGTAAATCAAGTCCAAGTCACTTTTACGGCATTTTCCCCTTCTCTTAAGCAATTGACAGTTTCTTCTTTCAATCCGTGAAAGTTACAAATAGTCCAGGAACTAGCTGCAGTAGAAGAGTAATGGTTGAAAGACCAGATGATCCTGTTTTATGACCCTTGGCACAAAGATTAAACCCTTTGTTTCCAGCAATGCACAATTTCATGCTATTTCAGGGAGCTTGACCCTGAACTGAACTTCTTCAGACTGTTCAGTTCAATCTGAATTTATAAGAGCTAGTGACAGTCTGGAGCATGTAATGAAAAAAAATAATGGAGGGACAGCTGTTTGCTTTCACAATCCTGCCATTGAGGTTGAGAGAGAGGAAAAGCTGCGGGGCTGGTGGATTCAGAAGGAAATGAGTTGGGATTTAACATTTGCAAAGAGAAATCCTTTTGTTAAGCACTGATTTGAAGTAAATCTCTGGCAATGTTTCCCAGGGTCAGATTTGGGAGTGTTTTCCCTGCAATGCTGAAAGGAACATAACCAATTTTCTAGTAGCTGATTGTATTCTACTAGTTCTGGCATTTGATTAAATGTTATAGGTTATTTATGTTTTCTAAATCTAATATCATGTGAAACATATAGCAATATTTCTTGAAAGTTAACAAATTTGTAAAAGTACCAATTTAAGATAGGATTATTTTTAATTACACATTGAAATATTATTTATTTAAATCATTACAATAGAAAATATATTGAGTACTTTGTATTTTGCATTTAAATATCATGGGTTAGAAATTTATAAATGCATTTTTGTAGGTATGTGTGCAAAATCTCATTCTAAAATAAACATAATAAGGAAAATATGCCTTTTGTAAGGAAAAGTTTCAATTTTCCTTACATGTACAACAAAATATGAAACAGATTTCAGTACAACTATCACAAAGTTCAGTTTCACAATGACTATTATTATTGAACTTTACAACTGTGAAATCTATGAACAATGGCATTTAAAATTTTGCAGAGAAATTTAGAATGCAAATCTACTTATACAGTTCTGAATTGGAACATGAAATTCTTGAAAAAGTTGGCAAATATGACAATTAAAACAATTTCCTCTGGGACACAGAGGTCTCCTCCCACAATTTTTCCAACAAGTACTTGGCACCTAAGGAATTTGATGTTTAGCCATTCTTAAATATGAAGAGGGAAGAGTCCGGTAAAAAATATTGAGGAGTCTTAAGATTATGAAATGAATATTCCATAATCTTAGGGATGAACTCCAAAGTGTCCTGCCTAAGGAAGCATTGTCTGTTTAGTGAACTGTATTATTCAGGAACATCTTTGTGACATCTTCCAAAAATAAGTGCTTGTGTAATTATTCTTCTCTATTAATGACAAATTATTAAGATAAGCTGTGGATTGCCTTTGGAATCATAATAATTTCCTATGGAAACAATATGGCAACTTTCCTGAACATACCCAGGGGCCAACAGATGACACCTTATCATGGAGTAGACCAGGGTGGTGACATTGAGTTATGCATGTAGCTCTGCTGCAGTATGCTCCACATGAAAGGCCAGTAGAAATCATCAGTATTAGACCGATATATGTTAGACCCTACCATGGCCAGTGCTTAATAAACACACACATTCTTTTGTTGTTGTTGTTTGTTGTTTTCTTTCTTTCGTTTTTTTTTTTTTTTTTTCCAAAGTCTACAATATAAAGCAGGCTACTAAATTTGACTCCACTGAAATCAATGATAAAATTATTAATGTTCATATGATATGTGCTGAAGGAATTTAGAGTTAGGCAATTATTTTTCTAACTACAGTGGTTGAAAATCTTTGTGGAATAGCTAAATTTCAAATGACTCTTACAAATCACTTAGGAGAAGTTCAGCTTTCCTCATGTGAAATATTTCCAAATGAGTACATTATGAATGAGACAATCTAGATTATGTGAGGTTCTGAATCACATGCTACAGTGTTAGTGTGGCTGTGTTAAAGTATAGTACAGATGTTTTCAATAACATTCATAAAACAGAATAATAAGCAGGAGAAGTCATACACTTTATCAGCTCATGTACTTTTAAAAAATATAAAATGTTATTTAAATGAAAACATTAAACAGAACTATCTCACATTCACAGAGTTAGTAATTTTATTATATGAGACCTTAAAACTTGGGGAAAAGCAATAGAATTTTGAGAATTCATAGTAAATGAAATAAACGATTTAATTTCTTAACATAAAAGGCAAATATTTCTAATTATTTTTCTTTCCCACCCTCTCAGAGTAATATGAAACTAAGTATTGCATATTACGTCTCAAGGTGATATAAATCATACAGATCTTTGTACCATCAGAAAAGTTAATATAGATGGTTACATGTAACTTGACTTTAGAGTTGGTACATAATACAGACTTAGGCAAACTGTTTCCCCAGTTTAGAGTGATTGGTTCAAGAGAAAATCACTTGATTCCAATGAATGCAATCACAGGTACTCAATGAAAATTGGTATAAAAGTTACGGGTAAAAGATTCTCTCAATATAGAATTATAAGAGATAAAGACCACGTAGTGCTGGAGCAGTCAGTAGATATTGTCTCTATCTCTCATTCATACACACACACACACAAACACACATGCACAGACTGATTTGGAAAATATATAATTCTGGGCATATGGAGTATTAAACATTTGAAACTACTAACTCTAGGCACAACTGGTCCATGATTATTCTCTGAATTCTGTTATTTAAAATTGTTACCTTTTACCTTGAAGGCTACTTTAAAAATTGACTTTTGGTCTTCAAGACTTCTTTTGAGATATTGTTTTTAAGTCTATAGACATACTTATAATCCAGGAAGCAAGATTCATAATTGAAAGTGTTTGGTTTGTAAAATATTTGACCACTTAACAACCAAAACCCAAAACTTAATTACCAAGGAGAAAGGAATTATAATGAAATGTACGTCCATTATTAATATTTTTACCCATTTAAAGATCACCACTTTTTAATATGGCATGTATGAACTTTTCAAATATATTGTTTTTCAGGGCCCGAGGTAAACTGACATTTTCACTTCACAGTAGAACTGAATGCCACAGTCTACTTTAATGTGTTTGCTTTTTCCTTCACAGACACACATAAATAAACACACACAGAAGCCCTGAAGGGACTCATATTTCTTTAAGTAACGTTAATAGTCAATAAATACATATAAAATCCAGAAGAGAATGCATTGATTTCAGCCACTGTCTGATTCAAAAACATCCCAGAGATTGCATGTAACACCTAGATATTCCAATGAGTTACTTGATAAAGTTCAGATGCAACTACCCATAACATAACACTTAGATAAAGTGATGAAATATGAATTGTTCATGTGAAAAAAAATCTGTTATAAATAACAAGTCCAAATAGAGCAATTGGCTCAGACAAGGTAAATATTCTTCCAGTATAAAATTTAAAAGTTCCATGAAAATTATCTATGCCTTTGAATAATGTTTTCAGTAGAAAGTTATTTTGAAAAGCTATTTTAATCTAACTCCTCCTTCATATATTGTATGTGATAATTTACTTCTTTAGGCATAAGAAAAGCTCAAAGAAAACTTTTTCAATTGAGTGCTCAATTATTGTGCAGAAAAAGTAAAACAAAAATATACAAAAATATATATTAATGCTAACGAAACAAAGGGTAACTGAGACATTTAAAAATGAATCATATATTAAACCAGAAGTTGACACATATATGGATACTGACAATGGAATCTGGAAAGAAATTTCAGTATTAAATTTTCAGTATTAAAGTCTTCAGCTGCGTATTATATGGTCACACACAACATAGCAAAAATAATCTGCTATGCTTCCACCCCGTATTTCATCTTTTTGTTAACTAACTAAAGGTCACACAGTTAGTTTGATTTTTCATATAAAATCCACACAATCAGTTTTAACTTGTCATTTAGAATTTCATAAACTGATAAATGAAGTTAGTGTTTGAAATGCTTTAGTGAAAATAATTTGTGATTGTTCATATCATTTAGGATGAAGTCAGGAATTCAGAAAGAACTCTGGTTATTTTTAACAGACATAATTTAATACACGGAGCTAGTTAAACAGGAGTTAGATATACCAAAAATAAAAAATAAAACACTCACACAAGAAACAGGCCATCTCTAGGATTTCGTGAAACAATATGATAGTTTGAGAGGGAGCAGATAGAAGAACTGATGAAAGACTCCACAAGACAGAGGTACTTAGCATTCTAAGGAGGGATTATTTTTTTCCTTTTTAGTGCCTTAGATGATAAAAGGAGACTCACAGAACAAGCGCTCAGACTTCTGGGGAGGGGTAGGACTGGTTGGCTGGCCTTCATAAGGGGTTTTGGTAAACTGGCCTTAGAATTAACTAAAGAAGCTGGCTACTATAACCAACTGTTCCTGCCAGAGCAGAGCGTTGGTAGGGAGGCTCTAACAAGAATAGAAAACAAACAGGAAAAAGCAAATTCTCTCTCTTCCTCATGGAGTGTCCCTTTCATGCTCCTAATTTGCAGACTCCCGTAGAATTCTAGTCAATGAAGGGGAGAATTGTAGAACTTTAACTCCAGAATCACAAAGAAAGGTAGATTTGAAGCTAAGAAACAATAGCTTAATTATTGGTATCTTTTAGTTATCTGAAATATTTAAATAAGGATGTCAAGAAATGAAGATTGCTATAAACCTAAAAATTTTTACAAGATTTTTGTGGATCTTGCTTTTACTTCTTATGTTGTTAGATTAAATTTATTTTATTTTAGTGTTAGAAATTATTTCCGATGATGGTAATGACTGTATCAGGGTTCAACCAGAAAACACACACGCTAGCCATTACATGTGTTGGTTAAACACTACATGACTGCTCTCTTTGCTTCCATTGTTAGAGCTTGAGGTCCACATGGTGACCATTGAGAAAGAAAGATGAATGTAAAGTGCATAGAGCAAGAATAAATTTAAACACACGATCATAATCTGAAATGTGTGAGCATAAGCTGGCTGGAAATCATAAAGATGGACTAGAACCCTTAGGTATCCTGCAAGACAAGCTGTCACCTTTCATCACAGTGTTGAGCACATCTCAAACCCAGTCAGTAAAGATCCACTAGGGCAAGGTGGAGTAATTGCAGGCTTGGCTTCTGCCCCAGACCAAATTAGCCAGCAGATAAGTGCCACACGTAAGAGCTGCAAAAGCACTTGTTTCAACCTTCTAAGCATAAAACCAATAACTGCTGCTTTACTTCCACTCTCCAAATCTCCGCACAAAAGTATCTCTTGTACTTAATCGGTCATTAAAGAGTTCAAAGGCAGCAAAGAGGTACTTCTGAGGAGGTAGAAAACACCTTTGGGATGGCAAAAGTGTTCTGAATTGAGAGTGTTGTAAGATAACCTGCAAATTTTGACTGGAAAAAAATTAAACTTCTAATTGCGTTAATAACAGTAGGCCTAGAAAATATTTGTGATATATCATTTTAATTTTTAAAAATATTATTTTGATCACTTATTAGCCTGATTAACTAATACAAAAAGCATTCAATGCTGTTGCAAAAATATGTGTTTTATAACTTATTTGTATAATTTCTGTATAGTTAAATGTTAAAATAAAATTGTATATATGTATATAATTCACTTTTTACTTTATGTGTACTTTTAATAGGTAAATATATTTCTGTACTACAAATTAAAGAAAACACAAATATTTTTATAAATGGTTTCTCCCAGATGAGAATATGCAGGTGATTTTTCAAGGTATAATATACAAAAGGTATGTATTTTATTTTTATTTTATTACTTACTATTTTTAGAGATCTATTTTAAGTAGCTCTTCGAACTGGAGCTTTTTGAGGGAGTCCCTAAAATACTATTAAAGAACAATACAATAGCAGTTTTCTCTTCATGCAAGACTCTGTATTTATCTATATTGTAAAACGTGAAGCTCTAGTGACTGCATGGTATCAGTATTATAAATATTTTGCTTCTAGAAAAAAAATCACTCAAATCTACTCTTGTGAAACACTTTTGCTATGCAGTTTTCTTCTTTTACATGTATCCTGTATTCCATTTCTACTGTACTTCAGGGTAAGCCTTCTGGGACTACAGAATGCTCTAAATTGAATATACACCATATTATTTTTGCACTCCTGTTCTCAGGAATCTAATACAGTTTCCCAGACTTCTCACCATCTCATTAAAAATTAGTAGAGGGATGTCAGTAGGCACACAACCTTACAAATGCAGGTCTGACTTCGTAAATTAAATATCCTTTGTGTGTGTACATTATTAATTCCTGTTTGCTTTTAGGTGTCAGCATGTGCACACTCATTGGTACCATCTTTGCATTTGGAAGTTCTCTGGATTTTGGAGAAGAAAACAAATGAATGGCTTATATATGAATCAGGATTATGAATTATGTAAATCAAGCCATCAAGTCAGGGCAAAGAGAAACTTAAAGTTACACTAAGGGCGTACTCCAAGAATTTCTTAGGAAAGACAAGAAAAGAAAATGCCAGTTTTAACAGGTAATTCCACTTACCTACAAATATTTTTTGCAACAGATATGACAATCCTTATTTTGTCGAATTTTCTCTCTTCAGCTCTTAAGGCAATTATATATGAAACTATTGTTTGTACCTGTATTCTAAGGTAAATTATTTTAGAACTCTTTTTAATGTGTTTTTTCAAAAGTGTTAACCTCCAGAAAAATAAGCAACCATAACAGAAGGGTCAGTTAATAGACGTTCCTAAGTGAAGTGCCAGCATTCTGAGCCATAATTTTTGTGACTTCTTATGAGGTTACATTTTATACAAGCCAAACTTATTTTGAAGGGTAAAACAGAAGAGCAGGTTGAAATGCGGAACAGCTCAGAAAGTAGCAGAAAATGCTAGCTATGGAATCTTTGCCCACCGCCAGCCTCTGGACCAAATATTTTACTATGTACCATGTGTATAATAAGCTATTGGTGAATAGTTTGGCAGATGTCTCTAACAGGAGTCATGTGGCAGATGTGTGGAGACAAGAATGTAGGCACAATGTCGACCTTAAATGAAGAGTCTGAGAAGGCAAAGGGAATGCTATAGTCAGAGATTCCTGAGATAACCAAAGGAAGGTAGGGATAGCCTTTATGCAAAGCCTGACAGCAAGATGGGAAGCCATGGTAATGTGAATTTCACAGCAGAAACAAAGGCAAACATGATGAAATGCTTGGACTCTGCTTTGTGGCATATACTTAGGACGAAGTTGTAAACCCTACATATTTTTGTTATCTAGGACCTTGAACCAGTTATTCAAACTCACCCACAGTAGAATTTCTTTCAAAATTTGGATCAGTGCTCTCAAAACCTGCTGGTACTTTATGAAATATAAAACTACATAAACAATTCTTCATCCATTCAAGTTTTATCATCAGACCCTGGCTCTTCAGTCACGTCTTTGGGCTCCACTTTTAATGTTAATTTTCTTGCTATTTCCACCTCATCTGCCATTACTTTCTCCACTGAAGCCTTTAACCCCTCAAATTCATTCATGGGACTGAAATCAAATGTTTCCAAACTTTTTTTTTAATGTTGATATTTTCACCTTCTCTCATAAATTACAAATGTTCTTAATGACATCTAGGATGGTAAATACTTTCCAGAAGGTTTTCACTTGACTTTGCTTAGATACATCAGAGGAATCACTATCTATGGCAGCTAGAGCATTATGAAATTTATTTCTTAAATAATAAGACTTGAAAGTCAAAATTACACCAGGTACAATGGCTCACACTTGTAATCCCAGCACATAGGGAAGTGAGGAGCGAGAATCAGAGGATCACTTGAACCTAGAAGTTTGAGACCAGCCTGGGCAAAATAGTGAGACCCCATTTCTATAACAAATTAAAAACTTGAAAGAATAGCTGGCTGTGGTGGTGTATCTCTGTAGTCCCAGCTGCTTGGGAGGCTGAGACAGATGAATCACTTGAGCTCAGGAGGTTGAGGCAGCAGTGAGCTATGATGACAGTATTGCACTCCAGCCTGGGCAACAGAGCAAGATCCTGTCTCTTAAAAAATGAAAAAAAAAAAAACCATTTTTGATTAATGGTCTGCAGAATGGATGTTGTGTTTGTCAGCATGAAAATATTAATGTTTTTGAACATCTCCATCAAGGCACTTGGTGACTAGGTACATTGTCAATGAGCGATAATATTTTGAAAGAATCTTTTTTTTTTTCTGAGAAGTAAGTTTCAAAAATGGGCTTAAACTATTCAGTAAATTATACTGTGAGCAGATGTGCTATCATCTATCTAGCCTTTATTGTTCCATTTGTGGATCACAGCAGAGTGACATTAGCATAATTCTTAAGAGCCCTAGGATTTTTGAATAGTACAAGAGCATTGGCTTCAACTTAAAGCCATCAGCATTAGCCCTTAATAAGACATCTTGTCTTTTAAAGCTTTGAGGGCTAAGCATTGAATTCTCCAATTAGATCATCCTCTTGAGCTATGAAAGTCTTAGATTGCACCTTCTTTCAATGGAAGGCTGTTTTGTCTACATTGAAATCTATTGTTAAGTGTAGCCACCTTCACCAATGATCTCAGCTAGATTTTCTGGATAACTTGCTGCAGCTTCTACATCAGGACTTGTTGCTTCACCTTGTACTTTTTATTTATAGAGATGGCTTCTCACCTTAATCCTCAGGAACCAACATGTGTTAGCTTCAAACTTCTTCTGCAAGTTTGTCACCTCTCTGAGCCCTCAAAGAATTGAAGGTAGTTAGAGTCTTGCTCTGGATTAGGCTCCGGCTTAAAAGAATATGGTGGCTGGTTTGATCTTCTATCCAGACCACTAAACCTTTCTCTGTATCACAATAAGCCTGTTTCATTTTCTTGTCATTCACGTCTTCACTGGAGTAGCACATTTAATTTCCTTCCAGAACTTTTCCTTTGCATTTGTGACTTGGCTATTTGGCATAAGAGGCCTAGCTTTTGGCCTGCTTTGACTTTCAACATGCCTTCTTCACTAACCTTAATAATTTCTTGCTTTTGATTTAAAATGAGATACCTTTTTCTGACTCTTTCTTTCACTTGAACACTTAGAGGCCACTGTAGGCCATTAACTGGCCTACGCAATATGTTGTATCTCAT